>NW_024543975.1:3988055-5238610 GCF_018167655.1 Microtus oregoni | reverse complement strand
ACAAAAAATGAACCTGAAAAGTCACTTTCTCCCTTAGATATGTTTGAACATGAATTTTGTTACACAATAATTCCAGAAGAATGAGGGTGGGAAAAGGTGAGTTTTCATGAAGTCTTTAAAACATACAAGTTTTTTTTCTGGGAAAATACAATTTTGATAGTTAAAATTTCTTCAATAAGCAGATATTTAAGCAACTCTGGCTTTAATCGGAGAAGATGGTACAATAGAATAAGTCGGGCAAATGGGGACAAGAATAGTGAAACAGCAGAATATTTTCCCTTAGCTTTCCCTGAAGTATTTTCAAAAGCCACCTTCAACCCCCGCCCCTACCTGCATGCTCCGTACCCTTCACAAGGCAGAAGAATACATCAAAGGGCGCTTGCAGGGTTTACTGATTCAAAAGTGCTTTCATTCTGTCAGAATGTGCTAATTTTGTTTGCTCATATAATAAAAACAGTAGCAACTACTCCTGCTGAGTATGATACGTGTGCATTTTGAATTGCGAGTTCCTCCTACACACCACAGATGGGGAAACAGTTGAGAACATGGGCCTGAAATGTTGGGAAACTGAATTTGAACCTCAGTTACTATGAAGAGGTGCAGAATACCTCTCAGGAACATGCCTCACAACATTGAGAGAAAAGAAGCTCGGCTTCACATAACTTCACCAACAGCTGCCTTTCTGAATTTCCTCCAAAATCCCAAACTATATTCACCTTTCAAAATAAATGTGTTCTTTCAAATACACATTTGTTTATGTTCTACTCATTCACGGGTCATAGCAGTTCTCTATCCTTCAGTGCATCTTGCTTTTACTTAGAAACAAGCTATATGAAATCTCTTGCAAGATTCCCAAAATTCCATTTCCTGTCTGATTGTAACATTCTTTTCCAGTGAGCCAGATACAGGTGAAATCCTTCCTCAGATCCTAACATTTTATCAACCATAGGTGATTTTCAAGAAGAAACCTGATTTGCACTCTTGGCATGTTCCCCAAACTTTTAATTATTTTTGTACTAAAAGTCAATTGAGTTATATAATCTACAAATACATTCCTATTTGAATGAGGATTATAGTAGTGAAAGACCCTCAGAGAGGACCTTTCCTCCGATGATGAAGACCCCAGAACCAGGACACTCCGAGACCAAACCACAGGATGCAATTAGCAAGAGGTTTATCCAGTAGACACAGGTACCTGCAGGCGGCAAGATCTCTTGGAAGACTTCCGCGCCCGCCAACTGGATGGCGGGCTTTTTATAGGGAAGAGCAAAAATCAAGTTTACAGAAGCAAAAGCGTGGTTATCGGAATGAGGCGGAGGGGCATGAATGGTTTCCTCTCTCAGCATGGATCCTGTTTTGCAGTCAACCTGCTTTGTTGATGTCCTATCTTATCAATATCCTGCCTTGCAGTCTTCCTATCTCATAGACATCCTGCTCTCCCAAGCACATGGGATGTTCTTACTAGAGCAGGCTGGCTGCTGATCCGGAGAATTTTTTTTTTTTTTAAGCAAACAGGGCGTTTCCCCGGGAGCATGCTAGCTGTGTGTTTTGAGGAGGGGGTCTGTAGGGTCTTTCATTTCCAGTAGTGTTATATGTACATAATATGTCTAACCTGAAAAGATGTCAGCCATGTATGCCTATGTCATATTCTAAGTAAAATATCATCATGAGATTTCCTTGACATCCAGCAAGCAAGAGTGTATGACATCCCCTACTCACACACTCAAGGTAGGATATAATTTCTTATCACATAAATGAGAGACAACAATTGGCCTAGAACAAGGAAACATGAATCATTTGTGAGATAAAGCACTTTGTCAAAAATCATGACTAACGGAATTTTTATACACTTTAGCAAAACTTGATACAGTGTCTGATGAATTAATATACTAGTTTCCAAAGACATTTTATCTGAACAATGAATGTCACCAAACTGAAGGAATTCAACACTTTCACAGAAGGCTTTGTATTTGCCTTTGAATTCAGCAAGTTTATCATGAAGTGTAAAGTAAACTGCACTTTGCTTGCACTTGTACCGTGGATAAAGATGGAACGTGTAGGCAAGTTAAGGTTTTGGCAGAAAAATCTCACAAAGGATTTAGCATTGAAACAATGGAGTTGAGTAGAAGACAAAAAGAAGAAATGACAGAATAAGTTGAAAATCTGGGACACAAAAAAACCAAAAATTTTTCCAGGGAACAAATTAATTCTAAAGTGTTTATGAAACCAGTCACAAATTAGGTGGACTGAAAGGGACAGCAGCGATCACCATTTGAGGTAATAATAATAATAATAATAATTAATAAATAGAAGAACACAAAGGGGAGCTCATTTTGTTATACAACTATAGTAAATTGTTTATGTTTACTCCTGGAGTATGACCTTCTTGTTGCTGGTATTCACTTTCCTCTTCAACATAAAACATATAAATACTAGTGAAACATTATCGAGGGGCTAGGGATGTACCTCAATTGGCACAGTGCAAGTCTGGCATAATGAAACCCTGGATTGTCTTCCCATCCCTGTTGATACATACCTACAATCCCAGCATTTAGGAGGTAGAAGCAGAAGGATCAGAAGTTCAAAGTTATGTTAAATAAATAGGGAGGTCAAGGCAGCATATTATGGTAATCTCAAGACTAACCCCCCTTCATTTTTGAGCTTCTATGACCCATCAGAATTTTGTAGTCAATCTAAATAGTTACTGTCACATCAACTTATAGGTTTATTCAAATATGTACTTCATTTGATATTTACTTTACTTTCTTTAGCTGTTGGAAAGATGATGATGAAATCAACTTACAGTAATGGATTTTATTTGTCTTATGTCTTCCAACCATCATGGACTAAAATCTAGGAACGCACACTGGGGTGGTCTCTCCTAATTCAATCACTAACAAGAAAGAGAGAATGCTTCAGACTCCTATCTATAGGGAAATCTAGTAGAAGCATTTTCTGAACTGAAGTTCCTTCTTCCCAGATGACTCTAGTCTGTTTCAAATCAGCAAAAATATAAATAAATAATAATAAATTAATAAATGGATGATAGATAAAACTAGAATATTTAAAAACTGATTATGCCATATTTATACAGTGATTTTATATTAATGTATGTTTCTCCTTTGTTCAAAAATAACCAAAGCTTTCTTGTAGCTACTGAGATGAGAGACTCTTATTCACTCCATTTATATGAGATAAATCTACCCTCAATTGATTGTTTAAGGGTCATTAAAGAATTTTTTATTTCCTCCCTTCTTTCCTCCCGACCCTCCTTCTCTCCCTCTTCCTTCCTCTTTCTTTCTTTCTTTCTTTCTTTCTTTCTTTCTTTCTCTTTCTTTCTCTCTCTCTCTCTCTCTCTCTTCCTTCCTTCCTTCCTTCCTTTCTTCCTTCCTTTCTTTCTCTCTTTCCTTCTTTTACATACCAACCAGAGTTTCCTCCCTCTCCTTCTGTTTTCTCTCCCTCTCTCCCTTCTATGTTCCCATCCACTCCTCCTCTATCTTCATACATTCTTTCCATGGATGTTAACAAAGCATGGCATATCAAGTTGAGGAAGGACCAAGCTTCTCTCCATAGCTGGGGGTCATCCTTGTGGATTTTGTGAAGTTTCCCTGGCACCAAGATTTTCCCTAACCCTGAAAAGGGGTCACTAAGATTTTATATGAACACATTGCTCTGTCAATTCTGAGCTTCACACCATTCATTCATTTACACACACACAGACACACACACACACACACACACAGACACTCCCATTTTAATGCACATTCTGAAAGTTTTTTTTTTCACAACACAGCCTATATAGTAGAACCCATCTCAGCTTTCCAACCATATCAACTGTACCAATTCTTTGGCTTCTTGTATTCTCAGAAGCATTATAGTATATTAAGAAAGTATATTTTATTTTCATAATCACATCACAAATTTCTGGAGGACCGTGCGGGGTTTTGATAACTTGTGTCTTTTTTCTGTCTAGCATCATATCCCTTCATTTAGTCCTTCATGTCTATTATTCACTAAAACCTCTGTTTATCAAGCCAACATGAATATGAACTTAATGCTAAATATAATTATTATTTTGAATTAAAATTGTTGTATAGATAAGAATAATCATTGTTATTACTTATTAAGAAATATACAATCACCTAGCAGCACTCTGAATAATTTAGGAAAAATGAGCAGCTTAGAATGTCAATATATTAGAGAAAGGTCACAGTGGAGTTGGGATTAGAGTAAGGACTTTGTACAGCATTGCTTAGTTTAATAAGTTATATTAAGAAAGAATAACGGAAGGGAAGTCAAAGTAGTGTGTGTCCAAATTTTGTAGTGATTTTTTTTTTACTAAATTCTGTATCCTTTCGGACACATGAAGAAATAGTTGCTGAGAAATATACTGATGAATATGACACATATATGTATTATATGCATGCGTGCAGGAGAATGACCAAGCATGATTCAGTCTTATAACTCTACAGTCATCTATTTATAACACAAATACACCACAATTCCATTTCCAGTATGAATTAGTGCATTTCTTAGCTCAATTATTCACTTTCTTTCTTCACCTAATTAGGAATCCTTAAATACTCTTCGCAACTATCTCACCGATGTGAAAGATCCCCAATCTATATATAAAGATGTAGTATAGCATGCAATACTTTTTACTTTTATATATATATATATATATATATATATATATATATATATATATATATATATTACTTTGAGAGGGTTAAAGGTAGTTGATTTTGGAGCTCAAATAAAATTCAGTTTCCAAATCTAGACTGAGATTAATGCCATCTCTTATTTAGCATAGGCACCCATGCATTTCTGTATTCCTTCCAGAGTATGAGATATGGAATAATTCTGCATGCATTTACATTCTTTCCATCTCCTTATTCAGCAAAGTTTCTAAATGGATGATGGTTTGTGTTTGAGTCACAGAGTCAAACTAGACTTAATAGGTATCTAAGAGGCAAGGCACAAAGTCAGACACAGACATAGTCATAAAGCATAGATTATAAAACCAAACAGAGGACAGCATTGCCTTCTTCAGAGATCTTCTACAGAAGGAGGTGGGATGATATAAACTGTAAAGTACAGAGACCATTGGACAGGCACATGATGCATATACACACCACATGAGATTACACAATACAATACAGATACTAGAAAGATAGCAAGCTACTGTAACAAAAGTGAACAATAGTTTCCAAAATCGATGTTCCTACAGACCTTGTCTGGACAAAATTAACCTCCATCAGATAATAATTTTTCTGATGGTGTAACATCTAAACACTACTGGCCACTTACTATAATTCTTATGACCCTGACACCTTTAAGATAGTTGGGACATCTATCTTAAAGATTAGAGGTTTTTTTATCTGTTATTAATTTTTCTTTCCAAAAAATTTTAACTCTGACAAATTCTCTATTAGAAAGTACAAGAAACCATAATGTATGAGAATCAACCTCTTAGATATCCTAGGTAACTCCAGAAATAGTCTCTGAAATGTTTAAGAGAATTTAAACCTCTTAAAGGCCAGGTGAAATAATATTATTTTGGAGTTGGGAAACAAATGTGGAGATCCAATGACTCAAGATCACACAGCTAATAGTATTGGTACCTATACATGGGCTCAGTACCAACTGTTTCTGAGGGTTATGTAGAGGTCTAAAATTCCTTTGTCAAATAAAACTTCAAATATAATTTTTTTCAAGCACAGAACATGGTATCCAATACACAATCCAAGAACAGAAACAGAAGACTATTTTTTCATCTTTTCTAAATCATGTGACAAATATCCTGATGTACATTTGGGGAAAAGGAATGTTGCATGGAGGTGGAAGAGGGGGAAGAAGAACATTGCATTATTTTTATGGATCCAGGCATTAAAGTAAGAAAACCTTTCCATTCACCTGAAGACTGATGACTTTCCCTTTTATCTTTCAGAGCCATGGCGGATTTTTGTGTGACTTATTTAACCATGAACTCATGTCTCTTAATCAACCACTCCACCCATGCTCTACTGGCTTCTCTTAATAATGGTGAGTAACACCCACAGATGCTCATGGACATGCAAATGTGAGATTGACCCAATCATCTCTGGAAAGCACTCAAATGCCCATGTGAATGATAACTGCATTACCTATCAATAATGAGGAATGGAAGAAAAGACATTTTATAGGAATTGGTGGCTTTAGCATAGGTGTTTTTTCACCAAGGCTCTACAGGAAAAGAAGCAAGGTTGACTATAGGGAGGAGCAAAAAGAGGGAGAAAAAGTTGTCAGGCATCAAAGACAATTTCACAGGGTTCTCAGGACTCTACCTCATTTCAACCATCCCTTACCTTCAAATATGGTGGCAGTTCAGATGAAGATGAGGTCACATAAGCAGACATTATTATCTAAAGAATCTGACGTGCAAGTCAGAAAGATTTCTGCTAAAGATCTGAGTTCTTACACTTAGAGTTATATGACTTGCAGGAGGATTTGTTCCTCCTTTTGTCCTGTGTACAAAAGAAAGGGGTTATGATTGTTTGGTACTACCCTGAAAACAATGTGAGGGGGGCAGATAATGTTTTGTAATACGAGCGGTGGGCCGCTTCAGGCCACCTGGCTAGCTCTTCCCGAAATAATTACACGGAAACTGTATTCTTTTAAACACTGCCTGGCCCATTAGTTCCAGCCTCTTATTGGCTAGCTCTTACATATTGATCTAACCCATTTCTAATATTCTGTGTAGCCCACAAGGTGGCTTACCAGGGAAGATCTTAACCTGCGGCTGTGTCAGGTGGGAGAATCATGGCGACTCACTGACTCGGCTTTTTTCTCCCAGCATTCTGTTCTGGCTACTCCACACACCTAAGGGTTGGCCTATCAAATGGGCCTAGGCAGTTTCTTTATTAATTAACCAATAAAAGCAACAGATTAGAAAAAAATCACTCCCACATCATTAATGTAGTAGTACCTGGGCAGCTTTTCTCAGAAGTCATAAGCATGGTTACAATAAAAGGGTCTCCAGAGTGGCCTGGTCCCAGGAAGCTCTCCTAAGGAGGCAGCTTGTGCAGACTCCCATCAATGTCTAATCCTCTAACCCTAAGAGCATTACTCAGTCACAAAGGAATGGCACCAGTTAGACACGAACTGGGCAGAAAGAGGACTTTTGAGAAAATATTCTCTTCCTGTCACCAGCAAGTTTTCCTACCACATACAGGTCACATAACCTTCCTGGGTTTTATTTTCTGTCAAGATAAGTGTGTGAGACTGGGTAGAATGTTGACGCCCTAAATTCTACAACTTTTTGGGCTCTATTTTCCCAACAGGGAAGAGATCACTGCAAGTTGCTAATGGACAACAGCTTTTGATAAATGACCCCAGTTTCTGCATTATGATCAATTCTTAATTTCAAAGATGGGCTAATCAGTGGTACAATCTGAAGCTAGCCTGCAGGACTCTGTGTCGTGTCTGAAGAGAGGGGTCTGTACCATTAAGGGCAATAGTCAGAGCCTGGACATTTAATGAGGAGGGAAATTCACTGGCTTTCTAGAACATTTCTGGAGCCTAGAAGTCCCTAGGGCAGAAAATGAGAAATAGCTCAGTTACCCCTCTTTAAAAAGACAAATTGCTATTGCATAATTCGTGTTTACTGTATAAAAGTCTAAATTTTTCTATTTGCTTTATTCGTCCTTATTTACAAACCACTGTAAGAAATATACCATTTATACACACTGATTCCTCAGTGAATGCTCTAGGGAAATCTTAGCCACCGTAATATCTGAAATTCCCCAACTGCATTAGCAAGCCTTACACAGCCTCTATTGACAAATTCCATCATCTCTCTGCCACAGGGTATTGCTATTGTGGCTCCCTTGAAAAACTGGAGTTCACCCATTTTCAATTTCACCCAGCCTGAAATGGTATGAATATGTTGTGAATGTAGTAGTGGCAAGTCCATTAGTATTAATATTCAAAAGAACCACACTGTATAATAAAAACGAAAGCTCCAGACAATATCTGAAAATCCTTTTAAGAATGGAATAAATGTTTCATTAATACTCTTACCAAGGAGACTCTTAGCAGTGTAAGGCAGACTCTGTTGATCACCGCTCTCCCTTCTTCTATTCTGGTTCAGGCAAAGGTGAGATAATTTATTAAGTTGAAGTACCACAATAATGGCTGGGTTTCCCAAGGTGACAGTTTGTTATTAAAAATACAAGGTTACATTTATTAGTGACTTTGCCAGATATTTCTCCCTATTGCTCATTAATAGACCAGCAAATAGATGAGATTTGAATCCTTAAAATTCAGAAATGGAAAGGGGAAAGCTACTGGAGGCCCTGGAGGGAAGCCACGTAAAAGTCATAATGAAGGAGAAAAAAATAATGAGCCAGTATCTCAGATATGGGAGCTCTGCTCATGCTGAATTGGATATCAGAGGGAGCTTCATCATGGAATGTGCTGGCATTTCACCCCACACTCCTGCAAGTGCTGACAGGATGTTATTCAAAAAGAAAGCTGAATTTCTGGGGAACTACCTCTACATACTGGATCTTTATTTTAACTCAATTTAAATTCCTACTTGATTATTTTCATAGACCATCTCAGATTTGAACAAGTATGAAATAGCCATCCTTTCTCACCATGTGTGGTTTATAGAGACAGCGGTACGAGTTTGTCATCAAGCCTGGATGTTTTCCTATCTCTCAGCTTGGGTAAAATTTAGGCAAGACCCTGATTTCTGGTACCCTAAATTTTCATTACTTAAAACCTTTATCTTAGGAACTCTTTAATTAAAAATCATCTTCTCTTCTGGCATGAAAAACTTTTCAAAAAGATTCTCACCAATTTCACAATATTTTTAAGGGACCTGGGAGTCTTCTCTCTGAAATGTAACCAACCAAGATGAAAGTCCCATATTGCAAAGTTTCTGTGTGACAGTGGGAGCTGATTATCCCACAAGTGGCCTTCTCTACAACATTTGGTCATCTGTCTTCATGGTAGGAGACGGTTGCCTTAGAATACAGGCAAGAAACAAAACAAACAAAGTAATCCTCAAAATATTTGTCATGAATTTTCATGAGCTCACCCCAACCTTAGAAAATCTCTCTTCTTATGTCTTCTGTGGAAGAAGTTTTGGATTTAATGGCAGCTTCTGTTTCTTACTGAAATAATCTTGAATAAAAATACCTTGCTGCTTAGTGCAATACTTTTACTTTGATGTATGCCTGTTGTAGACACTTGAAACTCTGAGATAAGTATGGGGGACAACATCTATTCCTTCAAGTAACCACTGTGTTAATAATCAAGCCCAACCTTTCCCATACAAGGAATCCAACTAAAACTCACTGAAAATTTCAGTCAGTTGTTTTTATTCCATTTGAGTCTACATAGACTAGGCCTAATTCCTTATACTTCCTTAAACAATCCGAAGAAAACTTCTATTTAGGTGAAACCTTCCTAGGACTTAGGTTGTATATAAAATTAAATTTCTAAAGAAGTGACTGAATATAAAATCTTTCTAGATCTGAAAGAGGCAGGTGAGTGGGTTTTGTGCTACATCAGGAAAATAAAAACCTATGACATGACAAGTTAAAATGTCACACACAGATCAGAAGTCACAAGAATAAATTACAGATACCTTCACCTTTTGGTAATGTTTTCTTAACCTCATAAATAAAGGCATTCTTCATGAAGTTTCAATATCCCAAGGGAAAGATAGAAAATTTCTTTGATGGTTTTGTCTCCTAAAAACCATCAAAAATACTATGAATTAATTTAAGGGCAGAGGGAAAAGGACAGCAGCTGACAAATCCTTCCTTAGATTATGTTCAGATTGTGACGTGAGACCAGTTGTGTCCTGCTCTGAGTTACTCCATATTGTATAAAACAGTGATTGTTTTCAGATTGTGCCTTGCCCTAAGAGAATCCGTTTACAATCACCTTTAAACTCCATTTGGAGGATGGGGGATGATTGGATACTTACATGGATCCACAAATAGTACCATCTATCCAGTGCCACATTTGTAACAGAACTTATGAACAAAGCATCCCTAAGAACAGAAAGAGTACCAGCCTGTAAATTTATGGAATGTACTGGAACTATAGGGAAGCAGTGACCAAGGGAGGGGTGTACATCTCTTCCTCTGACCTCATAAAATGGTGGACTCCTAACATAGTGATGGCTACTACCAGTATACAATCTGACCATGTGATGCATGCACTAAGGACTGACAAGTAGAGATATGCTTACTGTTTCCTAGGCTTCATCTGGACATAGAAGCTGTTGGTAACAGTATGGTCTGTGTGTCCTATTTTCCCATCTGGACTTGCCTTTTATTAATTGGTCCATTCCTTTCTCCTGACTAGGCTCAACCCTTTCACCTCTACAGCTGAACTTAACTCTGTAGCTTCACTCTCAAACTTGTAACTTAACGGCTCTTACTGGAAAAAAAGAAAACAACAACAACAAAAAAACAAAACAAAACAAAAAAAAAAACACTTCTTCCCTGTAGTTTAGTTATCAGTGTAGAAACTCCTGTATCCCTATTGGTTTCACAAGGATAGTTTTTCGAGTTTCTTCAAATTATGTGGCTCTTTTACTCTTTTTAGCAGTTCCGTAATTGACATATGTAAAAGCATATATAGATATATTTACTGTGGGACGCATAAGTATGATTTGAGTGTGAATATTTGTGATTAAGATAGGATTAATGAACCAATGGTTTCTTAGGCTCGGGTTACTGTCCTGATTTGCGTTCTCCTGCTGTAATGAAACACTGATCGAAAACAAAGAAGAGGGAAGTTTTATTTCATGTTACAACTCCCATTCCACAGTCTTTAATTAAGGGAAGTCTAGGCAGGAATTCAAGCAGATCAGGAAACTAGGGGCAGGAACTGGAGCAGATATTATGAAGGATTGCTCTCCTTGGCTTTTTCAGCTTTCTTTCTTATGCTACTCAAGACCACCTTCCTGTAAGTAGCAGCACACACAGTGTGCTGATCCTTTCTACATTAAGCATTAATCAAAAATATCGCCCGAAAGAGTTTCCTACACACACAATCTGATGGATATGTGCTCTCAATTAGAGTTCCCTCTGCCCAGGATACTCTTCATTGTACTAAAGTGACACAGAAACCAGCCAGCAGAGCTACTAAGAGAAGCAAAATTATATGGCAAGTGCTGTTGTTGATGCTGCCTTACCTTGTGAATTTATTGTTACTCAATAAATTCTGGCATTGTGCAAAACCAGAAATGTACCCACCTATGTGGCTGGTGTAGTGTGTTCATGACACTTGAAACTGTAAACAGGTCCTCCCTCAGTTGTTACTTCTAACGTCCTCATTTTAGTTTCTACATAGTTCCTATCCTGTATGATCTCTGAGGGGTCACCATTTACTCAATTAATTAGCCAGTCTTAGATTAAATATGTTTTCCATCCATAAAATAATATCAGCAATAATAAGTGTTTTAGTAGTGGACTCAGAAGGACACACATGGATGAAGTAACAGAAATCACAAGATAAGTTCCTTTTCTTTTGAATAAAATTCTGTGTATTTAAAATCTATCCTTTTCCCTCCTATATTCCATTAGAGATAATCATTAAATCACTAACTTTTGATTCCAAATTTGGTAACACTTTAATTGAATGGTTTCTATGGAATATGCCTTGAAAATAACTTTACTATACTACATAAAGATTGTAACTTCTGCTTTCCCTATAAGGGCAAAAATATTTATCTTATTAAGCCATAATTCCCAGAATTATGACTGGCTGTTATTATCTTAAAAAATCACAGTATATTTCAATAAATATGTCCAAACATATAAAACAACAATTAATTAAGAAATTAATCCAACTGTCATATAAAACCAACGATGAAATTGATGTTTATTGCCACTTTCTGGGAGTATGTCTTAATATGTGCTTATGAATGTATTAGCTTCTCGAGATGAAGTCTTCCCTGTTTTAAAACTATGGAAGATCCATATTGATCATTCAGCAGTATAAGCTTATGTCTTTACTAACTAATAATGTTGTTTACATGAGTAGTTGAACTCAACTGTCAATTTGTGTCTGTGTGTGTGTGTGTGTGAGAGAGAGAGACAGAGAGAGAGAGAGAGAGAGAGAGAGAGAGAGAGAGAGAGAGAGTCATTTAAACATTTATTAGCACATTGCCATCCATAAGGATTTCAGAAAAGGTATGTGACTCCTCATGCCTGCAGTCTGCCCAAGAGATGCAAAGGCAAAAAAGCTAAAGCTGCATTCTGAATTCCTAGGGAGCCCACAACCAGTGATGATCTTGTGGTTAAATAAATACGTATACTAATTTATAAACATATAATAATCTAGGGCTTATAGTTTGCAGAAGACATCTATTTTAAGCCAGCTTGTGCCCATGTCCTTTAGAAAATGAAGAAAGTCTAAGTGATTTCAATTTAAAGAAGACACAGGAATATGAGGGGTTTTTTTTTTTTTGGAAAATGCTTTAAAATACAGGAAGCATAGAGCATGTGAAATAATTAGACCATGTAAACATATATTTAATGATAACTTGTAATGAAGACTAAAAGTGTCCCTTCAAATAATGATTTTGGAAAGATTACATAATTAAAACAATTTGTGCATTTTCTATTTACTTCATGCTCTCAGCATTAGCCTTATCTTTAATGGGGTATGTTTTTATCAGAAACAAAACATTTTCAAACCGACTGTCTGCAAGGTCCTTTGCTAGGTACCAGTGTTTCAAGAACAAATAAGCTTTGCATTTGACAACTAAGGAACTTCTATTCTAGTGGGAAATAAAAGTGGAAGCATAAAATCCTAAAAATACACAGTGATGCCTGGGATGACAGAAGAACAGAGCATGAACATGGACAGAAGTAATTAACTCTGAGAAAAAGCTAGGGAAATCTTTATGAAAGAAATGCCATAAAGGAATAATATCACTTTGTCAGGCAGAGGAGGAGAGGCTTGCTAAACAGAAACATATATATGCAGTTATGTAACACACAGACACACACACACAAACCATAGACTCTATTGGGAAGATATATTAAGAATTTGAGGATACAATGGGAAATCTTAACATTTTTATAAGTCCTGAAGGAAGACAAGTATACTTAACAGTTCAGCTACTGTTACAAAGGCTGGTATTTTTATAAAAAATATTCCATTACAAAGAAAAAAACGCACTTACAGGCAAATGAAGTTTCCTGGAATACAAAGGCATGAAGTTGAGGACTATTAAACTTTCTGAGCTGACCCAGAGTCTTCAGAGAGTAAATACTTGAACCTCAGGGAACATTTCCTATTCCTGTTTTGTTTTCTAGACCTAATGAACTAAGCTGTGCAGAAACTGTCAGTCATTCCACAACAGGAGAACTGGAGAAGAGGAAAATCAACAGTCAAATTAAAACCAGTCGTCTTTGCCTTCTGCTGGGCTTGGGCAATTGCAGTGTACTAGCTTACTGTGAGGAGTGTTGAAGTCATTCCCTCTCACCATAAACTTGGATCTGATGCCTACAAATCTCATCTCCCATCCATCACTTGACCTTGGTGACCCTCTGGAGATCTGAAAGACAAGCCTCTTTAAGCACAGTCTCCCGTGAGGAAATTTGCATGGTGGGATGTATCTCTACAGAAACGCCTACCACATCAATGTGCTTAAATATCAGTCCATGCCACACAGCACGTTCCTGCATCTAACTGTGCTTTATTTACCTCTGTCTGAATTATGCTGCAGATTTATCACCTCTGCTGTCCCTTCAAATACATAAGCCCGAAATCTATTTTCATGTCACTCTACTCACTCTTATTATGAACACCTGAATTAGTGTCTTATATACATAAGATAAACAGTATAATATTTAGTAGCTGTAAGAGAGTAAACTGATTTTGGTCTGTAATTTTATGATTTTTTTAAGTCCTCATCATTAATTACATGCTGATTTTAAAGGATATGGAAATGTATTTCACAGGAAACCGTCATAACAATTCAATATGAAGAAAGAAAACAAAATAAATAAATAAAGTAACCATTTATAAATTAACATTTTAAACTCATTGTTTATTTAAATGAACATTTTCCCTTTCTTGATTGAAAATTTAGTTTTAGTTTAGGGAACAGAATATGCCTTAAGTAAACTGGTAAAATTTTAAGAATCTCTTTCACCTAGGTAATGTTATTTGATTAAGGGTAAGGTATGTCATAAGAATAAGGTATGTCATAAGGATAAGGTATGTCATAAGGATAAGGTATGTCATAAGGATAAGGTATGTCATAAGGTCCTGCAGAGATGCAGCAATCATACACTAGCAGATAAGTGAGTGTAAATTAGAGGTGCTGACATAAAGCTCTTTTTACAGCCTTTACTGCTGCTTCCTGGAATGTGTACAAGACAGGCAGAGTTTCAGCAGTCACTAAACTGAATGCTTTATGCTAGAATGTTAAATCAAGAACTCTGTACCCTCAGTCCTTCTAGAAAGCCATCCTGACAACTTTGTATGATTTCTGGGTTTTTCTGTGGAACAGTGCGACAATGCCACTGTTGTGGTTTGAATGAGAATGGCATCCATAGCCTCATATATTTGAGTGTTTGTCCCTATTTGGTAAAACAGATTGTAAAGGATTGAGAGAAGTGACCTTGCTGAGATGTGGCCTTGTTGGAGCTGGTCTATCACTTAAAGCATGCTTTAAAATTTTCAAAAGCCCACTACAGACGACAGCACCCCACTCTTTCCTTTCCCTGTTTTCCTATCTCTTCCTCTCTCCCTCTCTCTGCCTCCGGATTGTAAAGCCAAATGTAAGCTCTCAGGTGCTGCTCCAGTGCCTCCCCTGCCTGCTTCCATGCCCCTGCCCCCATATAATGACCATGGATTTTCCCTCTGAAACTATAGGGCCTAATAAACTCTTTTATAAGTTTTTTTGTAAAGATGTCTTATCACATCAAAAGAAAGTAGCTAAGACAGCTACTGATATTATATTTTAGTTTTTGAAATAAAATTAAATTTCATATTTCACATGAATATCTTACAATACGCTGGCAGTCAAGTTTATTTGCCAGTTGTATGTTTTCTAGACTGGGGCATAAAGGTGAAAGTCCTGATTACTGACTGGACTTGGAAATGACTCTGCAATAAAAAAGTGCTATTGTAGCAACCGTTTTTGTCATCGCCGTTGATAGATGCACCACCTGTTTAGATAAGGACATCTGCTAATTTTCATGATTTCACTAAGTCTTACATAAATATTAATTAAGCACAATAGCTCTGAAAACAAACTAAATGGCTGTTGTTGTGGAGTTAGCAGCAAAGCACTCTGAGTAATTACATGCTACTGTCAAACTTTGCATGGTTTATAAACACACGGAACTTTTAAGGACCCAGGCAGAAAAAACACAAGAACACAGGAAAATAAATGAATTACAGAAAACAACATGTGTGTTTATATGTCTATGTGTTTGTGTGTGTGTTTTCCAAAGTTATCACAAAAATAACTAACGACTTGGGGATTATAACTGAACTGGAATATATCTCTCAGTCTATAGAAATGAGAGACTTTATATTTACTGCAAGGAAAATGTAAAATATAGGTAGCCTATTTCCTAGCTATAATCCCTTGGAATGACATGCATTATAAAACTCCTTACACATCTAGTAAGAGCTATGCTAAGGGTGGATCTTAACAATATGTTCCTTTTTCAGATGAAGAAACTAAAGTGCAGAAATGCTAAGTAAATTGTTCAAGCTCCTAAGGTCAGGAAACACTAGAGTCTGGATTGGAAACCAAGCAAGGAAGTTTCAGACTTTGTTTTTTTTTTGTTTTTGTTTTTTTGGTTTTTTTTTTGGTTTTTCGAGACAGGGTTTCTCTGTGGCTTTGGAGCCTGTCCTGGAGCTAGCTCGGTAGACCAGGCTGGTCTCGAACTCACAGAGATCCGCCTGCCTTTGCCTCCCAAGTGCTGGGATTAAAGGCGTGCGCCACCATCGCCCGGCTCAGACTTTGTTTTGCTGAGACATTCATCATGGTTTGCGGCACTTCAAAATGGCTGTGAAGAAAAAATAATGTGGGGAGCAGCCAGTGAGAAGTTTTACCCAAATAGAAGTGATTCTCAAGAAAGAAAACTAGAAATGTAACTAAGGGTAGAATCGATAGGATTAAAATATAGGGATAGAGGCTTAGTCTCTAGGGAACTGCATTATCTTATACTAACCCTACTGACCAAACTTGAGTGGATGACAATGCTCATGCACTAAATATAGCATAGAATAACTGTTCTCCAGCATCTTATTAAATAGTAACAAACCACCACATAGAAGAGCTTAGCAAAAAGCTTTCTATAACAACAGTGCCTCAAAACAATATCTGCATTCTTATAATTACAGGTTATTAGAAATTATATCTCTTCGTAGTATTTCTCCCTTAACGTTTGCTCTTTTTTGAGTGATTTCAAAAGGATTTGAGCTAATTCAAGGGAACTAGGAATTGCTAGAAACAGGAGTCATCGACTGTGATGATGACACATGATTGGGAACTTCTGGTGTAGACTACAGAATACAGATGGAGTCAAAGGCTAAGAATCTTCCCTCTGCTGTGTAGTACCTGAATAATTGTATGTATATTTCCTCCAGTTATGGTAGTTTCCCTTTCCTAGTAAGCAAAGGAAAGGGACAGTATGTGCGCACAATGATTGTGAAGGTCTGCTTACTTTCATCGAATCATGGTGGTAAATAATCAGAAATCATGTCAAGTCAAAGAGATATATTAATATTTTTCATGTTGAGATACCACAAAGTCAATAATGCAGTTATTAGTAGTTTTTCTACCTTCTGTGAGATTCCTATTTTGATTTTACATCAGTTATTTTCCAAAATTCTATCTTAAATTGCATGCTTCATAGTCCTTTGAAAACTGGAGATAAAGACCTCAGATAGCATTTAACAACTTATTCAACCAAATAAAGTATGAAAATCATAGGAAAAATTTAATCCTACAGCTAGTAAACAAGAAAAATGGAAATATATTTAAATTCAGACCTCTTTTGTCTCAAACTATACGTTGTGTTGTTTCCATACGGAATTCATGTCAAAGATGTAAAGCCCAACATGACTGTCTGAGAAAAAGCCTTATGAATGTCCCCAAGGTAAGTTTAGACACTCAGGAGAGTTGAGCCTTATAAGAAGAGGCATGTGAGACCTTGATTTCTTTATGATGGTACCGTGAAAAGAAGCCAGAAAGATGCCTTCCTAAAATCAGCCCAATAGACACATCGTGATCTAAGATTTTTCTTTTGCAGCATTTCGAGATTACAATTTTCTGTTATTTAAGTGTTTCAGTCTGCACGAATTTATTCCAGCTTTTTTTACTTTTTTTTTCTGAATTGTGCCTAGCCAGTGACTCAGATACACCAGAAAAAAAAAAAAAAAAAGGACAAGTAGTGGATAAGTTAGAGGGCTCGTAGTCCATATCTGAATTGTTGTGGGCATTCCACAGAGATTTCCTATACAAACTCTCCAGTAGGATATCCTCATGACCCTGAGTTATACCTGCATAATTAACATTGACCCATAAGATCGGTGTGAAACTCACTGGCAAATGCTTAAGTTATTTCCCTCTAACATGATTGTATTTAGTGCTAATGATGTTCCCTCTGCTACTCATTTTGTGGAAACTAATAGCAGCAGCCCAGTTTTGAGAATAATTAAACAATCTCATTCACAATCAATTTTTAATTAAAATTCTTTATTTCATGGCATAAGTATTGCCTGTGCTTTCCAGATGAAAAGAGAGGACTTCAGGTAGAGCTAATAAGTGTTCACCTCGCCACAGTGGGATCTCTGTGCACTTATCAGACAACTTTACACTATAGCCTCTAAACTTGCTAGGATATCCATTTCAAGCCTTTCTACACCCACAATCTTAGCAGTTTTAAAATACATTTCCCAGAAACCTTCTAAATGGCAGATGGAAAGGATTATTTCCAGTGAGTGAAATGACCTCACAAAACATGCCTAATGAAACTAAATTCAAGCGGTGGGGGTGCCACCAATTAGCTGCAATGACTAGCTCTTGGAGCTAAGACAGTCGAACAACTTCAGAAAAATTCGTTAGATTGATTAGTCCAATTAACTCAGATCTGACACATAAAACCAACCAGGAAACCCCTGCTGGGTTCAAGAAATAAATAAAAGGCTTGCCCCTGGCCGTGACTGCATAAACATGAAGGAGCCCATGGAAGTTTTCCCCTGGAGTAAGAACACAAAGACAGGCTGGGAAAGGACCAGTGTCAGGACTGGTTGGAGAGGGAAACAAAGAGGAGAATTAAAGACTGCTAGGAAGGCAAAAAGCTTAAAGAGAGCTCAGAGAAATAGGGGCTCTTTGGCAGGCCTAGAGGCCAAAGAGCTGGGAAAGAAATTTGCAGGGCATTCAAGGAAACCAAGAAAGAAAAGATCTGAGTTGAAAAACATGGCTTTCTTTGTTCAAAACTGGTAATGAGATTACTCTTTTCTTTTTTGTTTCTGAGAACACATGGAGCAAGTGAGGAAAAATGAGAAGGGAAATTCTCCATGTAAAAAGATTACTATTCAAGCAAGGTTCTTTGTATGTACCATTGAGGGGTCCCCTTCTCGTGATCCAGAGCTTTGGGTAAAATGCCATGTATGAGTCTAAAACAGATGCAGTTCTTGTCTCATATCTTTTCTTCTTGCATTTATTTCATACTTATGTGTGTGTTTACTTGTTTAATTACTTCATTAAATTCTTGACTGATAAGAGACAGAACCCAGACCTCATGAACACTCTGAGAGTGATACACCATTAAGCACATCCCCAGCCTTATTTTACTCTATTTGAATGCCTTACTGCTAAAGCTATAGATTTGTACCATGTCTTGAACCCAGGATCTATGTTAACACTGTCATATGCTGTGGATACTTTTGTAATCCAGGCTGATTTCTTTTGTTTGTAATTGGGAATGGAAAATAGTACCTGGTTGTGTGTATGGCAGTGCTTGATCTCCTCATCATTCAAATGGTTCTTTGTTTGTCATCTCACTAGCTAGGCAAAAAGACTCAGGTGTCACCTAAATATCAATGTCTTTTACTGTCTTCCTAATTTTCCCCTTCCTGTTATTCTGGCTTGACCTCAAAGCTGGCTCAAGGTGGCACTATCTAAAACTTTAATTTTCTTTTTTCTTTTCTTTCTTTCTTTCTTTCTTTTATTTTTTTTTACAGGAGAGTTTCTTATATGAGACAGATAGGGTTTTCATGAAACCAAATGAATCATTTTACCAGAGCAGATTAAGTCTTTTCTAAAATGACCCGATGAAGGGCAAAATAACAGTGCAGAAAGTACAGAGCACTTCAAGAGAAAGATGCAAGAGATTTCCAGAAACAGGAAAAGCAGGCCAAAAAAATTAATTTCCCTAGTTACTAAACAAAATGTGAAAATAAAAACAAATGTCATCATCAACATGCTAGTCAATATTTGACAGCATGCAGTGAGGGATAGAGTTCACAGGCAAGTCACAAGAGCAGTGAGAAGACGCACCAACCCGCAATGAATAGCAGCCCACGATATGCCAAGGCCAATCTCTGTGGAGACATTGATTGTGGGCAGACAGCCACAACCAGAGAAAATGTGAGGAAGTCCAGGATCTTCTTCAGTTCTTGGGAAGGAAGTCATTAGAATGTTAATCAATTTTCCTATGAGTTCATTAATAATTGTATCTGGTTGCATATAATCTGAAATTATAAGAAGATGAAAACTAAAGAGTATGTGGTTAGAAAGACAAAAGAAGCATGAAGCTTTAAAAAAATCTTGAAGAAGTTAAAAGAATAAATAAAAAAAATCATCATACATGGACTTGTGAAGAAAGTTGGATAAAATGATTAACAATAGCCAAAATGCAATAAGTGCCTACTATGTTCTAGACATTTTCCTATATATTTTATACATTCTTCCAAGTAATACAAAGGTAGTGCAATAAGTTTCATTGGGAATTTTAGACAAAATAATGAATAACTCAATTTTAGAGACAAAAAAACTAAAAGTCAGAATAATTAGGAATCTCTACATCAAGATGTTAAATAAAAACTAACAAATGGCAAAACCAAGGTAAAACTATTATATTCTAGATATTAATGAATAATAATTTAAAGAGGGTGTATAATAGAAGAAATATGTGTCTACGTGTGCATACACATGTATGTTGGTATGTGTTTAGAGTACAGAGGTCAACCTCACCTATCATTTTTTGGTAGTTTCTCATATTGTTTAATGATAAACATTTACCACCATATCACCCTGTAGATCAGGAGGGACTGCCAAATGCCTCCAGGTGTCATTCTCTTTCTGCCTTCTCAGTGAAGGAATTACAAATTCGCACCAACATGCGTGGTTCTTTTTTACACAGATGCTGGGGATCAAATTTGGGTTCTAGTACTTCTAAATCATGTACTTTACCCATTGAGATAGCTCGGAGCTGAAGGAAATACAGGTTTTATAGTTCAAAAGGCTATAAATTGAATCTTGGTAGCATTACAAAGTATGTGTATCTGTGAAAGCAAATGTGCGCAGTTTGTCCATCTTTATCTTGAAAATAAATACATTGCTAGGTACCTCATGGGTAAAATTAAATGGGGCAATGTAGGCATAGCACATATTATATATGTGTAAAGAAATAACGTTAACATTCAGTTTTTCCTGCTTTTTTTCACTCAATAATTTATTGACTGCTACTCAACAAATGACAAGCAATAGCGCACATTTTAGAGACTCTTATATATAGATCTTCAAATGACATTAGAATCTTCTTGTTTCTTTCCTTGCCTCTCTATATAGGGCATATTCACCAGTGCCCTGATAATCTAGCATAAGAAAGAGAGAGAGAGAGGGGGGGGAAGAGAGAGAAGAAGAAGAGGAGGAGGAGGAGGAGGAGGAAGAAGAAGAAGAAGAAGAAGAAGAAGAAGAAGAAGAAGAAGAAGAAGAAGAAAGAGGGAGAAAGAAATCACATTAAGAGGTAGCAATTCTACAATAAAGAAAAGAAAACTAATTTAATTAAAGGAAACTATAGCATTTTCTTAATTAAAAATGAACTTTGAAAGAAGGGTATTATAACTATTTTTACAAAGATATCTGATTCTTTCTACAAATGAAAGCACTGATAGAGCTAAAATCTACAGTAATAGACTATTATATGTAAATGAAATATATATATATATATATATACACATTGAGAAGTTTTAACGTGTGACAATATTATTTCAGTGAGATACAATTTAAGATAATTCTGAATACTTAAAATTTCATTAACATCCTATTCAGTCTTATACACCTCATATTTTTTTTATTGAAAACATTTTGTTTCCTGACTCCTTTACTCTATGACCTATAATGGTCATTAGTTTTACAGAATTGTTAGCCCATGAAAATTGGCTTATTTTCTTCTATCACATCTTTCCATTACATTTCAGTTTTAGAGATGAGCTCACTCTCAAGAGAGGCAAAGAACAACTTTGCTATGGTGAGGATGGATCTACAGCAGAATGGGGTCACAGACATTAACAATGGGGTAAGAAAAGAAATTATACAGGCTGCTCCTTAACGAACTGAAGAACAGCTGAATATAAACTTGGTTAAACTTAACTCAAAATACAGTCTTATAAAACACTCCAGCTAAATTATACATCTGTAATGGCTTGGGGGAGCTAGGAGGCTCTAATGAACTGTTAATAAAACTTAACATTGAGAATGAATATATTATATTTTAAACTTTAGGGTAAACTCCCCACCATGGACTTGACCTCTTGTCTCTTATCCATACACAGTTACATCCATACTTGACTCCATTCCAGTTTTCTTCAACATCACTGTCTTTGTTTGATAATCTGCTTATAACTATAACTATTCCTCTATATCGACTTTTTCTGCACAAGGATGTCTGCATTCTTTATGAGTGAGATTGGATAGGCAGGGTCTTGAAAGGCATGTCTGTCACCTCTGATCCTCCTCCCCTAAACTCATAAGCATTAACACTTGAGGCATGTGTTCCAAGGATATCTACACTCTTCTAACTATATGGTTCACTCTCCAACAGGGCAACTATCGGCCTCAAGTGGCAATTTAAATTAATTAAAATTATACAGAATTTGAAATTTAGGTATTAGTTATACTTAGGTTAAATCTAGTGTGTTATAGCTGCCTATAACCAGTGGCTTATATAGCAGAGCTGAAGGAAGTTTCTGTCGCCATGACTTCTATGGGACATGACTACTCTTGGCTTGTATGTTGTGTGTATTTGCTAGTTTTATATATTTATTTGCAGGGTAATTGGGGGGTTGGTTTGTTTATTTGTTGTGTTTCAGATACTATCCATGTCTATCCCACATTGTAAGCTCTCCAACAGTCAGGGATTTTCTCTTTCTTTCTTTCTTTCTTTCTTTCTTTCTTTCCAGTACTCACTGCAAGCCTTGCCCGCACATATGTATTATATATTCTATAAATGTCCCTTAAATGAGAAAATATATTAGCAAAGAATCATTTATTACTCCTGTAAACACACACACTCATACACACTATTACTACTACTACACACACACTACTACCTTACACACATACATACATAGGTACTACTACTACTACTACTACTACTACTACTACTACTACTACTACACACACTACTGATGTGGGACAGTCTTCTGTTTTGTGTTGATTTCATTGGTTAATAAAGAAACTGCTTTGGCACTTTAATAGGACAGAAAATTAGGTAGGTGGAGTAGCCAGAACAGAATGCTGGGAGAAAGAAGCCGAGTCAGGCAGTCACCATGATTCTCCCACCTGACACAGATACAGGTTAAGATCTTTCCTGGTAAGCCACACCTCGTGGTGCTACACAGATTATTAAATATGGGTTAAAGCAAGATGTGAGAATTAGCCAATAAGAGGCTGGAACTAATGGGCCAGGCAGTGTATAAAAGAATACAATGTGTGTGTTGTTATTTAGGGAATAAGCTAGCCAGGAGGCCTGGTGGCAGGAATGCAGCCCACAGCTCCTACTACACACTACTTCTCAAGTCTGGGAATTTCAAAATGCCAAATCACCACAGCAGTTTATTTGTTACTTGTAATTGGCCAAATACTTTGGTACAGGAAAAATTTTAAGACCGTGTTTTCCTGTAATTTTTGTTCCTCCTAGCTTATGTGAGAGGAACAGAGATGTGTCAAGATTTATGTCAGAAAACACTGTCAACTCTGACGCGTGCCAGAAACATTTAATCATCACAAAGATTTCCGAAGTGAACAGGTTTTCTAAACCCAGACTATTGTAGATAAGTATAGCTGGCTATCTCATTCCAGACTGTTGTAGATTCATATAGATGGCTGGTAGATACAGTCTTGTTATTTCAAGATTGTTTTTATTCCTAATTGTTTTATTTGTATTATGGGACTGAATGTGAGTGATTACAATCTTCCTAGGTAACCTTGCAAGGAGCACAAAGTGCCCCTGTGATATGAATAACTAATTGACAGTACTGTGCAGGGTCATTTGACATGGATTAAAGATCTTCCTAGGTAACCTTGCAAGGAGCACAAAGTGCCCCTGTGATATGAATAACTAATTGCCAGTACTGTGCAGGGTCATTTGACATGGATTAAAGATTGACATCACCAGCTTTCAAGAAAAATCTTAACCTAAAATTTCTTGTGTATTTTTTATAATAATTCTAATGCATTTTTAATGTTTGAATCTTGAGAGTTTGTTTAACCATGTTTTTTCTTACTATAAACAGAACAGAACTTCAAACATCCAAAAGTTTACATACACACACAATCAAAAGATAACGTTTGTGAAAATAATCGAAATATGATCCCTGCTAACTGCATTAGATTTTAGAGCTCTTTTCAATTTATTGCTACTCTTACGAAAACAGAAACATTTTTATTAACATAAGGATAGGGTTTTATACATATTGGACCACAGCACAGAATGAATAATGATCAAGATGAGGTACTCTCAGTCTCAAGATAAGAACCTCTTTATGTCCTACAAATGTATAGATTTGATTCTAATTATATGTTGAAATACATACTTTTCTATTATATAGATCTTGTATATGTCTGATTGCATTTTTTTTTTCCAAAATAGGGCTTTTCTGTGTAGCTTTGGCTGTCTTGGATCTCGTCAAACTTAGAATTTTGTTTCTTGTGCTGGTGATTAATCCCAAGCTAGCATACAACTCTTACCCTCTGCCCAAGTTTTCCGTTTTTTTTTTCTTTATTATTTTTTTAAAGAAAACAAACTGTCCTTTTTCATTATACATATCAATCCAAGTTCCCACTCTCCTCTCCTCCCATTCCCTCCATTATACTTAACCCCACCCGACCCCACCCCCCATCTACTCCTCAGAGAAGGTAAGGCACATTGCTTTGGGGAAGGTCCAAGGCCCTCACTACTCTATCTAGGCTGAACAAGGTATCCATCCAAAGAGAATAAGTTCCCAAACAGTCAGTACAAGCAGTAGGGATAAATCCTGGTGACTCTGCTAGTGGCCCCTCAGTCTGCCCCAGCCATTCAACTGTTACCCAATTCAATCGGAATAATTTGGTGTCATACTTGTTCCTTCCCAGTCCGGCTGGAGTTGGCGAGCTCCCATTAGCTCAGGTAAACTGTTACAGTGGATGTCCCAATCATGGTCTTGACCTCTTTGCTCATAACCTCACTCCTCCCACTCTTCAACTGGACTTTGGGAGCTCAGTCCAGTGAATGCTCCACTGCGGGTCTCTGCCTCTGTTTCCACCAATTGCTAAATGAAGGTTCTATGGTGATATTTAAGATAGTCATCAGTCTGACTACAGCTGCCCAGCTTTTCTAAGTTTTGGATCCCCTACCTGTGCTAGCACACCGAATTGATTTGTATACCTTTCTTTTTCTTTTTCTTTGTTTTTGTTTTTGTTTGTTTGTTTGTTTGTTTGTTTGTTTTTGAGTCAGAATTTCTCTGTATAGCGTTTGGAGCCTGTCCTGAATGAATTCACTCTGTAGACCAGCCTGACCTCGAACTCAGAGAAATCTGACTGCCTCTGACTCCTGAATGCCAGGATTGAAGGTGCCACCACTGCCCAACCCAACAGACAAATTTTAATGATGTAGGGAATCAAAACTAATTCATCTTAAAGAACAGTATGTTAGATTGCTTTCAGTTTTGAATCGTAACCTTTGCATGCCATGCTCATTGTTACTTATGTAGCAATTCACATTAATGATTAAAGGTGTCATTAAGAGAAAACTGTAGTGCTAAGAGCACCAGTTAGTCTTCCATTCCGACACCACTTTCAGTCCAGTAGGTTTACAAGTATTTATTTACCTAGGCATGATGCTAGCTTCTTACATGTTTAAGTTTGACTAGAACCTTCTATGTTCCAGAGATTCTGTAAGAACAATATCTAACTTATTTATTTGTCATAACTGATACCACAAGGGAAAATGATTCACAAGCAGTGACTCAGAATTCAGTGTCTAGACTTGAGCAACCCTAATGACAGGATTTCATCAACTCTCCTGAAGGGCTTGATCTTGATAGTCCACATTGTTCTACATTAAATACAATGCAGGGCAATTGAATATGCCTTGACAAATATGTGCCTATTAAATTATTGTTGTTATACTAGTGTTAAAGTTTTAGTAACATGTACTAGTGGCTGTCAAAAATTTGCTTTATGTCATATTCACATTTCCATAACACTGAACCCTCAACACAAACTTAATGACTACAGCATAATCCATACATGGATGGACAAAGCCTATTTTTCACCTCTCTTTTCTACAGGCACTTTCATTGCTTTAGGAAATAGTTTTCACCAGAATAAAAATGGAATTTCAGAGAAACAAAATGTCTGCACAGTCAATAAGAAGTCATCCATGCACTCATGTTGAAATCTGTAATAGGAACTTCAAGTAGAACAATAGGCATTCACAATGTAGGAGGGTGGGTCTGAATGAAGATACTGGGTAATTGATGTGCAGGCTGATAACACACAGGACTTCACTTAGTGGAACAGACCAAGATCTAATTTTAAAAGATAATAGTAGAATTTTAGTAGTAATAAATAATGTAAACAGACAGGGAGAGCTATGAAGAAAGATCACTGTCGAGGCAGAGGAGACACCAAACAAGCACTTTAATGTAGCTAAGCTTAAATTGAGATTCAGGAACTGTCAATCCTTACTAGTATGGTTAGAACAAAGATACTTAGTTGTAGCAAAAGATAAGAAATACAGAAGAAAATAAAAGAAATATTACAATGGATTGGAAATGTGGGACTTGTAGGTCTAGTAGACCCTGAATGGCATGATTACCAATCCATCCTATAATATGCTTGCATTGAAGAAATCATGATCGTTTTATTGATTCCAGGGAACAGTGGTTCATATGTTAAAAGCACCATCACATTTTTGTTATTAGAAAAGTTAAAGAATCTTAACTAGTTGGGTCTCTAAAAGAGAAGAAAACAAAAATTATAGAGAAGAAAATAAATCTTAAAAGCTAGGTTAAAAAAAACATAATATAAATCTGTATGGGAAAAGATCATGAAGGCTATAACAAAAGCATCAAGTGAGTTGGATGGTCCCATCCCACACCATAACCATATTTTCTATTGCTTAATAAAGAATTTCTGGGGTACTGACTGAATAGGACACATTATATAACCTAAAACTTCTCTTTGGGGTTCTGTGAAGTGTTTCTCCACTTGCTTTTTTGAATTGCATAAGAAGGGGTGGCCAACTTGAGCTCAGAATTCTTGCAGATCATGGAGTATCTGAAACCTGAGCTCAGAATTCTTGCAGATCGTGGAGTGGCTGAAAGGTGCCTTTGCCACTGTGCACTGGACAATCCTTAGAGTGCATGCTAATTCCACATAGAACCCAGGGGGAATACAGGTATATTTGCAGGGCAAAATATGCCAACCACAATTCCATCTGCATTGCCTTATGGGAAATTAATTCTTTTCCTCCTTCCTATCACCTTCCATTCACGTACACTTTTGCTGAACTAATTATTTTTAAATAACTACATGCTTCTCATCCTATTGTAAGGAATCTTCAGTTTCTATATTACATTCTCTAGCAGTTTAACTTCCACCAGCAAATTAATTTTTATAATGCTATTCATTTTAAAGTGTTTTACTTATATGAAAATTATTGTTTAAATACATTAGGATATGCACTTTATAGAAATTAAAAGTATCTCTGAATGATATGTGTGTCTGTCTATGCATGTAATTTTTACAGTGATATTATTTTGAAGTTAGAGATGTTTTATTTAATTTAGCTGTATAGTTCTCAAGTAATTGAGCTTTCAATATTTCCCAGGGGAGGACTTAAAAATAAAATGGCTTTTTATTCAATGTAGGAAATCAAATAGTTAGTTGTTTCTACATGCACTAAAATACTTATTATATAAGGCAATGAAGCATTTATATATTTATGCATACAGAAACTATGTATATTTTGTATAGTTGGATAAAACACCATATATATTTTAAATATATTCATGCAAAACATACTATATATTGATTTATAGAGATAAACAGAGTGAAAGAGAACTGAGTGCTAAATATCCATATTGAAACTCTTTAGTGTGTGTTTGTATATATGCATAATATTTATATTGAGAATCATATATATCTATGAAACATATATATATATATATATAACTTATCCAGTTATAGTTAGTGTTCATATTTTTTCCCTATTCCATAAATCTTTCTGGCACAACTAGGACTTTATCTTGAATCTAGGTATGTCCACAAATTCAGTCCTTTTATCATTTACCTTATTTTTTCTGCTTACATACTTTCATAAGTTTGAATTTCCATACTAAAAGGAATTTAACAAATGCTGTTTAGTACAAAAACAGTGTAAGTCACTCCCAAACTGCTCTTTTGGTTGAGGTAAATCATATTTTTAATCCCAAGTCTTTCTATTGTCTATCTGTGTGTGAGAAAACCATCTATAACTTTCTGAAAGCTTATATTAATTGATTCCTTTACAAAGGAAATGCTAGCATTCTAACCATTGTAGATAGGACCACCTGCCAACACACACTCACCAGGACAACCCAGGACAAATGTCAGCCCATCAGGGGTCCTAAACCTCAGAAATCCCTCATCCCCACCTTTACTACTATAAAAATCCAATTCTAACTGAATTCAGGGCTCTCTGTTTATTCCAGTAGGTTGGACCTGCAAGAAACCGAGTTTGCAAACTTGCATAAGATAAAGGCTCTTTGCTTTTACATAAGGGACTTGGTTTCCTTGTTGGCTTTTTAGGGGACTTTGCAGATTTGGGCATAACATATTTGATCTCTGACTTTTAGCATTACATCCTTTGGAAAAGATTCTAAGAAACTTCTCTACCCCCAAACTCAGCTACTTGAACCTAACAAGGTCATTATCGCTATAGCACTTAGAATTGTTACTGTTATTCAGTAACATGATTGTCTCTCCTAAACTCTTGAAGCTACTTCATATGGAGATCACTCTTAAAATCATCTTTAAATGAACAATGTTGCATAAAGTTTATATTAAGTAAATTAATAATGTATTCTGAATAAAACTTATAAACAATAAAATAAGACTATCTATTCATCTACTATCTTTACCAAAAAAATCTATCCATCTACTTTCTTTACCAAAAAACCAAAAAATTGAAATTAAATTTCTCCAAATATCATTGTTTATATTATTTTCTCTGCTGTTAGCAGGCTCTCATTGAGACACTGGAGGTCAAATAGATCTTCTGAGATAATATAATTATCACAATGTCCCAAAGAACGTGTCGCATAGGACATTGTGATTGACTCAGACTAAAGCTGGTGTAAAAAACAATAACTCTAATACAAACTATTGGTAAAACAAATCTTTATAAATTGCCTATATAGGAAAAACATGATTTACTCAGACAATTGAAGTCACTCAAATCAAAGGGTTAAATCCATTATTTCTACAAACATATACATGAGGCTTTTTTGGATGTTTGTGTGTATTGTTTGATAAAATCTTTGTCATATATATGCTACACTTATGTATCTAATAATTTACTATAGTAGAGATTCTGTCTGAGTCAATAGTAGAATGATGTTTTGCCGATACTATCTCAGATGATTCTGCAACAATCCACATGTTCTAGAAATTACTAAATTGCATAAAAGAATATAAAAAGTCTGCAAAAAGAGTAGTGATTTGCTGGAAACAAAGTAGCAAGCAAAGGGAAGGAGCTGGAGTCCTCAAGCTCCAGCCACCTAAGTAAAAGTGTTGGCCACATTCTCTCATGATTCAAGCACTCAGCCTAACCTATAAGCAACCTTTTCGGACTATATTACCATCAAGTCAACAAATTCATCCTGAGGTCTTTCTGTGACCTGCTATATATCAAAATCTCTTTCAATAACTCCAGACAACCACCATGATAGCCATTCAACTCCACCCAGTACTGGAAAGTGTTAGATGCCTTAGCAGACAGAGTGGTTTACTGAGAGTAATTGCTAGTAATTGTTCCTTCCAACATGTTAACTCCATCCAAATTTTCTCCTACATTTGTTGGGATGGAAGCTATTTATGAGCTTTCATGCAGCAGAAATGATGCTGCTTCTTCATGAAAGTGCTTTAAAGTCAGTCAAAATGAAGTCTTCCCCTCAGTGCTCGTCAGTTTCCACAGGTTACACAGAGAATTTTTACCTAGGAGCCCTTTTCATGCTATATAAAGCACAGAGTCTGGCAAATCTGAGCTGTAGAGTTTCTCCTCTAAAGCCTATAAACTCTGTGTTCTCAGAGACTTCACTCTGAGTCTCAGTTTCTAAAGGGTAGTAGTATGGAAGGGATCCTTTCATTTCCCTTCCAGGATTAAAAACAGATTCATTTCATATGTGCATATGTATATGCACATGCTGTGAACTTTACGTTTAAGTACGCACTCGAATGTCTGCGAGCTGAAGAGGAATAAATTTAAAACTGAGGATATGGTGGTCCCCGAGTTTTATAGACTGTAGCATTCATTAAATCTCATCACTCTGCCTCAAAAGTGAGACTCCGTGGTGTTATTTATTGTCATATGTGTGTGTGATACTGTCACATAATATGAACTGTAGACTTTAAAGAACCCAGAATCTAGCTTAAGGTACTCAACATGTAAATTGGACAGAAAATAATAAGGGACAGCTGTGGCATTTAAATACTGTCTTGAGAGTCTTTTCCAAATGAACTTAGATAACAATTGATAAAAGCGGGACTGTCATGATGGCCCAGTAGTTAAGAATATACTCATTTCTTTCCTAAGCACCCATTTCAGGTGGATGAGTCACAAATAGCTACAACTCCAGCTCTAGATGATCCAATACCTCTGGGCTCCTGTGTTCTAGTCTGTACACACACACACACACACACACACACACACACACACACACAGAGAGAGAGAGAGAGAGAGAGAGAGAGAGAGAGAGAGAGAAAGAGAGAGAGAGAATGAGCCTTTAAAGAACTAAAAGAAGCAGGTTACTCTCCCTTCTTCCCCAAGGCTGATAAGCACTGATTAAATTCCTCCTGTAATTATATCTCTCTTCCTATATAAAGAGGTGATGGCGATGCTCTGTTGACAATTTCAGAGGTGACAGCTTTTATTCTACTTGCATCTCCCTTCCCTCTTCTTTCAAAAAAGGCTTCTTTGTAAAGTTAGAAACAAGTCAAGTTTATTACTGTCATCTCCCAAAACATATTCATTCAGTCACCTTATTCAAAAGGCCTAAAAGCCACAGTGGGTGGGTGTTTGTTTTCCGAAGGAGAAGCAGGAAAAGGAAGAGAAAGATGTTGTGGCTTCCCTTGATAAAGTTCTCTCATTTAAATTCAGGAATACTCCTCTGCATTCTTGAGTCAAATATCCCTTATGGAGGCCACAGAGTTGTGATTATGTAAATTCAGAAACAATAGATACTAAAAGTGGAAAGAAAGAGAACAAGAATACTTAGAGAAAATAAGAAAGCAATGTGGAGCGCCACAGATTCTTAATCACCTTTACCCAAAAACTAAAAAAAAAAAAAAAATTTAAATACAATGTGGATTAAAAACATTTTCTTTTTTTTAATTTTTACATTTATTTATTTATTTATATTTATTGAGAAAGGGACTAGACCAACTATTGAGCGGAAATATTTTTCTTCCCGTAGGGCAAGTACTGTGTTAACCCATATAGTCTAATAGAAGAAAAGCCATCTGGGAGAAGTGATGAGCTAATAACCAGAAGACCCTAAATCAGGGCTTTGGACCCCTTATTTGTACTCCATCCATTCTTTCATCACCCCCCTAAAACATCTCTTCTAAATGGGAACTTACTAGATACTTTCAAGTAACTATTGTTAGAAAGTCTCTGTAGGACATTCACCAACTTTCACTTCTAAAGTATAGTTTTCCAGTGGGGCTAATTCTGCTGAAATTTGATTCCCATATAGTAACAATAGCACAGGCTAAGCCTCCAGAAAGGAGAGAAGTATCATATAGAGACTGTTCTGCTCCTCCTTGAGCTGTCGGGAAAGACAATCTTAATGATGCTTTGAAAATTAATGTTTAGCAGGCTTGCCAAAGTCTGTACCTGAAGCTGACTCCACAAAAGAAAAGATACAGGAAGTTTCCATTCTACACCTATTAGAGAAAGTGAACTTAGGGAAAATTAACTCTGTCAAACACAGACCTGAGAAAGAGGTAAGGGATTAATCTTGCATTCCAAAAACCCATTTTCCCAAAATGGAGGATCTTTAAAACAAAACAAAACAAAACCACCTCATTTTCCTCAGACTATACTGGAGCAACAAAAGCAAAAAGAGGCAGCCAGGAACAGGTTCCCTTCTCCCCAAAGGTTAAAGAGTTAGAGCTAAATCTCCCCACAGCCCATGGTCTTACCTGTATCTCTACGCTTTCTCTATACAGGGTACACAAGTACAATGGGAAGAAAATTAGGCTTCTTTCTATGCCCAGTTGGACTAGCCTATAAATATCTCCATTTTCTTCTACCCATTTTTGTTTCCTAATTTCTTTGAAATACTGGGAAACAGAGGTGGCAGATTTACAAACCAAGCACCTGGTAACAATTTGTGCCCATGTTTCCGTGGCTTGGAGATAAATTGGCAAAGTAAAATAGACTATAGCTAAGACTTCATTTCAAGGAAACTACACCGCGCAGTGGTTTGTGTGCTTTTTGTAAGTATCCTACTTCAAAGTGAAACAAATCCCTCTCAGGGGAAAAGAAAAACCGGTAATAAACTTCCTCTCTACTTCCATGCTGAAAGTTATTCTGCTATACAAACGATTCCACATTCACTCAGCTTACAGCAAGCAGAATAGGCGCAGTATAATGACAAACAGTCATATTTTCCTAACTGCCTCACCATGAATTATAAGGAGGGGCTAACAGTGGTTCATTGCTGTGTGATGATGTTCACCAATCATCCTTTCAGGCAGTAGAATGCACTCCGAGGGGTTTATGCTTGTGCATCACAAGACTTTCTGTGGGCACAGTTCTTCCCTCTCTCATTTTGAAAATATGATAACCTATTGATAAAGGATCAAGGAAATACCATTCTCGGTACTAGCCCTTAGCATTCTGGGAAGTGATATGTTTTGGATGGCTGCACAAATCTATTTGCTCAGCAAATCTAATTTTAGTTGAGCTCCAATAAATATGCATATTTTTATGACACTTCTGTTTGCTAACAGGACCACAGTACCTTGATACCGCAGGATACACAGGCCGAAAAAGTTTTCAAAGGTTTAGCCATATAAGAAATTTTAATTCATTTAAAAAGCAAAAGAAAAATAAGTCACTTGGAAACACAGAAAATTCATAATCTTTTTATGTAAGAAATTTCAAAGGAAATTTAACTCTGCCTTTTTTATATTTATTCAAAAAATAATTGTCTTAATCTATGCCACCTCTCCTTGAGGCCCTTTCTTTCAGCCCTATATCCCTTTAAATCCCACATTTCAAATGCATTCAAACTTCCTTTTCAACCTACATTAACACTAAAATAAATTCAAACTACATATTGTAGAATATAAAGCTATTTTTAAAGTTTTTAAGATTCTCACTGTAAGGAGTTAAAGTAGAACTTTGTCACCCTGCATAATTATACATAAACACACACAAAGTATAAATGTATCAAAGATGTCAACCTAAAGCCTGAAGCGCTAACGTCCAAAGAAAACATAGGCAAGCACTCTACAATACAGGTACAAGGATGCGTTTTTGGAAAAAGACTCTAATAGCTCAGACAAAGATTGTGAGGATTGAGACAGGCTTTGATGAAATTAAAACGCTTCACCTCTGCAATCACCATCAGTGAAAAGGCGTCAGGCAGAATAGGAGACACCTTTGCCAGGCTTTGGCAATTATATATCTGATAAAGAATTAATACTTATAGCTATAAATAACTTCACAAACTAGATTCCAAACAATAAAAACAGCTTGGAATAAACTAATTGAGCAGAAAGGTCTTAAAAGATGAACTACAAATGAGCAAGAAATATTTGACTTTTATTTTATATATCATCAGTTGGTCTCATACTCCCTATGGAGCTGAGGAAGATCTTTAACTTATGGTATTTCTGCATGTATTTTTGCCTTGCTGCAACTTGAACCCAGGGCTTACTTTATGTTAATTAATTACTCTGCTGCCTAAATGACTTTTCCAGCCTACCAATCAATAATGGAAAGAAAATAAAACAGGATGTTCAACATCATTAGTCATCAGGGGAACAGAAATTGCAAGTACTTTGAAATTCAGCCTAAGGGGGTGGCATACACCTTTAATCCTAGCACAGAGGGCATAGAGTCAGGTGGATCTCTAAACCGAAGTTCAAGGTCAGTCTGGGCTATGGAAAGAAGTCCAGGAAGTCAGGGCTACACAGAGAAATACTGTATCAACAAAACAAACAAAGGAACAAAAAAAAAAAAAACTATCTTGAAATTCTATGCCATTCAAGTCAGAATGGAATGGCCTTTGTCAAGAAAAGACACAGATATTCCTGGTGCAAATGTAGGGGGAAAGGATTGGTTACTCACTACGGGTGCAGCTAGGATGAAGTCGGGATGTATTTACTGTCTTTTCTTTCCTTGTCAGGTAGGCAATATAGCCTTCTGTACAGTTATACCCCCCACACAGAATGAATATACAAACACACACACAAGTGCACACACATGAGCACATTATGTTCCTCAAGACAAAATATGCACTATTCCTGCAAAACTACTGTGCTCAAATATTTCTAAACTATGAATTAATAAATGACTTACTAAAGAGTACAGGTCAGAATGATATTTCAAGAACATAGAAAGATGATTGAGACTAACATGTAGATGTCATAACTGCTATGTTGATGATTCCTCTTCATGAATTGTGTCCTTTTCGGTTCATACGGGTCAGAGCACCATCAGCCATATGCACTCTGAGCAGTTGGATGTCTGAAAATATTCATATTCAAAGCTTGAGTTCCCTCAAGAAAAATAAAATACAACGAAGGGTAGCAGAGGGAAATTCAGCAAGTGTGTCACTGGGGAGTCCTATGTGAGATGCAATTGAAGTTTACAAATCAACAGAATTTTCAATAATGATTCTGTGTTAAAGAGAAGCATTCTATACTCACCAAAAAAAGAGATATCCAGCTTAAGTGCTTCACAGACAAGATACAAACTTGATTCTTTAGGCCCTCTCTTCAACTGCTGCTGACCAGCAACTGGAAAACTGATTGCTTACTTTTCTAAGGTGGGACATAGAGTGTGTACTTTGCTTACCCAGGAGAGGGGAAGGCAAAATTGGGACGAGATGAGAAGGATTTAAAGGTCAATTACATTTAGAATTCAGGTACCCAACAGTGGCTGAAGACCCCAGACTTTAGTTAAAGTGATTTTACACTTGACAAACTTTAGGTACATAGTAAAAGAAGAAAATGTTTTTGTTGTTGTCTTTGTTTTTTTAAAGAAGGTAGGCAGTGCTTTCATTTGAACCAAAAGAATATGATCTGTCTATGAGACATTTACATACAGATTGCCAAATTATCAGATAAAATTAGGATCTGTGGTAAGAGGAGGTGATAGCAATTTCCCATAATCATTTGAATGCCTTCTCTAACATGTAGATAGTAGATGAAGACAGGGACATAGAGGAGACATAGATCCACAGGGGGAATGAATGCTTCTGTGAGTTTAATCTCTGTCATCTCTACTGCTCTCTTTTTGTTTAACAATAGACAAACATGCCAATAATCACAAACAGCAACTTATCTCAAATATTGGCTACCTGCTCATTCTGAAGACCACACTGTACTAAGCACTGCTCAGGGTTCTTCGAGACAGGGTTTATCTGTAGCTTTGAAGCCTGTCCTGCAACTAGCTCTTATAGACCAGGCTGGCCTTGAATTCACAGAGATTCCTCTGCCTCCCGAGTGCTCGGATTAATGGCATGTGCTACCATGACCCGGCTTGCTCCTGGTTTTCATGATGATGATTTACCTTTGTGTTTTCACCTGAGCAAATGGTAAGTTCAGAAAAGCAGGCTATACTTTCTAGTTGGTGCGAAAGGACACCCAGGAAATAGTTGCTAAATGATGAGTAAAGGATTTGATAATAAGGGGGTCAAAATGTGAAGATCAGGAGAGAATCTCAACTCACAAACGTCATGGCTGTGGCTACAGCATTCAAATTCAGGTCATCAGCAACTTCTGAGTATAGCATCAAAATAAAATACAAACCCAAGCAATTTCACCAAAAGCAGATCAAAAGCATATTGAAGTCACTAGAAGCCATGATCGTTAGAACAGTCAAAAGTTAGTTTACCATGTCTATATGAATATGCATATATATTTGTCTACCTAAAATCTTCTAGAATTTACTAAAAGGTTAAAATAAATTATATGTGTACTGTGTGATACGAATAGTATATTTAAATGGCATGTGCATATTTAAAAATTGTTGGATGATTAAAACACCAAATGCTAAAACTACTTTGAAGTATCCCAGTAATTAAATTAACACTCTATGAAAAATAAATTTTTACTTATTTCAGAAGTAGTTTAGGTATCTGTACACTTTAAAAATTCTTTTGTAAAACAGTTATAGCTTTTTAAAATGGAATTTTCCATTTACTAAAAGTAATATTTAAAGTCTTACAGTCTTACTACATCTATACATACACATGTCTGGCATTATACAATTCATATTACACACAGCACATAAATACAAGGATGCAGGCGATTTCTCTCAAATTAATTTCTTTTTCTATTTTTAAGATTTATATTGCAATTATGTACATTGTCTATGTGTCTATGTGTGGGTATGTACGCGGGAGTGCAGGTGCCCATTTGAGGCAGAAAAGGGCTTAATATTTCCTTGGTCTGAAGTTACAGGCAGTTGTGAGCTACTTGCTCAGCATGGGATCTGAGAACTAAACAGTATTCTTAGTGCTGTACCATCTCTCCAGCCCCAAATTTTACATTTTTAACAAAATACTAGTGCTTAAATTGGTCAGAGTCAAAATATTTAAGTCTTTTTTTAATAATGAAAAAGGAAAATTAAAGATGATAATCTCTATTCAGTTTCAGCTTTCCCTGTAGAAAGAATCAGCTAAACTCATCAATATGCACCAAGCTTTTATGGATGTAGAAATTTCATACTGCTTGCAAATTAGGAACTATCAGCTTGAAATATGTTTTTGCTAGATATAGTGGAAACAATGTTACCTATTTAGAAATACAGAAATAAAATAATTTCTTTAATGTACATTACAAATAAAATTTATTTTAGTTATGCTCTATATTTATAATTTCAGTCTTTTGGATTCCATGTTTATTACTCAACTCTTGCAATCAACTAGCATGTGGACAAGAACAAGGGAGAAGAATAACTTTTAAGCCAAGGTAGTTGGTATACATCTTGCTATGTTCATGAACTAATTATCTTTCTTTAACAAGAAAGGTTAAGGTTGTAGGTCTTACTTCTCAGGCACCAGTTATATCTGTCAGAAGATGGCTTTCAGCTTCTTGCTTTACACTTTGTCTGTGGTGTTGGAAGTCTTTCTGTATATGTGTTGCCTTTATTGGTTAATAAATAAAGATGTTTTGGTCAGTGGCTTAGCAGAATAGAGGTAGTCCAGGGAAAAAAACTAAACCGAATGCTGGTAGAAAGTAGGCAGAGTCATAACTATCACAGGAGATAGACATGCTGGAACCTTGCCGGTAAATTAACCATGAGCCTCGTGGTAAAATATAAAGTAATAGAAATGGGTTATTTTAAGATGTAGGAGCTAGCTAGAAATACACTCAAGCTATTGGCCAAGCAGTATTGCAAATAATGTAATTTCTGTGATTATTTCGAGTCTGGGTGGCAGGGAATGAACGGGCAGCCTCTGGCTACATATTGGAACCTACGTGGGTGACTATATCAACATAAAACTTGAGAGAGTTTAGGAAGGAATTCTAGACACAAGCAGAGTTTAGCACAGTTTCTTGGTAGCTACATTTTTTTTTTTTCTTTCCTGGATGGGTTCACAGCCAGTAAGGGGCACCACAGCTCCTTTAAGAGGAGAGTAGTAAAAACTGCAGGTCTTTAGAAACGGCAGCTTTCTGGTTTGCCAGCACGAATTGCGCTGACTCGGGCTGCAGAACATTTAAATGGGAATTGTGAGCAGAGTGCTACAGCTTGCTTTATGGCAGCATAGACCCAACATGTGCCTCCGGCTACATGTCTGGTCTACTGTTATAGGAAAATAGTATCTCTAACTCCATTTCTAAGAAATTCTTTATGTTGGCATCTATTATATTATTAAGATTAAACTCTGTGTGCCTGGCCATTGACATTTGAACAAATTCTGGATTATTTAGCATAAGATAGAAAGCACTAAATGTTGAGTCTCAAGCACCGAGTCTCTTGCATTATCAATGTGGAAATTTTCCCTTAGTCCCTAGTCAAACCAGCATTCAAGAATCCTTTTAAGGAATGCCTCCCCTTTCCAGACCAGGACATTTATGTCTAATGCAACCTGCTCTTTCTTTGTCTTTGTTATCTCTGTTTTCAGGTTGCTGCTCAAAGCTCTCTGTTCTCAAAGGCCAATTTCACAGTCCACATTAGAAAAGTTGACTCTAAATCACAAGCCCTTCACATCTGATTCAATGATTACTTATTGGTCTTTATGTCTTCACTGCTCACTTCTGAAAAAATAAAAATAAAAGAAATCCTAAAGATCACCTTGCCTTATTTGCAAATATTCTTTAGAGATTCTAGTAAATAATATGAATGATTTAAATATTGATGAAAATATAGATATTTTTAAAGACAAATGGAATTACTAGAAAGCTGATTTTGTTGCACAGGAACCAATCAGGGCAAATAAAAAAAACAGTGCAAAAATGTTCAGAAAATGCTTAGATAATGTTTTCATATACTATCGGACCTCCCACACCACTGTATTATAATGATATTCTGATAAAAAAGATCACTAAGTTAACAATGAATTTCAAAGGGTAACATTTATTTGTGTAGACAATATGTTTTATGGTACACTGTAACTTGTTGCATTAAGCAAATAACAGCAAGAGCTCATACATCTCCTTCTAAGTGATTATCAATATAATAATCTAATGACTTTATTTACTTTTTTATTTAGTAGTTACAATACTCTGGAAGATACATTCTGCTTACTACATTTATCTATTAGATGGGAAAACTGAGGCAAAGAGAATCCCAGCACAATTACCAGACACCAATGCTATACTGTTATAAGAAAAGGAAACAGAAACAGAAAGAGAAAAAGATAGCTCTTTTATAACCTCTACTAATAAACAGCCTTTAAAATTCCCAGAGCATGTGTTAGCATTGTCTAAGCAAACCTTATAATTTCCTTTAGATAAATTATTTTCTTCTAAGAATGCTGGGATTACGCTAATCATTTTGCATGCATTTTTTTCATCAAGTCTTAAGGGAAAAAAGTGACTGTAGGACAAGTCTTACTATTTGCCATGTAGAATACTTAAAATGAAGACAGAAGTCAGCACACAAAGTCAAGTGTTAGAGGCAGAATGATGAGCCATTAATACACTAATTACAAAATTATGTTTTTTAGTTGTACAGGAATTCATCTATTGAGAAACAGGACATTCTTTTATGGAAGCAAAATCCCAGCATTATTGAGAATTTGGGAGGAATAAACTCCTGGGGATGTTTTGTGAAACATCAGATGTTTAACATTCTTAGTCCATCCATATACAAATCATGCTGTTAATGACCTTCTTCTTAGCCTTGGCAGCCCCAAACACCCTCTGGGTAGAGAGTAAACTTGTGTCTAAGTCTTCAAATACTGGTTGTAGTGATAGACTCTTGCTGTGGATATGTCTAAAGAGAAAATGAACACTTGGTGATCACTCTCAGTTTCCACATTTCATTCTAATGGTAGTATTTTATTTAAGCATGATTTCCTTTAATACATCTAAAATGTTTAGTCCAGGCCAAAGTTTTATTTTGTGATACATTGGTCTTTGATATTTTGGCTAAATCATGGAAATATCTTGCAGCACTACCTGAGCTGGGTAGGTTTCAATGAGTCAGAAAGAACCTGATGTTCATAAGACAAGAGGAATTTATTTCAACTATCTCTAAGACAATGGAGACACTAAGTTAACAAATTCTGATGTGACAATATTACCAGATATAAGAAACTGTGCTTGTAACATCACTTCGGGTAATACCTATATGAAAAATAACTTATTGATGGTATCCACAACTCCATTCTTATTGATAGGGTTACTTGTATAATTTTTTTCTCTTACATGTGTGTCTCCTGGAAACTTATAAACTGCACATGTAAAAGAGAAAGTAAGTTTCCAGAAGATACCACACCTCTCCTCCAGATTCACTAAAGATATTCACTGGGTGATGTCTTATGTCTAAATACTTAGCAAATCCATTATGTGAGCACAAACTTAGGCTTAGTGGAAGTTGAAAATTAACACACAGTGATAAGCTGTTGAGAAGAAACATCCAACTTGTGTCTATGGTTACAAAACATTATATTAACATTATCATTATAAACAAAATATGGCAAAAATATTTTCTATAGAAAAAACTTTTTAAAAATTGCACTGCATTTTGTTAATACATTTCTTACAAGTGGACTTGAGTCTCCTCAATTATGTATCATTTTGCCTTTTAATTTCTATTAAAATTATTGTCAGAAGCTTTTGTTCCAAAAAAGAGAAGAACATATCTACTTCCTTTAGCCAGTCTATTATTGTCAACCCTACTCTGTGGATCTGTATATTCTCTGAGGACTAAATAAATATGCATGGTTTTATTATTTTTAATTCTTAGTTGTCCTCATAATATAGTTTTCTCCAATAGCTTATACATTGCTGTTTTCTATATCTAGTGCCAAAAACCTGCCTCAATATCTTCCCATGCCAATAGGAAATGCTGAAGCATTACAAAGGACAAGTACCTAGTGGAGAACAAGCTACCAGGGTGCACAGCTTCATTCTGCCCTTCATGCCTCACAGGTACAGTGAGCAAGGGAAATTCTTTTCATTCTATGACAAAACAACTGCCACAAAGCCACTGTCTTAAGGAAAACAGAGACTTAGGTTTGATTTCAAAACACATGTTGACCTCTATTTAAAAAGACAAAGCAGCCAACATGAGTATAAGAGAGCATAGGCATTTTAAAATCTCAAGTTAATTATTTTAGATGAAAAAGGAACTCTCCAAAGAGAACAGCAGCTGCTGGAGTCAGGAGTTGTAGGCCTTGCCAAATTGTAATATGGCCCTGAATACTCCCCTGTAATTACTATTTTCCTCATATGCCTGAATCATTCCCATAGAACGAGATAACTTTTTTAAACCTAATCTTTATTCTCCAAAGAACATGTGATTGTTGAGTAGCATCCACCAGTATCTGCTAATGATTTTGTGGCCCAGAAATGACACATCCCAGCACCCTCCCTCTCCAGGCTTCTCTTCACACTTTCTGTTAAAGATGCTCTGAGAAACAAAAGGCAAACATTAGTGAGCTGTAAGTAGAGTATGATTGAGAAATGTCTTTGAGGCTCTGGTCTCTTCCTTCATGTTACAACAAGGATCTAGAAACTCTGTGGGTAAGAGGTACTGCCACATATGGGTACTGACATCTGAAATTGCCTCCAGAGTGTTGTGGGTTAAACAGTAAGAAGTCACTCAGTTTTTGTATAAAAACTAACTTTTGCTTTTTAATTTATTTTAGGGTTGATTTGTCATGGCAACAGAGTTCCAACATTCCTAATATAGATTCTTTAGACAGTTTGAAATAGTGAGTAATGCTTCATATGATGCAGTTTAAAGAACAATTGTTCAAAACCTAAAACACCATTTACTAATAACATTGGATATATTTTAAATAGAAAAGAAGCAAGGTGGTGGTTACATATGACATTAATCCTAGCACTCAGGAGGCAGAGGCAGGTAGAATTCTGTGAGTTTGAGACCAGCCTAGTCTACAGAGAAAGTTTCAGATCAGGCAGAACTACACAGAGAAACTCCATCTTGGGGGAGAGGGGAGGAAAAGTCTGCATATTACGTATGAGTAGATTTTACAAAAACCATCTAATCAGCTTGTTCTGGGAGCACATTCCACTCCTTCAGCCTTTAAGATACCAGCCCACTTGGTTGTGGTCTCTTATACTATTTATGCCTATGTAAAGCACTTGTCCAACCTCTTTTCTGGCTGTGGGATTCGGTTGTTGTTCCCCGTTTCAGCAAAGGATTGTGTGTCTACCCCTAAATAAAAACCCTCTATTATTCTCAATTTTGAGCTAGTGTGAAATTTCATTTAGCGTCCTTCTTCATCTGGTGTCCAACCATTTGGTTTTAGAAACCCTGGCTCTGGCTACATGCGCATCCTCTGCCTGATTTGCAGGCAGTCCTCCTTCAGCCCACTGGATGCATTAAATATTCCTCCTACCTCCAATCAAAATACTTATACATTGTATATATTTTGAGATGATTGTCCTCATTTGTTGCACATTTGTTTACAGATTATTTAATATTCTGACAGGAAGTTTTAGTCTTTAAGTTATACAGGCATTAAATATTATAGGTCAATAGTTGTACATACAGTCAGATCAATTAGGCTCTTTAGAAACATAGAGATTGTACTCTGCCTAGATAGTAATATTTAACCATTTTAAGAATCTGTTAAACATGGCATTTAAATAAGTTAGAGTTCTGTTGACATGAGACATGATTGCTACTGACAGTACCAATCTACTCCTGAGAGAAATGTTGAGCACCAAAGACACTCCACTCAGAGTTTGTTTTCTTCTTGGCACTATTGGCCTTTGGGCAAGGAACTACCCATACCTCAACCACTGACAAAGTACATGGTATCCAGAAATGGAAAAGCAGGACACAAGGAAAAAGACTGTCAAATCTTGCCAAGATAGGGTAAAATGGTTCTGAAATTTTTCTTGGCTCTGAAAATAGTCTGTCAGGTATGCTAGGCCTTAGCCAAAGTTGGTTGCTTCAATGATTCAAATGAGACTTTGGGTGATTTCTCAGGTAGCTAATTGTCTTTGTCATATATTGCTCACTTTGGAAGGTGTTTGATTATACTTCCTGCCTCCTCAAGTAATATTATCTCCCTTCTCAGGCCTTTGATGGGGTTGAAGATTAGATAGTCATAGTTACTGTCCTCTTATGATCTAGCCAAGCCATCTCCTATACAAGACTTAGACTCCTTAGGATAGAATGTTTATTAAAACATTTAATATACATTCCTTGCTTAATATTGTTTATGCTGGTTGTAATTCTAATCTTATATTAGATATCTGCTCCTAGAGTATATAGTTTTGTATTGGGTTTGGAACACTCTTATTTAAACAAAAGGGGGAGGTGCTGTGGGAGCACATTCTGCTTCTTCAGTCTTTAAGATCCCAGCCCACTTGGGCTTGGTCTCTTGTACTGTTCATGCCAATGTAAAGCACACATCCAGCCTCTTTTCTGACTGAGGGATTCAGTTGCTGTTCCCATTCCAGCAGAGGATTGTGATCTGTGAGGCTACCCTAACTAAATAACCTTCTGTTATTCTCAATTCTGAGCTAGTGTGGCATTTCTTTTAAGTTTCCTTCTTCACCAGCTTGTGGGAGCTCCCAGCACAGTTCCACATCACTGACTAAGTAATATTCACACAAACAGATTATGGCCCTGTAAAGTGTTAAATGTTTATTAGTTACAATGACAGTGTTTGGTGCAGTGTTTTTGGATGACAACATGAGGAAGAAGGCCATTATAGGTGTCAGCAACAGCAGATACAAGCACAGAGGAGGCAAGGTAAGCCTTGAACAGCCACAAGTCAGGTGACTCAAAAAAATAGAATTAGAGACTCAAAATTGCCTTTCTGAATTTTAATTAATTTGAATGGATTGAAAAAAAATAGTAAGAAAGTACCTTGTGTTGGACTTGCTGAAACTCAACATAATTCAAAATTTATAATGGAACATGTGTTTTGTATTCCTCCCCATTCTCAAGAAGAGTGCCTCAGTAAGATAAAGAATGTGAAGTGGCATTTCTAGATCTTTCTGGTGTTATTTTTCCAGCAAGAGTACAGTCATCACAGGAGAAATTTAGTAATAACAACATACGAAAATCTCTGCTCTAGCCACTATTTTCTAGCATCTTTACATTCTTCTCAAATTTTGAATTTCTTTCAATTTCTGACTGTATCCCAAAACTTGTCCTTGGAATTGATAATGGGTAACCCTCCTGATCATCTTCCTTTATCTATGATTGATCTTGAGATTTTGTGGTTGATGAATAAGCTAGATAAGACCCCAGGATAATTCAGTTTAGGCCAGAGCATCAGGATGGGCCTCAGAATAAGTGTTTATCATTGGCTAACCACCTACATATCCAGAAAGGGTAAAGATAATAATTTTTATTGTACCCGATCTTTCAAAAATAACCATAAGAAAATATTTATTTGTTGTTTAAACAACAAAGAGTAATTGAAGTGCTGTAAACATGTGGATTGAAAAGGATTTGGATTCATCTATGTCTTCCCATCTCCACTTCAAATTCCCTCAGAAGTTACGTGCTCATGTGTTGAGGGGAAATGTTTGAATAAAAGTGACTTTTCCTCCTTCACACTAAGGAAATAATGCCCCATGATAAGGCCAGTTTGAGAGATTCAGCCATTGAAGTAGAAGTTTGATGTAGCACTGTAGGGATAAGTCCCACCCCTTAGGGGGTGTGTTCGCCTCCGGCTAATGTTTACCTATAAATCTGATGAGCATGCTCACCGAGCTCACTTCTGCTTTCCTGGTCTCCGCGGGAATGGTGGTTCTGTAAGTCTATTTCTCCATTAAAGCTATATATATATTTTTTTACAATCTGTCTGCATTCGTTTACGCCGTTACATAGCACTCCTTTTTCCATTAGTCCAACACAAGACCTGCTTTTGTTGAATTCCAAAGAATGGCATCTTTGTCTCTAGAAAAAGCTAGGTGAACTGACTAAGCTCTGCCTCCAGTTATTAGCTCTCAATCCAGTTCTTATGGCACCAAGGATGTTATCTGAAGCTATTTCCTATCTGTATCTTGGAATAATCAGGTTAACAATCCATGTTCACAGAGATCCAGAGCAGATTAAGGCGCAGAGAATAAAATACTATGGAGTCCTCAACCATAAATGCAGTGTCTCTGTCATGCTCTCTGTTTGCAAGGATCGGTCATCATTGTGGAAGAAGAAACTAAAGGATTGCAAGTGCTATAAGCAGTGGATCGCTACAAGAAAACTGCTTTCTACACACAATAAGTCAGTTGCACATAAGAATCCACTGTTGTGAAATATTAGTTGAAGATGTACTACATGTGTTTATGCGGTGGTACATTTGTTTAATGATACAAAGATGTGTTATATTATTTTATGTTGCATTTGTTTAATTCTGTGAAATTGTGTTACTTTGCCATCTAAAAACACCTGATTCGTCTAATAAAGAGCTGAATAGCAATAGCAAGACAGGAGCAAGGATAGGTGAAGCTAGCAGGCAGAAAGAGCAATAGGAGGAGAAATCTTAGAAAAGAGGATTGAGGAGTGAAAGGAGAAGGAGGGGGACACCAGGGGCCAGCCACCTAGCCAAACAGCCAGACACAGAATAAGAAGTAATGAAAGGTATATAGAAACAGAGAAAGATAAATGCCCAGAGGCATAAGGTAGACAGAATAATTTAAGTTAAGAAAAGCTGGCTAGAAATAACCCAAGCTAAGACCAGGAATTCATAAGAAAAAATAAGTTGCCCTGTATTTATTTGGTAACTGGGTGGCAGTCCCCCCAAAAACTAAAGAGTTGAAAACAAACAAACAGAAAACGAATTCACAGCATTTGTGACATTTATAAGACCTGCAAAAGCTCAGACCGAATTCAATCATAGAGAAGAGGGCATGAGTCTCATCCCTAGATAAGGATACCATTTTCTTTAATGGTGGGGCCCTTGATTGGTTGCCTTCTCTCCAGTGAAACACACATTTAAGAATATCTGGGCAGCACAAACTGTACTTGATAGAGATGGGGATAAAAGGACAAAGTTAGTGGGTAGGAAAGGAAGGAGTCGATTAGGGAGAGGAGGAAGATAGGTGAATATAATCAAGTATATGGAAAGAAATTTGTAAAGAACTAACATAAGATAAAATGAAAAAAAAATCCATGTTCAAATTCTTTCTTCAAAAAGTTTTCCCAAAGTCTTGACAGAACTGATTCCAATTTATTTCAATCACATAAGCATGCAATCTAGTAAGTTTAAAGGCCAAACTATCTTACATTTGGGGGTAGTTTCCTGTCTGTTTCCTTAGTATGCAAACTTAGAATGCCTGGAACTTACTTTTCGGGTCATTATATCTCTCCCATGCCAAGTACACTACTTTGTAACCTAGTAACCAAAACATGTTTGATAAATTGGATTTAAAATATAAAATGCAATAGAAATTCTAAATGGTTCCTTTCTGTTCATATTTATTTTATCAAAATGAGTGATCTAACACATCAATGTGCAATGTGTCAAGGGAAAAGAAAGCATTTAGGTTGCCAATCACAGGTTCACAGTTCTTAAGGCAGAATTCAGCTTTCTCCATTGCCTTATGTAATAGATGTCCTATTAGATAAGGCCTTGTAAAGGACCAAAAAGCAATTCAACTGCCTTAGCAATGTGTAGTCTCTCTAGATCTTGTTTATTCCTAATTCCATTGCACATAAAACCCTACATTCCCTCTATCTACCATCCAGAAAATCCAGGCAAGCTTTAGAAGCTAAGTGCTTTCACAACACTTTCTAATAACAGCAGAAAGTGTAGAAAGTTCCTTAATGGTGTGGCAACGTGTGTGTCAGCGAGGCTGGATGGCATTCCCTTGATATATAAACTCTGACAAATATATGACTCTTTCTTGGCAAGAGATAGAATTGACCCTTGGTTACAGCCATTAGTCTCAAAGCAGACTACCTTGCTACTCAAACTGCCAGAGTCCAGTAGCATTGCATCACCCAGGAGTCAAAGAAATGAAGAGTATCAGAACTAATAGAGACATCTTGATTCAGAATTTGCATTTTAACAATATCCCCAAGTGACTCACAGGAAAATATTTTTTTAAAGAAGCATAGGCATTGGCTATTCTAGCACCATATTTTATTTGCTTCCTGGCAGCCTTTTCCTCCCAGCCATAATTTTATTTAAAAAATTAAGCATTTTCTTCTGACATTTCTTCCTTCTCTGCTCTTCTGTCTTTTTAATGTACTCATATATAGGTTTTAATATGTAGTGCAAAAATAGTCTTCATATATTGTTCATTATTCTTCTGTATGTAATTGATTCAAATTTTATAACATGTCATTTATGAAATAAATAACTAAGACTCCTGCATATTCAATAATTTGAATAGACAGAATGCTTCCCCAACAATTAATCAACTTTCTAGCCTGAGATTTAGTGGATTTTAGTTTAATTTTATATGGGATCAAGAAGCTAAAATATCCTGTTTTATCTTCTTATGAGATCTTCTGATATCCTAAATTCCCAGCTTCTTTAGCTCAGAGACAACTAGCAGGAAAGTATGTATAGCCACCGTTACATAATAGCACTGTGATCAGCTTGCCTAAATTGTGTGTGTTGGAGAAATGAAACTGAGAGAAGGAAAATCAAATTTACCAAAGATACCATTGGCATTTGCTGTCCTGTACAGCATGAATACTTTGATCGCTCTACTCACTAAGCAATCCGAACTTCCTCGGTTATGAATAAAATAGAAAGGCAGTGATGTTAAATTGCACAGTAGTGTCATAAGAAGGTATTTACAGTGTCAGTGAGCCATGTAGTAAACTGTCAGCCATGCTTAAAAGCAGGATGCATTTTCAAATGTTTCATATAAGATGAAGTGATATTTCGAAATAAATAGCTGAACATTAAGAAATTTAGTCTTCATCAGAATGTTTCGCTGCTGCTGTCTGGGGAAAATTATCAGTCTTTTTTGTTGTTGTTGTTTTTGTTTCAAGACATTTTGTCAATGCACAAGGAATAAATGCCTAAAATTTGAATTTACTAAAAGTAAAATATTAGAACAAAAATAGCTCATAGCAATACCTTCCAAATCTACTTTGATATTCGTTTCATTCATTTGTAAAGAAAGCCCAGTGAGTCCTTGGAACTTAGTTTTCAGTGAGTTTCAAGGGTGTCCTAGCAATCACCATCTGAGTAAGCTTGGGCAAGTCCTTTCTCTTTAAACCTCAAATATAGAGCTGCAAAATGAGGTCATTGAGCTGGATGATATAAACTCCCAGTATATCCCTAAATACTATTATTATGGACAAATATAAACTACAACCTGTATTGTCCCCACTTGATAAAAAAATTAAAAAGTAAAAATAAAAACCTAAACAGCAAAACCTGTTAAGTAATACTTATATGATATGGCTATTGATATTTTAATCTGAGTTTACTATTTTGCAATCACTGAGGTTGTGGATAGCCATGAAGGACAAGCAAATTCAGGGCATAAGACTGCCAGACTACTGTGTCTGCAGTCAGAGGAGAATGATGGTAAATCTCACCCTTCCCAGCACCTAGTGTCTGTGTCTGTCTGGATTACGCCTCAGTATTTTTTTTCTACAAGTTCACTGGAGAACTGGGAGTCTAACCCTTAACCTAACCCCAAACAAAGAGCCATTTCCTTCTGGAAAACTCCCTGCCTTGACAAGCCACTCAAAATCTACTTTAAAAGGAACTCTAGGCTCCAGGGAGCTGTACATGTTTTCATCTTTTAATCAGCTGTCTGACTTTGGCTGGTCTTTTGTTAAAGCTTTTTTTCTCTTATTACAATTTCATTATGTTAATAAACAAAGAGTCAGTTGGCATAATACAGATGATGAATTCAGTCTTGCAGACTCTGTCATGACCATTTTTATGGTTTTAAATAATTTATACATCTTTCATTTTTATCTTACTATCACATCGAATCTTGGGAACAGCTTCTACTTAAAAAAGGTTCCATCTTTTTCTTTATTCTTATTACCATCTATGTTTTCTATTAGGAAATCAGAAAGTCAAGTAATGGTTGTTTTTTTTTAATTTTTATTTTTTGTTTTTTTTTGGTGTTTTTTTTTTTGTGTGTGTGTGTGTGTGTGTGTAAATTTATCAATTGAATCAGAAATGAATCAAGCTTTATTTCTGCAAAATTGGGGACTGCCCCGTTCCCTTTAATCAGGTCAATCATCAAACTAATGTTTAATTTATTGAACTAAGTTTATTACATATACAAATGAAGTTAAAACTCTTTATTTTGTCAACAGTAAGATGTGTGTAGAAAACAAATATTTATGGAACTATTATGTCATTGCTACTATAAAAAGTAGTAATCTGTGATTTCTTATTATTGTTCTCATCACTAACATTTTATTTTGTGGGACAAGTTTCAGGGGTGTTGTACTCAACTTTCATGGAGAAAATTGCTCCATCAATTTTCTAAAAACTGCGTAATTCTACCACCAGTTTCAGGGGTTAGTCAACGTGTACAACGGTGATTATAAAATTTGGTTACATGAGAAAAAATAAGATTTTATAAAATCTAGGCTATGCTAAACTAACATCTGCAAGAACAAAAATCTGAGATCCCTCTCTGAAGGGACCACTTCTCACTGCTAAAGACTTATTAAGATAAAATTGTGGCCAATTTTTGGAGATACACTCGAAAGTTACTGATCCTTGTGGCATGATTGAGGATCCTTTGGATATATACCCAAAAGTGGTATTGCTGGGTCTTGAGGGAGGTTGTTTCCTGATTTTCAGAGAAATTGCCACACTAACATCCAAAGGGGCTGTACCAGCTTGCATTCCCACTAGCAATGCAGAAGTGTTCCCTTTTCCTCAAAACCTCTCCAGCATAAATAGTCATCAGTGTTTTTGATCTTGGCCATTCTTACAGGTGTAAGATGGAATCTCAGAGTTGTTTTGATTTGCATTTCTCTGATGACTAAGGATGTCGAACATTTCCTTAAGCGTCTTTCAGCCATTTTAGAGTCATTTGTTGAGAGTTCTATGCTCAACTATATTCATAGCAGCATTGTTTGTCATAGTCAGAACCTGGAAACAACATAAATGCCCCTCAACCAAAGAATGGATAAAGAAAATGTGATACAAAGCAGGGCGGTGGTGGTGCACGCCTTTAATCCCAGCACTCGGGAGGCAGAGGCAGGAGGATCTCTGTGAGTTCGAGGCCAGCCTGGTCTACAAGAGCTAGTTCCAGGACAGGAACCAAAAAGCTATGGAGAAACCCTGTCTCGAAAAATCAAAAAAAAAAAAAAAGGAAAAAGAAAAGAAAAAAAAATAACGTGATACATTTACACAAAGGAGTACTACACAGCAGAAAAATAATAAAGACATCTTGATTTTTGCAGGAAAATTGATGGAGCTAAAAAACATTATTTTGAGTGAAGTAACCTAGACCCAGAAAGACAATTATTACATGTACTCACTCATAGGTGGTTTTGAAACATAAAGCAAAGAATGTCAGCCTACAAACCACAATCCCAGAGAACTTAGACAACAATGAGGACACTAAGAGAGACTTACATAGATCTAATCTACATGGGAAGTAGAAAAAGAAAAGATCTCCTGAGTAAATTGGGAGCATGGGGACCTTGTGGGAGGGTTAAAATGGGGAGGGGAGAGATAGGGAGGGGAACAAAGAAAAAATGTAGAGCTCAATAAATAGCAATTTTTTTTTTAAAAAAGAAAGTTACTGATCCTGAAAATTATTGGGAATATTGGAGGACATCTAAGAACCTGCCAAGTCTGAAATTCCAGAACAAAAAGAATAATATTAACAATAATGATATAGCAGCAGACATAAATGAACAAACCATCTCAGAGTTTTATACATGTGTGTGTGTGTATTTTTTTTTACAACATATGTTAACTTCAAATTTATTAGAAATCTATGCACATTTCCTGTGGCTTATTTTAGTTTTAGACAGCAATTATTTTGTAGAAGTGTGTCTCAGACCTCAGAGATCCCGGGGCCCCTGAATGTGAGTGCTGGGATGACAAGTGTCCATCACCATCCCAATAGACTTCCTTTGATTTTCTTCCCAATTTTACTATAAGCTCATGGAATCCCTACATAGGAAATTAATCTTGGGAAAAGAGTTTATCTTCCACTCTTACAATGAGTTGTAACATACTGTGTTGATAAAAAAAATAAATTATATAATGTATTTAAAGGTTTTAGCCCTGTGCCTGGCACCAAGAAGTAACAGAGAAAATTAACTAGAGTCATTAACAATTATTATTGTGATATCTGAGGCTTACCCTGGCATAGTAATTATTCCTAAACTACAGGTATACGTTATAATACAGCACATTAGATGTTACTGTGATAAAACAAGAAAACAGAAAACTGGAGAGATGATTCAGTGTTTAGGAGTACAAAATTCTCTTGAAGATGACATATATTGAATTCCCATAATCTGCAAGGTAGCTCTCACCTGCCTGTGACACCAGTTTCAGGGCATCAGACACCTCTGTTGACTTCCCCTGGTACCTGCATGCATGTGATGTACTTCCATTTACCCAAAACACACACATATCATAAAATTAACGGATAAACACAATTTAAAAAGCACCAGTCAGTTGCAATCCTTTCGTTTCAGTAAAGAAAATCAAACTAGCACAAGTTCCCTTGATATCAACTATCTAAAATACCTGGAAAAAGAAATCAAATCTACATTACCCAATCAAACATTAAAGACTTGTTTAAAAACTGTTTTTTTAAAAGTATTGTTCCCTTTAAAAAATATGGATCGAAAAAAGGGAAATAAATTTTTACATTCTGAAAAAAAGAAGAATTTTTAAAATTCCTCTTTGAAAACATGGTAAATGTGAATCCATTTAGTTTTTGTCTAGAAATCCTCACACTGTCCTGTGCCTTTACAGTCACTTAACATTGGCTCAGCATTTTTACAAAATTAATGTCAATTTGTCTCGATGTAGTTTTTGAAACAATGGAACACTCTGTGCCACTTTTGCAAGGTAATCCAGAGTCAGCAAGATGAACTTTTAAGTGGTATGTATTAAAATGATTGTTAAAAGATGAACTTTAACACTGTAGTCTGAATCAGGATTTTTCAAACAATTTTAGTAGTGAAGCACTTCTTTTTAAACCATCGTAAACAAACACATTTGAAATACCCATTATTACTTAAGAAAACGCTTTATTGGGTTTGCCTCACATAAAAACCTCCCCTTGAACTTGGAAATAACAAAAAATTATTCTTCAGTTTGAAACATCTTCTATCATTTCTGAGAAAACTAGCTTCTACCAGGAGAAAATAATTTGAGCATGCTTGTCAAATAGGGACGAACATTAGACTTCATGACTCATTCAGCCATTCAGCTGGATGACTTCCAACTCTCATTCTGTATTGGACTCACAATATACATATTATATGTACATGTTTCCAATTAATTTAATCACCATTTGACAAGTATCCATTTAATTTCTATTAAGTACATGCTGTTCTTTGGTACAGTGTTCTAAGTTGTGTAAGTAGATGTTGCTATTTGCAACAAATATTTTTTAAATATAGCTGAGAAGTTATTAAGCAAATAAATAGCTACAGTAATTGGCAGAATGTGTTAATCATTAACACCATGGGAAAGTAAGAAAATTTAATAACTGCTAATTTAATTATTTTCTAGACACACATAAAAAAACTTTTTACTATTAACTAATTATTAAATTTTCACATATCATGAAAAAGAACAGATATGAGAAAAGAAAACGATTAACAAAAATTGAGTGGCTATAAATTTAAAATTGGTTTTTATAGCAGAGAATCATAAGTAAGCGGAAGCTTGCTTTTAAAAGTCATGACAATATTTACACGCTAAACATTACAGCATGAATGCATTAGGTTCTTGGAAAGGGAAAGCCCTGGGACTGACATTATATATCTGATCACTAGGAAGAGGAAGAATTTGACTGGAAGCATTCAAAGCATTCATCATTAGTGCATAAGTTGTGCTAGAGATAGGCACATTCCACTGTGCCTATATTTCTTAACGCACTTTTGCTGTATAAATATATACAAATGGACATTTTCAAACCACTAGGGAATAAGCATAAAGTCAAAATATTGACAGTGTCAATACTCTAAATGTCTCTAAAGAGACACCCAGCAGTTGAACAATTTATTATTCTTCTGCATCTACTTTGTGAACTTTTTAAAAGTCTTGATCCATCAATCATATCAATATAAGAATATAAAATTATCAGATCTTCAATAATCTTAGAAGATCCTAAAACCACTTAAGACATGTATATTCTTCTACAGTTGTCCTACTTAATTCTCACCCCAGTTTAATTCAGCTGTCTTTACTCTGAACACTATGACCATATTTGAGTGGAAAATACCTTGTTTTCTAACTTATCATTCATATTTATAATGATGTCATAAATGAGCAAATATATTTTGTCTCAGCTCTGTTAGAAAAACAAGATGTATTAAGGATGAATTTTACTAAGTACAATGTATTGCCCATGAGGTAGTTAAAAACAACATTCCTCTGATTTAATTGTAATAAAATTTACAGATGCTTTACTCAATGATTTGGTATAGACAGTTTGAGAATTGCTATATTTGTCTCTTTGTTAGTAGCACGACCTTTAACATTTAAGAGAAACAGGAAGTAAAAAAATAAAATAACTAAAATTCAAAATACCTAACAATCACCAGACTATCTATGACCAGCTTCAAAATATATCACTTATAAGCAACACCACCCTAATCTAAGATACAAGTCTATTCAGGTCCTTATTATACATATTTTAGATTTTGTACTATATCTTTCTGCAACAGTAACAAAATCCTTCTCTTTATACTTTCTTCTGTTTGCCTTCTTCTGTGTCTTCAACTGTAAGAATTAATTTACCTATCATATACCACAATACTCAATGCACTGTAATAATTTTCTGTTCTTGCCCATCCCCATTTACCCTTTTTTAAGTTTGAAATCTTGCAAGTTTGCCAAACAGACAAATTTTATTCATCACCATCTTTGACAGTATAAATTAAACCAAAATATTATCAGGATTATTTTCCTCAGTTATAGAGTGTAAACAATAGTATCTTTCGTAGAGTTGTTTTAATACTAAATAAAATACTACAATTACCACTGCACTGAGGTTTGGTGTGTGATATAGGCATACTGTCTTGCTGTTCTTTTTTAAAAAAATATTTATTTATTTATTTATTTATTTATTATGTATACAATATTTTGTCTGTGTGTATCCCTGCAGGCCAGAAGAGGGCACCAGACCCCATTACAGAGATGGTTGTGAGCCACCATCTGGTTGCTGGGAATTGAACTCAGGACCTTTGGAAGAGCAGGCAATGCTCTTAACCTCTGAGCCATCTCTCCAGCCCCTGTCTTGCTGTTCTTAATAATTTAGGGATTTTGTTGGTATTATTTGCTAATTACTGTTGCTATTAAAATTCAATTTTAGTATTGAAAGTTAATACATGATAATAGTCTTATATAATACATATTAATATTCTTATGATAATATGAATAATTAACTCTTCACTTTTATCAGTGTTCTTGGGAATAAAAATTATTGGTCTATACTTTTTCAAGATATTCACATAATCAAACTTATTTTGTTTTCAATCAAATCTGCAGATTTTTGTTTTAATAATAATTTTGGTAGTAAATAAGAAATATGGAAGAGAGTAACACTGGGATTTAGTTTAGATGCTTCATTGTAGACCACCTACATGACATATTCTTGATAATTTGACAAAAGCCACTAAAGCTGGTGTTTTCTCTCACCCCTACTCTTTCTACTACAAGGAAAGATACCTTCTCTAAATGATAATGAAATATACCTACTTATTTTTTAAATATATATATATATATATATATATATATATATATTACTTATTAAGTATATAGTGTTCTGCCAGAAGAGGCACCAGATCCCATTATAGATGGTTGTGAACAACCATGTGGTTGCTTTGAATTGAACTCAGGACCTCTGGAAGAACAACAGGGCTCTAAACCTCTGAGCCATCTCTCAAGCCCCTACCTACTTATTTTTTAAAAAAATATGTTTTAATGTTGTAAATCCCTGTTTACATAAGAAGCTATCAATAAAAGTAACATATTTTTATTTTCATCATTTTAAATTATAGAAGTAAGTAGTTCCAGATTGATAAACTTTATTATTAATATAATTTAAATGATAGCACTACCATTAGAAGTGAGGTATATGTGTGTGATAGCCTGTGATAATTATCCTCACAAAAAAAAAAGATAATGTCTTTAGTGATTTTTAGCATTTCTCACAAATCTTAACCTTTTTAAACCCAACAGCAAAGATCTGTGAGGGCTGTTGCTCAGCAGATGAGTGATGCTGTTTGCCCTGGGAGAGGTTTTGGTTGCCATTTCATCACTCAAGAGGCTGAATTTTCTCCATTCTAAACTGCTTTTTTTCAACCTTATCCACCCTGAGTTTCTAAGTTTTTGCTTTTTCATTTTTAATTAAGTTAAATATTACATATAGATTCTTTAAAACTGCATCCCTCCCCTTACGTACTCAATTCAAAAGAGCTCTCTAGTGTATCTTGTATGTCTACCATACTCATTATATGTTTGAAAGTCTACCACACTACTGTGTTCGCAACCCATTGACCTCAGCATTTTCTTTTCACAGAGCTGTCTTTCACAGTGCCTTCTCTGACAACCAGGAGGACAGAGTTTTGCACACAGTATTTACAAAAGCACATGTCGTCTGATCTGTGCAACCCTCGGCCCTTAGTGTTCATAGGGTCATGGTGGGAAACACTGGTAATTGCAATCTGAGGCAAGACAGCCTGTGTGATGTAGTGATTTCTAAGTCAGGTTTATCTAGTAATACTCTGTCCCAACAATTTTTTTTGTTTACCAAATTTAGAATAGCTAGAAGAGAAGCTATGGAAGATTCTTAGCACCAAGTAATCTTAATATCCAAGAAGATGGGAATGATATTATCTTTATCTGATCACCACAATGCATTTGAATATGCATGCCAAATTATAATACTGTATCTCACAGATAAATGTAATGTATGTCAGTTAAATAATTAAAATGCGAGCAAATTATGGATATCTAATATACAGCCAAAGAAAACAAACAAATGCAAAATCATGTTAACAATAGACTATAGTAATCTTTGCTGGAATGTAAATTGAACTAATTCTGAGTACCTACTACATTGCAGGCTATAAGTGACATTTAATTTCCCAGCAAGTTCCATGATTTCAGTAAGCATTACACTCTTTCAATTAAGAAGAAAATAGAGGTAAAATGAGAGAAGTAAAATGATAGTCTGTCTCATATTAAAAATCCCTTATCAGTATCTCTTGCCGTGTGGTTTCTGGGCACCACACTCTCTGTCTTCTGAATGGCATCAGTGGGACTTCCAGAGGTGCTGATGTGGTCTTTCTCTTATTTTTGATTTTCTCATCAGTGAAAACTTTGCAAAACTTGGTGTTTTGAGTCTATATCCAGGTTTTGGGTCTTACTGCTTCTGTAACTGTTCTGTCTGTTTACAGACCTTTTCCTTCACCCCAATTCTAGAAAGCACCGAAAGAATGAGCACAGACTTGAAATCACAAGGGATGGTCTATAGTGAGACTGAAAACAGAGCCAGGAAACTTTCACCTTCCCAGTAGAAAACTGTAGTAATGCATTTCTGTGAAATTATCTCTTGGCCTCCAAAAGGCTGAACCTCTGGCAGACCTCATAGTAAAGTTAACCACACACTCTGAGCTCATTGAACACTGTGTATTTAACCTACCATCACACTGTGTACACTGTAAGTTTAAATTCAACCTTTCTTTAAGAGAACAATGGGAACAATCTTACTTGCCTTAAATTTCCCATGCAACCAGCCTTTACAACATAAGTTAATGCATAGTTTTAATATTCAATTATGTAATTTTCCATGCCACTAACCCACAGTGATATATGTGCACATGAGTGTGTTGTGTAGTCACTTGCTGAAAATAGCAAACATGTTTAAAGCAGCTTTAAAACAAATATCAATCAGAAATGGTGAAAGAAATATGGATGTGGTAGTTTAAAAAGGAAAGGCCCCTATTGACTCATATATTTAAATGAGGGTCATTAGGGAGCAGCACCGTTTGGCAGGAAATAGGAGCTGTGACCTTGGAGGAAGTGTGTCACTGGGGTGAGCTTTGGGGCTTCAGATGCTGCAGCCAGGCCCAGAGTTTCACTCTTCCTGTTGCCTGCCAATCTGATGTAGACCTCTCAGCTACTCTTCCATTGCCATGTCTACCTGTCTGCCACATGCTTCCTGCCATGCTGAATATTAACTAAACCTCTGAAACAATAAGCAAGCCCCAATTTTAAGAGTTTATGTGGTCATGGTGTCATTCACAGCAATAGAAGGCTGACTAAGATAATGGATATGGGTTAATAATATTTGTGTGCAGTGTTGTTTGTTATCCTGATTCAGTTGGTATCAATAAAGTTTCTTCCCTGAAATCTCTGTTAAATATTTCTGCAAACAAACCCTCCGTCTTTCCCACATCATGTGTTCTGTGTTTTCTAATACACAGCAAAACCCTTTGTTAGTGACAGAATCAGGGACATCCAGACGCCATGGACACATGTAACACACAAACTAAACATGCCAGAGGTGTGTTATAATGAAAATGAAAATAACTAGAAAGGAATTGAATTCATGGAACAGTTGATTCAGAGGTCAAGGGGCCTGCATACCTGAGATAAGAGACAAGGGCAAAAACAGTCCTTTCATCTTCTCATTTTGCGAATATGTGCCATTTTTCTCTTCCTGTTTCACTGAAGAAACTCTTTGGCTCTAACAAGTTACCTTAATTTCAAAGAACTGACTTTAAACCTTTCCTAGCTGGTATTCCTTAGATTACACAGACACGCATGCCATTTCCTGCTCTTTTTACTGTAATAACTGTGTTTTGACACAGCAAATTCCCAGGCTCTCCTGACCCTCTGCTCCTTACATGTGCACTGAGGAAGACCCTCCTTAGAATTTTGTTAAGATGAATTTGGAATCTGAACCCAGCTCTTAACTGGCTTTACAAATTTGGCTTTTTTCAGTTCTAGAGAAATATTTATAATTACATTCTATATGTAGCTATCTATATTTAAATATGTATTTTATAACACCATGGTACAAATGAAGGCACTGTATAAACTGGAGCAGTATTCACATTTAGAGATGGGGCGATACTGTTGACTAAGAATGAGTTCAGTTACTAAAGCAGAGGTGTATACATATACATATATATATAAGGTATATATATATATATATATATACCTTAAAACACATATATTAAATACACATACATGTAGTGTAACATTTACATACATATAAACAACATATTCACCTAGCAACCCTTATATGTACATCTACTATTCCTATTTGTACACACATGTACATCTAAAACCATTTGTACATATATATGCACACATACATATGTACATATACCTAACACTCACATATGGTCCCCAAAGAAGAGAAAGTTCACAGGACAAGTGGTCTTAAAACACTCTCCACAGCTCTGAGTTAGCCTTGACAGACTTCACTTTATCTTGTTAGGAGCATGGAAAGGTCAAGTATTGATTTAGGTTTTCAAAAAGAAGGCAAAAAGTGAAAATCCCACTCTGAGAATATTTGCTGAATTTTGCTTTCATTTGGGATTTCTGTGTTTAGCAGGGATGGTTTGAAACGGAGAGAATGGCAAAGCTATAAAGGCCCAGCTTTTGAATGCAGTCCAAAAATCAATTTCACTTGTTCCTCTGACCTTTAATACGCAAAACAGAAAATTCCTATAGAATTGCAATGGAGAAAATGTGGGAGCGAATGCGAAGCAGGCAAAAGGTTAATGTGATCCCTGTATTAAAATACATGTCACAGTTCATGTTTATTCGCCTAAAAAACTTGCTTTGCAAACTTATTTTGTGTAGAAATGTATCTCTACAAAATATCAATACTTGTTTTTGAGAAATAGACTTCAGACTCTCCTTTCTTCATATCAAAGTGAGTATGTGCAAAGATGCATATGATGCCTGAGTCAAGTGCTTCGCAAACCTATGACAATGGTGAGAAAACCATTGGAATCAGAACAGATTTCACATAAAACTTCTATGAATTAGATAGATAGGAGCAATACCTAATTAGGTTTATTAAGGCTGCAGAAGTCTTCTAGTTATGTTTTCAAAGCTGTGATTTAAACAGGTTGTTGATCTAAACTTTTTAATTACCATTTTTGTATGTCCCAGGGTCTTTCTATACCAAAAAATTAAAGTCATGACCAAGAGTTTAAGATTCTGGAGTTTGACTACAAGAGAGTGAAGACAATTACTTAAAGGAAACAGATCTCCTTTCATTGGCTTCTCTGGTGTCATGGTAAATACCTAGCAAGACAAAGAAAGGCTGCTGAGTTTATCTTGGGATGAGTGTATAATATCATTCTTTCTAGAAGAGGGCTGGGACTTGTTATTTAATGCCAGTATGTTTCCATTACCTACTAAATAAGATTTTAAAAGTCTGGTAGCTACCTAAAATAACATTTGTGGTGGTCAAATAATAAGGTTAGTACAAATGACAACGACTGCTGCATACTTTCATATTTGCTAGGAGGATGAAGGTGAATATGGTTCATTCTTAGTGACGGAAATGAAGAGACTACATTGATTTGTGCCTTATTAATTTGAATGCTCAAGATGTACTCTAGCCCACTCACTGCCTTGGATCAGAACCCTGGCTCTGACGTAAGCCCATCTGCAGGATCTTGTGTGAGTCATTTAACCTTTTATGTCTAGGTCTTTCTGTTTGTTGCTTTGTGTTGGGCATCATTAGTTCCTCCTACATGATGGGCACTTGCTCTCCCATTGATATCTACCACCGGCTCCTACCTCTCAGGCTCTTTAGTGACAAGATAAGACAGAATAATCATTAGGCTGGTTTGAGAATTCAATGAATGTATATCTGCAAAGTGTATATTATGCTGTATTAGTCTATATTACACACTGGTTATTATTATTGTTTGTCATTATTATCATTATTATTATTGTTATTATTACATTGGTGTCTGGAAACAGGCTCTCATGGTTTCTAGGGTGTTCTTAAACTCATTATGCAGCCATGAAAAACTTTCAAAATTCAATCTTTCTGCCTCTACTTCCTGAGAGCTGAGGTTTGATGCATTTGTCACCATGTCTGATTTCATGTTGTGCTAGTAATTAAATCCAGGTTAGCCAAGTATGCTAATGGCCTTTACCTCCATCTCTGGATGCTATTCTATCACTTTAAAATACCCATTGATGTACAAATTGTTTGCTCCTACTGCCTATGTTTTGTCATGTAAAAAAACAGCAACAAAACAAACAAAAATGAAACATGTTTTTTGCCTCCTATATTAAACCAGAGAGATGGCCAAGGAAAGATGACTTCCCACTCTCCAGACTTAATTTTTATATATTCTTAACATCTGTTTGGCCAGCAGCCACAATGTCAAGACTCTGATACTTGAGAGTTCTGATCCCTACTCTATTTTTGCACATGACACTTTAGTCTTGATTGAGTTTTCAGTCCTGAGTGACAATACCAGTATAATGCCAGTTAATACCACAGAACATCTTCATTTTTCAGATTTTTATCATCAGTCCTACTGAAATGTTGATAAGGTTGATGGAATGCACTACTCATATACAAATGAGTATTTAAAAACTGACTTTAATGGAATATAGAAAATTTATACTTCTCTTCCCATGTTCAAACATTCCAGGCTATTACTGGACAAGAGAGTACAAGGTCTATAAAAGACCATGTTTATGGACTATGTCTATATAATGGAAGTATTAGGAAACACAATACTCACCATAGCAATAATAAAAATGATCTCCTTTTGTTTGTTTACTTTTTGAAAAGCACTGATGCCTGAATACAGGATGGTGAATTTCCCAATATGGTAGGAGGCATAGAATGAAAAGACTGAACTAAAAACCTTAAACAAGTGTTATTTAATTTTATTTGTCTTTGGTCTTTCTCTATATTTTATATTGTCCAGACAACAAAGGCATAAATTCACAGATTGTTAAAAATTATGTCACAGTCATGATATATTATTCTCAGATGTTATCAAGTAGCTATTTCTCATTCATACCCACAGAACAGTTTAATATTATGTGTACATGTACATTTGGAAGGATCTTTTCATTCATTATTTCCTAATATTTTTGTTATATGACTTTCTAATACTGTAGTAAAACCTCAGAGATAATAAACTTACATATAATTGGTTAATTTTGACTTACAAGTTTGAGGGCACCATTCTGCTATCAATTACCCTTGTAATTTTGGGTATTTGGTAGTGATTTCTTTGCCACTAGAAATTTAATAAAAGAAAATGAAAATGCTGAACACTTTAATGTAACATTGCTCCTACCCGAAGTACATGAAATGCACATGAAACTATATAATTTTTGAAACATATTTTTTAAATATGGGGACCAATGTGTCCTATTCAATAAAAGCTTCAAAACAGTGTTGAGACAAAGAGAAAAATAGCACAATGATCTGCTCTTGACTAATGCAATTTGTGCAAGTCCTTTGACCTCTTTGGTCCAGTCTCTCCAAACATGCAATGCAAAGAAATGTGCCTTATGTATGTCACGGAGCTATTTGGTCTTTAGGCTGGTAAACACTTGAAGGTCTTGTAGCTAGCTAAATCTAAAAAGATTTTGACAAAGCATCATTCATACTTCGATTTTTGGTCTATCATTCCCATTCTATATAGGAGAAAGCTAAATCATTAAAGAGAAGCTAAATAATATAAGAAAACAAGTTTATATAAGAAACTTTCTATAAAAAAACAAATTTAATACAACATCAATATACCAAGTATATACATTTTACTCCTATCAAAGCTGAAAAAGTCCTTCCTCAGAGTACATTTATTCAAAACTTTTAGTAAAATTCTGATATTGTACACACAGGGGTTTCTATTAGCACCAATTGACCTTAGCTTTGAGACAACTGATTCTTTTAATTGTGTTGGAATGATTTGGATCCATTAAAACAGTCAAGAGATCTAGATCTACTAACTAATGAAAGACATTTGATCATGGTGCTCTGTAAGTACTTGCAGACAGTGTGAGTCTGTGATTCACTTCACAGTGAAAGATCTCTATCCTGGAATATCAAAATCTGAGTTCAAATAACAAGGCTGGCACCAAAAGTTATAATCACATTGAATAGACTTGGTGTAACTGTAGAGCCTCAATATTCTGTTATTAGAAAAGGAGGCAGTGATGACAGTCCTAGGGAGTCATGAAGGGTGTCAAGGATGAAGAATGTAGAGGGAACTTGGTAGTCTGTGCTCTCTTCATTACCCGACATATACCTCAAACTCTATACATTCATCTTCACAAACATAAGTGCCTATAATGCTCAGAAAGAAACAAACTCTCAAGAAATTGAATGAATTAAAGAAAGGAGAACAGATAAGTCAGTAAATTATTGCACAAATGTGGAACTTTGTACATCAATGCTTCTAACTACTCAACCACAGCTCCTAAATATAGACATATCATGGAGAAAGATATGAAATCTAAAGCTACAAGAAAATCAGATAGGCTTCCAGTAGACTATCTAGTTTCTCAAACTGTTTCCCCAGCCTCAATCTCTCAGTTTTGTTCCTACTGCTGCAACAAACCACCAGCTTCAGCCTCCTCTCCCCCTGCCCGTATCTTATGTGGATGCCACAGAGCAGCCCCTTTAAGTTCCCTTCTGTATTCATCCCTGTACCCTAGGCTATAATTCTAACAGGCAGTTCCTGTTCAATCATAAGCCAGGCCTGCCAGAGAATCAGGTAAGCATCATTCATGACCTCTTTCTTTCTCTGATCCCCCAAACCCACTCTCTTAGACTCATCCCTAACAGTGGAACAGAACAACAGCTCCAGCCTTCCCTGTCCTAGTCACGCATCATCTGTGGATCCAACAAACTTTCCCCTCCTAACCTCCCTCCTTCAACTTGCTGTTTGTCCCACACCCCAATTCTAGCAGGATCCCCATGTTAATGCAAAGGCCACTCCTCTCAAGGCAACAAGCAGGCTGAAGGCAGACCTACACCTCTTCTACTGCTCCTGAGATCCAATACCCTTAGTTTCCATCTCAATTCTATAGCAGGGAATACACTGTGATCTCCCTTTCCTCTCTGACAGATCACAAAAACCTCTTTCTCCAAGCTTCATTTCTGCAACTCACTCCAGTATCCTAGCATCCAACACCAGTTGGGATTCCCTGTGAACATATCAGCTGAGCAGGCCAGGGAAACAGGTAACACAAAGCTACCTTATTCTCTGTAACCCCAGAGAAGAAACAGAAAGTAAGGACCAACATACTTACCTAGAAACGACAAATCTAGGAATCAGCACCTAATCATATAGTTATCCCCAAACCAGGATGCCTAGATGTCAGTGTTAATACACAATCAATAACATGTCTCCAATAGTGTCCAGCTATTCTACAGCAGGCACTAAGTATTCCAACATAGCTGAAGCACAAGAAACTGACCATAAAACCAACTATATCAAGGTAGTAGAGGTTCTTAAATAGAAAATGAATACATCTTTTAAAGAAATCCAAGAAAATAAAAACAAACAGTTCAAGGAAATGAATAAAATAGTTTGGGACTTGAAAATAGAAAGAAAAGCAATGAAGAAAAAACAAATTGATAAATTACTGGAAATTAAAAATTTAGTAATTCAAATAGGAACTATAGTGACAAGTTTCACCAATAGAATAAAAGAATCTCAGGCACTGAATAAATAAAAGAAGAAATTGATACAGTGGTCAGAGAAAATGCAAAATCCAATAGTAAGCAAACAAAAAATGCTGACAAAAACATCCAGGAAATCTGAGCCACTATGAAAAGACCAAACCCTAAGAATAATAGGAATAAAGGAAGAAGAAAAATACAGTCTAAAAGCCCAGAAAATATTTTCAACGAAATCATAGAAAAAAAAACTTTTTTTAATCTAAAGAAGGAAATGCTTATAAAAGTACAAGAAGCTCACAAAATACCAAACAGATTAGACCAGAAAGAAAATTCCCTAGACAAATAACAATCAAAACACAGAACATACAGAATAAAGAAAGAATATTAAAAACTTCAATGGGGGAAAAATAAGTAGCATATAAATGTTTGGGTGGAAGACTCCCTCCAACCCCTGGCATCCATATACCCAAAGACTCTGGAATGTTTGTGTTATGGTTTCACCCCCAGACACTGGCATCCATATATCCAAAGAGTCTAGAGTGTTTGGGTGGAAGTTCCATCCCAAGCTCCCTCCCCTGGAAGTTGTCTCAGTCCACACTCCACTCCTGAGAAAGCCTGCCAAACAATGACCACTCCCCAGAGATGCTCAAGACCACTCCCACAGGATATTTAAACTGCACCCCCACCTCAAGAACAAACATGTGGTTTTTCGGTCTTCCTTTCCTGTCCCCTCTCTAGGGAGCTGGAAAGCTATCTGGGAGCATTGGTATTCATTAAAACTACACTTTTTTTCTAATTCACTTGAATTTGGTCTGATTTGGATTATTGCATAGGTGGACGGGCTTATGGGGTCCAGAAACTTTTCAATAAAGGCTGACCTTTTAGAATTTTACCTGAATTCTTAATGAAGACCCTAAAAGCTAGAAGGACCTGGACAGATGTCCTCTAAGATACTACAGATACCAGCCCAGACTAATATACTCAGTATAAATTTCAATCTCCATAGCTGGAGAAAAAAATATCTAAAAATAAAGTCAAATTTATCTACAAAACCAGCCGTACAAGAGATGCTACAAGTAAAACTTCAACCAAAGGAGGCTAACTATACCCATGAAAATACAGAGAATATATAATCCCAAACCAACAAAATCAAAAGAAAAGAAATATACACCTACCCTCCCACACCCCCCCCACACGTTCATGGGAGCAACCATCATCACTCCCCAAAACAACAAAATAATAGAAATCAGCAATCATTGTCATTGATATTTCTCAGTATTGACGGTCTCAATTCCCCAATACAAAAGAACAGACTAACAGAATCTATGTGAAAACAAAATCCATTCTTCTACTGAATACAAAAAACAAACATTAACGTCAAAGATAGATATTATCTTGGGGTAAAGGGTTAGAAAAGGATATTCTAAACAAACAGACCCAATACACAAGTTGATGTAGCCATTTTGATATCTAAAAGAATAGACTTTAAACCAAAACAAAAAGAAGGATAGGAAAGGATGCTGTATACTCATCAAAGGAAAAATCCACCAAGATGACATTTTAATTATTATCATCTTTCACCAAACACAAGTGTACCTGTATTTATAAAAGAAACATCACAGAAGTTCTAGTCACATACTGACTATCACATTTTAATAGTAGGAGATAACAACACCTCATTCTCACCAATGTATAGGTAATCCAGACATAAACTAACAGAGAAATGGTAGAGTTTATAGATGTTCTAAACCAAATGAACCTCATATATATCTACAGAACATTTTCCCAAACACAAAAGAATATAACTTCTTCTCAGTACCTCACAGTCCAGAATTGATCACATTCTCAGACACAAAATAACTGGCAACAAACATAAGAAAAATTAAATAAGCTGGTCTGTGGTGGTGCATGCCTTTATTCCTAGCACTTTGGAGGCAGAAGCTGGTGGATCTTTGTGAGTTCGAGGCCAGCCTGGTTGACAAGAGCTAGTTCCAGGACAAGTACCAAAGCTACAGAGAAACCCTGTCTCAAAATACCAAAAAAAAAAAAAAAAAAAAAAAAGAAAGAAAGAAAAGAAAAATCAAATAAACCCATGGATTCTATTAGATGACTGTGAATTAAAATTGGATTTTAACAATAAAAGAAACAACAGTAAACCTAAACTTTCATGGAAAATGAAGAATTCTATATCGATTGAATGCTAGGTTAAAATATAAAGAAAGAAGTTAAAGAATTTTTAGAATTCAATGAAAATGAATATACTGCATACACAAATTTATGGGACACAATGACAGTGGTGCAAAGAATAAAGTTCATAGCACTAAGCACCTACACAAGAAACAAAGATAAAATCTCAAACTAGGAATTTAGCAGCACATCTGAAATCTCTAGTACCAAAAGAAGTAAGAATACCTAAGAAAAATAGCCTTAAAGAAATAATCAAAAAGATATTTGAAATCAATAAAATTGAAACAAAGCAGACAATTCAAATAACCAAAGAAGATAAGAGTTGGTTCTTTGAGAAATGTCAACAAAATAGACAATACCGTATCCAAACTAACTAACGTATGGAGAGAAAATATCCAAATTAACAAAATAAGAAATAAAAAGCGTATCATAACAATAAATACCAAGAAAATCCAGGAAATGATATAGTATCGTGTATAAAAGTGTATGCCACCAACGTGGAAAATCTAAAGGACATGGATAATTTTCTCAATAGGTACCACTTACCAAAATAAAATCAAGATTAAATAAACAGTTTAAAGAAACCTGTAACTGCTAAGAAAAGAGAAGCAGTCATGAAAAGTCTCCCAACAGAAAAAGCTCAGACTCAGTTTTAGTGCTGAATTCTACCAGACTTTCAAAGAAGACATAAGGCCAACATTCTTCAAATTATTCCACAAAAAAAAAAAAAAAAATAGAAACAGAAAGAACCTTTGCCAGTTCATTATGAGGCCACATTTACCCTGATACTCAAACCACATAGAGGTTCAAGTAGAATGAGAATTGCAAACTAATTTTTCTTATGAACACAGGTACAAAAATACTCAATAAATACTTGCAAAACAAATCCAAGAACCCATCTTAAAGATCATCTACCATGATCAAGTATTTCATCTCAGAGATGCAGGGATGGTTCTACACATGAAAATCTGCCAATGTAATCCACTACATAAACAAACTGAAAGAAATAAAACATATTATTATCATCTCATTAGATATTGAAAACCTATTTGACGAAATTCAACACCTCTTTATTATAAAAGTCTTTGAAATATCAGGAATATAAGGGACATACTTAACACAATAAAGGTAATTTACAGCAACTCTATAGCCAATATCAAATTAAATGGAGGGGAATGTAAATCAATTCCACTAGAATCAGGAACAAGACAAGACTGTCCCCTTTTCCATATCTACGAAATATAATACAGCTAGAACAACAAGACAGACAAGATCAAGGGGTTACAATTTGGGAAAAAAAAGAAGTGAAAATATTACTATTCACAGATGATATAATAGTATATACAAAGACCCAAAACATTCCACCATGGAACTAGCTAAGAAACACCTTCAACAAAATGGATGGATACATGATAAACAAACAAAAAAATCAGTAGTCCTCCTATAAACAAATGATAAATGGACTGTGAAAGAAATCATAAGAATTAACATACTTTGCAATAGTCACAAATAATACAAAATATTTTGATGTAACTCTAACCAAGCAAGTGAAAAGACCTGTAGGACAATAACTTCAAGTCTTTGAAGAAAAAAAAAATGAAAAAGATACTAAAAGATGGATTTTCTATACTCATAGTTGTTTATGATTAATATAATAAAAATGATCATCTTACCAAAAACAATCTACATATTCAAAGAAATACACTTAAACACTCTAATACAATTCTTTACAGATCTTGAAAGGATAGTTTTCTGAAAGGATAGTTTTCAACTTCATATGGAAAACTAAAAATCTCAGGATAATTAAAACAATTCCAAAAAATAAAATAGCTTCTGGATTTATCATCATCTGTAATTCCAAATTGTACTATAGAGCTATAGTAACAAAAACTGTATAGGTTTGGCATAAAAAGAAAAACATTGATCAATGGAATTGATATAAATACAGAGAAATAAATTCAAATATATATTAATGCCTAATTTTTCATAATGAAGCCAGAAATACACACTGGGAAAAAAAAGACATTTCCAACAAATGGTGCTGTTCAAACTGCATGTCTGTATCTAGAAGAATACAAATAGATCCATTTCTATCGCCCTGCACAAAACTCAGTTCTAAGTGAACAAAAGACCTCACCATTAGATTAGATACACTGAACCTACTAGAAGTGTGAGAAATAGGATTGGATATATTGGCCAAGGAGAGGGCTTTTCAAACAGAACACCAATAGCATAGTTACGGAGAACACCAATCTAAAAAATGGAACCTTGTGAAGTTGAAAAGCTTTTGTAAGGTAAAAAACACCATCAACAGGACAAAGTAGGAGCCTACAGAAGGAAAAAAAATTACCAACTCCACATCCAATAGAAGACTAATATTCAAAATTTTAAAAGAACTCAAGAATCTAGTTATCTAAATGTGAAATAATTGAATTTAAAATATGGGGTACAGATCTAAACATAATTCTTAATAGAACTGCAAATGGCAGAGAATTTGTGATTATAGCCAACCAATGTCTGATTTGACTTAAGGCCCACTCCACAAGAAGGAAACAATATCTTGCACTCTTTAGGTAACCAATATCCAGAGACTAGACAACTCAAAGACCTTGGTTAAAATCAAACACTGCTGATATAGCTCAATAAAAACAATAAAAAATCAATAAATTTACTCCTAATAATATTCTGCTACACTCATCAATCAGTGTCCTATCTAGTCATCATGAAAGAGACTTCCCCCAGAAGCATATAGAAACATGTGGAGAGATCCACAGCCAGACATTATGCAGAGAGATAGTCCAAATTGGATGTCTCCATCAAATCGTTCCTCTCAGAACTCAGGGAATCTTGTGGAGGCAGACAGAGAAAGAGCATAAGATACTCTAGAGAGGTTCCCAGGGATCCAGAGAGATGTTCCCAGCTAGGTCCTTGGGCAGTTGAGGAGAGAGAGCCTGAAATGGCCCGATCCTATAGCCATACTAATGAATATCTTGCATATCACCATAGAACCTTCATCTGGCAATGGATGGAGATAGAGAAAGAGACCCACATTGGAGAACCGTGATGAGCTCCCAAGGTCCAAATGAGGAGCAGAAGGAGGGAGAACATGAGCAAGGAAGCTAGGACCGCTAGGGGTGCACCCACCCACTGAGACAATGGGGCTGACCTATTGGGAGTTCACCAAGGCCATCTGGACTGGGATTGAAAAAGCATGGGATAAAACCGGACTCTCTGAACATGGCAGACAATGAGGGCTGCTGAGAAGCCAAGGACAATGGCACTGGGTTTTGATCCTACTTCATGTACTGGCTTTGTGGGAGTCTAGCCTGCTTGGATGCTCACCTTTCTAGACCTGGATGGAGGGGGAGGAGTTTGGACTTCTCACAGGGCAGGGAACCCTGACTCCTCTTTGGACTGGAGAGGGAGAGGGAGGGGAGGGAGGGGTGAGGATTGGGGGGAGGGGAAGGGAAAAAGGGAGGCGGGGAGAAGGAGGAAAATTTTAATAAAAAAAAAATAAAATAACAACAAAGAAAGAACCAGCGGGTATGGGTGACACCAGGAGATCAAGATCCTCTGAATCAACTAATAAAGGAGCATGTGAACTCACAGAGACTGAAGCAGCAAGTACAGGGCCTGCATGTGGCTACATCATGCCCTCTACATGAGCAAACTATTATTTTAGTATTTTTATGGTACTCCTGACTTTGAGAACACTTGGGGCTCTGACTCTTTCACATGCTCTTGGGACTCCTCTTCTCCTGTTAGGTTGCTGTGTACCAAACTTTGATATGCTAGCTTTTGCTCCACCTCACTTTATTTTATTTAGTCATGTTTTTTGTTTATCTCTAAGAAGCCTATTCTTTTCTAATGAGAGACAGAAAGGCAGTGGATCTGGAGAGAAAACTATAATCAGGTTGTAGTGTATGAGAAAGGAAACTATTTTCAATAAAAGAAGCAAAAAATCAATGAAAATGGTGAATTTAAAAATGATCTTCATCCAAGAAAGAAGAACCAAGATATCCAACATGTTTTTATTTAGTGCATATTAAGGATGTAATATTGGGGACTAGGAATATACTCTCCTTCTATAGACTAGGGATCTCAGTTGGCACAAAGATATCAGGCTGAAAAATGTGTCTCTTCTGGCAGAGTTAGAAAGTCATTTTTCTCTAGACTTGTGCTTTAGTTTCGGCCCCAGTTATTCATTCCCTTTTATAAGGAGAAACCCATTTGTGTCTTCAGGAGACAGATGCATCGAGCTATCGGGTGTTTCTGCCAATCACCTCCTGCCAAAGTCTTGATGTTTTATTTCATTAGTGCGAGCACTTTCCATTAATCTGGAGACTCTTAAAGAGTGTTAGCTCCAAAGGACATTTTATTTTGGCTCCTGTATTTTGAAGGGTTATTCAATACATTAGTGAAATAAGTTGGCATATTGTCAAGAAAGAAATAGTGGCCACCCAATTTTAATCAGTTTCTCACAATGTAGTTCTAATGCTTGCCCTTTTGATATATTCATTCTGTGTTATCTTCACTTGACATGAAAATCAGAATAATTCCATTTCTAAAAATTTTTCATTCTTTCTCCCTGTCTCCCTTTCTTCCTCCTATCTTCCTTTTCTCCCTCCTACCTTCAATGAAAATAAAATTATAAACATATTTACTTTATATACAGTAATATATAAAGTTGTAAGGACATATATCACTTACTATGTGTCAAGTGTGATATAGCACATGTATATGTATGTATGTATGCATGTATTCATTTACAGATCTACACTCTTCCATATGGTCAAGTATTTGGGATAGGCTTTAAAGAAGCAAGAAAGAGCAATGCCTCACTCACCAACTCACCGGAGAAAGTTATAACTATTTATTTATTTGCCTAAAGATCTGTTTGGATATAAATTTTCTAGCCCATGAAATATAAAGAAAGTTTTGGGAGTGAAGGAGTACTTCTGAGAGGGGTTCACTTACTACAAAAGAGTCAAAGGTTTTTTGTTTTTTGTTTTTTTTTCTTTTACTTAGGCCATGATTATACAGGCTCTGGGAACCGTGTCTTTAGTAAACTCCAAAGACAAAATGCCAGCTACAGAGCAGCAGAGCAAAATGGTGGGAAGCTGTTCGTCCTCATATTGCTGCTGGATAGTGAGATAAACCAGCGGTGCTTTTCCCCATGAACTTCTTGTTCTTGCATGAAAATAAATATCCTTCTTTTAAAAGAAATAGAGATACCTATCACTGGGTACACTTGACTCTGGTAGAGCAGCCACAAGCATGTGTAACTGTAATGTAATTACACCTTCAAAGCTTGTAGAATGATAAAGTAAACGTTCTGTGTAGTCAAAGAACACAGGGACGCACATATCTCTTAAAATGAAACTAAAGGCAATGTTTTATCTGCAAATGCATCCTGGTTTCTCAATTTATATTTGAATCCCAGGAACACAGGGAACATTTTATAATGATGAACACAACTCTCTGGTCTTCAGGCTTGGACCTGAACCCATTCTTTATTTTCTTATGAATTTGTGTGGTATAAAGTTGGGAGTTTGGGCAATAAAAATCAAATTCTCCTGAAGATATTTCTAACTAGACTCTATAGTTCCTTCAAATTATATTTGCTCTCATTTTTCCCATTGTAATAGTTTAAGAATAATAATTATTATAACTTTATAATTACAATAGCATGTATATGCACATTGTGCTAAAATTTACATCATTTCTTTCATGTATTAGTCCGTTTTCCACTTATTAGAACTTAAGATCCCTAGATGCCATTCATGTATTCTCATTGATTCTTACCAGAACTTAGCAAAATGCTTCCTATACAGAAAATACTAAATCGTATTTTGTAAGCAGTTATGAAAAATAACAAAAACATCTCCATTCCTTTTCATACTCTATAATATTTTAGCTTATATTTTATTAATACAATAATCACATTTCAGTTTGAGCTACATGCACTCTAAATAGGAAGAGTAAAAAGAAGGGAATCCTCAAACGATTCTTCAATGCTTCATGGTCTCTATCTCAAATCCAAAGAAAGCAGGGAGCAAAAACAGTTCCCTTACTACAGGTCAGTGTCTTTTGTCAATAAACCAATATATCTAAAGCTAATTAATCAGTGTAACAAATAATAAAATCATTAACCAACTCCACATGAAGATGATGATGGAAGCAATATGAGGCATCTCTAAACTTCATCAGATCCTTACTATGCTCCATGTCAAACATTTTTCAGTTCAAAATTGATGCCAATTCGTATGTGTTTTACAAATAGGATAGGCAAGAAAAAAAATATGGACCTGTTCAAAGTCTCAGATCTTATGAGTGAGGTATCGAAGCCAGAATTGAGCAAAGCAGATGCTTCCCAGCCAGTACTCTGAGACACTCACCCTGTAAAAGTCTCCTACTCTACGAGATGAAAGGACTGCAAAATAAAAGGAATATTTCCAAGGAGCTTTCCTGGCGGAGGATGGGAACCAACATCAGAGAATATCATTTGTATGAAAAATCACTAGTGAAAATATTATACAGAAAGAGAACACCCACTCATCCCTATCTTTGCCATTTGTCTACCTTCCTATTTCTGAGCACTATTACTTTGAAGCTGATCCATATCGCTTTGTAAAGGAAAATTAGAAGAATTACAAAACACAAAATGTGTACACAATGGTCAACAAAATAAAATAAAACTATTGATTTTTAAATGTGCTGTAAACTTTCTAAAAAGGCGGGAAGAATTTTCCTAGTAAGAGAGAAAGGCAAATTCAGCTATTGCTGAGAACTTTTTTAATTAATAAAACCCACAGCCTATTTAGGAGGGCATTATGCACTATTAGAAGAAAAGTTCATTCATTGTAGTTGATTATTTTTTCTCTCTAGATGAGTACTAGGCATAAGGCAGTCCTCAGTGGAGTAGCAAATTTGTGAATTTGCATGAAGATAATGTAGGAATCTAATTTCAAGGACCATGAATAATATGAAATTCTGGGAGGAAGAATATGAGTGCAGATGTGCCATACTTCTTCATGGTGACAGTTTTTAAATGAGGTGTCTTGTCCTACAGTCTATCATGAGACATGGGTTTGACATACTTCTTCATGGTTATAGATTTTAAATGAGGTTTCTTGTCCTACAGTCTATCATGAGACATGAGTTTGGAAAGTCAACATTATTTAGATAAGGATCAAATCAAACAGAATGTGTACCACACTGAAAAGGACTGTGATAGCCTGGAGTGGCTGTATTGCCAGACTGGGCGATAATGAAAGAGGATTATAAATTTGAGGACTACCTTGACAAATTAAGTAATATCATCTAGAGAGACCACTTCAAAAAAGAAAGGAAAGAATGAGAGAAGGAAAAAAGAAAGAAGGACGGAGGCAAGAAGAGAGGAAGGGAGAAACTGTATCCTTGGTAGGCAAGTGGTGTATGTATGACTTATGTCCTTAAAGCCATAAAGGATCATGTGTGTGTGTTTGTGTGTGTATGTGTATGTATGTGCATGTGCATGTTCACTCCAGAGCCCTGATGTGAAAAGCCAAGTCTGCAATCTGATTTGGATAAGAATTCCTGTAAGATTATTCTTTTTATCCACTCAGCACTTACCCTTGACAAATTGCCAAGAAAAGGAATTTCCTCCTTGGGATAAATTACACTTGATGTTTGAGAGCCTGCTCTCATACTCCATCCAGAACTGGGGAAGAGTAAAGTACTTCTCATGTCCTCTTTCTCTCACTCAGTTTCTCCCCCTGACCCTCTTTCTTTTTTTTTGGAAACTGGAAAGATTCATAGCTAACACAAACTATCTGTTTCTACATATAGGATATGACTAATAGGATACCTCAGGGACATAGAGAAACCCATTGTTTAGTGTTGTTTCACAATGCTAAACTTAAAGGTGAAGGTATAGGCTGCATACTTCACATTTAAAAGGCAGTCCAAGTGTTGTTGTTGTTGTTTTCTATTGGGGACTCTATTGTACAGATTAATAGAAACCTTTCTCATCTCTGGATACCCCTTTATTCATTGCACATTAATGTTTCCTCCTTCTATCTTCCTATAACACCTCGTGCAAAATTCCATCAACATTTCTTCATTGTGCTATAAATACCTGCTCCTGTCAGTGCCTTCTCCCCTGAGTAGCTTTGGTAGTTCTGTCTTTCATTATCCTCTTGGTATGATTGATCTCATTACTTTGCCCTTTAACTCTGCCTTATGTATTTCATGTTGCTGCTTTCCCATTTCATTTTATTAGTGCAGCTGTAGAAGTAATTTAAATGTGCTTTGAGAATACACATAATGTTGGGAAACTTAATTCTTCAAGTGACTATTTTGGATTTAAACATTTTAAAATGGGGATTTAATTAGACACTGCTTTATTAATCCTCCATATCTTAAAAATCCTGTTATCTCCTCTGCAACCCCAGTAGCTCAGATTGAAAACTGCAGTAGGAGGAAAAACACCAGCATAAGTGGGAGAGAGGTAACATAGAAGGGGTAAAATCCAGTGGTATAGATGTATGAAATGGCATGCTAAAAGCAATTTCTTGTGTGTTAATTAAAACTTAATTTTAGAAGTGTAATTGATCATTATTGGCAACTGTGAAATATAAAAATAAGTAAAATAAATTTAAAAAATTTGTTTCCACTAAAGCCCACCTGATGAAAAAGATCAGATTGCTTCCTCTTCTATAGGATAGACATGACAGGTATTAAATATTCCTGGAAAATTCACCCCCTACAACACTAACATTGACAATTGACACATTTGTGTTGTCAGGAAATAGAATCTGAGCAATAGTATTGAGAGTTTGGGAAGAAGTCTACACATGAATAAAATTCAGCTCAGGCATAAGAGTATGCTGTCTGCATCTGATGCAAAGATTAGATGCATACTTAAATGAATCATTAAAATCCTCCTTCTAGGAGTCTGTTCAATTCATGGTGTTTGAGTTGCAGCAGGAGCAGTGGCATACTTAAACATAATCTGCTTGTTTGTAGAATGAGAAGACAGAATTTGGCAGATTTTAAATATACTCGGATGACCCATGTCTACATTCATATAACTATTAATATATTTCAGTAGAAAGATGGAATTTATCAATGTGTCTCATTAGAATAAGAATAATGAGATGAGGAGGAGAAGGGGAGGATGAGAAGGAGCAGGAGGAGGAGAAGGAATGAGACAGCTGTCATCAAGTTGTGTTCCCATACAAAACATCATGAAAATTCTTCTGCTCTTCCATAGTAACTATACTGAATGCTGGATTAGTGTGAGTAATATAAATGAAGAAGAGAGATGCACATTTGGAGTTGTTATTCTCAGCGTGTATGTTATGATAAGATTAGAACCACCATCAACACCAGTTTTATTTTCCACACTAAAAAGTGAGAAAACTAAACAATTATTTCTATCTTGAACAGTGGAACTTAGTTGGTCAGTGACAGTGACAACATTTAGTTCAAGTTGATCCTAGCTATATTACCCCGGGTCTTTCAGAATTCAGAGGAAACACACACATATTCATACACACACATTTATAATTCTATTATTCTTTCTGTCAATGTCTTGTTTTGCGTAATTTCATCTTTAGAAATAACCCCCTTTTCTTGATCTCCAGTGACATACTTCTGTCATACCACTGTCATCTTAATCATGTACTTTCCCTAAAGATGGTAAGGAATGGGTGACTAAGACTAATTGAAAAGAATAATTCTCACCTAGCAATACAACAGACTAAATACTTTCAATGCCATATGTAATCTGAACTTCTAATAAATGCTTAATTGAACCTTGTTAATTGACTGGGTTTGACGAGTAAGCAACAGTTCATTTTAATTGTAAGAACTGCTTCAGTGAAGTTGGTTACCATCCTATGTTCACAAAGTATTTCCTTAAAGGAGTTGCTAGCAGGCACTTATAGAGACCTTTGGGTGTGCAAAATTTATAGTACCTAAGTCATGCTCAGATCTGCATCTTCATGACTAATAATGATTTAAATGAATGAGGACTTGCAATCTTAAAAAGAAGGTAGAGAAATAAAGGATGGACCATGATAAACATTGCATTAAGCTTTTTGGTACATATGGTAATAGGCTCACTCTTCTCCATGGCAACATATTTAACGTTTGGCAGTTGCTGACTTTCAGTTCCATAAATTTTCCCTTTCAAACCTTTATGCTTTCTGTGTTTTCCTTTCTTCTGTGATGAAATTATATATTGACAGAAAGTCAATGAAAAGGAGGACATTCAATCTATTATGAAATACCAAAGAGCTCCTAAGTCAGTGAGTCTCCTACACTTTGATCTTAGCACATTCCCACAGAACAGAGGGAGGATTAACACTCCCTTCTTTCTAGTTGCATGGAGTTTTTAACCATTATCCTTTGAGATGACAAAATCTTTAAAATACAACTATGCCTTTTATTTGGTTATTTCTAGACAAATTCCCAAGTATATGTTCTCATTTTGTTTTATGCTACAATAAAAATAATGCTTATTTATTAATTTATTAATGTTATTATCCCTTACCAACCAAGATACTTCAGTTTGATATAAAAAGTCAGACCACACTGCATCATAAACCTTTAATTTAAGTACACTTAAAAGTCATCCTGATATATTCTAAACTGAAAAACTGGCTAAAGAGAAAATTCCTATTATCAGGAAATTGCTGCACAAGCTGTCATATAGGGCTTCATACATAAATAACACTGGGGTTTAAGTATGAGAGATCCCCGGTATGCTCATGTATTTGGCCTCTTGCTCTATTTTGGTGTCATTTTGGAAAGCTGTGGAAACTTTAATAGGTAGACTCAAGGCTAAAGGAAATGAGTCACTAGAGAAGAGTCCAGCTTGCTTCCTTGTTTTTTTCTTCCTGATTGTAAACATACTGTGACCAACCACCTCACCTTCCTGCACTTTCATAGCGTATTTACTATAAGCCAAATTCATCCTTCTTAAACTAAGACAAAAGATTTATTTTTATTAAATTGATTCCTGTTATAACAATGCAGAGAACTGTAGAGAACTTCACTGTTCTGTGTGAAATTCAGTGTCTCTGAATGCGTTATATATTTAAATGAAAATAAACATGGAAATTATTGAACACAAACAAATGAGCATTTTCTTATAAATAAAAGTCATTGAATTTAGAGATATTTTTAAAATTTGTACATCAAACTGCTACTGTGAAAGAAATTAGCCACGAATAATTTTCAAAAAAAAGGGAGATGGGGAGGGGACCAGAGAGAGAGAGAGAGAGAGACTGATTGGTAATGCCAAGGATGCCCCTTTATTGTGTTCCAGGGCAGCTTATATACAGTCTTCTTGACTGATGGCCACGCCCTAACTCTCAGTTGCAAGTCCACCAGAAACCACTCCCCAGACATCAGGAACTCCTGAGGGTCTCGTGCTCAGAGCAGCTGCCAGCATAGGAAAACAAGTTGTTTACTCTGGCAGGCAGTGGGGTCTCACAGGAAATTCAGGGTCTGGGGGTCCACAGTTCCAAACAAGGCACGAGGTTTGGCACAAGGTTGGTTTGGCCAGCCTGGTCTATGTTACAAGTTCCAGGTAAGCCAGAGCTACAAACAGAGACCCTGTCTCAAACCAGCAAAAAATGTGACTTTAACTCATGCCATTTTAGGGCCCCACTGGGAAACTGTTTAGTCCCATGATGCTCAACACAAACTGTATAGTATTCAGGATCCCTTGTTGAGGTTTGTAGAACACACTAGGAAACAGGATTTATCTTTAAAGAATCTGGAGCTTAACTTACAGGAGATGTTGATGCAGAACCATGATTGAGATCCTGGCTTTAGCATCTTGAAGTAGAATTACTTAAGTATCTTGCCTCGTGAAGTCTGTTGTTTCACTATTTTAAAATCAGCTTTAAGTTATGCTGTCCTTCACTCTCTGAAGGAAGAAACTAATATTGGTACTTAAAAACTCTGCATTTTGGATATAATCATAGTTAAGGACATTTAAATATGATTGCTTTAGTTTTCTCTAAAATCTTTAGCGCTCTTAGAAACTTTTACTCAGGCTCTGATCTCAACTATACATTTCATGCTAAAGAAGTTAATAAGAAGCAGCAATAAGTCAACATAAATCTTTGTTCAGCTGACATAGTCTTTTAGCAGTGGTTCTCAATCTTGCTAGCCACTACTTGTTACAGTTCCTTACGTTGTGGTGACCTGCAGCCATAAAATTATTTTGTTGCTTCTTCATAACTGTAGTTTTGAAACTTCTTTGAATCATAATATACATATCTGATATGCAGGATATCTGATATGCAACCTCTGTGGAAAGGTCATTAAACTCACCAAAAGGGTCACACTCTACAGGTTGAGAACCACTATATTATAACAAGAAAATACACTGGAAGAGAGTGTGGCTGATGAATGCTAACTACAGCTAATATTAATTCCATGTTGATTATGCCCTTATAAAGCAAACAGCCACATATTCATCTTCACTTGGTGATTGAATGAGCAGGACAGCATTATTTCCAGGCGTAAACATTATGAATGCTTTCCATGATCACCATTTATAATGGGAACGCAGTATTTGAGAAATTCAAGTCCATGAGAGCCTTTAATGACAGCAAATGATCCTGATTAAGTTCAATTCTAATCATTTCAAACTTGTGTTTCACTGTCTGGTGAAACTACTCTAATTTGATGACCACTATTCTTTTGGCCCCTTATCTGTACTCTTCTCCTACAGTAACAAGGCCAACAAAGAATGAATGTGGGGGAGACAAAAGCATTATATTTGCGACAGAGTCTGAAATGTAATGACTCATCAATGATAGCCCCAGAGTTGTTTTTGATTTTTATTTATTTATTTATTTTCCTTTTTAAAAAAGAAATGAACTATCTTTTTTTTTTATTTTACATACCAATCCTGGTTCCTTCTCCTTCCCCTCCTCCCATTCTCTCCATCTATCTCCTCACCTTACCACCCGAGAGGGTAATGCACATTGCTTTGGGGAAGGTCCAAGGCCCTCCCTACTATATCTAGGTTGAGCAAGGTATCCATCCAAAGATAATGGGTTCCCAAAAATCCAGTATATGAAGTAGAGATAAATCCTGGTGCCACTGCCAGGGGCCCCACATTCTAACCCAGCCATACAATTGTCACCTAGAGGGACTAGTTAGGACCTATGCTGGTTCCTTCCCTGTCAGGCTGGAGTTGGTGAGCTCCCATTAGCTCAGGTAAGTTGTTTCATGGTCTTGGCCTTTTATTTTCTATTCTCACTCTTCCCATTCTTCAACTGGACTTTGGAGCTCAGTCGAGTGCTCTGTTATAGGTCTCTCTGCCTCTGTTTCCATCAGTTGCTGGATGGAGGTTCTATGGTGATATTTAAGATAGTCATAAATCTGAATACAGGTCAAGGTCAGTTTGGGCACCCTCTCCTCTATTGCTTTGGGCATTAGCTGGGGTCATCCTTGGGGATTCCTAGGAAATTCTCTAGAGTCATGTTTCTTGCTGACCCCACAATGGTTCCCTCAATCAAAATATCTCTTGTCTTGTTCTCATCTCTGTCCTTCCTCCATCTTTATTATCTCGTTCCCTCAATTTCTCCCCCACTTTCCCTTTCCCTTTTTCCTCCTCTTCCCCTTCCACCCTTCCTTCTCACCATACCCCAATGATTCTAACTTTGTCAGGCAATCTTGTCTATTTCTCCTTTTGAAATGGATCTATGTATGTTTTTCTTAGTGTTCACCCTGTTGCTTAGCTTTTCTAGGATCATGAACTATAGGCTTTACAGCTAGTATTCACTTATGAGTGAGCATATACCATGTTCATCTTTTTGGGTCTTGGTTACCTCACTCAGGATGTTTTTTTTTTCTAGTTCCATCTATTTTCATGCAAATTTAAAGATTTCACTGGTGTGGGAGTTCCTTCTGTCTATGTGCTACTTTTATTGGTTAATGAATAAAGAAAATTGTCTTAGCCTTGTGCAGGGCAGAATATAGGTTGGCAGGGAAAACTAAACTGAATGCTGTGAGGAAGAAGGCAGAGTCAGACAGAAGCCATGTAGGTCTACTGGAAACAAACACCGGAACATTACATAGTAAGCCACACCCTCATGGTGAAACACAGATTAATAGAAATGGGTTAAATTAAGATTAAGAGTTAGCCAATAAGAAAATAGAGCTAATGGTCCAAGCAGTAATTTAATTAATACAGTTTCTGTGTGGTTATTTTGGGGCTGAGCAGCCAGGACAAATAAGCAGCCTCATTCAACCTGTCACAACTTGAATAGTCTTTAAAAAAAATCACAAGAGGTGTTCATACACAAACAGAGTGGATGCACAGGAGGCCTCTCAGAATACTTTATACTCATTTCTTATATCAATTTAATACAGTTAAATCCTACACACAGAAAGCAAATAGCTTGCCATTCCAGAACCAGTACTACATTCTTTTCCAGTAGTCTATAAACCTGAAGTCCCTCAAATATTAAACGTTTGTGGCTTTCCCTGCCTTATTTTCTTTCCCCATTATGCATTATGTGTGCATGTGATTGTGTGTGTGTGTGTGTGTGTGTGTGTGTGTGTGTACATGCTTGTGGGCATGCATGCAGTAGAAGCCAATATCTGGGGCCTTCCTTAATCATTTCCAACCTTATTTTTTGAGAAAATGTTGACCACCCACAAATTTGGAGCTCACCAATTCAGCTGGATTGGCAAGGATGTGAGCTTGAAGGCTCATCCTGTCTCCACCTCCCCAGTGCCAGGGTTACAGATATGTGCCACTGCCCCAATGTTTATGTAGGTTTTGGAGATCAAACTCAAGTTTTTTGTGCTTTCCTGGCGTGCACGTTTCTGATGAAGCAAATCCATAGCCCCACATTTTAAAGAATTACTCCCCCCCAAAATAGGTAATGACAGAAAATCTCTGTTTTATAAAACATAAATAAAAAATATAACTTAGTTAAATGTCTTTCCATGAATCACAAAAAAAAAACCCGAGGAGAATAAAAGTTAAATTTCTTCACTCTCTGAGTGGAGATGATTTTCAAACTATCAGAATTTGACAGTAGTAGAAACGCCACATAGTAAACATTAAACAACTTGTGCTAGATTGAAATATATGTAGGTATCATGGGATCCTGAGTATCCTGGGCTCTTGAAAGAACATGAATGAATGAATGTAAGCCTTGAACTATTTCTGCCACGTGTAGTCATCAAAGTTTTCATGCTCCCCCTAAGCTTCTCAATGTAGGGTGTCACCCTAGTCTTTACTCTGTCATCTCCAACTATAGAACCACATTTGTCAATGCTAATAAGCGCACCTGAGCATCAGTGAAGTTATCTTTTATGGCTGATATGGGCTTAGTGGACATGAATAGTGCCATTTTATCACCAAAAGTTAGAACCATGGAGTTACATGGTGACATTGTATTCTATCACATTCTATGACTTAACAAAGTACTAATTGTGCCGGGCGGTGGTGGCGCACGCCTTTAATCCCAGCATTTGGGAGGCAGAGGCAGGCGGATCTCTGTGAGTTCGAGACCAGCCTGGTCTACAAGAACTAGTTCCAGGACAGGCTCCAAAACCACAGAGAAACCCTGTCTCGAAAAACAAACAAACAAAACAAAACAAAACAAAAAAACAAAAAGAAAAAGAAAAAAAATAAAGTACTAATTGTGCAAGCAAATCACATCCTCTCCCAATTTATACCACCAAGTATAGAATTATAGCCAAGCTAGCACTCTGCTCTGTTCTAGAATATTTTAACAAATGTTCGGTGCATTAAAATATCATGGAATTCTGGAACATGACACATCAATTCATGGCTACCCAATACAATGAAATGTTGTGAGGTATTTGCTCACACTATGTGAACATGTCTCCTCTATTTTACCTTACCTGCCTAAGGCACCTCCTGATTGACTTAAGAAAGATGTGAACAGTCACGAGCTAGACAGAAGAGAATAGGAGGAACTTCTGGAGAGAGTATGAACTCTGAGAAAAATCTGAGAAATGGGGAAGGAGGATGAGGAGGGGAATTCACCAGTGAGATGTGGATGAAGTTGGACATATGGTACTGAGGAGAGGTAATGAACCATGTGGCAGAAAATAAATTCATAGAGTTATTTTAAGTTTTAAGAGCTAAATGGGAACAAGTCTAAGCTAAGAGCAAGCTTTCATATTTAATAAGATGTCCTCCATTATTTGGGATATAGCAGTCTAAAGAAAGGCCCATTAAAATGAAGAATATTTACTTTACATAAGAACAAAGTACAGATGCTCTGGGATAGTAACAGGTAAGAAATTTGCCTTGAGTAGAAGCTGCTGCATGAGGATGCAGGTGATGATGAGAAAACATTTTAAGATTGTCATTAGAAAAGAAATTTGATGGTGATTTTGTGATAAACATTTTTTCTGCTCTGGCCTAAAATAATATCTTTTTTAAGAATTCAAACTTTCATCGGGCGGTGGTGGCACACGCCTTTAATCCCAGCACTCAGGAGGCAGAGGCAGGTGGATCTCTGAGAGTTCAAGGCTAGCCTGGTCTACAAGGGCTAGTTCCAGGACAGGAACCAAAGCTACAAAGAAACCCTGTCTCAGAAAAAAAAAATCAAACTTTCCACAAATGCAGAATGCAGCAGTTCCAATCCTGTATACTCAAAGAAGAATATAGATTGCAAGCTGAGAACTCAGTGTAACCCAACTTTCCTTTTCACAGCTGTATTTAATATCTGATTCAAAAACTGAAGCTTATGAAACCTATATGAAACCTATAACTGGTTTATAGCCATGGATGCTCCATTTCAACCCATTCTGAAAATCACTAACCCTGGAACTACCCAGGCCCAAGGAAAAGAATTTGGCAACTATATGAAATAACCAACAAATGATATTTTATATGTGTATGGAATGGGAAGAGCAAAACATCTTTTACTTTAATTATATTTCTCTTATTTTACTTCTCAGGAATAAGAACTTCAAAGACATAAACAAACAAATGGCCCAATGGCTGTGTAGCTGTTAGTAAATTAAAACCAAAAAAGAACATTATTTTTTTTAAAAAAGAAAATTATTTTTTGGGACCCTTTTTGGTTCAAAGTTTCAGGCAGAAATGATTGTGAAGTGAGTCTTCTTGCAGAAGTATTTAGATTCTTTTCAGATTCATAAAAATGTGAATTGAACAACTGTTACCTATGTTTGTCTAAAGAGGTACACATGGAAGAATATGTCTGGCTTCATACATAGGTAAATCTCAGAGTCATGTGGGAAGATAGGTAATAAACTTCAATACGTACTAAAATGTGTGATGAACACCTATGTAGGTTTATACATGGAGTGCTGGTAGAGAGTGATTGACAGAGATAATCGGTGGCATGATAGAAAGATGAGGTCATAGTATCTCAGCCATCAGCACATACAATTCAGTAAGGGGAAAGAGTTACCTATATTAAGGTGATTACATTTGGCGCCTTTTAACTTGAGAATAACATACAGGAGGCATGGAAAATCAGAACACATGTATAGACTACAATGGTTGTCTTTTTACTCTGCTACTTTAGACAAGACACACTGAATGTTCAGCTAGGTTCCATGAAAAGAGCTTTTTAAAATGACTGAAGTTCCATTACCAAACCCCCCCTCTTACCACAAATCATATTTTATAAGCTATATAGTATTTTCAAGAAGTTGAAAGAAGCTGTGTATCTTCATATCAATAGATAAAGTGCCCTCAAAATTGTAAACATGACTGTACATTACATGGTCACCCTTGTCAAATTTGTGCTGGTTCTAATTTGCCAAAACAAAAGACAAATCCATGAGATATGATCATTAGAAGCAAACACAAAATTAGATTCTCCAGAAGAATGAGGCATATGCTTTGATGTGGCATCTGAAGCCTGTGACAGCTCTTCACATCTATTCTTTATGATAAAAACAGGGAGAATATTTCTATAGGTATATAGACCTATTTCCCCATGAGGTGGGGGCATGATGGCAGAAGCTATAGGAGAATTTGATACTGAAATCCTATCACTTTAATCTCCTTCATTCCACAGAGAGTTCTCAAGGTGCTTTATCTACAGTAAAACTGGAGTTGTGATCAGAAAACCCAAGAAAGAACAGAGTAAGGAATGATAGTTTCTGTGGTCACAAAGGATGCAGTTCCTGTCGGATGTATCTTGCTCATTTGGCTGTTCCCCAGACACATGAATGCTTCTGAGAAATAACAAGATAGATATGCAGTGTGGGAAGTCAGAGGAGGCTTCAGGGGCATAGGGAGTGAGGAGAGGATTCCCGTCAAGCCTCTGGCCACATTCAGGGCTTCCCTTTTAATGAGTTAATATAAACATCAAACCAAGTGCCGAATCAATGAATTCACCTACTTAATTTCGTAGTTAATTAGTGGGAGCGAGTCTGAAATTAAGTGCTTACCCTGCGGAATAGCCTCACATGCACACATGCACACATACACACAGACACACACACAAGCATGCAAAAGGCAACTGTGAAATGGACAAAGACTTAGACAGACATAGACTGGCAGGAAATGAATATATGTGATAAGCATGATAGAAGGTGGACATAGAAAAATGTCAGAAGATGTAAGGAAAAGAAATAAGCCTTTCAGAAACTACAAGAAGGCAAACAAGAAAAATGCATTTCCATTCTCCATGGCAAAGATAGGCCTATTATCTGCAAATAGGTCTATGAAATGCCCCTGACTTTGGGAGAACTAAAGGGAATATTGGAGAGCAATACTCTGAATCAAATTTCTCATTTTGTAGAAACAAAAGGCTCAAAAAATAGAGGCTACTTGTTTAAAGCATTATGGACAGGCAGTAGCAGGACTGCTAAGCTCTATTTGAGAACAGCATTCAGCAGCAGGAAATGGCTGTCGGAGCCAGGCTACTGGGGAAGCTTGGGAAAGATGATACCATATTTCCTGCTTTACTCACAAGTACCTGCTCAACATTTTCACTAAGAAAGGGAGTGCTAGACATGGCAGCTGCTTGTCATAGGCTTCTACCATTTACTTTGCCAAGAAATATCATTTGGTTGAAAATTTAAAATATATGTACTATTTATTGTCAAAAATTACTCAGCAGAGTGGGGAAATAGGCCAGTCTTTTAATCTGTTTAATATCATGGGAAGTAGAAGATGTTCTGTGTCTTGTCTTCCACTTGTTATTGTAAATTTCATCTGCCAACTCTTTGGGTAAGATTCATCAACAACCACTGTGCTATATCAGAAAAATATTCCAAGGTAGAACTTTGAAGACGTTAAGACTTACAACTCTGTCTCTGCCCTAGAACACGAAAAGGAAAAGCAGTGGAAGGAAGAATCAGCCTGCATGTTTGACCAGTTATTCTGGAAATCTCAGGCATCATAGAAGAAAAAAAAAATAAAAAAGCACATTGACTTCCAAAGAGGACAGCATCAAAGCACTTTTTTTTTTTTTGATTAGTAAGGTCTAGATTCCTGCTACATAAGTAGACATGGAAGGTTTGAATGTTGTTGCTACTACGATTTGAATTTCTGATGTTTGCATAGCTCCTTATAAGCAAAGAAAACTTCTCCAGAAAGTTCTTTTTAGTTCAGAGGTGACACTCTGTGGTGACTCCAAAAGAAGAAAGCTACATGGGTCCAATTAGATTCTTTTAGAAAGATTAAAGATAATCTAATAAACCCCCAAACCATTAATGCTTGAATTTAACTTTAATTTTTATTTTTTCAGATTTATTCATTTTATAGTACATATATGAGTCTTTTGCCAGAATGGATATATGTGGACATTTTGTGTGCCTGGTGCTTGTGGAGTTCCAAAGCAAGCATCAGATCCCCTGAAATTGAAGTCATAGATTGTTAGGAGTCACCACAAAGGTTTTGGGAATAGCAAGGACAGTCAGGGCTCTAAACACTGAGCCCACTCCCTAGCCTCTGTCAACACTTTATGATCAGTAAATAGTTAAAATCAGAACAGATTTTTTGTATTGTGATAAGATAAATACATCACATGAATACATATTATATTTGAAAAATATATACATAAAGGAATGATAGTAAGGGCCAATAAATTATGTCTAAGGACTGATCTCAGAAAGCCTGCTCATTACATGAAGAAACACAAAGAACGAGCCTGCAGAAGCACAGCACACATAAACCAGGACACAGGCATTACAGCATAGCCCCCCAAAAAAGAAAAAAAAAAAGAAAAAATACTTACTGGATTGTTTAAGGGAAGAAGAGCTGAGATACAAAGGTTTTTGGAAGAAAGCCAGGTTACATGGTCTGGAATCTATTTCACAAACGAGGGCTCGCTAGTAGGAGTGCAGCACAAAGGCAGTGCTTTGGCAAGATAAATAACTGGGAGGAACGGGGCAAATCAACGGGTGATTATAGTTATCTGCGCCTGATAATGCTCAGTGCTCGGATCAGGATAGGAAAGGGGCATATTCTACAGACAACAGGAAGCAAGGTTTGACTCTGACTTGCCAGCCTGAAGGGACAGGAAGCAATATTTCAGATAGCATAAAATAGTGAGCAGCGGCAGTAAGCCTCTCCCATCTGTTTTAAAAATCTTTAGAATTGGGGATCAAAAGCCAAACTGATATTAAAGTCACTTTATATCCTTTGCTCAGGGGATTTTGGGTCAGATACATAGTATGGAATGAGAAGAATTCTGTAGTGTCACTCCATGACCCAAATCCAGAGCCTATGGCCTCAACGTGCAGTCTTTTCTCCTGCATTTTGTATAGCATAGGAAGATGAAGTGGCATATGTCTTCAGAAGACCTGGGGAATGTAGGACACTGAGATAAAGGCATGGGGAACCAGGTTGTGTGTACATGTAAGTGAGCCAGTGTTTGTGTCCTTAGATCCTGCAGTCCTGCCATGCTGAGCCTGTCTTCCCTGCTGTTGCAGTGTCTGCATCTTAAGCAAAACAAGGAGTGATACACTGGAGGAGTCCAGGCTGATAGAAAGTATTGCTTCCATCTGGTCCAGTGTCTAGCTAGCTGAGAATGGTGGTTTGGTTTAGGACTGTCTTTGTAAAGACAATAACTGTGGTGGTTCCTGCCTCTCTCACGTACCATCCAAGTGGGAAAGGGATGCAATTCCTTAAGACCTTTGGAAGAAAGTGTCATATTCTTAAGCATGAAGGAGGGTGAACCCAGATCAGGTAAGACAACTACCTGGGATAGGTTTCTGCCACGAGCTTTGTGACTAGCATTATCGGCACATGTTTTATTTAAAGTGCTTAAAAACATTGTATTAATTGTTTAAGAATTTCTTTGGACTGTAGAGTTGTCTCAGTGGTTAAAATAGGTTTTGCTCTTGAAAAGGGCCTAGCGCTCAGTTTTCATCACTTAATGGGGACTCATCACCATCTGTAACTCTAGTTCGAAGGGATCTCACACCCTCTTTTGACTTCAGAAGGCAGTAGGTACACATTTGTTTCACACACATAAACAAATGGAATTAAAGCACTCATAAACACAAAATAAAACGTGTAAGTCTAAAGAAAAATCTAATTGATTCTGCTCCCATCCACCATATTCACCTAACTAATTCCTCACAGATCTTCCCACTTTGCTACTCCTTCAACTGCATGTCCTCTTTTCCTTCCTTAATTAATTTAATCATCTCTGTACTTCAGTTTGTGCTGTCCATATACTCCTGGGTGTGGGGCCATCCGCTGGAGACTGGTACACATTCTCATCCTTAAAAAAAAAAAAAAGCTAACTGACCCCCCAAACCATCAACTGTACATAGCATCTCAGAGAAGGGTCTCACCAACCCCTTCAACCTTACGAAAGAGGAAATGGCTATGAACTACAAACTAATATCTGTGCAGATATAAGAAGTTTCTGTGAGAAATTACAGGAATATGCTAATTTTATTTCCTCTTATTAATGTAAGACAAATAACTGAGGTGCCTACAAGGCTTTTGGATTTCAACTGTGATTGTCTTCACTGGTCAGGATGTTTAAAGCAGTGCAGCAAACTCTTTGCTTCTAAACATCCAGAAATGTGGAGCTGTCCTGGATAAACTAGAGACTGGAAAACACTGTAGCAAAGTATGAAAGATCAGAGTGCCTTTAAAATAAAAATAATAAAAAAATAAAAAGGGCAAAAGAAATGATTACTTATAAGTCTTTGGCATCTTCATTTAATCTTGGAGAAATCCAATGACAGAATATTTTTAAATTTTATTTTATTATTATACATGTGTAAACGTTGGTGACATGTCTGTCTGTATGCTACATGGATGACTGTTGTGATCTGAACCAGAAGAAGACATTGAATTTCCTAGGACCGGAGTTATAAATGGTTGTGAGTTGCCGTGTGGAGGCTGGGAATTGAACCCAGGTCCTCTGCAAGAGCAGCCAGTGATCTTAACCACTGAGTCATCTTCCCAGGTCCCGAGTTATAATATTTTTTAGTAAGTAATACCATGTTGGGACAAAGCAGCCAGAAGAGAAACCATCAGAGTGGACAGAATGCAAGCAGTCCTGACATGTATTGCCTCTTTGCTATGGATAAGGATAACCTTACCTAAGCTCCCCTTTTTATTCTTTGAAAACAATGCACTCATTTGCCTAACTCAATATTTATAAAAGAGAAAATATTTAGAATGGGGAATGCACATAGCAACCTTAATAAGTAGCATAAATTACTGATTTCCGTTGGAGCAATCCTGTTGCAGTTCTAGAGGTACACTGAGACAAATAATTTACACTAACCCATTAACATTGCAACTGTAAGACGGGTGGATAAAACAGCAACTTTTGCTTTAATCACCCCAAGAAGGATCTATCCCACCTGTTCTTTTCTGTCTAAGAACCTTTTAAAGAAACATGAAATTTGGCTCCATGACCAGCACTAAACACACTGTTGCATCATAGTGTTCCCAGTATGGAATTCAGTAATAGAAAGACTACACAAAGTAATAATAATTCTTCAGTCTTTGGACGTGGTCAGCAGGCTCACGCTTTAAGGGGGAGAAGGGTGGGAGGAGGGGGAGAAGGGTGGGAGGAGGGGGAGGGAAATGGGAGGCTGGGAGGAGGTGGAAACTTGTTTTTTTTTTTTTCTTTCTTTCTCCTTTTCTCAATAAAAAAAAATGGAAAAAAAAAAAAGAGGAACTTCTAACCAGACATTTGGATGTAAGTATAATTTCCTCTTGTCAGTCAATGAAGAGGCAAAGGAAACTGACATGTTGTATAGGGAAAATGGAGAGATCAGGGAGAGGAAGGGGTACTGTGGCGACTCTGTGTGATGGCCGCAAATTACTTTAAGTCAAAGCTGATAAAGAGCATGGCCGGTACAGGTGACCAGAAATGTGGGTGTTCGAGATTTAAAGGACATTTCCAGTCATCTGTCATTGACTGCAATGAGTCTTTTGTTCTTGCTTTTACTTCCTAATTTTTTTTAAATAAACTGGCTTTTTTTTTTTTTAAAGGAGGCTCTGCTCCTGAGGATGAGAGAAACAATACAAAGGAAACATCGGTGTAGGTAAAGTAGTTCTACAAAAGCTGAGGGGCACAGATAATTTTCAGCTCCTGAGATGGCTATTAAAATAAGACATCAGTCCTTGCTTTATCACTGGATAAAATATAGATAAATTAGATTTTTTTTCTCTTCAATATAGAAGGTAGATACATGTCATTTTTAAAATTTCCTTTATTTAATCTCCTTTTTCTGCTATTAGCCCTTAATTGTAAGTGAGGAATGCCCTTGATCTTTAATTCCACTCCTTTCAAGCCAGTGGTAGTCTGTGAGTGGGTATGTGATTTGTGCTAGCCAATTGAACACAGGCCTTGAGATGTTCATCAATGGTGGGACAAACCTGTGGATCTCTTAGTGAATGGTTGAGAAATTGAAAAGCAGTGCCCCCAAAATATAAGTAGTACATGAGAGAGGACTAAACCAGGAAGAACCAGGGTCTCTGTAAAAATGTGACCAGCTGTACCTAACTATGCCTGTATTTCACATGGCTTCAGGGCTCAGTTGGGTCAAAACTGCCTGGATTTCATGAATGCAGGACTTCCAAGTCATTCTTGTCTTGTTCTTCTTAGCGGTTTTTTTATTCCCTTTTTTTTTATTTCCAGAATAGTTGATTTCCAATGAGTCAGGTCCAATTTATCATTAAAAAATACTAAAATATATGAATGAAAGGCATATGTCCAAAATGAAAGCAACACACCATTGGTCCTATAAATTACGCTTTCCAAGCCACAAAGGAAAAAATTTAGAATGTTATCCTAAATTTAGAAAACCATTTTCTAATGCTGTTTTCTTTTTGTCACTAAAAAACATTTACCTGGTCACTTTTCATTGATTTTCTTCTTTAGGCAAATATCTGGTGATAATTTCACAATATTGTTATAAGAAATTATCCTTTGTAAGGTGTTGTGATAATACATACAATCTCACCCCTTGAGAACCAGAGGCAGGGAGATTTCCTCACTGCCTGTTAGAAGCCAACCTATCTATGCAATGAGTTCTAGGTTATCTAGCATGACAGAATGAGACCCTATATCAAAAACGAAGGAGGAGGGAGAAAGTATCCTTTTACAGGCATTTAGCAGTATGAAAGAACTCTGAGAAAAGCTATTGGTGTGTACTTTCAATTATATTCTCTTCACAGCTTGCACTTCAGTTATTCTCATATTATACTGGAGAAATTTGGAGTTAGGAAGGGTATAAGGTTTGTTGGGGTTTTGCTCTGAAGTTTATTTATTTACTTATTTATTTATATCACGGACTTATTACTTATTTATTTAAAATATCATTTTAATTAAGAGCAAGCAAGTGAGATACACAATATTCAATGTATGACAGCTGATAGTATGGATAGAGCTATATTCTGGGAGATATAGTTTTATTCAAAAATCTGGGGGGGGGGGGAATAAAGCAAAAAATGCCTGCCTATTTAGTAACACAAAGGTCCCTGGTGGCTTATTTGGCACAGTTTACTCATCCTTCCTTTCAGGTGAGTATCTGGAGATGTTTTCAGGAAAAAATATTCAAGTGCAATTACAATGCTATCCTGGTAAAAACGTTGGTGGGTATTCACATCCAATGGCTGTCTTAAACTCTACAGTGATTATTAGAATCCTTAACATTTCTTCTCCATAAACACCTAGAGGATGAGGTATGCCTCATCCCTGCCTCGGCTGAAAGAGCCACAGGAGTCTCACAATGAACAGTAGACAGAGGGTGATGGGACCTAAGCCTTTAATACAGACAGAGCCTCTGTCCCTTCTTGGCTGCGGTGAAGAGCAGCAGAGCTGGACCCGAAGTGATGGCACTGTGCCGGCAAAGCACTTTGGCACATGCCAGGATATGAAAGGCTCTAATGAGACCCATTTCACAATTCACCAGCCACGTGCATTAAGCAGGCAAAGATTCTGTGCTAATATCCTCACGATATATCCTGTGGTTTAAGTCTCCAGCAGGATAAGGTTCCCTCAGCTGCTCACCTAGCCAGATCTATCCTCCCTCCTCTCCTTGTTCCATGCTAGTGAAATAAGCTAAGCAAGAGGCCGCAGCGGTCTAGCTTAAAGAGACATGAGGCATTTCTAACTGCGATCTATCTGACTTGGGTATGCAGGAAACTTCTAGAGACCTGCAATGCATGCTAATCTCTGCACTGATTCAAAGAGGGGGCTGCTTCATAGTAAAGCCATTGTTCTTTCTAATTGTCAGAGACGGCTGCTCTGCACTTGCCTGGAGCGATCCAATTAACATATCACCACAACACCAACCATTATAAAATGTTCTGTGTCCTACCAACAAGGGAAAGCCCCAACCCTGCTTCCATCTACAGTTTCCATCTAATTAGGTCTTTTAATACATAAACAGAAGGGGAAACAGGAACCTGGACAGAGGACTATATGTCTGAATCACTTTCTGCCACAAGTGACCTCTTGGAGTAGGGAATTTTGTTTTTAAGAGATGCTGAATTGAGAGAAGTGAGAACAAGAGAAGGACAGAGGGAAGGAGGGGATAGAGAGGAAGACAATGGCTAGAATGAGGCTCAAAAGCAGGCATGGAGGAAGGGTGAGAGGGAAAGCCTGCTTGATGCTTTGGGGAATTGAAAACATGTAACTTCTGCTGGAAACGATTGCCATGGCAACATTCAAACAATACAGAGAAAGCCTTCATAGCTCCACTCTTGCCTTCCTGAACATCACTGCATAGATGTTAACTCTTTGCTGGTGGTTTCTGACTTGAGGAGTCACCCAGCGAGTCTCCTCTTGATGTGCTTGAATGTTAGTCCTTGATTAAGTGAGTCTCTCCAGAGATTAGCCAATTGAGCAATTAACATTCTCTATTGCATTATAACAGCTGGATGAGATTATCCTCTCTCCCTCCCCTTCTTTTATTCTCCATCCCCTTTCCCCAAGATTGTAAGAAATCAACACATCTGAGATCTGACTGTAAACCAAAAGAAAATCTATCAGGAGAAAGACATTTTTAAGCTTCCAAAGGTCACATAGTTTTCTTAGAATCTCTGTCTTAATTATTGAAATCTCCACCATTAGTACCAAGCCACCATTTAAAGAACACAACAAGCCCTTTGTCCTAAGAGAGAATTTCTTAAGACCACAGTGTGTTCTTATATAATAACCAAAATAACCTACAAATGAATATCTGAATTCAAAAAAGGAAGGACCTCTAATAAAATGTTAAATATCAATCAACTTGGTGCAGGGTGGACTATATCTATGATGCTAATGATTAGGAAAGTATATTAGTCATCAGAAGAAAAATGATCTTACCATTCAAATCTGTGAACCCATGCACCCCATCCCCCAGGCCCCTGTCCACTGTAGCAAAACCTTAAACAGAAATAATTTAGTAGCTCAGGGTTTTTTTTTTTGCAGTTATTACTATTACTTGTTCAAGATAAGAGCGATTACAGAGGTGCGCTACTCTCAGTGAAAACAGTATGATCACGGTGGTTTGTAGTTTGTTAGTAAGGAAGCACTGACTTCATCACCGACTTCAAGTAGCTCCTCCTCGCACCTGTCCATTCTCAAGTCTTTAAGCATTATTATGTTAGGTACTGGTGAAAATGCAATTGTTTTGGTAGTCCTGGGATAAAAAAAAATTGATGGAAGGATGAAAAAGATAAGTAAGGTGTTGCAAACACTGTGCACATCAATATCAATGTACATTGTGTAATATGACAATTATTGTTAATCCCAGGCTTTAAGTGGAAGGTATCTAAAACTAGCAGAAACATTTAACAAATGATAGATTTAACAAAGAAGATTTAACAAAATGTACATATCCCAATATAGTTAAGACATTCATCTAAAAGGACTGAAGAATAAAAGTGAAACAAACACAACTCAGTTTGGTCTTACTCTTTAGCATTGTCTTTCATCTACAATAGTACATTCTGCTGTTTCTTGGGAGAAATTAATTCCAAAGTATAAGGCCTAAGCAACTGGATTCAGTAAAACCAGCAATTCATATACTATGAAAACTAGCTACACTTTGATAGGGAGAAGATCCTAACCCTTTCCCCTTGGTTTCTATTTGCAAAAGTTTGCATACAGGACTTCCTCAGACTTGAAAACCATAATCTTTGTGATAGCCATTCCTAAATGACGAGGCCAATCTCACCCAGCTATGAATATTGTGTATGAACAGTTCCTGATGGGCATGGGATGCTATCTGTGAATGATGTCTGGAAGGAATGCACATGAAACCTACAGTTAAGTATACTAACAGCTCTAAGTTAAAACAACACTAAATTATATATACCTATATTTAAATGGGATCCTCAAGAAAGCTACTATCAATATTTCAAAAGGCTAAGCAGTAATCATAAGTGTACTCAGAAAACTGCACATGTTAAAGCATCTTTGCTATTCAAGTTATTTGTATCAACTCATTGTAGCCATGTATAGTGTATTTTAACAAGCCATGATTGTCTGTATATGTTTACTACTATTAATAGCAGAGAAAAAATATAATGAATTCTATATATATAATACAGATTGGAAACACAGATCACTATAGGAAAAATGTGACAGTTATTCTAATGACAAAAGTATAGCTAAAAATAGTAGACTAATTATCAGCCAAACTAAAGGGATGTATTAGCTTTTTCTACTTGTTTATAATATCTGCGAAAGTAACTTGCTATTATCTTGGTCAGTGTTGGAGATAACAAAGGAAATATGATGAGATCTTTACCTACAGCCACAATTAAGTGGCTTTAATCAAGTAAATAGATACATTACAAAAATGACAGGAGCTTGGCATGTAATAAACAAGACGTTCCTGAGCAGAAGAAAGAATAGACCTATGCATCTAGAGGAAATGGGTAAGCTTCTAGGAGGATGGAAATTGAGTATATCCTTGGCCATTGCAATGTCCCTTACAAGGTTCAAGTCGAAGCTAGCTTGGAAGATCTCCAAAGGAGTGAAACCTTATGAAGAGCATGAAGAAAACAGAAAGAATGGCTATGCTGGTCAGATGGTACGGTAAGGAGAAGAGCATGGGCTTCAGTCTACAAACATACTCATGGACCATAGAGCAAAAGCTCTTCATCTGTATTTCTTAGAAGGATGCTTGCAGGAAAATGAATGCCGGATTAGATTGAAGAAAAGTTGTTTTTACTAAACAAACATAATGATGGAATCTGAACTGAGAGAACTGTGGGACAAAAGCTGAATTTACAATTAGATTTAATTACTGATTTGATAGGAGGCTTAAAGATATATCAGTGTTGGACACTTAAATGCTTAAGTTATTGGAAGGAAACAATCAGTTTCAGTTGTAAAAATTTAGGAAGTCATTAGGAGATCCAAGGAAGTAATGAAGCTATTGTTGATCATGACATTGATTTAGGTCTCCCCACATATATTATGGTAAAGGGAATAAGTTTAATTTCTCCAAGTAAACCAGGTAAATAACTCTCAGAGATACATAGGAAGTTCCATTCTCACGAAATAAGAGGAAGCAGGAGAAGAGGAAGTGTAATCAGTAAAATAAGTAGTAAATGAAAAATTCCTCAATCCTCTGGAAAAGCTTCATGAACTCTGGTGTTAGCATGGTATCAAATCCTAAGGAATCCAAATACAATATAATTAGGTCTTGATAACTCACATTTACGTATTTACCTTATATATGAGATATTGTTATCTAAAGTCCAAAGTTATGAGCATTGACCTTATTTCTCAAATAGCCCTAGGTTTATAGATAATATCATAACATTTCCAAAAGCTTTTTCCTTTATAGATATCTTTGATGAATTAGCATTATTTTCCTAATTCATCCCAATTCTTTGGGTCTTTGTTGAAAGTTGTCAATTTCTTAAATACACATTTGGATATGACTGAGAAATGACAGAAAATGTGAAAGGTGTGTGACCAAAGTAGATGGAGAACTCTCACTTCTGGTAACAGATGGGGAGAAATGATATATTCCAAAGTTAATTAAAATATTCAGAATGTCAGGTTGTATAAGAGTAAACTACCAGAGTTTGTTATTGACACAACAAATTTGAATTTACTGATTCTGATCAATGGTTTAGGTGATAAGTGACTTCTGTTTCCACTCCCACCTTCCAGTTGCTAAGCCACCTTTCACAATTGCCATTTTTTTTGTTCCTTAAGTGCGAGTTAAAGAGAAAAGTGTAAAATTTGTAATATATTGCCTGGTAGTTATTAAATGGCCCTCAAATTATAACTAAGCTTGCCATTATTAAGTGACATCTATCACTTCCAAAATGTGACTATTTACATAACTACAGGAAGCTACTCTAAGCCTAGATACCAAAGTTGAAACAAAAGTATATTTACATCATATAAGTGTTTTTTAAAACATTTATAAGCTTCATTATGATTTTACTGACATTGTATAAAGTAATATGTATTATGACATGGAGTTGACAAAAACTTTCCATATTTCCATGGTCAGTAGATAGAAGACAAAACACTAATATCTGTCAAGTGTTCCTATTACCCCAGTAAATGACTGGATTTCACAGGAAAGATAGTGAGCTATTTATTACACATATCTCTCTTTGAGTATTACCCATGTATCAAATGTTGTATATCTTGGTTTTCCTGAAGTGACTATAAAGAAAAGGAAAAAAATATATCCAGTTTCACAGCGTGAAAAACTGAGGTTTATTGCGTCTATCTGGCAATCTAGGATCAAACAATGAAACAAAGTTGGGACATGATATTTTTCTATTCTGAAGTCATAAAAAATCAATTGAAAATCCTTCAGTTATCTCCTTTCCCTTTGGTCCATGTGTCTGCAAGGGTAATACGCTGTGCTGGTCCCATTCACCTGGTAGTCACTCATTTTCAGATATCAAGTATCGTATGTTTTTAAATTCCAGGAGGCCTGAATTCCTAGGTGGTTAACTGTGAACTGAATATCAGGGTCCTAGTGCTTGAAGTAACATTATTTTAAAATCTTGTTGAACAGAAAACAAACAAACAAACAAACAAACAAAAACTACAAGGTCAGGAATGTTAGTATGAAGTGTTTCAAATATCACATGTCCATCCAGGACAACAGAGAAAAATAAGAAAAAATGTACTAGATCACAGAAGGTTCAGACTTTAGTACTTGTAATAAAAGATAATCTTTCCCTCCCTTTTTCTGTGGTGTCGAGTCAGAACATTAATGAGCACTTTTTATTAACCTTTTGTAGATTCGTGAGAACAATCTTCCTTGTATGTATATGTGTGTGCATTTTCAAGGGTATGCATGCTCACAAGTAGGTGCACATATTTGAATCTATTATAGGAAGAGATTCAATAAAGCCCAGTTTGCTATCAAAAAGCTGTGTTTTAAGCTGGGCGGTGGTGGTGCAGGTCTTTAATCCTGGAACTTGGGAGGCAGGCGGGTCTCTGTGAGTTCAAGGCCAGCCTGGTCTACAAGAGCAAGGTCCAGGACAGGCTCCAAAACTACAGAGAAACCTTGTCTCAAAAAAGAAAAGAAAACAAACAAATGAAAAACAGACTATGTTTTACATTTAGGAATTCTCAAGTGCTGAGATCTGACAGAGAAACGCACTCAGAGCGAGTCACTTGTCTCATCCAGCAGACTCAATTTTGTATGCCAAGTTAATGCTTATAGAGTGAAATAAATTTGAAAATAACAAAGACATGGTAGATTCTTAATCCCCCTCCCCCCAGCCTGGAGAGTTCTAAGATATTATTTAACCAGTTAACTTTTGGTATCTAGGATATAAAGCTCTTGATAATCCAGCCAAAGTATGCATGGACACAGAGTACATTATCCATATTGCACGGAGTGTATTTGGCACTTTGATGACTGATACATTCCCTGAGATAGGAACAAGGGTGCTTTAACGCCATATGACTGGTGCATGATTATTCTAGTTTACTTTCTGTGCTGCAATAGACTGCATGACCAAGAGCAATTTGGGCAGAAAGATGTGTATTTTAGTTTACAGATTAGAGTCCACCATCCAGGAAAGTTGAGACAGAAATCAAGGAGGGAACCTACAGGAAGGAATTGAAGTAAAGACCATGGAGGAATGCAGTTTACTAGTTTGGTCCCTATGGCTCAGCCATATAAGTATTCTTATATAACCCCTGACTATATTACAATGATGGTACCTGCCACAGTAGGCTGAGCTATTATGCAGCAACCACAAATCAAGACAATACCTGACAGACATACCCACAGACCAGTCTGGTCAAGCAATTTCTCAGTTCAGGATTCTGAATCCCAGGTGAGTAGTTTCTGTCAAGATGACATAACCAGCACATTGATACAAATGTATTCCCACCTGTTTGTCAAAGTGAGTAGAAATGAAGATCTCCTCAACAATATCTGTTCTACTTCTGTTTGTAAGCCATACACTCCCTGAACCTAGACCAAACATGATCAATTGAATGCTTGCAGGCTTGCAGTACACAACATAAAGGAACCTGATTTAATTTTCCTAATAGCCAGTTTTATGTGGTTATCTTACCTCTGATTTACAGATAAGCAAATAGGTTGAAATAGGTTAAACGGCACCTGTGATTCATGTGGACCTGTGATGTTAACTATTTAAGCTCACCTTGAACACAGGCATCCGAATTCTAACTGATTTCCCTGTCATTTTTAGAAAACACACACACAAAGGAAAATACACCAAATGGTGAAGATTTCTACATTATATTTTCATATGAGAAGGGAAACTTATGAATTGTAGGAGGCCTTTCCAAAACTAGCCAGATTTTAATTGTTTTTGAGAGGTTAGTAATCAAAGTCCAGTAAGCCATGTTGTCAAGATTATTATACACAGTATGAGGCAGTATAATGCACATATATGATGGACATGTCAACAAACATGGTAATTAAGGAGTAAGACCATTTTTTGTTATTGGCAAAGTGAAGAAAGTTCTTAAGAAGACTACTGAGGAAATGGACAGAACACAGAACTACGATGAGAGTCAAGAGAATTGCAAACCATGATCAAGATCCACTGCTTAGACCACTGGCAAATTTGTCTTCTATTTCATATCCCAGTATTAAGACTTAAATATGTCTGCTACTTCATCTGTTCTCAAGCATAGATTGAATCTTCTGTTTTTAACAGAGAAAATACGTTATGTAGTTAGAGTTAGACTTGCTATGAATAGGAAGATCTTAGCCAGATAGTGAACCTAGGGTCCTTAATAGCTGGGATGGAATGATGCACATCTCATTTAATCTATGTATTTGCAGACATATTTGTCTTTGTTTAGGCATTCCAGACCAAGAAATGTAACCAAATGACACTTAAATTCCAGAGTTCCCCTATGAAGCTTTAAAAGTACACAGCACTATAGAAACAGTTACAGCATTCTTTTATTATGCCTAAATTGTTATTTAAGCATTTCTTGTTCAGATTTTGTCTAAACAGCATTTACATATTAAATGTTGTATTTTAAACAATCTATTTGGAAAGTCCTTGGAAAGAAAGTCTAACAAGGAATATAAGCTCAGTCCCCTAGTCACTGTGGTTGGGTGTAACCAGTAGACCCTTAAAGTACTTGGTCAAAACTCATTCATCCTCAGGAAGTGGATACACATGAACTTTCTCAAGAGTGACCACGGCAGAAAGAGAGACCACGGTCGACAGAGACCTAGCCTGAGAGAAGTCATTGTGCACAGGCTTTGCACCACATCACTTATAATCTACAAAACATCTAATTTACCAAGGGATAAGATGTTAATTCCCAACACATAACCGAAAGAAAAAATGAGGGATTGGGAAATTTAAAAGGTTGCCCAAAGGGCACAGCTATTAGGTTCAAAGAGGAAGAATTTTGAAATATCTTTAAAACTAGTACAATGAATCAGTTTTCTGGGACTGTGGCCTTCATCAAACTGTTGGATATACCTACCCACTCACAAATACTGAGTGGCCAACTTCATCTGAAACCAAGTGACTAGGTAGCATTGCAGCTCCACCATCCACACCGTTTCTTTCCTATTCCATGAACAACTTGCACAAACTGCAGAGACGACTGATTCCAAAGCCAGAAGAGCTTATTCCCAAACTGCCTGAGCACTCAAGAGTGATGTGGGCCAAGTGAGTCACCTTAAGAAGGACTCCTTGAGATGGCTTGTCAGTGCGAGTAGAGGGAGCTACATTTCAGCACAGACATCAGATTCTTTTGTTTTTTCTTTCCTCCTCTTGGGAACATTTACTTGTTTGTGTAAGAAAGGAGGGGGATAGTAAAGCTACAATAATGTTGAAAAGAAAAATGAAATTTGTGGTCGAATCCAGGGTAGTGTTTAGTACTGAGAGAAATTTTAAAGCAAGGAGGAGTAAAACTAAATCTCCCTAATGGTAAACACAACATATTTGCAATGCAGGTTTTGCAGTTAAACTCTGAAGTTGAACTACAAAGAAAAAAGAAGCATCAAGATACATTTTCGTCTCTACTTCTATGTCATTTGTACTAAGTTGAAACTGATCAACAACTTTATATAGCTTGAGTCATTATTACATGACCAAAGACGCTGAATCAACAACAATGGCCATATGAAGCATATCAAATAAACACACACACACACACACACAGAGAGAGAGAGACAGAGAGAGAGAGAGACAGAGAGAGAGACAGAGAGACAGAGAGAGGGAGGGAAAGAGACAGAGAGAGACTGAGTGAGAGAATGATAAAATATACATAAGCCTTTATACAAAGATCTGGAAGAAAAAAAAAGTCTTGCACTTTCATAGGTTGGTAAATTCCAAAAGAATCTGTGTGTCCCAGCAGTAAACATGTGCCTGGAAAAAATAAATTAGGCAAGTGCTGGGCTGCAGGATACCTCAGTTAAAGAGTAACAGAAAGGAGAAGAACAGATGATGGGAGAGAAAGAACAGATTTGGAAAGCTATTAGCAGGGTGTTTCTGGTTTCTATTATCACCTCTCTAATATAAATCTAACTCCACAGTTCCTTAATGACTCTCTAGAGTCTACCACTCTCAGCAGTAAATGTGCCCAGCACTAACAGGGTATCCAGGAGGCAGCTGCCTTCCATCTCCTTTGGGATATTTCAGATTTGTGGATCTTCTGGGATTTCAGATATTTTAAAGCCAGAGTTTTGTGAACCAGTCAACAGGAAGAGTGAAGATGAAAGGAGAGAAGAGGAGAGGAGAGGAGAGGAGAGGAGAGGAGAGGAGAGGAGAGGAGAGGAGAGGAGAGGAGGGGAGGGATGTTGGCACCTATGACTCTTGATGTCTACATTGGCAGAAGTTTACTTCACCTTCCCTAGACCACTGTGCCTTTCTTTCATCTCTGAATAAAAATGGCAGCTGTAATCACCCTATATGCGCCAGAATCTTTCCTAGTTTGGATTCAAAACTTGTCTGCTTCTGTGAGGTTTGTGTGAGTCACTTGTCTCAGACTGTTTGGTCATTAACCAAATAATTACGGTTTCTCTCGGCTTCAGATTATTCTTTTGTCGGCATGTAATATCTGACCTGGCTCTAAAGTTACATGAGTTCATGATTCTAATAGAAACATTCAGAGAGGAATACGGAAGAGTCTCAGGGGTGGGGGTTGGATCATTCTGTACAACAGGCAAGCTTGAAGACTGGCAGAAATGGGGGGCTAGGAAGAAGGTAATCAATCCCCTAGGCCCCAGCCTCTCAAGTCTCTTAAAACATTCTCTTTTATTTATTTATTATTTACTTATTTTGTTGTTGTTGTTGTCTTCTTTGCCTTCTTTCCTTCAAAGCAAAGCTGGCCCAGGATAAGCCTTGGAGATCAACACATAAATTTTTCCTTTGGTCTTCCTTTCTAAGTTACTAAAGGATGCTAAATGTCTGCCTTTTCCTGAAGCTGTTTCTCAGTGGTGTTTGGTGGGTCCTTGGTAAAGCCCATGCCAAACTCCCATGTCATCTACAATCCGTGTGCAGCTTTTCTGTTATCTAAGGGATTCTGAAGTTACAGGAGGTGGAATGAAGGGTGCTCCCTGCTTCAGTCATAGCTCAACCCCTGAATACTCCAGGGATGCAAAGAACACATTTGGAAAAGGGAATGCAGGAGACTGTGAGACGTGCAGTCTGTGTTCCACCACTTCCTCTGCTGTGCCATTCCCTCCTTCAACACCATCCCAGCCATCCTACCCACTAGCCACAAGCCATCCTCCACCTGCTTTATTATCATAGTTTTGTGTTAATACATTCTGATGATCTGCAGTGTCAGGATGGATACTGAAATTTAAATTGGGTCCCTTCAATTTTCAATAACGAACACTTGGGCTTCTAAGTCTGGGGCTTTCTTGTAACTCAAATCCATTCTAGAGTGTCAATCACGAGCATCAGCACCCCACACTGCAATGGGCTTTATGGAGAGATTCCCTTTTCTCCTTCCTGAACATTTGCAAAGGCATTTGCCTAGAATGCAGACAACCTGCATCGCTACAGCAGTCCAGCTTATCAGTGAGCACAGCTTGCTGGAACAACTGCGTGGGCCACCCTATCCCTCATTTGCTTGTTCCCAGTAGCCGGTCCTTGAAAACCACAGAAGAGGGGGAGGGAGAGGGAAAAGAAACAGAACACTAAATTAATGAACATTTTCTTCACCGATAAATAAGAAAATTAGGATCACTCACTGTATTTCAGACTCAGCACAGCTACATCCCGAGGGAAATCCAGGTGGTTAAGAACAAGAAAGAATGCACGGTCTTGACACCAAAAAGGAAAAGAAAAAGAAAACGAAAAGGAGGTTGGTGAAGAAAAAAAGATCCAACTGCAATTATCCTTCAATTTTAGTCAACATGGGCACCAATCCAAGAGTCCTCTGCTGATTTCTTTCCCAATCAATGCTTCGTTCCTCCACGGTCAACTTTTCTTCAGTGAAATTTCTTTGCAGATCTATTATTAATTTCCTCTCTTTCTTGTGGGAAATTCAAAGAGAAAAAATATGTATATATATATCAGGTCTTTACTTTCCTAAAAATGCCCCAAACTTTTCATTTCAAAAAATATCTCCTTGGCGTACTTTTTCCTTTAAAGAAAACAAAATGAACACACTTTTTCTTTGTGTATCCTCAGTTCTCCATTTCCAAACATCCTTGGGGGAGGGGGACAGCTATTTTATGATTATTTATTTATGTCAGAACACAATAAACCCCGCAGGTCTGACATCAGCTTATTTCATTTTTTTCCTCAATGCTCCCCGTGTGGCCATATACACATTTATGTTACAATCCAGGTCTCACAAGAAATAGCTTCATTCTTTCTTCTTTCTGGCACAATCAGTTTATCCTCTGCGTTCTGCTCCAAGAGAGAGCTGCGTCCCGCATTCTTCATTTTAGCAAGGCACCCAACAGCCACCTCGTCCGGGGAGGTAAAAAAGAAAAAGAAAAAAGAAAAGAAAGAAAAAAAAAAAGAACAAAAAAGTCTTTCTTTACATTCTTGATTCCAGTCCCCAGCTCTCCCTTCGGATAATTTGGGGATCAACTGCCCCCACCGGCTACCCTTCTGGCCGGCCCCTTCGTCGAAGATCTGATTAGATTTCTCATCACAACCCAGTGCGCAATTGGATTTTTGATTTCAGCCACCCAGCCAGCCACCTTCCCCCTCGCCCCTCCAAACTCCCTGTTAGATCCTGTCGCCTTCCCTCCACCGCCTCTGCGATTTCATAATCTCACGTTAAATGGAGTGCGGGGGGCGGGGGCGAGGGAGGGGGCGGAGGTAGAGGAGGAAAATTTCAAGGCTCCGTCAGCTGTCAAGAACAAACCCCGTTCCGCCCCCAGTCAGCTACTTTTTCTTAAGGCTCAGGGTGGCTTTCACTGAGTCCCCTCCCCCACCCGCAGTACAGGGTCCAGTTCCTCCAGGTATTGCTGAACTCGGCGATCAGGGCAGGGATCACCAGAGAGACGCGTGATGCGGTCCCTCGCCAGCGGCCCCTGCCAGCACGGGTGTCCCCTTCTCCATCAGCTGGCCGCAGATCTCGAGTCTCCCGGGCGGTCGAAGTTCAGACTGGGCTTTTATTTCGTACGGGGAAAGCAATGTGACGGGACTGACGTAGTGTTAGGTAAATTTAAAAAAAGAAAAAAAAGAAACAAACATATATTTAAAAGCAAAAGAAAAAAGGGGGGGGTAAGAGAAAACGACGAAACGGGAACGAAGAGGGTTAAAAAAAATCCCTAATCACTGGCTCCTCTCATCCTTCTGGAATGAAACTGCAGCTTTGATCTCATTTCCAGCTGCGTTGAGGATGGTCTGGAGCCACAAGTTGGTTCCTCTGTGCGCAGTCTTTCCTGACGCCCGCTGGTCCCCCGCGAGGAGATGCGTCCTCGGGCGCGCAGCTGCTCCGCGCCGGTCTCAGTGCCATAGTCCCGACTCGCGACTCCCTGTGCCGCGGAAACCAGGATCCCCTTCCATCCACTTCGGCATGAACTCTGCCTTCTCCCTCTCCTCTCTCTCCAGATAAAAGAATGCGCTCCCTGAGTGGTTGGCAGCGTCTGCCAATCTAGACTTTTCTCTCCACCAATGCCGAGTCCTGTTACTTGGGGTCCAGGCTCCCCAAAGCGTACCCAGACTGCAGTCTCTTCCCCTTCTCTGGTCCTCTTTCTTGCCCCTTTTCCGTTCCCTTTCTCCGCTAGAGATCAGTAAAATACAATTACCCAATTACCTCCCATCATCTTAGCAGTGATTGGTCAATTGCATTAACACTTGAAGTCAGGGAAGAGGGGATTGGAGACTCTGAGGTGTGGCATTGCTGCCACCTGGAGGGAATAGTCGGAAGAACGCCGTTTTAAAGCGTGCCCCTCACTGTCAGAGGCTAGCAATCAGGAAAGAAATTCAGGCTGTGTGGGAGTTGTCATTTTTATTTTTATTTTTTAAAGCTTGTCTGTTTTCATCCCGAAAGCCAAGAGTTTTGAAGTACACAGGAGAATACATTGAAACCGAATCACCATTGGATTCAAGATTATTAACAAACACAAAGCTTTTGATTTCGGATTGGATGGTAAGAGCCTCTCTAGGAAGTACCGCAGGGGGTCCCAAGGAAGGGATTAAGCCTCGGTTCCTACTAAGAAGTAGGATTGGGGAGCGGGGAGAGGAACCTGGGTACCTCAAGAACTACTAGAGAGGTAGAGCATGGGAGAGCAGGTTAATCCCTCCAGGAGGAAACAAGTGTAAAGGTGAGATAGGAGCCTTCAGCCTATGCAGTGTTGCAGTAAATTGGCCTGTTCAGTTTGTACGAGACATTCAGGACAGCTTGACAACTCAATTCCAGCATCCCTCGCTCTTGGATGTGGGCTTTTCCATCAACTCGTGTTAGAGGAACGCTTGGCATATTTCAGCTCCACTGCCTTTCCTAAGAAGCAGGGACCCAGACCATAGAACAGTGACATGAATAGGTATTTGTTTTGCCACTCGTCTCTGCTTTTATAATGATCACAAAGCTCTTTCCATGAGCTGCAGTCACTTACATGCCTGTCAAGCATGTTATTTGAGATATGAGACTAATGAAATCAGGAATAAAGAATGTAACAATTAGAGATCATGCTTATTGACGATGAAGAATAAATAAAGATTTCTGTTTCCCCTTCTCCCAGTAAAGATCTTTAGGCTGAATTTTATTTCTTTTCTAGCACTAAGAAGATTTTCTTGTGTTTAAGACAGAGTTAAATAGAATGTGATAAAGAGAAGTAAAACAGAGCAAAAAGACAAGGAGAGAACTTTTGTGCTACTATGGGAACATCAGAGATTTATTGAAGTTCATTCCAAATGTTCTTTTCTATTCTTTGCTGCGTTAATATTAACATATTGTATACTATATGCAATGCACTATGTTGTTACTTCTTTGGACTTCGAAAGTTTATTTTTATACACTTGTTTGAAGATGAAAAAATTGTAATGTGTTTCAGAGGTCCCTACCTGCTAAGGAAAATACCCTTCTTTCACATTCAGCTGCAATTGCTTATGGCTACCCAATGTTTTCAAGAGCTTTTATATAGTTGCATCTCATATATAATGTGAATTTGTGGAGGAGTTAATGCTTTTATATTTAAGTGGATGTTTGGTTGTTACATGTTTTGCTTCACAAACACTAGTAGACCATATTTGTTAATTCAAAATGGAGCATACTAGATGCTTGCTAGACATCTTATCACCCTTCAGAGCAAAGAAATCTCTCAAAAGGAAAGGAAGAGTGCTAAGTAGGGAAGCAGGAACTAGAAAATTTTCCCAGGTCTGCTTAGTTTCTCATTACAAACTGAAGAACCACAGTTTCTGATTTGCTCGATAAGACACTGAATTGGTTAGTTGGTATTCATATTTTTGCATTCAAAGTCAATTATTAATTGAATATATAATATGATATACATATATCATATATATGTATAGTGATTTGCATCTTCTTTATTACATCACTGTATTTAATATTCAAACAAGTTCCTGAAACATTTTGAAGAAAAAGTGAAATGACAAGTGATATGCTTGGTAAATGACTGCCAAATATTAACCAATCTAGCTGATTTCAGTTTTGCTAGTTTCACATAAATGACTAGGTTTTAGTAAGATGAAGAGCAGCTTGTCAAGACAGTCAAGATCACTCAGGCTGTTATTATTATGGATCCCCAGAGATGAGTTTGTAGCACTGTATGGAAATGGCATTGCTGTATCCTGTCGTATTAGCTGCTGTGTGGCATTAGTTAAAGTGAACTGGAATAAGGAATCAACAAGGGGGAACATCATAAAAGTGCACATGCAAATTCAGTTGCTAAGACACAAAAGTGTAGCTAGTTAGACTGCAGAGCTGCCAGTTATGACCAATAGATGAATGCGCTTAGGTAAGATTCTTCATAAGCCCTCCTTTAGAAGGATTAATTGCCGAGTAGGTAACTCGTCTCATCCTCATGCTTCCCACTCATCAGTACTTCTTGTTACCAAAATCCTGTCTAGAATAAAAGGTCAGTGGACAGAGATGGCTGGGGAAGATGGGGAGGGATGCTACCTACCACAGTAGTTTCTTCTGTGTCTACACAGAATTCCACATTTTATTTTCTTTTGATGTTTAGACATATGAGTAAAATAAAATTGTCTTATTATTTGTCTGTACTGGGGATGCAAACTGGTATAATCTTTAACAAACAGCAGGGGACAGCACCTTGTAATCAGAAATACAAAACAGCAAATAGCATGAATTTAGTAACTTTGTTTAAAAATAGAGCAAATAAGACTGTGTATGTTGTGTTGCTAATCGGATTTAAGGCATTGTAGGCCAGTCTGTCAGTGCATAGTGTACACACACACACACACACACACAGTCTTTATTTTATGGTAGAAATCTCAAAAGTAAATATTCTTTATTTTTGTTTCAATTCTATTATATTCAGATAATAATGGCATCAAATTTGCTTCTGTAATTTACACACATGGTAATGTGAATTAAACCCATTAAACTAATTTAAAAATTACTTTGATATTAAATCCTATTTTTTGTGGCCTTATGTGGGCAATATAACATAGACACTGCTTCCCAAAGAACTAGAAGACATTCCAACAACTGTGCATGCTTAGCTTCTTACTAATTCAGATGAGGATCCTAAGGTCCAATTATGTTTGCATCTAGTTGATAGTTGTTCATTTCCAATATATTTCTTTTATGATGACTACTCCAAAACTCAGTACTTATCCCATAGAGATTCGCTGTTTGTTGTATCTTAGATTTTAATGTTAGTTTTAACAACTAATATTTAATGGAAGCTTAAAATACCAAGCTTGGTTCTAGGTAGGTTACACATTTCTACTCATGCCGTACTCTCAATAATCTCAATAACTTTATGAAATTGATATCATTGTAATACCAGTTTCAGGGATCCAGAACCAGAGATGAGGTTAAATAAATGCTTGGCTTGGCAGAATTACTTCCCTTCAGATACCGAGGCTGCAAACAAATCCTTGCTGTGCATAGAAATAACTCATTCCTGTCCCTCTAATGCTAGCCCAAGAGCATTTACCCATATTTATAATATTTTCCCTTGGCTGTGTGCGTGGATATCTAAGACTATGGTATTAGAGAGTGTAAGTATCTATATATGTCATGTTGTGACCCCAGACACACAGTGCAGCTGAGGATGACCTTAAACTTCTGATCCTTCTACCTCTCCCCATGCCCCAGTGTGAGCCTGTAGGCATACAACACTACAAATAATTATTTGTGTAGTAATAGGTACAATTGAGCTATATTCTCACTCTCATTATTTTTATTTTATCTAATATTTTCATCAATATTGTTAGTAAAGTGTTAGAAAATAAGATGCTTGAAATATTAAAGCAGAGAGAAAAGGCTACCATCAAGCATGGTTTTATCAGAAAATATATAGTTTCAGATTAAGTGATGCATAATACATGCTTGACAACCTGTTAACTGGAAACAGTCATAATCTGTTTTTGTTTTTTCCCCTCATGAGTCAGAAGGTCTGTCAGGGATAGGTTAAGCAGTAATTCTGATATTTTTAAAGTTTCATGTATGATTCAAATCTGTTGACTTTCCGTGGCTCAAAACAAATTACTTCATAGAAGAATGAGCCTACCTTCCCACCTAGAAAGTATAGACACTAGATACTGCATAAATGAAAAGAGTGAAGAATAAGAGCAATTGTTGTAATCTGTCACATCTTCTACACTTCACAAACACCAACCTTCTTTCATGATCTCTGAACTCTCCAGGCAAGATAAATACCCATGATAGAATCATTTGCTGCATTCCAAAAGATGTATACTAATCCCCGACTGTGTTGTAGCTGTTGAGGAAGATATCACTAATTCCTGTGTACCACACTTCCCTGATGACATCTTTTGACATTAAGAGGACATCATTAATTCCTCTGGACTGCACCTTTCTTTGACAACATCGAAATGTTTCCTTTATTTCTCTATCATTTTTTTTTATTTTACAAAACTGACTAGAGTTCTTAGACAGACTTTTGATATGTTTATTTCTTTTTTTTCTGTTATATCTATGTCTAGACCTAGTTGGGAAAGGCAAAAACAAATGAGAAAGTCTGAAGAAGTGAATGATAAAGGAAAACAAAATCTGTTCCATATATAACAACAAGAAACCACACACTGGGTATAGTCACTTTGAAGAGAAACTAGTGACTTTAATATTCAAGACCCAGATTGCTGACCACTGTGTCTGACATTTTGCCTCTTAATAAATTTTGAATGATTTAATAAATGAACTGTCTACTAGGTTGGATGTGAAAAACTGAGAGATAGTAATTATACTAATTTAATGTTGATTCAGGAGAGTGGAGAGATGGCTTAGTTAGTAATTCCATGCTGCACAAGTACCAGGACCTAAATTCGATTCCCTGTCATCAACTTTAAAAGCTAGGCATACTGTACTCAGCTGTATTCCCAGCACTGGAAAGGCAGAGACAATTGTATCTCTGGAGCTTCCTCTGTGGCTTTTATGCTCAAGTTAGTGAGCTCCTGGTTGAATGAGATACACTGTCTCACTATAGAAGTCAGAGATTGGCTGATGGAGACACTTCCTATGTTCTTTTAGGAATGGGTAGACATGTAAATGCACACTCATATGCATACACACACAACATAAATAATTATTAAATGTGGTCACAATATTTAAAGAAAGCAAGTGGGAAGAGCTGCAGAGGCAAGAAGAAACCATTAGCTTCCTCTAGATGGGAAAACTCAGAAGAAGGTTTATACAGAAAAAATATGTTGTGTAAAAGACCCTCTATGTGCGAATACTCAGGGGATGGCTCCAGTTTGTCCATTTTGCAGCTAGTAGATAGATAATAAGCATTATTTTAAAAAGAGAAAAAAAAAGTTACCATGAAGCAGGCTGAATTCAATTTCCTCAGCGTCCCATACAATTGTTATTATCTATGCAGTGCTCCAGAGTCCTGTCCTGGTTGTTAAACTAGTATATATATATTACCCTTTGTAGAAAGTTACTCATTACATACCAGTGTGAAAAGCAAGGGTATTTGTGAAGAGGTACCACTAGTGGGAGTAGTGTTTATCATTTAAACTATGCTGGGTGTCAAGACAAATTGTAAGTGTTACTTAAAGTCATAAGAAGAAAGACTTCAAAAATGTATGACAATTTTTCAGTTTAAAGTTTACTTTTATTCAATTATATCTTAGGAAACCTTTTTAAATGGTGACCTTAGACCTTACAAAGAACAATTTCTTTAATGTACATTTTCGAAGGGAGATAGTCCTTGTGAGTCGATACTAAAGTGTGTGTGTGTGTGTGTGTGTGTGTGTGTGTGTGTATGTGTGCGTGCGTGCATGTGCGTGCGTGCATGTGTGTGTGTTTCTGCGTGCACGCATAAGCGATCTCATCTAATTGAGGAATCTTTGCTCTGGGAAGAAAATCGCCCATAAAGGTATCTTTAAAACCCCACCAGGAGTTAGTAGATGGTGTGAATCCAGTTGTGTAATTTGAGAAGACAGCTGCATTTTATCCAGCTAAATCAGCATTTGATTCTAAACAACTCCTTTGGAATGTCCCTGTATTCCAGCATTTGCTCTGCAGTGCAGATTCAGGAAGATAGCTTTATCTTCCACGCCACATTACCATTGTTCTTTCTGGAAGGTAAGCGCTTCACATTTCTCTTCCATTCACACTGAAGATTCAATGGCACTTCTGTGATTCCAGGCTATCAGCCAATTTGATAGCCTATACTGTTAGAATAGCAGAATATTTTAATGCTCAGATTTTTATTGAGCAAAACGCTTATATACATTTGTGTTCTTTTATGCACTTGTATGTGTGTGTATGCTTGCATATGTGTATGCATATATGAGACCATATGTGTCAAGGACAGAGGTAAATATGAAGTGACATCCTTAAAAGTTCTGTGTGTGTGTGTGTGTATACACTCAGGGGTTAGAGAATGAGTTGAGTATTGTATGACTCTCTGCTTTAAATCCTTAAGCCGGCATCTCTCACTGAACCTAAAACTTTCATATGGCAACAAGGAAGCTCAGAGATCCTCTTGTCTGGGTTTCCAGAGTCCCCAGATTCCATGTATGCACTGCTGCTCCAATGATTTTATATGGGTTCTTGGGAACAAAGCCCATGTTTACACAGAAAGCAGACACTTTACTCACAGAGGTCTCTCCTCAGCTCCCCTATTGTGCAAACCAGTTTTAAGAGGAAAAATGCCCTGAATGTGTTTCAGATTTGTTTTTAAAAATCTGTTATAAATACACAGAAAATGAAAATATTTATCTCATGAGTAAAATAATACTCCAGAAAAATAAGCCTAGTGAATACAAGGAAATATGATTTACCAAAAACAGCAATCAGGTGTACATGGTACTTCCTTGACTGACTTCATAGAATTTCTCATTCTATCAACAACTGAACTAATTTTATACGATCTGTAGAAAACTGAATAGATATTTCTATAACATGTGACGACCAAAAAGTATGTTCAAACATGTGGTTTCTTTGCACAAAGTAAAAACAGCTGAATGTTCAACGATTGTATGTTTGATATTTTACTATCATCTTCAATTGACAATCTTCCAGAATTAATTTTTAATGTATTTTTTAGATTTTTTTAGTAATCAAAGTTTTCATTGAAATAATAACTTGTATGCCATAAACTTCAATTTTTATAAATAATAGCATATTTTTATTGATTTTAGGAGACAAAATTTAAAATATCATGGCTTTTTTTCTTATATAAACTTACACTTTATTCTTTTATGGCTATATTTAGCAAATAACAAGATTATGAAATTGCAATAAATAAAGAATAAAGCTCATCTCCCTTTCCAATATTTTCTTTTTAAATTCTCTTTTATATAAATCAAAATCATCAATTTTAGGTTTGCCTTCTTCAAAAAAATGGATATTAAATGAAAATTTGCACAAAAACACTAGCCATTTAATTCAATCCAGTCTATTTATTTATTAAAGAATATTCACTGATTATATTGGTGTGCTTTCTATTGTAGCTATATAAAGCATTAGTAGTTTATATCTCCCCATAGAGATACTTGCATATTGAATAGACTGGTGCTTGTGTCCATATTGAAGTGAAGTTGTTTCAAAGAAACAACCATGGATTTGAGCCATGAGCACCAAGTCTGGATTTTTATAGACTCAAATTAGAACTGGATAGGTGTTTATTCCTTGTGCATTAGAAAAACCACAACTACAGGTTAGGAACTTCAGAGACATTTGTGATAAAAGATGAGCCTAAAGTATACAGCCAGGTCAAGAAGTCTTTTATTTTTTTTTTATCTTTTGAAGGCATTTATATGGAAGGTACAGAGATTTTATTTAGGGACACTGAATTAAGGAGTTATGCCATAAGTTTGAAATTTACTAACGCCATTGCATGGGACATGTGCAGATGAGTTTGAAAAGGAGCAGGATCTCTTGGACCCTAGAAAATCATGAGAAAGGGGTTGCGGAATATGAGGATTTACACAATGTAGCAGTTCTGCAGTTAAAAAGGGTGAGTTGGGTTTAGGAACAGTCAAGTGTTAGAATCCACAAAATAATCCTAATTTACATACTTATTAAGTGAGCATCTGTGTTTGGACACATGTGGTGTTCTATTTGGACACTGTCTAACTCTCTTTCAGTATAGGAAAGTGACTCATCAAATAATTCTCTCTAGACTGCAATGGCTGCTGTCTTAGAAAGTGTTGATTTCCTGCCATTCCCATTTCTGGAGCATAGGGCACCTGTCATTGCTGGGTTTTCATGGTGTGTTTGAAATAAATCTGCAGTTTCTAAACCTTGTCTCTGAGTAGCTATTTGGTCTACAAAATAGGAGGGGTGGCGTCACCAAAGTGGGACTATGTTCTGTTAACCAGAAAAAAATTAATACAAAAATATAAATGAAATAAAATAAAGTGAATAATCAAAACAAATTCAATTGATGATTAATCCTTTCCCAAATTTTTATAATTAGATTTTCATTGTTTTTCTTATGTTTATTTGGGTTTGTGTTAACATATGGCAAAATACAAAGTTAAGAAGCCTAAAGTACTCTGTATTTATTTATTCTGATGATTTAAAAGGAATTAAAGTCTGAGATCCACTTGGCTAATAGCTGCTTGGACCTTTGTGCTCACATTTTAGTCTTTCATTGGACTATTTCTGTCTGGAGACAGACTTTCATGTGGAACAGCAGAACGATGTGATTGACATTATTCACCCTTTCACAAAACTTATCAGTTGTCTCCATCAATGACTTTAGGAAATGCTCACCAATGTACTAAGTGCATTTTTCAAAATCCAAATTCTAAAGTGAAATTGATGACATCTTACAAACACTTGTCCAAAAGTTCTTTGCACAGCAAGATACAAAGTTGAAAAAAAAAGCTAAGAAGCAAAGTGACAGCATCACTTACCAAAACTAACTTTTCAGGGTCCCTTCAAAACAGTCCTATGAACCTGGCTCAAACCACTTTCCATGAGCACCCCCCCCCCCCCCCCCCCCGCCCAATACCCCTGACAGTGGTCCCAGCAGCTGGTTCTTTTTCTTCAGGTGTTGCTGACAAGCTATGCAATTAAAGTAAGCTCCAGTCACAGAAGGGTGCCTCTAAGTGCCTGTGCAGTCAAATGCCACAGATTTCAAAGGGAAATGACATGAATTAATTCCCCAAGAAGAATAAGAAAAAAATAAAAGAAAAAAGAAAAGGAAAAGTCAGAAGGATGGCAGCTCTCTGTAACACAATATGCAGATTATGACACCCACTGATTGATAGAGGTGTCAAAAAGCATGCCTTTCAGGTAGAAACAAAGCTTCTGAAAGAGTTTGGGAGCTCTTTTGCTCATTTTCACATGAAATATGAACTGATAAAGTCAAAGTAAAATTAGTTTTTCTTGGTATCTTTAACTTCTTCGCTATACTCAGATCTGTCTTTGAGGACAATAGTTCCTTGTGAAAGAGAATAGGATTCATTCAAAGATACCAGGAGTAAAATTAAAATTTCTTATATTGACTCATCAAATTATTCTTTGGCTGGTTTCAACCTCCGCTCTGCCTTTTTTTTTTTAAACCTTTACCCCCACATCACCTGTCCCTGCACTTTGCCATCTGCATTGACTCCTTCTACGCCCAAATGGGGCTTTGCATATGTTTCCATCTGATCTTCTTTGGCACTGGTCCTTCTGATCTTCTAAAATAGCATATCACTTATGAGCAGTTGCAGTAGACACCTGAGTTCTGCTTGCACTACTATGTTTAATATTTTCTGTACAACACTTATCCGTTGTCTTTTTTTAATCTCTAGATTTATTTATTTGCCTGTGTAGAAAATGTAGTCTATAGAAGCATGAACCTTAACTTTCTTACTAATATTTCATTTATAGAATGGAACCCAGTATGAACATGAGTTTTGCATTAAAATTCCTGTAAGAATGATAGTAACAAGAAAAAAAGCTAGACAAAAACTCCAATTGTAGAGTACTGAAAAAGGGTTAACCCAAAGGTCTAAAAACAACATGTGCTTAAATAAATAGTAGTTATGTCTCTGGCCTTATTAATATATCATCAAATAAAAACATCAGAAAATATAGAAGAATTAGAGGTTTAAAAATTAGAAAATTTTAGGCCGGGCAGTGGTGGTGCACACCTTTAATCCCATCACTCGGGAGGCAGAGGCAGGCAGATCTCTGGAGTTCGAGGCCAGCCTGGTCTACAAGAGCTAGTTCCGGGACGGGCACCAGAGCTACAGAGAAACCCTGTCTTGAAAAACCAAAAAATAAAAAAATAGAAAATTTTAATCCTACCTATATAAATATGGGTAAATGCTTGGATCTTAAATCCAACACCTTGATTGGTATCTCCTAGCTGTGCTATATGACTTATTCAACATGTACAAAACGGAAAGACTTTAGCAATAATCAGAAGCATCTGTTCCAGATAGCTACAAAGCAGAAGATGAAAGAGTACAGATGCAACAGTTAGCATAGTTGCTGACATCTAATGAGCACACTCATTATTAAAATATTCTATGCCAACTTGTCAGATACTGAAGCTTCTTTTGTTTGCATGCTACATGACCAGCCTGGCTTCTCTCTTAACAATGTGTTAAAACAGCAAGTGTGACAAAAAGCAATTTAAGAAAACAGCAATACGAGCAACAAATGGAGAACCTTGCCTTGCCATATTAGGATGACTCTTCATCCTAGTCCCTACCTATCTCATTCAGCCAGACTGAAGGATAGAGTTACATTTATTAATATAAATAGGAAGGGAAATGAACCTTAAAGCTGTTTTAGGAAGTCTATTAAAGAAAATGTCATTTTGTCCTTATCTTTCCTATAAAAATTTAGGTACTGTGTCTTTAGAAAGGTCATACTTTTCCTTTCTCCAAGTGTCAACTAATGGCTTTTACTTTCTGGTCTGATTTTGTCTGATGTAGGTAATCATAACAACTCCAGGTATGGCACGTGCTTACTTCATGATAGTGAGGTAAAAATTAGTTTCTTAAGAACGGCCAAGATTGAAAACACTGATGACAACTTATGCTGGAGAGGTGGTGTGGAAAAAGGGAACACTCCTTCATTGCTGGTGAAAGTGCAAACTAGTACAGCCCCTTTGTATGTCAGTGTGGTTATTTCTCAGAAAATTAGAAAACAACCTTCCTCAAGACCCAGTAATATCACTTTTGGGTAAATATCCAAAGGATGCTCAATCGTGCCATAGGACATGTGTTCAACTATGTTCATAGCAGCTTTGTTTATCATAGCAAGAATCTGGAAACAACCTAAATGCCCCTTGACTGAAGAATGGATAGGAAAATGTGGTACATTTACACAATGGAGTACTACACAGCAGAAAAAAAAATAATGACATCTTGAATTTTGCAGGCAAATGGATGGAGTTAGAAAACATCATTTTGAGTGAAGTAACCCAGATCCAGTAAGACAATTATCACATGTACTCACTCATAAGTGGTTTTTAAACATAAAGCAATGAAAACCAGCCCACAAATCACAATCACAGAGAACTTAGACAATAATGAGGACCCTAAGAGAGACTTACATAGATCTCATCTACATGGGAAGTAGCAAAAGAAAAGATCTCCTGAGTAAATTGAGAGCATAGGGGCCTTGGAGGAGGGTTGAAGGGAGGAGGGGGAGGGGGAACAGAGAAAAACGTAAAGCTCAATAAAAATAAAATAATAAAAAAATAGTTTTTTATGTTTAAAAGCAGCTTCACATTTGGCTCCCTCCCAGTATCCTGCTTCCACTTGAACATTCGTTCACTTGTAAATGTCTCAAGCTCTCCTATGAACTTTTTTTTTTCCCCTCTAAGAGTGTCTTCTACTGCTTCCATTCCAGTTTCACTCCACTGGGTTCTGAACACTATCCCATGGTACACAGGGTCTCATAGACTCCTCTTCTCCTCTAACTCGTTCTCCTCATGACTGACTCCTGAGGCACAGAAGAAAATACCAGCATCATACAAAGCCCTGGACATCTCTGGGAAATGCTTGCCTTGTGTCAGGCCCTGGGCAGAACACTTCACATTTATTATCACTCATTTCCAGTTTCAATGATTGTCATACCTATCATCAGAGTATAATTAGGTGGTTGGTTATATCCACTTTAGCCACCTTTTATATGACTCTGAGTTTGCAATACTATCAACTACTTAGCAATTTTTTCAAGATATATAATATCAAGTGGTCTCAATTTCCTAACAATGTAAATAAGGAAAAATAGTAACAGTACAAGTTTACATAAGGTTATGTAATCCATAAGTTTTCACGTAAGTTCTTTTTGCAAGGGAGGGGTTGAACAGGGATGGGTCATAGGTTTTCAGGCATACTTGGAGAACACTCTGCCATGACATAACACTGCAGCACTATAGAATTGTTTATCTGTGGTGCAGTTGCTGTTTTAAGTAAAATACCATTTTTTCTTCATGTCAGATGCCTTGTGTATTGCTGGATGTTAAACAGCGACCTTACCACACTGGATATAAGTAGCATCCTCTCCTCTCCGGTTCCCATCCCCAACCTATGCACCCCTGTATTGGCAATTGGAGTATCTACTATTCTTCCCCACCTACATTACAAACTACTAGGGTATAGAGATGAATAAATTAGAAACTTTTAGGCTTTGGCCATAAAACAACTCTTGCTAGCTAAAGGCTTGTGAGCAGTTTCAATGGTTCCTACTCACTAGTATAATCCGAAGACTTCCAAATGATCAGACTAGCCCGGAACATATTCTTCCTTGCTTTAGTAGTTCTTTTACTTTTAGATTCTCTATCCCATTTCTGCCTCACAAATTCTGATTCATTTTTCAGAGCTATCTTCCTATTGGGTGTTTCCCATTATTATTTCCAATTGTACAACATTTTTCTTCTATAAGCTTAAAAATACACAAGTGTGTACCATGAACATGTTTTTTACGTTCTGCATTTTACAATATACACTATATATTTGTTAATTATATGATATGTCTTGAGAGCACTAAAAACAATAAGAATGAGTTTCTTTACTTTCTGTCGTTTCTAACCTTTAGAGTATTAAAAAATATTCCTGGCATGAATTATTTGTCATTTAAATTTAATCCAAAAGATATAAATTATTTATAATATTACGATGACCACAATGATAAAGTGATCTAGCTGGGCGGTGGTGGCACACGCCTTTAATCCCAGCACTCAAAAAAAAAAAAAAAAAAAGATAAAGAGCTAGACAACAAAACTTGAACTTGTATAGAGATGCTTGTTGAAACAGATAATTGAGCCAATGGGTGTTTATTGTTTAAACTATTCATGCAACTGCCTTGATTTTCTGTTTCTTTTAGCATGTGAAGGAACAGCTGAGGAGAAATTATAGTTGTCATTTGGAAGCTGTTAAATGGTTTGCCGACTGATGGAACCTGTATTTTTGTGTCGGAAACAGAATCTATCAAATAAAGGATAGTAAAAAGCAAACAAACAAGAAAAACCAAAATAACCCAACATTATTACTTTATTAATCAAGAAAGAAGACTAAGGACTCAACTGCCTTTGTGAAATGACACAAATGAAATTGAATAATTTTCCCTATTTTCTCTGTAGACTTGCAAGAATATCAACAAAACATACCAAAACATGAGCCAATCATTTTTAACTATGAACTTGGGTTCATACTATGTGCCATGTGTGAAAATTAGCTCAAAATGTACCATTGACCTAACTCTGAAATGTGAAGTCAACACTACTAGAGGAAAATGGAAAAGAGAATCTTTGTGACTGTGATCTTAGCAACTTTCTTTTCCAAAAGTTTAATCCATACAGCCCTGATGTCCCTATCCCCACATCTTTCTAGGTGCATCTTTTATCATGGTGTGCATACATTAGATTCGGATGTCTAGCACTACAGCCATATATCTGTAGCACATCTGTAAGGGAATTGCAGGCATGCTACCCTACTAATCTAAGATTATAGCTTTGTCTGTGACACCATTTGGTGTTGTCCTAATTCCAGTCTCCATGTTGGCCTTGCCCTTGCAGGTAAATGTCTGCCCATTTTCAATAGAGGTAGCTACTTTGCTTTTCTGGATTTAGCGAATATCACAGAGAAAACAGAAGGGGCCCCAAGTCTTTCAGCAACACACTTTAATTACAGACAAAGAGTAGAGACCATAATATAAATAGTAGTACCTTCTTTGAAGACACTGCTGAACCATTAATACCTCTTCACTCTGTACATGAGATGCAGGATTAAGCTCCAGTTGTCTCTGAGATGCAACTAAGTCATAGTCTTCAATTGTCTTAGACAATGGAACTTGGCTTCTATTTAGAGGACTGAATATTGTCCTTACTAAATGGTCATTTACCTGATTACATTGTATTATGTCCTGAACACAAGTTTTCAATCTCTTTTAATATAAACTAGATGGTACTTTTACAAATTTTTAAGTTTTACCTTCACTTACAACTAAAAATTCTACCCTCATATATCTATCTTATATTTTACTAGAAGTTCCTAGGAGAATAAAATCCTTCAATGATTTCCTGAAACCAAATATTTAATTTAATCTCTCTTGAGTTCTATCTTCCATGAAGTACTAGGAAATAAATATGGATCCAGACAGTTTTCCTTTCTCTTACAATGTAAATGTTTTCTTTTTCATTTTTACCTAGTCCTTAATATGGTGGCCATTACTAATTATAGTTTAATCTTTTGTAATTTCTGATGTGTGAAGCCTTCTTATGCCAGGCCAGTCTCAGACTCACTATGTAGCCAAGGATGACTTAGAATTTTTGATTTTCCTGACTCTATATCCCAGGTATTGGGATTAGAGTCACATGGTACTACAATCAATTTGTGTGATGCTGGGACTTGAACTAGGCCAACCTTCATTCTAGGTGAACATGCATACCAAATGAGCTACATCCTCAGCAATTCTGTTCATAATTAGCTACACATTATCTATGATGCTTCAGATTTTCTCTGGAACTGACTTCCTTTCCTCCAAGATTCATGAGAACTACCACTGACAATCTAGACAAAGAAATGAATATGTTATAATTCACCTCAAACTTCTGACATCTTCTGCCCAATACCCAGCTACAAAGCTCCTTCAGTGTCTTAGATATTTGATACTCTAATGCCTCTACTTCCCAGAAACTATCTTACTTGAACAAGCTAAGTAAGATTTTAAGCAGTTTCCCAAGTTTCACTTCTAGAGCTGACGCTATGATGAACAAACCAGCATAAGAGGAGTGGATGAGTCACACTATTCTGGCTGTTGCTCTGACTCTGCCATTCATGGCAGTAACTATTCCTACCTTCCTTCTGTGTTGTATGCCATCATTCAAATCTGACATTGTAGGAATCAATGACTCTTAATGCACTTATGACTTCCAACTGAATGCCTTCCATTATAGAAAAGGGACACTGCAGGGATCCTTGAAGATGGTAAGACTCTCTCACAGAATTGTTTCTCAATGTACTCTGGTGAGGTAAGTATCTATCCCAGTGTGGCGAAGAGATAGTAAATGACAAATTCAGTCCAAATTTTTTGTTTCCTAAACCTTTGAATACTTTCTTATATTTTAAACAAAGGAAACTGAGCGTTTCCAATCTCTCTTTGAGGATTATTATTTACTCTATGACTTAGTCAGCAAACAGCTTGTTAGGTGACTGTCTCTCAAAATCAAATATAGAAAATTTTCTTAACAAGTTTAAATCAATAAATTTAGCCTAATCCTCTTGTATGTTTCTCTGTATGTTTCTTTGACAGTGGTGAAAATTCCCTATCTTTAATTTTCATTCTTACACATGTCTCTTGAATTTGGGGGAATAATTTTTTTTTTACTGTGTATCACATCTCATGATTCATACTTTGTTTGTCTCCTTGGGGACCTGTTGTGATTTGAATCTAAAGCAGTGGTTCTCAACCTGTGGTCAGGATCATGGGAAAACACATATTTCCAATGGTATTAGGAACCAAGACACCACTCAGTAGCAATACTACTCCTATGAAGTAACAAAAATAAATGTACAGTTAGAGGCTCCTAAGACTATCTGATATATGTGTTTTCTGATGGTAATGACTCACAAGTTGAGAACCATTGGTCTAGAGGAATGATGGAGCAGGTACTAAAGAGAATCAGGATTATCTTGTATCATAGCTTGATCAGAGAACATCACTTTCCAGCATGGATAATGACATCCAATGGAGGTAAGACAGCCAATACCATTCTGTGTATACAGTTGGGCTACTCCCACTTCTGCTGTGGTCACAATCTTGGATAGCAGCAATAAGTCAGGTTCACTGTGACAGACTTTCACTAGTATTCATATCATGAGTCTTCTAGTCTCATATTTAACCCTCTTTCAAAGTGCATTTAGGGTATGTGTATTCATTGTTGCAGGATCCCATTTCTGGTATCACTGTACTGGGATATTCTATGCAAATGCTACAAACTAAAGTTTATAAATGTGTTACTCACATTATTGCAAAATGGGAAGTCTAAGATTAATCATCCAGTAGGTTTACTATATGGTGAAGATTTTTTATTGCTTCTAGAATTGTGTCCTATGGTTCTGTTCTTACATGGTATAAGGAGCCAATAAATGCTCTTGGTGTTTTGGACATCCAACTTGTAATGACTGTGCCCTGTCATGTCTAAATCACCACCCCTCAAATTTTGCTCCAAATAATAGTACTATTGTGGAAGTTACAGTGTCAACATATGACTTTTAGGGTATGTGAAAATACAGACCATATGAAGGTATCAGTAAATATTGAAAGAAGAGAAGGGCATCTGGGCACAGTAGTTTTTTTCTATGTACCAGGAGCACAGAGAATACAAAACTAGAACGAGACTGGGAATATCATTCTCATCTGGGTTCAGATTCTAGCCTTATTATATTCTAATACTATATCATGGTAAAATACACTTTTATTAAACAGTTACTTCACAAATAATACAAGGGAATGAAAATAAAATGATTTCAAAGCAGTTTTGAGAAATAAATCCAAGTATAAAATTAATACACAAAAGTTGGTATACCAAATATATATGCCAACTGATATAGCTAATACAAAATTCTTAGTTTTATTGAGATAAACCAATATCATTATAATATCCTCTCTCATACATAAACTTGTTGCCTTGCTTAATATATTCCAAGTGTACAATGGTCACCACACTGTCATTCATGAATGTTTGTATTCCATCCATGAAAAGCTCTATGCCTGTTAATGTGCATTTGCCAAGTCTTCCCTCAGCAACCACTAATCTATTTTACGATTATATATATTCTCTTACTCTAAATTTAAACTTACATAAATATATCTTCATATCTTATTTAACATTTCATATGGAAGGAATTGTATCATTCATGGTCTTTTGTACTTTGTTTCTTTCACTATCCATAATTTTATCTAGGTTTATCTATGTTGCAGTAAATATCAAAACATTATTACCTTTCTGTCAACAAATATTACATCGATAGACATGCCATATTTTATTCCAGAATGATTAGTGTGATATATAATACCTTTCATTGACATGAATGGATAAAGAAGTAACAAATGTGAGACATTAATGATGCTTCCATACCGAGGAAGAGCAAGGGGGTGTATTTGATTGCAGAAAGGTAACCCTATTAAAGAAATAATACTGGTTCTCCTCTAGGGCCTATGACCTACTGTTCTTCCACTAAGTGACATGACGTTAAATTGACTCCTAATGTCTTTTCTTTATAACACAGATTAAGGCAACTCTCAACTTTCATCAGAGAAACTTCTTTTTCCTGCAGATGGCTACTAACTCAGAGATCGATGAGTCGTCCATCTGCAGAGAATAAGAGACTGTGTAATGCTCGATCCTAAATGAGAAATCTATATCACACCTCCTTCTAGCAGGGCTCGGGAATATTGTAGAAGATGCGCTAGAAAGAGCTTGAGGCAGTGGGTGACTACAAGAAACGAATGTTTTCTTCAGACAGCAGGGAGATTGCACATATGAACTCATAACAATTGTTATAACACTTTCAGGACCTGCTCAAGGCAGAAACATGTCAACACAGAGGGAAGGTGGAAAGATGGGAATAAAGTCCCATATTTAGACAGGGAAGTACTGGAAAAGAATAACTTCTAGGAGGACAAACAATAGCTTTCATTAAGGGTGTGGCTCCTGGTTGGTCTATCATGCTCCAGTGGAAGCCCACACATCTGAAGATAAATGGGCAACATAAATTGTATTTGATGGGCTAAATGAAAGAGACTCATAGTTGAATGGTTAGGAAAAAGAAGATTAGATGTAGGAGGAATTGGGGATGGTAGTAAGTAAGATACAAATTCGTTGAATGAGAATTTCAAGGAAATAAAACTGGAAAAATGAAAATGTTGTTTTAATTGTTTTGGAAATAATAGAAATATTAAATAGAAGAAATATTAAGATCCTTCATTCACCCTCTCCACTTCCATCCTTACCCCAATAAGTCCACCGTCAGGTTCATGTTTTATTACTTGCAAAATATTTTATCAACTGGGAAATTTTTGTTGTTTTTTGTTTATTTGTTTTGGTTTTAGTTTTGAGATAGGAGTTCTCTTTTATCAGCTCTGACTGTCTTAGAACTTGCTTTCGGTCGAGTTCCTGGAGTAAGGGCAAGACCATGATAAGGATACCTACAGAATCAACTGACCCAAGCTAGTGGGAGCTCACTTATTCCAGACTGACAAGTAGGGAACCTGCATAGAACCTATGAATATGGACCCTTGAATATGGGAGACAAAGATCTGGCCTGGGCAGTATATTGGGCCACTAGCAGTGGGACCAGGATGTAACCCTAAAGCATGAACTGACTTTTGAAATAAGTTCTCTGTTGGAGAGACACCTCACTCAGCCTAGGCATGGGTGTGGGGGAGGGGGCTTGGTTCTGCCTTAAGGAGGTGATGGGAAGATTTAGCTGACTTCCCAGGGGAGGCCTTATCCTCTCATTTATCAATCTCTGTCATGGCTAAGAAATATATTAAAATCTGTAGATCACTAAAGGTTCACTAGTGGCCAGGCCCCATTCCGTAAGGACCTCCAACTTCCACATTCCACCACAGAACAATCTGTGTCCTTAAGGCAGCACCTAGCCTCCATCCTAGGACTAAACAACTGAGTAAAATGCCAGAGCATGGGGTTAGAGATCCAACCAACATGTGTACTGGAAATTTGCACCCGGAAAGGGCCCCCAGCTTTCAAAGAAACTCTATATAAATTCTGCCTTCTATTCAGGTCTCTCCTACTTCTTTTCCTAGCAGACACAGTCATCCTCCTGGTTACATCACTCCCAATAATTCTCTGGTGTGAGGTTTGTAGTGAGGTGTGACTTTGTGGGATTCCTTGACTCCCAATTGTGGGTGGACTTTGTTGAAAATATGGATACATATTAGATTGTGATAGACTGAGAGATCATAACTGTTCCCTGACAACCTCAGAGGGTATCTCTTAGCTCATATTACAAGCCAAAAAGTGATAGGAAACTCTGGTGCCTAATTATTTGGAGGATTATCATTTGAGTCAGGAATTAGTTCAGGTAAAGCATTCACTGGGTGGTCAAATCAGAAGTCTATGCTCTTCAAAATATTTCTAAAAGAAATCTCAATAAAAGAACTGCACGTGCAGTTTGATTCCTTCTCTAAGGCTTAATATGTAATAATAATTAGACTTACTTGTAACAAATAATAGCAAACAAAAATCACCTTTAATAGTCTTTGACCTCAGAGCATATTTGCTGAATTTCCTATCTCTGTAAATTATTGTTTTTTATTATTACTGTATGTATAATGTATATATGTGTGCATATATGTGGTGTATTTTATGCCTAGAGATGCTTATGCAGACCAGTAGTTGGTTTCTTGCAACAAAGAACAGGAAATGTCTCTATATTCTACACTACCATATTTTATCCTGTCATTTTTCCCCCAAAGTTTCCAAAGCTTAACTCATCCCAAAACCTTCTGCGATCAAGACGGAAGCCACCCAGACATTCTGTTAATATCTTCAGTGTGATTGATATTTCTCTCCTTCAGTGTGGCAAGATAGCATATGCGTATATGTGGGCAAGCGTATATATCTTTATGGTAATGTGCATCTGCTCCTCTCGACTCTACCACCTCCCATTAAGATATTAAACACCCAGGGTCTGTTCTTCCTTCACTCCGCAGGAAAGTGTATTTACTTACCTGTTTACCCCTGTGTCTTTAGCTGTGTTCTGATGTTCAATAAACATACATGGAATGATTGAGTGGGTGCTTAATGAGGACAGTGACAGCTTTGAAGGGAAATCTTCCCTCACACACAGAAAATAAGAGAACGACGAATAAAACTGCAAATATCTTGCTTTCCCAAGTGTATTATTTTTAAGAACTCTCAGCCGAAGCATGCTGAGGGATGACTGAGCCGTAGCAGGTGATTTTCACTTCACCTTTGTTTTCCAAATGGCTACATTTTCAAACACAGCACATGTAATGTGTTTTTTTTTTTCACAAAATAATGCTACATTCTTGCATGACTTTCTCTTTCAAAGTCATTGGATTCATTTATCTCTTCTTTACCATGAATATATCTTGGGTTATAGGCAAAAGAAGAAAACTGGAAAAGGGGACACTAATTTCTCAACTTCCCTCTTGGGTTATAAAAATACTGAAAAGAGTCATCTGAGATACTTGCTTGACTACGCATGACATGAGCTTTTTGAATTATTACTGCTATATTAATCTTTTATGAGCCAGGGCATGGCACACACCTTCCATTCCATCATTTCAGTTGTAGATGATGGTGGATGAAGAGTTCAAGGTCATCATCAGCTACAGAATGAGTAAAGATTAGTCTGGGATATATCAGTCACAATAAACAAAATAAATAAAAACAGAATCATCCATTCTAAATATAAAATATAAACACTTGCTGTAAACTAAAATGCAAATTGATCTTTTCTATATAAGTCAAAGTAGCCATGAAATCTTTAGAGAATTTGAATTGTTTTGCACAAATCTTAATCACATATTTACCTTCTATTTAAATAATCTTGAAAAACTAAGTTCATTAATTGCCATCTCTCAGGGCAATTGAAATTTAGGTGAAAAGGGAACTGTGGTTTAGTGACAGAAGTCATTTAAAGAGGACAAATTTTAGTCATATACACAGGAAGGACCTCCTTCTTGATATTCCCTGCCATTATTTCCATATATGTGTAATGAATTACAAGTGCCTAGATTAAGTCAACTTCACTAAGGAAAAAATTCATTCAAAATTTCAAAAGGGGATTATTACCTTTTCATGACAATTGTTTAAATTTACACAAAACTGTAAAATGCAACTCAGTGTTAGGGAAACGAGAATTAGAGATCATTCCCTTCTTTTGCTCATGTACCAAAGGATTCCATCTATACCATAGGAATGCCAGCTGCCCCATTAATGAAGAGTGATGGCATTTTCTCTGTTCTTGAGAAAGGTAGAGTGTCAATATCTGTATGCCATGGCAGGTTAAAGGCATTTATCTGAGAAATGAATTGTTTTCCCTTTTTTGATTATAATAAAAGAAGGCTCAGGATTCCCAGCAACACCATGACAACTTCACTGACCAGGTGCCCTCCCTTTTGTATGGCACAGCCTTGCATAACTGAATCCTATTATTATAGCTACTTACTGTTATTCATTTACTATTCTCACTGAGACTTAATGCTGACCACTCCAGAAATGTCACTATGCTGATGAAAAATACATAGATTATCCCTTTCTTTTCTCTCATCTTGAGAGGTCCATTTCAATCTTAGCCCTGAATATTACATGGCACATTTTTAAAACTGTTTTTGGTCTTTTTGAGACAGGGTTTATCTATGTAGTCCTGACTGTCTTTGAACTCAGAGATCCACCTGCTTCTACCTCATGAATGCTGGGTTTAAAGGTATTTGCCACGATCACTTGGCTGACACCTTCTTTTTGATCACTATAATCAGCAATTTATCCAAAGGCTTTAATTTGATTAGTTAACTAGTGTGTTTGTGGGGCTGTTAAAGCACACAGTTATGTAATATATAGAAACAGGCAGAAGTTATGACAGTAGTGGACTACCTCAGGGAATCATGAATTAAATCTTACCCAGAAAAATATGGTAGGTTCACAGGGTCAATCTTTCTGTGGTGGGAATAATATGCATTAAAAATAAGTGAGCATATCTTCTCTCTAGGGCTTATGATTTTTCCAGCCAAAAGGTCACATTTGAAATACTAAGAATGAATGTGCTTCAGTGGCAAAGAACTAAAATCCAATCAGAAGAGTTGTATTTTTGCCTAGTTTATTACTATTGTAGTATACAGGGTATGTTGTTAAGTAAGATGATTGGTATCTTTTTTCCCTGTCTTTGTCATCGTGTTATTACTGTGAAGAGACACCATGTCCTAGGCAACTCATATAAAAGAAAGCATTTAAATGGGAGTTTGCTAACAGTTTCAGAGGTTTAGTTTGTTATCATAATGGTGGGGAGAATGGCAATGCTTATTGTGCAGAAGCATTAGCTGAGAGCTACATCCTCATCTCCTGGTCAAGAAAGTGCAAGCCTGGGACTGGTGTGAGTCTTTGAAACTTCAAAGCCTACCCACAGTTGCACACTTCCTCCAATAAGACCAAAACTGCTAAAAGGCTACACATCCTAATCCGTCTAATCCTTGAGAAAAGTTTCATTATCTTATGAATAAGCATTTAAATACATGATCTTATGGGGCCATCTTTATTGGGACCATCACACTCTCTCAGCAGCTTATAAAGGAGCAGGGAGCTAGCCATCTGGTCAGTTTAAGACTGATTTATCTCTGTCTGTAACCAAAGTGCTAAGTGTCTTCAGGAACAAGGTCTTACCATCTAGTATGATGGGAAGTTGCAATGACCTGAATTGTTTTGAGATATAATAGGTCCTCCATGACTAAAACCCCATAGGAAGATAAGCTAAGATTCTAACTATATTTGAGGTTCTTTTAAAATTTATTTATATATATTTTCTGGGAAGAGCATTGTTCACTAATATGAGGTAGCTCTGTCCAAACTCCTCTTTAAAAATATGTTTTAGTGTTTCAATACTTTCTTCAAAATCCTTATGTCTATAAATATGTGCTATTCTCAACTTTGGTCAGAGAAACGTCTTATTTTGATGAGTTAATGGAGGGACTTGTTCAACTTACTGAGAAAAGTAGCTGGAGTGCTCAGCTATAGATAAGACATTTCTCTTCACCTCCATCCCCAATGGTCATGGAGCTTCATAGAAAAAAAAAAGAGTAAAGGTCCTGGAGGTATGATTGAGCATCCTTTGGGTATATGCCCAAGAGTTGCTTTGCTCAGTACTGAGGTAGATCGATACCCAGTTTTCTGAGAAACCTCCATACTGATTTCCAAAGTGACTGTATAACTTCGTACTCCCATCAGCAGAGAAGGAGTGTTTCCCTTGCTTCACATCCTGTCCAGCATAAGCTATCATCAGTGTTTTGGAGAGTAACCAATCTTACTGGTATGATGGTCTCTCAAAGTCATTTCGATATAAATTCCCCTAATGGATAATGATGTTGAACAACTCCTTAAGTGTCTTTCTGTTGTTTGAGATTTTTCTATTGAGACTTCTCTGTTTAGACCTGTACCTTACTTTTTTTTAAATTCTATTATTTGATATTTTATTTCTAATTTCTTAGTTCTCCATATATTTTGGAGATAAGTCCTCTGTCTGATATGAGATTGACAAAGATCTTTTCCCATTTAGTTGGATACCATTTTGTCTTATTGATTATGTCCTTTGTGTTACAGAAGCTTCTCAGTTTCAGGACATCCTATTAATTGTTATCATAGAAACTTTATCTATTATTGTACAGGATATTTTGACTATCACGGGTTTCTTTGCTTTTCCATATGAAGTTGAGTATTGTTCTTTCAAGGTCTGTGAAAAATTTTGCTGGGCATAGCATTGAATTTGTAGATTGCTTTTGGTAAGATTGCCATTTTTACTATGTTAATTCTGCCGACCCAAGAAATGGGGGATCTTTCCATTTTCTGCTGTCTTCTTCAATTTCTTTCTTGTCATACAGGTCTTTCACTTGTTTGGTTAAAGTTACTCCAAGATATTTTATGTTAGTTGTTGCTATTTTAAAGGTGATGTTTCTCTGATTTCTTTCTCAGCCTGTTTATTATCTGTGTAACGGAGGACTACTGTTTTTCTGTTGTTGTTGTTTTTGTTAATCTTGTATCCTGCTACATTACTGAAGATGTTTATAAGTTTTAGGAGTTCCTTGGTAGAATCTTTGAGGTCACTTATGTAAACTATCGTATCATCAGCAAATACCTGACTTCAAAACCTACTACAGAGCTACAGTGCTAAAAAAAAAAAAAAAAAAAAAAAAAAAAAAAAAAAAAAAAAAAAGCCTGGAATTCACATTGGAGCACTGGACTGAGATCCCAAGGTCCAAATGAAAAGCAGAAGGAGGGAGAACATGAACAAGGAAGTCAGGACCACGAGGGGTGCGTCCACCCACAGAGACCATGGAACTGATGTAATGGGAGATCAACAAGGCCAGTTGGACTGGAACTGATGGAGCATGTGATCAAACCAGACTCTCTGAATGTGGCTGATGGTGGAGGCTGACTGAGAAGACAAGGGCAATGTTGCTGGGTTTGATTCTACTGCATGGATGGGCTTTGTGGGAGCCTAGTTTGTTTGGATGTTCACCTTCCTGGACCTGGGTGGGGGAGGGGGAGGACCTTGGACTTCCCATAGGGTAGGGAACCCTGACTGCTTATTGGACTGGAGAGGGAGGGGGAGGAGGAGGTGGGAGGGATGGGAAGTGGGAGGAGAGGAGGGGGTGGAAATTTTCAATAAAAAAATAAAGTAAAAAAATAAAAGCCTGGTATTGGCATAAAAACAGATAGGAGGACCAGTGGCACCAAAGAGCTGAATCGAAGGCCTGGATATCAACCCTCAAACCTACAAACACCTAATTTTTGACAAAGAAGCAAAAAATATAAAATAAAAAAGAAAACATATTCAACAAATGGTACAGGTCTAACTTGATATCAACATGTAGAAGAGTGAAAATAGACCCATAACTATCACCATGCACAAAACTCAAGTCCAAATGGATCAAAGACCTCAACATAAAACCAACTGCACTAAACCTCATTAAAGAGAAAGTGAGAAGTACACTTGAATACATTGGCACAGGAGACCACTTCCTAAATATAACCCCAGTAGCACAGACATTGAGAGAAACAATTAATATATGGGACCTCATGATACTGAGAAGATTCTATAAAGCAAAGGACACAGTCAACAAGACAAAATGGCAGCCCACAGAATGGGAAAAGATTTTTACCAACCCCACATCTGACAGAGGACTGATCTCCAAAATATACAAAGAACTCAAGAAATTTTCCATCACAGAAAAACCAAAGAAACCAATAAAAAATGGAGTACAGACCTAAACAAAGAACTCTGAACAGAGGAATCTAAAATGGCTGAAACACACTTAAGGAAATGTTCAACATCCTTAGTCATCAGAGAAATGCAAATCAAAAACAACTCTGAGATTTTATGTTACACCTGGGAGAAGATATGAAGTAAAGGAAACACTCCTCCATTGCTGGTAGGAGTGCAAACTGTTACAGACCCTTTGGATAACAGTATGGCAATTTCTCACAAAATTAAGAAACAGCTTTCCTCAAAACCTAGCAATACCACTTTTGGGTATAGACCCAAATGGTGCTCAGTCATATCACAAGGACATGTGTTCAGCTATGTTCATAGTAGCACTACCTAAATGCCCCTATACTGAAGAATGGGTAAGGAAAATGTGGTACATTTACACAATGGAATACTACTCAGTGGTAAAAAAATGATATATTGAAATTTACAGACAATTGGTGGCTACTGAGAGAGAGAGAATCAGTTTTTCTTAAGAGCCCCCAAGGTCCACTGGGTAACCCACATATATACGGGCAATCATAACTGGGCTCAATGTATAAGTAAATAAGTTAATAGTGGAAAACATGTAGTTGAGAGGGAGACATGACTGAGCATTTAGTGGTAGTGTGTGGGATAGATCAAGGAGTGTGGAATGCATATGATAAAGATAAATAAATGAATGAAAATTTCAAAGAACAGTAATAATTTTAAAAAGAAGTAGGAGCCAACAAGATATCTCAGTGTTTAAGGGCCCTTGCCTAGTCCAATATTATGAGTTGAGTTCCTGGAACCACATAGTCAGAAGAGAAAATTTACCTTTAAAAATTGTCTTTGGATTTCCACACATGTTCTGTAACATGCACTTGAAAACACGTATATATTCTTGTTCCCACACTTATATACATAGCCTCACACACAAAGACACATACAAATAAATATTTACATAGAGGATAATGGGTTTGTCTCTTTGTTATAATATGAGAATTCATGATAAATCATTTGAGATGTTTTTCTTGTCTTGTTATTTATTTTTCTCATTTATGTACCTATAATTCTATTTAATCTCTACTTTTACAGTAGATAGCATAAAAGAAAGACTTGAAACAATTATTTATGTATATCCTACACTTATGTATTCATATTATCTATAATTTATAAAATATATAAAACTGTTGCTATTACATGTATTATTTTTAAATCAGGATTCTGAAATGAACATTAATTTCAATGCAATTCAATATCTATACATTCAGAGTAGTGGAAAAATTATAAATAATATTTTAATGTTTTGTTATGTCCATATACCAGGATAAAATGTTTCTTATTTCTAAATTGATTTTTAGACTCTATTGCAACTACTTACCATGCAGTCCAATGCTTCTCTATTTATATACATATCCATCTTCACTTGTGTGTCCACACTTATTTTTTCCTGTGAATGTTATCTGGGCCCTTGCACATGTTTAGGTATGTGGTCCACCATAGTCCTGTTTTTTGGTATCTTTAAGATACATCTTTCAGCAGGAAATATTAGGTCATAGGCACACACACACACATATTGTCTCCAGTTGGGTTATGACAATTGTTCTCTCAACCTTAGTTTATGGAAGTGTTCTTTCTCCACACTCTCACCATTGTTGGGTATTTGAATTCGGTGCTTGCTTTAAAAACAAAAGAGGAGACGCCCCACAAAACTGGGAAAGTCCCTCAGTAGTGCCTTATGAGATATGGCAAAAAATTTGTTAACTAGCGTCCGATTCTTAGTGTGGGCATGTTTGTCCTATTACCAAGAACTCTATAAATCAGTTCTAATAACCCTACCAGTACAGTCATATTTCAGAAACAACCCAGACCAGGAAAAGAAACTATACATTTTTATCAAAAAATAAAAATTCACATGGATGTGATAATGTGAATTTCTGGCTTTGATCATATTATTGTTTTACTTGCACCTACCTATTCCATTTTAAACACTGGGGAATCTGATATATAGATATGCTCACAAAAGTAAGTAGAATTCTATTTATGTCTAAATAAAAGTGTCAATCATAAAGTTAACAGGCACTGCAATTTACCCTTGTGCATGTCGGCATTATGTATGGGAACTAGGAGCCTGACATGGCTATTTGGAACATAACAAATTTCAATCTTTTGCTCTGTCCACTTAATAGCATTTCAGAACACAGTAATCCTCAGTCCTTCTATTAGGAAGAAGAATAAACGTCAGTGTTGAGAGGCCCTAGTCCTACCAGACAGAAATCCAAATGCATAACAAACTGCAGGTTTATGTTGTGGATAGCAGACAACGAAGAGCTATGGCCCTTGGTCAACTAAGTGGCTATATTTTATTAATATCCTTTGGATTTTAATAAGATTTTCAAAAGATTTTTGAAAATTTATGTAAATATTCACACATTCCTACAGAAAAAATAAGTAATTTTGTAATTAATTCACTAAATATATAAAGGCAAAATAAAAGTTAGATGTTCCCCTCATTATGTGATTTTATTCTGTTGTGATTTATTGGTGTTTAGAAATTGATTACCTTTGAACTACCAGTAAAACTGGTAGATAGATTTACCAGGAATAAGTTAAGTAATGTTTTATGTTTCTAGGCATTAAGTTATATTTTATTTTATAGTGTGCTGAAGGAACGATAGTGTAATGGCTGCCAAATAGGAACTGGGGAGAAGGCACTTTGTTAACCGCTAGTATACCTAAGCTCATTTCCTACCATCCAGGAATGAAAACAAAATGGATCTCTAGACTCCAGTCTCACTCAATCATTAAATCAACATTCTAAAAATGAAAATGACATGTGATTGAGGAAGGCAAACTATGTGGACCTCTAGCTTCCATATGCATGCACATACATGTGCGTGCACGCACATTGACTCATATAACCACATATAAAAACATGCAAACAAAAGACTCTCAAACTACAAGGGTTAAAGTGAAAACACATTCATTTTGAATTATTGATGAGCATATACATCAATAATTAGCCATTAATACAATTAAATGGTGGGTATGGCTACTAAATTTTAACAATTAGAACACATCTGCTTCACATCCTTTGGAGAAACACTTGGATCTTAAGATCACAGTCCTACATGCAGAATAATGTTTGTATCTTTCAGAGGAGAATACCTTTACTTCTCTTCACATGCTTGCTTATGATTGATTGTTAGGCTCCCCAGGGAAATCTTAGTTCTGTACTTTCTTACTATTTCTCATATTTCTTTCAACAATATGACTTTCCCTACTGGGGCTGAGAAATTTTTTACTGGATGTGCTGTATTTTTCCATGATTCAACTGTGTCCAGTTATCTAGACATTGTGGGTAGAACCTTGGATCAAAAATATATAACTGAAAGAAAAATGACACATGTGTCCCATTTCCCCACATTATGCCTGGAACAATAGCGGATGCTGCAAAAATGTTCTCATCTTGGTCCTTAAATCCTGACACAGGAACAGTTCTGCATCAAGTATGTAGACACCAAATTGTCTTTGGTCCACTTTACATGTTTTTCCTTAGCATCATCTTCTCAAAACCCATATTTATCTTTCTGATTATATGCTTTCTTTAGTCCAAGCAAGATTTTTCCTATTGTTAACATGCCGTGCTTGTTTGAATGAATCTGGTTCACGCAGACTCATATATTTGAATGTTTGGTTACCAATTGATGGATTGTTTAGTAAGGATTAGGAGATGTTGCCTTGTTGAAGATGTGTAATTGAGGGGAGATTGTTTCAACAGTCCATGCCAGGCCAATTCTTGCTTTCTCTCTGCCTGAAACTTGCAGATTATATGTAAGCTCTAAGGTACTTCTCCAGCGCCAAACCTGCCTGCCTATCAGCATGCTTCCTGTCATGATGATAGTGGACTAGACTCTGGAACATTAAGCAAGACCCCAATTAATTTTTTTTCTTTTGTGTTGCTGTGTCCACAGTAACAGAATAGAAATTAAGGCAGATATTGGTACCAAGTGTTTTTTGGAGAAATAAGAAAGATGTTAGCTTCAAAGCAACAGTCCCCAAAATAGTGACAATGCCCTAAACCTAAACTTTGTTTGAATTGACAGAAACCAAAAGGTAGTTCTATGTTTAAAAAAAAAAAAAAGTGGATCTTAAAGTAGGTTTCAGTTTGCCAGAAAAGCTCATAAGCTAAGGTATGTTTCTGATTACCAGAAACCACTGTTATTCTGCCCCCAAAAGACAAAACCTTGGGAAAGGGCACCCAGTTCTAGCTCAGTCTGAAGAGCCTTTATTTGTTCAATGACCTCACCCTGATGATACAGAATCTACTTTCTTTTCTGCCATTTATTTTGCCTTCTCTTTGCCCCCTTGAGAAATGACCTTGGACATTTAAATCTTAGAAAACCTTTCTTTCTGTCTATGGAGTGGTATAATTTGCTGATTTTTCTGTGCTCTTGCTTACAGAAGACTTTGGGGCTTCAAGTTAGAAAACAGGTTGAGTGCTGTCATTGGGGATTTAGAGACATTTTAGCAGATACTTGGAAGAGAGTAATTCTAGGAATGATGTGGACTATGGAGACCCAAATGAAAAGGTTTCATATAGAAAGAATATTAACAGCTGGCCTAGAGACTATTTTTTGTGATATCTTTTGCTAAACAATGTGACTGCCTTCTTCCCCTGTCCAAAATTTCTGTATGAGGCTAAGTTCGAGAGTTCTGGACTAAGGTTTGCAGGAGAGATTCCAAGACAGCCTAGAATTGATTTTGTCGCACAGCTATTAGTGATCATTTTCATGCAGATCTACAATGAAAGAGAGCAAGCATAGCCAAAAGCCGTACAAAATATACAGTTTGAGGAGAAAAAGAGGACCAAGAAATTTAATATTGGAGCCAAGCTTTGTTCTTGAAGAGATGAGAAGTTTAAGCAAAGGTTTAAGGAGAAATGGAATAAAGGAAGTGGCACCATCAAGGCAAGACCCCATCAACGTCAGCTTCTAGTGAAAAATTAAATCTTATTCTACAAAGGAAACTATTACCAATTCAAAGTTTACGTGAATATATGCCTTGAAGTGGGCCAGGTTCTGGCCCTAGGAAGTAGCAGAACTCAGCAGAGTTAGATAATTCTGGTTTATCAAAAAGGTACAGGTGTGAAAGGATTGTGGAATCTGTCATCGAGGTTGAGTAAATCTGCTGAGGCCAGACATGTCTCAGGGGAATTTCTGTAGGGAGGACCTGAGAAAGTTTCATTTAACTGTGGAGGTACAACCTAGATTATGTGTGAGACCCTAAGAAGTAGGAGGTGCCAGAGCCATGGATTCCTGCCATGAAGTGCTGCAGACAGGATCTTGAACCAGCCTACAAGACAGCAATGTGCAGCAACCAACAAAGCTGAAAGCAATAGGAGACATGAAGATCCACTCAACATTAGACACGGAGATGTAGGATTTGGAGTTTACCCTGATGGGTTCTGTTTTAATTGGTCCAGTATTTCCTTACTGAACCCCTTTCTTCCCTTCTGGAATAGTAATGTATATTCTGTCCCATTGTACAATGGAAGTATTTAATTTGTTTTTACTTTTCTTACAATATTTAAGAGATTGCCTTGAGTCTCAGAAGAGACTATGGATTTTAGACTTTTACATAGCCTTGTGACTTTGAAGGAATATGTGAACTTTTGGTGTTGTACTGAATGCATTTGGTGATAGGTCTGCAAGTATATAAGGGACAGAAGTGGCATATGGTAGTGTGTAATGACTCCCATAAGCTCATATTTGAATGTTGGGTTCCCATTTGGTGTATTGTTTAGGGAGGGTTAGAAGATGTGGTCATGTTGGAGGAGGTACAGCTCTAGGAATGGACCTTGAGGTTTCAAAATTTCAAAGCCCCATGCCTGGCCTTATCTTATTCTCCTTGTCCACTGTGAATAGAAAAGATGTAAGCTCATGCTCCAGCAACATGCTTGGCTGCCTTCCTCTATACTTTTCATCATGTGATCGGGAACTAACCTTCTGAAACTGTAAGCAAGCCTCTAACTGATGCTTTGTTTTATAACCTGTGTTTGTCATTGTGTCTCTTCACAGCAATAGAAGAGTAAATAAGGAACATGACTACAAAATGATGCTTTTTGTTGGTGTTGTTGTTAAATGTGGCAAAGCATTTTTAAATAGAAATTATTTACACTTTGTACTTGAATTGCCTGGGGATGAGAAAGCAGGTTTCTACTTTAAATGTCAGAGTTTCTATTCTATGAAAGAGTGGAACTCTCAGACATGAGTGTCCACATCTTTATAGAATAGTGACAAACAAATAGGATAGGATGTTTATAGGTTTAATTATAAGCATATGCATCATTTTCAGATTTATATGTTTTGACTGTCAAATATAAAGTTCTGATCAGTTTAGGAGCCATTTAAAAGTATACAAACTTTTGCAAGTAATCAACTTTTTAAAGGTCCTATAAGCACACTTTTGGCAAACAACTTATCTATAATATGTTAAATACATACTTTATACACCTGTTTGCATGTAATAACTGTGCATGCTACACTGTGAAAAAAATGATATTAAAGACAGATCCCACATCCTGAAAGTAGGCTTATCTGTTTCTTATGATTAGTTATTACTCATGATATATATCTATAGTGGAGCAGTAAATTATGTATTTACCCTTCTATAATGAAATGCTAAGTGGTCTAGATTTTTGTCTTCTGATATTTTAGCTCTCCAAAGACTATAAACTAAAATTTAACTCAATCAATTGACCAAAAGTTAAAATTTTTTCTTGAATAATTTTAAGCATTAGATAAAGAAACACAAATATAAAATAAATAAGTCCTTTTCCTACTAGAGCAGTGGTTATCAACCTGTGGGTCTGTGACCCTTGGTGTTTGGACATCAGATATCATGTGTATCAGATATTTATATTACAGTTCATAACAATAACAAGACTAAAGTTATGAGGTAGCAAGGAAATAATTTTAGGGTTGGGCATCACTATAACACGAGGAACTGTATTAAAGGGCCATAGCATTAGGACGGCTAAGAACCATTTTCCAAGAACCATTGTCAGGTAAGTGTTCAGTGAGTCCTGGACCATCTTCTAGCTCTTCTTATTCGTCTATAGTCCTAAATACATGCTATTATTGTGTTTTCTTTCAAGGTTATTACTCATTTTCTCTATTTTTAATACATACTTTGTCTTGGACTCATTTTTGCTTACAAACAAAATCCAAGCTCATGAATGACTCATTAAGCTAGGTCTTCAAATTCCCATTGAAACTGGTATGGTTGCTTAACATTTTTATAAACTATTTCCTCCACAAATTGTTTGAATAATAATATAATAGCATATTACAAAATTAAAAAATATTCTTCTAATGGAATTTTGACTTTTAAAATATGGTTAAGATCACAAATGTTTGTGGCATACTATGCAACCTTCATCTGCACTGTAACAGAGAGAGCTTTCCGTAGTACTGAAACAGCATGACATTTATGAGGAAGCTAGGTAAAATCTGGGCAAAGATGTGGCTTGCTTTCTAAAGAAGAGGCATGTCAGTGTGTTGCTTTGTCTATAATTCAAGAGAGTCTCTTAATATAGTAGTGATGAAAGCTATGATGGAATCCTGAAAGAGCCCTTCCACTCTGAGCCAGGTCTCTTCCAATCTTCATTAATGACAAAGAGTAATATTTAATCCTTATTTTAAATTTTACCTTGTTGGAGTAACTCTCTTGAGAAAAGTAATTATTCCTTTTTTTTCCCCATGAGGAGGTGATACTACTGAGATTTTCCTTCCTTCCTTCCTTCCTTCCTTCCTTCCTTTCTTCCTTCTCTCTTCTCTTGGTCAACATAAATTCACCTTAGACTTGTTGATCATTGGGGTAGGATTTCGTCAGTTATTTTTTAATTCACTCTCTTTATCTTGACCTTTACAGTCGTTTGATCACAGGGAGATACATGGGGTTCTAGTACCCTACAGTAGGTTTTCAAAGCTGCTATGGTATAGGATCCTGCAATAGCCCTCCACTTTAGGAACCAGGTAAGCAAGTTTACTTGAGGTTGGTGGTAAATGTTAGAAAGTCTTTTTTTGTTACAAATTCTTACCAATTCTCTGTGTGTTCTTTCAAATTATTCAGCCTCATTTTATTCTTAAGAAGAGGGATGAGATGTGATAGGAACTTACCTTAAAGTGTGTCTAGCAGGCTCTAATCTTCCTGAGATAAGCCAAGGAAGTAAGTACATGGTCTGGATCCCTATTATGATATGTCTTCACACCTGTAGGGAGACAATAAAAAGATCATACTTTTAAATCATAATATATGCATGAGGACAAATTTATGGTTAGATATGCCTTATTACATATTCTCAGTAGAATTTTGTAATTGGAAATGACAGAATAGCCATGGTTTTTTGAGTGTGACTACAAAATATACATATGGGTAAAATAAGGCAACTCTGTGTATGGCTCCACATAATTATTTATCCTGTAACATGTATTTATTCATGCATTTTTGCTCCACTTTTCTCATTTCTGCATTTATTAATTTTTCATTCTTTTGTGAATTTCAGTGAGTTTTTTGTTGGAAATATGTCATATGGATGTTATTGACAAAACTTGTGTAAATAACAATTATACAAAAATAGGAGAGACTTTATTCTCTCTTCTCTCGACTTTTGCCCTATTTACCAATTTGCTTTAGCTGTAATAGCTGAACAGACCTAAAATTACTAGAAAATCAGTGATGAGAATGTAGTTTGGTGGTAGAGTGCTTGGCTCACACAGGAAAGCTCAGGCTCGATTCCCAGTACTATTGCATATGCAAATATACAAGTAAGTAAAAAAAAAAAAACTATCAGAATACTGCACTACAGTTGTCATTTATCTGTCTGATATAAAAACAAGGAAAGTAACCAAACACTGAAGTAAATATGACTGAATTCAATTTTACCTCTACAATCATTAGCCAAACAACTTGGAAAGAGGATACAAATCTCATTGAATTCAAAGGCTCTCTATTTTTAGCAGGAGGAACATTGTTCAAAATTGCTGCTAAGGCATGGATTTTAGAGGAGAACCAACCAGCTATACTTTCCTAAAGCAATGTAACTTATCACGATACTATAGATAATAATCCTTTTACTGCAATTAAGCATAGATTTGACCACTCATCAAAGTCGCTTCTATCTTTTAGCAGGAGAGCACCACTAGAGAAACCCACAATTGAACGAAGTGGAAAGAAAAACAGACAAAGGGAGCCTATGGATACATTTGCAAAACAACATCAGAGCTGACAGATGTGATTGATTGCACAGCCACATGCCTTCCTGAGTCATATTTTATTGCATCCTGAAATTCTCATGTTTTGTGTTTCCACCTGGGCCACACCTGCTGATTCACATTCTAATGTCATCAATTTGGCCCCACTTGTATTTCATTGGGTTCAACAATGGTTGCTTCAGGACTTGGAGAAGTTTTTAGAATATTTTTACCTCTTTATCTTAACTTATGTTACAGAAAGAGTCCTGTTCCCCTCTGCAGCTGTTTTAGGGATTGAACTATAAAAATTTTATAAAGTTCATTGAGTGACTTAGTGTATGGAAAAAGTGAAAAAATGTTTACATTATTGTTGTCACCATCATCATCATTACAATTTATTTTATGTTGACCTAATGTAATAAAATGTCTTTTGCAAATTTCATTTTCCATCAATGACATTTAGGTAGGTATGTGTATATATATACATATATGTATGTTATGTTTTATATATACATATATAATAGACATGTACAAACATAACCCAACAAAAGAAAATTAATTTTCAGTTTCTAACAATCACAAAGCACTCAAGTAATCAATCTTTTTCTTTCTTTTTATTATTTCTTAAAAAATATGCCAATACAAATTCTCACTCCTCCCAGTCCCCTCCCTCTCCCTCCACAGACTCTTTCACCTCACCACTCCAACCCTAAGGGAGCGCCATGCACCCTGCCCTGTGGAAAGTCCAAGGCCCTCCGTACTAAATCTAGGTTGAGGATCCAAAGATTATAGGATCCCATGAAACCAGTATATACAGTAGAGACGCATCCCATTGTCACTATCAGTGACCCCTCAGTCTGCCGCAGATGTCAAGGAGGAGCTTGGTTGTACCCATGCTCATTCACTCCCAGTCCAGTTGGAGTTGGTGAGCTCTCATTAGCTCACACAAACTGTCTCAGTGGATGACCCCCTCATGGTCTTGAATTCCTTGCTCGTATTCTCGCTCCTTCCACTCTTCAACTGGATCTTGGTAGCTCAGTCCAGTGCTCCAGTGTGGGTCATTGCCTCTGTTCCCATCTATTGTTGGATGAAGGTTCTATGGTGATATTTAAGATAATTATCTGTCTGACTACAGGGTAAGATCAGTTCAGACACCTTCTCCTCTATTGCTTAGGGTCTTTGCTGGGGTCATCCCTGTGGGTTCTTGGGCATTTTTCTAGAGCCAGGTTTCTTGCTTACTCCATAATGGCTCTTTCAATTAAGGTATCTTTTTCCTTGCTCTCATATCTGTCCTTCCTTCATCTCGAATATCCCATTCCCTCAAGTTCTCCTTAACCCCACTTTTCCCTTCCTTCTACCTCCTGCTCCCCTGCTACCAAGTTTTTGTCTGGTTCTAATTTCTAGATGGGTCTATATATGTTTTTCTTTGGGTTCACCTTATTACTTAGTTTCTCTAGGATCATGAACTATAGGCTCGTTGCCCTTTGTTTATGACTAGTATCCACTTATGGGTGAGTACATACCATATTCATTTTTTTTTTTGGTCTGAGTTACCTCACTCAGGATAATGTTTTATAATTCCATCCATTTTCATGCAAAATTCAAGATGTCATTACTTTTTCCTGCTGAGTAATACTCTAATGTGTATATGTGCCACACTTTCTTTATCCATTCTTCAGTTGAGGGGCATCTAGGTTGTTTCCAGGTTCTGGCTATTACAAATAATGCAGTTATAAACATAGCTGAACAAATCCTTTTGTAGTATGATTGGGCATCTTTTTGGTATATTCCCAAGAGCGGAATTGCTGGATCTTGAGGTAGGTTGATTCCCAGTTTTCTGAGATACCTCCACACTGATTTCCAAAGTGGTTGCACAAGTTTGTATTCCCACCAGCAATGGATGAGTGTTCCCCTTGCTCCACAACCTCTCCAGTATAAGCTATCACCATGCTCTTGGATAGGAAGGATCAACATAATAAAAATGACAATCATACCAAAGGCAATTCGTAGATTCAGTGCAATCCCCATCAAAATCCCAACAAAATCTTCACAGACCTTGAAAGAATGATAGTCAATTTCATATGGAAAAACAAAAAACCCAGGATAGCCAAAGCAATCCTGTACAGCAAAGAAACTGCCAGAGGCATTACCATCCCTGACATCAAGCTCTATTACAGAGCTACAGTAATGAAAACAGCTTGGTATTGGCATAAAAAATAGAGACGTTGACCAATAGAATCAAATTGAAGACCTGGATATTAATTCACATACCTATGAACACCTGATTTTTGACAAAGAAGCAAAAGAGATACAATGGAGAAAAGAAAGCATCTTCAACAAATGGTGCTGGCATAACTTGATGTCAACCTGTAGAAGAATGAAAATGGATCCATATCTGTCGCCATGCGCAAAACTCAAGTCCAAATGGATTAAAGACTTCAATATAAATCTGATTAAGAAATCAATCTTAACATTTTTATTTTTTTCTCTCCAGGAAATAAGGAAAAATCTCGTCTCTCCATACCACTGAAATGTAGTATTCAGTGCTCTCAGAGAATAGGTTAAGAAAGTGATGTCATCCGCAGAACTGTCCGAATTTACTGTTCTCATTTGCAGAGACTCTGACATCTTTTTTGTCTTCGAGCATTTCATGCATGAATACTAGGTTGACATCATTGTCACTCCTTCCTTTTTCCAAACAGCTCTTCTTATTCTCCTCCCATTTCCTATCAAATTTATGACTTCTTCTTTACTTATTGTTACGTTCATACACATACATATATGCACACTCACCCACATGAGTCCATTTGCTCTTGTTCATCTATTACATGTGTTTAAGACTGATGACTTTCAACAGGATAAATTATTAGGGGCTCCTATCTCCTCTCTCAGCAGGCAATAATTGCCTTATGATCTTCACAAAGGGCAGAGTCTTATAAGATTTTTCCCTGTTCACAATGGCATGTCCACTTGTGTTATTATTGTGAAGGTTTTGTGTTAGGAACCATATTGTTATATTCCTTTTAAATGAAGCCAATGATTATTTAAGACAAAACAAAACACAAAAGGCAACAAGAGGAAAAGAGAAAAAAGGTGAAGTTTTCACTTGATTGAAAGAACTTGATGTGAAAGTATGTCCATTTCGATTCTGCTTCTAGGTAGCTCAGTTATGCAATATTCATACAAAACAGTTTTAAATCAATGTGACATATTTTGAGTTTACATTAACATTTAGACTAATTAGAAGCTTAACTTGATTTAGGAACTTTGGATGCTTGGGTTCTGTCCTTGCCAATTTGGAACGTGTTCTGTTGACTCACTTTCTAGTCTAGTCATAGCCTCCAGTACTCACCTATTTCTGTTCCCAGAGGATTTTCAAGCTAGTGAGAGTACCATAGTAACATTACGGGTGAAAGAATTAGTTCTTTACAACAAAGGATGTGAAATGTGCCTAACCATTGTGCCCACCTTGCCTGAAAAACATTTTTCCACAGATAATTGCCAGGAATGGAAATTTGTTAGGGCCATAGAACATAACTTCTTAATTAAAGTTATTCATTGGCTATTTCTGGAGACACTACTCAGCTCTGCAGACTTCTTTAAATCTTCACACACCTTTCTTTCAGGAACTCATTCCCTATTGTATATTCTCTCACACACAATCAGAATAATATGAAAGAGTTTGTGACTAAAGATGTCACAGTGGGTGCTACTTTAAACACAAATTAAGCATTAGTCAAATAAGAGAAAGCAGATCTTATAACTGAGTAGAAACTGTCTGAGAGAATAATATACCATCTTTTCAATGAACCTGTAATTTAAAATGATGAGTATAAGTTAAATAATGTATGTACTGACAATATTGATATATTTTACTGTGTATAAATATAATGTATTTCAATAGTACAAGTGACATGTAAAATTGTTCAAAAAGAGTACTAGATACTATGATAGTATGATCAAAAAGAGAGACGAAACCCTTATGAGAAATCTAACTTTTTCATCTCTAATGCCATATTTTTTCTAATTTTACATACCAATCCCAGTTCGCATTCATCCCCTCTTCCAGATCCCCCCACCTTCTTCCCATCTCATTCCTCAAAGAGCATAAGGCCTCCTACAGGAAGTCAACAAAATCTGCAGATCACTCTGAGGCAGAACCAAGGTTCTTCCCGCTGAATCTAAGCTGAGCAAGATATTTCTCCATGTGGAATGGGCTCCAAAAAAAAAAAAAAAAAAAAAAAAAAAACAATTCATGCTTTAGGGATAAATTCTATTCCCATTGTCAGTGGCCCCACAAACTGCCAAAGCCACACAACTGCCACCCACACTCAGAGGGCAGAGATTGGTCTTATGGAGGTTCCCCCACTGCTAGTTTGGAGTCAGTGAGCTTCTACTAGCTTGGATCAGCTATTTCCGTGCATTTACCCACCATAGTCTTGACCCCTTTGCTCATATTATTGCTCCTTTCTCTATTTAACTAGTCTTTGGGAGCTCGGCCAAGTGCTTTGCTGTGGACTTCTTCATCTTCTCCCATCAGTTGCTGGATGAAGATTTTTTGGTGACATTTAAGATATTCATCAACCTGACTACAGGGCAAGGCCAGTTAATGCACCCTCTCCTCTATTGCTTAGGGTCTTAGCGAGGGTCAACCTTTTGAATTCCTAGGAATTTCCCAAGAGTCAGGTTTCTTGCTAACCCCATAATGACTTCCTCAATCAAGATATCTCTTTCCTTGCTGTCCTTCTCTGTCCTTCCCACATCTAGACCATCCCATCCTGTTCCTGTTCACTCATGTTCTCCTCTCCACTTCCTCCCCTCTCCTGTCACCATTCCTTTTTTCCAAATGAATCTGGAGGAAATACTAAGCATGCAAAAGCTTTCAAAGAAAGTAGTTAAAATATTTAGAAACAAATGGGGTAATGTGCTACTAAACAGGTTGTGTCTGGACATCTTTGCTTAACCCTGAAGAGAATGAATCTTGGCATCCTCCTATTATGATACATTGGCAAGAACCTGTAGCTCAGTTCCCTTGTCTGTAAAATGAAGATTGTCATCCTACTTAACATACTTGTTGTGAAGACTAAAGTAATTAATGAATGCACAGCAATTAACCTGTTACTTGGCACATAGAAATTCTCACAATCACTATAGCTGTGGTTGCCATTTTTAAAGTACTTCTGTTATAGCCAATGGGTATTTTGGTTTTGGGAGGCTGCTTTGAGCGTTAATTTTATAATTAGGCCTACGGAATTAAACTAGTCAGACATGTAAAGAATTTTAAGATGTACACACTATTTTCTAGACAGAGGGAACATAAGTAAGGAATTCCAGAATTGACTTTGGCATTACAAAATATACACTTTGAAGCATCTTCAATGTAAAAATTGTAGTATAAGAATTCCAGTTGCTAAGCTTATCCTCAGTAAAGAAGGGACAGGTGTCCCATTGGGGGTTAAATCAACACTTATTAGGCCATTAGAAAAGTCACATTTGAAAATATTTACTAAAATGTCTTCTTTTATTTATTTGAGAATTCCTAGTCACTTGGCTAATAATCATCATTAAGATCATACATGAAATATTTTTATTAGCTATGTATCAATACTTGGCATTACTAGTGATAGGAATGAGCCTTCATTGGGGACATTAACAGTGTTCAGCATAAGTAAACAGATCTGGGTAATATTGGGGAACTGCTCACACAGTGGTACAACTTAAGGGCTTAGGAGGTCAAAAGTGAGTACTGGTTTGTTAGATGTGATTCATGAAGTATTATATAATGATTCTATAGTCATCTATGGGAGAAAAACCATAATTACAAGAAACAATTCTAAGTATACATTCTGGATCAAATTTCATGGAATTTTGTTGAATTTTCAGAGTATACTATAGAAATATTTTGTACTTGTATACATTTACAAGCATAACTGTCTAAGAATAACTTAGTATTTAGCAAAATTTGTTCAGTGGCACAGTTTTATGATAAACTGGTGAGACTTGTTGTTTCCATCTCAAACTTCTTGGCTTACCTGCCAATATGTGGTATAAGGACAAACAAATTTCATTCATCTACAATAATTAAATATACAAGTGGTGTTAGGAAAGCATTGCATTTGTAGTGTAAGGGAAATACTACTTGAACATGGAGATGCGGGCAGCAGCCAAAAAATGAGGGAGCTTGACACTCTACGTAACATTGTTGAGTTTTATTATCTTTATAATATAAAATTTCAAAAATACAAATGTTAAATGTTGCTGATAATTTCTTCATTTCTTCAAGAGTATAATAATCAGTGCATAGACAATGTATTGCAAGAGTTAAGGCTGCATACATGATGGAAAGCTGAAATATTGCAGAAGTTTAAGCAAGAATGGCAAAGGCTCCTCACACAGTAATAGGAAAAACAGTGAGAAATACAGGATGTTTAGAGATATTTTCAGGAAGAAATACCAAAAAAATTGCTCAAGAATGGAAAGCCAGGGCTTCAATAAGAAAAGATCTAGACCTGAGTGAGCTGTCCAAAAAGCAGAGGGCTGAGTGTGGAGAATTGAGGGACCTGTGTCTCCAAGCTGAGGGTCATAGGTAGAGGAAGTAATGTTTACCTTCCTTAGACTTATCTGCAGAGACATTCAGAAAGTTTCTGTGTTAACAGCACTTCCAACAGAAACCACTCATGACCTTGCTACAACTATTGCTCTTGGGATCATGTCAAGTGACTGGATTACATACAGAGGTCTTTTTCCATGAATAAATGAGAAGATCCAAATGGGAATCTCAGTGTCTTAAATTTACTTCCAATTTATTGTACTTTGTAGTTCTATCCTAGAAAACCAAAGTCCAGGAAATGGGCTTTTATAATTTCGAATCGTAGAAATTATAATAAATATTAAAAGATAAAGACTGCCATAGTCCTTGGCGTAGAATTCAAAGGGTTTTGTTCAATTAGTCTTCCAAGCAGCCATTCCCTCAGTAAGATATGTTGGGAATCAGCTGTGCACTGGGACAGGTTGTAGTGGTGAATCTCCTATAACCTTTATCTGTGCATTCCTTAATTATTTAATCTATTCAATAGCAATTGAAAATAGTCCTACATTATTCATAAAATCTGGAACTGATTCACTAAAAATGAAGAAAATAAGTCAACCACTTTCATGTTTGATCTATTAAGAACTTACTTCTTCTGTGAAACATTTTTAAAAGCCTTTTTATCCTATATTTTCAAATTCTAATTGTGGTTGAACTTGAGATTCTTTATTTTAGAGAAAAAGGGAACAGAACTAATCATTATGCAAAATTATGTCACAATCTTTTCACATACTAATAAGTATGGAAAACTCCCTAGTATGATAAACACTCCACAAACTTAACTCTTTCCAAACAAATTTAAAAAATAATTTAGTTAGTAGAGGAAAGCTGAAATAGAGACTTTTGCAGACAAACACTAGGTTTTACCTTATCATGGACTATGTAGTTTTGAATGGACACATTCTGTACCTGGATTTTTTTTTTTTTTAATCTACGGTGGAGTCAGGTCTATATAGTCACTCTCAACAATTCTTACATGTCAGAAAAATCAGGAGACTGGTATACCAACAGTCTTCTCAGCACATCTCAAAATAACACAACATTCAATATTTACATCTAAACTAAAAATTAAGAAAGCAGAAGACAGCATTCTTTGTTGCCTGTTTATTGAGCTAAGGTTCTAAACCCATACATTGCAAATTACCATCTTTTACATTTGTCTTCAGTTGTTGGAGATCACTGGGTTTGTTAACAAACTGCATATATATGGCAACTGATGGTTTCATAAATTATATTGTATTTCTCTAAGGAAACAGTAGGCAATACTTTGAATAGCTTTTATGGACTAATTATTTCAAAAGTGAAGCACAGAATAGTTTTTCATTATTTATGACCATATTGGAAAATTAGTTACCTCTGGGTTACTTGTGAGGTATAATTCTATACTTTTGTTGTTAATAGTTGGTTTGTTTTGCAACAGAATAATAACCAAAAGTAAAGGAGAAATTATGTCAGTCTAAATAGTGAATATTTTATAGGTTATTTACACAGAAGAGCAAAGATTTCCATTTGGACAATTAGTTGATATGGAAGAAGCAACTGGATAACACTTTTCAGTAGAAAGCCCACAAACCTTGTACACTAAATAGAGTTTTCCCATTTAATATTTTCCCTTTTGTATGTCATTGTGGGTATGGATGCATGTACATCTGTGGTTTGTACACATACAGAGACCAGAAATCTCTTTCATTGACACTTCATTTTAATTTTTGAGACAGTCTCTCAGTCAGCCTGGAGTTCACTGATTTGACAAGAGTGGCTCTCAAGCAAGTCCCATTGATCAGGCCATCTCTGCTTTCCAATCAGTGGGATTATAATGTGCAAGCTTCCTCACTGGGGTATTTTCTTTTCAGTACTTCTTGAGATTGAACTCAGATTCTCTTGCTTAATCTTAAGCATTTCATGTTTTAGTTTTAATCTTCATGATATTGCTGTCATATCTTAAAAAGAGAAAAAACACTCCCACAAAAGCAAGCTACTTGTCCAGGATATGTTGGAGTGAGACATATTCATGAGCCCAAAAGTGTGCTCAGTGGGAGAATGTGAGTGAGTGACAAAATGATACTCTTTGTACCCGGGGCTGACTCTGTGCTCTCTACACTCTAATTATGTATTCTGTAATGGCATGGGGAAGAGAAAAATAACAGTTAGCTTTGTAAAGAGTGGGCACAACATTAAGATTTATTTAAACCTTGTTTTACTTGGACAAGCTAGTCATGCAGTGATGTCATGGGAGAACAGAGACCAACACGTTGTGACTAAAAGCAAAAAGACATGCAACTGAAATACCAGTGCATATGGCTAAGGCAACCGGGTTGGAAAGAGCAAAACTTGGCAGGACTGTGCACTGCAGCCATGTCTCACCCACCACACTGCAAAGATCCGAGGTGTCGGATTTAGAGAGAACAGATTTGTGGCCCTGGACAAGAATCAAGGGTAATTAAAATTCTTTTATGTGCTTTAAGGCCCAGAATAAGCACCAAAGAAAGCAATGACAGGAAATGCAATTATAGGACCTCACAAAAACATTTCTAGTGCTCAAAACTATCCAAGGATAGAACAGACTGCACTTAAACATAGAGTGTTTATTATCACTGAGAGATTTAAATACAGGCTTCACAGACACTTGATAGATACTTTCTAACTTAGTACAGTGTCTCACGAGCCAATAAATTATGGCTTCTTGAATAGACTTAATGGAAAAGAAACGTGTGTGTGTGTGTGTGTGTGTGTGTGTGTGTGTGTGTGTGTATAGAGAGAGATACAGCGCGGTATAGATATATATGAACTGTAACTGGTTATACAGTAGAGTTAGAAATCAAATGAGGTCTCATTTTACCTGTCATCTCAATTAAGGGGTAACCCTAGAATTGTGAAAACGATTTCAAAAAGTGTTTGTGAGGTTATTTTGGGAGGAGATTAGTATTGATGTGGGTTCATTAGATAGAAAAAGCATGAACTTACTGATGAGTATAGGCATCATCCCGTGGGCATGATATGAACAAATCTTATATGTTCAAACTAAGAGCAAATGAAGGGATCTTGCTTTCTCAGTGAGTTTTTAACTGAGGTATGATGTTTATCTCATTGATCAGGTACCCCCAGAAAACATTTTAGGGGAGAAAATAATTATTTTGCTTAGTTTAAGAGATTTCACTTTATCATATGGTCAGAAGGACTTGGGGCATAGTGACACAAAACAGGATGATGCTGTCAGAGAAAAGACCACAGAAAAATATACATATAAGAAAATGCTCTTAGAAATCACATTCTCTCTAACCTGGCTTCACATAGCATAGTTCCTTTAAGTCTGAATAATATATTCAGATACCAAATCTATCAACAGGTCAAAGAGTTTATTATATCAATGCCCTTATGATATAATTGCCTTTGCAAATGACTTTGCACATATACCAAGAGGTGTAATTTATTAATATAATATCATCCCCATTTTAAAATAACTTTTAGTTCAATAGAAAGTGAGAATGACATTTACCACACATGATTATTTATGACACTTATGATTTAACATTAATCATCTATGGATTACTGGATGATAAAATAAGTGGTCTGATGACCCATATTAACTTCAAAGGGGAACCAAATGTATCAGGAGTGATGAATCTTAAAAAAAATAGAGTTTAGTGTGAGATTGTGTCTCTTAGGAATGTCACAGGCTATACCAATTAAGTGTCACCAACACAACTGTCTACAAATGAGCTGAATAAGGCCAATAACAGTAAACATGCCAAAGTGGATGAGAAAACCCAAGAGGCCTCAATTCCATACAAAGAACTATAGACAGTTAAAAACTGCTGAGAGCAGGAGAAATAGTCTTCCTAAGAAAAAACATACTGGTTATCTAACACTAAATGATCAGAACTGAAAACATATACATACAAGTAATAGTATAATAAAAGACTGAGAAAGTTTTACTTATGAATTTAGTAATGTGTGTATGTAAAAGCATAAACAATGAAAAATGCCATAAATTTGAATGAGAGCAAGGGGGGGGGCTTTGGAGAGAGGAAATGGAAAAGGAAAATGATGTAATTATAACTCAAAAATTTAGAGAAACAAGTATAAAAGAAAGTAGATGCCTAGAAACAAAGATTGCCAAAATTATCCTTCATTTAAAAAAGTAAAAACAGCAGGGCGGTAGTGGCATATGTCTTTAATCCCAGCACTAGGGAGGCAGAGGCAGGTTGATCTCTATGAGTTTGAGGCCAGCCTGGGCTACAAGAGCTAGTTCCAGGACAGGCTCTAAAACTACAGAGGAACCATGTCTCAAAAATCAAAAAAAAAGGCAAAAACAAAAACAAAAGAAAAAATAAAAATAAATAAAATTAAAAAAGTAAAAATAAAAAAGCTGATTATAGACGTTGTCATAATAAAGCCCTATATGAAGGGTTACTCATTTAGTTTTACCTTATAAATACAGTTACTTTAATGAGTGACCATTATATTTCCAAACATGATATTTAATTACATATGCATTTCTAAACATGAGAATATATAATTAGAAAATAAACTAAGAAAAACATTTTTAGCTTATGAAATTGTTTGGGCCCTTGGCGATTAGGGTGAAAGGGTTTAGCATCCTATTTATGTTAAAGCCTCCTGGTTTTAATGTGGGCAGGAGCACTGAAGACCCTGTTCCCCCTTATACTTAGAGGCACCAATCATACTTCTAAAGATCTTTAGTTCTCACTATTACGTAGTTTCTCAAAGTTAAGGCCGCGGCTATAGCAACATTTGTTTGTTGCCAAGGATACAGCTAGAGAAATTTTGTGAAAATTTGATAATGGTTTCAAAGTACACTGAGAAAGAAAGCACACTCTGTGTACTATTAATGTTGAGGACAGGCGTTTGCAATTCAGGAAAACAAGGCAGGGAATTGTATAACTTTCTAAGAACTATTTATATGCCATGGTAACACACTATCAAGGATGAATGGCTATTAAGCTATCATTGGGGGTGTCCTCATAATTATTTTGTACTGTATAGGAAGTAATCATAAGTGTATTAATGAGTAATGAATCAAACAGAATCCTTAAGTATCAGATAAATGCATGGCATCATTAGCAAATGGGAGAACAGTGAGTTATGAAAACTGGAAGGCTCTACCCCAGTGTTTCCTCCTAAGAGTTCCTCACATCTGTCTTCCCTTATACTTAGTCATTTCTTTGTCAATACTCTGTATTCACAAAACAACATAATCTTAATGGTTGATTTCTGAATGTGTTGTATTCTTTGTTTCTATTTTCTCTACTTTGAAATAATTGGATTTCTTTTTAGATATAAAATGTTCCAAAATATCGATATTATAGATATATATTTTGTAGCCCAAGTAGTTTTAGTTTCCAAATCCCTATCAAGCTTTTCAGAAACAGACAGGCAGATAGGCAGGATGGATGACTAGTGGTTCAGTTTAATGACAAAATGCCCATTTGTTCAGCATTAGAGAAATTCTAGGTCAACTTCACAGCAAAACCAGGCAAAACAAAGCAAAAGAAATAAAACAAGAACCCTTAGTGGATGGCAGTAATTGGGTCATTGGGAACTAATGATCTTCAGCTATTAAGTTAGCTAGAATCTGAGTGATTCATGAAACTTCAGATAATATATATCTGTTTTCTTTATTTTTATTTTGAGTGGGAATATGAAGTATTAGTTATAATTTAAATCTAACGATGCAAATCTGCATTTTTCTATTACAAAAATATATGTTTCATTTTATTTAAAAAAAAAAGACAAATCAAGGGCAGTGATGATGAACACCTTTAATCCCAGCACTTGAGAAGCAGAGGCAGGCAGATATCTGTTTGAGCAAGTTCCAGGATAGCTGGGCTACAGAGAGAAACCCTATCTCGAAAAATCAAAAACAAAAATGCAAATTAAACATTCAGGGTCTTTCTAAGCTGAGAAGTTTTGCAAACTGTCCTGTCATAGTTACATTTGCTTGCTGTGTTGTGTGGGGGAAATTATTAACAAAGAAGCAGGCACTGGTCAGTATGTAACTTGGGCTCTGTGAGTCCGACTGTAGGTGTCATTCTCACACATTTTTAATATACTGAGAAGAAGGCGGGTTTCGTGGGTGACATTTGAGGTGCATAACGCAAATAGATGTCTGAGATAGAATTTAGTCTTAGCATTTCTTCCTCAGTCTATAAGCCCTACAGATAAGTCCTATTTTATTAGGATGTAGAAGCAGAGGTGCAAATGCTTATTAAAGTGAACTGCGAGCATCATTCTGAATGTGCTAGCTCAAACAACAGAACATAAAAATCAAAAACTTTAATATGACATTAAATGGACCTTAATTATATTTACTGAACTGTAGGATGAAAATACACACAAAAGCGATACATTATATAATTGTAGTCAACATGATTGTAGGATAGGCAACAATTGAGTGTTCGCTGAAGAGATTTATTTCCATTGTCTTTGTATGATACTGTTTAGATCAGACACCTGTAGGAAGGATGCATTTTACCATGAGGCAGTTGTATAGTTAGTGGGGGCTGACTCACCTTCTAACTGTCTAAATGGCACTGTTACTTTGCAAGATATGTCTATCATGGCACTATGTGATGCCATAAAGGACATGAGACATGTGATTGAAATCTTTTCTGTTTCTCTCCAACCTTAAGAACTTTAGAATGTTGTTCATTTTAATGCTTCCCTGATCTCATCTATATATAGTCAATATTAAAGGCACTAATTACATATAGCCATTCTATAAGTATTTCGTTTTGAGTATAGACCATTGCTTGACTCATTTAATTATGACTCAAATGATTATGGGGCTTTTATATTTATTTTCAGACACATGTACATACACACAAAGATACACACAGATACATACATTCATGCACCATGGTAAACACAACATATCGAAATATATAATGCATTTAAATATTTGCTATCTATCTATCTATCTATCTATCTATCTATCTATCTATCTGTATATATATCTACATACATATAACATATTTGTATATATATATACATACACATATAGATATAACACATATGCACACACACATATGCTAGAATTTTATATGCCAGATATTGTTTTAGGTGAGGAGATACAATAGCATTTCCTCAAAAAAAAATTTGCCACTATGGAATTTATCGTGATGACAATTAGGGTGGTAACTAATCTGACTATAAGGGAAGACCAGTTCAGGCACCCTCTCCACTATTGTTAGGAATCTTAGCAGGGGTCATCTTTGTGGATTCCTTGGAATTTCACTAGTGTCAGTTTTCTCCAAAACCCCAAAATGGCTCCCTCTATCAAATTATCTCTTCCATTTTTCTCCCTCTTCATCCCTCCCTCCAGTCCTCATGTTCCCATCTTGCATCCCTTCCTTTCTATCCCCCCTCTCAGTTTACCCAAGAGATCTTAACTCTTTCTCCTTCCTGGAGTTCTCCATGCAAGTCCCTTTTAGGATCCTCCTATTACCTAGCTTCTCTGGGGTTCTAAATTATATCCTGGTTTTCTTTGTTTTTGTGTCTAATGTCCATTTATAAGTGACTACATTCTGGTTTTGTGTTCCTGGATCTTAGTTACCTCACTCAGAATGATTTTTGCTAGTTCCATCCATTTGCCTACAAATTTAATGGTGTCACTGTTTTTCAAAGCTGAGTAATACTCCATTGTGTAAATGGACCACATTTTCTTTATCCATTATTCAGTTGAGGGGCACCTAGGATGTTTTCAGGTTCTGATTATTACAAATAATGCTGCTATGAACATACACGAGCAAATGGCCTTGTGGTATGATTGAGCATCTTTTGAGTATCTGATGGAAGCAAATGTTGTCACCTGCAGGCAAGCACTGGCCTGAGCTCCTGGCCTTCAGTTGAAGAGAGTGAGAAGATATCATATGAGCAAGGCAAGGGTCTGTGTGGGGGGATGACAAGATCTTGATGGAGAATTCCACAGAGACAACTGACCTGAGGTGGTGGGAGCTCTAGACTATTAGTTGGGAAACCTGCATGGGTCCAAACTAGGCCTGCTGAATGTGGGTGACAGTTATGTGGCTTGATTTGTTTGGCAGGCCCCTGGCAGTGGAACTAGGGCTTATCCCAGGTTCATGAATTGCCTTTTTGGATTTATTTACTACGGTGGGATACCTTGCTCAACTTTGATGCAAGAGGAGGGGCTTGATACTGCCTCAACTTGGCATGCCAGACTTTGTTGACTCCCAAAGGGAGGCCTGACAGACTTTGAGTAGTGGATGGGGGGATGCCATAGAAGAAGAAGGAAGGGGAACTGAAGTTGGTATTTAAAATGAAAAAGCAACTTAAAAAACAAAACACACATACACACATATAAAAAGGAAGAAGAAATTTATCTTTACTCTGTACTAGAATGACTTGAGAGAATCTAGGTAGGTCTGGACCAAATACCTCTTTTTCTCTTTCTGTCTCCTGCTCCTTTCTTTTGCCACTTCCCTTTCTTTTTTCTTTTCTCTCCTTCTACTCCCCTGTTTCTTCCTATCCCTACTGTTTCTTCAACTGCCCAAAATTACACTCAGATCCTAGTATATACCTGGTAATCATTGTTGCAATGAAGTCCATCCCAGGATGTTCTTCTCAACATATAACTGAAGTAAGGTTTTCTGTAATAACTGCATTTTGACCAAAAGGCTATGGAAGAAAATGTGTGTGATGGTTTGGAAGAAAATGGCTCTCAAAGGGAGTAGCACTATTAGTAGATCGCAGTCAATTTCTCAGCTACTCAGCTACTCTACCTTCATGCTACCATGCTCCCCACCATGATGATAATGGACTGAAGATCTGAAACTGAAAGCAAGTCACCCTAATTAAATGTTTTTCCTATAAGAATTTCTCTGGTCATTGTGTCTCTTCAGAGTAATAAAAACCCTAATACAAAACTTGGTACCAGGAGTGGCAAATTACAGTGACAGGCATTTGTTTGAAGGAATATGGACCTTGGGACTGTGGATTAGAAGAAGAATTGAACACTTTAAATGCTTCTTAATGGGCCATATTAGCGCGAGCATGAATGGCACTGGTGCTGAATGCGGTTTGAGGAAATGTGATGGTTTTGCTCAAGAAGTGGAGAATAATAATATTTGGTCTCGAGATCATTCTTGTGATATTTTGGTGAAGCACATGGCTGCTGCTTTCCTTAGTCCGAATAGTCTGCCTGAGGCAAAACTGAAGAGTTTTGGACTAATTAATCCTTGGCAAAAGAAATCTCAAAACAAACTAATATAGACTCTGTTGAGTGGTTATTAGCAGTGACTCTAATGAAGACATGAAATGAAAAGGAGCAAGCTGAGCATGATCAATTACAAAATGTAGAATTCAAGAAAAAAAGGAACACCAAAAAGTGAAATGGAACTAAGTCCTTTGTTTAAGGAGATAAACAGATTAAGAAACAAAATAAAGGGAGTGGTGACCTGAGGGGAAGATCCCACCCAGCTACATTTTGAACTTGTTTTTATTACACCCCCCCCCCATTTGTTTTATGTACTGACTACAGTTTCTTCCCCTCCTCTCCTTCATTCTCACTCTCACAATCCCATGCAACCCCTCCCCATTCACTTCTCCTATCTCTCCATTCTGAAAGGGGCAGGCCTCCCATGGACTTGAACAAAGCATGGCACAGCAGGTTGAGGTAAGATTGAGCTTTTCCCCCTATAAAAAGGCTGGGGCAGGTAGGTAATCCAACAGAAGGAAATGGTTTGCAAAAGCCAGTAAAATGCCAGAGACAGGTCCTGGTCTCATTGCTAGGAGCCTGATACACAGACCAAGGTACATAGTTGTCACACCCAAGCAGAAAGCCTAGATTGGTCTTATGCAGACTCCCTTACTGTTGGTCCAGAGTCCATGTGCTCTCACAAACTCAGGATATCTGTGTCCCTGGGTTTCTCTGTCATGACCTTGACATGCCCCATCATACAATACAGTCCCTCCTCCCTTACTTCAGGTGGACTCTAAGAACTTGACCCTGTTATTTGCTGTGCATGTTCGCATCAGTTTTCATGAGTTACTGGATAAAAGTTCTGGAATGACAAGGTAGTCATCAATCTGATTACAGTAGATAATCAATTCAGGCATGCTCTCCACTATTACTAGGAGTATTAGCTGTGGTCATCCTTGTGGATTTCTGGGAATTTCCCTTTCACCAGGTTTCTTCTTCATGACCCCCATCAAGATATTTCTTTTGTTACTCTCCTTCTCTATCTGCCCTCGTCCTCCCTCCCCTGCAAACTTCCTGCAAACAATCTATTCCTTCAAGTTCCTATCCAAGTTTCCAACTTGTAAAAAGAAACAACAGAAAAGCTTAGAGCCCAGTGAGGAAGTGAATGTCTTTAAGTCTAGCACTAGAAAAGCAGAGGAGGACAGATCTCTGAGTGTGAGGCCAGACTGGTCTTCAGGGCAGCCAAATTTAAGCAGTAAAAGACAGAAAGTTAATGAAGACATAAATGAATGAGGGAGTCATATTCTAACCCTGGCAAGCAGCAGAACTTGGCAACATCAGCCATGTGCTTCTGACTTTAATGTCAACGATAGAAAAACAGTCTATGGAATTTACCTCTGCACCTAAGGAAAGCCGCTCAGGCCAGGGATATGTCAGGAGTGTCCCTGAATGAAGGCCTACAGACACCACTTTGTGAAGCTGTGAAGTTGAAACCTGGAATGCAATGGAGACCCCCAAGATCTATGAAATGCCAGAGTCATGGAACACCTGCCAAGAAACACGACTAGCATGGTGTGTAACTAGCCCAAGAGAAAGAAGGGTGTTGCGGACAAGCCAGCACTTTGACATCAGACATGGAAATCTACATTTCAGAGTTTGCCCAGCTGGTTTTCATTCTTGCTTTGGCCCAGTATTGCCTCAATGTGCTTCCTTACGCACATTTTGGGATGATATTGTGTATCCTGTGCTATGATATGTTGGAGATTCTAAGCTGCATTTGGATTTTGATTTTACGGGGATTTACAGTTAAGAGATAGCCATGAGTCCCCGAAGAGACTTTGGACTTTAACCTTTGAAGTACATTAGAATTGGTTACAGGCTATGAGGACTTTCAAAGTTGGACTGAATGCATTTTTGCATTATGATATGGCAATAAGGCTTTGGGAGTCAGGGAGTGGAATATGGTGGTTTGGAAGAAAATGACTCTCTCAAAGTGAGTGGTACTATTCGGAGGTGTGACATTGGTGAAGTTTGTAGGGTCATGTTGGAGAAAGTGTATCATGTGAGGGCGGGGTTTGAGGTCTTAAGGGTGCTTTTCCTTAAGCTTTGGTCAGTGTCTCAGTTGATTTCTTATTCCCTGCAAGATGTAGGACTCTCAGCTCCTTTTCCAGCATGCTACCATGCTCCCCAACATGATGGAATGATTTCTGAAACTACAAGAAAGCCACCCCAATTAATATTTTTAGTTCTAACTCTATCAATATTTTCCACCTGTCCTCTTTTGTTTCCTTATTTGCTCATTGGCAATATAAAGATGACAGGATTAGCTCAAAAGCCACCAATCAAAGACATTACTCTTGATTGCTAAAGACCTATATACAGGAACAATGCCCAGCCTCAATCCTTCATGCCACCAATGTTTTCAAATTAGAAAAATCTCCTTTAACATTTTTTTCTTAAATCTCAAGACTTATCTTTCATAGCATTTAAGCTATTCCATTAATATGAAAACAGGAAGAAAATAACCAAAAGTATACATAATATGAGCTAGTTGTGAATTTTCTGGTGGACGATGACTAAAGAAAAGGAGTAGGCTACAATGAATGGCTGGGGAAGCTATCACTAATGACGAAGGCACCGGGCACTTGAAGTATAAAAGCATCTTCACAAGCACAAAGAGAGAACTAACTCCAAGGAAAGGGAACCAAGAGCAGATAGGCCCCCACCTCCACGTGGTGTCCTTGGATTCTTCAGCGTGAATGAAGAAAGCAGTCTTGGCTTCCTCTGAGAAGGAAATGAATTCAGAGGCAATGAGAGAATGGGTCCCCAAATCTTCCAAAGAACACAGAAAAGACTGAATTTTATTTTAGTTGGAAGACTTTGTAACAAAGAAATGGTACAGTGAAATTTGCATCCTTAGTACAGCCCCTGGAACTCCTGGCTAGGGATGAATGCAAATTGTGATATCCCTTGTAAAGCCATGGCAATAGCTATGAAAATAAAAGGGAGATCTATACGATACTTTTGCATGTCAATGTTTTGCTAGATGGAACTTTTTTATTTATATTTACGAAACCATACATGTTATCCACAAGCATGTTTGTGCCTGTCTCAGAAGCATTGGAGTTTGATGTCACTCTTACTGAATTCAGCAAGACTAAGCCATGCTTTCTAACTTCCACTTTCCTAAAGCTCGACATTGTGCTCTTGCAGAATTCATCAAACCGTGGAAACCTTCTCAGACTTTCCACTCTTAAATCCTGTCACATCTATTTTTAATTTTAACAATTGATACTTCTTGAAATTCCTTTTAAATGTTTCTTCTCATGAAACCAAGCTAGTCTAACCTAATAATGACTCTATTTTACATGTAAAGGTGTGGCTGCTGGAAACTTAGCTCAAATTCTTTTTATCACTAAAATTGAGTTCTGACCTCCAAAGGACATGCTCATAAAGGGAGTAAATAAGATTGACATGAAAAAGTGAACTGTAACCAAGTATATTTTGGAATCATTGAACTAAATAATCAATTCCATGCCGCCAGGGTAGCTCAGAGAATGTTGGATACTTTTTTTTATTATGATTCTCCGTGAGGTGAGATGGTATTTGGTAAATTTATTAAAGTTAATGAACTATGAATGTCCCCACCCTGCCTTTTTCTTTTCATTTTTCTTTTTTTTTATTTTAATTGAGCTCCACTCCCTACCTCTCTCCTCCCCTCAACCCTCTAACAAGGTCCCCATGCTCCAGATTTACTCGGGAGATCTTGTCTTTTTCTACTTCCCATGTAGATTAGATCTATGTATGTCTCTCTTTTGGTCCTCATTGTTGTCTAGGTTCTCTGAGACTATGATTTGTGGATTGGTTTTCTTTGTTTTATGTTTACAAACTACCTATGAGTGAGTACATGTGATCATTGTTTTTCTGTGTCTGGATTCGCTCACTCAAAATGATGTTTTCTAGCTCTATCCATTTGCCTGCAAAATTCAAGATGTCATTATTTTTTTTCTGCTGTGTAGTACTCCATTGTGTAAATGTACATTTTCCTTCTCCGTTCTTTGGTCGAGGAGCATTTAGTTTGTTTACAGGTTCTGGCAATGACAAACAATGCTGCTATGAACACAGTTGAGCACATGTCCTTGTGGTACAATTGAACATCCTTTGGATATACACTCAAAAGTGGTATTGAGGAAGGTTGCTTCCTAATTTTCTGAGAAATCACTACACTGATATCAAAAGGGGCTGAAAGAGCTTAGCTTGCCTTCGCACCAGAAATGCAGGAATGTTCCCTTTACCCCTCAACCTCTCTAGCGTAAATTGTCATCAGTGTTTTTGATCTTGGCCTTTCTTATAAGAGTAAGATAGAATCTCAGAGTTGTTTTAATTTGTATTTCTCTGATGACTAAGGATGTTGAACATTTCCTTAAGTGTCTTTCAGCCAGTTTAGATTCCTCTCTGAGAATTCTCTGTTTAGGTCTGTACTTCATTTTTTTTTTGTTGGATTATGTGTTCTTTTGATGATCAATTTCTTGAGTTCTTTGTATATTTTGGAGATCAGACCTCTGTCTGATGTGGGGTTTCTGAAGATCTTTTCCCATTTTGTAGGCTATCATTTTGTCTTGTTGATCATGTCTTAGCTTTACAGGAGGTTTTCAGTTTCAGGAGGTCCCATTTATTAATTGTTTCTCTCAGCGTCTCTGCTACTGGGGTTATATTTAGGAAGTGGTCTCCTGTGCCAATGTGTTCAAGTGTACATCCCACTTTCTCTTCTATAAGGTTCAGTGTGGCTGGTTTTATGCTGAGGTCTTTGATCCATTTATACCTGAGTTTTGTGCATGGGTCTATTTTCATTCTTCTGTATGTTGATATCCAGTTATTCCAGCATCATTTGTAAAATATGCTTTTTTCCATTTGATATTTTTTGCTCTTTGTCAAAAATCAGGTGTTCAAAGGTATGTGGATTAATATCTGTGTCTTCAATTAGAGCTAGAGTACTGAAAACAGCCTGGTATTGGCATAAAAACAGACAGGAGGACCACTGGAACTGACTTTTTCTTTATAAAACACTTCAAGATGAATGTCCTGCTGAATCTTTGTATATTATTTCCTCAGTAAAGCACTTTTAAATATTATATAATCATATACAACTTAAAACAGCAACCTTTGTAATCACAGACCTCAGTAATAGAAATACCTGCGTGTCTGCATGTTGTACAAACTTCAATGTTCATGTACAAAAATTACATATACATTTATTATATAACAACAACTAATGATAAAAGAGGCCATGAATTTGAAGAACAAGGAAGGGAATATGGAAATATAGAATGGTAGGGAGTAAGGAGAAAGGGAGAATGGTATAATCATAATATGAAGAAGAAATTACTCTATTGGTATTTTAAAAATATGGTGACATCTTATGAAGGAGTCTCCCAGAATGTGATTGTCAAAGTGTAAATATAACAAGCCAACTGGTGAGTATTAACTAATTTCATCCAGAGATGTAATCAGAATTTACACACATATTATGTAATTAGAATTCTCTTTGTTAGAAATAAAATTTAAGGAAGTCTGACATTATAAATAGAGCCAGGATCTATTTCTGACTATTAGACTATGGAGGCAGAAAGATGCTGCCTTTAGTATAGATTGGCAACATGGCACAATGACACCTTGTCACCTAGGGGGTCTCTGAGGTGCCAAGAGAATGTTGTTGTGGTGCTATGTGTTCACCTTTCTCCTATTCTTATTTCAGTGTGAGCTATCAGGTAAAGAAGACCAGAGGGCATTTTCACACATTTCTTTCTCCTTATCAACATAGATTTACCAAGTACAAGAATGATAGGCAGTGTTGGACACCCCGGTTTTTCCCCAGGAACATATTAGTGGATTCTGGAGGAGTTGAAGTCTTTAGATTGTTTTGGGGTTGACGGATGCCACTTTGCCATCAGCAATCTCTTTGTACCCAGAAAAAGAAGTTGCAGTCGAGTATGCTGTATTTGCTTTGGGCATCAGTTATCCATGAAATAATCATGTTTTTACTTTCCATGATATAATGAATATAACTTTCCACTAAAATACTCCTCAAACTCTACTGCCTTCATTTATTAAATGTGCTTCTTGGTTATTGGACTGCTACTTTATCTTTGATATGGGTAAATAACAGAACTAACAACCATTGTATTTCTTGAATTTACTCTAATAATTAATTTGATTCCAATATAGAACCATTTTAAACTGTGAATCCAGGATAGTACTTTCCTAGGCCAAATTGTCCCATTCTGACCTCAATGCCCAATAGTAACTTATTTAAAGCAGGCTTCAACACACTGTTAATTGTTCTAACTGAACATATAAAAGTAAAGGTTATTTAGTAATAATCTCCAATGAAAACAGTCACAAGCAATAATGTGTGGCTTCAAAAGAATTTTAACATTTATATTGTAGTTTCATATGTTTATATAAAAATTTTTCGTCATTTTTACTTCCAATCAATTCTCCTACTCCCCGTTATCTTCTGCTGAATCCCTTATTCTCAATAAATTTCCTTCCAACTTTTGTATTCTCTCTTTCTCTCTCTCTCTTTCTCTCTCTCTCTTTCTCTCCTCTGTCTCTCTAATTCTTTCTTACTTCACATGATGTTGCCTTTCTAGTATGTGATTATTTCTGGTAAATAGCTTGATGGTTATAAAACCCGTAACAATATAAATAATGTTGATATCTCCTTGTAGTGAATGCAGTTTGGTAGCCTTTTGGACAATTGTAAATCTAAAAGTTATTTTAATGTTTTGTCATCATAAAGGAAAGGACATTTAAAAACCAAAATAACATTGAAAATTTTGCAATATGTTTTTCTAGGATATGAAAGTCTGAGAATTGTACAGGTTTGTTTATTTTCTACTCTGTCTCCTTGTGTTTTTAAATGAATGGCAGAAAATTATGACTGAGAAACAATTTCATAGAAATTGTATTTTGTGTTACTCTAGTTAGGGCTAATTTGCTAAGTAACTGGATACTTAGTCTTGTCCCACATTCTGCCGAAGCACATAGTTATTTTTATGTCATATTCTATTTTGTGTTTTACTAATACTTTATATTCCATGTGAACTAATTGCTATAAGAAAAACAAAGAACAGCAAAACAAAAAATGCACATAGAACCCTTATTTTCTGTTATTCTTCTCGTGACAAAAAAGCAGGCTCACTCAAGTGCTGTTTGCTCTTGTTTGCTGTCCCTTTCTGTAGGAAGTAGAAATATACAAACAAATAAGGTTTGGCTGAAGAGGTCATCACATTGATTTCCTGACTAAACTATTGGAAATTCCTCTCCTATATCTGCTGTGTGATTGAAGTATATCTTACTGGCAGAGTCACAAAAAGATATAGAGAAAGGTTTAGAGGGATATACATTTTTTATATACCTGTATTATAATAAATAAAATATAAATTTCAGAATCACCAGCACAGTGATAATGAACTCATTATCTGCTTATTCTATTCAGATGCTTTCCTTTTGTTTTACTTGTTGGGATATGATAAAGAAAGCTTATCTTGACTTTACAAAAGAAAATAAATGGTAGATTTGATTGAGTTGTTCAATGTAGTGATAGTATTTATAGAACTGTGGGTAAATCTCACATCTATTCATCCTGCCTTTTAAAACTATGTTCAAAATGTTTTTTATCTTTCACAAATACAGAAAAACAGAAAAGAAATCCAATTTTATCTTTCAGTGGCAAAAATGAACTCTATTTGCTGATATCAACAGTGGGAGGAAAACTTGAAGGTTAGAATTTACCTTTATGAATGACCTCATATTCTAGATATTCATGATAAATAAAATGTAGTGGCAAATGCATCACAAAATAAACTGCAGTGATATTTTCTTGTGTTTTAATAAATCTTTTTTCTGTTTGTTTGTTTTTATACATCTTTTATTGATATTTATTGAGCTCTACATTTTTCTCTGCTCCCCTCCCTGCCTTTCCCCTCCCCCTTCAGTCCCCCCAAAGGTTCTCATGCTCTCAATTTACTCAAGAGACCTTGTCTTTTTCTACTTTCTACCTCCCATGTAGATTATATCTCTGTATGTGTTAACAAATAAATTTGTATCTCTCTTAGTGTTAACAAATAAATCTTGCCTGAAGGTCAGAGTGCAGAGATAAGCCACTAGAGGCCAGGGAGTGGTGGCACACCTTTAATACCAGGACTGGGGTGATAGAGGCAGAAGGATCTCTATTAATTAGTTCAAGAGATTGAATCAGACTAAAAGAGAAACAGCTTACAAAGGTCATCCCAGCACCTGAGATCCCACACCTTTATCTCCAAAATTAAGGAGGTAAAGACAGGAGTGATGTGGCTGGGCAGAGAGAGGACTGTGAGGCTGGAGGAGACAGGAGCTCAAAGCAGTCTGAGGAGAGAGTCTGAGGACAGGACCGCACCTTTGTTCTGAATTTTGGCAGAGGTAAAAGGTCTTTCTAGTGGCTGGTCTCACTGCTTCTTTGATCCTTTGACTTTCACCCACTAGTAACTGACTCTGGTTTTATTTATTAAGAACAATAAGATTTTGTGCTACCACAAGTTAAGAAAAACTTGAGCTTCTAAGGCTCCATTGCAAGTTATCCCCTGCTGTCACAATATCAAAGGCTGTTGCAAGAAGATCCAATATAAAAATACTCTAAAACAGAGGCATTTCTGATATGTCTTACATAGGTGGATAACATACTTTATAACACACACTTCATCTTGCTTGAAAGGTGAGGTTGGGATTCAGTTGTACAATGAAATATGTATGGACATTTCACATGAATGAAGAACAAGAGAAGCAAGAAAACATTCAACCCTAAGTTAGTCTAATTATTTGACTTTTTACTGTTGCTTTATTTGTAGTTGAAAGTCCCTTGCTGTACTTTAGATCTTGGAAGCAATTTTGTTACTGGCACTTTCTAAAAATCAAGACAATTAAATCATCTAAATAGAATGTTGCAAAGCCTATCTGTATAGAAACCATATGGTTATAACATCAAAGAGTACTATTATGCAAAATTAATCATTTTCCATTTCCCCTAGTGTATTAATGCAAACATTTGGAGCAAATTTAAATTTTGATAAATTTAAGTATTTAAGAAAGTAAAGTCACAAAAAATTATGAGAAATTGTGAATTTCTTTTAAATACACAAATAGTAACAGGCATTGACTTCATCTATCAATGCTGAGATTTTATTTTGCAAGAAAAAGTATTAAACTTCTAGTTCAAAGCACATTTCAGAGGCATCAAGTGTATAAAGACTCTCCTTTGCCCAGGTACTGTGTTATAACTCCATCTGCATACTATATATTGAACTATTTAAGTCACTTATCTACATATCTCTCTATTTTTGCATATTTATAAATTTATTTGTTGTTTCATCATGTATTTTATTAACTGTACATTTTCCATTGTTGCTTATCCTTGGCTGACTAGAACACAGGCTTTCTACACTCAGTAGTATTGTGTCTCCATTTTTTTTACCATATTTCTAAGGTAAATTATTGCTAAATATTGCTCTAAGAATCCCCAAATCTTTGACCTTTGAAATCCATCATGGAATGTTATAATATTTATGTTTAATTTGCATACATCACTCAGGATCTTTAAATCATCCACAGATTGCTTAATGTAGTTAATATAAACGCTATGAAAATAGTTCTTGCATTGATGATGGGACAGTGACAACAAAATTTGTTTCTTGAATATTTGTGATCGATGACTATGAAATTAGTGAATGTACAATCACTTGGTAGAGAGAACTAATTCTACTTTGAGTAATTTACACAATAACAAGATTCTGTACATGTATGGTAGTTATTAATGACAACTTCTAAAATTAACCTAAGTTTATAAATAAAAACATCCTTAAAAAGCTGCTTGGATCTCTAGTAACTCTAACCAAATAAGTGGATGACTCATATGACAAGAGCTTTAAATTTTTGGAGAAAGAAATTGAAGGAGACACCAGAAAGGGGAAAGATCTCCCATGTTCTTGGGTAAGTAGAATTAACATAGTAAAAATGGCAATCTTACCAAAAGCAATCTACAGATTCATGCAATGCCTATCAAAATCCCAGCAGCATTCTTCATAGGTCTTGAAATAACAGTACTCAACTTCATATGAAAAAGCAAAAAACCCAGGATAGTCAAAAACAATCCTGTACAATAAAAGAACTTATGGAGGCATCACCATCCCTGACTTCAAACTCTACTACAGAGCCAAAGTACTGGAAACAGCCTGATATTGGCATAAGAACAGACAGGAGGACCAATGGAACTGAATAGAAGACCCGGATATCAATCCACACATCTTTGAACACTTGATCTTTGATAAAGAAGCAAAAAAATATCAAATGCAAAAAAAGAAAGCATATTTAACAAGTGGTGCTGGAATAGCTGGATTCAACATGTAGAAGAATGAAAATAGATCCATATCTACCACCATGCACAAAACTCAGGTCCAGATGGATCAAAGACCTCGACATAAAACCAACCACACTGAACCTTATAGAAGAGAAAGTGGGAAGTACACTTGAACACATTGGCAGAGAAAACCACTTCCTAAATATAACCCCAGTAGCACAGACACTGAGAGAAACAATAAACAAATGGGACCTCTTGAAACAGAAAACTTCTGTAAAGCAAAGGACACGGTCAACAAAACAAAATGACAGCATACAGAATGGAAAAGATCTTCTGAAACCCCACATCAGACAGAGGTCTGATCTCCAAAATTTACAAAGAACTCAAGAAATTGGTCATCAAAAGAACAAATAATCCAATAAAAAAATGGAGTACAAACCTAAACAAAGAACTCTTAACAGAAAAATCTAAACTGGCTGAAAGACACTTAAGGAAATGCTCAGCATCATTAGCCATTAGAGAAATGCAAATCAAAACAACTCTGAGATTCTATTTTACACTTATAAAAATGGCCAAGATCAAAAACACTGATGACAACTTATGCTGGGGAGGTTGAGAGGTAAAGGGAACACTCCTGCATTGCTGGTGGGTATGCAAGGTGGTACAGCCCCTTTGAATGTCATTGTGGTGATTTCTCAGAAAATTAGGGAACAACATTCCTCAAGACCCAGTAATACCACTTTTGTGCATATTTCCAAAGGATGCTCAATTGTGCCACAAAGACATGTGCTCAACTATGTTCATAGCAGCTTTGTTTGTCATAGCCAGAACCTGTAAACAACCTAAATGCCTTTCGACTGAAGAATGGATAAGGAAAATGTGGTACATTTACACAATGCAGTACTACACAGCAGAAAAAAATAATGACATCTTGAATTTTGCAGGCAAATGGATAGAGATAGAAAGCATCATTTTGAGTGAGGTAATCCCAGACACAGAAATACAGTTATCACATGTACTCACTCATAGGTGATTTGTAAACATAAAGCAAAGAAAACCAATCCACAAATCACAATCCCAGAAAACCTAGACAAAATGAAGACCCTAAGAGAGAAATACATAGATCTAATCTACATGGGAAATAGACAAGATCTCCTGAGTAAATCGGGAGCATGGGGACCTTGTTAGAGGGCTGAAGGGTAGCGGAGATGTAGAGAGGGGAGCAGAGAAAAATGTAGAGCTCAATAAAAATAAAAAAAAAATCTGCTTGGCTTCCACAAAGATTATATCTTTCAAGTATATCATTATACTTGAAACAAAAATATAGTTATTTATATAGACTGGTACATAAAAACTATAGGTCCCATTTGCTTACTAATATAATAATCTGTATTATATATATATATATATCTGTATTATATATACATGTATGAATGTATAGAAATATACATGTGTGATAATGGAAAGATACTGGTGATATGAAGAAGAAAACATTGAGAAATACTTTAATTTGGAGTAGAAAGGAAGTCAATACAGGGAAATGGAGTTATGTTTAATATTAAGAATGTCTGATAAAACTTCAAGGAATTATTTTATATTTACCCATTATTATATACACTTGCATATTTATATGTACATGCATGTCTTAAATGAAGTTATGCCTTTTTGGATGACAATGTTCCCCACAAGTGTCATAGATCATCTAACAAAACCTCCAGTTTCTAGTATTAAAATCATCTATTTGGTTGTTGGTATAGTGTGTTCAAGTGACTCCCCAAACATTATAGTCTATCATTGTTACCTTGGTTGAAGGTAAGTCCCTATTGCTAAAGACACTGAATACTTTGTACACAGAAATCAGATGATGCAAACTGAATCTAACCTGAGATCCTCCTTCCTATATTCTATCTCTTCTAGTGCCTGAAGGAGTTACACACACTGCCACTGGAGAGACAACAACAAAGTCCTATATAGTTGGGACACCTATGAACCACAATAATGACTGGAGTGACAAGATACGCCTAAAGTGACACTTATACCTTGGTGGTAACAAACAGATAATTAGACAAGCCCACTCAATGGGAAATAAATCATGTTTGGTACCAGAAACCCAGCCAACTATTTGTTGTTAGTGAAGTTGTAGATCACAGAGGAAAAACTATTATTGGTAATTTAATATATCAACATAGCTTCAAACTACATTCTAAAATACATCCTTATAGTCACAGGTGAGAGTAGCTTTCATCTCATATCAAAGAAGTTTCTCTTTGCGGCAAACATATTACAACAGAAAACCACAACTGGCCATAATGTAGTAATGACGTGATCATGGGGATGCCAGCCTGAACAAATACATCTACAACACAGCTCATGCACTGAATGGCAAAGAACATCATAGAAGAGGGGACAGAAAGATTGTAACAGTCTGAGCAACAGGAAATCAGCTGTGAAATCATTTCTCCTAGAAGTTATAGGGAGACAACATTACATATACTCATGATTCCTCAAAGTATGACTGCCTAAACAATGCATGAACAAGGACAATCCAGAGAGTCAGGGGAAAATTTTTTCAGGGCACAACATTGTAGACAAAGGAATACAGACAACCTGTCAATTTCTGAGAGAGTGCCTGAAGTTCTTTGTGTAGGAGTCCCGCCTAGGACTGAGCATAATAATTGGTTATCCAGTACCTAGTGGTCAACCTTAAAATGATATACATACAAACATCATTAATCAGACTCAGTAGATTGTATTTGTGTGAATGTATGTGTTTGTCATTGACTGGATAGGGATAAAGAGAGTGGGGCATGGTGTAGAAGGAAAGAATATAAAAAGAATTGGAAGGAGGAAAAGGAAGGCATGATATGATGTAATTATATTTTAACAAACAATTTACAACATTACTACAGAAACACTCCCTGGGAAAAAGCATAAAGAAAAGTAAAGTAAGATTATCACTGTGACTGTCTTCTTCGTAGCATATGGGCATTTGATAGAGTATACAAGCCCTGGCAATAAATGTCCACTACATATCATTAATTTTAGAAAATAAATTTTACCTAAAAGGAAGATTTTTATACTTTCCTTAAGTGTATAGACTTAATTTTTTAACAGTGAGTATATAATAATTCTAATACAACTTTTGATTTAGAAAAAAAAAATAATGAGGAGGATTCCATTTTTTTTTGAATCCTGAATTTTAGTAGATCTTAAATATATTCACTCAGCCATGTTTTAGAAGTAGAACATCACTAATAAGGAAAGCGTGATTAGAAAGTAAATGTTAACAGTTGGTGAGATAGTTCTACACCTAAAGGCACTTCCTGGAAAAGCCTATGTGCCTATGCTCAAGCTCAGAACCCATGCAAGGTAGAGAGAGAGAAGTAACTACACCAAACCAACCTCTCACCTCCATATGCAAATCAAACTTTTTAAAATAAAAGATAATAGATGGAATATGGGGATATGTCTTAGCTACAAACTGGAAGTTTACTCATACAAGATCATTTTCCTAAATAGGATAGACTCTTCAAAATCTCTGGAGTCCTGTTTAACCAGGCTCACAATCTAAAATTTTAATACCACCTATTCGGCTAGCCACTGATGTCTCAGCTCCATCCTTAGCACTCTAGAGAGGACTTATACTCTCCATAGGTTGTGTTGTGTCAGTATTTATTAGGATTTTCTACTTGAGACTATTTAGCATTATGTTTTCTGAGTACTTTGTAAGTAAGTGCTTTGTAAAGATCATCTCAATGTCCTTAGCTCCTTGCTCTGTCTCAAAAACAAGATCCTAGAATTCAGTAGGAGAGTGCATACTTCAAACATGCATGGCAGCCACAAGCTCTGCTAACAGCAAGTGCATTATTCAGGTACTATTTCAAAATTATGATGCTAACATTTCATTGTCTCTTTTGAGTATCACTTTAAGCCAGAGAAGTAAATATTGGCTGACCGGCATTTGACTCATACATAAATGTGAGCAAATATGATTACTTCCCCAAGCAAGTAGTACAGTTGGGCTTGGTTCTCGGGCCATTTTACCACATCATCCCTGCTTAATAGTTTAAAACTGAGGGGGAAATGACTACACCTTGTTGCATAATATCTGTTGCTCTTCCTTTGAGTAGATTTCTTTCCAAAGGAGTGCGGATGAGAATATTCTCCAAACAATTATGCTTTGACTTGTACTCACTAGTACAAATATTCTACTACACCACTACCTAAAACGTTTATACACTAGAAGGTGATGTTCTAATTCTGTAGCCGCTTCTAATGGTTGCAAGATATGATAGGGACAGCAAGCAATAGCAACGATTATTCTGTCAATAATAGTTGTCTTTTCATCCATACATGGGTAAAGAACTGATTTTATCAGAGAGGAAAGAGCAGCAAAAAAGAAGAAATAGATATTTAGTGAGTTAGTGTCCTTTTCAAAGTTAATGGCTGCTGTGGTGGTTTGAAAGAAAATGGCCCTAAAGGAATTGGCACTATTAGGTGGTTTGACCTTGATGGAGGAAATGTGTCACTGTGGGGGTGGGCTTTGAGGTCTCTTTTGCTCAAGCTTCCCTCAGTGTGACAGTTAGTTGGCTTCCTTCCTCTCAACTCCAGCACCACATCTGCCTGCATGCCACGATGCTCCCTGTCTTGATGATAATGGACTGATTCTCTGAAACTATAAGTGAGTCATCCTAATTAAATGTTTTCTTTATAAGACTTGTCATGGTCATGGTGTCTCTTCACAGCAGTAGAGAATCCTATCTAAAAGAGTGGCTAACATTTATTGAGCATTTACTAGGCAGTTTATTATTAACATTCAACATCATGGTGTAGAGCTGTAGTACTGAGCCATGGAAGATGGGCAGAATGATGTTGATCCTCAAATCTAGCATTTATTACGTAAATTTTAGTGCTTCAGTTATATTTTAGTGTTGATGTACCACCTATTTCAAAGTGTTCAGTGCTGTAGTAATGTCTGACTGCTTTACTGGTGTAAATCATTCCTACTAATTCTTTTTTACCAAGTAGTAATAGTTAAAAGAACAGTTCACAAATTAATTCTTGTTAAAATTTTATTTTTATGCATTATTAAATATTTTTGAATAAGTTGATAGTTGACAACAACCTGGTAGGTTAGGAAACAGTATAGTCATACAATGAAAAAGATTAAATAAAGTGTATCTTCATCATGTAGCAGGGTACCTGGAATGTTACTTAGTTAAAGTGTTGTTATATTAACTCGTATATTCCCCATCATTATCCAATGTTAGTTTTTCTTTCTGAGAAGTAAATAAAGAAGAAAAAGTGTCTTTAGCATCTGAAAGCTGCAGGTAAATATGAGATCTATATAAGATGCAGTATTGTATGAAATCTTGCCTTCATTCTCACAGGGTCACATCTTATCATCTCCATAAAATAATGTGGCTTCTGGACAACAGGGATGGAAGAATGGATAATACTGGAGATACCATCAACAATGAAATTGTCATAGTAACAAAATATAGTCACATGGTGCTCAGGGTATGTCTTTACTCTAGGAGACAAGTAGTTTATTATATTATACCTAAATAAAACTTAAAATTGTAAAGTTACATGGATAGGGAAGAAAGGAATGACAGTAATCATTCCAAAGTATTTAGAATGTGCCTGGCATTATATTGTTTGCTTGATGAAGGTTGTCATATAATATAATAGCAAACTCTGGGGAATGAAGCACTAATTGTTCCATAATAAAGATGAAGCACACTTTAATGCTTAGATCTGTTATATGACTCCTCGAACAGAAGCTGTACTTGTATGGCTGGGAGATAGTATAGTTGGCAAAGTGATTACCCTCCAAACATGATGATCTGAGTCTGAAAGCTAGGACATATATTCAGAGGCAAGTATAGTGTCATATTTGTAATCCCAGTGCATGAGTGTGTGTGTGGGGGGATAGGAACATATATGAATTCATTGATCAGCCAAGCTAGATTAACTTTCTAGTTCCAAACCACTGAGAAACTCTGTATTAATACTGAACAGCATCTCTGAAGATAACATAAATTATTATTTGTTGACCTTCAGTATCTTTAAGGGCACATCCATGTTTGTCCACCTACACAGAAACATGTACAAGTACTAATAAAATCCACTTCTGCTTGAATTCAGTGTCTACAAGCAAATTTTATTGTGAAAGGTTTTTTTTTTAAATTCTGCACAAAATTATGCTTTTGTAGTTTTAACATTATTGAGAAATGAAAAGACCGAACTGAAACTTTTTTGACAGAGGAGGTAAAATTTACTCACCCAAGTGGATCAGAAACATATTCAGTATGAATGACATTCTATAAAGATAGACTTGTTTCTTATGTTGATAAAGCCTTTTCCTTTTCAATCTCTGAGACTGGAGAAGAAGAGGGGAACACTTTCTGTACCTGCCAGAGGACTCAGGGCAGCAGACAAGCAAGGGTCAACTTCAGGCTACTCTACATTCTGCTTTACATCTTCATTGTATTGGAGAGAGAACGAGAGAATTAATTGCGTCATTTAGCCCTTCACTTAATTCAGCCTTTTATTGTGCACTTCAGTGCTCACCCAAATGAGCAGAGACAGTGTGGGAAACAGAACACACTTAATGAGGCTCTCAAAAATGCGCAGTTGTTGCTCTTGCTTCTTTAATAGATACAAATCATTTGTTTCTTGCAAAACCCCATTACCCAAGAAAAAGGAAGAGTATCTTTTACAAATTTGCATCTTATCAAAGTAGATCTCTTTGCCCCCATGCCAGCTTTTTGTTCTCTCTCTCTCTGTCCTCTCTCTTGCTATATTGAGAGTCACTTTTAAAGTGTATTACACAGAGCAACCCAAGTTCTATGAAGTTCCTCTTTGTGCGTGTTAATGTCATAAGGATTTCTGCATGAAATAAAGAATCAAACTACATGAGAGGTGGAAGTGATCTTTAATCAAATTAAATGCATTCTCATTTTAAAGGTAGAGGAAGTGAGTCATGAAGAGGCCACAATGTTAACTACAAGTCACAAAGGCACTTAGGAATCTCTTTAGCACTTTGATCCAGCCTGTCTACTCCAGTGTTATTTGTCTTTTGTGCTAGGCTCCTGCTTACTACTGGTTACTTTCATAGTCCCTCCTACTGATTTTTTTTTTTTTTTGTGTGCTTCTTTGCCAAACATTGCCCCAAATAAATGGGAGCATGCACACAAGTAGGCATCTTTGCTTGCACATGTAAATATCACTCTTTCTGATTCATAAAAATGTTTTGAAACACAGATTTTGATAGGGAGTATTCTGGAGATAGTGTCTTAGAAAATCAGCATGGAATTGATTTGATTATTATCTAAGAGCAATTTCCACATTTGGATTGATGGCTGCTATTGTGTTTCTAACCCTTTTGCCTGTCCGGACTTTTTGCACACAACCTTGAAGAGTTCGTTGGTTATTGGTTTTAATAAATTTTCTTCCATTTAACAGAACTAGTTTACTTCACAGAAGAGAAAGAAGTTTACTTCATAGAAAGAAAATGAAGAGAGATCACCTAGGAAAAAGAGAAAGCAAGAAGTAGTAAATTATGAGCTGATGATCAGATCAGTTTATGAGTCAGCTGGGGCTACTGCCTGACCTAGCAGCCACAGTTAATAGTAAGGCACCATGGACCCTGCAATGGCTAAAAGAGTAGGTTTTTACCATTGTCAATAAAAAAAATAGCTTAATGTGTTGTGAACTAATCTTTTTATACATTGTGTAGAGGTAGATTTGCCAAGGAGTCTTCTTTTTTTTTTCAAGAAGTCTTCTGATTGGCTTAATATCAAGCTAAATGGCCAATGGCAAGCCAGGTTTTATAGGTGGGACTTCCAGACACAAAGAGGACTTGAGGAAGGGAAGCAGAGAAGCCATACAGACTCAGAGAGAAAAAAAGAAGTACAACATTAAAGAGAGATAAAAACTACATGATAAAATGAAGATCAATAAAGAATAAGTCTCCATGTCATAATTTGGGAGTTGGCTGGTGGGACAAGAAAGATTCATTATATTAATAAACTATTTTATGATTGTTTCTGTTTTTCTTTGATTTTAATTTCTTTTGTTTGCTTTTTAGATAGTGTCTCTATGTCATTCAGATTGGCCTGACACTCTTCCTGTATCTGGATGTGTGTGTTCAGATTATAAATGTGACTCAGCATGCTTAGTTCAATCATATGTGTGTGTGCATGTGTGTGTGTGTGTGTGTGTGTGTGTGTAGTTGTCAAGAATCAATAATAAAGTCACCCTCCCTCAAACAATCTATATGTGATACAAAAGGGAGGAAGCAAACTTGCTGTATTTTCCTTGACAAAGTATCAGTAAGCTATGAAAAGCAAATGAGAGACAATTATCATTGAGATGAGAGATCCATGTTCATCTCCATAGCTAGGTGATATCAACACAGCCGCCTTAATTAGAATCCCAAGCTGGTAGACTATGCAAAAGGATGTTCTGTCTTTTGTGTCAGAGACAGGAAGCCTTTTTTGTAGATAGCTTCTCCAGATGCCTGGAATACATGTCACATCCTAGTTTCCTAGGAAATAAGCTGTCATATTAGTTTGGACCTTCTGGTGGTATGAATCCTCCTTCCTCAAGATTTTTTTTCCCCAGTGACAATCATTACTTTCATTGTGAACTTTGCTAATTTCACTGTTTGTCAAATGAAGTCATGTCTTCATTTAGTTGAGATTGGCAAATCATCACAGTGGTATTTCCTTTTGTTGTGTCTGTAATAAGCTCTGCTCTCTAAGCAGCATGGCCCGTATCTTCCTAGTTGTGTTTGTTCCATGATGTGGGAGTGTCATATGTCAATCTGTTGATTTCATTGGTTAAGCAATAAAGAAACTGCTTGGCCCTGATAGGTTAAAACATAGGTGGGAGGAGTAAACAGAACAGAATGCTGGGAGGAAAAGGAAGTGAGCTCAGAGATGCCATGCTCCCCGCTCCCGGGCAGACACATGTGATGAAGCTCCGACCCAGGATGGACGTAGGCTAGAATCTTCCCGGTAAGCACACCTCGGTGCTACACATTATTAGAAATGGGTTAGTCCAGGTGCGAGAGTTAGCCGAGAAGAGGCTAGATATAATGGGCCAAGCAGTGTTAAAAGAATACAGTGTCCGTGTAATTATTTCAGGGCATAAGCTAGCAGGCGGCCGGAGTGCTGGGGATGCAGCCCCACCGCTCCTACTACTACAGTTCCATGGGTAGAACAAGTCTCCTGCATACACTCATGAGAGAAACATCTATCCCCTCCTAGGTTTCTGAGATTCTCACTAACTCTAGGACATACTTGGTGTTTCTTAATGTTCCATTTAAAACAGCTACAGTCTGAGGCAGTCTGTCCAGGTCAGCCTTATTCCATTTTTGTTTACTCTAAAATGTCTAACATTCATCTGGTGAAAAATTAATAAGAGTGATTTACACATTAGCTAGTGTCTCCCAAGCTAGTGCTATGTCAAAAAGATATGTGGAAAAGAAAATAAAGTGAAATTCACACTTCATACATATGAAAGAGCCTTTTAGAAACCTCACAGAGTAAGGTATATTTAAAAAATTAAATTAGGGGTGACTCATTGAACAAAATGATTATAGATTATACTTCATTCAGTCCAAACCTACATATCTGCCCATCTCTTGGCATCTGCTTTGTCCTTTCAAACCTGCTCCAATCAAATTCAAATTTAAAAGAAAAATTTGAAAGCTGAACCATACAAACAAACAAAACTAAGCAAACAAACAAACAAAGCAGCAAGCAGGAGAATAGACTCTGTACCCGGCCTGGGCAGCACACTAGAGATGACTCTGTTGTGGTGTCTTAAGTGAGCCAGTCCTGAGGGCATGAGAACAAGATAGCTGTTGGGCTCCCCCTAGTTTTGCCCCTACTGCAATCAGGAAGGAGGGGTCTGCACCTTCCCTTGGTAAAATAATAGAACAGTCCCTGGTTATGTAAGTGAGGGGGACCTGGATCTGGAGGCTGGAGAACAGAACTGGCCCTTCTCTTTGATGCAGGTTGCATTGGGTCAGCTAGTCTAAGCAGTGCTAGAGAGCTCATCTGGGTAGTGACAATGGGGGAAAGCTAAGGAGCTTGATGTGGGAGTCCCCTCTGTGTGCTGTGATTTATCATTAATGAATAAGGAAACTGCTTTGGACTAATAGCAAGGTCAGAACTTAGGTAGGGAGGGAAAGTTAGGGTGAATACACTCAGACACACATTGATATGGCTGGTTAATAACAGGCAAGTTCTAACTCTTATGGAAGAATACAAGTGTATATACTTTGTGTGTGTGTGTGTGTGTGCGTGTGTGTGTGTGTGTGTGTGTGTGTGTGTGTGTGTTTACTGAGTTTAATCATTGCTAATTGTCCTAAGCATAGGTGGAAATGTATTCAGTGCTTCTTACTACAGTAGACAATTGCCAATGCTGAAATACATAACTGGATGAAGTGCTGGGAATAAGTGATGGTGGAGAGTTGGGATCTACCTGAGATAAATGTAATTAACACCCCCTCCAAGGCACAGGGAATATCTCAAAAGAAAGGCAAAAAGAGAGCAAGAGCCCTGGATGGGAAGGCATACCACAAAACAATGTATTCTTGAAATGATAATTATCACACCCATGAGCTCAATATAGCCATCCTTATCTTCACAAGATATGTACAAGATTGGGCATATCAACATTTCCTTGTGGATGAGGGAGGGTCCCATGAGGCCGCTTACCTCTCAGAGTGACTGTGGCAATTAAAACTTATTGGGCATAGGCATTACTTTCTCCACTTTTATTGCCACAGATAAACTACTGTAGCAGTACTGTAAACCTGGATAAAAGAACTCATAGATAAAAACCTTGAGCAGTGTTTATAAATACACTCATAAAGTGTATATATTCAATAAAATTAGAGGAAAAGCATAAATGTGCTAAGAAATATGGATGGTAAAATATACCAAATTAAATTTCTTAGGAATGGAATTATATTAAATCAAATGAAAAATAAAGAGTCAATCCCATTAAAAATATAATAGACCTCATAGGAGTCAGTATGATTCAAAAACGTAAAAACTGTCCCAGAGAAATACAGATGAAAAGACCAAAAATGCATATATACAAGGAATACATTAGCTTTGCAATAGGTAAAACTATACATTTGATACTGGTATTGAATGTACAGAAAATATACTGATAGAAAAATTGCTAAAAACTTTTCAAGCATAATAAAAACTCTTACATGAAAATACCAATGTAAGTAACTCACTAAGCTTCAAGAAATATGCAGTAGAGAAGAGATACATGATGTTATTGCTGAAAAGTAATGATGCATCACACATACAGCCAAAACTGATCCACCTCTTCTGGAGACACAAAGATTAAAGACAGAAGAAATTCTAAGGGATAAAAATACAGGAAAGAGGAACAAGAACCATTATTCATCAGGTATTTTACTGACAAAAACAAGATAAAACCACATAAAAAAAACTTAAAAAGAAACTGTTAACCTAAACCCTCTGACCAGTAAAAATATTTTTCCAAAATGAGTATGAAAGTATATCATTTTCAGAAATATAAGATTTGAGAGTACTCATCATTGAGAGATGGGCACCAAGAGAAAGGTTAAAAAAAAACACTTTAGGAAAAAAAGAATCAGGGTCTATTCAAGGAAATAAAATGTTGAGGGAATTTTAAATAAGCAGGGAAACAAAACGTTATCCTTATAGAGCTTGAAAATTACTTGACTTTTTGAAAGCATTATGGTCTGTAATATATATATATATATATATATATATTTCAAAATATTCATATTCCTTTCTGTCTTTTCTTCTAACAATGTTCTCTGAGCCTTAGGTTTAAAGATCAACACAAATTGACAAAGCAATGTAGACTAGGAAAGTCTTAAAGCCCCTCCCCTAGATGAGGATCTACAGGCAATTATTAGCTGCTAAGGGAAAGAATTAGTCTTATTCAGAGACAGGCAAGATTGTTCAATCCCTAGTGTTCATGGATAAGCATGTATACAGATGAAGAACAATAAATGGGCTCTGTAGTCTGAACTTACACACACACACACACACACACACACACACACACACACACACGCAGCATCACCACCACCAACATCAATAATAAAAGAAGAAAAGGTCATGAGTTTAAGAAAGAGTGGGAAAAACACATGGAAGGAGTTGGAGGAGAGAAAGAGTGCAAGGAAAATGATGTAAATTTAATACTCTTGTAGGACATTCTCAAAATGCAAAAAATAGATTTCAACTGTCATACAGCCATTTCCCCAATTCCCCTTGACTTCACCTTTAGATGGGAGTCTGCAGTAAACCAAGAGGTCAGAGGCCCAATTCTATTTGCAGCTCTGTTTTCATAATAAAGCAGCTCCCTCAGAGTGAACCTCTGGCTCTCCCATGTCAAGAGAGACACTGAGCTTTGACACATAAACCTTAACTCCATTACCTGACAAACTCTTGTCACGTTGTTCTATGGGAAAATGAAGAATGATTGGGGGAAGAGGGGGAGTCCATCAAGGAGGATCTTAATCAGAGGGGATGTAGATGTATTACTCAAAGGAGAGGTGAAAGATGATCTTCAATTTTTTTTTAACGACAGTGTGTTAAGGAAAGAATTAAATGTCATGGATGGTGACTCAAGCAAATGATTGTCACATATTCATGATGCAGAATATAAATGTCAATCTTGACATGGTGAGAACAATTGACTCCATTGTCACTCATGAATTTTTTTCAAATATTTATTCTATTTAAAGTTCCTGAGTAGGTTGTACAAGGTGTAGACCTTACTGCTTTTGCTTATTATATTCTGGCTTTGCAAGGCAATGCATACTACCAATGCTATTTTTAAGTTTATCTCAGTATATGAAAATACACTTTTTATATACTTTCATGTACATATGTAAAATTCAGTTCTGTTCAATAAATACTTATTGAATATGGATAGAAGGATCCAATATAGAAACAAAAAAAATGAAAACAAAGTCCTAATTTCAACATAACCATGTAATATTTCTCAATTACAAACTAAAAGACTCACTTTAATTTTTTATTTTTTTAACTCATGGAAAATGAGTATTCTGAAAAGATTATTTAGAGACCATTTCTAGTTGTTATATACTACTACATGTATCTATCTACACAAGACTATACCAATAACATTTTAAAAAATAAACCAGTTAACATATACTTTCTACTTATGCTGAGTAGTATGATACATTGCCATAGTATATAATATATTGGCACAGAATTAATTGCCAAATGCCTATTATGTAAAAGAAAGACATGGTGATACTTGAAGTAATTAGAATAGGCTCAAATTTCTGGATAATCTTTGTCAGCCCAGATTTTAGTTTTAGATTCATCAGAGAATTTGAGATTCAAGATCCAAATAATGGGATGAATACAATCAAATGAGAATGTAGCACATGTATGGGGGAGACAGTAAGACTCATAATAAAACACGTAGAATAATAATAGCAACATTCTATAAGTACCTGAGACTTATCTAAATTATGTTTCTCTCTGTGTGTATATAGCATATATACATTATGTGTGTATATGTATACATATGGGTGTTCCTGTGGGTGCACATGTGTATCAATGTGCATGTATGTTGATGCATTTGAAGAGGTACCCTGGACAGCTCTGTTGTCCAGTGAGCTGAAAGGATCTACCTGTCTGCCTTCCCAGAATATGCTACACTACTGTGACGTTTTTCTTCGTGTGAATTTTAGGGGTCATACATATGACCTGTGCTTGTAAAACTATTCTATACCGTCTGAGCTGTCTTTCCAGCCCTATGTGTGTTTTATAAATAAAATATTATGATGCCTATTTACTATACATGTGAATTTTCTATACTGAGAAAAATTAAAATTTTACACATCCACACTATTTTCCCTTAAGCCATTTTAATGAATAGAAAGAAAAGTAACAAATATAATGGTGTGATGTGGTACAAATAACATTCATATATTCTTATTTCAAATACAAATATAGTAAATTGTGAACCTAGGCAAGATTCTTATATTGTCAGATTTGTTATCCATAACTATGAATGGGTTTTTAAGACCCTCAGTGAATTTGAATGAGAGTGAGTTGAATTATTCCATACTGGCAAAGAGTTGCTGCCACTGCACTTATATAGTTGTTCCTGAGACAGAGGCACAGATCAGTTCAGATGGAGAATCTAAAAGGCAAAGGTATGAAATGGATGCTGTGAATGTATGGAACTCTTGCATTCTACTACTGCTGTTCCCTTCCCTTATATTGTAATTGCATCTATGTTATTTGCTTGGTATTTCCAGTGTTTAGCATAGAGTTATGTACAGTACAGGCATTACTTAAATTCTTATTTATATGACAAATGGATAAATGCATGAAAGAACACAAAGTAACTAGTACCATTAAAAAATAAACTATTGATTTTATTCTACTGAAACAGAGCAACCTAGATGCATACAAACTCAAATAATTCATTTTTCTATCTTGTCTAATACTTTCCATTCTCAATACTCATACATATGTGTTGCAGAAGATCCTTCCACTCCTCCAGCCTATTAAATATGCAATTATGTTGTTAGTGAAGTTGTAGATCACAGAGGAAAAACTATTATTGGTAATTTAATATATCAACATAGCTTCAAACTACATTCTAAAATACATCCTTATAGTCACAGGTGAGAGTAGCTTTCATCTCATATCAAAGAAGTTTCTCTTTGCTGCAAACATATTACAACAGAAAACCACAATTGGCCATAATGTAGTAATGACGTGATCATGGGGATGCCAGCCTGAACAAATACATCTACAACACAGCTCATGCACTGGGGCGTGATCTCTCTCCCTTTAAAAAAAGCGGTCACTTCCCTCTCCTCTCTCTCTTCACTTCCTGCTCCGCAGGCGACTAGACTCCCTTTCTGGTTGCGCAGAGGGCTGTTTTCTGGGACAGTGATCTGTAAGTTTTTTCCCCTTTAAATGAATACCACCCTATTAATCATAATTCCAAACTGGTGTGGCATTGTTTGTGACTTACGCCTTCACATATGCTGTATATCATTATGAAATACATAATTTGTAACATTTTGAAGATAGTACTATATCTTGAGAAATTTTATAGTTGTTCTTTTTTCCTATGAATTTTTTAAATATAAACGTTTCTCATTTTACATAGTTATCCCTATCCCCACTCCCTCTCCTCCTCCTGCCCCATCTTTCCCTCACCCTATTCCCCATCTACTCCTCAGAAAGTGTAAGACTTTCCATGGGAAGTCAACAAAACTGACACTTTACTTCACTTTGAGGCAAGACCAAGGCCCTCTCTTGTATATCTCAGCTGAGCAAGGTATTCCTCCAAATAGAATGTGTTCCTAGATGCCAGTTCATGCATAGATGCTCTTCTTAATTTATTATTTCAATGTGTGGTAGCCTTATTGGCAATGTAGAACAATAAGAGAAGCAAAGCGGTGTTAACAAGAAGGAGAAACATAAGAAGATGAGATGGTAGGCAAAATGCCAGTTGAATGTCTTCAAAGCCATGAACTTCCCATTTCTTGGAATACAAGACTGTATATGTTTCTTGTTCTCTTCTGCTTTAAGCCTTGGGTAAAATGTCATAGCTTCAAATTAACCTTTCCTAAACCTCCTATTTAAAATGAAAAATTACTATTTGCCTTTATTTTTTCCCCTTTCTCTATAGGCCTTATTTTTTAGGATATTGTGTGCCACACAGGTTTTTGACCATTTTCTGATGATTGTCCTCAGATTAAAAACTTTATAAAGAAAGAGGTCTTGCTGTTGCTGTTTGTTTGTCTTAAGTACATGAACCTCGAGTCTTTCAATAAATGCCTTCCACAACAAAAATACAGATTTGATAATATTCATTATGCTGTCCTCTCTAATCTCCACATATCTGATCACTTTGGCAACCATGACTCAGTTTCATTTTGCTTTTTGTGTTTGTAACACCTGCTGTTCATACACTAGGCTTCATCAATGTAGATACACTTTTAAGGTTTATATAGGCAATCATATTAAATACAGAGTAAAGGAAGCAGCATTTTCTATCATCAACATATATGAATAACTTTACATTTTGCTAATGATGGATAAGATCAAAGTAGAAGTAATGAGAAAATTATGGTGGGTTTTACATTTCTTTGGGGATTTTTGAGATGAACTTTTAGATTGAATAACTTGTTTGGAATATTTGAAAGGTAGAAAACCAGCAGTCACCAACAACTGGAAAGTAGGTAAGAAATCTGCTCCCATAGAATACCACCATCACCAAAAACCACTGGATTCTGTTTCTCCAAGACTCCACTTTCCAATCCCATAGCCAACCTCCCCATGTCCAACCCTCCCCAACAACCACAGCAGACTACATAAGGACAGATATAACCTTCACAAGTTGTAAAAAGCAATCGAGTGAATGCTAGTGCAAGAATACATTCAACAATAGAAAGGGCAATATGGCCTCTCAAGAACCCAGTCTTCCTACATCAGTAAGACCTGAACATTCTAATGCACCTGAAGCACAAGAAAGTGACCTTAGTAATAACTTTATGAAGATGATAGAAGACCTTAAAGAGGAGATGAAAATTTTCCTTAAAGAAATCAAGGAAAAGACAAAAAATTAAAGAAATCAAGAAAACCCTTTTTTAAAAAGTCAAGAAAAAACAATCTTACAGTTGAAGAAAATAGTTCAAGACTTAAAAATTGAAATAGACACAAGAAACACATACTTAAGGAATTCTGAAAATAGAAATATCAGGTAAGTGAACACGCACTACAGTGCAAGTATCACCAACAAAATACAAGAGATGGAAGAGCAATCTCAGGTGTTTGAAGATACGATCAAAGAAGATGATCAACGAAAATGCTAAATACAATAAATTCTTAACACAAAACATCTAGAAAATCTAAGGCACCAAGAAAAGATCAGATCTAAGAAAAATAGGGATAGAATGAAAAGAATTCCATCTCAAAATCATAGAAAACATATTCAACAAAATCATCGGAGAAAACTTTCCCAACTGATAAAGGGCATGCCTATGAAAGTACAAGATGCTTAAAGAACAGCAAACAGGCTGAAACAAAAAGAAGTAATATTATAAAAGCCATATAATAATCAAAGCACTGAGAATACAGAATAAAGAAAGAATGTCAAAATCTGCAAAAGAAAAAGTCTAAGTAACATATAAAGGCATACCTGTAAGAATTACCCCTTACCTCTCAATGGAGACTCCAAAATCCAGAAGGTCCCGCATAGACTTTTTGCAGACACTAAGAGACCATGGATGTGAGCAAAGACCACTCTACCCAGAAAAACTTTCAATCACCATAGACAGTCAAACTAAGATATTTCATGACAAAACCAGATTTAAGCAATACCTTTGCACAAACTCCAGCCCTAAATAGTCCCTAGAAGGAAAACTCCAGGCTAACGAAGGCAATAGATAATAGCACACCAGCAAAACACAAAGAAAGGAAACACACACAACAACTACTACTACCACTAAACCCCCCCAAATGACAGGAAATAACAATCACTGGTCCTTAATATCTCTAGAGATCAATGGACTCAATTTTCCAATAAAAAGACACAAAGGATACAAAACCAGGATTCATTGTTGTGCTTCATACAAGAAACATATTTCAACCTGTGTAGCTATACTAATATCTACAAAAATAGCCAGGCGATGGTGGTGCATGCCTTTAATCCCAGCACTTGGGAGGCAGAGGCAGGCGGATCTCTCTGAGTTTGAGAACAGCCTGGTCTACAAAGTTAGTTCCAGGACAGGCTCCAAAAAAGAAAAAAAAAAAAAAAGCCGCAGAGAAACCCTGTCTCGAAAAACCAAAAAAAAAAAAAACCTACAAAAATAGACTTTAAACTAAAATTAATCAAAAGAAATTGAGAAGGATATTCATCACAGTAAATATCCATCAAGATGAAGTCTCAGTTCTGACTCTCTATGTCCCAAATACAAGGTCACCAAAATTTGTAAAAGAAATATTACTAAAGCTTAAATAACACATCAAACCCCACAATTAGTAGTGGGAAATTTCAATTCCATACTCTCACCCATGGACAGTTCTGCCAGAAAAACTTATCAGAGAAATATGCTATGACTCAAATGGACTTAATAGACATCCACAGAATATTTCACCCAAAAACAAAAGAATAAACATTTTTCTCAACACCGCATGGAACCTTCTCTAAAATTGACCATATACTGGGACACAAAGAAAATCTCAACAGATATAAAATTTGTAATAATCCTCTGTACCTTATCAGATCACCATGGGGTAATGTTAGAATTCAAAACTAACTGGGGACATCGCCCTGGGCACCTGGGAGCCACGCTAGGTTCCAGTCTCTTGCCAACCCTAAGGTGGCTCCCTTAACTAAGATGTGTGCTTCCCTGCTCCCCTATCCAGCCTTCCTTTATCCCAATCATCCCGTTTCCCCAAGTTTCCCCCATCCTCCCCTTCTCACTTTTCTCTCCACATCTCCCCTTACCCCCGTCCCGCTCCACCCCCAAAGATCCCAATTTTTTGCCCGGCAATCCTGTCTACTTCCCATAGCCAGGAGGATAACTATATGTTTTTCTTTGGGTTCACCTTCTTATTTAGCTTCTTTAGGATCAGTTAGTTCCTTGAGCAGCTGAGGATAGGGAACCTGAAATGACCCTATCCTATAGCCATACTGATGAATATCTTGCATATCACCATAGAACCTTCATCTGGCGATGGATGGAGATAGAGACAGAGACCCACATTGAAACACCGGACTAAGCTCCCAAGGTCCCAATGAGGAGCAGAAGGAGGGAGAACATGAGCAAGGAAGTCAGGACCACGAGGGGCGCACCTACCCACTGAGACAGTGGGGCTGATTTATTGGGAGCTCACCAAGGCCAGCTGGACTATGACTGAAAAAGCATGGGATAAAACCGGACTCTCTGAACATGGCGAACAATGAGGGCTGATGAGAAGCCAAGGACAATGGCACGGGGTTTTGACCCTACTTCATGTTCTGGCTTTGTGGGAGCCTAGCCAGTTTGGATGCTCACCTTCCTAGACATGGACAGAGGGGGAGGACCTTGGACTTTCCACAGGGCAGGGAACCCTGACTGCTCTTTGGACTGGAGAGGGAGGGGGAGAGGAGTGGGGGGAGGGGGAGAAGGATGGGAGGAGGGGGAAACTTTTTTTTCCTTTTCTCAATAAAAAAATAAAAATAAAATAAAAAAAGAATTCAACAATAAAACTAACTACAGAAAACCATCAAACACATGAAAGTTGAACAGTTCTCAACTGAACTATCGCTGGGTCAAGGAAGAAATAAAGAAAAAATAAATAGTTTCTACGATTCAGTGAAAATGAATTCATATCACAACAAAACGAATGGAACACTACGAAAACCGTGCTAAGAGGAAAGCTCACAACACTAAGAACCTATATAAAAATAATTGGAGCCGGGCGGTGGTGGCGCACGCCTTTAATCCCAGTACTCGGGAGGCAGAGGCAGGCGGATCTCTGTGAGTTCGAGACCAGCCTGGTCTACAAGAGCTAGTTCCAGGACAGGCTCCAAAACCACAGAGAAACCCTGTCTTGAAAAAACCAAAAAAAAAAAAAAAATAATAATAATTGGAGAAATCTCACACTAGTGACTTAATAACACACCTGAAAGTTCTAGAACAAAAAGAAGCAAAGTTATTCAGAAGAAGTAGATGTCAGGAAAAAAAAAATCAAACTTCAAACTCCAGGTTGAAATCAATAAAACAGAAATAAGGAGAGTGATACAAAGAATCAATGAAGCAAAGGGTTGGTTCTTTGAGAATCAATAAGATAGACAAACTCTTATCCAGTCTAACCAAAAGGCAGAAATTTGCAAGCAATTGGATGGAACTAGACAAAAACTATAGGGAGTGAGGCAATCCAGATTCAGAAAGACAAACACAGTATGTACTAACTCATAAGTGGATAGAAGCTATAAACCAAAGCAAAGGATAACCAGCCTACAGTCCACAGCTACAGAGAAAAGGAAGGGGAGTGGGAAAAATATATAATTCAGTAAAAACAGTAAATAAGAGTATCCAAATTAACAAAATCAGAAATGAAAGAAGGATATAACAATCAACACTGAGGAAATCATTAGGCCTTATTTCAAAAACCTGTACTCAACAAAATTAGAAACTGACATATTTCTGTCTAGGTACCACATACCAAAATTAAATCAATACCAGATAAACAATCTAAATGGACTTATAATCCCTAAGGACATGGAAAAAGTCATTAAAACTCACACAACCAAAACAAAACAAACAAACAAACAACAAAAACTGGCCCAGACAGTTTCAGCAAAGAATTCTACCAGAATTTCAATGAAGAGGTAATTCCAATATTCCTCAATTTGTTCCACACAAGAAAAACAGAAGGAAAAGTATCAAACTCTTATGAGGCTAAAGTTATCCTTATATCCAAACCCCTCAAAGATGTAGCAAAAAAAAAAAGAGAGAATTACAGACCAATCTTTCTCCTGAACATTAATGCAAAAATACTCAATGCAGTACTAGCATACTGAATCCAAGGATACAAAAATAAAACCATCCACCATCATCAAGTAACCTTCATCCCAGAGATACAGGGAAGGTTCAACATATGAAATCTGTCAATGAAATCCACCATATAAACAAACTGAAGGGAAAAAGCCCATATGATCATCTAATTAGATACTGTAAAAGCCTTTTAACAAAATCCAAAACCCCCTTATGATAAAGGTCTTGGATGGATCAAGGTTACAAGGAATATCCTTAAATATAATAAAAGCAATATGGAGCAAGCTGACCGCCAGCATCAAATTAAATGGAGAAAAACTCAAAGCAATGCCACTAAAATCAGAAAGAAGACAAGGCTGTCTACTCTCTCCATATCTATTCAATACAGGATATAGTACTCGAAGTTCTAGCTCTAGACATAAGAACAAAAGGAAATCAAGGGGAAACAAACTGGAAAGGAAGAAGTCAAACTTTCACTATTTGCAGACAATATGATAGTATACAAAAGTGAGCACAAAAATTCAACCAGGATTTTTCTACTGCAGATAATCTCTTTCAGGAATGTGGCTGGCTACAAGATTAACAACAACAACAAAAGAAAAGCTCTCTTCTATAGAAACGATAAATGAGCTGAGAAAGAGATCAAAGAAACAACACCTTTATATTACCCACAGCTAAAATAAAGTATTGTGGGCTAACTCTAACCAAACAAGTACAAGATCTATATGATAAGAACTTCAAGTCTTTGAAGAAAGAAATTGGAGAAGAGATCTGAAATGGAAAGATCTCCCATGTCTACAGACCGGTAGGATCAACCTAGTAAAAATAGCGATCTTAGCAAAAGCAATCTATTGTTTTAATGTAATTCCATCAAAATTCCAACCCAATTCTTCAAAGATCTTGAAACAACATTACTCAACTACAGATGGAAAAACAAAAAACCCAGGATAGATAAAATAAATGATCCTGTTAATAAAGGAACTTCTGGAGTTATCACCACTCTTGACTTCAGGCTCTATGCAAGAGCTATAGTAATAAAAACAGCATGACTTTGACAGAAAAATAGACAGATGGACAATGGAATTAGAAAGAAGATCCTGACATAAATCCACACATATATAGACCTGATTTTTTGACCAAGAAGCCAAAATTGTACAATAGAAAAAAGAAGCATCTTCAACAAATAGTGCTGGCATAATTGGATGTTGGGCTGTAGAAAATGCAAATAGATACCTTTCTATGGCTCTGTACAAAATGCAAGTCCAAGCAGATAAAAGACCTCAAAATAAATCCAGTTAAATTGAATCTGATAGAAAAGAAAGTGGGAAGTAGTTTTGAACACATTGGCACAGGAAACAGCTTCCTGAATGGAACACCAGCAGCATAGACACTGAGAATGACAATTTAAAATAATGGAACCTCATGAAACTGAAAATATTACTTAAGGCAAAGAAAACTGTCAATAATATAAAGCTGCAGCCTATAGAATGTGGAAAGATCTTCATCAAATCCACATCTGACAGAGGGGCTAATCTCTAAATACATAAAGGATTAAAAAAAAAACTAGACATCAAACTACTGAAGAAACCATTTAAAAATGGGGTACAGATTTAAACAGAGAATTCTCAATAGAAGAATCTCAAATGGCTGAGATACACTTAAAAAATTATCCAACATCTTTTGCCATCAGGGGAATGCGAATCAAAATGGTTCTGAGATACCATTTTATTCCTGTCAAAATGACTATGATCAGAAACATTAATGACAGTCTGTCTTGGACAGGATTTGGAGTTAGGGGAACACTTATCCACTGCTGGTGAAAGTGGAAACTTGTATATCCACTTTGAAAATCAGTGTGGTGATTTCTAAAAAAAAAAAATTGGGTGTCGATTTACCTCAAGACCTAGCTATACCAGTCTTGGGTATGTATATCCAAAGGATGCTCAATCATACCACGAGGGCACTTGCTCAGTTCTTTTCATAGTAGCATTATTGATAATAGCCAGAAACAACCCAGATGCCCCTCAATGAAGAATGCATAAGAAAAATATGGTACATTTACAAAATATAGTATTACTAAACTGTAAAAAACAATGATCTAATGAAATTTGCAGGAGAATAGATGAAACTAGAAAGCAATCATCCAAGTGAGGCAACCCAGACCCAGAAAGACAAACATGGTATATATTCACTCATAAGTGGATATTGCCTGTAAAGTAAAGGATTACCAGGCTACAATCCACAACCCTGAAGAGGCAGGAAGAGAGATGCATGGATTTTCTTGGAAAAGAAAAATAGAAGGTATCTATGGGGTAAACTAGGGAGTGGCAGTAAGGTATAGAACATAATGAATCAGTTTAGGTTGAGGGATATGAAAAAAGAAAAAAATAATGAAAAAGATATCTTGATGAGGGAGCATTTGGAGTGTAGGGAGAAACCTGGTACCAGGGAAGCTTCCAGGAATCTGCAGGATGACCCCAGCTAAGACTCTTAGCAATAGTGGACAGGGTGCCTGAATTGGCCTTTTCTTGTAATCCAGATTGGTGCCAGTAGAGAAAATTCATCTAGTAACTGATGGAAGCATAAGCAGAGACTCACAGCCAAGCACTGGGCTGAACTCCATGAGTCCTGTGAAGAGAGAGAGAGGAAGGATTGTACAAACCAGAGGGGTCAAGGTCATGACAAGGGAATCCACAGAATCAGCTGACATAATGTTGTAGGAGCTCACTGCCTTTGGATTGACAGCTAGACAGCCTGTGTGGAATGGGGTCATCCTACAGCCTCTGCATGTGTGGATGACATTTCTGTAGCTTGGTCTGTTAGTGGGGTTGCTAGCAATGGGATCAGTACCCTCAAGTCCTTGTCACTTGAGGTGGCTTTTGGTAACCTATGCTGGGTTTCCTAGCCCAGTCGTGATGCAGGAGGAGGAGCTTGGTCCTGCCACAACTTAATGTGCCTGGTTTTCTTAACTCCCGTGGAAGGCCTGTGCCTTTCTGAATAGAAATGGAAAATATGTGGGGGAGGGCAAATAACAGTGGTGGGGAAGAGAATGGGAGGAGAGGAGGGAGGGGAATCGGTGGTCAGTATGTAAAGTACATTTAAAAATGTCAAAAATAGAAAACCTAGACAGGATATTTTGTTTAATTGTAATTAATCCCACTGTTATGTTCAGATATGAACATGTGGAACCTTCATGTAAAGTTGAATCATTTTTTTAATGATATTTTGATTTTCACATATTATTTATATGAAGACAAGTGAACATATTTGTGTAATTATTGTTTATTTTGCTGCCGGTGTTCTCACTCACTAAGTATAAGTAGAATGCAGTTCTGGGATCTACTAACTATGCTTATAAATATTTTTTGAAAAATTTCTCTTTCTTACTCTTATAGTCATGTACTTAAAGGTTATTTATGTATTATATATATTATAGATATAACTTGATTAATCTCTTGGTTCTTATTAGCAGTCTTATTTGTAGCATAATTGAAGGTGTTTGCAAAGAATTTAGGCTATAACTCTACATTTTTTCTAAATTTTCAGTCGTCATAATATTTGAACATATTTATGAAGTAGAGCATGATAATTGGATACATTTATTCAATTATCTAAGTATAGCTATGTATTTTCTATGTAATGAAAAAATTAGAGTAATTAGCATTTATATCCTCTCACATGTTTCTATGTGTTGGGATCCTTTTAATGATTCCCTTATAATTATTTTTAAATGCATGATAAATTTTTGTACATGATAATTACCTTATGTTGTGGAACTCAAGAACTAATTCCTCCTCTGCAGCTATAATTTGGTCACCACTGTCTAACATCATTCTAGTGTTCAGCATAAAATTATCTCTGTATTTTACAATATAATTCTTCTTGGTTCACTAGTTTACATGACTTACCTTTTGGACTGTGTATGTATTCTTTAAAGTGAAGTTTTGTGCCAGAAGGTAGAGACAGGAGAATTTCTGTGAGTTCTGGTCTCATGTGTTCTACATGGGTATTTCAAGCAAGTCATACTACATACACCAAGTGTCTTTTGGGGACTAGAGAACCGGCTCAGTAGTTAAGATCACTTATTTCTCTTGTGGAGAACTTGGGTTTGATTCTCAAAAGATTACAACTAGTTCTACGTCCAGTTCAGGAAGTTTTGACACCTTCTTCTGGTTTCTGCTGTCTCCAGAAACACATAAATATAAGCATACAAATACTCATGAACATCAAACACACACACACACACACACACACACACACACACACACAGTAAATGCCTTTTGGAAAAGAACATGTTTTATTCTCTAAAAGCAGAGTTGTTTCTAGTAGTGCTTGTGCAAATTGGATTACGGTGTTGTGGAATTTGTATGTAGAAATCCAGATTTTCAATTCATTTCTGGAATTTAATTGTTGTGCCATCTTAAATAAGTCTTTAAAACACTCTGAGATATATATTTCTAATCAATAATACCATGATAATAATGCCCACTTTAAGAGAAATCTTATGATAACTGAGTGTCGTAAGTGCAGTATCTACACTGTCTTAGCAAATATATGAGTGTCACAAAATGGCTAACAGTTAAAAAGATGATGACTAATTATCTTAGTATAGCAAGATAAAGACAGTGAGATTTGGGTTTACTGAGTTCATTCAATAGATGATGTGGGAGTATCTTCTGTTTTGTGTTGATTTCATTGGTTAATAAAGAAACTGCATTGGCCATTTGATAGGCCAGCCTTTAGGTGGGTGAAGTAGACAGAACAGAATTCTTGGAAGAAGGGAAGTTAAGCAAACGCCATGCCTCTCCTCCCCAGGGCAGACGCAATGGAGCCATCCCCCAGGTCAGACATGGTGAATCTTTCCCGGTAAGACATCACTTTGTGGTGTTACACAGGTTATTAAAAATGGGTTAATCAAGATGTGAAAATTAGCCAGTAAGAGGCTAGAACTAATGGGCCAAACAGTGTTTAAATGAATACAATTTGTGTGTAGTTATTTCGGGGCATAAGCTAGCCAGGCAGCCGGGAGCTGGGTGTCAGGGATGCAGCCTGCTGCTCCCAATACAAATAGACATTTAATGAACATGTATTATATATACAGTATTATATACATGTCTACACACACAGTAGGCACAACATTAGACATGACAAGACAGGCCTCCAAGCTAAAAAGAAGCTCCTTTAAAAAAATCACTTAAAAATCGGAGTTGATCAGCACTGACTGTCACAATGAAATTTCTGTCGTTTCCCTTCTACTTACAGGGCTAAGCCTCATTTTTATCCAGTATTTTCTTTGCAATTATGATCTTATTCTTTTCTATATTTTTGGAATTAATGTTTGAAATTAAAAATCAAGTTATATGTATGTATCATACACAATGTTTTATTAAAAATATGTATATATTGTCATGTGGCTATATTGAGATAATTAGCAGGTGTTTTATCCCTCATATTTATCTCCTAAATGTATCAATTTTGGGGGAAAAGACTTATTAATTTTACATAGATATCTTTGTAAACAGTGAAAGTAAATGTATATATTATATCTAAAATTTATCCTAAAGCAAGATAATACATATCAAATTAAAAAAGAAAAATATGGCAGACTTATGGAATATTTTGTGGGCTTTTCTATGAAAAAGATCAAGTTTCTATTTCATTTACATTTTTTTGTATAGAGAAGCAGAAGAAATTATGTTAAGATAAAGTGATTGTCATTTGTAGATCCCAAGAATACTCACATTTGCAAAAGGCAGTTACAAGAGATTTCCCTTAGAATTTTTATATATGAATAAGGATATGGAGAGTCTTGTAGGCTTGTTAAGGTAAAATGAAACCTTGGAGGCAGCTGAAGTCAGAACTGATAGGTAATATAGGGTTCTCACAGCAATGAGAACGCAGGCAAGCAAGAAACTCATACTTACCACAGTAAACACAATGGAATGCTATATTGAGGCCTATACACAGTGTGAAACAGGCATTTGTGTAACCAGATAGTTCATAGGTTTTTATTAGCCTCATTTGAACAGATGATCAGGGAAAGTATTAATCAGAGCAAGTTTTATACAAACATAAGCCAGGTTTCAGCAGGTAGACCAGCAAGACGGAAGAACCAAACACAAAATGAAAATATCAACAAAATGTGTTTGTTTTTCCCGCACTATAAAGAACCCCACCATTATCTGGGAAGGAAGTACAATGAGGTCCTCAGGCAAGCCTATCAGTGTACAGTCTCATCAAGCTGTGACTCATAGACCCAAGGACACATCATCCAAGGAACATATTGAACTGGCTTCTATGAGGTCAGTCTCTACTTTCAACATGAAATAAAACAAAGCTAACAGAGAGAAATCTTAGCAAAAATATTTTCATACATTAGTATAATGTTTAACAGAATAAGAATGTTTGCATGTAACTTATCAAAATCTTATTTTCTGAGAGATATATTCAAAAATAAAACAAAATTATTATCATGCATACAAATAATGATAATAGTAAATAATAATTAACAGTAATAACCATAAAATATACTTTTGAGGGACTAGAGTATCAGAGCATTTTTATAGGCTCACTTTTGTATACTCACTTCAGCAAATGCATTCTGAAGTTTTAACATGGAATGAGTCATATTTAATTGCCACTGTACATTGACTTTTTGAAGAATCTTGTCTAAATACAATCCTCAGAAAGAAAGACGCTCACTTTCGCATCTGAAGTGCTGCTTGCCAGCTCACAAAAACATCGATGAAAACACTTTTGAAAGCACTTATATTATAGGCACTTTTCCCCTAACACTGAAGCATGGCACCATTAGTTTTCAGGCTTCTCACATTCTAATTTAAAAATTCCATAGACGATTGCATCTGGATTTGTTGATTTTTAAAATTACAAGTGATTCACTATTGTAAGCTGCAGGTAACTTGTTCTCATGGTTTCCAAACCAGTGTGATGGTTCAGCCTTGCTCTCCCAACACATGGGAGCATGCAGGACTTTCATAAGTTTGAGATCAACCTGCACTATGTGAGTTCAAACCTAATTAGTAGTATGAGTTTAGACCTTTTAAAAATCTAAATACTTTTCTGGGTTAATACACAGTTTTATAACTTTGACTTATCTTCTCTGAAAAAATAATGACTGTCATTTTCAAAGAAAAATTCATCAATACATTTTGTAGGTTTCTGATAATTCTGATTCCAAGACAACATTTCAATTAAATATTGAGATTTGGACTTTGCAGCTTTGACTCACATAGCTATATACTAGTTGAGTGATCTGTCCATTTATTCATTTGTTAGAAGCTCACAACTGTCTAAATCTCTCCTCAAACTTTACATGATAATAGACTGTTCTATACTCCTTTGTATTTCCCCAAGAGGACACTATTGGTTTAATAAGCACTTGGACACTTTATTGCTTCAGACTCAATCTTGGGCTTAATAAATCCATGAAGCCAGCAACTTTGTGCCAGATTTTGTGCTAGAAGATGAATATATAAGAAATCAGAAAAACACATTTGTCTTCCTGAACTCAGAAATTTCCAGAGACATGTAAAGCTATAAATAGTGTCATAATAGGTATACATGTAAAATCTTGAGACAGTATTGGATACAAACACATCAGAATGAAGTGGGATTGAATACTGGGGTTCCCTTGATCAGTGTGGTATAAGAAAACAGTGGGTTTTTTTTTTGTTTGTCCCTGATACATTTAGAGAAACCATTCTTAGGTGGGGAGAAAAAGATAGAACTAGAAAGAAGGGAAACAGGAAAATATGTGTTTCTAAAGCATTGCTGAACATCTAAGAGGCATATTCTAAACAACCAAAAACCAATACAAGAATGGTGTGACTTGGGTTCACAATATTAAATAATTTCTAAGATTATTGTACTTTTTAGGATACTGTTTGTCTGAACCCAAATGTGTATGTTTGTGTAGTAGCGTGACTATTAGAATACAAGGAGAATTTATAATTCTAACAGAGGGCATAGATAACATTTGTGTGATATAGTCATGGAGGATTTTCTGGAAGAAATTTTAAAGATTTACTTATTCATGTATGTGTGTCTTTGTGTGTGTATGTTTATACATGTTTATGTAAGCCTATATGTGCAGGTATATGCACTGTGCAAGTGCGGAGGCCAGAAAAGTTCACTGGATGACTCAGAGCTGATGTCACAGTCTGGATCTGAGATCAGACCCCTAAGCATTTCATTACTTTTGGGAGCTTCTGTGGTTAATATTTTTCAATACATTGTTAACACAGCATGCCACCTTTAAGGTGTGCAATTTTAGTTCATCTGAAAGATGTCTTTTGCCACTTCATGTAGTTTGTCCAGAAGTTCTAGACAGTGAGGTAGAAACATATTTGTAAGACAGAGATGCACATTCAACTGATACCACTATTTCCAGGTTGTGTATGTGAGAGCATACTTGCATGGGGATTTTGGATGCTCTCTATTGTGGAGTTGGAGTCTGAGTTCCTAAGATTTACAGTAGACTGAAAGTTTGGTGATCAGAAAAATAGACAGTTTGGTCATTTGGAGTGTTCATCAACATTTCTGTCCTGATCATGCAATGAGGTTGCATATTTGGGCCTACATTGATTAAGTCCAGTACAGATTCCATGCAGCTCAACTGTAGATTATTCTCAAACTAGATAATTTGGGTTTGTCTTTAAAGTACAGTAGGTTTAATCTGGTTGTGGCAGGTAGGCTGCATTAGCATTGAAATTCTTTATGAATGAGGCTTCTTTAAATTTCTCCACATATGTGCTTGGTTGGTGTGGGACAATGATCTGTGTTCTGTCAGCTATATTTTAAATAAACGCTGATTGGCCAGCAGCCAAAGTATAGGCAGGACAACCAGACAGGAAATAGAGGTGGGTCAATGAGAACAGGAGAATTCTGGGATGAGGAAAGCTTGATCCACATTCCTGACCCAGCCACAGAAGAAGCAAGATGTGACTGCCCTGATGAATATGGTACTGAGCCATGTGGCTAACATAGACAAGAATAATGGGCTAATATAAGTTATAAGAGTTAATAAGAAGTCTGAGCTACTAGGTCAATCAGTTTACAACTAATGTAGACGTCTGTGTGATTTCTTTAGGACTTAGCGCTTGTGGGAACCAGGCAGGACAGAAAACCCTAACAACACTTGTTTTTTGTTGTTTTTGTTTTTGTTTTGTTTTGTTTTTAAATAGAACAGAATCATTTTTATTGAATATTTTTTTTCATATATATTCTGAAAACTGTCTTCTTTCCCCCAGTTCCTTCCATGTGCTCCCTACTCACACAAGTCCACATCCTTTCTTTCTGTCTCATTAGAAAACATCAACAACAAAAACAAAACAAAGCGAAACACCTTAAACAAAACAGAATAAAGTTTGTTGAAGGAAAGGAAAGTTTTTGTTGAGGTGGCTGAAGACTGTTGAATTATTTCATTCCTGATTCTCATAGCAATAGTAGTCTCTTTCATCCACTCTATATGCAACCATTAACTTTCTGCTTTGTATCAGATACTGGATTAGTCTAGGAGGATACAGAGATGAATGAAAATAATCACACTAGCTGCATAGACTTGCTTAATAGTCAATGAAATCCACAACTCAAAACTCATCCCTTTTACCTCAGTCTTCTGTATATTAGCTAATATTATACGTATTAACACATATAACTTTGGAGTACCAATCATGTGCCAAGAAAGAATAAAGGGTTCTGGAGAAAAATGGTAAAAGAATTCTCATTGTGTTATTTCAAAGTTTTGTCTTTTATTCTACTCAAATTGTGGAAAATCTTCCACAAAAGTTAATTTCATTCCCAGCAAGCATAGCAGAAAGCAGGAGAATCAGAAGGAAAAGAATTTGTTAATTCTTTCTGAGCCTAGACACTTGTCTTATAAAAAACACTCATCTTATCAACAAACTGTATTTATCCCTTTAACTACTGTGTTTATCACCAGAAAGTGAATCCCAAAATCCTTTGAATTTCAATGATAGGGGAACTACAAGCTTTGAGATCCCCTCCTTAATCCTCTTGTTTCACAAAGGAAGAGGTCTGGGCTACATGGAGACCAAAGGAACATTCTGAATCGCCCAGTTGACACAAGATTACATCTTCAATTTCACCTTCATTGTATGTTACTTTTTTAGAAATGGGTGCAATGTGTTTCTGTGAATCTCTGGATTTTCAGTGGAACAGAATTTTCTGGTAAAGGAATCAAGAAAACAGATTAGTTTCTAAGCTGTGTAGCTAGCAGAGTTATTAAATATTAACTAGAAGACACTGCAGTCATACATAGAAATACATTTTCCATTTTATTGCCAACATATCATCTTAGAGTGGAAAATAACATTGGCAAAGACACTCCAATATCATTTTCTCAGCAGCAGTAATTAAAGCACGCAGAGCTTCCTACAAATGAAATACAGGCAGCACATTCCAAACAGAGCAGGTCTTGGGTATTTGTGAGACTGATCTGACGTAGAAAAGAAGCACTATTTTAACAGACAGAAAGAAATGATGACAAGAGCACATCAAAATACCTTTTCTGGTACATGGAAGCATTTGAAGGAAAGAAGTTAGTTTAGAAATGATCTACTTTTGGTAAGATGCAATAGTTTTTTGATTTATTTTGCAAAGGTAACGACATTTTAGAATGGATGGACCACCAAACTAGTGCCAGCTGGATAGGAATGGTCAGGCCTTCCAATGTCCCAGACTGTAATGGAGTTTCAGTATTTAAATATGTAACATTTTTGTGGGGACATGTCAAAAATTTGTAGCTTTTATAAGGTTTGTCACTATTTTGCACAATAATATACATAGATAGACACAGTCACTGTCCCCACCATAGTGCCCAACTATTAGAAAATAGAAAGATTACTATGAGCATCATGTGTTTAAGTTCTATATACAGTTATCCTGGTTTTAAATCTCAGACATTTCTTCCTAGTAATGAATGGTTGTCAAGTCACCTAATCTCTAAGTATCTCTGTTATTTTTAAAATGAAACCAAGCTAAGTGACAATCCTACAGTGTCATTTACATTTGAACTATTTGAAGTACAAAACCTTTTCATGTTAAATATAATCTATTTTGTAATGTTAAATTTAATATACCTTTGTAGAATAGAGCATTAAGTAATTATTGATAATATGACAAAGTCAATTAAGAATATATTTTGGCATATTTTATTTTCTTATGTTTTCGCAAATATAGATTCAAGTTAAAGAAACAAGTCTAAAATAATGCAGCATCTGCTTGTAAGAGCCTGTCTTGTCAGCCTGTCTATGATTGAAATGTTTCTACAGCTAAGAGCCTAGAGCACAGTAACTTTAAAAAAGTTTTTCGGGTCAGAAAATTGAGTAGCTATCATGGTATATTGTAGATTTGATTCCCTAGTGATTTCATAAAGAAAGAGAAAAAGGAAGCTAGGAAGAAATATATATGAATTTCTTTGGAGTGTGGGAAATGTTGAGAAATGTATTCCAGCTTCAAAAGAAAAAAAAATTAAAGGAATTTAAAGACATCTGGTTTTTCCATATTTTTATATTACTGCTAGTCATGGATTTAAACCAATAAACTCCCAAACAGATTAAATAGCTTTGTAGCCAGATGCTGTATCCTGGTGCTGGCATGGAAGGCCTTGATGAAGTTAGCAGCTTTAAAGTGAGCACAGGAGTTTGCAACTATTTCTTAGCACCAACAGGCACAACAGGGACAGTGTAAGCCTTTCAGTGCGTGTATGCGTGTGTGTGTGTGTGTGTATGTGTGTGTGTGTGTGTGTGTGTGTGTGTGTGTGTGTGTGTGTGTTGAGGATTTCTGATGTCTACTACCAAAATAAACAACAACAACAATGTTGTTTTTTATTTTTTAATATTTATTTATTTTGTATACAATATTCTGTCTGTGTGTATGCCTGCGGCCAGAAGAGGGCACCAGACCTCATTACAGATGGCTGTGAGCCACCATGTGGGTGCTGGGAATTGAACTCAGGACCTTGGGAAGAGCAGGCAATTCTCTTAACCTCTGAGCCATCTCTCCAGCCCACAATGTTGTTTCTTTATATAATCCTATAAAACAGAACTTCTAGCTAAGAAAGTAGCAACAGAAGAAAATAAGAAAAAACCCTACACAGCAGAATACACTCTTAGTAACCTAGTTTCAAATTTCCCATTTCACTTTTCAGCTTAGATCATTCATGATTTTTTTTCTCTGAAGGTGTGTATAATTATATACAGCAAGCATTTTGTTTCCATATTAATGTTTACAAACCTTTACTATGTGTCTAATGTTTCATAAATGGAGAAGCATGAGATAAATCAAGGAGAATGGGAGAATGAGAGGAAAATGAATAAACCTGTTTATTCACATTGAGGCCTAGGAGTAGAGATGCTGATGTTTTGGGTCAACAATTAATTATTTATTTGGAAATTCTGCGCAAATTTGACACAAGATTGCTTTTAATCTCACTATCATGTGGTATTTTTCAATGGTGAGAAAAATGCCACAGCTTTAATAACAATGAAAAGAATGATAGATAGCTCTCACATGGTATACACCACTATAAAGAAAATTACTATTGGATATTACTAAGTTGTTATTATATTATTTTATTTTAATTATATATACATGTGTGTATGTGTTTGTACATGTGGGTTTGCATGAGTGCAGATGTTCAAAGAGGAAAAATAGTGCATTTGATCTCTTGGAGCTGAAATGAAAGGCAGTTGTAAGCTACCCAATATGATTACTAAGAGTAGAACTCACGTTATCCACAAGAGTAAGGTTTGCTGTTAAATATTAAGAAATTTATCCATCCCCTCGTTTCTGAATTTTAATTAAAAATTGTCTTCCTAACTGACAGTGGTGGTTCATGATTTAATCCCAGCACTTGGGTAGCAGAGGCAGGCAGATCTTTGTGAATTTAAGGCCAGCCTAGTTCTAGGACAGCCAAGGGTTATGCAAGGATATATAATGTTTATTTTTTCCCTGATATTTTAAATATTTGTCCATTTAATTTTTTCATGTTTATTCATGTTGGACATGGGCGTGGCACATACACAATTGCGTGTGTAGATGTATGTGCCCATGACCACACAAGGATGTCAGAAAAGTTATTAAGTGTCCTGATTTTTCATTGTCTGCCTTCTCCCTGGGTCTCTCACTAAAAACTGAATTAGGTTGGTGGCTTGTAAATCATACAACCATGTCCTTTCCTCCCTAGCACCAGAGCTACAAGAAATTATGGCCACACCTGGCTTTCTGGGTGAGTTCTGGAGATTTGAACTCAGGAGCTTATGTTATTGTAGGAAACACTCCTACCTACTGAAGAATTTTCTTAGCCCTTGGTTTTTTTTTTTTTTTAATTTTATGGGCATATCAAGTTTGATCATTTTTAAAATTCTTGGATTTTATCTTGTTCAATTCAATCTACCTTTCTGTTATTTCATGTAAGAGACCATTGTACAGATTGGAGTCTTTCCTTGTTCCTTCCATCTTTGATTCCTCTCGTTCTCTTATTCTTTTTCCTATTAGAAATTCTGGGACAGTTATTTTAAAAGTTCTTGAGAAGATGGAGTAATGTAAAACAATGCAGAAATATTTCAAGGGAAATGAATTAGAAGAGGAGCTCACTCTTCAACAGCTTTTCCATATTACAGGAGTAACATGACCTTTTTAGCAAAAATCAAAAATGTCTGGAACAGTTTTAGTTGCTATTACTTAAATAATAAAATTAACAATTGGGTATGTGAGCAGTAATGGTTCAAGGTAGGCCATAAAACACAAGATAGTTTGTTTAAAAACTTATTTGGCAATATGCAACTAATAGGGGTTGAAAAATTCTGTATAGTGAAAAGTTATGGGATTCCCATTCATTCTTAAGAATTTGTATGACATAAAGCTCTCAGAAAGTGTAGTGATTACCATTTTACTAAGCTGGACCTGTGAGGTTCTTGAGCACTATATTTTGTCTTCACTTAGTAGAATGTCAGATTGTAAATAAAAGTACCATATTGCAAAATCATATATTTCTAAATGAACTAATACAGTAAGGAGAATGACTTAGTTTTCTGTAACTATGTAATTGATGTATTTTACTTCACAAATTTGAATACGTTGTTTCTTTGGCAAGAAGATGATAACAGAAAAGTTCTGTGAAAACCATAGAAATTATAATAAAAATTTGATGGTATTATAAAAAATTATCATGACTTCCATTAATTAAGGTATGACTTGCTGCCAGTAAGCATGTGTGAAAGGGTCATGCTTGAAATCACTCAGAAATGATTGATAAATGTTCGTTTATTTTTTTTAAAGACAGTGCTTGTTATATACCTCGAGGTATTTTTTGTGAAGAAGAACTAACATTAACACTGAAAAACACTTCAGACGTTTAGAAATCCATTTCTAGCATGATGTTATGACTGAATGGATAGGCTGGCATAGACAGTGTGTTAGTACACATACTGAACAGTACTGAACTGGAAGCTTATCCCCAAATATTAGATTTCACCTACAAAGCCAAAAATGCCCCTTCAAAGATGGACTAAGCATTCTGATTGTATGTTCTTCATTGTGAAAGGCTCCAGAACTAAACAAAGAGAAGACACATAAAACAGGCATATGTTCTTTCTATTCCTTGTCATACTTTTATAGTGGAATCAAAGCAAGTGTGCTTGATGCTCATATCAAATATGCATACATAATCATATACATTATATGTGTGTGTGTGTGTGTGTGTGTGTGTGTGTGTTAGACGTAAGTGTACATAATGTTTTTCCTATCTTTTTACAGATAGGAATCTGATAGGTATATCAATCATTCATTTATTAAATTATTACAAACTGACTGGTAATCAAAAGCCAAATTGATATTAAGATAAGTCATACAAAATAAAGTCATATTAAAGTAAAATCAATACCAACAGGATACTATTTAAAACCCATCTGGACATAGGTAGTTAAATGGCTCATCAGATAAAGGCACTTATGGGCAAATCTGACAGTTTGAGTTTGATCTGTGGGACCCATGATGAAAGAAGACAGCTGGCTCCTGCATGTTTTTTTCTGACCTCCACATTCTCACTGTGGCATGTTCCACCCCATAATTAAGTAAATGTAGTTAAAAATTAAAACCATTTGCCCAGAAGAGTTTTGTTTTTAAATGGAGAGTCAAATAACTTAAAGATATGTTGAGGTAAGTATTAATTAAAGCTGTGGGAAAACCTTTCAAAAAATTCAAGAAGGGTAGTTGCTACAGGCTCTAAATATAATCTAATCAACACATTACGTTATCCACTTAAACAGGCAATATCAATCTCACTATACTTCAGAAGATAAAATCACTTTTTAAAGACTATTAATTAGCTAATTAATAATGCCACAAAACTATTTTTAATTTCATGTTTCTATAACATTCTCTTCTTTTTATGTGTTGGTATCTATTCCCACCAAAATATTCTCAATATAAACTAGATTTGGATCATCCTTCTCATCATTATGTATTTGTATTATCTCATCTTACCACTTATGAACTGCTGACATTCTCATCAAGGGCCTCAGACATTCTAGCCAATGCCTTACAGTTGACCTGAACCACACCCCCATTCCTGCTTTTACATAAGTCAAGACACCTGAAGACTCAGGGTAGACAGCACAAACATTTGACGTTATTTTTAGTTCTAAGCTGAAAATCTCTTTTTCAACTTCCTACACTCAGTTGTGAACTTTTCAACAAAACCAAAAGAAAAGAAATATTTGAAGGAATTCCTATTACTTCTGTTTCCCCTTTAGTTTTATATGTGAAAATAAGAGTCATAATCTGTGGTAATTGCTTCACCATCCATGTAACTAACTGTAGCAACATTTTTTTTTTTCTAATGGATGGAGTTCTTAAATTGTGTTTCAGGGTCCGAGTGTTAACCTCAACTGAGGACTCAATGAAAATGCAAATTTCTGGACTCCAGACCTGACATTTCAGAATCTTCAGACACAGGACCCAGCTGTCTACTTTTTAAATGGAGGTTTATGGTTGATTATGTCTGGAGAATTAGCATTACTGTGATGTAGTAGTTCAAAGATTACAACACTCTTAATAGGGTTTGAAACGTATTAAAATGGCTATAAAAGCATTTGCTTTCTATTAAGGTCATGTTCAAGACACAAAATTCATAAAAGGAGAAAAAGGACCTCATTTTCTGAGGAAATCACAAACAAGCTTAATTTGTATTTGAAAGAAAAGTAAAATACAGTAAGATTAGAACATTGGCTCTAATAAGCAATGCTGTTGTAGTGTTCTTTTTATTTTTTTTTGAGCTTTTGACCTTTTTCTATGCTTTCCTTTCTTTTTACCCTCTACCTTTACCCTTCTCCCATGAGAAAGTACTTGGAAGATGTTGTCTTTTTCTTTTTCCTATGTAAATCAATGTATGTCTCTCTTAGGATCCTGTTTGTTGACTAGGTTCTCTGTAGTTATGGCTGGTTTTTCTTTGCTTTATGTCTAAAAGCCATTTGAAAGCGAGTACATATTATATTTGTCTTTCTGAGACTAGGTTACCTCTCTCAACATGTTTTTTTCCTAGATCTATCCATTTGCCTGCATATTTCAAGGTATTATTATTATTATTATTGTTATTATTATTATTATTTTACCATTGTGTTACTCCACTTACTTCATTGTGTTAATGTACCACATTTTATTTACCATTTTTCAGTTGAGGAGCATCTAGGTTGTTTCCAGGTTCTGGCTATGCCAAACAATGCTGCTATGAACATAGTTGAGCACATGTCCTTGTGGTATGATTGAGCATCCTTTGGACAATATACCCAATACCATATTGCTGGGTCTTGAGTTAGATTGTTTCCTAATTTTCTGAGAAATTGCCATACTGATTACCAAAGCGGCTGTACCAGTTTGCACTCCCATTTGTTTTAAATCAGTTGTATTTTAGTTTGAAATATTCTCAGTAGGCTCGAACATTGAAGGTCTTTTCCTAAAGAGTGGTGCTATTTGTTAGGTATTAGAGCACTGGTTACTGCAATCCTCTGCTGCCAATGCAATAAGCCAAATCAAACCAAATTACTAAATTCAAATTTAATGAACAGGGTAATGCAAAGCAAAGAACTCCCTGGTGGCTCTCGGGAAGGCAAGAGACAGAACAAGAAAACACAGGTGGCAAATCTGTGGGACAAGACTTAAATAGCTGCTAGGTATGGTACCAGAAAAGGATCCACTGATGGTGTACTTTCTGGAATGTGTCCACAGTTGGATAGTCCAAACACTATTGAGAGGGATTGGATAGGATAATCTATTGGTTTTCAATTTCCTATGCTGCAACCCTTTAATATGGTTCCTCATGTTATGATGATACCCTCCCAATCATAAAACTATTTCACTGCTACTTTTTAACTCTAATTTTGCAATTGCTGTAAAGCTTAATGTAAATATCTGATAAGCAGTTTATCTGATATGCAACCCCTCTGAAGGGGTAGTTTGAGCTCCCAAAGGGTCACAATCCACAGTGTGAGGAATGTTGAATTAATTCATTGATGGATTAGTAGCCAATAGGCACTGGGGGCAGCGTGGAGCAGTATGAGGTTTGTCAAAGGGTTTTGACTTTGATTATCTTTTCAGCAGGCCTTTCTCATCTACTTCCTCTGCTTCTCAGTTGCCATGAGTTCAGTCCCTTTCTGCCTTCTTCTAACTCTTCTGTCTGGCCCAAAACAATGGAGTCAGTTGACTCTGGTCTGAAACACCTCCTATTACTTCTGATGTACATCCAAATAAAAAGAGAAAAAAAAATGAAAAAGAGAGAAGAAAAGACCAGGGAGTTGAGATACTTTCAAAAATCATATAAACTGAAGTTAAAGGTGTGTGCCAGAGAAAAGACGTGGAATAAATAAATTTTTGTTTCTTGTATAGTTAGTTTTCTATACATGGATGCTGTCAATAGTTTTGTACCCATGAGCAAAATGATTTATTTCTCTTTGTGCTAGTTATAAAGATAAAACAAAATGTTGTATGTGACTATTGGCCATCCTTTCTGTCAGCTTGAGTCTGATGTAAGCTTCACTGTCGAGATTGTCCTCAGAAAATATCTTCCCTTGTAATACCTGCCATATAATTCTTGAAAAATGTATTATAATCAATCAAAATTATGGTGAACAATTCCATTAAAGGCTAAATTATTATTATGATTGTTGTTGTTGTTAATGGAATGTATATTATGAATTTAATATAATTTAAATGTGTTCAGATACACATATCATTTATGATTACTAACGTATTTGGAGGAGAAAAGAATATGGACCTTCTCTCTGCATGACACAAACTGAGGGGCAGCTATTATTTTGTGGGTGTGAATGTGTGTGTGAAGATTCCCTTAGCTCAATAAGGCCACTGATTAGGTACTCAACATATTACCCTGACACCTCCAGAAGTGTGATTCATGTATCTCTTGTGTGAGGACGACTGCACATGCAATCTCACAATTAAACGAATGCGCACGCACAGGCCTCAGTCACAAGATTAAAGTAATTATGAATAGGTGCTCTCTGCTAATACAAGCATTAACAATGCAGCGAAGACCTGGGATAGTTAAAAACATGTGACTAAGGGAGTTGACAACAACAGCGCTGTCAATCTGACATAAAAAACTCTGAGTAGACAAATAAAACCTTTCAACTAACTAATAAAGTGTTCTTTTAAAGCTATTTTTCATAATCTTATCCTAGGACAGCTATAGTCAAAGTGGCATTTAATCGATGTGTGTTGACATATTGAACACAAGTAAAGAGAGGTACTGAAGGCTAGCACTATTGTCAGTCTTCATGATGATTGTCAAATACAGTGTGCCTGGTTATAGGAACACTGGCTTTGCAATTTCATATTATAACATCTTTTTCAAAAGCACAGATTTTAAAGGCAAGTAAATGCCAGTTTTTAGGAGCGCTAAGTGATCAACTGGAAAGTCATATAAACTTGCCACATGTGGGGTACTGTTATGTCTGAGTCCAACTGAGCTAACGACAAAGCCATTTCTGTGCTGATTATGGCTCGCCTTTGATGCTGTTGTTATTAATGTTCCCTGTAGTTTTCACACTGAATTTCTCTGCTTCCATAAGAGTTTCACTGTCTTGAAAATATAACGCTTTGAATCATTCCTTATGTCATATCCAGAGTTTTGCCTTTTGATTTTAGGGAATAAATAACCGATAAGCATTCCCCAACTATTATAATACATAATAATGAGAACAGAAATGATGCACAGATACTGGGATTTTAAATTCTTTTTTTCTTTACATGTTTATTTGTATTCAAAATTTGTAATTATTTTTATAACTATCTCACTTAAGAACAATGAACATTTTAGAAAGTTGTGTACACTTAATACATGCAACTTGATGAGCACAGAGATAGGCTCTATGCATTGGAAACCATCACTATAGTCTGTGGTCTAAACTATCTACCACCTTCAAGTTACTCTCACACTCTACTTATTAGTAGAACTATAATTACTACCATTATATGATAAATACATAAATATAAAATTCATCGCAGATACATATTATTTTCTTTTTAAAACTTGTGCTTTTGTTAACATGTCTATGATGTCAGTTTATTGAATGCTTTTTAGTTAAGTAATATTTTATTACAAGAGAATTTCTTAAAGACGACTTTTGTTTCTCATGGGGTAAAAATGTAGGGATTATAGTTAAAATGAAGAAAAATTAGATTAAATTTGACTTAAAGGAGATGTGGAAGTACAAAGAAAACTGAACTTATCCTATTCGCAAGAATATTATAAATATAGTAAAACTCTTGTTAACCACTAAAAATTGTACTAACTTCTGTTTACGTGCTGTCCTTCCATCTTGGCCTTTGAGGTATCACTATTATTAACCCTATTAGGTAGGTGCATAAATTAATTTAGATCAGTAGTTTTTGAAAATTATATACCTAACATAGCAAAACTAGGATTAAAGATCATGGTTGGTAGGTTCAAAATTGAAATTTTTGTCATTACATTAAGTCATCAGAGAACCATCTAGCAAATATACTTAGAATCTTGTCGAATAACTCTCTTAAGTCCTTTGAAGAAATAGACTTCTTAATTCTTCATTCTTGTACTTCGATTTTATGTTTTCTTTCTCTGGAAATAGAACTTGTAAGTTGTAATATTTCTAATCATTCTTTCCTTTTTACAATCACAAAAGATTTTTCATTAAACTTGGAAATCCACTTCTGTATATTTGTCTTATTTTTTTAAATGATAACTTTGTGGATAATTTAGGCTATCCATTGACATGTCAATAGAAACATTTTAACAGCATACTTGAAGCTGTCCTCAGAGGTAGAGATGGACTTCACTGAAGCAAGTGACTATTTTGTTCTCATATACACAATAGATTTGTAAACAAGATACTTGGATTTGATGTCTGAAGCCTGCTTTCTGACACAGAATGAAATCTAAGAGATCAATGATTCATTCTTCTCACTAGGGAAAAATTAGCTCACTCTGAGGAGCACTTCTTTAAACAAATTCTCACTAAAGCAAGGAAACCTTTCTCAGCTTGCAGGGAAATAGCTTTCAGTTCTATTTACCTAACTCTGGTTATTCTGTATATCTATTATGTTTATTAAAATCTATAACATTTATGAAAAGAGAAAATAAATATGTATAATTATTTCTTATCATTTGGATCATATGCTTTACAAAATCTTAAAAGTTTCTAGTTTATTGGGGTACATGAAAATGTAGTAGAGCTAACTTAATGTAAAGAACTAGGTCAACCTTGGGTCAGTTTTCAAGTTTCCTACCAAGTAGGTGCTTACAGGGGTTTGATTGATTTCACTATTGATTCCCAAGGTGTGTATTAGCTGTAATATGTATGCAAAATATCTATCTTGGAGGAGTATATTGAATATTAAAAAATAAACCATCAAACTATCTAGTGGTGCTGGCTAATCAGGTTAACCACTCTTCCAGAAGTTCTAGCTGTTTGCTAGAATGCAAGAGGCTATTAAGACTGCAAAGAAATTTGAATAAGCAGTGCTTGCCATTCCTGCTGTTTCAAACATTTATTCCTTTCTAAATTCTCATTCTTTCCCCCAGTTTTACTCACTTTTATTTTTATGATCTCGGATGTGCCAGATACTTGACACACTCTAAACTCTTTGGAGTAAAAATTCTCTAGAAATGTAATAAACAAATATGTGGTAATAATAGCAAACTGTCTCTTACCAAACGGGGCCTTTCAGGCTTTTCTTTAATTGGAAAGGCCACATGCATATTTTAATGTATGATACTTCCATAGGTTAATCATTTCAGAAAGCCCTACTGGGGCAAATTAAGCATTTCTACTTTATTATGTTTTTATATATGCATATAAAATGTACACATACATATATTTATGCATACGCACACATAATGGTTAGATTGTGTCTATGGTTTGATTCAGTGTGTAACCAATACTCCCAAACTTTATCAGTAGCAAAAACATGTTGAGGTTGTTGTTTGGTGATATTCATTTCTTTCAAAATATAATTCTGAAAGTGGTTATAAGATGGGAAACTGCAGGAATAAGAGCAATATAAAATTAGCCACTTTTATTCTTATTCTTTCCCATAATTTTGTTCATTTTAGGTTTATATCTGTTTATATGTATTAATTTAGAGGGCATATACCATAAAACCTCTGAATAGTACTTAGAGAAAAATAAGTTTTATAATCCAGGTTTGAATGGTCCATGTCTCGCAAATAGTCAGCCCACTTTCTTGGAACTAATATTGCCACTGAATTCTAAGGACACTCTTAACTTTCTTTTGGGATTTTTTTCACCAAAATAATGAAACAATAACTGAAAAATAGATGCATCCTGACCTGTTTTTATTCTGTATTTGCAAGACACCTGACTAACACTTCAAGAACAAATAATAAGAGTTTGTAAATGACTCATTATCTTTCCCTTATGTTGTTTCTGTTTATATCTCTCACCCATTTACTGTAACAGGAGGTCAAGTTGTGGTAATTGCAGTAGACACAGAATCAAACCAGGGGTCAGTTATTTCCGTAAAATTGACAATTTCCTCATAGTTTAGATCTTATTTGGATTAAAAAGCCATAATGCACATATGTCAGAGAAGGGCTGGGTAAACAAATTAGTGATTCTACTGGTAATAGCAAAGACATACTGGGTTGAGTCAATGCAGTTTCTCTCTGTACACCAGTAACTCTGTACATGATTTCTCTAATATTTGCATTTGTTGTCCTTTTGAATTCTGACCTTCAAATCTGCAGTCAAACTGTCATTCTGCTGCCAGCATTTTGTGTTTTAAAGGTTCTTTGGAGGCCAGGCTAATTTCCACAGAGATTTTCTTTTGCCTCAAACATTCCATCTCATTTTACCTCCTGTGCTTGATACTCATTATAGCATGATTGACTCAAGGGTGAAATATGGCATATCGTAAAGGTGTTTTATCCCCAATAAACCTTCCCAACCTTTCATCTGATTTTATATATATAGTAAAATGTGCATTGAGAAAAGCAGCCTACAGACGATCTGCTTCTATCCAGTTATGCTGACTTCCACAACCTTTGTCTGATGAAAGAAACTATTTTCTGGATTAGACATACTATAGTCTTTTACAAGGTGTGGAAGAAGTTGAAGTAACATGTACCTTCAGATTACTTGTCTCTGGACCCATTGGCATTTTGTGGAGCTTTCCAGGGTGCTCCATTTCTTTTGAAGAACAAATTCAGTCAACTTCCATTGTCCTGGCTTTACTGAGCTCACAGCATTTCTAAGCGTCCTATAAATGTTGATTTGTTGATGGAGCAAGCTGCAAAAGCTATTATTGCCCAGGCTAAAATCCTGAGCATTTTGATAATGCTCAGAATGATGAAAAATTTCATAACTTTTATTTTTTGTAAATTTTCACAAACCATACAGGCTCTCATTCTGAACCACATAGGGAATTGAACATGTTGCATAAGAAAACAATCAGTGGGAAATCTAATAATTTTCTGTCAGTTTTATGGTTGGATGAGACAATACCATTCTACATTCAAAGGACATCAAATGACATTGAAGTGTCATATATGCTGTTTGCATTTCATTTGCTTATTAAAAATATCTTCTTAACTAGTCTGAGAGTAACCCTAGATTGATCTTTTGGAATTGTACAAATTAGCCAAATTAATGTAATGTGCATGCTGAATCAATATAAGATCCTTCCTTTTACGTCTTATTTGTGTGCTTTTATCTTTTGGTGAGCTTGATAGGTATTGAGGAATATTTTGAAAGCTTAAATTACTGCAAAGTGTCTATTTCTGCCTGATTCCATATGCTAAAGGACCAAGGATTCTGTAATAGCTTTTTTTACTTTGATTTATTTGTGATGATTTATTTTGCTTCTATTCTACTATTTTTTGAATAGTCTTTGGGTACCAGCAATGAAAAGTGCTGCACCTTTCCTTTTATTTCTTCTTCTTCCCTCTTTTCTTACTTCCCATCCCCTGCCCTTTTTTTCCTCTTTTCATCTTTTCCATGAGGTGTGTTTAGAGTACATAGTATTAGATGTTGAGGAAATAAGAAGGGAGAATGGGTCCATATATTTTTAGTCAAAAATGATAGACAAAGTATAATTATTTCTTTTGAATACATGATCCTATACCCAATCAAGTAAATCCACATGGAAAAAGACAGCAGGTTACTAATGCACCCATGTTGTGCTTCTCATAAAGTAGAGGTAAAACATTTATTATGTAACTGTAATACAAGTGAAAGAGCAAAGGCCTGTCAAATGTCTTAATATTAAGATCATCTGAGTATGCACTCAGAATAAACAGTAAATAAACGTTAAATATTTTCATTCTTTGTTGTTGATTCTCCAGTTAATATTTTAGTTTTGTATTCAGATCTTCATAAGGAACACTGAATATCCTTCAGACTTTGTGACAATGCTAGAATCTTAACACATAAACACACAATCTATCTAAACTGCAAAGGCTTAAGGTTAAATGAAAAAAAATTGTCTATTTGTATTGATGAACACTGTCTGAAAATATTTGAATTTTGTCCTAATTGCTGACTTGTTTCCAGTATGAAATCAATTTTAAAGAAACTCTTACAAATCCATAGACTTCTGAATTAGTAGGTTTTTTTCCCAAATCTGATAGAGTTGAACTACTTTGAAAAGGAAGGAGCTGGAATATGACATGAACAGTTGTTTTTTTTGAAAGATTTTTTAAATAACTCATGAAAATCCACACATAAAGATCACGAGAATCACCCAAACCAAACTAGTGGGAGTATCATTGGTCATATTGTAAGTCTTCTGTCCCCTTGAGAAAAGAGGGGAAATTTTTAACTTCATACCCAGACAGACACCCTAGCCTTATCTATTGGGTAGAGTTTGACATCAAGTATTCATAAGGAAGTAGCCTGTGAAACAAGATCTCCTATTCTATTTACTGGATGCTTATACATTGTCTCAGAAATATTTGTGCCACCGAGATCTTCATTTTAAATATTTAGAAAGTACATTTATTTTGTTAATTTTTAAAATAGGCAATGTTTGATTTTTCTCTGTTTGTTTTTTGCTAAGTTTTACTTTGTGAGTAGCAGAGTTTTTTTTTTTTTTTTTTTTTAATGCAGGAGGAGTAAGATCTTTCTCTCGGCTCAGGAAGTTGTTAACAAATCACGAGAAACTCATAGTTCTACTCTCCCTAGCCTAGATGTCAAGGGACTAGAGTGAAAAGCCTTCTGATCGAAGCTCTCACTTTGAGCCTTACAGCTAGCTATGTTTCACTGAGGTCTTGTTAATGTCTAATTCTGCTGTGGAAGCACATTCTGCTCCTTCAGCCAATAGCTTTTAAGATACCAGCCCACTGGGGTGTGGTTTCTTATACTGTAAAAGCAGCTGAAAAGGCATGCCCTTTCTCTCCTGCTTCTGGCTCCCACTTCTGGCTGCTAGACTCTGTTCCTGTTTGCTCAAAGGACTGTTGTCTAGGACAGTGATCTGTAAGTTTTCCCCTTAAATGAATAACCCTTTTATTATCCATAATTCTGAACTGGTGTGGGATTGTTTTGTGACTTATGCCTTCATAATTCCTTGCTCTCAAGTAGAACCTTGGTAGAAAGGCTGTCTTAGATGCCCCTGGGAGGAGATTGAGCCACACAATAATAAGACAATCAAAAATGTATTCTTACAGCAAGTTACCAAGAAAACACATAAGTTCATCTCCAAACCAGGAATTCCGTGTTTGTAATTAGAAGTCACCAGAGTGAAAATAGAAGTCATCCCTAGAGTAACATTAGCTCTAGGTCATTTTGCCTGGATCAACTTATCCCAAATTACAATTTATAGCTGCATCAATGAGCATTTAAGATTTTATGTCTCTATTTATAGAAAATCATCACAAGGCTAAAATATCTGTTCTGATCTTATAGCTGACACATTGAAAAATCAAAACACATCAGCTCCTGCCATGAATAATCTCTGTTTAAACAGTAAAGCAAATAACCTTTGATTAGTATGGTTTGCATTAATTTAGACATCATGCTTCTGTCAGTGTTTAGCTATACAAGACAGTTAGAAAGCATGAAACATATCTCCTTAAATAAGACAAGAAGTTCAACTAAATCTTGAATGTTAAAATGAATTGACAAATTGAAACTAGACTTCTGATCTGTTGATCCCCAGCTCAAGAGTTATACAATGCATCCTAAGTTTACCTCTCTAAAGCAAAAATCTACACAAGCAGGAAATCTGAGGCATCAGTGCTCATAACATAAAAGCAGTTCACACCAATTCACGAATATCATGGAGCTAATAGAAAATTGCTAACACTTATTTAGCACTGACTGGGTACTTCCTGTTCATTTTGTTAATAAACCCTTTACCCCTTTAGCATATAGATGTTGTTATACAATTTATAAAATGAATTGAGTTTTGAGAGAGAGGTGGATGTGGGGATCCTAATCTAACCTAAGTGCATGATGGTAGAACTTTTCCCCATAAGACAAATGCCAGTTTGTAAGTAACCCCATGCAATCACTGAGTTTTCTCAACAGCTATTTATGGTTTGTTAATATGATGTAGTTAAACATAATAGAAATGATTGAAAACAATATCCAGATGTGATAAAGGATATTATGCCCATGTGGTTTCTATGGCAAACTAGTGTGGCTACTGGGATTAAAGGTGTGTGACACCACTGCCTGATCGATAAGGCTGATCAGTATAGCTGTTTTACTCTCTGAACTTCCGACAAGCTTTATTTATTAAAATATAAATGAAATATCACTACAGGACTGCTGAGACTTTCTTCATGTATTTTAATGTTGGCAGTAAGTTTGCTGTATATGGTCCTTATTATGTTATATGTTCCATTCCCTCCCTATCTTTCTACAGTTCATATGGAAAAAAAAAAACATGCAAAATTTTGTCAAAGGAATGGGCTGGGTATCTAAATAGATAGTTCTCAATAGAAATAAAGAAATTCCTAATAAATACCTCTAAAAATCCTCTTTAGTAATTAAGAAATATATAAACAAAAACAATCTTAAGATTTTATTTCATCCAAATCAAAATTGCCAATAAATGCTGGTTAGGTTGTAGGGAAAGAGGAACCCTTATTCACTGTTGGGGGGAATACAAATTGCTGCAGCAATTCTGGTAACAAATATGGAGAACCCTCAAAAACATAAAACTAAATGTACTATATGGCCCAGCTATTCTACTCCTTGGCGTCCTTCTCAACTCCATAGATATATGATCAATTCATTGCTATTCTAGTCACAATAGCCAGGAATAGGAATCAACCTAAATATTTTTCAAAAGGTGCATGGATAATGAAAATGTATTTCATATACACAATGGAATATTATTCAGATCTAAAGTTAAATTAAATATACAGGTTAGTGATTGACCTAGAAAATATCATATTGAGTGTGGTAACCCAGACTCAGAAAGAGAAACAACACCTGTTCTCTCTCATCTGTGTTTTCTAGCTCCAAATCCTCAGATTTGTTGTAAGTATACAACAAAGAATGACAAGGGAACCCAGAAAATTATAAAGAAATCACAAGGATAGCTGACAAAACTTTAAAAGGGAATAGGAGGATCCAGGTTACATGAAATTATAAAGTTTTGAAGAATAATTTATTTTATATTTACCTAAAATCATATGATATATATATATATATACATAAATAAAAATATATTAAAGGATGTTAAGAATATTAAATTGACAATGCTCTTCATAGGAGTCATAAGTTAACAAACACCCCAATCTTTCATGGTTGGTTATGGTAATCCAAATGAGTCCACAAACAATACACATTATCAATGTAGCCCTTGTTTGTTCTTCTGGATTGAGGGCAGTTCTCTGTTGTTGAAAACAGTCTGTGTCTAGGACACAGGACCTAGAAGTCTATTCCTTGCCTTCTAGCTTTCATGTATCCAGAACACAATGCATGTCGTCAAGGGATAGATGAAGTTAAGCGGTCTAACCCAGTTACATCTATGAACCACAACTACCAGAATAACAATATGTACATAAAGGTGCAAGGAGTGACACTCACATACTCACAGCAAACATCACTTGCCTAGTTTGACATAAGGCCCACTCAACAGGAGGGAAACCATGCTTGTTATTAGAAGCATAGCTAGCTTCCCTGGGCTAGTAAAGTCATAGACCTTAGAACCTATTACTGACACTTTACTAGAACAGTGTAATATCATATTATAGTCCTAAACTTTTTCTTATACCCACAGATATGTGTTGCTACCACCTTCATTTAGAGAGCCTCACTTAGCTGTAAATGAAAACTATCAGGAAAAAAAAAACAAAACAACAGACAATGCACAGAAACATAGATCATGGGGAATCCCAACCCCAAGATACCACTACATTACAGCTTTTCATGTATTCCTTGGGGAACATGATGGAATGGGGGCAAAATTATTTAAAAAGCCAGAATACCAGGACGTCTGCTGTGAACTAGTCTCTCATAAAAATTGTGGCATAAGCAATACTGGAACAATGACAGTATCAATGGAAAAACTAATGAGAAAGAAGAAAATTTAATTAAGTCTCATGCCTAGATAAATAACCACAAGCAACTGATAATTATTATTACAAGAATTAGCCTTTTCCACTGTTGAGCCCCATTATTGGTTGTCCATTGATGAGTGATCAGTCCTAAAGCCACACCCCCCACACATTCACATACATGGAAGAAAAAAAACCTAAAATACAAAATCTAAACAAAATATTTAAAATAGTTTCAGCATGTTGTATTTATATGTTTGTGCGTACACATGTATACATGTGTGTATGTAACATCAATAAAGACAAAGAAAGACAAAGACAATGAGAATATCAACTGGAAATTGGGGGAAAGCATGGAAGGGGTTCCAGAGAGGGAAACTGAGAAGGGCTAGAAGAAGGAAAGTGAGGGGGTAAAGCGAAACAAATTTATTTCAATTAAAAACACATTAAAATATTAAATAAATAATATCCAACAGTTCTCACTGTACTTCCTTTTAAGAGTTAGTTGGATTTATAACATTTAAAATACTAATGAAGAAAAAGAATAAGAGAGTAATTTTAATGTTTTGTAAAACATTACACAGAAGACAAAAATGAAACCACCATTTATTTACTACCTACAGTGTGCCACACTTCACTCAAATGGTGACTATCTCCAAAGCCAATTCTAAGTCTAAAAGTATTTGTCCAGTGCTCATGAAATATCATACTGAGTACCATGATGAATAACAAAACAAATGCTTAGTTCTGGAGAATGAAACCATCGAAAGGAGAAATGAGATAATAAGGTACTAAGAAGGTACCCATTATTGATTATTAACTACTTGATTAAGTATATATGTGTGTGTTCATGTGTGTGTGTGCATGTGAGTCAATAATACAAGAGAAAAAAGAACATGCCATCCGAAAGCACAAAGCTCTGTGAGAGAGACAAGTCATGAAAACCAAAATAACAAAATATCCCTTTAGATTCCTCTCTTAGACTTCACAGCTCTCATACATAGCTGTTGCCATACACAGATGCTTCAATAGGGATGGGACTATCCTAGGGATAAGTGAAAGCCTCAATTTATAAAGAAGATGGATGTCTTGCTACCTGTCAGATAATATGCTATGTTTGATGCTTGTTTGGGACTAAATAGTTCCATTACAAATCAGTTTAGGTAAGATTTAGGTACTTAATTTGATGGCAGTTTTCTTTAAAATATCCAGGTAAGAAAAATAGATTTCTTAAGGGAAGTTAAAGATTTATGAGGGACTGGAAATGAATATCGACTTGTTAAGAATGTGCTCTATTTAGATTCTACTACAAATCTTTCAGCTTTACTTCTTTTTGGAATGGATGATTTAATAGACAGTAGGTGATCCAGGGAAAAGACAGAGAAGCACCCACATAGTAGTCAGTGGAATAAAAGAAAGATAGTAAGTGGCCATACAGACAAAACAAAACATTTAATATCAAAATATGTGAACATGAACTTTGAACTTCCAGAGTAGAAACTAAGACTTGAGGAGTAAAATCATAATCCTAGTGTAAATGGGATTGCAAAGTTGATTAAAGTGACAGGGAGCAATGACCATTTAATAAATTCTATACTGTACCTATTACAAACCATCAGAATTAAGTCAGATCTGAACAGTGCTTTCTGTCTCTTTGATTAAATTGTCTTTAAAAATGGTTTTCTTGTTTTCATCTGCAAGGTCCTTGGAACCTCCAACACAGCCTGCTTCAGGACTGAGGGGGACTGGAGAGCCTGCAGATGCAGGGCTGGTCCAACATATGAAAATCTATCAATGCAATCTATCATATATATAAACTGAAAGAAAAAAAATATGATCATTTTATTAGTTGCCGAAAAAACATTTGACAAAATTCAACACCCCTTTATGATAAAGGTATTGGAGAGATTAGAGATATAAGAATCATATCTAAATATAATAAAAGCAATATACAACAAGCCGACAGCTAACATCAAATTAAATGGAGAAAAACCTCAAAGTGATTCCACTAAAATCAGGAACAAGACAAGGCTGTCCACTCTCTCCATACATCTTTAACATAGTGCTTGAAATTCTAGTAATAGCCATAAGAAAACATAAGGATATCAAGGGAATTCAAATTGGTAAGGAAGAAGTCAAACTTTCATTATTTGCAGATGATATGATAGTGTACGTAAGTGACCCAAAAAACTCTACCAGAGAACTTTTACAGTTGAAAAGTACCTTCACTGATATGGCAAGATACAATATCAACTCAAAAAAAAAAAAAAGCAGTAGTGTATACAAAGGATAAAAAAGCTGAGAGGAAAATCAGAGAAACATCGCCTTTCACAATAGCCACAAATAGCATAAAATATCTTGGGGTAACACTAACTAAGGAATTGAAAGATCTATTTGACAAGAACTTTAAGTCATTGAAAAAAAAAATTGGAGAGGACACCAGAAAATGGAAAGATCTCCCATGCTCTTGTATTGGCAGGATCAATATAGTAAAAATGGCAATCCTACCAAAGGCAATCTATAGATTCAACGCAATCCCCATCAAAATCCCAACAAAACTCTTCACAGACCTTGAGAGAACAATAATCAACTTTATATGGAAAAACAAAACCCAGGATAGCCAAAACAATCCTATACACTAAAGGAACCTCCAGAGGCATTACCATTCCTGACATCAAGCTTATTACAGAGTTACATTAATGAAAACAGCTTGGTATTGGCATAAAAAACAGAGATGTTGACCAATGGAATCTAATTAAGGACCTGGATATTAATCCATAAATCTATGAACAGTTGAGTTTTGACAAAGAAACTAAAATTATTCAATGGAAGAAAGAAAGCATCTTTAACAAATGGTGCTGGCATAACTGGATGTCAACCTGTAGAAGTATGAAAATAGATCCATATCTATCACCGTGCACAAAACTCAAGTCCAAGTGGATTAAAGACCCCAATATAAATCCAACCACACTGAAACTAAAAGAAGAGAAAGTGGGAAGTAGCCTGTAATGCATGGGCACAGGAGACCACCTCCTATGTTTAACCCAGTAGCACAGACAATAAGAGCAACGATGAATAAATGGGACCTCCTGAAACTGAGAAGCTTCTGTAAAGCAAAGGACACAGTCATTAAGACAAAAAGGCAACTTACTGAATGGGAGATCTTCACCAACCCCACATTAGACAAAGTTCTGATCTCCAAAATATATAAAGAACTCGAGAAACTAGACAATAAAATTCTAAATAACCCAATTAAAAAATGGGGTACTGAACTGAACAGAGAATTCTCAACAGAAGTTCAAATGGCCAAAAGATACTTAAGGACATGTTCAACTTCCTTAGTTATCTGAGAAATGGAAATCAAAACAACTTGGAGATACCTGTCAGAATGGCTAAAATTAAAAACACCAATGATAGCCTCTGGAGAGGATGTGGAGTAAGAGGAACACTCATTATTGCTGGTGGGAATGCAAACTTGTGCAACCACTTTGGAAATCAGTGTGGTGGTTTCTCAGAAAATTCGAAGTCAACCTACCTCAGGATCCAGCAATATCACTCTTGGGAATGAATATACCCAAGAGATGCCCAATCATTCTACAAAAGCCAGAACCTGGAAATAACCTAGATGTCCCTTAATGGAAGAGTGGATAAAGAAAACATGGCATATGTACACATTAGAGTATTACTCAGTGGTAAAAAAAAAATGACATCTTGAATTTTGCATGCTAATGGATGGAAGTAGAAAACACTATCCTGAGTGAGATAACCCACACCCAAAAATATGAATATGGTATGTACTCACTGATTAGTGGATTTTAGCCATAAACAAAGAACATTGAGCCTATAATTCATGATCCTAGAGAAGCTAAGTAATAAGAAAATCATATATAGATTTTCTTGGAAATTGGAAGCAGACAAGATTTCAGGCCAAAGTTGGGAGCATGAGGGTAGGGGGGTGGGGGAAAGGGGTGAGGTGGACAGAGAGGGGAGAAGGGGAGGGTTGGGGAGAGCTTGAGGAGTGAGATGATTGAGATGGAGGAGGGATGGATATGGGAGCAGGGAAGGAGATATATTAATTGAGGGAGCCATTTTGGGGCTTGTCTATGAAGGGGTTTCCCAGAGTCCACAGGAATGACCCCCGCTAGGACCCTTGGTGGTGGAGGAGAGGGTGCCTGAACTAGCCTTGTCCTGTAGTTAGACTGATGACTATCTTGAATATCACCATAGAACTTTTGTCTGGTGATGGATGGAGATAGAGACAGAGAGCCACATCCATCAGAGCTCCCAAGGTCCAGTTGAAGAGCAGGAGAGAGAATATGATCAAGGAAGTCGGGACCATAAGGGGTTCACCCACTGAGACAGTGTGCCTGAGCTAATGGGAGCTCACCAACTCCAGCTGGACTGGGACTGAATGAGCACTGAATGAACACTGGACCCTCTGAATGTGGGGAAGACTGAGGGGGCAATGATAATAGCACTGGGATTTGTGTCTACTGCATGTACTGGCATTTTTGGATCCTATTCTCTTTGGATGCATACCTTCCTAAGCCTGGATGTAGTTGGGAGGGCCTTGGACTTTTCATAGGGCAGGGTGCCTTGCTATCTCTTAGGACTGGAGGAATGAGGGGAGGGTGTATGGGGAGTGGGAGGGAAGTGGGAGGAGGGGAGAAAGTGGACATTTTGATTGGTATTATTTAGAAAGTAATAAAAAATGAAATTATAAAAATTGGCCTTCTCAGGATTTGATTGCCTGCTCTTCAGGTGTCTTAGGGAGTCTCAAAGGAATCGTGTATCTGTCCAGACACACAGCAGTGTGATTGAGATTCACACATGGCTTTAAGAAATGTTGAATTAGTGACCCAATTTTTTGTCCTTAAAATGTTTAGAAGTAGGCAAGACAGGAATTGGAAGACGATAGTTGCAGAGCAGATTGAAAAGGGCATGAATAAGAACAAAAATAATAAAGCTTGAAGAAGGATTCAGCAAGGGGAGGACTAAAAATCCCCATGTAAGAAAGAGTTCCAAGAGCAGTGAGATGATTCTAGGTATCATTAGTATAGGATTTGTGGAGTTGTGAAAATAGGAAGTTTATGGGGGAAAAAAGGCTTAGAAAACCGAGTGCCTTTTCACATCCTAGTTGGCTACATGGCTAACACGTCTCTTTTGTTTTTTGTCCATATAATGAATCTTCCTGGAAAAATAACCTTTTTATTCCTGAGGGAATGGGGCAAGCCACTGACCTTCACTGAAGAACTATTTTCAAGGAGCCAAGACAAATGAGATGGCTTTTAGTTGAAGACTCAGTGAATTAAGAGATAAATCCTCCTTTTCTGAGGCACTTGTTCATTTCTCTCTGTCACAGAGGCTTTCTTAAGCAGTCGTTCCAAAGCAGACTTCAGATTCCTACCAAGTTTTTCTTGAACAGCTTCAGATAAAATAACCAGTTAAACTAATTCCTATACTGACCTCCTTGGTCTATCCTAAATCTGGACATGACTGCCAAATCCAACAGTGGCAGAGATGTTCTGTGGTTCATAGACAACCCCCTTGATTTATGAATGAGTTACATAGAGCAATGGAAATGACATGAAGCAGAAGAAAGCTGTGGGAAGAAAGTATGAGAGGAGGGAAGGAATGATGTATTAGGCTTTGGACATATTTCATCTTCTCAAACATGCTTCACTATTAACCAGAAGTAAGATCAGCAAATGTCTATGAAGCTGTGATCAGGGGATTTGTAATTCCATGATGAATTTTAAACAATATATTCCCCATCAGCCTTGATTACCTCCATGGTAACTTTGAGCCATTACCAATTATACAGCCCCTACATGAAGAAGACTGATATCTGTCTTTTTTCTTTTAATTATTGCAAGTATAAAATGCTATATGATAAATGAATTAATCACACACACATGAATTCAAAGAGTAACGGCTCAGCACACTTTTTTTTTTTATCACTGATACATGCTAAACTGCATGCATCTAGATGGGACTTCTGTCTGTGTGCAATTCAAACACCTCACTCTGCACATCATCCTTCCTGTGAATAATACTCCCTGTGCACAACTTTCGACAGCGCTTGTTTATAATTAGTGGTAGAAACTGTGATACTAAAGTATGAAACTATAAGTTCCCCTGGTGCAAAGACTGCCTGAAGCACTTGGTTTCGCTTAGTAGTTTCACAGTGTCTTCTTGGGAACAGATCCTCTACCAGATGCTTTCTTTCACACTGATAACTCTTATAATCACAACAATTAGAAAAAGTGGATATATATATATATATATATATATATATATATATTCCAAGAAATCATGACTTTATAGTCATTATAGAATTAACAAAAGTTTGACTTGGGCTTAGGAGATAGTGGCAGGAGGATCAGAAAACCAATTTGTACTACAAAAATTCCTGCCTCAAGAAAAGGTGGAAGAGAAGGATTAAGAATAGTATCAGAGGCAGGGCAGTAGTGATGCCTTTAATTCCAGCACTCAGAGGCAGAGGTAGCTGGATCTCTGTGAGTTCCAGGCCAGCCTGGTCTACAAGAGCTAGTTCCAGGATAGTCAGGGCTGTTACACAGAGAAACCCTTCCTTGAAAAACAAAGACAAACAAACAAAATAAAAACAAAACAAAAAAGAATAGTAGCAGAAGAGGAAGAAGATGAGGACAAGAAGAAGAAGAAAAAAGAAAAGGAAAGGGAAAAGAATCATCCACTAATTCAGCATCGAAGATCTGCTATGGGACTTTGAGAGATCACAGAAGTTTATGTCCATTAAGAAATCACATAACTTTTTGAGGTTACGTGATCTGGAAATTGTAGACTAGAGTTTTGTTTGTGAGATTCAAATGATTAATATTTCTCTGAAATGTTTATGAAAATGTGGATTCCCTTGGACTTGCACTAAGATATTTTGTCTCCTTGCTTTTAGCACACAGAGATAAGTGTCTTATGACAACTTATACTAGGAGCAGTTTTCAATAAAACAGTGTTTAAGGGTTCTCTCGCTCTCAAAATGCTGAGCCATTTAGGAACTGGTTTTATTATAGAATAAGAATTGTGACTAGTGCTGAACCCATTTTCCCCCATCGATTAAGACATTCACTTGCTAGAATCTTTAGCCTTGAGAGTGCCTAGTAATTTGTTTAATCTTAGATTTATTTCCTTTTTCTCTTACTTTTCTTTTCACTTTACTGCAAGAAGTTTCAGTATCATTGGTCCTCTGGTATGTCCTACATCCTTTATTTCAATATTGAAGTTAAAATTTGTTTACATCACTGCAACTATCTTTACTCTATTTTCTAAGGTGTTTTTAGAATGATGCAAATAGAAAGACTAGAGTGGATGAGATAGAATGATGGAGAAAAATTAGAGGGATATTATAAACAGGGAATTAGGGTTTATACCAAAATAGTAGAGAAAATATAAGATAGTTAAAGAAGGAACTTACTAATAAAATAAAATATTCTGAAAATTGTATCTTGGAAATGTTAGCAGTTTTTATTTTATAGACTTAAAAGAGAAAAAGACAGTATAGTTAAACTGAAAGGTGAAAATGTGACATGATATTTTGTTAGGAAATCTTTCAATTACCATCTAGAAAATGATTATAAAGATATGGAGAAAAACACACTCTAGTGACCTCAAGACCATTTGCAATTTGCTGAAGGTAGAAAAATAAAAAAGAATTATAGGGTTTCCTAGAGGGTGTACTGTATAATTTATGATGCATCTTAATGTTCTGTATAATATAGATATTAATATAATGCAGATGTTATTCTTATATTGATACATGACCCATGCATAGAGAGGTAAGACCAATTTATTAGAGAAAATAACTTGAGTTTTAACATAGTGTAAATTGAAAATATATTTCAAATTGTAAAAACAGCTAAGCCTTGCTATTTTTTTTTTTATGGAGGAGTTGCCTATTAGATTAACTCAGTTCTATGTACCATAAGATTCTGATATTTTATGATTTGCAAGATGGATTTAAATGAACAGGGTGTTGAATCATTCTCTTCGCAAGGCTCTGGAAAGATTTCAAATAGATATAATTTTAAAAGATGTTTTAACTTCTAGTCTCAGTGTGACAAAGAGTGTTCATAATGTTTTGATGACGAGGTGGAGAAGAATTTTAACTTTAAAAATTGAATTCAGGAAATAGTATAATTAAGCAAAACATATGGGATGATATAATATCATTGGCAGTCATCCTAGATATCAATTTGGAAGTTAAGGAGAGAAACTGAAAGCATTCTGCTGCTTTAAGAAGTTTTATAAGAACTTAGCGACTTGGATGACTGAAGCATTGTACACTGCCGCCTTCACTCCATGGTGAGTAAACAATAGTTGATATAAGATGAGTGCTTTGTGCCTGTGTATTGAAGAAAGAAGTTGAAAAGTTGGAATTAATGTGAGAGTGTGGTTGGTGCTACACAGAATGCCTTGCACGTGGGAGCTCCAGTCACAGACACTGAGCCCATTTCAGTGAAGTGGTTGCTTCTGCAGACATCAATCAGAAAATTCCTCACAGAAGGCTCTTGGCAGCAAACATGAGTCTGACAGTAAAAGGTGCAGCAAAGTAGAAGATGTCAGGCAAGTCACACAAAATTTTTAGAATTACACTTAGAATATATGGCTGTTGAGATTGTTCAACCTGTTATGTGGCTTGTCACCAAGTCTTTGGAAATGTGTTCGATAACTTAGAACCACTGCTTGAAAAAAAAAAGAGAACTGCTCCTACAGTTACCATCTGACCTCCAGGTTCTTGAGGCATGTGTCCAAAAACATACCCCCCCCAACACACACACTAGCACAATACCCCAGTTCTAGAAAGTAAGCACTTCCATATTATAACTCCAACAGACAAATAATTTTATTGAATGTAATTTCAATTATATATCACCAGATACTCATAATTATGTATTTTTTCTTTGGAAACTAACTTCGTATAACAAATAAGATATATAGATTTTAGTAGAATGATACTTGTTATGAGGATACCCACATGCAAAAAAAAATAGAGGTCATAGGGTTACTAGTGCTACGACTAAACACCATGACCAAAAGCAATATGAAGAGGAAAGGACTTATTAGTCTTATACTTTCCCATCATAGTCCATCTTTGAAGAAAATCAGAACAGGCTCACAAAAAGAGTAGGGACCTAGAAACAGGAGCTAATGCAGAAGTCATGGATGGGTGCTGCTTACTGGCTTGCTCCCCATGATTTGCTCAGCCTGTTTTCTTATAGTAACCAGGACCACTAGCTTGGGGATGGCACCACCCATTTATTACTAATTAAGAAAATGCCCCACAGGTTTGTTTATAGTCAACACTATGTTCATACTTTCTCAGCTAAGACTATTTCTCTAATATCTCTAGTATGTGTCAAATTGACATAAAACAAGCCAGAACCATAGATAACACATGATTTTTTTTAAAAAAAAATTCTTCTGGAAACAATGATAAAATTATAGATTATGGACAGAACATAATATGTTTGTAGAAGCGTCTTCTCAGAAAGACATCTCTATTGAGAAAGAGAGATGAGATTGATGATGGTTTACTGATATGAAGACTATGCTAAAAACTTAATTACAAGAAAAGATATGAATATTCTGCTTAAGGATTACTCAGACAAGTATGAGATATCCTGTAAAATATTATTTTGTTATATTTTTGGTACATACAAGTAACTGAAAAAATATTATATGTTGAATTATCAATTTTAGTTACCCAAGCGAAAGCCCCATGACGCCTGTGTCTTGTTTGCCTAGATAACCACTTTACACTAATGTGACACATATCAAGGGCTTAATGAAAATTTATCATTGATATTGTTGCTGCTTTGATGTGAGTTTTTTAATAGATCACTTGTGGACAAATAAATAACCTTATCTGTTGTTTCTAAAAATGAAAATGTATTGGCTGGCATTCTGACAATTACTTTTTTATTTCAAATCTGCTTTCTTCAATATTGATATAAATGAGCATTTTATAGCTGTGTAAGCCACTGATTTCTAATTTGATTCTCTTTGCAGATCAAAGCCATGTCCCAACTTTCACTCTTTGAGGGCACACTCCAGTTATCATAAAGGCCAAGTAAGTTTTGTCCTCACTCAAATTATTTCATGCTTTTGAGAGACCAGGAGTTATGCACATTACTTGGTAGGTGGACAAACAGGGACAGGATCCAGGGGTATTTAATAAAAATGGCAAATTTCCATGTCAAGCTTCTTCCTCACCCTGTTGACTGGAGAGAAAAGACAGACAGCATAAAACAAAGGTTCGGTAAGTTTTTCTTGCCAACCAGTAGTGCACCCTGCTGGTGAACAAGTTCAATAAGTTCAGGGTTTACTCAGGACATGCCTCACAATTGTGGACCAATAAAACTTCCTTCCAATGGATTAACACTAATTTAGGAGAGGAAAACCTCAGATCACCAAAGAAGATGAAGTGTTTTGGGTCTCTAAATCCTCTTTTTGCTTTGCAGAGGGTCTTTTTCTCCATGTGCCTGTTGTGTGTATGTGTTTCCTTATCCTCAATAAATTCCTTTCTTAAACTGCTCATTCTTTCTGAACCTCTGTGAGTTGCTTGAGATTTTTCCACTGCTGTCTGTCACACAGAGAACATGAATCTGATTGAGGCTCTTAGACTGTATCAGGAGCAGGAAAATATGTCAAACAGAATACTAGTATGTTGTAAACCCACATTAACCATCCAGAGAATGAGCAGAGATTTTTCCAATGCAAGGATATAGCTGTGGTTTTTGCTGCAGTATCACTAAGTGCCCAACCCAGAGGGTAACTCTCTTTCTGGAAGATGTAGATCAAAATTAAAGCTGCATTTTATAAATATTTTACCAAGAGCTTTAACTAGCCTTTTAAATCTCTCCTTATGCTCCTCTTAGAAACCATAAGACTATAATATATTCACAGTGTATGTTTGTTTACCTATATCATCGCTAATATTAATCTGCTCACAATAACTTTTACTTGAGTTTATTGTTCTTCATCTAAGGAGTTATTATTATATATCAATCTTCATTATTCTGTCAGTACTCACAGGGAAAAAGTTCACTGCTGTACCAAAGACATGTTGTACCATGTGTCCCTTTTCATGTGCAACACAAAAAAAAAATTACTTTAGTATGCTCAACACCCACTACATAATACTGACAAACATACAGAAATTCTAAGTGTCTGAAACATAGAAAGCCATTGATTGTTCTCCATTAGCTTAAGTATGAGAGGAAAACATTATTGTCCAGTTGCTCTAGCTTACTAGTACCTATATCTTGAGACTTGGTTGAATGATCACTGCTTTCTAAAATATTCACTGCTTCCTATTCTGCAAGGAACTCTGACATCCTGTGCTCTCTCTCTCTCTTCTATACTACAGCACTTTGTGCTTCTCAGTTTGATTCCAGTTTTACAAAACTGTATATTCATTCCATGGGAACAAATATCATGAATATCAAGTTTCATTTTATATCCCGTTACTTAGAAAAGATCACCTACCATTAGCAATACATATTTGTTAGAGGAGTGACTGAGTGGATGCAATTTTCAACATGTGGCTCCATGGTCTCCTAGCAGTCTGAGTCGGGTTTGTCTTTTTAGCACTCATTCTTTAACGCCACATGCAATCCATATGGTGGGGAAGATTAGATTAAATTAGTCTGGAAAAATGAAGTTTTTCTAATCTGTTTTCTGTAGGCTGGAATCATTGTAAAATCAACGAGTCTTTTCCTCTATGGAATTCTCCAGGTCGCTCTATCTCTCTGTTCCTAACTTTCTTTCAAACACACACACACACACACACACACACCACCACCACCACCAGCAGCAGCAGCAGCAGCACCACCACCACCACCACTACTAAGCTATTATCTTAATACAAACATTTGTGTTCTTCCTTGAGAACACAATGCAGGCAGGGAATTCACCTGGAACGTGACAATGGCAAAGAAATCTGTCAACTATAGGTTCCCTAATGTGTATGCAGGATGTGGTCCATGGAACCATGTGACTCATCTAGGCTATTATTCACTTTCTGAGTGAGTAACATCAGTAACTGGCTGTGTTGACAGAAGTAGCCACCATTCTGCATTCTGTATTAGAGCTTCCAGTGGGTGAATCATGTGTTGATTGCTTTCTCTGTCAATTCATTCTGCTTGCCCAGTAATGAAATTGAAATGAAACTTTCACGAATTGGTAACACATCAATTTTAAAACAAGATGGACAGAGCATTATTTTCTAACGGGGGAGGTTCCACATTGGTTCTTTGCCCTCCATAGCATACTGTCTGAAACATATTTGGTAGCAAGTGGAAAAATAGTAAAATGAAAAGATTTTGTGGCATCCTTACTATATGAGGCTACTGTGTGCATGTTCACAGGATGATAATTCCATAAGAGAACAGACAAAAATTAGAGCTTTTGCTATGTGTGTTTACTGAGGTATTTCTCTTTGGGGTTTGTTTTGTTATTATGGCAGGCTGTGTGTGAAAAAATAAATAGCTTCGTCCTTGTGGCCCTCAGAGAAGGAGATGAGCTTCAGAAAATGTGAAAAATATGTTGGATACTGAAGCAGAATAAAATGGAATCATATAAACAATAGTTGTCAGAGTTTCCATGTTTTTCTTTGAAACTTCAGCCAAATATTGAGAAAAGTGCACTGAACATATTGAATACACATCTAAAATAAAAGCATATTACCTTTAAGGATTTTAGTGGTAAGCTGATCCCTTATAGACTTTGCTCCATTTGCTAATGTAAACAGAAGTTTATACCACAGAAATTACTGAATGGTGGGGTAAAAGCATTCGTTGTAGGTATTTACAGAACAAACTGTTTTATACCATTTGGATCATGTGATAGTTTTGAATTTTTAACTTGGATTTTAAGCTTTTTATCACTTTAAAACTTAGCTCGCTCCATCAATTTTCCTGCAAAATTCAAGATGTCATTTTTTTTTTTTTATTTTGAGTGAGGTAACCCAGACACAGAAAGACAATTATCACATGTACTCACACATCGGTGTTTTTAAAAGATAAAGTAAAGAAAATCAACCTACAAACTACAATCCCAGAGAACTTACACAACAATGAGAATAGTTAGAGAGACTTACATAGATCTAATCTACAAGGGAAGTAGAAAAAGACGATCTCTTGAGTAAATTGGGGGAGGGTTGAAGGGGGAGGGGAGAGGCAGGGAGGGGAGCTGAGAAAAAATTAGAGCTCAATAAAAATCAATAAAAAACTTAGTTCACTTTTGACAATTTAATATTTTAATAATTTTTGTCACACCCATCTCTCCACCCACTCATATTTCTTTTTCAAAATCTAGTATGGAGGTCTGACCTTTATTTCTTTTTTGTTTGCTTTTTTGTCCGATTTTTATTCTGTTTTTTGACCCTCTGGTTATAATCAGGGCAAAACTCATGGTCTTCGGTGAGTTGAACAGTCTTAGGTCTTTGGAGTTGAATAATTTCTTCGATGAGTTGATGGTCTTAGGTCTTTGGAGTTGAATAATTTGACTTTGACTGCCCTACTGAAGACCATGATTTCCTCTCCCTTAGCAGTCTCAAATGCCAATAGCTTCTCTGAATATGACCATGCCCCACAATCACCTTTCCAACCAAAAACAGAGTGATTATGCGCTTCTCGGTCTTCTGAAAGCCCTATTTGAGTAATTGCACCTCCTGTGAATTCCGAAGTGCTAGGATAATGCCATAGGCATAAGGCACTCATCACCATCTCCAGAGTTTAGAAACACAGCAAAAGGAATGGCAAAGGTGTTTAAAAAGAGAAAGTTCTTTGATCCTCTTAATACTCTCATTCTATGAACAGAAACTGAAATCTGTAGCTAGAATGCATGTCCTACCAGTGAGCGTTAATTTTCCCACTAGATTCACAGAGATGTTCTGCAGTTTCATTTGGACAATCGTCAGATTGGGAACATAAAGTCCCCATCAACTGTTGATTTCCGTCTTTCCTCCTCAAACATGCCTTCAAAGAATTATTTCAGCATATTCTCCAGTATCCTTAGAGAAGCATTTAGAGCCTGACTTTCAAACAAGGTGTTTTCTAAATGCTAATTTGCATCAAAATCATTGGAAGTAGGAAAAATTTCCTTTATTTGGTATTGAAACAAAACATGTATTGTATACTTCCTAGGTCCTATTGAACAAGGAAGGAACATATATCTAAACAGTGCACTTTTCCAGTGTTTTTTTTTTTCACTGAAAACATCCCTTGTTTCTTCAAGCAAGCATTGATGAAAACACTACGAGGCCTATATACAACAGGACAGCTGGTACTAGAGAGTGAAATCACAGGTCAATAAAACAGAAAAATTTCAACAAATAAGACTATCTACTTCCATTGTTTTGCTTCCCATCATCTTGTTTAGAAAGAATCAATTTATGATTGAGTTGAAAATTGTGAGGTATTTTTTCAATGGTGAGACTATTCATCTGTAAGGTGTTTACCACACAAACTAGAGTACCCAAATCTGAATTGCAAGAACCCATATAAAGTCAGGCATGGTAGTACTACATTTATGAAATTTAGGAGCTAATATGACAGGGTGGAAGGGTATTAGACAAGCATCCTCTAAAGCTCAGAGGCCTACATACATACATGGCATCCAGTGAGCACCAAACCAAAGGCAATATTTCAAATGAGGTGCAAGGCTAGGACAATGTCTGAGTTTGCCTTCTGACTTCCACATAGGTGCCATGACATACATGGATATGCATTCACAGACATGCAAGCACACAGACACATACTTATCACAGGCACAAGCATATGTACAAACTTACAGTGATTCAATATGACTTTTGTCCATACCACTAGAAACAAAAAACTAATAGATTGAAATAAAAAAAAATCTTAAGGGAAAAAGAAAATTGGATTTTGTATGGTTTAATCTCTATGGATGCAGGAAATCAAGTTCGAGGAAGTAAAGTGATGTCCAAATTTTAGCCTTTAGAAAGAAATTCTAACCTTTCTTTCTACAACAATTCAATTGGGCAATTTCTCTTTTCTGAGTTGTAGATTGTTTCACGTAGGAATGCAACAGTGTCTTTTAACTATGCTTTTCAGGATCTTTATGGCTCTCTTTTATGCATAGCTAAGTATAACCATATGCTTCATAAGTTGTTTAGGATGTTGAATAATACCAACATAGGAAGGACAGAAGCAGAGATTGTAGTTGTTTGTGTATAGGGAAAGTTATCCTCTTTCTGCTCTTAAAATATTCCATGTGATCTTATAATATTCCATGTTAATAAGGTCCAAATAGCCTATTTACTGAAAGGAGATATTGTTCGTGGTGGCCTTTTTCATGATAAATTCAGCAAGCTAGGCCAGATGGCCCAAGATGGATAGATAGAATAACAGCAACCAGCAAGGAAGAAAGAACCCAGCCAAATCTTGTCCTTATGATTTGGACAACCAAAACCTGAATAAAGAATTGCTGTTCTAAGCCCTTAGCTTTTATAGAATTCTCTAAAACGGTCTCTAAACTATGGGTACTATTGGTAGAATAAACCATCTACCCAGGTGTTAAACTAGTCATCCATCAAAGTTAAAAAAAGACAAGATCCCCTGAGTAAATTGAGAGCATAGGGACCATGGGAGAGGGTTGAAGGGGAGGGAAGAGGAAGGAAGCGGAGCAGAGAAAAATGTAGAGCTCAATAAAACCAATAAAATAATCTAAAAAGATGAAAAAAACCTAAAACTAGTCATCCATCTTAACTCTTCAAATCCTTTCTTATCACCTTCAATATCAAAGTCCCCTCCTAGTACTGCAATCCCGTCATATGAGTAAATCATTTCTCTTTGTAAATTAACTACTCATCTCATTATAACTCTGCCTCTATATTAGTCGAGTGTATCTTGACCTCTTGCCTTAATTTTTACACCAGCTTCTATGAGATAGTATCATTCCTTTCCCTGCTAGATGATAGCAATTTACCCTCAACTACATAGCCTTTGTTATATTCTGCAGTTATATCCTCTAATACTGTTTGTTGTATTGCTTATTTTAAAATGCTTAATGGCATTTCATTATCTTTTCATAAAACTCATGCTTTAGATCACAGTGAGGCAAACATTATCTTATTTTCCTTTTAGTGCATAATCCCTTCTCTATATTTTATAAAGGCATTTGATGACCCTGCTGAGATGTTATCCAAAGTGGTCACATAATAAAGCGATTTATAATTTACATAAATTCTTGTTAGCTTCTCAAAATAAAACTGTATTGTCCAGTTCATCACTTGTTAATAGAGGTGACTTAACTTGATCAAGAGAGCATGTAACACCACACTCTGAAAAGTCTGAACCATAAGAGAAAAGGAAGTTGGTTAATAGATGATCAGATAGAATAGTATTGCCTTCTTGCAGGGGATCACTTACCTTTCTGTGTATGCTCAAATGGGAGAAAAAAAAAAGTCAGATTTTATTTTTTGTGTGTCTTTGTTGTTGCTGTTACCTTGATAAACAACCTTAGCGTGAATGAAATGTATGGATCTTTTATACACAGATTCTCAATGCTGGGACTATATTTCTATGCCAACACTCTCTGTTTTAATTTCCTTCTTTTTAATATATATGGACACATTTTGAATTACACTGGTCAGGGCTAACTAGTATTCTTTTTTCCTTTGGATCAGTGTACACTTTCTACTCTAGTTATGAACATACTATGCTTTTTATGTGTTGTTTCAAAAGTTGTCAGAAACTTCAAATTACTTCCTAGAATATCCACCTGAGTTATCCTGACCCCTGCTATACCTGACTCTCCATCTTCACTGTCTGACTACATATTACCCCATCTAAGGTGCAAGCTGTGTTAATACTACTCCTATAATCTTACCCTGCTATCCATTACACCTTGGAGAATGGGTCCTCTAAAAAGTAGCTATTATGCTCTCATTCATTTGGTCAAAGCATAAAACATGCTATTTTACATCAGTTTGTCTTTTAAAGTAAATGATAAACTCTATGAATAAAATAGCATCACTGAAATTCAATATTGCATTTCTCAATGAAAGTTTGATATAATAATTCAATAAATGGTTATATAAATTACAGTTTTTTTTTAATTTTTACTGGTTTCAATGTTGTTATGGTCTCTAGAGTAATGTTAATTTTATAGTCACAAAACCTAAAAAAATGCTTTTATCCAAAATATATTTTAAGTACAAAATTTCATTTATAATTTGACTGATTTATAAGTAAGACTATTGACTGGAATAAAAATACTAGTTATGGCAATTATGTGCTTAGGCTATTACCAAGGAATTATGAAATACTATAAATGTCAGTCTGAAGTTTATCCCCAGATCAATAAAATCAAATGTTCTCCTACTACCTCTCTAGACGATAATTTACACTTAAGAATGGCGTGTCAAGGATATGGGCTGTATATATTTCCTTGGGACTTCTTTACTGTAGTTTCAATGTTCTATTAGTCACCTACATTATCTTAAATGCTTTAAGCACTATGGCTATTTTGCAACTGAAATTTTACCTTATCGAAAGATTTTAGGAAAACTATCATCTTGTCCTAAAGCACACAACACAGCATTTGATTTTTGTATTCTAAAAAAAATTCTTTTTCACTTTCACAACAAGGTAATCAATGCATAGAGCATGCAGATTTGAGAAAGTGCAGAATTTATTGCAGGAACTTGTTCTACATAGACAGAGCACACAGGAGCCTAGATATATTATTTTCCTGTCAGAGGACAAAGAGTATTTCCAGTTGTCTCCTTTTGTCCTTGAAATAGTTAGCTTGTTTTGATTGATGGAAGTTTGTGTACTCCATTGTGGATTTCTCTCTGCAGAACTCATTTCTCCAGATTATAATGTTTCAATGCATGGATATCAAGGAAATCTCCCTGGAAGTAATCAGTTTAATGAGGACCAGTCAGTCACTCACTCTGATGAGTTTTCCTCATCTTCTCTTGGAACGAGGACAAATATCACAAATGCATTAAACACAGAGAAAGCTGGGCTATAGCAGCAGAAATTAATTTAATCTCCTGATATACCTTCAACTACCTACATAATTCAAACAACAATAGCACAGATTAATATCTTGACATACTTTGGCATTTAACCTTGAAATATGGTTGGAAAATTTAAATAAACAGAGAAATCAGATTTAATCTGCATAAAAAATCCAATAGTGATTTAGACAATTAATTAAAGAGAGGAAAATAATTGTAACTAACATTTTATAGCTATAAAATAACTGAAGAGAATAAAGGCCCCTTACAAGGGGAAGGATAACGTTGGAGAAGTATTTATGAAACTTACAGTTTAGTCATTGGTATCAAGTGACAATGTGCTTATATAGTTATCAGATGACATTATTGGTATGTTGACAGCCATGAGAAAAATTATGCCAATCTGTTTTTCATAACATCAATTACTCTGGAAGCCCAATCATGACTATATAACAAGAGCAGGAAGAAATAGAGTCAATCGATTACCAAGGACCTAAGTGAAGTTTTAGTGTTCACCAGGATAAACTACCTCCAAGAGAGAAGTCTGAAACAGTTTTCAGAGATATTTTGTTGATGTGTTCACAATTCAGCTAAAACAGAGTCAAAATATAGCAATACAGAATGAAACATATGCTTAGAATGTGAAAGCAATCTGTTATTCTTTTAATTAATTCCTAATGAGTCATTAGACCAAAAATAGATGCCCCAACATTACAGAATAATATTAGGAGACTGTTCAGGTAGCCAGTTGTTTCTGTCATTTCTCACATTTTTTGGAAGTTGCTTACCTGAACTTCCTGCTTTCTTAGTTTTTATTCTTTTCTCAGGTCTTTGATGAAGTTAAAGACTAGATAATTATAGTTATAGCTTTTCTTAGTTATAATTAAAGATAAATTAGGCATAAACCTTTAAACACACCAAGATATAATAGGTAATTAAATATTTTCTATATTTTTGTCAAATACAAAAATATTAGTAATTTTAAATGCAATTCTCAATTAATAATTATTTGTAGTATATAATTTTACTATGTGAATGTTAAAACCTTCCTATTTGATAGAAAGGGGTAAATGCTGTGGGATAATCCTTCCATATACAGTGAACATGTATTTCTCTCATTGGTTGATAATAAAGATGATTGAGCTTATAGAAAGGCAGAATAAGGCTATGTGGGAAAGCCAAACTGAAAACACAGACAACTTTAAGATACCACCTTACACCTGTCAGAATGGCAAAAATAAAAAACACCAATGATAGCCTTTGCTGGAGAGGTTGTGGAGAAAGGGGTACACTCACCCATTGCTGGTGGGAATGCAAACTTGTGCAACCACTCTGGAAAGCAGTGTTTCGGTTTCTCAGGAAATTCGGGATCAACCTACCCCTGGATCCAGCAATACCACTCTTGGGAATATACCCAAGAGAGGCCCTATCATACAACAAAAGTATATGCTCAACTATGTTCATGGCAGCATTGTTTGTAATAGCCAGAACCTGGAAACAACCTAGATGCCCTTCAACGGAAGAATGGATGAAGAAAGTATGGAATATATACATATTAGAGTATTACTCAGCAGTAAAAAACAAGGACTTCTTGAATTTTGCATACAAATGGATGGAAATAGAAAACACTATCCTGAGTGAGGTAAGCCAGACCCAAAAAGAGGAACATGGGATGTACACACTCATATTTGGTTTCTAGCCATAAATAAAGGACATTGAGCTTATAATTCATGTTCCTAGAGAAGCTAAATAAGAAGGTGAATCCAAAGACAAACACATAGGCATCCTCAGGAATATTAACCTTCATCAGGCGATGAAAGGAGACAGAGACAGAGACCCACATGGGAGCACCGGACAGAAATCTCAAGGTCCAAATCAGGAGCAGAAGGAGACGGAGCACGAGCAAGGAACTCAGGACCACGAGGGGTGCACCCACACACTAAGACAATGGGGATGTTCTATTGGGATCTCACCAAGGCCAGCTGGCCTAGGTCTGAAAAAGCATGGGATAAATCCGGACTAGCTGAATATAGCGGACAATGAGGAATACTGAGAATTCAAGAACAATTGCAGTGGGTTTTTGATCCTACTGCACGTACTGGCTTTGTGGGAGCCTAGGCAGTTTGAATGCTCACCTTACGAGACCTGGATAGAGGTTGGCAGTCCTTGGGCTTCCCACAGGTCAGGGAACCCTGATTGCTCTTCGAGCAGATGAGGGAGGGGGACTTGATCGGGGGAGGGGGAGGGAAATGGGAAGCGGTTGTGGGGACGAGGCAGAAATCCTTAATAAATAAAGAAATTTAAAAAAAAAAAACAGAGAGTAAGAAGGCCAGGGTCAGAGGGAGAGATACGAGCTATCAGAGGAGCAAGACATGCTAGAGGACAGGTAAAGCCATGAGCCATATGGCAAAATGTAGACATGGATTAATTTAAGTTGCAAGAATTACTTAGTAATAAGCCTGAGCTATAGGTTGAACATTTTGTAATTAATAAAAGATTTTATATGATTATTTGCAACCAGATTTAAAAAAAACCCTCCTCCTTTTGCAATATTCTACAGTCATTTGTAACATTAAGTGTGTTATTAAAACTCACAAAATGCAGAAGTCCTACTTCATCCAATTTAGCTTCCCAGCTGTCAGTTTAGTTTCCCTGAGCTCCGCGAATTTAGATCATCCGTCTCTTTGGGTTTTCCCATCATGATATTGAGCCCTCTTGCTCCTATAATCTCTCTTCCCTCTCTTCAACTGGACAACCCATGGAAAGAAGGCCTTACCCTTTTGTCAAGAGTGGATGGGAGTGAGTCGAGGGAAGGGGAGCAGAGTGGGAGGAGGAGGAGAGAGGGTGGATGATGGAGGAAGGTCATTGGCTAATAAAGGCACTGCCCTGGCCCATTTTATTGGTTAGAGGATAGGTGGGAGGAGTAAACAGAACAAAATGCTGGGAGGAAGAGGAAGTGAGCTCAGAGACTCCACAGCTCTGCTGACTCGGGAGCAGATGCCTCAGAGAGAGACGCCATGCCCCGCTCCCGGGATGAAGCTCCAACCCAGGATGGACTAGGCTAGAATCTTTCCGGTAAGACCGGTTCTCACAGATTGTTAGAGATGGGTTGATCGGGATGTGAGAATTAGCCTGTAAGTGCTGGAGCTAAAGGGCCAAGCAGTGCCTTTATTAGCCAATGACCTTCCTCCATCAGGTGGACTGCGTTTTGAATGAAAATGAATAAATAAAATAAAACTCAAAAACGTTTTGTAATAATATTTGTTGAGCAGGACATTTTAACATGTTGTGAGAAGCATTCCAATATTAGCGAGACTACAAATGAAAAGAAAGAAAAACCTGGCAGCTCAAAATATACCCTACATTTTCATATGTCCAGAATCAGGAAGCTTAATAGATTTAGTCACAGCCTATTACTGTCTTCTGCTGCTACAGTGTGTCTACAGATTCAGTGTATTCCGTATCAACATTTCAGTGATATTTTGAACAGAAATAGAGTAAAATAATCCTAAAACTTCATAGGATTAGAAAGTACTTGATCAATTAGAACAATGTTACACACTTGAAAAACAAAGCAAAAGCATTCTTGACTCTAATCTATTGTACCAATCTATAGCAAATGAAATAACGCAATACAAGGATAAAAACTGACATCTTTAAGAGTAGAGAAGAAAAGAATGTTCTAAAATAACTTTAACAAATGTGACTTGACAATGGCACCAAGAACAAAGTATATAAGCACAATAAATATTCTTTTAAAGAAATGATTTGGGCATAACTAGATATGTACCAGTATTAAAAGGCCTATATTTGGCATGATACATAACTCCAGAAGATTGTTTTTGGCAGTAATAAATTGTTAGCTAAGGCCTCTAAAATGCTGAGGTGCCAAGGGGGAAGAGAGGCAAGTAGGACTCCACTAAGAAACTAATGTAAAAATAATTACACAGTCAATGCTATGTAAGAACAACATGAAAAGAAAGAGTATTCAATGACCATATATCTGGTTGTTTATGGGTGGGGATTATGGATAATCAGAGAACAGAAATAAGTGACCGTGTTAGAATGGTAGTAATTCATGGAACTGATAGAAAAATCATGAAAATGGAAGCCTACGGTTTCCAATTCTGAGCTTAATTCAGCAGTCTAGGTTTTGTCTTTCCATTTCAGATCAAGGACAAATGTCATCTCTTTGGTTTTAGAGATAATTTTATTGTTAATTTAGTCTAACTCTAATTATCTATCGTGGCAACCACATTTCACAGTTGACTCTTATTATACCCACGAGAAAATATCACCTCTATGTCTTTTTGAAAGTACGGCAATTAAAGCATACGAGTGTTCCTGATTCATGCAAGGATTTCCCCTTGCTTTCTTATTTGCGTCCTGTGGTTTAGAAGTTAAAATTACAAGAAACATTTAAGGCTGACAAACAGGACTGTATTTTTCTAGTATAATAAAAGTAAGTCACTATCCCCATTTTGTAGGGATAAAAAAATATTGATCACATTTACTTAAGCTTATATTATTTTATTACATAGTTACTTTAAATATTTTATTGTTGAGGATCTTGAACATTAAGACACAATAAAATGTGAGGCAAAAAATGTTACTGGAGGAGGTTACAAAAGTCGCTGATGTTGATGTTTTGTGGACTTGAATTCACAGGCTGTGATTTTAGAGCTTTTGTTAACTGCATGGTAATGTTTGAATGTAGCAAAATTTTTCCCAGATTTCAAGATGGACTTAATCACATTAAGAAATGTCTGCCATTTTAAAAATTGTCATTTGTGTTTTCAACAACACCACTCCATTTCCATGGGCTCAGATATTCTAACCTGTTGAAGATGATCTGCTCTGTGTATGACTCTCCTTTTTCAATACAATATTATCTTATATTTTAAAGCAGTTATTTTTTGTGTATGTATGTATGTATGTGTGTGTGTGTGTGCACACGCATGAATGGGGGAGTACTCATATCACGCATGTATAGGTCAAAAAAAATTTACTGAATTCACTTATTTTTTTAAACCCTGAGGATTCTGGCGTAGAACCCAATTCCTCAAAGTTCTTAGCATCATCCTTTCCTTCTGAGCCATCCTTCCAGCCTCTTTATTATTCCATTTCTAATAGTTATTTCATTACTATTTCTGCTTTAAATCTAGAGGGCCAAATGGATGATGTGGATTATAAATACTGAATATTAAACAAGCATACAAATTAGTTCTAATATTTCCCTAACATGAAACCCTAAGATAAAGCATTTGTAACTACTATAGGTTTACTAAAGGAATAAATTAAGTTCCCTCTGACTGTGGCTATAAAACAGCTAATGAATTACCCTATAATGAGCACTCACTGCTCATATGATTATTTCTCCAGTGAGGCAAAGATAAAATTGGTAAAAATTAAAACTGGCAGTAATAATGAAACAACGGCAACTAGAATTTGGGGAGTATTTTGAGGGCTAAACTCATAAAACATTTTAGATACCACATTTAATCTTTACAATAACACCATGAGTGTAGTAACACTAGTTTTCAAATTTTACAGGTAAGGAAATAGATTTTCTGAGTTGTGTAACTTTTTTGAAATAACAAATCTACAAAAAAATTACTGATTGAGCATCCTTTGAGTACCAAAAAGTGATATTGCTAGGTGTTGAGGTAGGTTGTTTTCTAAATTTCTGACAAATCACCATACTGATATTCAAAGCAGCTGTACAAGTTTGCCTTCCCATCAGCAATGCAGGGGTGTGCCCTTTACCCAACCTCTCCAGTATAAACTGTCATCAGTGTTTTTTCTATTGGCCTTTCTGACAGGTGTAAGATAGAATCTCAGAGTTGTTTTGATTTGCTTTTCTCTGATGGCTTAGGATGCTGAGCATTTCCTTAAGTGTCTTTTTTTAAAATTCATCATTGAGAGTTCTCTGTTTAGATCAGTACCCCATTTTTTATTGGATTATTTGTTCTTTTGATGTCAAGTTTTTGAGTTCTTTGCTTAATTTGGAGATAAGTCCTCTGTCTGATGTGGGGTTGTTGAAGATCTTTTCCCATATACTCAACTATGTTCATAGCAGCTTTGTTTGTCATAGTCAGAATCTGGAAAAAACCTAGGTGTCCCTCAACTGAGGAATAGATTTTTTTTTTAAAAAATTGGTACATTTACACAATTGAGTACTACTCAGCAGTAAAAAATAATGACATCTTGAAAATTGTAGGCACATGGATGGATATAGAAAAACCTATATCGAGTGAGGTAACCCAGACCTAGAAAGACAGATATAATATATACTCACTCCATAAGTGGCTTTTAGACATTAAGCAAAGAAAAATCAGACTATAATTCACAATCCAAGAGAACCTAGAAAACAAAGAGAGACTTAAATGGATCTACATAAAAAAGACAGATCTGCTGAGTAAATTGGGAGTGTGGAAGTCATGGGAGATGGTGAAAGAGCAAAGGAGAGGAATAGAGGGGAGTGGAAAATGCACAGCTCAATAAAAACATGAAGAAATTACTGAGTTTTAGAATATTTATTTTAATTATCTATTAGTAAAGTAAAAACAATAAAAATCCTATATTGTCCTCTTGATAGCTTATCTATTATTTTTGATAGCTCTTTTAAGAAAATTCTTAGATTTTTCTTTTTTATAAGTCAAGCAAAATGGCTTTCATGTACGGGGTTTATTTTTAAAAATAAATGATTTATATTTGAAAAATCCCTCTAAAACTAGAATACACAGGATAACAATGATACACATTAAACTCTTGTTTTTAAATATTTTTTTCTATAAAGAACAGAAACACAAGGGATAGCACAGTTGGGAGTCTTGTCATTTATAAATAAATAATTGTAGAATTGATCATAGGATTGCCACTGTCCTGACTGGACACACTTCTGCACCAATTCATATGGGCTCAAAGGTTTGCTATGCCCATATGATATTATTTATCAATTCTTGGCTTTGTTTTTTTTTTGTGGTTTTGCTATTGTGATATTTCCAAATTATGGAACCTGTCTTAGAACTCACTTTCTGATTTTTCCTTGAACTTTTCTGGCAATGTAAATATTTTGAAGTATAGTTCTTGGTACGTAAGAACACCTGTTCCTCATCGTGCTACAAATTCTGGATCTTAGAGAGATTTTGTGTTTCCAGGACACTCCATGAAACACCTGGACAAAATCTACTTAATTCTGACATGAGGATAATACAATGAGATCAACAGCTTTGTTGTGTTACTGTAAATGGCTAAAGTATATAAAATAAAACATATACATCATCTAAACAACACACCATAGAAACCCCAGAAAAACCTATTAGCTATCATTTTTATTTTCATGTGGCTTTATTGACTATAAATTTTTAGGCATAGCACTCAAGATCCTTGACATCTAGTTGCCAACAGCTCTTAGCTCACATTTCTCTTGACTCCAACTCAATTCGGTCTAACACCTACTTCCACAGAACTAGTCGGGGAGTGAATAGGTTAAGAAAGAGACACAGAGACTTGAAGAAAACTGAACTCTAGTATAATTCATAGAATTGAAAATAAATATTCAATACAGGGTACCAGCAATGACACATAGCAAGAACAGAAGGGATTGGTAACTTCATATAGGACTTTTAGAGCAAGGTAAGGAAAGCAGCATGACAATGTGTATACTGTACTGTAGTATAAATAAGGGTTTCAACAATCTCTGAAGAGCAGAAAAATGAATACCTTGAGTATACATACAATTTATACACTAAGCCATTTGTGACTGTATTATATGCTTGCCCTGACTTTCTTCACTCTGTCTTCTCGTCTGAAAATTCTCATTGTGTCTTCAAACAAGGTTTGACTATATATGTGTATTTAAAGATAATATAATCTTCCTAAAATTAGAATCTGTGTAACAATTTTTGTGCCCATTTAATACATAGACAATCTCTAACATATATGCTAAAAGTATGTTTTCAAAAGAGTGCAGGATTGAAGGTCAAAAAAAATCTATTGATAGAAATTTAGCTATCACTTGATATAAGCTTAGTCTGTGGACTCCTAGAAGACAGAAATGCTAGTTTTCTTTCATTCTTTAAGCCTGATTAGTGTCAAAAAGACTTTAAATAATTAATAACCCATATCAGTGACAGAAAATTATCCAAAATGTAATATTAACAATCTCAAGTCCATTATCATCTCTTTTAAATGACAAGTTTAATAATAGTTGGAATAAATATACAACCAATTATTGCATGTTATTACTATGTATGATCAAATCTCAACTTGACTGCTCACCTCAGTGGGTATGGAAGATAGTGTGCCAACATTTACACATGATACCTGTTTCTACTCTTATGACCAATGGTTAATGATGGCACCTTTTCTTCTAAATGCTTTTTTAAATAAAATATGCCATTTTATGTAAAACTCAAGGAAATTAGAGCTCTACATGGGTATTAGTTTTCTCTATAGCATATTACTAAAAAAATGGCATGTGGTCACCCTGGACTAGGGAACTAATAGTTAATTGAATAAAATCTTTGAAATGGGATATGATATTTTAAAATGTGTTCAGATCTGTCTTAGGGTTTGTACTTCTGTGAAGGGATACCATAACAATGGCAACTCTTAGAAAGGAAAACATTTAACTAAGATGTCAGTTTACAGATCCGGAGGTTTAGTCCATGACCATCATAGAGGGGCATGGCATCATTCAGGTAGATCTGGTACTGACTATATCTTCATCAGAAGGCAACAGAAAGTGATGCAATATTCTCAAGACTCGGCAATGTCTTGAGAATATTTGAGACCTCAAAGTCTGCCTCCACAGTGACAGGTTTCCTCCAACAAGATCAAATCTTCTTCAACAAGGCCACACCTCCCAACAATGTTACCTCTTATGGGTTATTTTCTTTCACATCACCACAATATTGTATTTAGATGTGAAGATCACAGAAGTTTTACTAGTTCCTGTGCTACAGTATATAGCAGTACAGGGAGGGAATCCTTCACAGTAGCCTATAGGGATAATGATAAGTCATCTTAAAGTCTGGACTTACTACAAATAAATGCAATATGTTTATTATAGGGCAACACTGACTGCATTGGTAAGTTTACCACTAGTGGGGTAGAAATAAAGTGCATTAACATTTACAGGAACAGAAGAAAATAGCAACAAATTTTCAGTTGTTTTGATATACTTAAATAAAATGTTATTTCTCTTTGTGTAACTAACAGAAGAATACTTGAGAAAACAGAAATATATTTCCCTTATTGAACATAGGGGATGTGAAAAATCTATTATTAATGATAGTGGAAAATGCCTTTTTCATGCATATGGCCCGTGTGTTTAGATAAAGAGAAACAGAGGATGGAGGGCAAGAAAGAAGGATTTGAGAAGTAAGAGAAGCTTCTTTTAGAATGAGTGTCAGAATCATTGGTTCTTTTTGCAACTAGGTTCTTTCAAGTAGAATACAAAGCTTTTTTAGGAGATAAAATTCATTCTCAATGAGGATAATAATAATCCTGTGCATAAATATTAGATTCTGTCTATAATTTCAAGACATTCCTTAACACTTGGTCATGAAAACTTCAGACTTTATTATTCTTCTTGCTATGACAAATTAGCCAATAAAAGAAACTTATTGAAGTTGTTTTGGTCCATATTGTGTGGTTCCAGTCCATCATGGAAGAAGGGAAGTCCTTCAATAGCTTCTCTTCATGCAGCTGGCCAAATTTTATCTTCTCTGAATAAGCAGTGATAGATAGCGCACTCAGCTGCCTTACTCCTTTCAGTTAATCCAAAATTAAAACCCATGGGATGGTACCACGTCCTTTTAGGAAAGTCTTTCCATGCCATGAAAGTTAATTAAGACAATCCTTCACAGACATTGCCAGATTCTAATCCATACAAATGTGCTCTGAGATATGTCTCCTAGGTTATTCTATATTGTGTTAAATTAATGCTCATTATTAAATATTGCATCCACTCATGCACTCTGTTTATTCATATGTTCAAAAACATATATTGAAGGTAGATAAATAGGAAGTGTACTTTTCCAAAATGGAATTATAACAGTTACAAGACTGTACTAGGAAAGGTCAAAGTATAACCAGGAGCGTGAGCTTCATAGGTGAAGGGAATCTGGACTCACCTAAGGTTCTCTCTGAATGAAGGCCTAGGGCTTATTTTGTTCTTTATTCTGAGATTTTTGATATTATGAATGTAAAATTATGTTTTTTATGTGGTCTAAAATGATGTAATAAAACATATGTGGTAGTTGAAGAAATCGTGTGATGATCTCCATTTATTGCTGTTCTATTTGTATGCAGCTTACATAGCTATTAGATAAGACTCATCCACATCAGACAATCAGCTAGTAATGAGAGCCTGTCAAGTGGTCTCTGTGAGAAGATCACAGCACTGCCGAGAAAGAAGGTACCCTTCATCCCACTCCCGAGTCTTGGACTCTAGTTCTACTCACGAGGAAGGAGAGCTCTAGTTCTAACTGCCACAGGCTGATGCATAGATATCGATTAATAGAATGCTAGCTTAATGAGATATAAAAAATGTAGAAGATGTGTTACATCAGTTACCAGGAAAGCAGGTGAACTGACAATCTCTCAAGGCCTGGGTATTTAGAAAGGAGAAAAGAATAAAGGTGGAGGTTGAGAGGAAGAAGTAATCTAGGCAGAGGTTAAGACATAAATGCCATAGAGAAAGAGGTAGGAATGCTCAAGAAACACAAAGATAGCACCACTGCTATTTTTAAGCAGATATAAATTGCACAGATGATGGAGAAGATTTGCATTCCTTCCATTACTTGGAAGGGGGAAAATGACAGAGCTGAAATAAAGGTAGCTGGAATAGTTGGGTACAAAGACAACAAAAGTTACTACGTTTAAAGTTGTTATTATGTTCCTGGCCATCTTCAAATGTCTTACTGATTATCCCCCAGGAAAACAAAATGGAATCAATTGACCTTCTCACTTAAACTAAGATATATGAGATTAAGGGATTTGCCAATGGTTATACAGTCTGCCTATGGTAGTTATAACCGGAGCCCTTTTCATGTTTAGAACTAGAGGGCTAGCCTCAGGAATGGGGGAAGGGAACCTTCTTTCTGGGCAGTGCACTGTTCTCACAAAGCCCACATGAAAGTCTTAGTAATAGCTGAGTGCATGACTTGGGTGAGTCTTAGTTTACAAATTTATTCTGTCCTCCTGACTTTAAATGAGCTACACAGTGTTCAGATGAGGTTTCTGCATAAATTGTATATTAGTATATGTTTTTTTAAATAAACTATAAAAAGTATAAAAAAGCTGTGTTCTTACCTGTAATCCCAGCATTCCAGAGACTGGAGTGGGGGGAAGGGTGTGGGGATGAGAACTTACAAAAGAGCTAGGGCTATAAGGGAGTTCCAAGGCATCTTTGGATACAAAGAGAGAGCCTACTTCCCTCCAACTGTGGGAGAAGGACTCAAATCATCACCACCAACAGAAACAAAAAATCAAATGACACTCTACAGAAAACAGTGAAATAATATATGCTTAATTAAAAATTATAAGCAAAAGAGAAGACACAGACTCTTGTTTTTACCAATATGTTGTGATTCAATTTTTCTCTTTGCTTGAATGTTCATTTAAAATTGTAAAATTTTAAATGAAAATAAAATCACAACTCTTTTGTCTTCCATTTTTCTCCCTCTATCTTCTCTCAGGTACCTTCCCTTAAGTTATCACCAACTGTGATTTCAGAGTTCTAGGAATCACTCAGCAATAAATGAGCTCAAGTCACAAAATGTCTCCTTTGTAGAGAAGAAGCATGAAGCCTGTTGAATGCTGTTTTTAAGCCTCAAGTCCTTCATATAAACTTGTTCATATATTCATTTTATGATACTCTTTCCTGAGAGGCTCACTAAAGGCTACCAGCGGTCTCTTGTTAAAATGATTATATGATCTCCATTTGGAGAAATAGGAAGACCTTGAGGGGATGAAACATGACTTAGGGGTTTCCTGATAATCAGAAATGATAGACGGCTACTCCGCTGACACATGGAAACACGACTGATGTATTTATCTGTGCCACAGGTTCTGCCATCTGGACCAGCAAAGCTGTCACCCCTTAAATGTATCTTGACCTCAGACTCATTTGGTGACTTTCTTTATTTTGACTTTTTCTTGGTGGAAAGAACGAAGACAGATTCTGGAAAACTTCCTACACAACATAAGATCTATACCTTCCACTACTACAATCAAGTCTTAAGGCTCAGGTGCATGTGTGGTCAAGAACAAGACAAGAATACTGATAGGGTCTGCTGAGTGACATGAACTTTGTGTGGGGGAAAAATGCAGTATCTATGGGAACTAGACAGACACGGTACCTCTAGAGTAGTGCTTGACTTTATCTATAGTATAGCCACCATTCTTACTAGAAAGGGGAGTGCCCTAGGGGTGGCAAGAGCAAAGGACCATGGTTGGTGTAGCTAATATTCTACATGTGAGTTGAGTGTCTCAGAGGATGGAAAAATGAGCCCCAAGGGCCAGATATTTGCTAAGTTTCTAATTAGCAGTATATATGGAGAAGAGAAGCAAATAAATGAAATGAATTTGACTTAGTAACTGTTTGAGAAGCATAGAAATCATCAGACTGGTACAAATCAATACACAGTAAACATAAGCTAGAACCTAGAGCTGTCTATCACTTATAATGAATAAATTTCTTTTTGATTTAAATGATTAAGTGAAATAAATACATTTGAAAAAGAGGCACTTCATCTAAAGACAACAGACTGGTGGCCATGAAAATGCATCATAAACTTCCAGCATAAAGTAACTTAATGTGTCAAGAGGATACAGCTGATAAAAAATGTCACATGCCCCCCAAGTTGCTGCTATCCAGTCTCTTAAGGACAAGATACTCTTCTGACAGCCAACATTGCCTAACAAATTTACAGTAGTCTTTCCATAGTTCCCTTAAAAATGTCATGATTTTGGTGTCTTGAATGTCTAAATAGCACTACAACAACTCCCCGGAGAGAGACTCTTGTCATATCAAAACACAAGAAGAAAGGGACTGCTGTATAGGAAAGTAATGAGTGGCGCACGTGTGTGTGTGTGTGTGTGTGTGTGTGTGTGTGTGTGTGTGTGTGTGTGTGTGTGAAGGAGCGAAAGAGCAATAGACTGGAGGAATGAGGCTTTCCTTTTCCACAGAACATTTGAGGCCTAGAAACTTTTTCTACTATCAGTCATTCCAAGATTCCAACATTAGTCACTTTCCAGGGTGGTCTGAAGGGATTAACTTCTCTCCCTTAAATGTTCCCATATTGAGATCAATTGTCCATTACCTGAATTTCTGTAAGACACACCATATCAAAATTATTTTACTTGAAAGCATCATAGATATGTTGAAATATATTGAGGTCTGTGTAAAATGATTTTCATCCCTCGTTTTAATAATTTAAACCAAACTGTTTTGTAGGTATTTTCTCTGTTAATTATTTATATTTATTATGTGTCAAATATTATATGAGTATATATTTATATTACAAGGAATGCTAGAGTCTGAACTCAGGCCTTCATGCTGGTGCAAGTAGTGGTCTTATGCACTGAGCCTCCTCTCCAGCTTAAGATGGGATAATTGTTAATATAATGTGACTCAATGAAGCTAATAAGCACACCTAGTATCTCAAGTACTTATTAATTTTATGATAAGCACATCAGCAATTCAGTTAGTAATAATGGCATGTATACTACATATTTATTAGTTATAGGCATCATCCTTGGAAATATTTTCTTTTTGTGTGGACTAAGCACCTATTCTATTCTTTGTACATCACCTCCTCATTTCCACATATGCCAGCTTCTGGCCACACCACTCTGTTCCTTGACTCTATGAGTTCCATTGCTCTGAGTTCAATATACTAATGACAGTATATTGTATTTTCCCTTCTGTCGTTGGCTTATTTCACTTAGAAAATATTCCTTAATCCATGTATCCTGTAAAAGATAAATATCTTCTTTATACAGAGTGATTTGTATTCCATTATGTATAAATTTCAATTTACTTTGAAATTGTTTCTTAATAAAGGAAATATGGCTTGCTAGTTCAAGAGTGTTGGAATCAAAATTTTAAGCCTACAATTTGTCTTTACTGTCTTTTTGTAAAAGCTAACATCAGTGCTTTTAAATATTTAATTTGCTGATACTGTCCTTAGTAAGTTGGGTACTAAGCTACATTAACAATGTGGTGTAGAATACAACCTTTAACTGGCCACCATTTCCCCATCATTTTGATCATCATCTTTCTAATCATCAAGAAGTTATCCAAGCATTTAAACACATGTTCTGATCTTTAGTTCTCAGGATACCCAGATAATTTGACAAATCCTGTTGGTGAAGCTCACAGTTGACTTGTACACCTAAGCATAGTGTGGATCAGCTTGTCACACAACCATCTTCTTATGGTATGATATTGCCCCAAATAAACTGAATGTGTTAAAGATTTAAAGCTCCCAATAGGACATTTAAAATCTTGGATTAATAAATGGATCAGAGGAGCAAACAAGGTATTCGTATTTTAGAAATAGTTTTCTCCATAGGACCAGGAAGATTGGGGAACACAGAGGTGTTATAGAGAACATTTGCCTCTGGGTCAGTGTCACCGGGCTCAGGACCAAGACAATAATGATCAAATGCCAGCTTGCCTGACAGCTATCTGGTGGCCTTTGTGATAAGGCCTCCAGTCACTCACTCGTCGGCAGCATCCCATACTTCATTCTGTGTCTGCTACAATTTGTAATGACATCCACAGCAAAAAGGGTGGCCGTTCAAATCAGAACGGGGACCCTTGGTGTCCATCATTCAAAGCCAGCACTTAAGCCCTAATTTAATAACAGCCCTAAAACCAGTAGTAATTTCCTTACAAATGAAGAGCCTTTCTCTGGTCCATCTGCCCCACTTATCGCCCCACAACTTCCCCATTTCCCATAGCAAGATGAACATTTACCTTTGAATTAAACACAAGGTCAGATAAAATAAGTCACCGTGAGCAGTCATTATATTTTCTGTCACTGGACCAATTAAGATTTCCAGCTGTCAGATTCCGATGTTGCTGCTCCATAAAAAAAACGACACTGAGAAGCATTGATCTGTGTCAAAGCTGCTTCAGAGGGAAAATTGGACCCAAAATAATGATAATTGTCATAGGATGTCACACCATTAAATGAAAACATAAAAAGCAAAATGCTGTGGAGAAACTGCAAAGTCATTTTCCTGTGGAGGTGAAACTGAGCCACACCAAAGCAAGCACACTGCTTCACGGAGGCCCTGGCTGTGCAGTGGAAACCCTCCCCAGTCACTAGCAAGGTGACTTCTGCCTAGCTCATCTAATTTGATTTCAATTGGATATTCAGCCCAAGCACATAGTTTAGTTCAAAAAGTTAGAGTTGAAGATAAGTATGACATTCACCAGGAAAGAAACGAGAAGTAAAAAAAAAAAAGTTATTAAATAAGTACATTCTAATAAACATCACACGAAAAATGGATTGTTCCAAGGACACTGAGGCCAAAAGATGTGCCTTGTCACTGCCTGGTGTACCAAACAGGAGGCGGAAGTTAAGGAGCACAGGTACATTACTGAGATGTGATTGACATTCCAAAATGACCTTTAGTGATTTATTTCAGGATGTTTTAATAGCAAGGCAGAGTTGATTATTTCTCTCTAAACTTGGGATTAAAATTACAAAATACATTTATTTTCTGCCGGCATCAGGTTCAGCATCAATGTCTTATTAACAGGCACAGACAGCACAGCTTTTCATGGGGTATTATCCATGCATGATTTTAGAATCATTTTCCTAAAAATAAGAAGTTGAATAATAGAGTTTTGCATGTATTCCAAGATTTACTAAAGTAGGTCAGCCTCTTCTGTTATTTGAACATAGCAACTAAACAACATTTCAACCAATCAGAACCATCTTACCAAACTGTAACGCTAATCCATAAGAAGGCACTTGATTGGAACTTCAGACAAGTTTGCCACCAGACTCAAGGAGCACTGAGTGATATTTCTTAGCAGGGATTTTGGAATGATGACCTATATATCAATAATGAGCAGTTGCTGATTTTGCAAGACCAAAAATTCAATTTAAATTTTCAAGCATTTCATATGTCAGTTTTACATATAACCACGATCGAAAATAAATTTATAGAATTTAAATTAGCTATATAGGTAAGAAAATTCAGGCATATTAAGACTTATATCTCCTAATCATTTCAATACTTTTGTTATCACTAGTTTCATCTGACTGTATTTGGAAGAAACATTTGATCTCACTAAAACAGTTGGTCTTACTAAACTCTGTATGTAGTAAGGTCACTTTGGTGACTTGAAATCTACTGTACTATTAATATCACCAAATGCTAAGCTCATGGCCTATATATTGCTTAATTCATGTGTATATTCAAAGCAGTGATGGAGAAAATATTGATAAAGATTATACATCAAAGTGAGTTACAGCTTGGCATCACACTGTAAATGGTATATCAAATCAAAAAATATCTTTCAACTGTTATTTGAATTAAACAATGGAATCAGATATTTTGCTATCAATTAATATAGCATAGGCTTCAAATTTGCAAATGTATGTCAAAAATTAGTAAGAATTTGAAAAATTATGTAATAATAATATATAATGAAAATCAATTTGTTTGTTAAAATCTGTTCAATACACCATTATAACATGTATTTATTGTTTTAGAAAATGAATATTCAGGTAAGTATATACTCTTTATATGATTTTTTATATTGTTTTTAACCATAAATTTATTATCAACACGTATAATTGCTTTTGTTTATATTTTATTTTGGTTCTTAAACATAATTGTTAGCCATTTGTCAGCCAACCACTAGATAAAATTAGCTACCATGCTAATATCAGATTTTAGAGGTCCTTACAACTCAGGAATGTAAGTGCATCATAGAAAGGAAGGTAAATCACCTTAGTTAACCTTTACGTAGATCCCTGAAACTTAAGTGACCCTCGCAGAAACTGGAGCAGAAAAACCTATCACTGCATTTCATCATCTCTTTAAAGACTGGTGCTTGAGTGGAGCATGAACTAACAAAGATCCCCTGATAGAGTTTGGCGTGAAAAAGAGCGTCAACGGATCCGGGATTATTTTTGACATTTTTTTTTGCATGTTAAGTCACTGAAATGCCCTTAACCTACTATAATCTGTCTATTATACCAGATGAAAAAATGTAATTAACAGCTTTCTGCCTTCCAATTAGCATTTAAATTTTTCCAGATGAAATAAAGAGTATTTTCCTTCTTTTCTAACAAATTTAGGCGTTGCTAATTTGAAAGGAAGTATAAGTGATGCAGAAAAATGTAAACACAGGAAATTTTTCTACCATTTGCAATAATAAAATAGAAAGAACATTAAAAAGGCCACCTAAGCCATTCTATGTAACAGCCACTCTCTGGGGAGTGGCATGTAATGAAGTCAACCAGGTCTGCAAGATTTGAATGACTGCTTTTTAAAAACTGCAAGAGAATCCTATTTGATTCACCATGGACTTGTTTTTGAGAATTCACTTCCAATTATTGGTGCTGAAAATTTTCAAGTTATTTAATTTGAGGGACTTTATATTTTGCTCTCATCTTTTATACTGTGTTTATTTTTTCCAATGCACAAAAACTATTTGAAAAGTTATAGATGTCAAAACTCATCCTTCTAAATAAGTATTGAAAGAAAGTTTGGGGTTCTGCTTCCTAAACATAGAAGGCATTCATTTCTAAAGTGTCATCAAGGTCAATACTAAGATATACAAAAGCTGCTGCTCTTTGCCAACTCTACTTTCTGAAGATAAATCATGACATTTCACTTTCCTATGGGGGCAGAGGGCTTAGACTCAGTGGAGGAAGTTCAATCATCTCAGAAATTAAATCTAGTGAGGATTAAGCATTCAAGCATTTCCCCTTCCTAACGATGAAACATTTGTAACTGAAGTTCCATAACAGATAAATCAAGAACCGTGAAAGGATTCACCTGCATGTGAGTTTCACCCAAAGAGGGATTTGCTTCTTGTTCAGGGACACATTAGGACACAAGACTTTTCAAGGTGCTCTGGATATTCGTTTGCTATCAGTTCAACAGAACACAGCGTAGATCTTCCTGTCTCTCATGATATAAACTCTATCTTGGAATTTTACTGCTCTTTACTGAAATTCCTTAACCCTGAATGAAACCTTACAAACATGATTAGTTCTGTAAGCTCAGATAACAACTAGGTAAAAAAGAAGTAAAAGAGAGATAGGAAATAAAGTGAAGAAAAAAACAGTTGGATGGGAAGGAAGAATAGGGAAGAGAAAAATCAGACACGCCATAATTACTTAATCAGAGTAGATGTCATGACACTAATTATCTATATCCTACTATACAATGCTACAGTTAAATGCTTGTCTTATCTCTTTTCTATCTCAGAAAAAAATGAAAAATAATTCATTTTAACTATCATAAATGTAGCTTCATCTTTTCAGTCTGCTTCATGAAATGATTAAAGATGTCTTTTAAGTAGGAGAAGAAAAACATAAATGTATTAAAGAGAAGTTGAACCATAAATTCTTATACAAAATGACTTGCTTTAAGCTTGTATGTTAAAATCTCACCTCTTAAATATTATCCAGTTAAAGGGATCAGGCTGAGAGAGGATGGAGGGAGAGCGTACTGGGAGAGATAACTGGAATTTGGGGGCATCTCTAGAAAAAATGGAAACTCTTGGGAAAATATGAATGTGATCCTAACTAAGACTCTTAGTAATAGGGGATATGGAACCTGAACTCGGCATCTCCTGTAACAAGGCAAGACTTCTATGGAGGGTCTGGGACAACATGCCAGCCACAAACCCTTCGACCTACAATTTGTTCTGCCTACATGATGTGCTGGGGGAAAGAGGGAACAGGTATTGTGAGAGTGACCAATTGATAACTGGCACCACTAAAGACCTATACACCATTAGAGAAATCATCCCTGAGTGCCATAACCCAGAGGTGGGATAACCCAGAGGGTCTAGGATAGAACGAAACTCTACCAAAAAAAAAAAAGTCAATGAAATGATTCCTAATGATATTCTGCTATTCTCATAAACTGGTGCCTAGCCCAACTGTCATCAGAAAGTTTTCACCCAGCAACTAACAGAAACAAATGCAGAGACCCATAATCAAACACTAGAAAGATCTTAGGGAAATATGTGGAAGGGGGGAGGAAGAATTGGAGAATCAAGTAGGGTCGAGGACACCAAAAGTAAACCTGCAAAACTAACTAACCTGGCCTGAAGGGACAACCAGGGAGCCTGTATGGGACTGAACTAGGCCCTCCTCATATATGCTAAAGCTATGCAATTTAGTCTTTTTATGGAACTCCTAACTGTGAGAGCTGCCCCTGACTCTGTTGCCAGCGTTTGGGACCTATTCTTCCTGCTGGATTTTCTCATCCAGACTTGGTAGAAGAAGGGGTGCCTCATCTCACTGCAGCTAGGTAACCCATAGCTGGCGATATCCATTGAATGCCTGCCTGTTTCTGAAAAGAAACAATGGAAGAGGGATGGGAGAAAATGGAGAGAGGGATTTGGAAGAGGGGAGGGAGAGGGAAGCTTTGGTGAGGATGTAAAAACAAGAAAATAAACAAAATACAACATATTATCAAAAAGGTCATCCATCTAATAAAAAACCTAATAATATAAGTATTTAAAATATCTAAGGTATGTCCACAGAGCCGTATTACCCAGAATGGTCGTTGTGGCTTTTCCCCACAATAATTGCCTTCAGTGAGCCTCAGTTTACATATGTTATAAGGCATTAATTTAGAACAACTGATCTCAAAATTATTTCTAAAGACTTATTTAATATCTAAGAAAGTAATAGTGGGGAAATTAGTATCTTCACCCCAAAGAAGAAAAGTCCTATGTGCAATGCAGTTGTTGTTTATATAGACATTTCCTGGAAAAGTTGTTCATATTTCTTCTTTTTGATCTTTTTTTTCTTTTATTTTTGAGATCATATAATTGCATCATTTCTCCCTAATATTTCCTCGCTCCAAACTCTCTCATAAACCACTTCTTATTTTCTTTCAAATTCATGTACTCTATTTTCAGTAACTGGCATCGTATGATATACGGGTATCCATTTATATAACTAAATATAATCTGCTAAATTTATATAATATTTCTTTTTTTTATTCATAACTGAAAAGACTTTATTTTAAGGAAAATATACAGCAAAACAGAACTTGAAGGTGGTAGGTTTGGGAGACATGGAAACAGAATCATCAGACAAGCTGCCCAAGTGTAGATGGCTTCTTGCTGTACAGAGGAGAGTGGTGTGGCCCTTCACCTCATCCACCTTTCCTGATTCAGACAATCTTGACCCTATTAAGGTTGGGCTCAGGATCCCCAGTTTCCAATTTCTTCCTTCTTGGAGTTCAGAAAGGTTTATCTTGTCTCCGAGACTTCCAAGATACAGAAGAGCACCGAGAAGGGAAAGCCATTATATCTCTTTTTCCAATGCCTGCAGAACTGTCAACTCATCTTTCAGTATTTGTTGATTCCAAAGAGACGAACCCCATGGAATTGGGGTAGTTTAGGCAGCAGTATGCTGAGCAGCGAGGCAGTGTTGATGAGGAAATGAGCAGCATCATACTTGGTGTAGAAGCTGGCCAGTAGGTAGAGTACAATGGGAGAGATGCTGAGGAACTTTTGGGAGGAGGTAAGCTGTAGTCCATAGACCATCTGTTCCCAATGTATCAACAGCCGAGCCTTTCCTTTATCAGGGGTCTCAAAGGGCGTCCCTTTCACTGTGTGCAGGAAGATATACATTGCCTGCGAGCTTCAGAAGCCGGTCCGGCTGGGGCACAGCGAGGACTCTCACACTTGTGCTCTCCCTATAATATTTCTTGTATGTGTGTGTTCAGGCTTAATTTGATACCGATTTGACATTTTGTATTGGATAGCTAACAGGTGTTCTTTCCCTTGAAGAGGACTATTTATGCCACTCTCAGTAATACTTAGTTGCCTGTAGTTTTTTTTTTTGTGTAGGGATGAAGCCTTGTGGGCTTTCCTCCATCTACTTTGGCATGTCTATTGATGTTTTCCTTGTTCCGCTCACATTTAGGCAGAACTGTGTTACAAAACCTCACAGTAAAATCTGCGATCCTCTGGCTCTAACAATCTTTCCACCCTGGGGAATTGAGAAACATACACTTGTGTAACTCTGGCAGCAGGAGCACAGAACTCCCTTTCCTCCACAAACAAGTCCCTTGCTTAAAATAACTCTATGGAGTAACAGCAAGGACTAGGAAACTTGTTTTTCATTCAGCTCCATACTATAGATGGTTTTAGGAATTTATTTTTCTTTTACCTTCCAGTGGACTAGGTGGAGTGAGAGGACATCAGAAACTTAAACAGGGAAAGAAAATAAACTTGAGAGTGGGAGAAAAAAAAAGTTAAATGCAAATCAAGACGAAGAGCTTCTCTACCTATATATTATGAGGGGTTTGCAGCGAGGAGTAGACGTCCTGTGGACAAGCTGGTCTCCGTAGTTAATAAATCTCTAATGAGTGTAAAAGATTGCTTTAAGTATGAAGGTTTTTAGAAGGTCCTTAGAACAGGAGTGCTGCAGGCCAAACTAGTGCAATTATGAAGGCAGTTTCACACCCCTCGCAGGAGGTTTCCTCTTGGAAATAAAGTTGAAAGTTCTCATCAGGGGGTGAATGTGCCCCCACTGACTTCCCAGTTGCTGATACCAGAGACTTATAATGCTGAAAGCTAAGGCAAGATCTGTTTTATGTACAACCCTTTGTCTCAAAGCATGACACCTAGAGAGTAAGTCTGTGGCATTACAGTCAAGTTGACCTTGGACAAGCACATTTATCTATCTGAAACATTACAAAATAAGAATGTTTAGAACAGAGTTGGGATGAAATGACCTTGAAGAACCTGTTCCTGCTGTCACACACTGTGATTACAGTAACTTTAAATCAGTTAACTCCCCCTTTCTTCGGTGTGTCACTATGGATTTTGTTCACTCAAAAAACATTCTGAGAACCCAAAGAACCATCCTGTCCTAGGCACCATTTCATCTCAGGTCTCTTTGCTCTGTGTCATGAACAATTGAGAATTGAAACCCAGTGGTCACCACCAGTGAACCAGTTTGGGCAGGAAAAGACAAGGAAACCAGTGAAGTAGTATACTCAGGAAATACCATACCAAAATGAAATGTTATTGCATGGGAGACAGGAATAGTTTAAAGTAAGAAAATGATGTATTTATTCACCAGGAATTACATCAGGAAGCATTCTAAACCAGCTGCATAAAAGACTTCATGGAATTCTATTCTCTTATAGGAAATAAAACTGTAAAGTATGGTACTTTTTAAAAAAGAAAAGGATGTGAGGAAAACCCGATATGTTCTCCTTTAAGGCAGCAATAATGCTGAAGATAATTTCTCACCCTTTATCTGTGTTTTCAGGATTATGTCTCTAATTGCTAACAGAGATATTGAAAAATCAATAGCAAAGAGGCAGAGAACAGCACTGTAGTAAGATGTGGCTCCAAGAGTCTATAACCTGACAATCACATTTTTTATTGATTTTTATTGAGCTCTACATTTTTCTTTGCTCCCCTCCCTGCCTCTATCCTCCTTTTCAAACCTCTCCCAAGGTCCCCATGCTCCAAAGTTAGTCAGGAGATCTTGTCTTTTTCTACTTTCCATGTAGATTAGATCTATGTATGTCTCTCTTAGTGTCCTCATGCTGTCTTAGTGTCTCTTGTTGTCTAGGTTCTATGGGATTGTGATTTGTGGGCTGTTTTTCTTTGCTTTATGTTTAAAAACCACTTATGAGTGAATACATGTGAAAACTGTCTTTCTGAATCTAGGTTACCTCACTCAAAATATTGTTTTCTAGCTCCATTCATTTACTTGCAAAATTCAAGATGTCTTTATTTTTTTTCTGCTGTGTAGTACTCCATTGTGTAAATGGCCATTTTCCTTATCCATTCTTTGGTCAAGGGGCATTTAGGTTGTCCCCAGGTTCTGGCTATGACAAACAATGCTGCTATGAACATAGTTGTGCACATATCCTTATGGCACAATTGAGCATCCTTTGGACATATAACCAATAGTGGTATTACTGGGTCTTGAGGAAGGTTGTTTCCTAATTTTCTGATAAATCACCACACTGACATCCAAAGGGGTTGTACCAGCTTGCACTCCCACCAGAAATGCAGGAGTATTCCCTTTACGTCACAACCTCTCCAGCATAAATTGTCATCAGTGTTTTGATCTTGACCATTCTTACAGGTGTAAGATGGAATCACAGTTGTTTTAATTTGCATTTTTCTGATGGCTAAGGATGTTGAACATTTCCTTAAGTGTCTTTCAGCCATTTTAAATTCATCTGTTGAGAGTTCTGTACTCCATTTTTTATTGGATTGTTTGTTCTTTTGATGACCAATTTTTTGATTTCTGACAATCACATTTTTTGAGCCTTCACTGGGCAATAGCTATGAAGAAGGTGAAGAACCTGATGAAGAATAACATGATCTATTCTCTAGATTATAGGCCACACTTTTACAATGAACACATGGTCTAAAGAGAAAAATGAAATCATGAATGGCAGGAATCATAAAAAAATGCCAACCTCATCAATATCTCTATATCCCTTTTCTAAAGGATGCACTGGAGCATGTACCACATGTAGGGCATCAGCAGCACAGAATACACACTGGCTGCAGGTGTTTCTACTTCTAAGAATAAACACATTAAGGCTAACTCAATCTACCAGGGTTGAAAACACTGTTTAATGTCTTTTTTATAATTAATTACTTTTCTTGAGAAACAATCTTTTCTCATTTTTTTCTCCTTTCACATACCAATCCTAGTTCCCACTTTCCCTTCTCCTGCTCCCATCCCCTCCTCCCCCTCCAACTCCACCCCTCCCTATCTAATTCTCAGGGTAAGGCTTCCTTTGGGGAGTCAAAAATTCTAGCATATCACTTTGAGGCAGAACAAAGGCCCTCTCCATTATATCTAGGCTGAGAAAGGTATCCCTTCATAGAGAATGGGCTCCAAAAAGTCAGTTTGAGCATTAGGCATAAATCCTAGACCCACTGCCAGTGGCTTCACAGACTGCCCAAGTCTCACAACTGTCCTCTACTTTCAGTGGCCCTAGTTTGATACTATGCAGGTTTCCCTGCTATCATTCCACAGTCAGTGAGATCTTACTAGCCTAGGTCAGCTATTTCAGTGGACATCCCCATCAAGGACTTAACTCCTTTACTCATATTCTCACTCCTCCCTCTCTTCAACTGCACTTTGAGAGCTCAGCCCAGTACCTCACTATAGATGTCCTCATCTGCTTCCATCAGTTACTGGACAAAGGTTCTATGATGACAATTAAGGTAGTCAGCAATCTGATTACAGCATAAGGCCAGTAGAGGCACCCTCCCCATTATTACTTAGTGTTTTAGTTGGGGTCATCTTTGTGGATTCCTGGTAATTTCCCTAGTGCCAAGTTCTTTGCTAGCTCCATAATGGCTCCCTCAAACAATCCTTCCTCTCTGTCCTTCCCCCAACTTGACAAACCAATTCCCTCATGTTCTCCTCCCCCTCACCTTCTCACCTCTTTCTCCCCTTCCTTCTTCCCTTCTCCCTCTACCCCCACGCTCCCAATATTCTCAAGAGATCCTTTCTATTTCCCCTTCCTAAGGGAAATATGTAAGTTTCTCTTAGGATTCTCCTTGTGACCTAACTAGTCTGGGAACATGAAACAAAGAGCTGGGTCTTTGAGAAAACAAGACAGAAAAACCTATCCAAACTAATCAAAAGGCAGAGGAAAAAAATCCAAATAAACAAAATCAAAAATGAAAGGGGGGACAGATACTGAGGAAATCTGGAGAATCATTAGGTCATACTTTGAAAACCTGTACTCCACAAAATTGAAAAATGTAAAAGAATGGACAATTTTCTAGATAGGTATCATATATCAAACTAAAATCAAGAAAAGATGAACAATTTAAATATAACTACAATCTCTTAGGAAACAGGAGCAATCGTCAAAGTCAAAGTCAAAAAAAAAAAAACAAAAAAAAACAGAACTGAATGGTTTTAGTGCAGAGTTCTACCAGAACGTCAAAGAAGAGCTAATACCTATACTCCTCAAATTATTCCACATAATAGAAACAGAAGGAACAATTCCAAAGTCCTTTTATGAAGCCAAGTTAATCTGATACCCCAACCAAAGACTCAACTAATAAAGAAAATTACAGATCAATCTCCATTATGAACATTGATGTAAAAATATTTAATAAAATACTGTCAAACCAAATTCAAGAACACATCAAAAAATATCACCCACCATGATCAACTTGACTTGATCACAGAGATGCAGGGATGGTTTCACAAATGAAAATCTATCCATGTAATCCTCCACATAAATAGAAAAAGAAAAAAAATCACACAATCATCTCATTAGATGCTGAAAAAGCATTGGGCAAATGCAACACCCATTCATGATAAGGATGAAGAGGTCATGGGGAGGTTAGGGATATAGGAACATATCTGAACATAATAAAAGCAATTCACAATAAGCTGACAGCCAACATAAAATTAAATGGAGAGAAACTCAAAGCAATTCCACTAAAATCAGGAATAAGACAAGGCTGTCTCCTTTGTCCGTATCTATTTAACATAGTTCTTGAAGTTCTGACTAGAGCAATAAGACAACAAAAAGAGATCAAGGAATTAAAATAGGAAAGGAAGAAATCAAAAGTTTGCTATTTGAAGATGATATGATAGTACATAAGTGACCCTAAAAATTCTTTGAAGGAACTCCTATAGATGATAAACACCATCAGTAATGTGGCAGAATACAAGATTAACTCAAAAAACAAAAACAGCAGCTTTCTTATATACAAATGATAAATGGGTTGAGAAAAAAATCAGAGAAACATCATACTTTATGATAGCCACAAATAGCATAAAGTATCTTGGGATAACAGTAACTAAAGAAGTGAAATACCTGTACAACAAGAACGTTAAGGCTTTGGAATAAAAAAATTGAAGAAGATAACAGAAAATGGAAATATCTCCCATGTTTTGGATAGGTAGGATCAACAATATAAAAATGGCAATCCTATCAAAAACAATCTACAGATCAAAATCCCAACATAATTTTTCACAGACCTCAAAAGAACAACTTCACATGGAAAAACAAAACAAAACAAAACAAAAAACCCAGGATAGCCAAAACAATCCTATATGATAAAGGAACTTCTGGTGGCTTCACCATCCCTGACATTGAGCTTTATTATAGAGCTACAGTAATGAAAACAGCTTGGTATTGCCATAAAAACAGACAGTGGGACCGACAGAATTGATTCAAAGATCTTGATTTTCATCCACACACCCATAAACATCTGCTATTATTAAAAAAAAAAAAAACTAAAGTTATACAGTGGAAAAAAAGAAAGCAACTTGAACAAATGGTGCTAGAATAACTGGATGTCAACATGTAGAAGAATACAAATAAATCTATATCTATCCCCATGCAAGTCCAAACGCATCAAAGACCTTAATATAAATCCAGCCACACCGAACCTCATAAAAGAGAAAGTGGAAAATAGCTTTGAACCCATGGGCACAGGAGACCACTTCTTAAATATAACCCCAGTATCATAGACACTGAGAGAAACAGTAAATAAATGGAACCTCCTGAAACTGAAAATCTTCTGTAAGGCAAAAGGGCACAGTGAGTTAAAAGAAGCAGCAGCTTATAGTATGGGAAAACATCTTCACCAACACCACCACATCAGACAGAGGACTGATCTCCAAATATATATAAAGAACTCAAGAGCCTAGACATCAAAATACCCAATAGTCCAATTAAAAATGGGGTACAGTTCTAAATAGAGAATTCTCAACAGAGGATTCTCAAATGGCCGAAAGACACTTAAAAAATGCCCAACATATTTAGCCATCACAAAATGCAAATTAAAACAACTCAGAGATACCATCTTACACTGGTCAGAATGACTAAGATCAAAATATATATATATATATAGCTTATGCTAGAGAAGATGCAGAGTAAGGAGAACACTCGTCCACTGCTTGTGGGAGTCAAACTTTTACAGTCACTTTGGAAATCAGCCTGGCGGTTTCTCAGAATATTGAGAGTCAATCCAACCTCAAGACCCAGCAATATTATCTTGAGTATATACCCAAAGTATGTTCAATCATACTAGAAGGGCATTTCCTCAAATACACAGAGTAAAAGGGACAACTGGTACAGGAAACTAACTAATCACTGAGCACCCTGACTCTGAACCCAGAGTCAGTAAAAGAAACACACCTTGGATCTGAGACCTGAGCCAAGGAAAGAAGCATATTTATCCCTGAACCCCGGACGAAAGAAACATGCCCTGACTCTGAAACCAATGCCAAACAAACACACTTTGTCGCTAGAATCAGAGTCAGTGAAATAAATATGCGCTGGTCCTAAGATTAGAGTCAAAAAGCTAAAAAGGAACATCGAAAGAAACTGTTTGACCCATAAAGTCATGCCAGTGACCAACTAAATTAACCAACCCCTGTACAGGGAAAATCTAACAAATCCCTCTTCTCCATAAGAGGGAGAAATCTCCACCCCTAAGAAGCCTCTCTGCCCTCTCAGTTAAAGGTCACCATTTATCCCTCCCCAGCAGAGGCAGCCATTCTCCTGGACTCCTCTTTCCCAAATAAATCTCTTTCTTAAAAGAGTCTTGGGTGATGACCTTCATTCTCAGGTGCAGATTAGAAGAACCTGCTTAGGATGTCCTTTGGAGGACTGAGCTGAAAAACCTCACTAAGACACTTCGCTACGGAACCTAAGCAAGGTGGAACAGAAATGAAGAACTTTGCTACCATGCTCCTTAAAGGGGCCTGAGCAAGGCCAGGCAGAAAAAAGTAACAACTTTTTTTGCCAGAGCCAGAGGAGATTGCTACATTACTACAAGGGCTTCCCCTTTAACAGAATGGTAGCAGAAGAAACATCTTGGGCCTGAGAAGAAGCAGATAGCTGGGCTAGGATGCTCCTTTAAGGGAACAGAGCAGAACTCAGCTGCAGTGGCTCTCCTGGAGAAGATCAGGATCACTGTCTCCTGCGGAGAGATCATCTGCACCACACCCCAGCTTCAGGTAGCCTGGCTTCTGGATAGTCAGGGCTGAACTGTCCTATTGTGGCTCCAGCCTCCAGAGCTGGCCTTTTGTACAATGACATCTTGGATTTTGCATGCAAATGGATGTAGCCAGAAAAAAAAATATTCTAAGTGGGGTAACCCAGACCCAGAAAGACAAACACCACATTTATTCACTCCTAAGTGGATATTAGATGTACAGGACAAAATAACCAGTCTTTAAAGTCTTAATTTTAATTATACTGTGCAGTCAGAGGTAAACCTAGGGTCTTAAACTTGCTAAGCAATTATCCTCCCCTTAGCTATATAGCTAGACAAAAAAATAATATTTCAACAAGAATTCTGTAGAAGATGTGTACAAACTTTTGACATTGTGTTATGGCATCTCTATCTATAAAATACATGTTCAAGGGAAAGCAACATGTCTCTTCAGGTAAATGTGCCTCCTTCATGAACCTGGAAATAGGAGTTCAAACCGCAGAATACTCATAAGAACGAAAGAGGGAACCAACTCAACATACACATACTCAACATACCCACAACACACACATCATACACACACACACACACACACACACACACACACACATCAATTGGCTGGTCAATCTATCAATATGTTTAGTTGAGCAAATAAACAAAATTAAAGTCTTTTTAAGAAATGCACAATGGAGTTCAAGATGTTCTTTGATAACATTTTAAGTTTATGATTTGGGCATTCATTAGGATGGAATTTTATCTCAAAACCCAATATATCCATTCCTTGATTGGATGACTGAAACTATCCGTATTAATTAATTGCTTCCTTTTCGATTATATAAAAGTATTTCTCATGTTGGCAAAATGGCTTAGCAGGTAAAAATATGTGTTACAAAGCCTGAAACTTGAATTCAATCACCAGGACCTTCATAATTGAGGAAAAAAAATGTCTTTGACTCCCATACACTCACAAGCATCTCCCCATAAATGAATAAATACATGCAATAAAGTAGTTTCTTAAATATTGATAAAGATGCTTTAAAATTATTTTTTATTTAAAATATGATTTCTTTTCATAGAATATATTCTGATCACAATTTTCTCTCCTCCAAATCCTACCAGTTTTTCTGCATTTTCTCACGTACCCAAAACCACACTTTTTCTTCCTATTTCCCTGAAGTCATGTAAGAAAATAATAATAAAGCAAAATAAGAGAAAACCAAAAAGTAAAAAATAAAAAAGGAAACAAACAGAATAGACAAAGCAAAAACACAAACAGAAGAGAAAAGTGTCAGAGTCCAAGAGTCACGTCCAGACATGGAAACACATACATGTTAACTAAACTTAATGACCATCCAGACATGGAAACACACACATGTTAACTAAACTTAATGAACATGGAAACACATACAAGTTAACTAAATTTAATGAACATACATCTAAACCTGAAAAGGCTGTTTGGAGACAGGCAGTGGTAGGGCATGACTTTAATCCTAGCACTCAGGAAGCAAAGGCAGGTGGATCTCCGTGAGTTCGAGATCAGCCTTGTCTCCGGAGTGTGTTTCAGGACAGGCTTCAAAGCTACACAGAGAAAATCTATCTCAAAAAAAAAAAAAAAAAGCAAAACAAACCAAAAAGCTGTTTGTATTATGATTAATTAGTACTTTCTAAATTTTCATTGTGAAAACAAATACAAGATATAATTATTTATGCAGAAAAATTTATTTGTAAATTAATAAAATAATGAACTTACAAGCTCTGTTAGTGAACCTCTTAAATAAGATAATTTCATTTCATGAAATTGCAGGGGTTTTTTGTTGTTCAAACAGCTGTGATAACAACAGCAAACAGTATTATCTATTCAAGTCACTAACTGGGACAAACTATTATTTTAATTTTCTTTGTCAGTTATTAACACCTATTTGTAAAGGTAGGTGTTCACGTTTTCACTAATATTTTAGTTACTTTGATATCTATTTGTTTTACAGTAGGACCTCTCACACTATGTTTATTGGGCTACAGATTCAATATGAATGTAAGATCACCTTAGCATCATGTGCAAAACGGTGCATAAGGAGATGAGAATTTCCATAAGTAAGGATTCTTAAGATGCTCCATGATCTTGTTCCCTTAAAAATAGTATTAAATTTTTCTTTGCATTTTATAATTGAAAATATAGTAATTTAGTCCAAATTTTATACAATGTTGACAAAATATATAGAAGAGACGAGCATATTTTAAGTGATTTTAGCTAACTTTTTTGCATTTTTGCAGGAATGTTAAAACATAACTCTAGATTGGTAAGATGTGTAAAAGTTTGAAAGCTATGTCAGCTTCTACTTCTGGTTTTTCCTCCAGTGTTAAGTATAAGGCATGAAATATGTATGACCTAAGCTATTAATCTATGCACTTATTAGCATTACTTCCCGAGTGCCATATAGCTCCAGAGTGTTTTGACAAATAGCACCCTGATTCATCTTGGCTCTGTTTGCATGCCTAATACCAACCAAAGCTTGTTTCCTTCCTCTTCAAATGTGAAGCTGCAAACAAAGCTTCGTATCTCCAATTCTGGGGTTACTTTTGTTGTGCTTTACAAACATGAAAGTGTCAATAAGAGTCTGGAAAGATTTTTCTCAGTTTTCATATCAGAGTGGATAGTTCAAAAATCATTGGGCCACAGGAATCTCAGAAGAAGCAGGTGGGAAAGAAAAGGAGAAAAGGTTACCAGTGTCCCAGACATTTCTAGCAGTAATGCAGTATAGTTTGAAGCAGAGTGGAGTGACTTATAAAAATCTAAATATTTCAAGTAGCCCTAGCTTGTTCAATAGGCACAGTGGGCGATAAGAAAATAACATGGTGAGATGAATTCATTCCATGCCCCGTTATTGTTGTCAGAGGTCACTTGTTCATTCAAAGCTGTCTACAAAAACTATTAATTAACCACACAGAAACTGTATTAATTAAATCACTGCTTGGCCAAAACACAAAATTGGAACACATAATATACAACCAAAATACCAATACTACTCCAAAGAAAAGTTTAAACAAAGTAATATAAGAAAAATAGTATAAAAGCATAATTGAATACATTTTGAGTTGGCTTACATATGGGGCCCTTTCTTATTTGTGGTTAGTATAGCCAATGAGATTCCATTGGAGAAAACCAATTTCCTTTGCAGTGGTTCTCAATTGGAAGAAATTCTTACTTAGGGATGAGAGCTGTGTATACTTCTCCCTCTGAGTAATGGGAAATTGCTCACCTTGAATATGTGCATGACTTTAAAATAAATGAGTAATTCATTTTTTCTTAAAAAAAATAATACTTAAATTGTAATAGTTCTAAATCACGAGATCAACTGTAGTTACCTGAACTGGTCCACGCAACACAATCAATATCAACAATCAGTCAAAGAAAGAGAAAGGGCTCATTGAACTTGACATTTCTGAACTATAGGCTATCTGTAGGAGATCAGTAGACAGGAGGAATCATCATCTTTACTTGTGGGCCCATGTTTCTATTTAATTTTGGTGGATCACAAAAAAAGAGTGGCCATGAAACCACTAGAGTTTTTGGTTTTCCAAGACAGGATTTCTCTGTGTAGTCTGAGTTGTCCTAAAACTATCACTGTAGATGTGTCTACTTCCTGTTCCCGAGTGCTGGGATGAAAAGTGTGTGCCACTACCACCCGGCTAGACAGTGGAGAGAAAACAGGAGTATCAGGGAGGAAGAAAGTAGAAATAATCAGTATGAAGAGTGTACATATGTGTAAATTTAACAGCAATAGCAAAAAATAGAGAAAATGAAGGATTTACAGAAAAGTGAACAGAGATGTTCAAGTCCTGAAAGCTTAAAAGAAAAAGGTTGCAGGGCATTTGGGACAAATTGGCCATTTCCAAAACAATGTTCAATGTCTCTGTGTTTTCTTTCTGTCTGCTAGTTAGTTCCTAGATGCTTAGCCCCAAAATAATCACACAGAAACTATATTATTTAAATCACTACTTGGCCCATTAGCTCTAAATTCTTATTGGCTAGCTCTTATATCGTAATTTAACCCATTTCGATTACTCTGTGCATCACCACGAGGTCATGGCCGACCAGCAAAGTTTCAAAGTTTCAGCACATCTGTCTCTGGTGGTGCCTCCATGGCTTCTCCTTGACTCGGCCTCCTTTCTCCCCTCATTCTGTTTAGTTCCCACTCCCCACTGCCTAGCTCTGTTCCCCTGTAGATCTGTTATAAGCCCAAAGCAGTTCCTATATTAACCAGTGATATTCACAGCATACAGCAGGGAATCCCACATCAGTCTGAATTCTTTAATCTCATTGATCACATGAATTTGATTTTAAAAGGCTGATTGAGCCAAAGAATAAAAGTTCTCTCAATGTGTTTTTGTCCAAACAAGTAAACAAATTAATAAATCTCTTTACTGATGAGTGTAAATAATTATAAACAATGATAAGCATACAACAAAGAGGAATTGAAACAGTATGCTCCAAGTATCTACAAAACACAGAATCATCTATAATAGACACCACATCTCATACACTGTTTTTAGGTTTTAGCTTTTATTTGTCACATTCTATGTAGCTAGCACTTATATTACACAGCTTGTAATTCTGCAAACCCTTTAAACATTGTGATAGGTACATATATAATACCTAGTTTGATGCTTTTTAAATGCCTTGACTTATTTCTGATTAATGGCACAGATTTTTTTATTGCTTTGTGTATTATAAATAAAAACAATGCGTAGCTTTGCAGAGCTATTACTGTTCTGAAATTGAGAAGAAAAATGTGTTTTAAGACAAGAATTAGTCACATCCTATATGAGATCAGAATGGAGAGATTGTTCAAAAGACAATAAAGTTGTCAGAAGAAATTTTTCAGAGCCTCAAGCAACATTCAGGAAAAATATGTAAAACTTCATACATCAACATCAGATGAGTAGGGGAAGGACAGCCAAAAATTACTGAGTGATGAAAAGTGAGATAACTTTTATCTTTAGAGGTGAATTCACCGAGATGTACTTACTGCCCACAGCTATCTCTCAGTAATTGACAACTCACAGAAAAAGAGAAGTAATTGACATACATGATTGAACCTGGAGGGATGCCTGTGTTCAGTTTTACAGCATATGCATCCATGACATTTGAAAAACAAAGATATTTTCAAAATACTGGTCTAAGTACACAAAGACTGAGTATGTAAAGATCCTAAGGAGCTAGTTAGAAAACAATGGGACTATAAGATATCTGGGAAATAAAATATTTTCAAATAGGAAGGAAAAGCCAGTTTTAAATGCTTTGTGAATTATAGAGTGATTAATAAAAATTTGAAAACTTTAGTGAATGAATGATTACATAATTCTAAATGTTACACTCTGAAATGGAGAGAATGACCATGTTCTAAATGTATGAAAGCAGAAGTTTAAACTGCTTTTCTCATTTTTTCATCTGACCATACAGTTGAAAATTCAACATGTCACTCATCTATGACCCTATTTCTTTGGACTGTGACTTGCCCAGCCCTCTCCTGCTTCTCCACCTACAAAATGTTCATAATCATCCATGCCACTCAGGATTAGTGCCAGTGGTGTTGGCAAAGTGTCTCAGCATTTTAGGATGAAAAGCTCTACATGGATAGGGCTTATTACTATTATACTCAGCACTGTTTCTTTTCCTATTAAAGTACTGCTGATTTCTCAGCTACCCTAGAGCTTTGACTGGGGCTACATGGAGGGCACACTCTGTCTTCCTGCTGTTTGGTAGAATTGATAACTTTAACCTTGCCAATGAGGCAAAAATAGCCAAATCTAGGACATATTTTCATATCCACAGAGAATTTAAGGAATGCCAAGAAACACAACTGCTCAGTACTGAGGAAAGGAGAGGTCTACACAATATTCCATGAAAGCCAACAAGGAAACAAAAATTATGAGGAAATCGTAGAAGCAATGAGAATCCAGTCTCTAATACAGGTCTACTAAGCCAGTCCATTGAGGAAAGAATTCCAGCAACACACTTATCCGTTGTGCTATTCTTATAGTCTTCATGTTGGTGTTCTTTGAGACTGACACTCCTTGAGTATAATGGAGGTCTGTATTCAATTGTGTACAGCTAAAGAGGAAACTAAGTAAATCATTTGGGCAGCAAATCATATTGGCTGAAACATTTTATTTGGTATAAATATATCTTTTTGAGGAAAAAGAAAGCACATTTCACTTTGCTTGATAGTTAAGAATTTCAAGGGAGTGTGAAGAAGGAACGACAATAAATTAATAGAGATTTACCTCTTTATTTAAAATATAAAAATTTTGAAGAAAGCATTAGGTGTCTTATTAATTTATCACCACCTATTTTTGCAAGGTACTGGAAAAAAAAAAAACTACCATATTTCTCCCCAAATCACAAGGGCATTCTCTAATACCTTGTCTGCCAGCTAAAACTGAATATCAAGAGACTAAACATCTGGGTGGGAGTAGGATAAAAATATCTGGGACAGCACCACCATATGTTGCAACAAAATGGCCAGCTCCAGTCATCTAGGCTTTGTTTATGCTTTATATTAATGAACTTAGTCAGGGTAACCAGGCAGCCAATGAGCAGCATATGCTGCTCAAACTGTGGCTGCCTCGTTTGCATTTTTAGAAGCCATGCACAGCAGATATCCCAGCTATTGTGCCAAGCCACCCAAGCAATTATGGTACCAAGTATTAGGTCAGGCTTATATATCCTGTGTTTATGTGCTTCACAAATAGATAAAACAGATAAAATCTATAATGCTATAGATGCCTTTTAGAAAAGCTCAAAGAAAACATGAGAGGAGAAATGATGCAAGAATTGTGACTGTTCCTCCATTTGCACTGGTTTCTTAGGAATTCTTTCCCTTTGGCTGTCCCATAATTCCAAAAGACAATGCCTTCTTTATGGTGAGAGTATAATGGAGAACTTAACTCGTATTTTAAATGTAACTTAAAATTATCATATTGTTCTTGGTAAAGGATAAGGGTCTGTCATAATATTCATAAAGAATACCATATACATCAATAAAAACATTTGTTATACATAACAAGAATAAATATATACACAAGTATGACAAAGTTTTATGCAAGAACATTGAAAACATTAGCCAAAATTACCACAATTAACTGAAGTGCCTTCTGGTTCACATCAGACAAATAAAGAGATGGGAGTGGGAAGCTCCTAGAGATCCATGGTTAGACCTGTTTTATGTATCATTTCTTACCTTCTGTGCTCACCTGTTACTGACAGTCAGAAAAACCTGCCTTTCATTGTTCTTACTATTTGTTTGTTTATGTTATGTTATCATGACACTGATGGTTTCTTATTCTTCCCTTCTGTCTTGGTTAGGGTTTTTATTGCTGTAAAGAGACACCATGACTTTGGCAACCCATATAAAGAAACCAATTAACTGCGATGGCTCCCTTATAGTTTCAGAGGTTCAATCCTTTATCATCATGACAGAAAGCATGATGGTATGCAGACAGACAAGGTGCTGGAGCTGAGAATAAGAAAATGACTGAGACAGTGGCAGTAACCTGAGCATTAGAAACCTCAAAGACAGCCCCAAAAGTGACACACTCCCTCCAGCAAGGTCATACCCACTCCAACAAAGTCATATTTCCTAATAGTGTCACTCCCTATGGGATTATGAGGTAAATAATGCTCCATTGTGTACATATGCAACAAGAAGAACTAGGACCAAACACCACAGAATAGAGAAATCAATCAAAATACATGCAAATAAACTAAGCAGATATATTTCAAATAAAGAAGTACTAATGACCAATAAATATATATAAAACATGTTCAGTGTCTTTTGCCAAAAGGGCAATGCAATTCAAAAATATATTGAGATTCCTTTTTTGCCCACCTAGAATAACTACCATCAAGGAAACAAAACTACCAAAGTGTTGTGGCTTCAACCTGTAACATTATCACTAGCTAAGCAAGAATGTGTGGTGGAAAATCATAAAGAATCTTAAATAAATTAGTACAACCATTTTGAAAATAAGCATGGAGGTTCTTCAAAAGCTTACACATAGAGATACAGTGTGGTTCAGTTCTCTCATATTGGTAGTCAAAAGAAACATTCACTACATATTCCCTGTATATGCATGCTCATCATGCATTATCAAGTAGCTACGTTATGGCATCAGATGAGGTGCCTGTCAGCATATGGTAGTAATACTATATCAATAAATATTTGTTGTGTCTACATGCAGATTATCTGACAAAATAATGTAACTTTCCCTTTTTTTTTTGATCAAGGCTCTTCCAGTATTCTAAGCAAACACATATTTATAGGTATTCTTAATAAAAAGAAAATCAATTTGAGATCACAGTGACCTTAACTCTTAAAATCTACCAGGTTATTTTTTTTTTTTAATTAACTCTGTTTTGATGGAGCATAAGGAATTAGAGAACCGGAAACAAAGGAATGAAGAAGCTATGGTTTCCAATTTGACCTGTTTTATCCTTTGTGAAATAAAGAAAATAAGCTAAGAATTAAATGATATTTCTTAGTTTTCTACATTAAAATTAGGGCTATTGTGTTATCTGTTCCATTTGTTTTCTTGCAACTCTTTAGAAGTAAAGACTGTAAACTCACAGAAGCAAGCACAAAGGATCTGCAACTTGAACTGTGTGCTGCAAGTGTTTGTACAGAACCTCAAGCAGCAGCCTGTTAAGTCAACTGGAAACTTATGGCTATTGGACCCCACATTATCTACTCCATTATTGCTTGAAATTTTTCCTGCACCCTTATGCAAGTGCTTATACATAATCCATTTCTTACAGTGGCACAGTGACAAATCTGAATTTGTGTAGCAGAGATAATCTGATACCAAAACCAAAATTATTTTCTGTGTAGCTGTTTGTTGTTGTTGTTATTGTTGTTGTTGTTGGTTTTAAAAAAAAAGTTTAATTAGTCATCTATTAGGGTGGAAGTTGTATGAAGGAAGACCCTTGGGTTTTATGTTTTCTAAAGTTGTAGTTAGGAAGATTGCATAGAATAGAGTGGGTACTGAGAAAATTATGCCTTAATAAATCAATGACTTTCTGTTGCGGGAGAATTGTCTGTATTCTGTCAATCATATTTTAAATAAACGCTGATTGGCCAGGCAGGAAGTATAGGCAGGAAAACCAGACAGGAAGTAGAAATGATGCAAGGAGAACAGGAAAATTCTGGGAAGGAGGAAGTTGATACCTCCCACTCCTTCCCAGACCACCGAAGCAGCAGGATGTGATCTGCCCCACCAAAAAAAGGTACTGAGCCACATGGCTAACATAGATCAGAAAAATGGGTTAATCATGTTCTGATGAAATGATTAGACTCTCCCATGCTTTTAAATTGTTTTGTTCTTGTGAAAAGTGAAATGAAAGACTAGCAGAAGTTTTCATGTTAAACATGTATTGATGATGTCCTTATTTTCTCACCTCACTTTTTAAGTGGTAGAAGGATTTATCTATTTATGAACATTACATGTTCATGAAGAATCATAAAGATATTAATAAAGGATAATCATATGATAGTTCCTGTATGGTCGAGAATACAGTTATGTTTTCTCCACTTTATTCCTTAAAGTAATGGATCCTTCACAACACAGTCTGAAGTTCTTCTGAGGATGCACCAGGCTGAAGGGAATTGAATCCTCTTGTGCACAGCTGCAATCTCTTGGCAGTAGAGATGTTCTTTTTAATGAATGGGGTTTAAAAACTCTTCATTAGTGAACAAATTGATGATAGGTTTTCTTTGTGAGATTTCTTGTTTGAACACTACATTTACACTCATTATTTCTAAACACTTATTGCTTTGAATTCCCTATCCAAAGTAGGTAAAAAATAATAAAATCTCATTTGATAAACTTCTACCTGTATTAATGATGCCACAGTGGAATCAATAAGCTGATTTCTACCCTTGGTTCTCCTGGAAATAACACATTGTGTTTGCTGGTTGGTTCGCATAAGTGCTTTCCCCTTACCCTTATCATTCAAATGCTTTTTAGGAATCTGTCACACATCCTGTTTTTATAAGTCTAGGATTATACTCATAACCACAGACAAGTCAGTCTTGAATACATAATCTAAGTTGGGCCATAGATTCATAAGCTTTAAGTCTTTGTTCTATTGCATTTTTGAATTATAAAAATGATGGTAATTGCTGCTATTCATAGTCATTTTGCAAATGTGAGTTGTGGTTTAGTTTTTGACTTTGAAGCCGAATTAATGAGGGGATAGTTGCAAAGTATAGGAAAAATAAAAGAAAGGTTACTGGACATCTAGCTTAAACTGCTGCAACTAAGTGTTCTAGAAGTCATTTCTCTAGCCTACCTTTTTTATAGTTCAGTAACAGTGCATTGATTGGCTTTTCCCACCTATAAAAAGCTTTGTCTGATGCAGACACAGACTCATTTTAGGATTTTCCTTTCTGACGAGTTCAAATATTTAAATACATTATCATTAGAACAGAGAAAGCACTGAATGTGGAGTCAAACTACATTTCCAATTTTATTCTTTCAGTTAGCTAAGTTTTTTGGACTCTTCACTCAGAAAGATTTAATATCTATGTCCACCTAATGTATTTATTTAAAACTCAAAGCAGACAAAATGTGGACAACTGTCCAGGAGTTAGAACAACAAGTTCTGCTAAAACAACAAATTCTCCTAAAACTTTTATTTGGGATTGTCAACCAAGGAGGGTCTATGAGTTATAAAATGACTAACATCTAAAGTTTATTCAGTGGACCAGGTACTTTATAGTATTCTAAATTAGATAATCTTTTTTTGTATGAGGTATTTTTGCAGATGATAAATTGATGACAGAAGAGCTTACATTATTTCTCACAGGGCACAGTAATGAATATGAGAGTCCAGATTGCCACAAATGTAAGGTTTTTTTTTTGTTTGTTTGTTTGTTTTTTAATCAGGGCCTCTTTTAACTCCAACTTTCCAATTTAGCTATTTATGTTTAATAGTTTTAGTATTAGAATAACAATCTTGTCTTAACTGCTGCTTTCTCACTAGTACATTCTGACTAACATGTGTTCAGAATTTAACTGAATTAATGTTCCTCTTAGACTTGTAATGTTATAAATGAACAATATAATTACCAAAAGAACCCCATATTGTTCCTTATTACCTAAATGTTTACTTATTTGCAAGGCATTTCCTTACTTATAGTTAAATTTTTACTTGAATTAAATGTTCTGAGTTCAAAGAACCATCAATAACAATAACTAAATTTTATATGATCTGATTTTCTTAATAAATTGAGCTTCTATTTATCATATTGCTATTTTCAATTGAGGTGTAAACAAGGATATCACACAGTGCTGTAATTTAGTGGTAGCTTTCTTCAAGAGTTTTATAGGTTGGAAGCACTGTTCTTGCAGTAATTATGGTAACCATAAGAGGTGGAGTCTAGAGTCAACTTAGTGGAGGTGCTGCCTTTGCAAAGACTAAAGAGGCTTTGTAAGGGTTTTAGGTTACTTTCCATGAGTGTGAACTGTAATTGTCAGTATGACACTTGAGTTCCTTTTTGGCTTCCAGTTTCAAGTATTATTCTCTTTATCTCTTTGCTGCTCCTCCTGCTGCCCCACCGTGGAACCCTTGTCAAAGACTATATTAGTAGAATGAACCAATTGTATTCTTTCAGCCTTCATAACTGCACACTAAGATTTTTTTTGCAGCACTCTCTTGCCTGGGTATTCCATTCTAGTGACAAAAACCTGAAAAGAGATCATGATTTGAGAAACAAATATTAAGTGCAGATACAGACAAAAAAAAACAAAAAGATAAATTAAATGCTACGGGGAAAACTTACTGTCTAGAAACTAAGTAAAAACTATACGTCTGAAAATTTTTCCTCATAAGAAAATCTTTTGGCTCTACGTGGAAATTTCTGTCCAGACATTTACCTGAACAAATGTGGAGAAGCTGGATTCATCTCAATAACTGCAGTGTCTGAATCTGACTGCCAATGATATGCACAAACATCAAGTGCATTCTAGATGCTCTTGCCAAACTGCATGAATCACAGTTTCAAAACGTCTCGCTTAATAGTCAGTAAGGCTGCTGGCTATTCAGGAGACGGTTTATTCAAACCTGGGGAAGTTTTAAGTTCTATGTGAAGCATTTAATGCTACTTATGCCAAACATTGAAACTTTGTTTGAAGTTTTGCTACTCACAAAGGGAATTAACAGAAAGATCATGGCCACAAAGGTGACTATGGAGTGCTCAGAGCCAAAAGAGACATCTATACCATTCTCTGTTCCTCTCTAATGTCAATGATCACTACAGAGGAAACAGAAAGATAGATGGAGTTGGCACATGACTTCAAAGAAATAGTGTTTTTCAAAGACAACAGGGCAGTTACACACATGAGCTCACAGCAGTTGTGCCAGCATTTATAAGACCTGCAAACCTGAATCCAGACGAAATCCAAGCACTGAGTGAGGGGGGTGAGCAGGAATTCTGACCCTTAGTGGAAGAACTATTGGTAATTCATAGCTTTTGGGGGAATTTACTTTGTTTAAGGGTATGGAACCTAATAGGCCTGACAAAATCCAGTGGTTGGTTACTCATGTAAAAATATATAGCAATACTAGTAAGATTTAATGACATCAAATATTTTAAAGATAGTTCTTACAGTTGGAAAGTATGGTTATTTGCATAAAAATGGCCCCTATGGTCTCATACATTTTATTTATTTATTTATTTATTTATTTATTTATTTGAGATTTCTGCCTCCTCCCCGCCACTGCCTTCCATTTCCCTCCCTCCCCCATTAAGTACCCATCCCTCGTCAACCCAAAGAGCAATCAGGGTTCCCTGCCCTGTGGGAAGTCCAAAGACCACCCACCTACATCCAAATCTAGTAAGGTGAGCATCCAAACTGCCTAGGCTCCCACAAAGCCACTATATGCAGTAGGATCAAAAACCCATTGCCATTGTTCTTGAGTTCTCAGTAGTCCTCATTATCCGCTATGTTCAGCAAGTCTGTGCAACCATTTTGGAAAGCAGTGTGGCGGTTTCTCAGGAAATTTGGGATCAACCTACCCCTGGGCCAAGCAATACCACTCTTGGGAATATACCCAAGAGATAACCTATCATACAACAAAAGTATATGCTCAACTATGTTCATAGCAGCATTGTTTGTAATAGCCAGAACCTGGAAACAACCTGGATGCCATTCAATGGAAGAATGGATGAAGAAAGTATGGAATACATACATATTAGAGTACTACTCAGCAGTAAAAAACAAGGACTTCTTGAATTTTGAATGCAAATGGACGGAAATAGAAAACACTCTCTTGAGTGAGGTAATCCAGACCCAAAAAGATGAACATGGGATGTACTCACTCATAATTGGTTTCTAGCCATAAATAAAGGACATTGAGCCTATAATTCGTGATCCTAGAGAAGCTAAATAAGAAGGTGAACCCAAAGAAAAACATATAGGCATTCTCCTTGATATTAACCTTCATCAGGCAATGAAAGGAGACAGAGACAGAGATCCACATTGGAGCACCAGACAGAAGTCTCAAGGTCCAAATCAGGAGCAGAAGGAGACAGAGCATGAGCAAGGAACTCAGGATCGCGAGGGGTGCACCCACACACTGAGACAATGGGGATGTTCATCGGGAACTCACCAAGGCCAGCTGGCCTGGGTCTGAAAAAGCATAGGATAAAACCGGTCTCATACATTTAAAAGTTTACTCATCAGGGATTGGCATTACTTGAGAAGGATTATAAGGTGTGGTTTTGTTGGAGTGGGTGTGGCCTTGTTGCAGGATGTATATAACTTAAATATTAGCTTTGAGATTTTATTTTTTTATTGATTTAATTGAGCTATACATTTCTCTATGCTCCCTATCCCTTCCTCTCCCTTCCCCTTCTCCCCTCTCTGGTTTTAAGATTTTAAAAGACAAAGCCAGGCCCAGTTTCCTTCTCTTTATGCTGCCTTCAGATCTGGATGTAGAAATCTCAGCTACATCTCCAGCACCATGGCTGCCTGCATGCTGTCATGTGCCCTACCATGATGAGAATAGTCTAAACTTTCTAAAACTGTAAGGAAAACCCAATAATTTTTTTTTCTTTTATAAAGGTAGCTGTGGTCACAATATCTTCACAGCAATAGAACACTGACTAGAGTGATGGAAAGGGAATTGGGGAAGGATCTCAGACATGTGAAGTAAACAGTATTAAAAATAAAATATATCAATTTTTAAAGAATTAATAAAAATATTTTAAATGAGAAAAAAGAAATAGTGAAAATGATCTTATACACTTGGTTTGTGGGAAGGTGTATGTCTTTCCTAGCAGAATAAATAAACAAGAATAAAGTTTCTCCCTGTGTATTGCATTTACACTAGTAAGTTAAAATAATTCTCAAAGATATTTTAGCAATCTTTTATTCCAAGCATTTTATTTAAAAGTCTGAAAAAATTAAACCTTCCCAAATTAAATAAATTGTCCAAGCCACTTTATTTTTTCCAGCACAAGGAATTCTTGCCAATTAACCTCCTAACTATAACTTATAATTACATCACTGCTTTCATGAAAAAATATCCCACACTAGGCTGAAATGTGGATTACTTTCACTGTTTTATCATTTTCATGACGCTATCCAAGAAGAAATGAGAGTAGCAATATCTTGAAATAAATATAGTAGGAGGTTTTTATATGAGAAAAAAGACAACAAAGTTTGGTATAAAGTTAATATCTGGAGAAATGTATTTCAATATTAGAGGAATTCTCTGGTACTCCTGACAGAGAGGATGAAATCCTAGTTTAATTTTCACTTTAGTAATTAACTTGGATACCCAATAAAATCTAGCTAATTATCTTTTAAAGCATATTCTTTTTATATAGGGCAGCATTTTTATGTGCATCCCTAGTTATATTTATCATGAGGAGTAAAGTAATGGCTAACAACATCTGATAATTATGCAATCATTCTTTATTATATGTGTGGATATGAGACAAAGCTTATGAGGAAAACCATTGCCTTAGCTATGTCCTTCCTGACCCATTTCTTACCTGTAACTACACTTGCTTGATTTATATCTATTTTTATTATACAGGAATTATAATGTATAAGCTATAAATTATAAACAATTTCAACAACCATGGATTTTTTATTTTTTTTGTTAGAGTATTGATGGTGGTTAAATAAAATATCTGGTTTTTATAAAATACAAAATAGAATTGTAGTGTGAGTATGTATATGTATGTGTGTTATGTATAGATATTCATATATACTCATATTATCTGTATTATATAGTTATCTACTAGGTATTTTACAGCTATGAATTTGTTATTTTTTATATTATCTATAAACCTGTCTTAGTGTTCTATTGCTGTGAAGAAATATCATTGCCATGGCAACACTTATAGAAGAATGCATGTAACTCAGGCTTGCCTACAGTTTCAGAGGTTCAGTCCTCTATTCTCAGATCTGTGGGCAACAGATAGATAGAGAAACTGGGCCTGGATTGAGCTTTGCAAATACCAAATTCCATCCCCAGTGAAAATACTTATCCCAAAAAGACCACCCCTACTCCAACAAGCCACAACTCCTAATCTCTCTCAAGTAGTTTCATTCTTTAATGGCCAAACATTCAAATATATGAGCCTACATAGGCCATTTGTTTTCAACCACCACAACAGCTGAAATTAAAAATAAAGATATTTAAGAAACAAGAGCCTAGTACTCTTATATGAATTTTTAAAAATAAGTTTCAAACTAATTGAAGAAATCAAATATTCTGTTTATACACATATGGATTTAACTATAGTCTTTCGTGCTATGACTGTCCCCTAATCCCAGATAAAGGGGTTATATGAAAGGTTTACACAATCAACATTTCAGGGAGTTATAATCATAAGACTTTGAGTTAAATCATGCTCCAGTCTGGGGCTGGAGATCAATGGCACAGGATTCCTATAACTGGTTCAAGAACAAGTTTGGTATTCCAGCATAATGTACACAAGGGTACACAAATGTAATTATGTTTAAAGAATTAGGGTTGCCTGTAGCCTGATTTCTACATACAATGAAAAATGTGAACTTAGTAGCAGAAGGAAATTTAAGATATTTACAAATATTGTGGATGTGAAGTACTAAACTTCAAATAACAGATGGACCAAAGAAAAATCATAAACAATCTGGATAAAATCTTAAGTTACAGGAAATTGAAAACCTCATATACCAAAGTTTATGAAATGTAAAATAAACAGTTTATAGAATGAAGTTGCCATTTATAAAAGGCTTTATTTTAAAAATCCCCAATTAATGGATTCAAATTAACCTAGAAAATCTAGGAAGAGATAGACAATCTAAATTTTAAAAACTCCATGAAACAGGATGTAGATTGAAGTAAAAGTAAATGAAGTAGATACTTGAAATGATAGGAAAAAATTACCACAGAATCAAAAAGATAATTCATTAAAAATATCAACAAAATTGAAAAACAATAACTTTATCTAAACAACCAACAAAAAAGAGAAAGCTCAGATGTCAAAAATCAGAAATAAAAGGAAGGCATCACCTTTATCTTTGGAAAAATAGAATATAATAAAGAAATAATCAGAAAAAATATGTCAATACTTTCAAATATTTACATGATACAGACAAAGTTGTAGGAAACTGAATTAACAGACTGATTAAACATGAAGAGATATGAGCTAGAGGATAGAAAAATACTAAAACTACTAAAGATTTTTAACAGGAGTTTTGTTATACATACATTTTCCTTTCCAAGAAAAGTTAAGGATATGATTTTAGATTTCATGATTTAATGTATTTTGGATTTAGTGTGTGTCTGTTTTATCTTATATTTTTCTTCTTTAAAAGTTATTTGTTTTTTTTTCTTTTCTAAAGAGAGCAAGAAAAAAACGGTATTGAGTTGGGTCAGTGGAGAAGTGGAAAATCATGATTAGAATATGCTGTGGGAAATTTTTTTTCTATAAAAAGTGTCATAACAGTAATGGCCTCTTATTGCATGGCTATTCTTAAAGATCATAATTAAGTGAAGGAGTCAGTGACAGGCTGTTCTCAATATTTTGATACCAACATTTTTGTTATCTCTTATTAGATTTTTTTGTAGTTGTTTATTTAAAAAGAATAGAGACTCTCTTGCTCTTGTTTTATTGGTATGATTGAGAATCTTTTCATTAGAGTTACCCTTCTTTAGAAGAGTAATGGTTTGTTGTCATAGTAACCAGTTATAAGGTAGATGTATAGCCATAAGCAATTTACTACAAATGAGTGCTGTTTAGATAAGATTATAATATCATCCCAGCATCTACCCAGACTTCTCCTCCTCCACTTCCTGCCTTTACATATATTCCACTATTACAGAATGATAGGGGATAGATTTTGGGATATATTTATTATTCTTTTTTTAGCAGTTATGTGTTCTGAAAAAGACTACTTTTCACCTTTCTCACTGATTCCTTTTATCATGAAGAACTGAGTAATTTGTCTAAAAAGTAACAATGAACTATACCATTAACTGCATTGTTTTCTGTGAGTTCTTCCCTTGGTATTTATTTGCATTTTTACAATATATACATTTCTTTTGATACTTGTACAATATGGCAAATTTACTTAAGACTTCAGTTGTTCTTTATTGCACATGTGTAAATACTTATTTTATTTTTTTCAGGTATATTTTAAATATGCAACTACTCTGTAGTTGAAGTGATCTAAAGATCTAAATTGTTGTTAAACAAAATATAGGATGTTTGTGCAAGTTAAGAAAGTTTTCTCATATGAATCATAGAAGAAAACATAGTATGATTATCTCAAACTCTGGTGTACATTTAAAATTAGTAAAGGATTGTTTTGATACTACTTAACATTAAGATGGCCCTTACAGGTAGAACCACTCCACCCTGACTGATGATCAGGATATGCAAGCATACTTCTGCTCCTTCTTTTGTAATGTAAGTTTAACCTGGGGAGTGGCCACCTTCAGGGTACTTGGTCTAGGGTGGCTTCACTGCTTAAACAACAGAATGCTAATGACTTGATGTCTCAAAGTATCAAAGTTCACATTGTCCTTTGTAACATGTTAATGAAGTCTTTTGTTGCCTTGTATAAAAGTGTATAGAAAATTAAACATGAATGATTTCAGTATTCACTGAAATTTTTTCCCAATACTATCCTGTTTCAGTTTTATTATTTTTACTCCTTGTCTTCATCCTCTTTACTATTTTTCTGGGTCCCAATGCTCCTACCCTGGCAAGAGGTATTTTTGTCAAGGCTGGTCCCTGATGTGGGTACAACCAAACTCATGAAAATGGTAGCAGTTTGATTTGGAGTATAGTCTTGTAAAACTATATATCATCAAAACTGGAAAGTAGTTTGAAAATTAGTTTATTCATATTCTGTTACCAAAGAATTATCAAATATAGTTAGCTGAACCTCTTCAATGAATGTGCCATGCAGAAAGTGTTCTGTCTCATAGCCTTAGCATAGGCACAAATGATCCACCAAAGGACTGTTCCCATGACATCTTTACCAGAGTACTTCTTTACTGATGGATCTGCCACTAGATGCCTCATTAATACGAAGATTGGATCACAAGCTCTCTAACCATTTTTATGGTATCAATATAACACATATTACCAATGTGCTTGAATACAAATGATCTTCCCTTTTCCTTTGTGCAAATACTTGTAGCCATGTTCTTCATGAAAGAACACAAATGAAGGGGGTCCACATAATTCTCAGGAGAAGTATTAAAGGCCAGAGACATCTTTTCTTCCTTTTTCCTTCTCTAGGATCCAAAGAGGGAAATGCCACCTTGTAATGGAAACTGATAATCTGCTACACAAAACAATTCACGATTCTTACTTTGAACTTGACTGCATGAGGTCTTTACAATGATAGAACACTCATTATAGTCATGAATGGCTTATCTTGTGTATAGAAAATGAATCTGCTGTCATATATAAAGTAGTCTAATTCTGGACTAAATGTTAAGACAAGCAAATAATACACTATTAACACTTGAATGGTTCAACGGCCACTGTTATTCCTAATCATTGGAACCTATATTTTTAACATTACCTATGTTGCATCTATATATTCTTGTCTGTGTAACCATTCAAATTTTCTTCTGTCTTGACTCTTAACTTTTTAAGACTCCTGTCATCTCCTCTGTATCTTGTTCTTTCAGACTTTGTTTGCCTCATTATTCTTAGTTTAGCATCCTATGGGTAAGAAATAAATGTTCCATCTAAATTATTTTGTTGTGTATGCTCTGACTTGAGCTATCTACCAAAATAATGAGAAATTCTAGATTTTTGAGTCACTCTGAGAATGCTGCAATCTGCGAACAAACATTGTATCACAATATGCTCACCTTTATGCATCTTAAAAGAATTATGAATGAGAGGTGTTTGTAGATTCTACAGCAGTTTCTTTTTTGGCATTGAATGTAGTCAATCAGTAATATGAAATTTTAAAGGTGTATATTGAAAAAAAGTATATATAAGCAAAAGTTTTTGTGTGTATATCTGCTTGTGTGTTTGTATTTACTTCTTGATGGACATGCATATAAACAGATAATAGACACAATATAAATTTATTGTGTTCTCTGATGTGAATTATCTCTAGATCTGATAAAACCAGTCTCTCAATATTTTAGTGACCTTTTCCTTCCCTTATGGACATACATAATCAATAATCCTTATTTTATAACTATTATCTAAGTTAGTGTTTCAGTACTAACTTACTATTCCTGTTGAGTCTAATTTTAAAATATGATGAATAATTACAATTACATTCAATTTAGAAGCCTTGCACAGTTTATTTTGAAAAAATCTATTCCATTCATTGGTAGTCATTTGTGGCATGGATATAGTGTGTCTACTGAATCAGTGATTGTTAAGCACTCAAGAATTTGTCAGTCCTCTTAAGGGTGCCCATCTCAATCTAAGTGCAATATGACAAAGGGAAGCATTATGCCTCATTAAATTATATTACACACGCTGATGTGCTCCAATCTATAATTGAAAATAATTTTAAAATCACACAAAAATGGCCTCCTGTGAATTTTCTAACATCTTCAAATTCAGACTCAGTTTTTAAGACATTTAATGATTTCTTTATACCGATAATCCAGTCAGCCAGAAAACCAGCCTTTCTCCATTCTTTGAGCTGGAGGAGAAACATTAGCAAGAAAGTTGAAATGTCAAGAAAGAAAAGAAAATGACTCTTGAATCTCTGTTTGGGAATCTGAACTTGGGAACCATTTTGCTGTGTGAAGCAATGTATGTCGACACAGAGCCATCACTTTCAGGGGCCTTGTCATTGATGCACAGAGTGCACAGCTACATTATCTGCAGACCATCACTTCTGGATTGTGTGTGTGTGTGTGTGTGTGTGTGTGTGTGTGTGTGTGGTGTTGTGTAGTGTGCCAGGAGAACTTGAATCACATCCAGGACACAGCAGGAAGTTTGCTTTACCCTGCTAAGGTACACTATAAGAATGGCAGAAAAAGTATCAGAGCCTCTGAGTTTCTGAGATTGGTGGATGGTTCTGGAAGAAACATAGTTTCAAGCTCACATCTCTGCAGGACTGAAAGATGACTCTACCATACAGTAGCAGCATGGACTCTAGCACAGTCTTTTGCCAGAGTTTTCAGCTCTGTTCAGGGGCTGTGCAAGACTGGACAGAAAATGCTACTTCTCAAATGCCTTCTTGATTAATTCATAAAATGGGGATAATAATTTGAGTATTTCAACAAGCCACTATGATGATAAAGTGAGTTAGTACAGCATGTGTCATGTAGTAAGGGTTCAATATATAACTAAAGTTGTAGGATTTTTTTTTAACATTCTTGGATAAACAAATGAAGCAACCTTTTTAACTCAGTAGCTAGAATACTTACTTGCTCCAATTTTTAACTTTTAAAAAAATGCTTCTGCATTTCTTTGCTTAGAATTTTTCAGACTCTTTATGTGTACATATTCCTTTAGATTATTTAACAAAAATCCAAATTGGAAAAGAATCTACAAAATAAAATAAGAGTCATTAGTGAAAATAAGACAAGAAAGAAATAAAGAAGGAAATAAATAAGCAAGAATTGAGAGAAAAGAAGTGGGTAGGTAGAAATGGGCAACCTCCCACCAGAGTGTATCCTTTTAGTCTATGTTCATATCACCTTAATAAGAAGTTTGATTTTTTTTGATTTTCCCGAGGGAGTGATTACATGAATTATAAAGATAAAATATGCTTAACATCAATGCAGGATGAAGTACAACCTTTGTAGTAATAATTTGAAATTGTATTAAAATTTTTGTGTAGAAACATTGATTAAAATAAGGTAAAAACCAGAAGGCATGAGATGAAGCACTTTTTATTTGTCACTGTTTCTTGGGAAAACTGAAAATACTGACTTGCTTCCAAATTCTGTAAACATCCCAAAGTCCACATTATCAGAAGGTGACTACTTTAGTGTATGATTTAGACTCTTTATTGCTTTTGGACATCTTATTTATTTAGTTTTTAATTAAAAATAGAAATGAAACAATTTTCATGTTATATTCTGATCATATTTTCCCTTTTCCTTCCCTAAATCTTTCTCATAATTCCTATTTCCACTGCTGCTCAACTCTATGCTTATTTTCTCTGTTTAAAATACAAAGTCTAGCAAAAACAAGCAAAGAACAACAAAGGCCAAAGAACATACATACACACACACACACACACACACACACACACACACTCAGAAAGCCTCACAAAAGTAGAAAATAAAATCTAAAAGCAAAATTATCAAGAAGACAAAAAAATTTAAAACAAAGCAAAGTGAGACCAAGCAAAAAATGTGCAAAAGTAAGGCTGAATTTGTTCAGTGTCGGCTAGAACTCTGTGGCATAGGGCTCTCCTGAAAGGCAGCTGATGTTCCAAGTTGGACACCATTGGAGAAAACTAATCTTTTCCCCAGCAGGTATCAATTGCAGATAGCTTCTTGGTTAAGGGATAGAGCCTGTGTCCACTTCCCTGTCACAGTGTGGGGACTCTCTGTTTCACACCTGAATTTGAAGCAAGGTCCCACAGTGTTACCAAGGCTAGCCTGGAAATTACTATTTCCAGAATGACCTTTAACTTGTACAACTAACTCTCCTGCTTCAGCCATCCTGGTTGCTAATATTATAGCCATGAACCATCATATTCAGTATATACTATTTAGTGCTGAAAGTAACATAGATCTCTAATAAAGTGTAAACTAAAGATTATTAGCAAATTAAATTCTATAAAATATTTTACATTTCTAAGAGTGAGCCAGGTATTGTTCTTTATAAACAGCTTGAAATAAGAAGCATAACAGAATTGGCACTTTTAAAAAAGTTAGGCAAGAGAATAGAAAACGAAAATGACAGTATACACAAAAGTATTTTATAGTTGTAATATTATTTCAGGTAGAAGAATATATTTTAGTAATAATCAGAATAGTTAAACGGGATATGAGTCAAAAGAATTACAGGCTCATGCTTTAACAAAACCTAGACACAGAGATAATCTGATCCAGGAGTCATCAAATGGCAACAATTACTAGTACTAACTACTTTTTTTATTACAATATTCTGAGCTCCAGAACTCCATTCAGTTATACATGAAAACTCCTTTGACATTTAAAAAAAATACTTATAGGAAAGGGCATATGACTTCTAGCAAGGCTCACATAATTTTTATGCAAAACCAGATAGTAAATAAATTGCCTCATATAGTAGTTACTAATATGATGTACTCTCTTAGTGTCTTAATTGTCTCTTGGTGCCATTGCTAATCAATGAGCTATAACCCAAGGGATAAAATACACTGAGTCAGCTCTGGATCTGACTATGAGTCTTCCCAGCTCTCTAGATTATTACGTAGATGCATGCTTCCAGGTAGGGTGCACAAAATGTCTTCCCAGCTGTCTCCATTATGATGGTAGTATACACATTCAATTTAGAATGTGTGAAGAAAATTGGGAGGTACAGATACATGTCTCTCTTTGTGGCTGTGTGCGTGCGTGAGTGTGCGTGTGTGTGTGTGTGTGTGTGTGTGTGTGTGTGTGTGAAGGAGGCTAGTGAGAGAAAAAGATCTTGCAGTGCCTCATTAAAGTTAGCATGACAACAAAAGAGATACATTTCAGATACTGAGTATAACTTTAAATTGCCCCCCCCAAATAAAATAGTCTTCCTTTTCATAACTTCTGATAGTTAAGGAGAGTTTTAAAATAACTTGCTTGATCTTGTGCATGATCATCAGTAACAGGTTGAAAATAAATCAGAAGCACAGTACTTTTTAACACTCTGGCATTCAACTCAAGGGCAGCTAAAAATCTTCCTAACATATATGTGAAGCAACATAGACCTTCAAAACGTACATTAGACAGAGTGCTACTTGAGGAAATGCATTAGAACCACTATATTCACTGTTCTCTTTTGGAAATTCACTTTGGAAATTAGCCTATTAGAAGCTTTCAATATCCTTATGGTGAAGAAATGGGCTTAATCCACCATCCCTAAACTTATTTGACCACATAATCCATTTAAAGAGTATCTGTAGCACTCTACAGAAGTGTTCCAGGCACTCCACTGAGTTCTATAATCTTTGCCTTAGAGTATTAACAAGCAAAAAAATTCACAAAACATTTTGCTAATAAATAAACACAGACATCGAATAATTACTGAATGCCTACTATATTACAAACAGTCATGCTGTAAGTCATGTTTTTCATCTCATTTTGAACTAATTTTGTACATTTATCTTATCAATTTTACTTTGCATATTACAAAGTCACAGAAATATGACTTAAATAAAGGAGGTTACATTAAATTATGGAAGATGATTATGATCTTAATGCATTTCTTGAGACAAGACAGTCTCTGATATTCAATGATAGCCTATCAGTTGATTATAAAACTAATGCACAAACTCAAAGAAAAGATATTGTAATCATGCCTTCTTCTAAAGAGTCTAAATAATTTCTATCATGTATACGATTCTTTAATTCTTCCCTTCTCTCCTAATCAAGTTTTGTACATTTTAGTTTAAATCACAATACTTTGAAGTCCTGGGTCTGGATGTGCTGTGTTTAATTTACCAAATGAATATAGAATCATTTTTATTTTCATAAACTGTCCTTTTGCTTGATGAGGCATGAATGCTTGAATTGATTTGTATGAGCTTCAATTTTCTTCAAAGAAAAAGATGCAGTCACAGAGCCATTACTGATGGAAAAATTATCTACATATTATTGGGATAGTGATTGAGAAAATTTTAAGTCTTTTCAAATGTTTTCTTTGTTACTGATTGTGACCACTGATAAAAGATTGGGGTGGGGTGGAATGAAGTGGCATGCTTGCTTAAGAAGTGAAAATTCCCAAGCAATCCCCCAAAATTTATTTTTTTTCTTTAAGGTATTAATACCTTTTGACTCTGCCCTTCCATTCTTTAGCAATTTTTGTGATCTTTGGAATTTACTGCCTTTTCATTGTCATTACTATTATTCTGGAGTAGACCAAACTGTAATACCAGTTACAAAAGGAGTGTTGTTCGTCTGAAAGCTGTCCATTACCATTTCACCTGTACTAGTAAAATATCATTATGAAGTGGAGGCTTACACCAAATTAATAAGTACTTTAGTTGTGAGGCAAGAAAGGGAACAGGCTTTCAAACACTACAACTGAGGCTCAGAAACCTGAACTGTGTTTCACTCCACAGAGGAGAACAGGGTCATATTAGAGCTCATTTAATATCAAGATTAAAGAGAATAAGTATTTGATAACATGCCTTGACACAGAATCAAATAGACTGTTAGGGAACAGTAAGAATAAATGGACAATGGCATAGCAATACATGTATATTTTAAAATTTCTAGAGGGACTCTAATTGTGCATGACCAGGCTGCGAACAGGTGCTGCATAGAGGCATTTAGCTGTATGTGTAATAAACAGGGAGGATTTGCTTATCTTTACAGTCTGGAGCCTGGGTATATTTGACAGTGCAGTTGAAAGAGAATAAAACTTACTTCTGTATATTAACAATTTTGCTAATTGTTTTTATTGGTCTAAATAAGTTAAGGCTGTGTGCATCAAAATATACATGAGAAACTAACTATATTAAGAAAAATAGCTTGATCAAATTGGTCATTTTCAAGGCTGAGCACTAGGTTGTATATTCTGTTCATGAATTTACATTTTTATTATTAATATACATCCATCAAACATATTTCTGTTTATGTAGAAATATTTTGAATAAGTACATCATGTCCTTTTATCAAATTCATACCTAACTCTCCCTTTGTACTTTTCCACCTCGCCTGGTTCTCACTCATTCCCTCAAATAATTTTAATTCTAATTTTTATTTGAAAAGGTGTCTGTGTTTGTGTGTAGTGTGTAACATGTGTGGGGTGTATGGGGAGTTCAAAAGAGGGCATCAGATCATTTGGAACTGGAGTTAACAGGCAATTATAAGCCACTGAATGTCGGGGCATGCAACCAAATTTTAGTCCTCTGTTAGAACAGCAAGTGTTCTTACCTGGTAAGTCAACTCTTCCACTCTTGCTTTGATTTTAACACCCTATATATAACTTTCTGATGTGGGAGTGTCATATATCAATCTGTTGATTTCATTGGTTAAGCAATAAAGAAACTGCTAGGCCCATTTGATAGGCCCACCCTTAGGTGGGTGGAGTAAACAGAACAGAAGGCTGGGAGAAAGAAGCTGAGTCAGTGAGTCGCCATGACTCTCCCACCCAACACAGACACAGGTCAAGACCTTCCCTGGTAAGCCACCTCGTGGGCTACAGCAGATTATTAGAAATGGGCTAGTCCAGGTGCGAGAGCTAGCCTAAAAGAGGCTAGATAGAAATGGGCCAAGCGGTGTTTAAGAGAATACAGTTTCCGTGTAATTATTTCGGATAAAGCTAGCCGTGGGGGTGGCCGGGTGCCGGGGACGCAGCCCGCCACTCTTATTACTACAACAATTTTCTGTTTCTATTTAAAATCAAGATCCACAAATGACACTAATCATGTGATATTTACCTTTCTCAATCGTAATTATTTTGTTTTATATAATAATCTACAGTTGCATCCATTTTCTTACAAAGGGCACAGTTTCATCTTCCTCATAGTTATATAAAACTCTATATTGTGTGTATGTCACATTATATTTGTCCGTATACCCTGCGATAGACATGTAGGCTGATTTGACAACCTGGATGCTGAGGATACTGTTGCAGTAACACAGATGTGTATATATCACTGTGACATGTTGATTTAACATCCTTCAGGTATATGTATACCCAGGGATATAAAACTTTCAATCATATCCTAGTTCTAATTTTAGTGTTTTGGAGAAGAGTCTTATTTCCACAGTGTCTAGAGTAATTTCTATTGGCCCAAGCACTATTTAAGACTACCCTTTCAATTTCATAAACACTTGTTGCTAATATTCTTTTTTGTTAAGATAACCAGTCTTATTGTAGTGAAAGGAAATGTCAATGGAATTTGTATTTCCTGATAGTGGGATATTAACCATGTCTTCTATTTACTGGTCAATTTTACCTTATCCTTTGAAAACTGTTTGGTCTATTATTGAAATATTTATTAATTAGATGTGTGTTTTTGCTATTTATTTTTAAAAATTCTCTCTATATTCTACATTTTGCAAGTTGTAATTTAATGATTACTTTTCCCATTCCATGGGCTGTTTCTTCACATCATCACATTCTTTGAAATTAAAAAGCTTTTTAATTTCACACAAGTTCATTTGTCAGCTCTTGGTTGTATTTCTTGTGCTACAGGAATCATTTTCAGAAAGTCATGCGTGTAATTTGAAATGTTTTTCCTACATTTCCCTGTAAAAGTCTTGGACTTTTAGGTCTCACAATATGGTCATTGATCAACACAGAGTTGGTTTTTTAACAGACAGAGTAATACAGCTGTTTTCTCATCTTTGACATAAGCATATCTAGTTTTCTCAGTACCATTTTCTGAAATACTATTTTTTGCTTATTCATGTATTTTGTTTATTTTTACATACCAACCAACGAATCCACTTGCCCCCTTCCTCCCAGTCTTTCCCTTTCTGTCATTCACTCCTGTTTCTTTTCCAAAAGGGTGGGCATTCCATGAATATTTGATGGAAACAATCAAATATTAGGCACAGCTTGGGAAATCCTGCATTATATGGGGAGGAGGATTATAGGAGTCAAGGGCAGCATGAGAAAACCTGGGAAAATAGGGACTCACAGAAACTGAAGTGACAGCCACAGGGTCTGCATGGAACTGACCTATGCCTTCTAGATATATGCTACAGCTGTGTAACGTGGTTTTCTTGTGCGACTCCTAACAGTGGGAGCAGGGGATGTCTCTGACTCTGTTGTCTGCTTTTGGGAAGCTTTATTCCTGTCTCCTTTCATCGCCTTGGATTGCTTCATTTAGCCTTAATAGAAGAGGAAGTGCCTAGTGTCTCTGAAATAATATTTTAACACATGTCTTTTCCATCTTTGACAAAGTGAGGTGATGGTAGATCTAAGTAGATGTGTGTGTGTGTGTGTGTGTGTGTGTGTGTTCTAATATCTGTTTTGTTACAATGAAATCCTGTTTTGTCATAACAGCTCTCTGAAATATCTTAAAGTCAGGTGTGGTGATGTTTGTGGCGTTGTTCTTTTTGCTCAGGTTGCTTTATTTATTCACAGTCTTTCATGCTTCTAAATGAACTTTAAAGTAGTACTTTTACTACTGTTGTGATGAATGTTATTGGAATTTTGATGAGGGTGTTATCAAGTCTGTAAAGAGTTTTGGGTAATTTTACTATTTTTCTATTATTTATTTCTTCCAATTTGTCATTACAGGAGGCCTTTCAATGTCTTAGTGTCTTTTGGATTTCTTCTCTCATTTTTATATTTATGTTTTGTAGATCTATCAAATGGGGTTCAGTATATAACAAAATATATTTGAAGGTATTGTGAATGGGAATTGTTGCCATATTTATTTTCCAACATATTTATTGTGCTTTTAAAAGAAATGTTAGTGCATCTAGTAGTTCGATTTTATATCTAGCTATTTTGATGAAATTATTTATCAGTTCTCGTATTTTCATAGAATATGCACTTGTAAGATTATATATTTGTTCTGCAAATTAGAATAATCCTGTTTCATCTATACTTATTCATGCCCTTTTATTTCTTTATTGTTGATTTATACATTATCCTCATCTAAAAAGATACCTTCACAGCAATGTCTTCACTGTCATTTTACCAAATAAGTGCAAGTAGACATTAAACTGTTTTCAAATTAAATCAGAAAATCAGCACCCAAGCAGGCAATAGCCAATATGTACCTCTGTGCACACACAGGTGTGTGTGTGTGTGTGTGTGTGTGTGTTTTCAGTACCATTTGTAAAGCAATTATTTACTTATTTTTGAAACAGTCCTGTGCTGGCCTGGAGCTACTTAAGTACTTAGACTATCTGGCTAGACATCACCACAGATCTATTTGTTCTGCCTCTCAAGCACTGGGATTATAATCACACACTGATTTTACTCGGGCTCAGGATATTGGCATCAGAGCCTCTTGCTTGCTAGGCAAGACATTTAACAACTATGCCATCTCCTCGGTCCTATTTTATCTTCTGAAAAAGATTGTTACATTACTACTAACTCCCAAACTGACACTAAGTTAAGCATTAAAAGAAGGAACATACTGTTTTATGCCAGAACACACTGTGTCCTAAGACTACTGCTTGCCCTCTAAATCTGGAGCTGAAGTGGGGTGGATATTCAGAGGAAAACGGAAGATGTGTAAATAGTAGGGAAATGTCTCCAAGCACACCCCCAGCTCAATTTGTGTGAAGCATCACTTTTTGCAAAGTAATATAGATTCTTAAGCTAAAACCTGATAATGGAAGATTAAATTCAAGAACATAGATTTGAAAAAAGAAAATAACCTGTTTCAAATCTGTTCTTTCTGACCTATAATCTTTTATAAAATTAGTTTAATAGCCCAGTGTTAGGCAACCAACCCCACAAATCAGTAAAATGATAAAGATGATAAAAAATTACTTGAAGTGGGAAAAAGAATCCATAAATTCTATAATTTGTGTAAATACCTTTCATCTTACAGACAATGTGTAAAATGTTTTCTAATGTATTCTGTAGGAGATAACCTAATTAATATGCATCTAAGAGCTTTAGTAGTCCTTGGCACCAAGGTATATACAGTGCAAAAAGTATATATTGATGCTTTCTTAAAAATAAAACAGTTCTGTGATCATGAATTATAGCCTCAATGTCCTTTAGTTATGGCTAGAAACCGATTATGAGTGAGTACATCCCATGTTCCTCTTTTTGGGTCTGGCTTACCTCACTCAGGATGGTGTTTTCTATTTCCATCCATTTGCATACAAAATTCAAGAGGTCATTGTTTTTTACTGCGAGTAGTACTCTAATATGTATATATTCCATACTTTCTTCACCCATTCTTCCATTGAAGGGCATCTGGGTTGTTTCTAGGTTCTGGCTATTACAAACAATGCTGCTATGAACTGAGCTTTTATCCTACTGCATGTACTGGCTTTGTGGGAGCCTAGGCTGTTTGGATGTTCACCTTACTAGACCTGGAAGGAGGTGGGAGGTCCTTGGACTCCCCACAGGTCAGGGAACCCTGACTGCTCTTTGGGCTGATGAGGAAGGGGGAGTTGATTGGGTAGGGGTAGGGAAATGGGAGGCGGTGGCGGGGAGGAGAGAGAAATTTTTAATAAATAAATAAAACAGTTCTGTTAAAGTCCAGTAATAATTCAGTTTGGTTCAGGTTCTTAGAAGTCTGATTTGTCCAAGTCAAAGATCAACAACTCATTCCACTCACACATTATTTTCCATCTTTTTCCATTAATTTTCTATGATTTATCCATGGAAGGAAGAATTTAAATTGCTATCACTCAAAATTCCTTTTAGTTCTGATCCCAGAATTTGCAAATATCATAAATTATATAATATACATATATACATATATTATATACATGTTATATGTCATATACAATCTTTGATTGTGTGTGTGTGTGTGTGTGTGTGTGTGTGTGTGTGTAATTTGGGCAGGAATAAAGCCCTGTTTACAGAATAGAATTTGTACTATTGAGTTTAAAGATGACATTGAAGAACCAAGACAGGCTTCTTGCCTTTCTATTAAGCAGTTACTTTCAGTCTTACGTACCTTGTTTTTATTCGTTTGTTTGTAAGAACATTAGGAAGGAGGTATTCAGTTTGTTCTCAGGATACAAGATTGGTTTTATTTTCCCTTCAGCAAATATAATTGAAGTGAATAGCCATTTTCTTTCTCAAGAAAGGAAATCCAAAGTTTGGTATATTTTTGGTGAATTACTGCAGAAGTAGCAGAAATAATCAATTAAGGGTTTGAAATAAAATATCAGTGTGAAACTTTCTCAGTCCTGAAATATTTAAGGTTTTGTACTGAAAACTAAGGCTTAGACTTCCTGGTTTCTCATCTTGACTTAAGCCAAGCTTTCTTTCTTATCTCTGTATCAAAGGTGTTTTGATTTGTAAATATGGCCTCCTTTAATTTTTATGTCTACCAGCAATACAAACAAATTGTTGTTCCATTCAAAGTGTTTTTCCTTGAAATGATCTAATTTTGTATCAGAAAAGCAATTAAGTCCAACAACAGAATAGAATTAAAGCAAACTCAAGGACACTAAAAAAATTCCCCTTCCCCCCAAAAAAAGAAAAGAAAGAAAAAAGTAGAAATAAAGAGCAGAAAGCAAAGAATATGCTCTTTAAAATTGTTCATATGTAAGGTTATCTAAGGGTGTCTGTCTTCATCAAGGTTACTATTGCTGTGATGAGAAACACCACCATGACTGAAGCAACTTGGGGAAGAAAAAGTTAATCAGCTTTTGCTTATACATTACAGTTCATCAACAGATAAAATGAGGACAGGAATTCAAGCAAGGAAGGAGCATGGCAGACATGATGAAGGAGTGCTACTTACTGGTTTGCCTATCATGTCTTGTGAAGCCTGCTTTTTTAATTTTAGTTAACTTATTTATTTGTTTCCATCTGGAAGATTGCAGCTTTTCCTCCCACCACTTCTTCCATTTCTTGCCTGCCTCTTCTTCCCCTCTACTCAAGATTCATTCTTCTATTTCTCTTCAGAAAGTACAGGCCTCCCAGGGTTAGCTACCCAACACAAAACAAGCTACAATAAGTGTAGGCACAAGACTTCATATCAAGGCTAAATGAGGCAACCCAGTAAAAGGAAAAGGGTCCCAAGAGTAAGCAAAAGAGTCAGAGACACACCCCATCCTCTCCCACTGTCAGGACTCCACAGAAACACTAAGCTAACATTCATAACATATATTCAGAGGACCTAGCTCAAATATATGTAGATTCTGTGATGTCGCTTCAATCTCTGTGAGACCCTATGAACCCTTTAGGTGCTTCTGTGGGCCATATTCTCCTAATATCCAAGACCCCTCTGACTCCTATGATTCTTTCTTTCTCTCTGTTGGACCTGAGAGCTACAAGGTGAGGAACAAAATGGAGATTTCCAATTTCAGCTTTCTCCCCACCTAATGTTCCACTGTGGGCCTCTGTATCATCTCCCATCATCCACCAGTGGGACCCTCTCTGATGATGATTGGGTTAGACACTGACCTATGAGTATACTAATCCTGCTTTTTTATAGAACTGTTGATCACCAGTCCTGGGATGTCACCACCCACAAGGGCTGAATCCTCCTCCATCAATCAGTAATTAAGAAAATGCCCTACATCTAGATCTCATGGAGACATTTTTTTTCAACTGATGTTCCCTCCATTCAGATAACTCTAGCTTGTGTCAAGTTGATATGAAACTAATCATTCTGGTGTAGAGATTGATGTTCCATATCAGATATAATTGAGGGAAAATCCTGAGACTGTAACTTACCGAGTGTGTAAAAATGTGCAAGATTTTCTGTCTTTGTTTTGTAAAGCTCCTGGAGTCTCATTTTCCCCTTTATGTCTACGGAATAGTTTAGAAATACACAAGATGGTGTTTTGAATATGTCCCATACAATGTAGCTCCTCAGCAAATGGATTTGGAGGTAGTTACTGAGTTATATGTGATATAGAGATGGATTTTACCTTACTAGTCAGTCTAGTTACCATAAGTTAAAACTTTTGCACACTATCATGTTAAAAGCTAGCTGCTCTCTCCTTTGTGAGGCATTCCGCTAAGTGCTAATTTGCATGTTGTTCCATAGTCATCTGACATTTAATATTGCATCTTGTGGTTAATGACCAGGAATATGAGCAAATATTTTGATGACTTTCCAGAGAATAAGCAAACATAATGTTATCTTACTGGCTAAAGCATATACTGCATATTAAATTGTGCTCTTTTTACTTTTATAGACTCTTGAGTATCAGGTGCATGAATATCTAACTCCCAGTTTAGAAACGGCTACCATTGGGATAATTTTAATGAATGCACCAAAGAGCCCAAGAAGTAAACATCTTATCATTTTGCTGAATATGAATAATCCATTTTACATAGGGATTACTTTTTACAGACTTTATAAAATATGACTTCATTCAACAGTTTCATTTATAGAAAGCAGAATGGTGACACTTTTGGTGTGGGTATTTATTTGTTTGTGAAGTGTTTTCTGGTTTCCTTATTATAAAAGATTTAAATATCAGATGAATCAAAAGTAAGAATGAATATTAGATACACAAAAGAGGTAGCTAATAGGTTAGCTTTGTGACATGGCAAGTGTTTCTTCCTGTATCTATTTGTGAAATAAGATTTACTACCTCTACCTGGTAGGGATGCTGTGAAGGACAGTTAAATAGTATTCATGAAAATGCTCATAAGTTAGGAAGAAAGCTTATCGTTGCCCCCGAGGTGGATAATAATGCAAGGTTTCTCATTAGAACACCCTTTAATGTTTTATTACAGAAGTAGATTTCACTTGTTAGTTGGATGATAATTACATGTTTTGTTTTGGAGAAAATCCTGCAGTGTAACATTGGATGACCTCAAACTCATAGAAAACAGCCTGTCTCTGTCTCCCAGGTGCTAAAATTAAAGGTGTGCACTACTTCACAGTTTGAACATGAGTTTTGATTCAGGTATGACCTTCTGTTACTCAAAACTCTTATTGTATTGCCAGAGGAGTATGTTCAGGTATGTCCACATGAATTCTTTATAACAAAAAACAGCACCTTTCATTAATACCAGATTGGCCAGAGACTATAGGCCAGTAAACCAATTAAACATTAGAAAATGCATGAATACTTTTAGGCAAAATTGTATCACTGATAGAGGTGGTCCTCTAAAATAAATTCTTTGAGCTTTCAGATTAAATAGAAGTTAAAGACGATAGTTTTTTTTATTCTAACAATTGAAACAGGACAATAAAATAGTGGGCAAATTATTAAGATACATCAGAATAATCATGCTATGGAGATATAAAATAAATTAAATTCTATAAAGGGACAATAAAGACCCGTTTCATCTTTCATTCCTAATAGATTAGCACAGACAAGGGGGCATAGCAAGTAAATTAAACTTTCAGTAAAATTGTAAGGTCAGTGCGGTTGGCATGCTGATGTGTCAGGTCAAGTGCGCATTCAAAAAGAGAATCTCCACTCACGCACACATTATTCCGCTGGCCTTGCAATGGGTGAAGAGTGGTGACAAGTACAAATTGTGTGTAGGGATGAAAGGTGCTAGGGGTGCCAGTCTTTTATGTGCACAGGAAAGCAGTCCACCTGGGCTGGGTTTAGGTAAAGAGGCTGGGTCAAACTGGCAGGAAATCTTGGTGGTCTTAAGGTATCATTTCCTGTAAGGCAGCAGTTAGGCTGGAAAAAGTTTCAACCAGGAAAGGGTTGAGTGAGGAATGAAATGGGTAGTATAAAGAAGAGAATTCCTAAGCATTCCAAATACCCAGTATCATGTTGGAAGTGGGGTGGGTTGAAAGTAGGTGGGGTTAGGGACTGGTGTGTAGGGAAGGACAGGTTGGTGTATAAGAAGGGAAGTGACAGAAAGCTCTGAATAGATTTGGAATACTGATGGATCAGTCAAATTACTATCAAAGTTTCACCAGTCAGTCTGAAATATAATCTGTATCTGGGAGAACTAATTCAAACAAAACTAGCAAATAGAAGTGAATAAATCTAATGCAGATGTGCAAAAAAGAAGTCACACCAGTCACGCACAAAGAGAAAGTACATTCCAGACAATGACATATTTGAGAAACAATTAGGTAAGATTACTTTAAAGGTAGTTTAATGAAGAAGATGAATAATAAACCTCAAATATAAATAACATTATTTCTTAGAAACTAAAATAACACATTTTATAGGATTATCTGTTAAAAAAAAAAACTGAAGTTTCCACAAACAAAATTGATTACTGATGAAAGAGTAATTAGTTTTAAATGACCCATGAAAGGTGGTTCAAATGCATAAATAATATGCAAATTAAGATAAAAGTCATATACCACATTTATAAATTTGTCAAAAACTTTTGTTTGACCATGATCTATTGCGAATGCTAGGAAGAAACAGCTATTGTATTGATCAGTGTTTTTTACTCATGACAATGACTGCTGTATATAATTTAGAAGGAAAAAAGTTTTACTTAAGCTGGAGGTTTCAGAGGTTATGTTCCATAGACAGCACCTCCCTCTGTTATGCATAAGGACGTGCACCATGATGGCAGGAGCATTTGCAAAGAAAGACAGCAAGGAGAACTAAAGGAAGGGACCAGGGTCAAAGTATGTTGTTCAAAAACAGGCCACCAATGACCTACTTTCTATTCTCTGGTCCCTCCCAGTTTTCTCTACCTTCCAATGACACAAGGAATTTGTGAATCCCTATAAAGATATTGTACTGATAAATCACAGCCTTCATGATCTTATATTTTCCCCCAATCCATCTTTGAACAAGTGTTGAAAGCCAAAGCCGGAATTTCGGGAGGAACGGTTCAAATTCCTAGAACTGTAGGAAATATTCAATAATATGCAAAACCAGCTGGAAAGGGTATTTCCTGGCTATGTTTGATATAATTTAGCATATAAATGAAATGCAAAAGTCTACATTTGATTTTCAAGAAATGGAATAAATAGAGGTGATAATTAAAACAAAAGAGAGAAACACAAACACACCCACATATATGCCACCAGTGGGCTGTTTCAACAAGCTTTTAGGATAAAAATTAGTATGAATAAGGCAATAAAGTCTTCTCTCCATACTCCTCTGCTTCTCATTTTAAGAATGCATTTTTATGCTTAGGTTGTGTGGTATGAGTCCTCTTTCATGAGTAACTCAGCCTATATGTGGAAACAATATTACACAACAATACTATTTCAAGTCCCCATATGAACTCATAGTTTCAGAAAGGAATGGGTGCTAAAGCCTTTGTTAATAACAAATCCCCCATTGCTAGAAGTTCAACTTTCAGATCTTTCCAATGGGATGGAGCTTGCCTCAACAAAATAGTCAAGCTTACAACCCCAAATACTGGTATAGCCTGACAAATGTGACTCTTGATAGGATGCAACCAAACCAGGCATGGTGTTTTGTAGTCTCTTGTGCAAAGAAGAAAACCTATACATTTATAACTCGTGATGTAGAAATACCCCCTCAAATCACATCTATGCCCCACTAGGTATGTAACCAATAACTTCTCAGAGAAAAAAGAAATGACTGCAGAGAAACGTTTCTCATGCAGTAAAGCCAAGGACATTGAAATGAGACTTTAGCCTGGGCTGTTCTCGATTTGCTACAGTTCTGTGTATTGTAAGCGAAAGAGAGCAATTAGGGTATCAGTGATCATTTTGACTATGGAGAGACAAGTGAAAAGATGCTCCACTAATAAAAGAATGCCGCAGTTACTGGACTGAATGCTGATTCAGACCTAGAGTAGACTCCTTCCAAGTGGTAATTAATTTTTGGCAACCTGCAAGACAACAGGTATATTAGACATATTTCTGTTCATTTCTAGTATTTTAAGCCATAAAGTTTGTAATAAGGTTGTTGTCTTTTGGGTAGAATTGTTTGTGTGCACATGTGTGCATATGTGTCTCAGCAACCACAAGGTATTTATTTGCACATGTAAAAGAAAATTAAGACTAACGGCAATCTTCGCTTTGTATTTGTTTCACATTTAAAGCATCCCAAAAGGATTAGTGTGCTTCGTGCTCAGCAGTTCAAATTTTGATTAATCAAGCATTAAGTTCTCAAGCCAAACTAGAGAGGTTTTGGTGTGTGTGAACATACAAAAGTTACAATAGTCGACACCGTTAGGTTACTCCATGCTGAAACTTGCTTACAAGTCTCCAATAATGTGAATAACTGGTAATGTAAAGAGTTCTTTATTCAGTGATGGCAAAGACAATGGTTCAATGGTCTAACAGTTCAGCAACCCAGGATCACAGAAGTGATGGAGCCCATTTTAGAAACACCTGACGCTATGCCTTTTTCTTCTATTAATTAAATTTTTCTTTAATAATTCCATACATATATACAGTGTATTCCATTGATTGTCATTTGTATCCTTTCCTCTATCCTAATCACCCATATCAAAATTCCTCTGCTCTACTCACTCTTTTCTACACTTGCAAATTTTGATTTAGTTTCAGGACCATCGTTATGGCATCTCCAGGCATATTTGTTGGCCATGTCTTCTCATATCTGCTTCTCATATACAGTTCTCAGTGCACATTCCCCTATCCAGCTGTTTCCTGACAAAGTTTTCAACCATAGTATGTGCCATCACTGGAAGTGAAGAAATGGCCTTAGGCCCCCGTCTCCATAGCATTATTATAAATTCTAGTCATTTTTATAAATCATTGGAGAGCAAATAGCATTAAGCAGACAATTAGCTGCAATGTAGTCTTAATACATGGCAAATTTCTCCTCACTTTTTACCAAGTTCTACAGTATGATGAAATTTGGGCATTTCGAATACCTTCTTAAGAATAGATTTTAATACTTTCTATCATAGAGAGAAACATATTATGTGCCAAGTTAAGAAAAGGATTTTCTAGAATTTAATACATATGAAGAATCAGAGAACATATATTTTTAACTTGTCAAAAATGCATTTTAAAGCCATAAAGAGAATTTTGGAATGTTTATCAACTAATGCTTGTTTACAAAATCTTCCTCCTTCATTGAGAGGGATTGGATTTCATTAGGAAAGAAAACATAGTGACAGAACCCATTAAAATCACAAGAATAAAAATATTGGATAATCAATTTATCTTTAACGTTCTTTATAAGAGTAAAATTACATGTTTTGTTTCAGTTTGATTCGTTTATGTTAAAAACTGCATTGGGCTTTGACTGCAAACTTACATATATATATATATATATATATATATATATATATATTCCCTTGAGTGTTTATACTTTGCTTAACACTTTCACATATTTCATTATCTCTGAGTCATGATGCTGTAAAATGTATATAGTATTATCAGCACCCACATTAGAGATGTGGACAGTCCGTTTCAGGATTTTAAGTTGCTATCCAAAGTCAGAGAACTAAACAAATTGGTCCTTCAATAGAGATTTTTTTTTTATTTCAAAAACTACACATCCTGCTGCTGAGGAGCTGAAAGAAAACCCTAAAGATAGGAAAAATTACACGATGTAGAAAATGACAAATAGAATTACCATATGTTTAAACACTTGAGAAAAGTAATTTCAATCCTTCTACTATATCTCAAGTCACTTGAAGCAACAATTAAGTAGAAGACAGATTTTTTTCCAACCTTATAATTCCTTAATTAACAGAGAAAATGAATGTGATCAAGTCCTCTAGATGATGACAATAAGATCCCAAATAATCCTGAAATATTTAATAGTGATTTACACTTTATAATTTCCATGCTAAGCTATTTCATATTTGAAAAATCTGTGAGGATAGGGTTTTATTAATCTTTTTCACTCCATTTTATAACACTATACTTGGAACATACAAATTAAACCCCTAAAACAAGGGCCAAATTTAACCCAGATATCTCAAGAGATAGTCACAGAAACAGCTGACTGGAGCTAGTGGAACTTCACTGACTCTCGACTGAAAGCTGAGAAACCTGCATAGGACCGAACTAGGCGCTCTGAATGTGGATGACAGTTTTATAGTTTGGCGGTTTGTGGGACCACTGACAGTGCATAAACTGCTTTTTGGAGCCCATTCTTTAAGGAGGGTTACCTTGTTCAGCCTAGATACAGGAGGGAGGGCCTTGGTCTTGCTGCAAGTGATGTGACAGAGTTTGTTGATTCCCTGTGGAAGGTCTCTCTCTCTCTCTCTCTCTCTCTCTCTCTCTCTCTCTCTCTGTCTCTGTCTCTCTCTCTCTCTCTCTCTCTCTCTCTCTCTCTCTCTCTCTCTCTCTCTCTCTCTCTGAAAGTGGATGGGGGTGAGGTGATGAAAAGGTAGGGGGAGCAGGAGAATGGATGGAGGGGGAACTGAGATTGATATGTAAAACAAAAATCTAATTAAAAAAGAAAAAGAAATTACAACAAAGAGTATCAAAGGGTATTTTTAACATCCTTTAGTAACAACCATGTGATTCCATCATTCTCTCTTTGCTGACTTATAGCTCCAAGTGTTCAAATACTTTTGAGTATGTATCTTTTCCATATTATTTACATGCATATATTTATTATGTATGAGTGTACTTGCACACGTGTTCATGTGCCTATTATACTGCATGTGGAACTAAGAGCAACTCATAGGAACCTTTCCTATGCTTCAATTATCTAGGTTTTGGGGTTTAAACTCAGGTTGCCATAATTAGCAGTGAGAAATTTAGTCCACTGAGCTTTGTTGAGAGACCCTTGAATATGAATTTTAAACAAGGATACTTGGATATGCATAGGAACCAGATTTCTTTTTTTCTTTTTCTTTTTCTTTCTTTCTTTTTTTTTTTTTTTTTGAAACAGGGTTTCTATGTGTAGCATTGAATCTTGTCTCTAACTCATAGAGATTCACCTGCCTCTGCCTCCCAAGTGCTGGGCATAAAGGCATATGCTACCACCAACTGGCAGGAACTAGATTTTTTGTTTCTGCTTCAATATAAAGTGTGCAAATTGAATATATCTAATGCATGCTTAAAAAGCACACATACACAGTGTAGGGTCTCTGACAAAGAGTCACAATTAGATTAAAAAATACACATTGAAACTTATGTGTTAAACCTATACAGAAAGTATTTACTCTTCCTTATTCTTTTTTTTTAATTTTTTTTATTGCGAAAAGAAGGAAAAAAACATAAAAAAACAAGTTTCCACCTCCTCCCAGCCTCCCATTTCCCTTCCCCTCCTCCCACCCTTCTCCCCCTCCTCCCACCCTTCTCCCCCTCCCCCCACTGTCAAAAATTTTCTTACTTCACGGGGAAATAGCTTAATGGGCAGTGTTTATTTATTGTGCAAGTGTGAAGTCTTCAGTTTGGGTTTTCAAAAACCATGTAAACCTGTAGCATCCCATTTATATTCCCAGTGCTTACAAAGTAGAGACAGGGTCTTAGAAGCAAACTTATTAGCTAGATTATCTAACCAGGTAAGTTGTAGGTTCACTTGAAGGATCCTGCTTCAATGAATAAGGTATAGAGGAGTTAACAGATACTGTCAAATGTTAGCCTGATAATTCCCCAGTCCCAGACATATACACTTACATAAACACCCACAAACATTAAAACACACACACACACACACACACACACACACACACACACTACATACACAAATATACCAAAAAAGTCCTGTAATGTTTCCAATAAGTGTAGGTTGAATAGATCAAATGTATAAATAAATAAAATTGAAATTAAGTTTTTGCAACAATTATTTAATTTCAAAGGTGAAGCTTATCTACATTATTGTGCTTTTTAACTAAATTTTTATTTCTTCCTTCCAACAGTACTTGGCCAGAATTACATTGATCTGTAGGTCATTATTAAATAAAGTACTCATTTTTTTTCAAAACTCCTGCTTCTGAAGGCATCACCTTATATTAGCAAACATTTGATGTAAATCAATATGAAGTTTGGCTTTCCTAACAAAATTCTGGGTCTCTATGGGACAACCTCTAGTCTAATACTTCCGGGGATGCATGCGTGTTCCCAATATTTTTTTTAATATCCCCATTTACAAACCTGATTATTAAAGGAAATAAATTTATAAAATAAAAAACAATACCTTTACTAGGTACACTGTTTTCTGAATTTGTGAATAGGTCTAACTATTATTTTATTGAGAATTTCATACACGAATATAATTAATGTACCTTAACGAAATCCATCCCCAGTCCTTCCTCTGAAAATTTTTCCCTATACCACACCATTTTTCCTACCTCATATGTTTGCACCTCTACGTCTGTCACTCATAGATGGTCCTGCACCCATGTATGCATAAACACCACTAAGGAGACTCAGTGTATTTGTAAAAAGGATGATACTTTTAAAGGAAGACAACATCCAAACTCCTTCATTTACTCGCCCTATGTCCTCCAACTCTGCTGCTCTTGCACCTAAGAGATGAGTGACTCTTAATATCTTCAAAACCCTTCAGCTTTTCCCCAGTGCAGATACTCTAAGGAGTAACCTAAGAATGAAACTCCTTAGAAACCCCCACTTTGTGTTTGCCTTACAGAATGTTTTCAATTTTATGAGGCACCATTTATTTTCAGTAGTGCCTGCACTATTTGGCTTGGTTCAGGAACTTGTCTTCTGTGGCAATGAATCTGAGAATATTTTCTGCTTTCCTTTTATTATATTCAGTATATCTGTCTGGATTTAGGTTGAGGTCTTTCATTGACCTGGACTTGAGTTTAGTTCAGGGCAACATATATGGATCTATTTGTATTCTTCTACATTCCAACATCCAGTTTGAGAAATGCAATTTGTTGAAGATGTTTTTTTTTCCTCTAGTCATTTTATTGTTCTTTCTAGAATTTCAAGCACTACATTGAATGTGTATAGAAAGAATAGACAACTTTGTTTTATTACTGATCATAGTGGAATTTCTCTTAGTTTCTCTCCATTTAATATGATGTTGGCAATCTAATGGCTATATATTGCTTTTATTACATTTACATATTTCCCTTGTATTCTTGATTTCTTGAAGATTTTTATCTTGAAGGGGTGTTGGATTTTGCCAAAGGCTTTATCAGCATTTAACAAGATGATCATGTGGTGTTTTTCTTTCATTTTGTTCATATGTTGGATTACATTGACAGATTTTTCCAGTGTTGAACCATCCCTGCATCTCTGGGATGAAGCCCACTTGGTCATAGTAGATGATCTTTTTGATGTGTTTTGAGATTTGGTTTGCCAGTATGTTATTGAGAATTTTTTACATCAATTTGCATGAGTGAAATTGTGGTTTAGATATAAAGATAAAACCAAATATAGGACAAAACAGCAGCCTGTAGAATGAGAAAAGATATAGATATTAACAAATCCCAAATTCAACAGAGGGTTTATTTCCAAATTATAGAAATAACTCAAGAAACTAGACATCAGTAAGCCAAATAATTCAAATAAAAATGTGGTTGGTACAGGCTTTGAGGTTCTCTCCGTTTAAATTGCTGGTGGCTGTGGGAGCAGGGATAAAAGGGAGGTGAGGAGGGGAAAAGAGAGGGGATAGGAGAACTTGAGGAAATGGGATAATCCAGATGGAGGAAGGACAGGGATGAGAGAAAGGAAAGAGGTATTATGTTTGAGGGAAAGATTATGGGACTTGCAAGAAACCTGACACTAGAGAAATTCCCTGGAATCAACAAGGATGACCTCAGTTAATACACTACGCAATAAAGGACAGGGTGTCCGAACTGTCCTTGCCCTGTAGTCATTGATGAATATCTTAAATGTCACCACAGAACCTTTATCCAGTAACTGATGGAAACAGAGGCAGAGATCTTCAGAAGAGCACTGGGATGAGCTCCCAAAGTCCAGTCAAAAAGTGTGAGAAGTGAGAACATGAGCAAAGAGGTCATGACCGTTATGGGGACACCAACTGAAATAGTTTACCAGAGCTTATAGGAGCTCACCGACTCCAGTGGGACAGGGAAAGAACCAGGATAGGATCAAACTAGACCCTCTAAATGTGGGTGACATTTATATGGCTGGGGCAGGCTGTGGGGCCACTGGCAGTGGCACCAGGATTTATCCCTACTGCTTGTACTGACTTCTTGAGAACCCATTATCTTTGAATGGATACCTTGCTCAGCCTAGGTATGGTAGAGAGTGCCTTGGACCTTCCTCAAAGCAATGTGCCTTGCCCAATCCGAGGAGTGGATGGGGTGGGATAGGGGTGAAGTTGGAGATAACAGAAGGATGGAAGGGAGTGGGAACTGGGATTGGTATGTAAAATGAAAAAAAAATAGCTTGTTTTCTTTTTAAAAAACATAAAACAATGGGATAGAATTCTTAACAGAATAATCTCAAATGGCTGAAAACCAATTACAGAGATATTCAAAATTCTTAGCCATCAGTGAAATGCAAATCAAATGATTCTAAGATTCTTTATTATACCTGTCAGAATGACTAAGATCAAAAACACAAGTAACAGCTTCATGATGAAAGGATTTAGAACAAGAGAAACACTCCTCCATTGCTGATGGGAGTGCATTGGAAGTCAGTGAGGCAATTCCTCAAAAATATAAAAAAACTAGGAATCTACCACAAGACTCAGCTATACCACTCTTGAGTATATTACCCAAAGGATACTCAATCATAACACAAGGACATTGCCTCAACTATGTTCATAGTAGCTTTATTCCTAATAGCCTCAGAACCTGGACGAAACCTAAATGTCCCTCCACTAAGGAATAGATAAGGAAAATGTGGTACATTTATACAATGGAGTATTACTCAGTTGTTATAAACAAGGACACCAGAAAATTTGAAGGCAAATAATTGGAAGTAGGAAAAACCATCCTGAGTGAGGTAACCCAGACAAAGAAAGACAAATATGGTATGTACTCACTCATATGTGGATATTAATTGTAAAATATCAGATAAGTATGTTACAATCTACAGACCCAGAGAAACTAGGTAACAAAAAATGGTTCATGGGAGTATACCTGGATCTATCTGGGAAGAGAAAATAGAAAAGATTTTTGAGTGGACTGAGAGAGGGTAGGGATGAGAACATGAGAGATCAAATTGTGGTGATGGCAGATATGGAAGTACTGAAAGAGACTAATGGGAACGGGGGTATATTTCAGGGTCAGGAGAAAATTTGGCACAGGGAATCTCCCAGGAATCTACAAGGATAACCTTAGCTAAGACTCCTAGCAATAGGGAATATGTTGCCTGGTCTGGCATTCTCCTGTGACCAGATTGGTACCAAGCCCAATTGTCATCAAAGAGGCTTCATCCAGGAACTGATGAAGACGGATGCAGACCCACAGCAAAAAGTTAGGTGGGGTTTGGGGAATCCTGCTGAAGAGGGGTGGAAAGGATTGTATCAGCCAGAGAAATCAATGACACCACATGAATATCCACAGAGTCAACTATCCTGTGCTCATAAGGGTTATGAACCAACCACTGAGCTGTGTGGGACTGACCTAAGCTCTCTGCCTAAATGTTATAGTTGTGTAGCTTGGTCCTCTTATGGGACTCTGAACAAGGGGAACAGAGGTTTTTGGGGTGCTACTCCTCAAACTATGTCACCTTGCTCAGTTTTAATATATGGACAGGTGCTTAGTCTTACTACAACTTGATAAGCCATGTTTATTTGATACTAATGGGGGGCTTTTCATTTCCTAAACAGAAGCAGAAGAGTATATTGGGAGTCGAGGTATGAGGGCAGGGAGTGAGAGAAGGGAAAGGAAGGGAAACTAGAGCCAGGATGCAACATAAATAAATGAATTTATTTAAAACATCTTAATCAGGGTTAATCTGGAAATATCATTTATAATGCAATGACATCTAGGGATTGGAAACCAGGCAGTGGTGGCGCATGCCTTTAATCCTAGCACTCGGGAGGCAGAGGCAGGCGGATCTCTGTGAGTTCAAGGCCAGCCTGTACTACAAGAGCTAGTTCCAGGACAAGAACCAAAAAGCTACGGAGAAACACTGTCTCGAAAAAAAAAAAAAAAAAAAACCTATAGCGACATCTAGGGATTGGTTTTCAAAGGTCTGGTTATGAAATACACAACTATCTTAAAAGCAGAATGTTTTTTTTTTCTTAGACACAGCTCATGAATAATATCGTTTTCATTTTGACATATAAATCACTCTTGAGTTACTGTACTGCTTGTCTGAATTCAAAGCACCTTGAGGATGAGACAAAAAATGACATCTGGAAAAATTACTGTCTGATATAAAAATCTGAAACAATTATATATAGTTACATGTGTTAAATATATGTGTGTGTGTGTGTGTGTGTGTATTTGTATCACTATAATCACAGCTCACAATTCTTAGAACCTGAAGAGTTCACCTACATCCTCTGCACACTCGGGGTTTGCAAGTGTAGTCAAGGTGACATGATGGGGAATCTTTGTCAACCAATTATCTTTAAGAGGTGGGACCAAGTTAGGGTGTGGTTTTCCGGGACCTGGAGAAAAACAGCATGTGGCCATGTGGTTCCCTTGCAGCACAGTTGAGCTTGGACTCCTTGTTCCTGTTTTGTGAATTTACCCCTTATAATAAATAAAAATATAATTGTTTTATATTTTAGGGGGCCTGGTTATTTCATAAACCGAGATAATTCAACAGTGATGGCTGCAAATAAAAGGTTGCATGAAACACAGGCTTTCTTCCATTACTGCCCAACATTAGATGGATTAGTTACTAACTTGTCGTTGAGAAAAAAAAAAATCATGACTATGCCAGTTTATAAGAAAAAAAAAACAGTTTGTTTTGGCTTATGTTCTGGCGTAGGAGGTTCTTCTGTCTATGTGTTGCTTTCATTGGTTGAATAAAGAAACTGCCTTGGCCTTTTGATAGGGCAGCACTTAGGTAGGTAGGTGGCGAATACAGAACTGAATGCTGGCAAGAAGGTCAGAGAGAGAGCTGACATGGAGCTGCCAGGTCAGACATGCTAAATCTTACCCAGTAAGTCATGACCTCGTGGCGACATACAGATTTTTAGAAATGGGTTGAATCAAGATCTGAAAGTTAGCCAATAAGAGGCTAGAACTAATGGGTCAGGCAGTGTTTAACTAATACAATTTATGTGTGATTATTTCAGGTATAAACTAGCAGGGTGGCTGGGACAAACAAAGGGCCTACTCTCCCTACAACAATGTCTAGAGTAAATAATGGCATGGTCAGCAAGTGTTAAATAATATACCTTGAGTTCATGGAAGACAATGAACTTTAGCTGCTTTCATTCCTTGTACTTAAGCAGCTAAAGTTTTTTTTTTTAAACTTATTTATTTATTAAGGATTTCTGCCTCGTCCCCACAACCGCTTCCCATTTCCCTCCCCCTCCCCCTATCAAGTCCCCCTCCCTCATCTGCTCGAAGAGCAATCAGGGTTCCCTGACCTGTGGGAAGCCCAAGGACTGCCCACCTCTATCCAGGTCTCATAAGGTGAGCATCCAAACTGCCTAGGCTCCCACAAAGCCAGCACCGGACAGAAATCTCAAGGTCCAAATCAGGAGCAGAAGGAGACGGAGCACGAGCAAGGAACTCAGGACCACGAGGGGTGCACCCACACACTAAGACAATGGGGATGTTCTATTGGGATCTCACCAAGGCCAGCTGGCCTAGGTCTGAAAAAGCATGGGATAAATCCGGACTAGCTGAACATAGCGGACAATGAGGAATACTGAGAATTCAAGAACAATTGCAGTGGTTTTTTTTTTTTTCTCATTAAACTTGTTTTAATGGGTCTCAAAATTCTGTGACAGATTTTTGGTCAAGTTGTTTCCATTAAAAAGTACTGATTTTGAAAACTAATAACTTAAAACTGCCACACACACAAAAAAAAAATGGTCCACAAAACATTCTCCTTTCCTTCTGAAGGTTTTACGGTGCATTGTTATCATTAACCAGTCTTTTACTATTAAACTTAAATGGCCAATTGAGACAAACAGTTCTGAGACCGTTCTTCCACCACTGATTAAGACTGGGGTGGCAGGTGTTAGGGATAATATTCATTTAGCCTGCTGAGCTTTCTGGGCAGACTTGGTGACCTTGCCAGCTCCAGCAGCCTTCTTGTCCACAGCTTTGATGACACCCACAGCAACTGTCTGCCTCATGTCACGAACAGCAAAACGACCCAGTGGAGGATAGTCAGAGAAGCTCTCGACACACATGGGCTTCCCGGGAACCATATCAACAATGGCTGCATCACCAAACTTCAAGAATTTCGGGCCATCTTCCAGCTTCTTGCCAGAACGACGATCAATCTTTTCTTTAAGCTCAGCAAACTTGCATGCTATGTGAGCTGTGTGACAATCTAGTACAGGAGCATAGCCAGCACTAATTTGGCCTGGGTGGTTTAGGATAATCACCTGAGCAGTGAAGCCAGCAGCTTCCATTGGTGGGTCATTTTTGCTGTCACCAGCAACGTTGCCACGTCTAACATCTTTGACAGACACGTTCTTCACGTTGAAGCCCACGTTGTCCCCAGGAAGAGCTTCACTCAAAGCTTCATGGTGCATTTCAACAGACTTTACTTCTGTTGTCACATTGACTGGAGCAAAGGTCACCACCATGCCAGGTTTTAAAACACCGGTCTCCACTCGGCCCACAGGGACAGTCCCAATACCACCAATTATATAGACATCCTGGAGGGGCAGTCGCAGAGGCTTGTCAGTTGGACGAGTTGGTGGCAGGATACAATCCAAAGCTTCCAACAGGGTGGTTCCACTGGAACTACCATCTTTGCGAGTGACTTTCCATCCCTTGAACCAAGGCATATTAGCACTTGGCTCCAGCATGTTGTCACCATTCCAACCAGAAATTGGCACAAATGCTACTGTGTCAGGGTTGTAGCCAGTTTTCTTAATGTAGGTGCTGACTTCCTTAACAATTTCCTCGTATCTCTTCTGGCTGTAGGGTGGCTCAGTGGAATCCATTTTGTTGACACCAACAATTAGCTGTTTCACACCCAGGGTGTAAGCCAGAAGTGCATGCTCACGGGTCTGCCCATTCTTGGAAATACCAGCTTCGAATTCACCAACACCAGCAGCAACAATCAGGACAGCACAGTCAGTCTGTGATGTGCCTGTAATCATGTTTTTGATGAAGTCTCTGTGTCCTGGGGCATCAATGATAGTAACATAGTACTTGCTGGTCTCAAACTTCCACAGGGAGATGTCAATAGTGATACCACGCTCACGCTCAGCTTTCAGTTTGTCCAAGACCCAGGCATACTTGAAGGAGCCTTTTCCCATCTCGGCAGCCTCCTTCTCAAACTTCTCGATGGTTCGTTTGTCGATTCCACCACACTTGTAGATCAGGTGGCCGGTTGTAGTGGACTTGCCGGAATCGACGTTTCCAACGACGACGATGTTGATGTGAGTCTTTTCCTTTCCCATTTTGGCTTTGAATTAGCCGTGGTTTTCACAACACCTGCATTCTGACGGCAAACCCGTTGCGAAAAAAAAGCTGCAGTGGGTTTTTGATCCTACTGCACGTACGGGCTTTGTGGAAGCAGCTAAAGTTTAACTTACATTTAAGTGAACAATTCAACCAATTTTGCTATGTCTTGTATTTCTTATTTAATCAGATTTGCAACTTAGGATAAATGTATAGCTTTAATTTTAAGTTATACACTTTTTCACATCCAGGACCTGAAATGTTTGTGTTCATGTTGTGGTAGTCATTTGCTAAAAGCAGACAACAAATAGAAAGAAGCCTTGAACAAAACAAATATCCCATAAATGTTAGATGCTACATGTATGTAAAGGGGAGCAGCATCTCCGTTTGGTTTTAAGTACCATTCTTAGTTACTTGGGGTCAGTAGAGTAACTTCCTCACTTAGAAATATGTCTGATATAGGTATGGATAATTTGCATTGGTATGGATTTTAAGGTCAATTTTGTTATATGTATATGTATTTCTTGATCTTGATTAAGGTATTGTGATTGTGTAGTTCATTTTTAAAATGTAATGTATAATTAGGAAATATAGGTTGTTGATGGATAATCATAAATAATAGTCAAGTTTGTAGTCATGTTACTTAGATTTTCTAGATATATAGAGATACATTTCAATTAGATAGACATTCTTCATATCTTTCAAAGACTGCAGAATATGGCATTTAAAATGTTTTAATAACTTAGGACTTTTCATGACAATGAGACATGTCTGCTCCTGGCGGCACCAATCTACTTCGAGAGGAAGATGGGCATTGAAGAGGATCCTTATGGAGTTTGATAGCCATTTGGGCAAGAAACTGCTCTTGCCTGGACTGTTGCATAAAATGGACACAGAGAACCCACAGAGAGAGGACTACTGAACTTGCCTAAAGGTGAGACGGTCTTTTGAGGTTCATGACTCATGAAAGAGTCTGCGAGACATTCTGCAGAACACAGCAGATAGTGACTGAACTGTCTTTGAAATTTCCTGCTTCATGGAAATGTCTGCTGGCTACTATGGGCCTGAAGGCTGAAGATGGATGCCCCAATGGTACAGAGAAACTTTGGGTGACTGTACAGGCAGCGAGATGTCTCTGTCATTTCTAGAGCTTTCAGTTTCTTGTTTTCTTAGGTAATATTATATCCTTCTGGAGTCTTTGATGGAGTTAAAAAAATGGTTAGTTATAGTTATAGTTTTTCTTAGTTATGATAAAAGATAAAATAGATATAAATATTGTAACTATAATTCTTGCTTAATATCTGTTTTGTTATATGTAATCTTACTAAGTTAAAGTAAAAGCCTTTCTTTTTGTTTAATCAGAAAAAGGGGAAATGATGGGGGAGAGTCTTCTGTTTTGTGTTAATTTCATTGATTAAATAAAGAGACTGCCTTGGCCCTTTAATAGGACATAAAATTAGGTAGGCGGAGTAAACAGAACAGAATGCTGGGAGAAAGAAGCTGAGTCAAGGAGTCGCCATGATTTTCCCACTCCAGACAGACGCAGACGCAGATTAAGATCTTTCCTGGTAAGCGCACCTCATGGTGTCACATAGATTATTAGAAATGGGTTCAGAGGCTGAAACTAATGGGCCAGGCAGTGTTTAAAACAATACAGTTTCCATGTAATTATTTCGGGTATAAAGCTAGCCATGTGGGCGGCTGGGTGGCAGGAAACAGCCCCACTGCTCCTATCACAACATATGCTTAGAGTCAAATAATCCTATAACACATTTTATGTGCTATCATGTAAATACAAGCAAAGCCCTCTGTGCGGGACAAGCACAGGACATGGGTACAAAACCTCAGATAGACACACACAGCAGATAATTACAGACATGCCAACAACCATAGGCTGTAGAGAGGCAATGAACACAGTGAAATTATTGGAGAATTCAAATTTGGGTATTCTTTTGATTAAAGTACACAATGAAAAACTTTGTGTTTTCATTTTTCCGTACAATACTGATGATTTTGGAGACCACCCCAAGATTTTGTTAATGGGTAAATGATGCAAAGAGTGACAAAATATAAATGTTTGTATTTATATTTCTATAAAAAGTGTTTAAAATATAAATTTTGGGATAAACTAATAGATGGATAGGTAAATTCTGTTAGACAGTAATTTAAAAACCCAAAATCATGTCTCTTCTGAAACTCAAAGCAACATTTCGATTGTTACCTTCTGTAAAATAAAAAGCAAATTCTTTGCTTCCAACAAACAATGTCACAGAATATACATTACCATTCTAAATGGGAGGCAAGGCGATAAAATGAGGAAATACTGGAGCAAAGCATGATTGAAATCCATCAGAGCCAACTACAAATCCTGTAACACCAGCTCTGATATCAACGGGCTTGAGTTATAGTTTCCTTTCATCTTTGCTGACAACCATACACTTCTGTCTCTTGAGCTGGTTCCCACTCCCTGTACAAATCTCCCCTTGACAACCTGTCGGGAGCCATGCGAGCTAAAGCAGGTGACAACTAGTGTCTGGCTGTCAACCTAACAGATGAATAATTATCTGATAGAGGCTAATCCTGTCCAGACAAGGTCTTCAGGACCTTCTACTCTGAAAAGCATTCCTCACTTTTGCTAAAGCAACTTGGTGTCTCCCCAGTACCTACATCATAGCATATAATCTTATGTGATATGTATATGTAATCTCATGATTGTGTCTTAATCTTTTGGGCACATATATCTGTGGATGATCAGGAGGATTACTTTTCATTTGACTGTATAATTTTAATATATGAAATATACTGGGACAAGCTTTATAACTGGATTTATTTGTTCCATAAAAACTGTTGACAGTTAAAAGTCTGTGTTGTTCTTTTGCTTATTGGGTGACTTCCCCCCACTCTGTTGAACCCCTGGTGAGGGAATTTAGTCAAAGAGTCAAAAACGTTAGTTCTCACTTTTTATTCTCCCCTTCATATTCTGAGATAAACTTAGAAGCCAACTCCATGCAATTATCTTCTTTTTGACAAGATATTTGGTTAATAGAAAAGTCCTTCTATTCACATTCAGGACCTTCAAAGGTGGGGTGTGGCATGTCCCAGCTTGTTTGATTCATCATCCTTCCTGAAAAGGAGCCCAAATTCATCAGCAGCCAACTTGGGAATGTACTACCTTAGTTGACCTTTGTACTAACCCTAAAAAAGCTATTAATTCCCTACCCCTACCCTCACTTTGCTTTATTGATGTAGATTTATTTATTTATTTTTTACATACCAATCCTAATTCCCCCTCCCTTCTCTCTTTCTTCTCTCTGTACTTCTTCCCATTCTATTCTCCATCCATTTGCTCCATAAGATCTTCCCTGGGAAGTCAACTAAGTATGTCCCATCACATCTTGAAGCAGGACCAAGGCCCTCCCTACCATGCCTAGGTTGAGCAAGGTATCTCTCCATAGACAATGGGCTCCATAATGTCCATTATGCATTAAGGTTAGATCTTTGTCCCATACAGCTCCAGCCACACCATTGTCACTTGCATTCAGGGGGCCTAGTTTGTCCTATGCTTGTTCCCCATAGGAACAGTGAGCCCCTACTAGTTTGGATCAGCTGATTCTGTGGGTTTTCCCATCATGGTCTTGAGCCCTTTGCTCCTCTCTCTCTTAGACTGTACTTTAGGAGCTCAGGCCAGAGGTAACTTGTGGATCTCTACATCTGCTTCCATCTCTTTCTCAATGAGGATTCTAGCTTTTAACTTAGAAATGTAGTATTCTGCAAGAACTTCCTTTCTCCCCTTTTAGAATGTAAAGCCTTCTAAATAAGCTTTTTTGCCTCTTAGTACTGACTGGGCATCTTTGTAGCCACATCTCCTTGGGGTCATAAAGATGCTGACAGTGTCACTTCAGGCAGACTTTATCTGCTTTATGACCCTGAGAAATTCGAGCTCTGATACTTGCAATTACCAGTGAATCGTCTTTGTTTGTGTGTGAATATAGAAACTGGAAATTTTGCAGCATGTAAGAATAATAAAGAACATGATTTGAAAAGCAGTGTGTTAACTTGTTTGTTACTTCTTAGATTAAAATTTTCTTAAGCCCTTTCCCTTTTGCTACACTGAAGCAACTGAACATTGGTAGGCAGTCAGTAGAGCTAGACTCTGTTGGTTCCCCTTAGCAGACATCCCATGGATATTGGCAACTCCAACACCTTTGGGTATCCAATGCAATCTCTACTTGACCTTCACCATTTCACACAATGACCTCTCCAGGACTCTCCAGGACTCCCTGTCTAGGCTCCCTTGCCACAGGCTTTGCAACATTGCCTTTACTTAACCATGAAGGAAGATTCCACAACACCTTTGCTTTTGTATCCTTTATAATTCTAAAACCAAATCCACATATCCAATGCTGTCAAGCTCAGTTGTCAGCTTGGGATGGAATCTGGGCCCTCCTTTCATTGCATTTGCATAAGTTTTGATTTGTTATTTCTCTTTAGTAACAGATAATTCCTTGGGCCTGATATTTTCACAAGGTATAGAATTAGTAGGGTTGGGTTTTGGTCCAAGGGCGCCACTGACTTTATTCGATTCCCCCTTGCTCTTTACAGCACAAACTGTAGTTCCTGTATTCAACTGACAATTTCCTGGTGATCATTTTCTCCTCAAACTGTATATTTAATATTTTTATGCCCTGTTTGTTTTTTTTCATTGTGGATCCACATATGAGTGGTCACTTATAACCAATACTAGATTGTTTTAAAATATCTCTCAACAAAGCTCTTTAATTTAGACTCAAGCAGATTTCTAGACCAAAGGCATCAAACGGAGACACTCTTTGCCAAAATATCTTAAGAATGGTCTCTAACACAGTTGTTAATAGTCTTTCCTAAGAAAACATCCTGAGCTGTGCGCTAAGAACCACATTACTCTCCGTACAACTGTATTCAACTATGATTATGAATAAGCCCCATTTACAGCTTCCAGTGACTCTTTTAGTTCAAAGTTTCTCAAAACAAAAAAAAAAAAGAGAAGAAAGAAAGAAAGAAAGACCTGTTACTATAGTACCTTACTCCAAATCCCAATTTCTATCTTTGTATCTTTTCTATTGCTGTGACTAAAGCAACTTACAAAAGAAAACATTTAATTTGAGGGCTCATGTTTCCAGAAGGTTAGAGTTCATGACCATCATGGCAGAGAACATGGCAGCAAGTGGTTCTAGCAAAGTAGCTGAGAGCTTACATTTGATCCTCAAGAACAACTCAGAGAAAAAGGAAGGTAGAGAGATGACAGAGAAACAGAGAGAGATAGAAAGACACAGAGAGAGATAGAAAGAAAGAGACAGAGGCAGAAAAGGAGAAAGGGAGGGAGGGAGAAAGAGACAAACACAGAGACAGAACGAGACAGAGAGAGCAAGGCATGATCTGTGCTTTTGAAACCTCAAAGCCCAACCGCAAGTGACATCTCCTTTACACAGGGCAACACCCAATCCTTCCCACAGTTCTACCAACTGCAGAAACAGCATTCAAACTTATGAGCTAATTGGGGCAATTTTTATTCAATCCTCCACAACAGTAACAGATACATATGTTAAGTAGTTATTTACAATTTTTCTAATGTGCTACAAAATAATAACAATAATAATAAATTCTGAGACTGATCTTCAGTAATCAAAGCTGAATTTCCAAGATCATTTACCTGGAATGTTGCAGTCCCAGTTAGAAAAAACAAATTATTATAAATACTGAACTATCTTGTATTAACCTCCATAAATCTACTTTTTACTTTTGTCTACCTCACTCTAGGTCCTGGAAGGCTGGCGTTCAGCTTCTCCTATATCTGAATTTTCGATCTCTGATGTTTTTTAGAGTACTGTCTATGGAACTATTAGAAGGAATTTCAAGAAGGTGTAGTTAAATGAGTTCAGGATATCAATCCCTACCACCCCGGCTGAGAAATTACAGCTTAGTTGTTTTTTTGCTAGTGAAGGTCAAAACTTGTGCTGGGCAGTATTTCTCATAAACAAACTCTGTCTGGATTCTAGCTATTGTTTCTTGTACTTCTTCCAGGCCCATAGATAAATAAGGTTCTTATTTTCAATATAGGGCCTCAGGAACCTTCTGAATTGCTCTAAACCTTGCTAAATCACATTGATTGACTATGCCACCTGTTTTCTGACAACAAGCAAATTGATATCACAAATTATTTTTGAGTCTTTCTACCTGATAATTTTCATATTTTCTACAAAATGCATAGATTTTCTGAAAATCAAAAAGCAGCAAAAAATTTTCATAATGTGTTTTTAGAAAGTGCTTTGCAAATATTTGAGAAACTTGTAATTCCAAACAGAACAACACTGGAATCCAAAAAAAAAATAGAAATTCATGCATATTGATATATACTTGCTTTGTATCCCCTTGGGGGCTTTGTATAAATTATCTCATTTATGCAAAGGTAATTTTCTTTTCCCCTATTTTACTGGTGACATAAAACAGACATTGTTATACACTGAAAAAACAGACATAGTAATCTAAGATGGAACCACATAAATATAATCAGCTGGTAAATTATATACATCAATAAAGAAGACAAATTTATAATACATAAGTAGGAATCTGCTTCCTCTTGAAAAGTGTATTGTTTGTTTTCATTTTAAAATATTGAAGAATTACTGAGCAGCTATTACACATCCCACTGCCCAGAAACGTTCTGCATATAGCCTTTCAGTGGCAGTAATATGTGCAGGGTAATTTCAAACATACCCTCCATTTGAATCCCTATTCTGTTTCATGAACATTATCCAAACTGGTAAGCTTCCCGTACACCATCTATATGTTACAAAAATAATATCTCAATCTTAGTAGGATATCTGAGATGATTAAAAATTTATATACATAAGTTCTTCTGCAGTACCTAGAAGCCTCCAAATTTAAATTCATATCCCAACAAATAACATTTAAATTAGAATAATTTTATGCCACTATCTCAAGCATTGTACATAATTCACCTGATTAAATGCAATGGAGTAATAGTGGGGGGTCAAAACAAACTCCCAGTGTGGTGTGATAAATACATGTTAAAATATTTCCACAAGAAGGTGCTCCAATCTGATGAAAATGTAGCTGGGATAGACCTAGGATAAACAAGATACTATGAAAATGCAGACAGGTCAATATCAGCAGCACAACACAGGACCACACCCAGCCAGGTGCTTCCTGCTTGTCATCTTCCTGTTCTTACCTAGCACAAGATTTATGTTGAACAAAATCTTAGACTCACTGCCAGGAAGGAATTCAATATCTTTTAATGGAAATCATATTACATTGCAAAAGAGGGACATTGGCATATCACTTGAATTAAGATTCCGAATATAATACACTTTAAATGATTGTAAACATGGATGTCAGAAAGAAAGGAAATTATGACTATTTTTATCTTTTTGGCATATATAAATTTATTAGCTTTGGCCATTCAGATTTATAGACACTAGTGACTTCATTTCTCATTGGATTTCTTTCATCTAAAAACAAGTTCAAAAGCTCCAACTTTGAGAAAGAAAAGTTGACATATAAACATGTTACATATGTTGACCGTCAAGAAGAATTAGAAGGCAAAAGTGATTGACATGTGACTCTATGAACTTGATTTCAGACCCTGGCACCCATGGCAGAGGAAGTTTAACAACCTACAAAAACTTCCATACATGTGTCATGGTACATATGTACACTCACACGTTATACACGAAATAATGAATAATATAAAAATATTAAAATGTATATTTGAAGTATTAATTTATTTTCTATTTTGCTGAGATGGGGTCTCACTATGTGACCCTTGATGACCTAAAATTTGTTTTGTAGACTAAGGTGACCTCAAAATCATACACATTCATCTATGTCTGCCTGGAACAAGTAATGTTTTGGAAATTTAGTATAAAATTACTACTGAAGCCAATTAACAGATCTATCACCTCTCACATTTTATTTATGAAAAAGGACTTATTTTTTAAACTGCACATTAATTTTGTCATTTTTTTGTATTCTTAATTCTTCTTATCGAAAAATGAGCACAATGGGCCATTTTCCATATGACTCTAGAGGAATTCTATTAGAAAGATGTCAACATATCTCATACTGCAGCTGTTGATTATTTTCCCTACATCATATGTTAATGAACATAGTATGCACTTAAAGACAGAAAATGTGACAGCAGTGATGCTGTAATAGGGAGGTACAAACCTATCCAGAATCTAACAGGAAGTGGGTTTATGCGTGTGATGCTTTGGGCTCATTTTAATCAAATCCCACTCTGACTAGTGGTGAATTGTAACCAAGAGTGAAGTCACATTAGTGACTAGCAGGATGGGTCAGTGTTAGCACTTGCTAACAAGCCCAACGGTCTTAGTTCAATCCCTGGAAGTTACATGATCTTATACAGGAATTATGACATGGATCAATCAGTCAATAAATAAATCAACCATACTAATATAATAAATGTTTTAAAGCAGAGTAAGGTCAAGTGTACTAATGTTTTACCTGCCTTGAATTTACTATCAGATCAGCCTTTCTGTCCATCTCAGAAAAATATTTATGAATTATCTGGAAAGTTATCATCATTGTCCTGGAGACAATAAGCTAAAATAAACCACGTTTACTTTGCTGTTCCTTTTTACCTACTGGAAAACACTGTGTTCTTCAGTACTACCAACTTCAAACATCTTTGTCGAAACAATTGACTGAGAAGATGGAGATTAAGGACTAGAGGTTTGTGTCATTGCTCTATCAGAACTTAGGTGCTATATCCTTAAGAAGAATGTAAACATCAATCAAAATTTCTGAGGTCACCTTTGTATTTTCTTTCTAAAATTATTCTGTGTGTGCATGTGCATATTTGTGTGTGTGTGTGTGTGTGTGTGTGCATGTTTATTTGTACATGTGTGCAGTGAGAGCCTCCATAGTATAGCCGTAGGTCTTTTTCCTCAGACTCTCTAATTGTTATTCTTGGTTGTTAACATGATTACCATTAACCAAATCCCAAAAACGGAGAGGCCCAATTGTGTGGAATTTTTGTTTAATGAAAGTGGGAAGATCTACTTCAAATCCAGAAGAAAATCATAGCTTCAATCTGGATCTTTGAGCTAGAAAAACGAACCTCCAATCTGAGCCATACCACTTGCTGGAAGCCTATCTAAGGGCATAGAAAAAGGAAGTTCTTTCTCGTTGCTAGCTTTTCTGGCCTTGCTTACAAGTCTACTCTTGCACTGGCACTATAATCCACTTCTTCAGGGTTGCAGGGTATGCTGAAGACAGGCTGAAACACCCAGTCTCATGGATTGAACAACTGTTGGATTCTCAGATTTTCTGTTTCTTCACAAGTTGGATTAGCTGGACAAGACCCTAAAAGTCATTTTAATAAATCCCCTTTCTATATACTGAGAAAGGCATTCTATAAATTTTCAAACTCTAGAGAATCTTGACAAACACAGAAACTGTATATTATTTAATTGAGATAGGATCTCTCAAAGTTTTGGAATTCTCCAAATGGACTAGGCTGTTTGGATAATAAACTCTGGGGACTGGCTTATCTCCCATCTTAAGTGCTGAAATTGGTATTATGCATCACCACACAGAATTTTTTATTTTTAAATATATGTATCTTGAGGATCAGGTTTGAATCTTCATGTTTGCAAGGCAAGCACTTAACTGCCTGAGTGGTCTCTTAAAACTATCACTGATATCATAATATGTCTGGAGTCTCACAGGGAATATGTTTAATGTGTGTTTTTTCAGTTCATTTTAACCAAATCACACTCTGACTCAAGATGAAGTACAACCAAGAGTAAGGTCATATTAGGATATAGCAAGATGGGTGAGTGAGAAAAGGCACTTGCCACCAAGCCGGATGAGATTATATCTTCAGAATTAAAGTGAAGATGAAGAGATCTTTAAAATTATATACCCTAAAAACAAAGTTTATAATGGTAAAAAGTTTCCATGAAATTGTATAATTGTTTTTATGGAGGTGAGGTTTCTATTTTGTGTCCCTTGAAGTCACATGTATACCACTCTGAACTGTGTGTGTGTGTAGACAGGCATGGGAGTCATTGCCATTTCCTCTCTGAAAAATACATACCCATATGTCAGAAGATATTTATATGCCAATGGGACTGTCCTTCCTTCTAAAAGTACTGGACCAGGAGTTGCACTTTTTATGAAAACTCAGTTCATAGCTCTAAAAATCATTATAATTAATTTGCCAATTTATAGGCTGTTATTTCTAACTCCATATAGTATAAGAAATTGAATGTAGAATTTTGATGGCATATAATTCACTTAAAAGAAACAACATAGATAAAAATTTACCAATTGTCTTAAAATTTTAAGAGTAGTAGAGTACCCAGCACAGGGTTTAAAGTCAAGGTGTTTTTGCACTGTTATTTGTGCTATGAGTCAGAATGACTGACTTCAAATTCCACAGTTGCCACTTAAATAAGATGTGGGATACTTCAAGAATGTCACCTTCTTTCTAATACATCATGAATGTACGCCATAATGGAATTGAATTAGAAGAATTCTAGGGAACCTTCCAAATGCTGCATACAAAATAAAGACAGCTTTGCCAAAATTGCCATATATACCTACTTACTATACAAGAATAAAAGAGAAAAAAAGAAGTTTTTTTGAGCCCATAGCTTTCTTTATTGAAAAAGCTAAATTTACAGCTTTTATTTTAATATAGAAATTAATTAAAGTATGGAATCAACATCACTTTTAACACCACTGTCATTTTGGAACACCTGTTCAGTTGAGATTATTTTGCATTTTTTTCTGAATCCCATTTCACCACAATATAGCTAAGTGGTTGTTCTTATAGTTCCACTCCATTATAGTGTATGTTCCTGATGTATTAGAAAGAGGTTAACATTCTTGAAGGATCCCACATCTTATTTAAGTAGCTACTGTGGAACTAGAAGTCAGTCATTCTGACTCATGGCACAAAGTAACAGTGCAAAAACACCTTGACTTTAAACCCTGTGCTACGGGCGGTGGTGGCGCACGCCTTTAATCCCAGCACTCGGGAGGCAGAGGCAGGCGGATCTCTGTGAGTTCGAGACCAGCCTGGTCTACAAGAGCTAGTTCCAGGACAGGCTCCAAAGCCACAGAGAACCCCCCCCCCCCAAAAAAAAAAAAAAAAAAAAAAAGTAAAAAAAAAAAAAAAAAAAAAACCCTGTGCTGGCTGACTCTTCCACTCTTAGAATTTTAAAACAATGATCATTACAATGAAAACATTATAGCAACAGAAGATAAATCAAATTATTTGATTTCTCATTAGTAAAGTGGTCATGATAACCACTTAGCCATATTGTAGTGAAATATGATCTGGAAAAAATGCAAATGCAAAATAATCTCAACTGAACAGGTGCTCCAAAATGATAATGGTGTTAAAAGTGATGATGATTCCATGCTTTAATTAAATGATCATGATCTATATATACACACATACATGAGATGTAAATAATATTATTCTTGTGTGTATGTGTGTACATGCACATGGGTATATGTCTGTTAAGAACTTCATCAAAATGAGATGTACAGGAAAATTCATATCAAATTATCCCAACTATTATGGATAAGGCCAATCACCACATAGAATATGCTAAACAAAGCTGCCTATAGTTTGTGATGACAGGAGGTTTATGTTCCTCTTCCTGTCTACATATGGTCTCAGTAGATTTTTCTGTTTTTCAGTAGATTTCCATACTATTAATTATGATATAGTCATTATAACTGAAGACTAAGAAAATGTTGCCTGCCTCAAAAGAGTTAACAAGTACTAGATATGGCCAAAGGTGCTATTTTAAGTGGTCTTTGTAGAGGAACTTCCTTGCTGGAGTGTAGAAAATGCTGTGCCAATCTTGACAGAAGATTTGCACATTGGTACCAGAACTGACAGCACTTAGGTGAACAGCATGTCCTGCTTCTACCATCCACTGAAATGCCCTGTCAAACCTTGAGACTGGGAATGCACAAACTCCATATGTCCACTAGGAAAACAAAGATGCAAAAATATCAGCAGACTGACAGCTGAAAAATGCATCAGCATCATAAAGAACTCTGTGTGGCATATGTCATGTGAAGAGCTAACCCACATGTGACCTCTGGAGTAAAACTTCTCTAGGTGATTATTAAAATGAACAGATGCTGCACAGTCCAGAAGTACTTCCACAAGCAAGTAAGAGACCATAGCCTTGCTTCTTAAATGATTTATATTCACAAGATCTCTCCTACTGATTAAAAAAATATATCTACAAAATATGTTTTCAGTACCTCTCTTCCTAATAGTGACAATGATGGATATGAAATTTCCAGTTCTCATGGTTAATGATGCTAAAAAAATTGAATATAAATATTTAATTCTTAAATACACTAAAAATTTACATCATTATCCCTTGAAACTTATAAGAAAGGACCAGGTTAAGAACAGATTCAACTTCATGAGAGAAAACTGAGACAATTTAATGAGATACATACCAGACACAAGGGGCAAGATCTAGAGAAGAGGCACTGAATGTTTCAATGTTGGCCTCTGGTTGCCCACTGACTCTAAAACACTTTTCACCAGATGAGAGTCATATTCAAAGAATTATGACGGCAAAGAAATAGTCAAATAATGAGCAGTGTTTGGCAATAAATAACATTATAGATTTGAGAATGTACTAGTGAGTGATGTATTTGGTTTCTGTGGGCAATATACATAATCCATTTGAATCCTAAACATAATTTTTAAGGTGTATAATATATGAAAGTAAATGAATTATATATCCTTTTGTCTTAAATTTACAATATATTACGTTCAATAAAAATATACATGATGGTTTCTATGCATACACTAATCTTAAAATCCTGTAGCTCTGCTTTATGACAAGAGTATGTATACTACCTGTGACATATTTCATTACTTAATTATTACTTGAGTTATTTTTCTTCTTAAATAAGGATTTCCTTAATCAAAGTTATTTGTAATTAATTCCTGTTTACGAATGGAAACCTGACAATGCCAAGTGACAAACAGTCTACTAGGTGCTAGTGTTACTCTGGACATTTTCTCTTACTCACTGAACAGTACGATGATTAAAGACACATAAAAACTCCTACCACTTAGACACATTCAGACACATTTTAAAGTATGACAGCAGTGACCCTATAATTAAGGAGGCAGCAGCCTAACACCAGGTAAAATATGTTTTACTCATAAACTTGACTACACAGGAAGAATTTGAGAGGTGTGGAAATGTACACACACAAGCTAAAACAATCATCACCTATTCCTCTGCCAACATAACATATAAATTTAGATCAGTTAATATCTTAGATATCAATTAACATCACAATTAATATCTCTTTTTCTCCTGACATCATGTAGCCACTTCACAGTTTCAATCCCTTCTCCCTACATTTCCCCCCTGCACATACTGCTTCTGTGGCGTCACGTTCTCTAACTTGGGTATCTTCTGGTTCTTTCTGTCAAGGTGCAAAACAGTTACCTCCTTAAACCTTTCTCTGACCCCAAGGATGGAACTAATTGCCTCTTAATTTCCAAGTACATTTTCTTAAGACTATACAATGTCAATGCAGGCAGGCTTCCATAGTACCCACCTCCATCTCCTGAACCCTGCAAGATAGAAGCCCCATCCCACCCCCAAACTCACCTATCCTCCTGAAAACTCTGTAGAACTCTGAAACACAGCTTGCTACAATACTGAGAGAACCAAGAGGTGTGTGACTAGCCACCTGACAGGACACACTACTCTCTAGTCCTTCCATAGTGAGGCAAAACCCCAGGCCCCTCCCCCGTCTGCCCTGGCTTCTCTAGCCAGTCAGCAGGAGAGTTTCCTGCAGGTAGGTTGCCCTAATACCCGCATCCATCCACCAGACCATGCAAGCTACAAGCTCCATCTAACACCCAAACTTACCAGTTCTCCTGCAACCTTGGTGGAACTCTGAAACAAAGCTTCCTATAATACAGAGGACCAAGAGGGAAGTGACCAGCCACCTGGCAGGACCGTTCTCTAGGCCCTCCATAGTGGAGCAGAACCCTGGGCTTCTCACCAACTTGCATCAGCTTATCTAGCCAGCCAGTGGGAGAGTTTCCTGTAAAGAGGACCAAGAAAGGAACTCTAAAGCACAAGCTGTGACTACACAGAGTGGACCAAGAGAGTGAACCAGGAAAGCAGACCAAGAGAGTAGGCTAAAAGAGACCTCAGTGACTCCTTGAGACACAGACATTGACAGTACAGAGCAAACCAAGAACAATTTCCAAAGACTCAGACAGCAACTGCAAAGATTGGACCAAGACACAAAGACATTGCCAGCATGAACTGAAGGAAAACATGGGTAGGCGCCAATGTAAGAATTCATCCAACAACCTAAAAAGCAACTTGGTAACACCAGAACCCAGTGGTCACCCAACAGGAAGACTTGACTATACTAACCCAGAAGAAGCAGAACAAAACAATTATCAATATTACTTTTTGAAGATGATGGAGACCTTTAACAAGGAAAGAAAAAACTCCCTGAAAGAAATAGAGGAAAAGATGTTTTTTTGTTAAAAAACAAAAACAACAACCAAAAAAAAAACAAAAACAAAAACAAAAACCCTCAAAAACACCAATGATAGCTTATTCTGAACAGGATGTGAAACACTCATTCAGTGCTGGTGGGAATACAAACCTCTATAACCACTTTGGAAATCAGTATGGCTGTTTCTCAGAAAATTGGAAATCAACCTACCTCAGGATCCAGTAATATGACTGTTAGGCATATACCCAAATAATGCTCAATCGTACCACAAAGAAATGTTTTCAACTATGTTCATAGCAGAATTATTTGTGATAACCAGAACCTGGAAACAACCTAGATGCCCCTCAACCAAAGAATGAATAAAGAAAATGTGATACATTTACACATTAGAGTACTACTCATTGGTAAAGAAAAACAATGACATCTTGAAATTTGCATTGAAATGGATGGAACTAGAATATACCATCCTGAGTGAGGTAACCCAGACCCCAAAAGATAAATATGGTATGTCCTCGCTCATAAGTGGATAGTAGCTATAAACAAATTATATTGAGCCTATAGTTCATGATCCTAGAGAAGCTAAGTAACATGGTGAAACCTAAGAAAAACATATATAGATCCACCTGGAAAATCAAAATTGACAAAATAATCTGACAAAATTGGGAACAGAGGGGTTGGAGGAGAAGGGAGATTGGAAGGGGAGAGGCAGAGAGAAGAGAAGGAGTAAGAACATGAAATAATGTGATAGTCAAGATGGAGGGATGACAGAGAAGAGATCAAGAAAAGAGATTATCTCATTGATGGTGCTATTATAGGACTAGCAAGAAATTTGGTTCTAGATACATTCTAGGGAATCCAGAAGGATGACCCCATCTAGAGGAAAGGGTGCCTGAACTGACCTTTCCCAGTAGTTAGATTGATGAATATCTTAAATATCATCATAGAGTCTTCATCCAGCAACTGATGGAAACAGAGACAGAGACCCATTTTAGATCACTGGACTTAACTTCAAACGTGCAGTTGAAGAGTGGGAGGAGTGAGAATATGAGCAAAGAAGTCAAGACCATGATGGGTACACCAATCAAAACAGTCTACCTGAACTAATGGGAGCTCACCAACACCTGCCAGATTGGGAAGGAACAAACATAGGACCAAACTATTCTCTCTGAATGTGACTGACAGTTGCATGGCTGGGAAGACTGAGGGGCCACTGGCATTGGCAGCAGGATTTATTTGTAGTGCGAGTACTGGCTTTTTGGGAACCTATTCTCTTTTGTTGGATATCTGGCTCAGCATAGATATAGTAGGGAGGGCCTTGGACACCCCCCCCCCCCCCGCTTCAAAGAAATGCGCCTTACCCTCTCTATAGAGCAGATGGACAGTGGGGTGGATGTGGGGTAAATGGATGGAATAAGGGTGGAGGGAGTCAGAACTTGGATTTGAATGTATAATGAAAAAAACAAGATTGTTTTTTTAAAAAAAATAAAAATAAAAACCTATACAAACTCATGAAAGATGATATTTGTGGGCATATCGCTAGCACCTGAAGTAATGCCTAGCATATAGTGAAGTTCATTAAGTATTTGTAGAATAAACAAACTGTATTTTAATGATTTATATACAACTTTTCTTCTTTTTGTAGACACTGAGCTCCTTAAAAATATTACATAACCAATTTTTCAGAAATCTGAATAAGCTGCTGTGAAGTTCTGAAAGAATTTTACTGCTTATTCTGTTCTTAGAAATTTAAAATCCCAATGAGATCTTACACAAAACTTTGATCCTTCATTCAATTTGAACCTCTGTTTTTACTTCTGGGAATGATTTAGGCTTCTAAGATAGAAAGAAATAAAGAACTTGTGGGAGTGGCTAACCAATAACCCGTCCAACTTGAGACCCATGCCACGAGAGGGAACCCAATCAAAACACTGCCTGGAGAGCCAAGAACCATGGTCTGAGGAGCCTAGAGGCATAGGAGAGAACCAATCAGGACCTGAAGAAAAGTCAGTGAAATTAGTCTTAGTAATACTGTGCTATACTCATAGACTGGAGTCTATCATGATCATGATCTGAAAGGCTTCACCCAGAAACTGAGGAGAGCAAATGCAGAGACCACAGCCAACCATTAGGCAAGTTCTGGGAATTCTTTATAAGTTGGATTGCAGGAGCCAGGAGGGGGGTGGGTCAAGGACACAACAAGAAATTCAGGTAAGATAGGGGCTCACTGAGACTGAACCAACAATCAGGAAGCCTGCCTGTGTCTAACCTATGCCCTCTGAAGAAACCATACGTATAGTTTGGTTTTCTTGTGGAACACCTAACAGTGACCGAAGGTGATTTCTCCGACTCTTATCTGCTTTGGGGACTATTTCCTCCTACTCGGTTGCCTCACCCAGTCTTAAGAGTAGATAAGGTGTCTAGTCTTATTATAGCTTGATATGCCATGTTTTATTGATATCCCTAGGAATAGTGGATCTGGGGATAGTAAAGGTAGGGAAAGGGACTAGGAGGAGAGGGAGCAATATATGCGAGAAAAAAGTTAAAATGCCATTGTGTGAGCAGTTTCTACACTCTTCCCTGGGCTCTCTAATTTACCACTGCTATGGTTTTTATACTAGCTGAGTGTGTGCCCTAAAATCTCAGGGTTGAAATGTTCTTGTCATTTTGAGGACATTTAATCTAACTACTTCTTAAGGGGTGTGATTTTTGAAAGTTTATTAGATTTCAACGTATTCATCAATGTGGAGGTGTTGTGATTGAATCTCAGGTCCTGTTTAAAAGATGGTGAAAACTTAGAAAAGTTATGCCCTTACCTAAGTGAAGTAATAAGGGCGGCAGGGCTGCGTTCTCAGCACCCCCGGCCGCCTGCCCGGCTAGCTTATGCCCAAAATAATTACACAGACACTGTATTCTTTTAAGCACTGCTTGGCCCTTTAGCTCTAGCACTTACAGGCTAATTCTCACATCCCGATCAACCCATCTCTAATAATCTGTGAGAACCGGTCTTACCGGGAAGATTCTAGCCTAGTCCATCCTGGGTCGGAGCTTCATGCCGGAGCGGGGCATGGCGTCTCTCTCAGGCTTCTGCTCCCTAGAGGAGAGCTTTCGAGTCTGACCTCACTTCCTCTTCCTCCCAGCGTTTTGTTCTGTTTACTCCACCCACAGGGCCAAGCAGTTTCTTTATTGGCCAATGACCTTTCTCCATCACCTAAGCTCCCTGTTTCTTTCTATATGATACCCTTCTTTGCTTAGAAACTCCACAGTTCAAAAGCCATTTTCATATGTAGTTCCTCACCATCTACATATAGAGATAGGAACCCTTTTCATTATAATGAAATTACAGTCTGTGCTGTAAGAAAAAAACTTTACATATGCAGTTACAATCTAACATTGTTCATTTTTGTCCACTTGAAGGGAGGGTTAAGAGAACTAATTTTCATAGGTTTTATGTTATTGAAAAGTGCAACTTGAACACAACAGCTACATTTGCTTTTCCTCATGATCTCTATTTGGAAGTTTTGTCAACAAACACTCATTTCTGACTATCACATAGTGTGGCACACTCTGCCTAGCATACTATCATTCTTTATTTCAGACAGTTTTATGCTGTAACTCTGCAGTTTAGCAGGCAAAGGCATGCATAGTGCTTAAGCTTCCTTCTCTATAGAATTAGGCATCATTAATCAGATTCCCAGTCTATATACATACTAATGAAGATGTGTGAAAAATACCTATTATTTTTTGGTCATTCCAAGAGCGATTCCCCCAGACCCCATTATCAGGCCTCCATAACTGTGGTGGTTTGAAGGAAAATGAACCCTAAATGGACTAGCATTTTTAAGAGGTGTGGCCTTGTTGGAGGAAGTGTGCCACTGTGGGGTGGGCTTTGGGGTTTCCTATGCTCAGGATGACACCCAGTGTGTCAGTTGACTTTCTCTTGCCTGCAAGATACAGCATGCTCAGGTTCAGCACCATGTCTGATTGCTTGCCTCCATGCTTGCCATCATCATGATAATGAACTGAACCTCTGAAACTGTAAGCAAGCCACCCCAATTAAATGATTTCTTTGTAAGTGTTGCTAAGATCATGGTGTATCTTCACAGCACGAAAAACCATAAATATGCAATAACTTTTGCCCCTTACTTTTTGTGTGTTTTATTGTCCCAAAAGATACAAAACCCTACAAATATTAAAGTGATATACAAGAAATGGCTAATGACTGAATAAATGAATAGCTGAATAGAAGATTACCTCTGTACATCTGAAGAAATTAAAATTAGTGACACCAACAGGGATGTACTATGATAGAATTGGGTAGTGGGTGTTAAGTATGATCTCTAAAAGTAAATTCTAGCTGGAGAAAGTCAACATTATCCTCCATCAGTTCCCTTAGACATAGGCCGAGTCAACAGAATGTGCCGTTGATGACCTTTCTTGGCACACAGAATCCAGGGGATTCAGATGGACCTCATCTAAGGATTGTAGGTCTCAATATAAGATTCCTTTTCCTAAATATTTCAGTAAAATACATTTTAATTACCATCTTTCTTGTTAACCAATTCCTAAGTACGTTTTTGCTACTCCTTTCTCTACCTATATTTTATTTGTGGGTTGACCATCATCAATCTCAGTATCTTTCATACTACAATAAATCATTCTATTACCAGTTTAGGCCTATAATCTTCTACCCAAAATTTTATTAAACAGAAAAGGAGCATAAGGCTAGCTTAAGACTGAAGAGATAATGTAAGTGTGGAGGAGGAAGGCAGTTTCTCACTATTTGGCTCCTAATCAATAACATTAAATTAGCACTTTGGACTTTCAAATTTTCCTACCCTTTTATGAAACTGCATAGAATGTTTGACATCATTCACACTCTTACTTTTTATTTGAAGGCAAAAAAAAATGCACCTTTTCTTGCATACATCTCAGCAAGATTCAGAAATCTATTGGTTTCCTCCTAAATTACAACAACCCTAGAGGCACTTTCAGTGATATTTACAATCTTAACATTCGTTTTCTGCAACACATTAGTTCAAACCTCATGTTTGCATTTGTGTAACTGTGACTGTTTGTCTAGTCTTTTTTCCATGGCAAGCACCATTGAGCTCAGAGGTGTGTAGTAGCATGTAGAGGAGCAGAGGTGTGTTTCTCTTGCCTATCTCACCTCTCACTTTACTTCCTAACCACTAGTTCAATGCTGGGAGCTCCAGTCACATGACTTGAAGATTTTAACAAAATGGAAAATAACTTGATGGGCTATGAATGGGTCGAGGGATATTCCTGATGTTTTGTGAGGAAATTGGATAAGGTGATGTACCGATTTGGTGTGGCATACATGGTTCTTAATGCAGTAGTTCATATATAGAAAAGTGCACTGCAAACTGTATGTCAAATTTGAGCCTTGCAATTTTGAATTTATATTATCTTGGATATAATCTTCAAACTTATTTTTTCTCTTCCTTTTCTTTTTCCTCTTCATCCTCCTCCCTCCCGTTTCTTCTCCTCCGTCTTCACTATAATATTGGTTTGTTGAAACAGATCTTCCAACTCTTTAATGTTGGCTGTTTCTAAGCTTTTCAGCCTCCTGACTCATCTTCCTGAAAGCTGACACCATAGGATTGGGAACACTAAGCTCTGCAAAACATTCTTGACATATTAGCAAATGTTTAATACTACATATTTTCATTGTAATTTTAGGCTTTAATCTGTACATAAAGCAGCAATATTCTGTTTAGTAAGATAGCATTTCATTACTTAATTTTTTCTGGGTTTTGCTTGCATTTAGTTGTTATAGTATTAAAGGAAAGGCCTATATTTAGTAATACAAATTACTTCAGCAAATTCATGTGAATTAAGCTCACATTGATGAGATGGAATAGTGAGCACTATGTTCTGTGACTCTGATCTTTTTGTAGGCTAATATAACTATTATTATTATTATTATTATTATTATTATTATTATTATTATGGCTTCCTGGTTTCTCTGAGAATTCCAACACTAGGAAACTATAGCAGCTGTGCAATTTTTCTTTTTTTCTTTTTTTTATGTCAGCAAGCCTTAAAAGCAACAAATGACAATCTGTCTTTTCACTCTCCTTGTAGAATCCCAGTAAACCGAATTAGCTTATTCATTACAGGACCATTCCCTCTGATCACTGAAAAAGATACAAACGAATAAAACTGTAAACAATTAGCAAAAGCAAGTTGCTGGAAATTTAAACTATTTATCTACCTCAGCAGCCAATGGGCATTTGGCCAAAGGAAACAGTGCTGCTCTCTTCCTCTGTCATCCCAAGATTTAATTTAAAACATTTTAATTTCCCTGCTGCCTTTTTCATTTTGGAAACAGAACATTTCTGTTTGTATGAAAAACAACATGAGTGTGGTCATGAGTATGAAGAGGAAATCAACATAATTTCATTTCTCTAGTCATAAATACAAGAATAGAGCTTATAATAGACACATTTTAAAGTAAAGTGCATAATGAAGCACCATTACAACAACTAAAAATTTAACGAGTTATTTACTGTTAAATAAATAATGCTAGAAGAAGTAAAAACAAAAAGTAAATAAACAACAACAAAAAGTAAATATGCATTTAAAACATTTTGATTGACAATGAATTATACTTAAAATTGAAAGTTAGGATAAAAAATAATAAACAACTTTAAAATAGCTCATGAATAAATCTAGGCCAGTGCAATGAGTCAACTGTACGTTGTTGCCAAGCCCTATAACTGGAATTCCATCCCTTGAGCCCACATGGTCAAAGGAGCGAAGCAGCTTCTAAAAGTTTTCCTTTTGTCTACATGTGTCCATACAAGAGACATACATGCATCTAATCTACATGGGAAATAGAAAGAGACAAGATCTCCTGAGGAAATTGGGAGCATGGAAACAATGGGAGAGGGTTGAAGGGAGTGGAAGAGAAAGGGAGGGAAACAGAAAAATGTATACCTCAATAAAATTAATAAAAATATTTATCAATTCTAAAAAAGTAAAAAAAAAACAATACTTTTGGAAATAGGACCTTTTCATAGGATTGGCAGAAGATAACTCTAAACATGACAAATGAGTCTACACTGACTATTAAAACTTTACAACATCAAAAATTATTTCTACACATTAAATGAAATAATAACTCAGAGACATGCACAACACATAATTGAGTTTTGTGCAACTTTTAAGATACTCAACAAGAGTTTGCAACTCCAATAGGATATCAGGAAACATTTAGGGAAATCCAATTTACTGAAAATAAGGCTCATAGTTTTTAGTACATACAAGATGAGAATTGTGTGCTAACTAAGAACAAATTACATAGAGATTTTTAAATCTGAAGATGAGCAAGAATTAAAAATTCCCACATTTAGTGTTGGTAAGAGCAAAGGCTGAACCACATTCCTTTCGTCAGGTTTCAAGACACCTACCAGAAAAGGAGACAGAAAGCAGTATAAAAGCCAGAGGGGAAGGAGGACCCTAAGAAAAGATGGCCCTATAAAGCAACATGATCAAAGTTCTTACAAGAACTTCCAGAGACTGAGGCATTATGTACAGAGCCTGTACAGGTCTATACCAGGTGGTTTCCAGTTCAGTGTGTTCTCTGGGATTCCTAAGTGTGAGAAGAAGTGGGTCTTTAGTTTTTGAGTCTATTTCTGAGCCATTTCCTTCTCTTTGTTTTTATGAATTCCAAAGTGTTAATTCTTAATCTATCCCATATTTTGATCCTATTGCACGTACTAGCTGTGTGGGAGCCTAGGCAGTTTGGATGCTCACCTTACTAGACCTGGAAGGAGGTGGGAGGTCCTTGGACTCCCCACAGGGCAGGGAACCCTAACTGCTCTTTGGGCTGATGAGAGAGGGGGAGTTGATTGGGGGAGGGGAGGAAAATGGGAGGCGGTGACGGGGAAGAGACAGAAATCTTTAATAAATAAATGAATAATAATAATAAAAGAATATTAATTATACTACATTATTATCCCTTGAAATTCAATTTGTTTTCTTTTTATTTCAGTTTGTTTTCTAATGAGAGACAGAAAGGCAGTGGACCTGGATAGAAAGAAAGGTAGGAAGAAACTGGTAGAACTAGAAGGGGGATAACTATAATCAGGATATGTTATGTGAAGGAAATCTATTATCAATAAAAGAAAAAAGAATAAAAGTGAGATAGACATGGTAATCATCTATGGACAAATGAGTTGGACATAATTAAAACAATATATTAGTAAATATCAATGTTACAAATGTATATCTCCTTCAATTAAATTTATTTGTTTTTTTTTGTTTAAATTGACATAAGGTATCAATGGATGTTGATTTTTTTTGGCAGAATATATCAGGTTCATCAGTAAAACACCTGGTTGACAGTATTACACAATTACTGTGGAATATTCTCTCAAACAACAAGGAACATTGAAAGCTCAAAAATGAACAAGATATTTTTCAAAGTGTTAAATATAGCACCTTTTAAATAGTGCCATATATATATATATATATATATATATATATATATATATCCAAAAGACCAACACCATACTGTCCTGGAAGTCTTAGTTTGGAGATGCAGCTAAAGGAAGTAAAACAAAATTAATTCACTGTTTTATTTTGTGCATGCCCATGAAATAATTGTATTTTTTAAGAAAAATGCATTGCAAGTACAGTAATTACATGCAATATAAAAAACAGGTGTACTAAGATTTCATGAAAATGCTTCGATTTAAAGGGCATACAGAATTCACAATATAACACTAGAAAATACTACATAATTGAAATTACGTAAATCTGGCCAGAAAGCTTAGCCTGAATATAAGCATACTATATGGACAGTTTATGTCCTTATCTGGTTATAATAAAATAATACCCATTAAATACTATTCAAAAAAGATTAGCCTTAAGGAACAAATCCCTCTTTTCTAAATATTAACTCTGAGATGGCAAGGCAGTCCTGAGTGATAAAGAAATCCACTTTAAATTTGACACTGGAAGAATGTTTGTGAATAGTAATTGTTATACAATGTGACATACTTTAAAAATAACTGGCTCCACTGTTTCTCTTCCTTGGTTACTAAGGATTTGTATGAAATAATAAATGTGAAAATGCTGTCAACGTGTGTATTTTAGGTGAATACTATTGTTCAACTGTTAGCTTAAAGTATAAAAGCAGTTACACAAATAATCACTATGAGTTCTAAACATTGTAGCTGTTAAATATGACTAATCCTCAAGTTAGATAATAGAGAATGAAAATGCCAGGCATAGACTCCAGAAATAAACAATGAAATAAAAATACTGAAATATCTCTGACCTTCAGACCATTAATGTTTATCCAAAAAACTATTATTAAAAATAAAATAACATTAGGGAGATAAATAAAATAAACTGACCACATTTTTCTTAATTAAGGTTTCTATTGTTGTGAAGGGACACCAGGACCATGACATCTCTTATAAAGAAAAACATTTAATTGAGGCTGGCTTACAGTTTCAGAGTTTTAGTTCATTATCATCATGATGGGAAGACTGGTGGCATGCAGGCAGACATGGTGCTGGAGAATGATCTAAGAGATCTACGTCTGGATACACAGTCATATGGAAGAGACACTGAGGCCTGGCTTCAGATTTTGTGATACCAAAGTTTGCCCCCAGGACACACTTGCTCCAACAAGGCTACACTTCCTCCAGTAGAGACTGCATCTCCCAATTGTGCTAGTCCCTATGAGCCTATGAAACCATTTTCATTCAAATAACCACAGTGTTCATGAAACCAGTGGCATGTGTCTCATAGACAACTTTTGGAAGAGATGGTCCAAAACAATCTTGTCATGTAAAGAATATTTCAAAGAGCTTACTAGGCAAGTGGAGCACTTGCCTTCCTTTAAATTCTCAAGACCTTTCATACCATCATTTCTACTACGGATCTTTTTGGAATATACAATGAAGTTCACAGAAAACTCTTATTTTTACTTTCATTTCTGTAATATTGAAATTTAAGGCCTGAACACACCTGTCAGCTTATCGATCTAAATTGAACACTTCATTGTTGGAGAGTGACACTTGATAGAGGTTCAGACCCTCACACTTATTGGGGAGCTGACATAGTCCATGGACCTTAGTGAACTTCAATATTTTTATTTAATAAAATACAGAGGTGAAGAACTCATGACTAAAGTGTTTCAATAAGTCAATGGGATGATACATGAAAAGGCTTTGCCTGGTGCAACTCACCCTATTGGTTAAGGAAGATAATTTGGAGCTAAATCAATCCTGGCTCAATTCCCAGCACTGATATTTATTAGATGTATGGCCTTCAGCAAGTTATTTGCTATATTTGAAGCATCACTTTTGGTAGTTATTTGTAAAATTCACACAAACAAGTCATGTTATGCTATTTTTATGAGGATTACTTGACAAAATCACGTAACACATACTTAATAGAGTAACTGGGATATAACAATTACTTAATAAATGGTAATTGTCAGAATTACCAAAATTATTAGCCTCAAATTTATATAAATTTTGTCCTTCATTGAACATTTTCTACCAAGGAACAGAAAGAAGAAAGATCTTAGAAAAATTTTTAATTTTCTCCATACCTATTTGGTCTATAACATATTTTTCATTGAATAAATATGTCTATATGGATAATGTTTAAGTTTTCCACAACAAACAATAGATTTTCCTGCAATAATTTTGAAGTTTCCAGGAAGAAGATAAGACTCCACAAAAAAAGACTCCACCTGGTTCATATGACTTCATGATGCTGATAGCATTACTTTAAGAACAGTTTGTGGTACCAGCTGCTCAATATTATTCCAACTTGCTTAGCTGAAATGGTACAACTTATTACAACATTCTGGCCAGAACTTCAATTTAAGAACTTTAGAAAAACCTTACTGAGTACTCAGAGACTGCAAATATACAAGACAGTACCCTGGAAACTTAACTATCATTTTACTTTTACAGGATTCCATAAAAAGAACATCACCCCCATGACAGCTGGAAGTAATTCTAGAAGAACACATCCCTTCTCCCTGAGTTTGTCCTCAGGGTTAGAGATATCAATTAGGGGTTGATTATAAATGGTGTAGGGTTTCAGTTGGGGTAGTAATCATGTACACTAAGAGATCTCTTTGAAAAAAAGGAACTTGAATGGGATAATAGGTAGATTAGTGTGAGATTATGCACAATAATAATTGTGAGTAATAGAATGAATACGTTTGAGCTATTATTTATAGACAATTTACATTGGTATAGATTCTTATATATTGATAAACTTCAAATTATATTTAATATGCTCCTATTTCTGCTTACAATTTTTGTATGCCAAGGCATAGCTATTTTGTTTTACAGTATACAAGCATGTTTCAACCTCTCCTTAAGCCATTTTGTATATTGATACAATTTCAAGATATATTTATCATATTACGCTATACATTTCTACCTCTGATCAAAACACTTATACATTGTTTACATTTTAAAATCATTGTCCTCATTTGCTTCACAGTTTTTTAATATAATACGAAGTCTTAGTCTTTAAGCTATATAGGTATTAAGTAGTATAGGTCAATAGTCATTCATGTTTGTCATACTTATAGTTAGACTAATCAGATTCTTTAGATACACAGTTGCTCCTGGCAGTACCAATCTATTCCTGAGACAATCTTAAGCTTAGAGGACACTGGACTTGGAGCCTGTTTTCTTCTTGGCAAAAGTGGCCATTAGGCAAAACTGCCCATGCTTCAACCACTGACAAAATGCATGGTGTCTGGATGGGACAAGTAGGATACAAGAAAAAAGACTGCCAAACCTTGCCAATACAGGGTAAAACATTTCTAAAAATTTTTCTGCCTCTGAAAATGATCTGTCAGTTACTCTAGGCCTAAGCCAAAGTTGGTTGCTTCAACATTGCAAATGAGACTTTGGGTGATTGTGCAAGTAGTTAGTTGTCTATCTCACAAAGATCATTTTACAAGTTGCTTGATTGCACTTCCTGTATACTCAAGTATTATTATTTCCCTTTTCAGGTCCTTGATGGGGTTGAAGACTAGATAGTTGTAGTTACTTTCCTCTCATGACTTGGCCAAGCTATTTCTAATACAAGATTTAGATTCCTTAAGATAGGATAATTATTGAAACATTTAGCATATGTTTCTTGCTTGATAGTGCTTATATTGGTTGTAATTCTAATTTTTATACTTATATATTTGTTCTAATTGTATATAGCTTTATATTAGGTTTAGAACTCTTTTATTTAAACAAAAGGGAAAGGTCCTTTGGTAGCTTCTTCAGTCAGTAGCCTTTAAGGTATCAGCCCACTTGGGCATGTCCTCTTATACTACAAATGCTGACATAAAGCCAGTGCTTGTCCTTTCTCTTGGCTTCTGGATTCAGTTCCTCTTCCTCATTCATGCAGAGCACTGTGATTTGTGAATCTACCCCTAAAAAAATATCTTTTTTTATTATACTCAATTCTGATCTAGTGTGGAATTATTTTATAGCATCCATCATTATCAGCTGTCCTCTTTTAACTACAATCATTTCCCTTTATATGCTCTAAAGTCTGTCTTCTTTCTCCCTCCCTCTCTTCCTCCTCCATTGCCCCCCCCATATCTTCTCACTCTCTACCTCTGTCTCTTCCAATCTTTTTCTCTCAAATTTACTTTACAAACAAAAAGAAACTATATTGACAAGCCAATCACTTTCAATTAAGAAAGTGAATCATTCATAACTTGCTGGAACAGAAAGACATGTTGACAGAAAATACTATGAAGCTAATTTAAAACTTTACAAGTCTATAATTATGTAATTTTTACTGTGTATCTCTGACATGGACATACAAACAGTATGACAACATCCATAGCTCCATAAATAGCCTGAGGAATACTTATCACCTATGAAGAAGGTATTTGTCAAATTTTATGGCATTGAAAATATCTTTAAATTCACTCTTATTTCATATTTCACTATTTTATATTCTAAACTAATATCTATCATTTCTCTGTCCTATTTTGGTTCAGAGTCTAAGTCCTTTGGTGAATAAAACTGTCATATGAAATTTAATTAAAATGTAAGAATAAATCTCATGCTTCCCTTCACCTTTCCCCCACACTGCAAATAGATGAGACACTTTGCAATGCAAAGTATATTTTTCCTTAGTTATGGAAACACATCTGTTCTGATGCACAGTTGCCAGAAGGAAACCTCAAAGGACTTTAGTTTAGTGGTAAAATTGGTAAAATCTCTGAGGAAATAATTAACATATTTTAAATACATAGTCAGGAAATGATGACTTTCCATTCAATCTTCAAATGTAATTGTATTGTCAAAGAGTGAGCTATGAAATCTTATTAACTTGGGTCTGAAATGACACAATACTGTTGTGTTTCTCTTACTTGTTTTTATCTCCAGGAACATGCAGATTTAACTATTGTTTTGCATATTTAACTTCATGACATAATTTTGCCTGTTCTACTCAAGAGCAGAATTCTAATAACAGTTAGTTGTAATATATAATATATATATATATTGCAAAATTATGTATATAATAAACTTTATAGGTTAAAATACAAAATACTTTGTCTACTGTGCTTCATCAGAATAAAGTAATTCATATTTGTACATGATTTTAAACTACAAATTTTCTATTATTGCTATGCATTGATTCTAGCTACCCCAAATATTGTGAGTCAAATGCAGAATGCATCTATTAACTATATGACTTATTGAAAACAACAACAAGATTTTAACATATGTAATATTTAATTGATGCATTTTGTGACTAAATACAATGTTAAATTTTTCAACTCTGCTCCTGTGAACACAATTCAGCTTATTTATGCAGTGTTCATCGAACAAAAAATCTTACTATTTGTTTTTTTTTTCAATCTGAATGAGTAATGATTGGGTTGAAGAGTGGATTGATATTATATTCATGGCTATGTGTGGAGAAATCCTTGGTAGAGGATGGATTTCCTTTTAGAAATATTTGAGAAACCAAATTATAACCAGAAGTACAGAAGCATTTACTTGAATTATAATATTTGTAATAATATTGACTTCTGTCCCTATTATGAAAATGCTCATGTTTTATTTATATAATTGCATTTTACCTTGTGAAGTACAAGTAATTAAATTTAGTTTACAAGTAAAAAAGAGTTAAAGTATTTCCAATTTTAAGGGTTACATATTTATTCAACATCATTGTATTAAATACAGAAAGAACTTTTTTTCTAGATAATTTTAAAATACAGTATTTTTCAACTATAGGACACACTCTCTAAGATTGCTAATCTACTTAAGAACAGAATTGTATTTAAGACAATGAACCTCTGTCTTTGTGTTTGGGGGGAGGTATTTAAAAGACTACACATATCCAAGAACGTGGGAGATCTTTCCATTTTCTGTTATCTTCTTCAATACCTTTCTTCAAAATCTTAAACATTTTTGTCAAATAGGTCTTTCACTTCCTTGGATAGTGTTACCCCAAGTTAGTTTATGCTATTTGTGACTATTATGAAAGGTGATATTTCTTTGATTTCTTTCTCAGCTTCTTTATCATTTGTATATAGCAAGGTTACTGAGTATTTGAGATGAGAGCAATGAAAGAGATATCTTGATTGAGATAACCATTATAAGGGTTAACAAGAAACCTGGCTCTAGAGAAATTCCCAGGAATCAAAAATTTTGACCCCAGCTAAGACCCTAAGCAATAGAGGAGAGGGTGCCCAAACTGGCCTTGCCCTGTAGTGAGACTGATGTATATCTTAAATATCACCATAGAACCTTCATCCAGCAACTGATGGACACAGAGACAGAGATCTTTATTGGAGCATTGGACTGAGCTCCCAAAGTTCAGTTGAAGAGTGGGGGGAGTAAGAATATGAGCAAAGAGGTCAAGACCATGAAGGGTACACCCTCTAAAACAGTCTTCCTGAGCAAATGGGAGCTCACCAACTTCAGCCAGGCAGGAAAGAAATAAGCATAGGTCCAAATGAGTCCCTCTGAATGTGGTTGACAGTTGCATGGCTGAGACAGACTGATGGGCAAAATATATATGTATGTCTATCCTAAGCTGTAAAGAAAAGCATGGTCAAATTCTGTAAAAAAAAAAAAAAAGAAAAAGAAAAAGATACAGAACTCAAAGAAAACTATACATATGACTGGATTTTTTCTTTACATTTTCCAAAAAACTTTGTATCAAATCAGAAATCTCATTGAGGAAAAGAAATGCAGAGGAAAAGAAATGAAATGCAGATAATGATTCAGCAACTCTGGGAAGTCAACCCAATTTGACTTTTGCACAAATTGTATTCTGCAAATGCTGAAACCCATTTCTCATGTAAAAATTCACAGGAGTTGGTCTACAACCTGTTCCTCACAAGTGGATTTGTTGAAAGGTTCTAGGCAGCTACTCTACACTACTTGTGGAGAGCATATATTTCTCAAAGCAGAGAAATTCCATGAAACAAGACAGAATGGAAATCTAGTTAATTGCTACCCATCAATTTGCAGTAGGGAACATTTTGCTATACAAAAGTCAGTGACTGCTCATTCCATCTGTATGCACAAGATGAACATCTCAAACCCATTTGAAGGATGGGTTCCTTCTGGATCATCTGGCGTGCATCTCTAAAAGTACAGTCAAAAGAGGCAATGGTTTGACTAATGGACTGTGAGAAAATACAATATTTTATTGTGTCTGTGAACTATCTAGTGATCGATATCATGATATTATTGCATCTGACTGTCAGGTAGGAACAAGGATGTTGTCAAATTTGTAGTATTTAGAAAACAGTGACCATTTCACATGGTTACTTAAAGCTTGGGGCATCAGAGGACAATGTTGCATCACTGCAACTGGATGCTCTGTACACAACTCATTTTCTAGAATTTTTTTAAAAAAAAATGAGACCACAATGAATTAAAACCATTGATGGATGATGGGGTTCCAACAAATAGAGAAAAGTGAGAAGGAGAGGATGGGGAGAGCTTGGGGGAATGGGATGGTTGGGATAAAGGAAGGGTGGATATGGGAGCAGAGAAGTATATATCTTAATTAAGGGAGCCATTTTAGGGTTGGCAAGAGCCTTAACTCTAGAGGGGTTCCCACGGGTCTAGAGAGATGTCCCCAGCTAAGTCCTTGGGCAGCTGATGAGAGAGGGCCTGAAATAGCCTGATCCTATAGCCATAATAATGAATATCTTGCATATCACCATAGAACCTTCATCTGGCGATGGATGGAGATAGAGACAGAGACCTACATTTGAGCACTGGACTGAGTTCCAAAGGTCCAAATGAGGAGCAGAAGGAGGGAGAACATGAGCAAGGAAGTCAGGACCGCAAGGGGTGCACCCACCCACTGAGATGGTGGGGCTGATCTATTGGGAGCTCATCACGGCCAGCTGGACTGGGACTGAAAAAGCATGGAATATACAGGTTTTGCCTGCAAGAGAAACTGATAACATAGAAATTCATGGAGCTAGGAAGTCATACTGAAGCTAAGTCTTGAATAGACTTTTATTAACATATAATTCCTAGGTATTCACATTATTGGGGGTGGGTGTGTTCTTCTGCTTTTATGTTTTTGTTTTTTGCTTTTTATTTATGAGACAGGGTATCTATATGAACGGTGTTAATAAGTTATATAAAATTTATAAAAGATAAAACAGCATTTGAAACGTAGGAATTTGGGAGTAGATCGAGGAAGAATAAGTTGAGGAGGTAGGGTAAATGTGGCCAAAATATATAATATGAAATTCTAAAAGAATTTAAAAAATTAAAAATAAAATATCCGTTTGTCCTGCCTTATGTGATGTGACAGGCTTTGCTGACTCCTCATGGGAGGCCTCACTCTCTCTGAGAAGTGAATGGTAAGTGGAGGGTGGTGGGGGTAAGAGAAAGGGAAGAAAGGGGAACTGGGATTGGTATGTAAAATTGTTTTAAAAATATTTCTTTTAAAAAAGGAAAGAAAAGTAAATATATATAATATTCATTGTAATTGAAGTATTTTATTGTTTAAAATAAAAAATACTCAAAGTATTTTTTATACTGCTTATATAAAAGCATATATTGATAATCAGAAAATATACAAATGACTAGGAAATGTTAATAAAATCTTCAAGCATTTGTGGACTGTAAAATATATTTTTGCTATTAGAGAATAATGTAACTTTAATTCAGTTTAGGACTAATGGAAGAGTCAATGTTCAAAACTAATTATTTTGGCTCTCTACCAGCCAAAATAGTAAAAAAAAAAAAAAAAAGAAAAGAAAAATTGACAAAATATTTACATGACATGCACTTCAGATATAGTTTAATTTCAATAGAAAGATTCATAAGATGAGAAATGTTGTCATATAATAGTGAGATGATGAGTATTTTAATATTTTTAATAAAAGTCAAGTGTTAGAAATGTTGAAACACACAGCTAACTTGAATATTATAATGCTAGAAATAGTGACTATTCAAGCTTCCTCATTCTGACATCCGTCATATGCATTAAATTCACTGTTCATTCACCACTTACTGACTGTGAGAGGAACCTTCAACTATGCATACAGACAAGGAAAGCACAGGTATGGTTTCAGAGTTAAAAAATGTACAGTATGGAAGAAGAAAATAAATAAGTCAATAAGGATAGTAATGTGACATTTTTATTTATTTATTTATTTATTTTTATTTTTTATTGAAAAAATTTCCACCTCTTCCGTGCCTCCCATTTCCCTCCCACTCCTCTAACTCCTCTCTCCCTCTCCCCACTCCTCTCCCCCTCCCCCCACTCCATTCCACCTCCCTCCCGAGTCTGAAGAGCAGTCCAGATTCCCTGCCCTGTGGGAAGTCCAAGGTCCTCATTTTTAAATCATAGTCACCTTTTTATAGGAAATAAAATAAGTGATTTATAGTGAGGAATGGAAGGATTTAGGCTGAGCATACAAAGGGTGTTATTTATAATGGATTTATTTGCATTGGTTCCTAAGGATACATGGCAGCAAGACATGTGAGACAGAGATGTTAGATGCTATCCAGTGGGAGGGGGGACGTCATCTAGTGTGAATTAACACTGGTAGCAATGAGAGCTGCATTAGATAAATGCATGAGGTGGTAAAACAGAAGTAAGTGTGACCAAGTTCTGGGAAAGGAGAGAGGAAGCCCTTGACCTACCCAAGAAACAGAAGATGGTGAGGCAAACTATGGTAGAAAAATGGAGGTTGTGTGTGTGTGTATGTGTATGTATGTGTGTCTTAGAATACTGCTTGTAGATATCATTGCACTTTGAATATACGTTAGTGTTGGAAACATTTTTGTCATTCAGTTCATATTTAGGCATTGGTTATATTGTTATCTCAAAAAATTAAGTTATTGCTGGGCGGTGGTGGTGCAGGCCTTTAATCCCAGCACTCGGGAGGCAGAGGCAGGCGGATCTCTGTGAGTTCGAGACCAGCCTGGTCTACAAGAGCTAGTTCCAGGACAGGCTCCAAAACCACAGTGAAATCCTGTCTCGAAAAACAAAAAACAAAAAACAAAAAAAAAAAGAAAAAATTAAGTTATTTAAAAATTGTCTAAATTTTTAGAGTACATCTATTAATAATTGGTCAGAATGCCAATATAGTTCTTAATTTTACTCAGAATTATTCATGAACGTAATTAATTAGACACAGTAAAAAATATCTGCCTATCATAAGAGAAAACTCATAATAAAGCCAGAAGTCACTATACATGCTGGCAACAATACAAGTTGCAAATTACTGGAAAAAGAAATTACCAGATTAAAAGAAAAAAATTGGATTGAATTCATTTTTTTTTATTTGTGAGATCTGTAATTCTTGAACTGTGGTGTATTTATCTTTTTAAAACTGTCAGTTTGTATTTTGAGGGTTTGTTTTGATGGTTGAATGAGGTTATATTTTTCAAGCACTTAAAATATTGTCTGAGATAATACAATGGATTTATAACATCTCTGTGGTTATATTAACTCTGTAGTCATGAAAAGACAAATAATAGATATTATTAATCTATTTTATAATGTTATCTTAATTCCTCTCTTTGTTGTTTCAAAGCAAATATCTTAACAAATATTGGAAGAAATCGTCTTTTCTGATCTTTTCTGTACCTATTTCAATGTTCTGATAAATTAATAATCATTCTTTTGAATAGTTAATTATTAAAAGGTGTATGCTCCTCATCAAAAGTGTCCCTGAAAAAGAGAAAATTCTTCGGATGTCTTCTGGGGGCATGGCATAAAGATGATAAACTGTTCAATATTCATTTTTCTATCGTAATGGTTTTAGCCCTTTCATATGATTCATGATATATATCATCATGATATAAATAATGATAATCATAGGCATCGAAAGTATGACAGAATAAACAACACTGACATATTCTCAGGGAACTTGGCTTACACATATGGTCAATATTATAGAAGACGGCTTCCAATTGGCTGGGGATGATTAAAAGCTTCACTGTTAAACTCACTGTATTTAGAATCACAATGGAAGCACAACTCTCAGAGTGACTGTGAAGATATTTCCAGCAAAGGTTAACTGCACTAGGAATACTAACTCTGAATGTAGGCAGCACCATTCCATGGGATGAAAAAGCAAATGAGTTGAGTGTTTGACATAAATGTCTCTGCCTTCTGATTGAAGATACAATATAACCAGCGGCCTGTGTTTCCAGACACCATACCTTCCCAGCATGATAGGCTATACCTTCAAAACATACGCATACGCTCACATAAACACCACCTTCTTCCAGGTGCTTCTGTCAGGTGTTTTGCCGCAGCAAAACTAATGCATTTAGTGCTTGTGTGTGGCTTGTCGCTGCCAGCCAAAGAATGGTAAATCCTTTTGGAAAGTGATCGCTTTAGTCATTGCCCTGCTCACCTCATATTACACACAGAATGCCTTTCTTACAGAGCTCTTCAGTGTTCTGGTCTTGCCAAGAACTTTCCAACTGAAGTCTTACACAGAGCTTATGTCTATGCATTAGGCATTTTCTATTCTTTTGGAATTAAAACTTACCAACTTACTTCCTTGACCACCCTATCTGAAGTAGATTTCCCTCTCTGGGTCAAGATCTCAGTAATTGTTACCATCATTGTTACAATTGTATAAAACAGTAGCTTACATTTCTGCTGTCTATGTTCTTGCATGTCTTCCTCAGGGGAAAAAAAGCTCGAGGCATATATCTCTTTTCTATTTGTTTACTCTTTTGGTTTTTGTTTTTTGAGACAGGGTTTAATAAGCCCCAGCTCTCCTGAAACTATTTCTGTAGACCAGACTGGCCTTGAACTCTCATAGATCTGTCTGCCTCTGCCTGCTAAGCACTAGTATTAAAGACAAGTGCCACCACTGTCTGGACTGGCAAATATCTCTTAAAATAACTTTATTTAGCAGTTTATCCCCCAAACTGGACAGAGTTCCCAATTTATAAGGAACCATTTCATAAATATCAGTTAGAACAGGAAAAGCAAACAAGACAGTAGTACTCCATAGAGGTCTTTTACAGGTGCTTACTGTAATAATAATATACATAAGTTAACTTAAATCATATTTTATATTCTTGCGGATTCTTGACACTCACATGAACATTGTCAGTATATGCAAATGAATAAGTATACCTTAGTATCAGCAGAAAAATGACAGTGACATTATTTTACATTCATAGTTAAATGGTAAATTTTAAAGAATGCCAGTTTTCTTAACAACTAGATTTCAAAATCTTAAGTGAATGTAAGGATTGGCAATTGCCAACCCTGTCTACTATTTATTTTGGGGATATATATTCCTTATTTTTATATGATCATTCTGAACTCTACTGCTCAGCAGCATTACCTAGACTCATATTGTATAAGCAGCTACACCATGTACCCATCTTTAGTATGTTTTCATCTTGTCTATTTGGAAGTCCACCCACTGAACATAAATTTCCCAAACTTGATGTTGATAAACCCTAGAGAAAGACACATACTTTCAATATCTATCAATGTGACTGCTCTAAGATCCCCATTTAAAAATAATTTACAATATACAGATACTAATAGAGCTGGTATTTGTCATCTCACCTTCATCTAGGTATAGCACTTGCTAAATTTTTCCTTGATTTTAAATATTGAATGATACTTAAAGTGGCATTGTGTCTACTAGAATTTGTCTCTTCATATGTTCACATGTATGTTACTTCTACTTCCTTCAAATCATGACTACACAACATGAACATATAAATACATCTTTAAAATATATGTTTGATTATTTTAGCTTTTGATCCTAAAGTAAGACTTGTGGATTTAATATTAATGGTACATGTAACTTTTGAGAATTTACCATATTGTTGTACACATGGGTTAAAATATTTTACAAACTAAATGTCAAGTGAGAAATGTTCTTTATATTATAATCTACATTTTTAATTATCTACTTCTTTTTTCTGTTTGGCAGCAATCATATTAATAAAAGTAAAATGATGTCTCACTTTATTTTTTTAAATAAATGACCTGTGCTGTTAAAAACATCTTTCACATTCTTATTTTAGTAGTATATTTTCCTTGTAGAAAAATCTATTAAAATCATTTGCTTATTTTTAAATCAGGATGATTATTATTTATATTTTGTTGTTGAATGGGAGAAACTTTTTATGTAAGATAGATGTCAATGTCTTATCAGATGCATAACTTTCAAATTCCTCCCTCATTTAATGGTCTTATCAATATTTAAAAATATTTTTATTTATTCTTTGAGAATTTTATACATGAGTTTTGATCAATCACATTTCCATCTCTGTTTCCTCCCTCTATGTCCCATTAAAACCATGCCACCATGCAATCTTTCAAATTTCCTGTATGCTCATTTATAACCAACACATTCCAAAGAGTGTTGCCAGTATATTGTATGCGTGAAGAGTCACCCAGTGCAGCATGACAACCTGGGAGGGACCACATGACTGAAAATAATAGACTGTCCTTCCTCCAAATAGATTTGAAATACACTGATAGCTAAAAAAAAATTGCCAAAAATATGAATATACTTTAAATTTCTGGATAGCTACAATTGGGTTTGTAGAAAAAAATGCACACTTTACTTGCATATGTGAACCTTCCATGTGCTAGCATGACAGCATCTGGCTCTCCTTTCTATCATGTTTTATTTCTCCCCTTCGAAAAATCACTGAATGTCTGATTGATGGGGTTGTGACAATCAAACTCCCATTACTTGTTTGGAATGAATAATTTACAAGCCTTATGGACTTAAATCCTTGCTCTGTTTCTACATTCAGTGACTCTTAAATTGGATGAAACAAAGTTCTCAATATTAATATTTTATCTTTGTAGGGGTCTAGTCTTGGGAAAGTTTAAGAGAATTCATTTTTTATCACATACAAAACAATAGCTCTGCACTTAGCATTAATGGCAGTAAAGTTGATATTTTGATCCCTAACTGATGACACTTTTTGTTTCTTGCTTGATTCAGAATCCAGATGGGAAAGAGATGTGATTAATTATCACTCTCAAAAGCCCAGCAAGTAGCACTGAAGTAAGGGGTTTCTCCTCTACTTCCTCATTATCCTTCTCTCATTGTTACTGATGCATTTGTTGTAATTCTTTACTCATTTAATTTCAACTTCAGATGATAGTAGAAAATCTTGCCACAGCAAATGTTTAATGTTACTCTTTATGATTTTCTTCCGCAGAACCTCCTGCTGTAAGTAGAAGTATAAACCAATAGACCAATGAAAGAGATGAATCCAAAACAGAGTCAAGCATACCATAAATCTCACTACTAAAAACAAAGCAAAGTTTTCTCAAAATGCTTATATTTCACCTGACCTTCCTGTGAAAACATTAATTGTATCTTATATATACCTTTCATAGAATAGCTTTCTAATGTATCTGAATATATATTTTTAAAAGGAAAACAAAATAAACCTTAGAAGAACAAATATCTTGCTTTATTTTGGATAGCCAAATGTTGCCCAAAGTGAGAAGAACAAAACAAAAAATCCAATAACAAACACTTATAAATCAGCTTATATTAAAAAAAAAAAAGACTTGGTCTAGCAAGGGAGTTTAGCAGATAAGGATGATTGTTACCAAGTCTGATGACATGAGCTCAATTTCCAGGACCACATCCTAATAGAGGAAGAACTGTTGCCCTATGTCCTCCACAGGCACGTTGTGGTACATACATACTCCTGAGCACACACACTAAATAAATAAATCTAAAGATAAATGTTAAAATAAACTGTGTTCATCTAAATACACCAAAAGCAGATCAAAGATGAAAGGTGCAAATGGAGTAATATTGTTTATTATAGATGGTTTAAATAAAGGGCTTCGGACTGTGACTGGTTAATCACATGTGTATACATAAGACCTACCTGACAATACATTTGAAGTTACTAGTTATGGAATACCATCAACATCAGACAGGCACTGAATTAAGAAGAGATAGCCACACAGGGGGGTCTATAATTTTAGACTGAAGACACTAAACTCCATTCCTAAGTACTAATTAAAACTCAAGGCAACATTTTACATAGCCAATGAAAGAAGGAAGAAAATATAAAGGATTGGAGCACTGGAACTTATACAAAATGATGGAATAAGTGTGAAATATATATAAGCTGATAATATGAACATTTACTAGTATAAATCCTATAAATTAGTATTAAAAAGGCATCCATAGACAAGTGTAAGTATAATCATAGAAACATTACTCAAATGGACAACGTCAATAAACTACTGAAATCTCCACTAATGATAACCATAATTTTAAGTAAGTGCTGTATTTGTGAAAATGACAGAATTCAGTAAGTGACTGCTTATTACAGCAGTGTATATTGTTGAAAAAGTAATAGACAAATAAGTGAGTGGAACATAAGTGTTAGTGTGGTGATCAATTCATAAACACACACAGAGATATCTTCACATATGACAGAAGTGATATTTCTGGATTCAGGTAGCACCAAACTTTTTTGATTGCAAGTTTCCTGGAAGGAATTATGTGTTTCTATTTGAAAAAGCTAAAAGTTGAGTATTATTAAGTTACCTATTAGTAGTCAATAGATTAATATATAAGTCTTCAACATAAATATCAAATTCAGACTAGAAATACAAATTCATAAAGTATCTGTCTATAGAGATAAGTGAAACTTCATGTGGGGAATGCAAGAAGGTAGAGAGAAGACTCATTTCTTGCATATGCCGTAAGATTCATATGCAGCATAACTAAGAGAGACAAGGAAGGATTCATTCAAGTAAAGAGCTTTCGCACAACTTAGCATAGAGTTAACAAATGTAAAGGAAACTCTGGAATCAGAGAACATATTTACAAACTGTATGTCTGAAAAGAGATTGGTGTTCAAAATGCGGTAAAGATTCTAACAAGTTAATAACAAACAAGTAGCGTAGAATTAAAATTTCACTGTTGTGGATGATAATGTCCTGGGTTCTTGGAAATCATGGAGTTCAAACATTTATTTTAGTATGTTGAATTGCATGCGTATATGTGTCCCTATGTATTTATGTTGGTGCTTGTCTGCTTGTGTGCTTGTATCTGTCTATGCTTAGGCATATGCACTTGAGCAGGAACCAACAGAGTCCAAAAGAGTGACTCAGAATTCCTGCAGCTTAAGTGAGTCCTAGAAGTAGAACTTTGTTCTTCTGCAATAACCAAGGTGCTTTAAACAAATAAGACATTTCTAGCTCCCATGAGAGACTGTATTTTAAATGTTTCCTTAAATAAAAATAATAAGTGTGAGGTAATATCCCTATTAATTATTTAAATACAGCCATTATATCACATATACATATTTTAAAACAATGTATTTTATACAATAGCATGCATAATATTTTTCAGTTAAATATTAATATGCACATTAAACCTGTAGTAAACAAAAAAGGCAAAGAACTTGAACATATATATCTTTTTAAAAGCTATTTAAACCTCCAACAGGCTAGATAGTTGTCCTAGACAAGGTTACTATTGTACAATAAAACACCATGATGAAAAGCAACTGGGAAGGAAAACATTTATTGGTTTACACTTCCACATCATTGTTCTTCATTGGAGAGAATCAGAGCAGAATATGAAGGCAGGAGCTATTGAAGAAGCCACAGGAGGGTATTGTTTATGGAATTGTTACTTGTGGTTGCCTCTGCCTGCTTTTTTATAGAAACCAGGACCACCAGCCCAGGTATGGCACCATCCACAATAGACATCTTCTATCAATCACTAATTAAGAAAATATTCCACATGTTTGCTTACAGCCCAGTCTATGGACACATTTTCTCAACTGAGGCTCTCTTTCCTCTGATGATAGTAGCTTGTGTCAGGTTGACATAAAATTAGTCAGCACAATAACTAACATCACTGATGCAGAAAATGCAGCTCACAAGCAACAATGTGATAAACTGCCTACCTTTATAGATTCTACTGATAAACAACAACAAAAGGTAAAGAGAAATAAAAAGGAAAAGAAAAGCTTGCTAAGAGTATAACTAAGTCAAAATCTTTGCAAGAGCCATGGAAAATAGAGTAAAAGTCTCTCAAAAATTGTATGTGTATGTATGTGTGTTATACATACTGCTATCCTATTAACTAGCAATTCAAATTTGGATATATATATATATATATAAATGTATTGAAATGAGGATTATGAAGAGCTATATTCCATGTTCATTGCATCAAACACACAATTGACAAGTGATAGAAACTATCTGTGGGAAAAATAAAGAAAATGCATTATATTTTGACATATTAATCTTAAAATGAAGACACCCGGCCCTTTAAACAGATAGTGACAAACTTCACTACACAGTGAAGTGAAACAAATCAATACAAATTAATGCAAGACAAACTCTGAAACAGTCCTCCTGGGGGAGGTGCCCGGAATAGACTCAGAGAAGTAGAGAGGAAAATGAAGCCCAAGAGAATCCAAGGAGAAAAGGAATGAGGAGCTGTTAGTTGGTGAAAAGCCAGAGTTATTGAAGATGACTTAAATCTAGAAGTCAACATCATTGCTGTGGGAACTCATTTAGCTAATAGCCTTCAAGATATAGGCTCACAAATAATGCTGCTATGAACAAAATTGAACAAATGCCTTTGTAGTATGATTGAGTATTTTTTTGGTTATATACCCAAGAGTGGTATTGCTGGATGCTGAGGTAGGTTGATTCCCAATTTTCTGAGAAACAACCATACTGATTTCCAAAGTGGTTGTACAAGTTTGCATTTCTGCTAGCAATGGATGAGTGTTCCCCTTACTTCACATCCTGTCCAGCACAAGCTATCATTGGTGTTTTTGATCTTAGCCATTCTGACAGGTGTAAGATGGTATCTCAAAGTTGTTTTCATTTTCATTTCCCTGATGGCTAAGGATATTGAACATTTCCTTGTGCATCTTTTGGCCATTTGAGATTCTTCTGTTTAATTTAGTATGCCATTTTAAAATTGGGTTATTTAAAAATTTTAATGTCTAATTTCTTGAGTTCTTTATATATTTTGAAGATCAGTCCTTTGTCTGATGTAATGTTGTTGAAAATTTTTTCCCATTCATTAGGCTGCCTTTTTGTCTTATTGACTGTGTCTTTTGCTTTACAGAATCTTCTCAGTTTCAGGAGGTACCATTTATTTATTGCTGCTCTCAGTGTCTGTGCTACTGGGGTTATATTTAGGAAGTGGTTTCCTGTGCTCATGCATTGAAAACTACTTCGCACTTTCTCTTCTATCATGTTCAATATGGTTGGATTTATATTGAGGTCTTTAATCCATTTAGACTTAAGCTTGTACATGGCAATAGATATGGATCTATTTTCATTCTTCTACATGTTGACATCCAGTTATGCCAGACTCATTTGTTGAAGAAGCTTTCTTTATTCCATTGTATAATTTTAGCTTCTTTGTCAAAAATCAAGTGTTCATAGGTGTGTGGATTAATATCCAGGTCTTTGATTCGATTTCATTGCTCAACCTCTCTGTTTTTATGCCAATACCAAGCTGTTTTCATTACTTTAGCTCTGTAATAAAGCTTGATGTCAGGGATGGTGATGCCTCTGGAAGTTCCTTTATGTACAGGATTGTTTTTGGCTATCCTGTTTTTTTGTGTTTTTCCATATGAAATTGATTATTGTATTTTCAAGGTCTTCCAGAACATGGAAACATTCTAGATACCTTTCAACCAAAGAATGGATAAAGAAAATGTGGCACATTTACACATTATATTTCTACTCAGTGGTAAAAATCAGTGTACTCACTCATAAGTGTTTTTTAAAATAAAGCAAAGAAAACCAACCCACAAATCACAATCCCAGAGAACCTAGACAACAATTAGGTATATCTATGTCTCTCCTAGAACAATTAGGTATATTTGTCTCCCTAAGAGAGACATAGATATACCTAATTACATGGGAAGTAGAAAAAGACAAGATCTCCTGAGTAAATTAAGACCATTAGGACCTTGGGAGAGGGTTGAAGGGAGGGGAGAGACAGGGAGGGGAGCAGAGAAGAATGTAGAGCTCAATTAAAATCAATAAAAAATGACATCTTGAATTTTGCATGCAAAGAGATGGAATTGTAAACACTATCCCGAGTGAAGTAACCCAGACTCAAAAAATGAATATGGTGTGTACTCACTCATAAGTGGATACTAGCTATAAACAAAGGACATTGAGCCTATAGTTCATGATCCTAGAGAAGGTAAATAATAAGGTGAACTCAAAGAAAAACATATATAGATCCACCTAGAAATTGGAAACAGAGAAGATCACCTGACACAATTGGAGAGGGGTGGAGGGAGGGTGGAAAAGGAAAACGAGGGAAGAAGGGGAGAGTTGAGGATAACATGAGGGAATGTAATAGTTGAGAAGGAGGAAGGACAGGGATAAGAGCAAGGAGAGAGATAATTTGATTGAGGAGCCATTATAGAATTAGCAGAAATCTGGCTCTAGAGAAATTCCTAGGGATCCACAAGGCTGACTACTGCTAAGACCCTAAGCAATAGAAAAGAGGGGGCCCCATCTTGATTTGTCCTGTAGTCAGACTGATGAATATCTTAAATATCAACATTGAACCTCCAGCAACTGATAGAAACAGAGGCAATACCCACATCAGAGCACTGGAGGGAGCTGCCAAAGTCCAGTTGAAGAGTGGGAGGAATGAGAATATGAGTAAAGAGGTCAAGACCAGGATGGATTAACCCCTGAAACATTCTATTTGCGCTAAGGGGAGCTCACCAACTCCAGGAAGACTGGGAAGGAACAAGCATAGGACTAAATTAGTCCCTCTGAATATGGTTGACAATTGCATGGCTGGTGCAGATTGAGGTGCCACTGGCAGTGGGATCAGGATTTATCCCTACTGCATGTACTGACTTTAGGAGAACCTATTCTCTTTGGATGTATACCTTGCTCTGCCTGATATAGTAAGGAGGGCCTTGGACCATCCACAGAGCAAACATTTCTGAGGATTGGAGGGGAGTAGGGTGAGAAGGGTTTTGGAGGAAATGGGAGGAGGAGAGGGAGTGGGAACTTGGATTGGAAATTTTTAAAAATCTAATAAATTAAAAAAATAAATTGGCCCATTGAGCATCGTCTCATGCATTATAAATGTAGATGAAAAGCATGTGTGGGTCTCTTTGCTGCTGGATTTTCTCAGAGATGATGGTGGATGGCTACTCTTTCTGTGAGTTTGTCCCTAGATCAATAAACCTTTGCTATACTCATTCAGGCGATCGTGCAATTATTTTATATGCCTACAAATTGGTGCCCACATGGCCAGAGTCCACATCATTGCCGGGACCTGCCCAGACTCCCATCTGTGGCCTTCTCCCAATCCACGCAGCTAAACTACCCCTCTGCAGCTGAACTAACCCTCTGGCCTACAGCTGCACATAATTTGGCTGGACCACCACACAGAGGTGACTTGAAAATTTCCCAGTGCCCATGCCCATGTGTGGCTTGGTCCTGCTTGCTAAGTTGCTGATTTACTGCTGCCTGCGGATTTTTGCTGAAATTTCTCCATTATTTCTCTGGCTTCTGCCAGGCCTGCTGGGGAGAAGAGGCTGCTCAGTCTTGCCTTCCCAGTCTGGATCCCTGAATGCCTGGTCAGAGCTCTGGCCAGTAACCTCGTGTACAGCTCACGACTGCCTACAAGCCTGGGTTCCTTGATATTCTGCCCAACTCAAACATTTTCCATATACAGATGTACTGTTTTTAAGTAATTAACTCAATTTGTTAGTAATTAAGTCTCAGGTAAATCAGGTACTGATCTACCTTACTGCAGCAACTGCATCACCTGCTGGTCATAAAGATTATTACACATTATTACTCCTACAAAAATTTTCTGGAAATTATAATAGAGGTAAGTTATTTTGATTAATAAAAAATACATTTGAAAATTGTAAACCAACCTTAATATAATTTCAGGCAATATCACCATCCAGGAATTTAATAACCTTTTTCTGGGCAGAATTCTGCAAGAGCTATATGAGCTACCTTGTAAATATATTTCTGTGATCATGGCAGCCATTAGCTTTGTTCTTCATATTATATTCTTAAAGAAATGACTTGATAATAGAATCAAGAATGAGACTCTTTTAGGAAGAATATAGTCTTTAGTTTAAAGGATTCATAATATTGAAAATGATAACCTTAATTTGACTGGCAAAATTCAATCCATGAAATAGGTTATAAAATCTTCCAAAAGGGTACTGAGAGATTATCTTAAAGGATTTATACAGTTGAAATTGACAATCAAAATCTGTTAAAAAGTTATGATAAGCTAGCAGAAAGAACATCTCTCCAGGAAGGCAATCTACATGTCATACAAGTAATATTTAAGGATGAGAAGATATCATTAGTTGAAAAGGAATTAAAACCTTGGAATCACACTGAAGAATGAAAACCAGAATTTAATTGATTTGATGAAATTATTAGAAATATTCACAGATCAAGAGATTCAGCCTTTACAAAGGACAATGATAAAAAAGATTTGACTTTATAAAGAAACTCGTCAGAACTGATAAGCAGAGGTACAGGCAAAGAATTTAGTGTCACTAGTACCTCTTAGCATCAGAGATGATTTATCAAGAGTTTTAGCTACTTATCTTGTTATCATCTCCGAAAAGCCAGCAAATACTCAATACCCAAATGGTACAAAGAATGTAAATGGAAACCTATGGGCATAAAAGATGTAAAGGAAATTAAGCAATCAGTAGTCTCTTATGGCATGCATTCACCATTTGTTAGGGAGACGCTAAATATATGGGCCTCAAGCAATAGGTTTACTTCACATGATTGGCTTCAATTAATCTTACTGGTGCAAGAAGATTGGAAACAATGACAGTGGACATGCTATTGTAGAGAGGAGGCTAAAGCAAGGTAGAGTCAAAGGCTTCCCAATATCAAATTTTTGGTGAAAGCCATTATGCTGATCCATAGAGCCAAAATATTTACAATGATCACATCTTCCCCCTATGTCATACAGCAGTCTTGAATGCTTGGTACAGTACTGAAGAATTAGGAAGAAGAATTGAATCATATACTAAGATCATACAAGTCCAAACAAACCCATTTCTGGGCAGTGGTGACACATACCTTTAATCCCAGCTCTTTGGAGGCAGAGGCAGTTGGAACTCTGTGAGTTTGAGGCCATTCTGCTCTACAAGAGTTAGTTCCAGGACAGTCACAAAAAATATATGACAAACTGTTGTCTCCCCCCAAAACAAAAGTCCCAAGAGAACCATTTAGTGATTTTCAAAGTTTAACTCTAAATCTGTATAACTAGGAATAACAGATCCAGAAGCTAAAGGAGTAATTATTGAATCTTTGGCTTTTGAAAATGCCAGCTTAGAATGCAAAAAAGCACTTGGGCCTTTAAAGGTCAGATCAACACCAATGGATGAATGGATCCTGCTTACAATGAATGTTGAGGCATTTGACTATAATACTGATGTTTGTGTAGGAGAAGCAATTTCCAAAGGTATGAAGTGACATCAAAATACCAAATGTTTTAATTTTGGTAGAATAGGATATCTGAGAAGGGATTGTAGACAAAGCATTCCTAAAAAATGATGTTTCCTCTAGGAATGACAAAAATAAATGGTCCCAATATTCTGAATTATGTAGAAGATGCATCAAAAACCAACATTGGACCAATAAATGTAGATCAACAAGAGACAAACAAGACAACCTGTTGCCATCGGGAAACTCCTTAGCGGGGTGGGGGTGGGGGGCTTTTCACGGGCTCCCAAGTCAAATGTGTTTCAGCCATTCCAAGTCACTGTGGAGGATGCATCTCCCCAGGAAAACTTAAAAAAAAAATCCATTGCCTGCTGTAAAAAATCATACTGCTCTGGATGATAGAGTAAGTATGAAGGATGTATCAAAAATTCTAATAGGAAACCTAGATTTTGTCAGACTTCTATAAATGATCAAAAACCAAAGCTGAGAGTACAAATAAAAAACATTATAATTGAAGGATTACTGGGCACGCGGTGTATGTTACTATTATTACTCCAGATCTTGGCATCAGAATTAGCCCCTTCAGGAGGTAGATGTTCAATTCCTAGGAATTGGAACGCTATTTAAAGTAAAGCAAAACAGCAAAAGGTTTACATACAAAGGGCCAGAAAGACAAAGAGGAAGGTTGAGCCCATACTTGGCTAATACAGCAGTTACTCTAAGGGGTTGTGATATCTTGCAGTAATGCAGTACCAAAATTAACATTCCTGAAATTTCAGAAATGGAACATAAATCAACTCATGTTTCTGGGAAGAATATTATAAGGTACTATAAAAAAAAACAGTCAACAATTATTCAAGCTGTACAAAATCAAAGGTACCAATGGCCCTACTTTTAAAATGGTTAACTATGGAACCAATATGGGTTAACCAATGGCCTTTAACAATAGAGAAACTGCAGGCTTTAGAACAGTTGGCACAGGAATAACTAGATGTTCAGCATATTAAAAAATTAACCAGTCCTTGGAATTCTCCTGCATTTGTTGTTAAAAAGAAATTTAGAAAATAAAGAATGGTAACAGATATAAGAGCTCATAATAAAGTTATTCAATCAATGGGCCCTCTACACTCTGGAATTCTTTTGCCTTCTCTATTGCCTAAAAGATGACCTCTTATAGTTATTGATCTAAAAGATTATTTCTTCACTATACCATTACATGAAAAAGACAGAAAAATTTGCTTTCAGAGTGCATACTTATAAAAATTCTTAGCCTACTAAGAGATTTCAATGGAAGGTCCTCCCATAGGGAATGTTAAATAGTCTCATTCTGGGCCATTATTTTATAAACCAAGTATTGTAAATAATACATAAGCAATTTCCCAAATCTATAGTTTACCATTATATGGATGACATTTTGCTATCTAATTCAAATGTAGATACTTTGTAAATAATGCCTGAAGAAGTAAACAAAGTTTTGCCTAGTTGGGGATTACATATTGCTTCTGAAAAAGTTATGAAGAAAATATTTTCTCAATTATCTATGTCATAAAACACGTTTACAGAAAATTAGGATACAAAAGTCACAAATTAGGAGCGATTGATTAGGGACCCTTAATGACTTTCAAAGTTTGGGAGGAAACATTTTCAATACGTGGCCCACTTCTGGGATAATACCTGATATAGTAATTTATTTAAACAAAACCTTTGATGGTGACAAAGACTTAAATAGTCCTAGGGAATTAACAGCTGAAGCTGAAAAAGAATGGACTTTGATTAAAGAAAAATTACACAAGGCACATGTGGATTATGTGGATTTGAACCTTAACTGCATTCTGATCATATTACTCTCCAAATATTCCCCTACAGGAAGTTTAATGCAGAGGAAAGATATTATCTTAGAATGTATATTTTACCACATAAACTGAGAATAAAAATTATGTGGAAAATAAAATATGAGTAAAAATCTTATGTGGAAAGTTCTATGAATAAATTATAAAAAGGAAAATTGAGACTTCATCAATCAGTAGGAATAGACCCAGCAGAAATTATAGTACCGTTAACTAATGAGGAAATTAAAAAAAAAATAGGAAGACAATGACAAACCCTAGCAAAGAGCTTGTAGTTATTTTTGGTAGAGATTAATAGCAACTATCCCCAAACTGAAAGAATTAAACTAGTAAAGAGAGCTACTTGGATCCTTCTTTGCATTGTACATGACACACCAAGAACTGGAGCCCCTAAACTCTATACTGATACAAATGAATCAGAAGAGGCAGAATAAAAATCACAATATTTAAGGAAAGTGAAACAAAGCCCTTAAAATTCTTTCCAAAAGTCAGAATTATATGCTATTCTCATGGTACTAAGGGCATTTAAAGAACCTCTCAATATAGTCACTGATTTGCAATATGCAGAAAGAGTTGTTTTGCATATTGAAACAGGTGGACATACACCAGATGATACATAATTGACTTTTTTATTTATCCAGGTTTAAGATATAATTAGGAATGGGCTTTTTCCCATTATACATAACATACATCCAATCCCATAAGTGTCTGCCAGATCCTCTAGCACAAGGTATTGTGAAAATTGACTGATTATTGGTTGGAAATGTATAGAAGGCCTTAGAATTTCATAAAAACATAATATCACTAGCAAAGGTTAAAAAAAGAGTCTCTATTATAAGAAAACAAGCCAAGGATATTATAAGGAGGAGGGGAAGGGAAATAGGAGGCTGGGAGGAGGTGGAAACTTGTTTTTTGTTTATGTTTTTTTTTCTTCTTTTCACAATAAAAAAAATTAAAAAAAAGAGGTAGCCCAAAAGGTACTCAAATGAATGAAATATGGCAGACAAATATGTTCCACTTAGTAGTATTTGGAAAATTAAAATATGTACACCACATCATTGACAGTATTCACGTTTTCAATGCACAACTGCTTTGAGTTCAGAAAAGGTTGATTTAATAATCACATATGTATTAGAAGTTATGGCCATCATTGGTATACCCACGCAAATAAAGACAGACAATGGTACAGCATATGTCTCTAAGAAATTGAAACATATTTTTGTTTATTATAAAGCACATTACATGTATGCCACATAATCCTAAAGTTCAGGCAGTTATAGAAAAATCAAAACAAACTATAAAGTATATGTTAAACAAACAGAAAGGGATGAAAAGTACCCCCAGAAATAGTTTGTATAATGTTTTATTAACCATGAATGTTTTAATGGTAATGAGAAAGGAACAACAGCAGCAGAGAGACATTGGATAATAGAATAAACTTCTGAGGTAAATCAGTCGGTGTATTTTAAGGATGTATTGAATTCACAATGGAAACTAAGAGATGTGCTACATTTGGGAAGGTGCTTTACTCTTGTTTTCACAGAAGTAAAGCTATGGATACCTTCAAAATTCACAAAGATTTTGTTTGAAAAAGAGAAAATACTTGATAAAGAAAAATCACAGCTCATCCACACAGGTGACAATCCTACAAGTTGTAAGGAAACCTCATAAGGGTTGGGGTGGGTTTCTGCTCTTGTCTTAGCAGATAAATACCCCTCTTCAAAAAGTCAAGAGACCTTGGACATCTAGATGTCTAAAGAAGAAAAGATAGCCTTCCAGAAAGAATCACCAAGCAAAGAGAAATCTAATTTATGACACAAATATCCTCTGCAGGGTAAGATATCAATTCATTAAACATACATATAATAGTAATCATCAATTACTAAAATTTAAAGCTGGCTCTGGATTTTGACAATGGCTAACCTTCTTTAAATCCAAGCATATTGTTAAAAGAAAAAAATCAGAGTTTCTGTCTCATATTAGGTACCACTCTATATGGGACAGAAAGGAGATAAAATTTAGGGACTACTATAGTCAAAATTCTGCTTTCAAAATTTTTTAACAATCCCCATACCTACTTTTGTCTCTATGGTACCATTCATATGTCTATATAAATATATATTCATCTGTCTATATAATGTTTACATTTTTTCACATGAACAATAAATTTTGCTGCAGTAATCTTTGAAGTTTCCAGGAAGAAGATGGGGCCCAACAACAATGATTCCACCTGGCTGATATGATGTCATTATGTTGATAGCACCACTTTAAGATCAGTTTTGGATTACAAACTGCTCAAGATGATTCCAACTTGGATATCTGACATGGTGTACCTTCTTCAGTATCCTGGCTAAAGCTTAAAAGAAAACCTTCAGAAAAACCCTACCAACTACTCAGAGACTATTTGCAATTATACAAGAAAGACTTAACCATCTTGAAACTTAACCATCATTTTAGTTATCACAGGATCCCATAGAAATAACATCACTTCAATGACAGCAGGAAGTAATTCTAGCAAACAATGTTCCCTCTCTCAACAAAATTTGTCCCCTGGGTTAGGGACATGTATTAGAGGTTGGTTATAAGTAAGTGATATAGGGTTGGGGTTTGAAATGATCTCTTTCAGGGATCTCTTATTTTAAAAAGGGGTGAAATGGATGGGATCGAATAATTGATAGATAGATGATCACTTGTGAGCTATTATTTGTAGACAATTTAGTTTGCCATAGAATCTTGTATATTGACACAAATTCAAATTATATTTTTATATTAAATATGCTCCTATTTCTGTTTATAATATTTGTGTACTTATGAAAAGTTACTTTGTCATATTGTATGCTTGACTGTTTCTAAGTCTGTTTAAGATATTTTGCATGTTGATAAAATTTTAGGACCTATTTATCATATTGCACTATACATTTATACCTTTGATAAAGATACTTATATATTGTTTACATTTTAGATCATTGGCCTCATTTGCTGCACATTTGTTTAAAGATTGTTTAATATTTTAATTAATCATCCATGTTTGTTATACTTATAGCTATACTAATCAGGTTCTTTAGCTGCATAAAGATTGTATTCTGCAAAGATAGGTAATCTTCGAACATTTCAAAGAACTGTAGAATATGGCATTTAAATAACTTGGGTTTCTGTTGATGTGAGACATAATTGTTCCTGGCAGCACCGATCTATTTCAGAGAGAATGCTGGGCACTGACGACACTCTATTTGGAGCCCGTTTTCTTCTTGGAAAAACTGGCCCTTGGGCAAAGAACTGTTCCTCCTCAACTATTGGCAAAATGCACAGTGTCCAGACTGGAAAAGCAGGATACAAGCAAAGAGATTGTCAAACCTTGTCAAGGCAGAGTAAGACTGTTTTTCAAATTTTTCTGCCTCTGAAAATGATCTGTCAGATACTCTAGGCCTTAGCCAAAGTAGGTTACCTCAACGTTGCAAATGAGAGTTTAGGTGATTACCCCAGTAGTCAGTTGTCTCTTTGGAAGTTGCTTGATTGTACTTCCTGTTCACTCAATTAATATTATTTTTCTTCTCATGTCTATGATGGGAATGAAGTCTAGATAGTCATAGTCATGACTTAGCCAAACTATTTTTAGTATAAGTCTTAGACTCCTTAGGATAGGATATCTATTGAAACATATAGCATATGTTTCTTGTTTGATGTTGTTTATCCTTGCTGTAATTCTAATTTTTATGTATGTTTTGCCATTTCTTTCCATGGACAACACTTGATATTTATTTTTATTGTGTATAGTTTTGCATTAGGCTTAGAAGACTTTTATTTAGACAAAAAGGGGAGTTATGGGAACTCATACAGCCAATAGCCTTTAAGATACTAGCCCACTTTAGGTGTGGTTTATAAATGCAGACAAAAAGCATTGGTAGCTGTATTTGGTTCTAGTTCCAGTGCTCACAGAGGACTGTGGATTGCTACTCTTTCTGTGAGTTTATTTCTAGGTAAATAAACTTTTGTTATACTCCATTACAGGTGATTGTAGAACTCTTTTGTATGCCTACCCTTCATAGTCTGGTGCCTACACTCAACTCTACATCACCATCTATGTAAAAATACTATATGGTGATTCCATGATATAGCTTTTGATGGAACCACTCCCTTGTCTATCTTTAGTTTCTTGTCTGGACTAAATAAGTATTTGTTCATGTTTCCCCAAGAAGAGTCACACAATAATCGTCTTACACACTAAGTGCTACAAACAAAATCTAGATTTTCTCATTAAAAAAAAGAATTCTTTTTTTGTGGGATGCTTCTCATTAAGAGTGAAATCCAGGTTCAAGGCCAGCCTGGTCTACAAGAGATAGTTCCAGGACTAGCTCTAAAGCTACAGATAAAGAAACCCTGTCTTGAAAAAAAATAATTAATAATAATAATAATAATAATAATAATAATAATAAATCAAATTGAGTAAAGAGTGAAAACCAGTATATGAGTTCTTATAAGTAATGTGAACAGAACAGTGTGGGTCCCCAAGCTGGAAATAATTCTTATCATCATTGTACCAACAAAGAAAGAATACCAGGAAAGCACAGAAGTACCTATAATAGTTATCATCATTGTTGCCACCAGAGACAGAATACCGGGAAAGCAAGGCATGTTCTGTCTTGATGTAGAAATGTAAAGCTTGTTTCTACAGAGCATGATAATCCCAACTCCCCACAGTGGGCTCTCAGGAAAACATAATCACAAATAGTAAAAAGCACAAACAGTGGAAAGTGCTTTAGTACAAAGATCATGAGATATAACAGGAAAGAAATTGCCATATTCTAGAAGCCTTGGACTCTGGCAACTCTAGGAATCTGTGCAGTGTCTGAATGCAGGCAAATGGAAGAAAGTTCACTGAGTTTCAGAGACCACTCTTCTTTATTTGTGTGATGCTGTGCAAGCAGCTTCATTTTCTATAATTTAGTTTTCCCATCCACAATACAGTGATCTAGCATAATACAGTGGACACATGAGTTGAGCTATTAAAGTATTTAAAAATAATCTTGAATGTTACATGTAAAAGCAAACTTTCTGTAAATATATTCCTGGAAAGCTGCTTGGGTTTTCGATATAACATGATTTTTTGTTTAGTAAGTATCTCTTGTTCTCCTTTTACTTGACTGTATTTTAATTTTTACATTTATTCATTCATTTCATTTTGCATATATTATATTTTAATTTTAGATGAGTCTGCTTCACAATAAAATTGGGAGTACTATATACACCTACTCTGATAGCTGTACTCAGATATTAGCATACACTGTTTCATTGCACATTGATTTGAACATAGAGAATGATTCACCTGCCTCACCTCTACCACTGCCATAGCCTGAGCTGGGCTGAGTATAATGGAAATAATCAAACTGAGTAATTGTGACTGTGAAAGAACACTGACTCCATCTTAAGTGCAAAAGGACTGTGTTTTCTAGACCTGGGAGCTCTAGGCAGACTGTCTTGTCTGTCTTTTTATGTTTTAGATAAAGAAAAATATCAGGGAGAAATCAGAATTAAGCCGATGTGAAATGAAGACAAGGCAGGAAAATCTCATGATTGTTTAGACTTGAGATACAGCCCTCTTTCAGGAACTCTTTCAATCTAATATTGTTTCTTACTGTCTGAAAATAATAATAATTTTTATTAGTAGCAATCAGTGAAAAAAATAACTCAAGATGGCATATAAACTACTTGTGGAACAGGAGGATAGGAAGTATTGAGATAAAACAATGATAGGGAAAGACACTTGAACAATTAATAGCTCAGTCGTCTTGATCAAAGGATCTTCTTATGTATAACTCACATTGGTTTGGCTTTAGAGTATGGTAAGAAAAAGGAGGATAGTGAGTGAAAAGAAGTTACAAAAGTCGTTAGTTCATAAAGAGTCTAAATACCAGGGTTAAGCTTTGCTTTGATCAAAAGGATTCAACGATGAGATTCACATTGTGTGCTGACTGCAGGGAATAGACAGTATTTATAGAGCAGCTAGCAGGTGCCTGAACCACACTGACTTCCCTCTGTGCATCTGAGGTGCTTGGTTATCCACAAGTCCATGAGCTGGCTGCTGCCACTACTGTTTTGTAGATAATGAACCAGATTGTTTGAGAGCTCACAGGATTGTCCCAGTGTTTATCAGAACAATAGTAACTGGTCTTTAGATTTTATTGTTAAATCCTTAAAATGTGTGCTAAATTATCATGCTATATGGAATGTAATGAGAAAATGTATAGCATCCATGGGGGTCACATGTGTAGTAAAAATTAGAGAAAGTGATTAGCTATGAAATACCAAAAATAGGGACTGTGGAAGATTCTGTCTACATTCAAGGGACATTAATTTACCTTAATGAATATTCCAATTCAATTTTGTTTTTAAATTGTATGCTGAAGCAATAGTTCTTATGCCACATATGTACCAGGAATAATTATTTGATAGCACATTCTGAGGGTAGAAAGACCAGTTTCATGGCAACAGCTGGTGAGGATGAAAAGGAAAGATTTGAGACTGAGGAAGGAAGATTAGTAAACAATAAGAAAGAAAGTAATTCAAAGATACTACGTAAGGAGTACAGGTGTGACCCTTTCGAGTTCTTAGTGTATGAAATCAGTACTATTGAATGAGAATAATTTGAACAAAAATCTGTAACAGATATCTAAGACCCATTAAAATAGTGTTTAATGATGGGAAAAAAATGATACCATATTTTGCTTGGAAGTTTCAGCTCTGGGTGACTTAACTAAAAGAACTGAAATACATAGCAGAGAAAAAGGGTAGGCAAAGGAAAATACATAGATGTGGGACCATTCTGTTTACAATTTAAAGTACTGACTCGTGTACTTCTGAATTATGACTATTAATACTAAATTAATTTGGAATTTATTTTTAACATTTTATAGCTAGGAAAGCCCTAGCTTAACTTGCAAATGCAGTAGGAGTATGCTACATGTATTGATTGTGAGGATTTAGATAAATTCATTTGCTAGTTTTCAGAAGTTTCCATCAAGTTAAATTCATAATGATCTTTCAGAAGCAGAAAAATAACTATAAGAGTATTTTCCATGGTGTCTTCCCTTCCTACTCACCCTAACTCCATGGTTCTCTTTTCAGACTGATCTCTGACTGCAAAAGAACTCACCTATAGTGTTAATTCATTATCATGCTCCCAGGAAGCCTACAGTGTTACCTCCCTTCTCTCCTCTGTCTTTCCCTATAACCTTTGCATCAGGAAGCAGATTTGCCTGGGATTTATAGTGTTCATTTTTTTTTAAACTCACACAATGGTATAAGGCTCAATCATCTTGAGTGTAGTGTACTGAGACACTACACACTAAGGATTTCAGTAACAAAAACTATTTCAATTTTAATCACATGTGATTATCTGGAATACATCACAAGATGCTCCAAACCTAAGCATGGGAAGTAGTTCCATGTGGGAAGACATATGATTGGAGGGGCTAGGAGTTTGAATGTGTACTGCAACGTTATGTTCGGACACTTGTCCACATATATACAGGGATACCGCTGAGACTATCATCTTAACTCAAAATGAGGATGATAAGCCTATCTTTTCCAAAATTTACCACAATCATTTAATGGGTATGTATGTGTGGAGTACTCTTCATGGTACAACAACACATTATGTTGCCACAGATCTTTGACCAACATGTGATGATAATATGAATAGGCAGGTTATGAGATGTGATTAAGTGGAAACCATGGATCAACACTTTATTAGACAAATGAATTAAAGAATGATACGGTAAGCCTCAATATCCTCATTTGTTGTATATACTAGAATGATTAAAACAATGAGATGTCATGATTGTCACCACAGCTGATATGTATAAGTATATATGATATTTCAATAAATATTGCTTGTATTTGTCCACATTGCTTTAACTATCAAAATAATGTTACTTAACTATGTCATGTTTTCCTGTATTTTATTAATCTCTTAGATTAAAATAATATATATGTAAATACATATAAGTTTAAAGTAATATTTGTATTCTTTTAAAATATCAATGCTGACACACTGTTTTTGCTCTTTCTTGGTAAATTACTATTTACCAATTAAGTGAATACACAGAAGATAAGAGCATGAAATCAGGCATATACACATAATTCATTCTAAGTACATAACTCAGGGGTCTTGTAGGGATAAAATGCAATAATAACAGATACTCTGTGCCTGAAACCAGGAAGCTGTCAATAAATATTACCTTGTACGATATCCTCTTTGATTTTAGGGAAAACTGTCAGTTGCTATTTGAATTTCAGAAAGCTAAGGAAGATGATGTTGCTGAGCTACCAGGGGGATGGTCTTTAGCTACAGTTAAATATCATCACACAAGCCTTCTTTGTAGCAAAAATAAAACAGAGACAGCATGCTCAGACTAAAAACATTTTCTCTAATGTCAGAGTGACCCATGCTCTCACTGTCTGTGTTTGGTGTCTGTAGAAATTATTAGATCAGTAAGTGTGAAGGATTTCTGCAAACCAAGGAAAATGACAAATACTACAGAAAAAAAAATGTTCCAGGGAGTTGAGGAGATTTGGTGTGTGGGTGTTAGTCTACTTCAGAACTAATTTTTCTGTTTGGACTGGTAATCATCTTCTCTAGAGATCTCATTTTCAAAGGAATCATTTTAATGCAAACAACTTGCAAAAAGAAAGGAACAGAGGTAGAAAATACTATTATTCATTGAATCTGATCAAGCCCCCCAAAGCCCAGCTTTCAGTGTATCACTTTCCTGTTTCTCAGAATTAACAGAGTATTTATGAGAAGTTGATTCTTTTTTTTATTTATTTATTTTTTTATTGCGAAAAGAAGAAAAAAAAAACATAAACAAAAAACAAGTTTCCACCTCCTCCCAGCCTCCCATTTCCCTTCCCCTCCTCCCTCCCTTCTCCCCCTCCTCCCACCCTTCTTTCCCTCCTCCCACCCTTCTCCCCCTCCCCCCACTCCTCTCCCCCTCCCTCTCCAGTCCACAGAGCAGTCCGGGTTCCCTGCCCTGTGTTAAGTCCTAGGTCCTCCCCCCTCCGTCCATATCTAGGAAGGTGAACATCCAAACTGGCTAGGCTCCCACAAAGCCAGCACATTAAGTAGGATCAAAACCCCCTGCCATTGTCCTTGGTGTCTCATCAGCCCTCATTGTTCGCCATGTTCAGAGAGTCCGGTTTTATCCCATGCTTTTTCGGTCACAGTCCAGCTGGCCTTGGTGAGCTCCCCGTAGATCAGCTCCACTGTCTCAGTGGGTGGATGCACGCCTCAAATGACAAAAGCATTTGTTCAACTATGTTCATAGCAGTATTATTTGTAATAGCCAGAACCTGGAAACAACCTAGATGCCCTTCAATGGAAGAATGGATGAAGAAAGTATGGAATATATACACGCTAGAGTTCTACGCTGCGGTAAAAAACAATGACTTCTCGAATTTTGCATGCAAATGGATGGAAATAGAAAACACTATCCTGAGTGAGGTGTCCCAGACCCAAAAAGATGAATATGGGATGTACTCACTCATAATTGGTTTCTAGCCATAAATAAGGACCACGGAGTCTACAATAGGTGAACCCAAAGAAGCTAAGGAAGAAGGTGAACCCAAGGAAAAACATATAGTTGTCCTCTTGGCTAAGGGAAGTAGATCAAATTTCCGGGGAGAAAATGGGATCTTGGGGGGGGGGGTGAGATGGGGGTAAGGGGAGATGGGGAGAGAAAAGGTAGAAGGGAAGGAGGGGGGACCTGGGAAACAGGAGAATTGGGATAAAGGAAAGGTGGATAGGGGAGCACGGAACCACAATTCTTAGTTAAGGGAGCCACTTTAGGGTGGGCAAGCGACTTGACCCTAGAGGGGCTCCCTAGTGCCCAAGATGAGGTTCCCAGTTAGTTCCTTGGGCAGCTGAGGATTGGGAACCTGAAATGACCCTATCCTAGAGCAATACTGACAAATATCTTTCATATCATCATAGAATCTTCATCTGGTGATGGATAGAGATAGAGACAGAGACCCACACAGGAGCACTGGACTGAGCTCCCAAGGTCCCAAGGAGGAGCAGAAGGAGGGAGAACATGAGCAAAGAATTCGGGACCCCGAGAAGTTGATTCTTGAAGGGGCGAGTTAGGACATTGAAAGCACACTCATGAAGGGGATCCTTGGACCCTGACTGTCCCGCTCCTTCTCCTCCTCACTTATCCCTGGCTACCACGGAATTAACACTTTTCTTAGTGGCATGTTCTTGCCATGATACAGTGCTTTACTACAGGTCCAAAAGAAGTGGTTAGTGGATCATCCCGAAAGTATCCATAGCCAAGGTCTCAAAACCTTTCTCTGTTAAGTTGATTTATCCAGCATACTGGTTACATTGTCTGAAAGTTTGTCAGTACAAAGATAGCTGTCAGGAAACCAAAGAAATTGATAAAAGGTGTAGTGAGCAAATCATAGGATGTACAATCCATAACCTAGTGAAATATCCCTGGATATAAACAGGGAGGAATGGAATGCAATCCATCAGAGACAAACAAATCAGAGGGTAGTTTGATTCCCTAGGCCAAATCATTTACATGTACCATTACAAAGCTTGTTTTCAGCAAAGCTGTGCGGAGTAAAGACTCCATAGAATTTCTGTGGAGGGTAAGTATCTCACAATGAGCAAAAGAAAACACTGATGATACCACTTTTATCTTACATAGTTAGTCTTCTTGTTTATAAGGAGGCATCCCTTTCTGAACACACGCTACACTGAATTATTTCAAACTGATAGCAATGATTGGATTCAGCTGCATCATGGCAAGGTAATCTATGAGGGATGAAGAACGCAATTCATTGAAGATCTTTATTTTATTTGTTTGTTTCTTTGTGACAGAGTTTCTCTGTAGCTTTGAAGACTGTTCTGGAACTAGATCTTGTAGACCCAGTTGGTCTCAAATTCACAGAGATTTGCCTGCCTCTTCCTCCTGAGTGCTGGGATTAAAGGCATGTGCCACCCCTGCCCAGCCCATTGAATGGCTTTATAAAATGGTCATAAAACTAGCAGAAAATAATTTGCATTTTGGTTTTGTTTTAACTAATTACTTGTTCTTAATTTGGCTTGTTCTCCCCACCTTCCAAAAGAGTGAGAGGCAGGGAGGAAAGGGAGGAGAATTAGAAGAGAGGAAAAGAAAGAACATCTCTTTAGTTATCTCAAATAGCCCATGATCAGGTTCATTATATTCTAATGCCAAACCCCCAAACTCCATGTTATGTAGATGAGCTCTCTCTCTCTCTCTGAGAAACAATAACAATGAAAAGCTGTCATATGTTTGATAGGTGGTTCCCCCAGCTTCACTTCAATGGTTTGTGAAGGGGATAATGAGAACCCTTTGAACTATTGTCTGTCATCAACTCCACTGCCACAAAACCCTGTTCTATGATTCTATCATAAACAAAAGTGTAATCTCAGTCATCACCCAAGACTCCTTGAAAATAATCTAAATTATAGCAGTAGTCTTGATGGCCTGGAGATTTTTAGGCAGCACTGAAGGTGGAAGAAATGCCAGGGAGACTATGCAAGCATGGGAGCGTAGTTAGGACTCCAACCACCCATGGTGATATTCATTAAAATGACGAAATGACTCTAACTCCAGAGTTGGAGATGATATCAGAGGTAGAGGAATCTCTGTGAGTTGATGGCTGCATTCTAGCTGAAGTGGCAGGCTTCAGTTTCAGGAAGCTAGATTCTGTCTCAAAAATAATAGGGTTCAACAGTTAAAAGTAAAGGCTGTTCTTCCAAAGGACCAAGTTCTATTACATGCAGCACAGTTGTGAGGATGTAACTCCAGTTCCAGAAGGATCTACAGTACTCTCCTGGTCTCTGTGTGCAATAGCTATTCACTTACATACTACATGCAGGGAAAACACACACAAATAATTAAAAATAATGCCAAAAGTGGTAGAGGAAAATACTTGACATTGCCCTCTGTCATCCACATGTACACACACACATACACACGCAAACACAAGTATATGTACACACACTTAAATGCCACACTGGTTCTCCTACTTCTCTTCTCATTGGCTTCACAAGGGAAGGGTATGAAAATCTAATCACAGTCCTCAGAGCTTTTTTATTCACTGGAGATGCAGATGAGAATGTGTTGAATACTTTCCAGACAGCTAATGTGCAGTCACATTTAAGATGACCACTCTCATGACTCTGGGAATACCTTCAAGCAGTAATAGACATAATTGTGAGTGATTAATTTTACTTAATGTATATCAGTGTTTGATTGTATGTATTGTGTGTATATACATGTACACATGTCTGATGCCCTCTGAAGACAGATAAGATACTCTGGGACTGGAGTTACAGCTGGGAATTGAACCCAGGTTCTGTTCAAGAGCAGCACGTACTTTTAACCACTGAGTCCATTTAATGTAGTTATTTCATTCTTCCACAATTACGTTCACCACCCAAGAGAAGAATGAGGTTTTCCTTTCTGAATTAGATTAGTTATTTGTTTTCCAGGATCATATTGAGTGAGGAACAAGGTGCTCCCAATGCTAAACAAATTGACGAATACTTTCAGCACACATCACTTGCCAGAATTTGTATTCTCTGTCTTCTTAGAGTCTACTTGAAGACCTCAAAGACCAAGAATTTCTCTCACTTGCTGTCTGATTTTACTGTCTATTTTTTCTGTTATTGTTTAAGGTATTGATATATCACTCTCTGTCTACTGGAATTCTGAAGGACATACATTTACTCATGAGTCTGTTTCATCAAAGCCTAGCATAACTTCTTTTCTGTTTCTGTTACTCAGTAAAATTGAAACTCTTTCTTTTCTTACATTTTTTAAAAAATCCCTGTCTATATATTAATATACTACTCCATATGTATGATTTATTTTTGTTCCATATGCACATGCATTTCTATATAGATATGCATGTGGGGAGGGTTAGGCTCTACTGTATTTGTAGATGTAGATTTTAGTGGTTGACATCAGGTGTCTTCCTCAAGCAAGCTCCATTTTATTTTTACTTTTAAAATGTTATTACAATTATAGTGTGTGTGTGTGTGTGTGTGTGTGTGTGTGTGTGTGTGTGTGTGTGAAGTCAAAAGGCAACTCATAGCAGGTGCTTATTCCTTTCCAGCAAAAGATTTCAGAGATCAAGCTTGGTGTTCAGGCTTGGCAACAGGTACCTTTATTCTCTGTGCCATCTCATCAGCCCTCCACCTTGTTTTGTTGAAGCATGGATTGTTACTCCACCTGTAATTTGCTAGTTTGCTTACACTGAACTACCAGTGCAACTCCAAGATCTGTGTGCCTGGCTTTCGCATAGGTGCTGTCTATTATGCTGCTGGTTATTATGTACTGGTTATTATGTGTCTACAGAAAGCACTGAGCCATCTCCACAGTACCTGCATACTTAATTTGAATGAACAATGAAGTCTGGAAGAAGAATAATTCATCCTGGTGGTTAGAAATGCCTTTAGGTTTGTATAGCTATAACATGAGATAGCAAGTATAAAATCTACTTCAAGAAACTAAGCAGAAGGAGGGAGAACATGAGCAAAGAAGGACCACAAGGGGTACACCCACCCATGGAGACAGTGGGGCTGATCTATTGGGAGCTCAGGAAGGCCAGCTTGACTGTGACTGAAAAAGCATGGGATAAAACTGGACTCTCTGAATATGGTGGACAATGAGGGCTGCTGAGAAGTCAAGGACAATGGCACTGGGTTTTGATCCTACTTCATGTTCTGGCTTTGTGGGAGCCTAGCCAGTTTGGATGTTCACCTCCCTAGACCAGGATGGAGGGGGGAGGACCGTGGACTTTCCACAGGGCAGGGAACCCTTACTGCTCTTCAGACTGTAGAGGGAGGGGGAGAGGAGTGGGAGGAGAGGGAGAGGAGTGGGAGGGAAATGGGAGGCTGAGAGGAGGCGGAATTCTTTTTTCAATAAAAAAGAAGCTAAGTAAAGAATTTAGTAACAATATTACTACATAAAAAGAAGCTCAAAGCATATTATTAAAGTAGGTTTAGGCCTAAATCAAATAAATCAGTTCAGTGTCGTTTGCATGTATACTTCAAATTCTATTTTGTTTTCCTTGTTTTGAATTAAAAGTAAATTATTGCATTTATTTGTTTGTGTTCTGTGTGTGCTTGCACAAATGTGTGTGGTCATGAAAGTGCAACAGGATTGCAGAAATTTCACATGATAGATTGTAGAAGTTGTTTCTCTCCATCTACCGTGTGGATCCTACAGATCAACTCGATTTCTTTGGCTTGGCAGCAATGTACCCACCAAGCCCTCTCACCACCCATCCCTGTGTTACAAACACTTGAAGCTGAGAAAAGTTTTCCTGCCTGACTCTTGTGCTCATTGAGGTTCAATGAGACATCACAGGAGATATTATAGAAAACTCTCTTAGCATCAACTCCACTATTCATTGCTTTGAACACCACAATAAATAGAAAGAAAAAGAACTGAGTCTTTCTTTTCCTTCTTAGCTTTTTCTAAGTGGTGAAGTGAATAGATGTCAACTTTCTGTTGTAGCCCTGGCAGTTCTCACTTTCAAAGGAACAATCAGAAGGTAAGCCTTTCAGAAAATTGATCCACTGAAGTCTGAAACACTTAAAAATAAACTGTCAGTTCTGTCTGCTTCCTCCCTACATGACCTGTCAACTTCACCTCTGGCTTCTTATTTTCCAAACCCTAACAGTCTGATATTCTATTTCAAAAAGACTCTGTGAGCTTTCTTCCTTGTAAGGGGTATTGTACACACTGACCAAATATTTCATAAATTGTAGCAGGATCTGAGTGTGGATAAAAGCTGACCAGTGGCCCTGGCACCCCAACCACAGGGTTCTGAGATTTGGGTTAGGAAAGAAAACCCTGTCTCTATTCAGTTTGGCAATTTCAAGTTTCCACATTTGGAAGAAAATTATACCCAGTATTTAGAGTTTTCCTCTGCTTTTTGTTCATTCACTACCCAAGAGTTCCTCACTTAGAGCTCCCAAGAGGCATGTTCAAGGAGTTTCATAGTGAGTTGTTATTTTTCCCTCAGAGTATTCTATTTCATAAATGTCTGTATTCCATAGCATAGCCCACAATCTCTTACAAAAGTACATATACACACAAGTACTTGTACGTGCCAAATACAACCTGATAACACTTATTGTTACCAACATTTATAATCCTTTTAGTGGAAAGATTTTGATTAGCATTTTCACTAATATTAATGTCCTTTCAAAGTGCCTATAGGTAGAAAGAGAGTTCAAAAAGCTTATGGCAAGTTTTAATGGAGAAACACATTTATAAAAAGACTTTCACCTCTCTTTTAGACATAAAACACAGAAAACCTTTTAGAGAGACAATAATTGTCAGTTTGTAGAATGTCAGTAATTTAAAATCCGGCATTAGCTAGTAAGTCGGTATTTTTTTCTATTTGTTTTTAGTATATGGTCTTCTTAATAAAAGGAGGGAAGTATCAAGCTTTCTGTAATATCAGAGTAGGAAATATGAACCAGCTTAATTTCAGAAACATGGTCATATATTTTATCTTTTAACAAATTGATGGAGCTCCCACTGGCCTGGGTACGAATTTTTCCTCCATCACAGTGCTATTTCTTTGAAGTAAGAGGATAGCTCTCAACATGCCATAGGGTCACTGTTACACAATCTCTACCAACTTACTTAACATCCTCCACCTTGTGAGCACCTACCTAACCCCTTTACTAAGCTTCAAACTGCTTGTATGTGCAGTCAATGTCACTTCAGTAAATCTATGCTCTGCCGCTGCCTGGTGTTGAAGTTCTGCATATGATACCTTTTTAGTAAAACCAGTTGAGCAGATGAGACTAGGGGATGCTGTGGATAGGAAGGCCAGCACTGCAGTTTTCCCTGCCATTACTTCCATTCTATCATGAACAATGCACCAGCTGTCACAAATTTAAATCTCTTACCCATTTTTATGTGATTCCTTTCCTTGTTAGATCTGAAGAATCACCAAACATTAACACCACTTTTCATTCTTCTTTATTTCTTGCTACATTTCTTTATACAGGGGCAAGCACGTTGTTCATGTAAGATATTTAAATTCAACCTATTCTTATATTTGAATGAAATTGTATAGTTGTGAATAAATCCTTTAGTTTCTACACACTTATTGTTTTCATACGAAAACTGTGACACCATTGCAATATACTCTTTAGAAAAGGAATGGTTATGAGCAACCTCTTTGTATCCCATGCTGCCTGCTTCTGTACAAAAATGAGGTCATTATTGCAATTCTTCTTGTGAGTTTGATTGGTCTCTAGAAGCAACACACCCTCTTTGGAATTGTATTTTTCAGTCCCTCTTCAAGTATTCTACTAGAAATAATTCTGCAAGCTCTTCTTATACTACCCCATGAGTTTCAAGGTATTGTTTCTGGCTCTGATTTATATGTTTATGTGGTTAGTGTACCTGAAAATGCTTAGTATCTACAGGGAAAGATTGCAACTTCTACCATGTATTCAGCAGAGCTAATTATAAGTGAGACCAATTTCTTGGTTTGAAAATCTTTCTCTAAACCAAGTGTTATGTTCACAGGAGAATCGGTCATTTCCTCTTTCTCTTCTTCATTTCTTCATTTCTTGTCTCTTTCTCGCTCCTTCCCTATCTCTAATTTATAACCTTTCTCCTTTGGGCTAGTGAGAAAGATTATTTTTATTAGTTCTTCTGAGAGTCTAATTTTACAAGTGAAGTTAAGTCTAGTTTTAATCCATCTAAACCCTGTCTAGATTCCATACCCCACACAACTTTTAAATCTTTTTCTGTCCCTCAATATGTAATAAAAAAACATGCCATGTTTTTATTCTCATAACTTACTATCACTTTCTAACTTTCATGTATTTACGTCTAAAGATAAATATTTAAATTAGTAGCTTCATTACATACAGCTTGCATATTTTAACTTGCATTAACCTTTAGCATATATGTTATACCTCTTAAAAAACAAACTATCCAGTATTTGTTCCAGTAGCATGTATCTTCCAGGATAGTCAAGGTAATAGCTTACAGCTTTCAGTTTTTGTGAAGGATGAGTCTGCACTCCTAGTTCTTCCAGTGGAGTTTTATTCTCATAGCAACACTGCTTTCAGGTGAGGATAATAAGTAATATTGTTCTCATAGGTACTATGCCCTTGTGATTGGATTGGTTGATTGTTTTTGTATGTAACATTTTCTTCAGGGTGTGGTTTTTTTTTTTTTTATAACAGAACAGGTTCTACTCTCTTTGTATCTCCTGAATATCTGACTGTCTTTGTGATTCTATTTTCCCCATCCCACCTTGAGATTGCCAGTTGATAGTTCTTTGATCCTGAATTTCCAAGTCTCTGGAAATAAGAGACAACAAATGCATTGCTTAATTTAAATGCTTTAATTTGAGGTAGTCTGTTATAGCAATGCAAAACAGATTGAAAGAATACAAAAAAGTCATTTTGGAAACTAAAACAAAAATCCAGTAAAATCACACTGCAAAGGCCAAAGCATATGGTCTTTGGAATCTGTTTCTTGGTATCCTGTACTAACTAGCACCTAAATCGGACTCTTCTCTATGCTTTCAGTAGAACAACTCAGCAGTCACCACAATGTGCACACCTCAAAAGTCACTTACTTAAACTGTTTGTGCTGTCAACTCAAGGGAGAGAGAGAGATACAGAAAGATCCTCGAAAAATTCATGGAATTGAGAGACTTCTAAGTTTGAAATGTTTAGCACGCCTGAAAGAAGATGATGGGGGATAGTTTTCTGAAAAGGAAGCCTGATAGTGAAGATTTATGAACCTCAGAGCTTGACTGAAAGAGAATGAGAGTGTGAGGGTATGTGTATGGGTTGGTAGGAACATACATCTGTGTAGGTAGATGTAGACATGAGTGCCTTGTGTCTGTGGGCATATACTCAAAGAATTCTAAATCAGCAGACCAGAAATATCACTTCACATCTATGATTTTTGCAAAATCATTCTCAATAACCAAAATTTTAAATGAGCAAAGATACTTGAATATAGATGAATGGATAAAGAAAATGAGATGTATGTTGAATGGTTATCAACCCATTAATGGTTACCAGAGTTAATGAGAAACTCTAAATGTGTAAGTTGACTTGTCTGATAAGAAATCTGGAAGTTTCTGACCAGGAGATAATATCAAACTCATTGATATTTAGCACTTCAAGACTCAAGGGGAACCGACATGTAGATGGAATCTTCCATCCCCAATATTCCCCATTTCTGTCTTATCAAACCTTAAGACCCCTACACCACATTGCACACAGTTTCCAATTCTACAGAGACAACATAGTCCTTCTGGTTAAAAAAAACAACTGTACTTCTAGAGATGCCTCTCTGTTTCTTTTATTTACAAGTAGTCTACATCCATCACAATCTAACATTGTAAGGTTAATGAAATTTTATCTCACTGTAAATAAGAATGAAATTATAATATTTGTGGGAAATGAATAGGTCTGGAGATAATTGTGTTAAACAAAGTAAATCAACACTGGATAGCAAATATAACATTTTTTCTCTCATACATAAAATCTAGATTTAAATATATCTAGTTTGGGCTTTATATACTTATGGCATGAAATTAGATAGTCACTGTAAGAGGTAAAGAATAGGTTTATATGAAAAGGGAGGAGAGCAACAGATGACAGTGGACTGAACATGACTTAAAAGCCAAAAGAGAGATGATTTGGAGAGAAGAATGTAAAAATAGACTTACAAATGAAGATGGGAAACGGGAAATTGGGCAGGCTAACAAAAATAATGTTTAATGATAAATGTATGTGAAAATGCCACACCGAAACACAATTATTAGTAGCCAAATTTAGCTACCATTTTTTTTTTAAAAAAGTAACTGTCCAGCTTTCAGAAGTTGACCTTAATAATGGGGAAATTTCGAAGGTTCTTTTGGTAATAATAGCCCACCTGTTCATACTACATACCACACTCTAGAAAACTACTGACCAACAACATTTTCCTTACAAATCCTATGCATGTACTCACTGATTGCAAGGCTCCATGGGGGCCAAAAGCAAAATATCCCCAAAAACATGTACATTCAGCAAATATATGCATAATTATCTTTCAGAAAACTAGGCAACCATTAGTAAACTTGCCATTTTTTTTTTCTCTAGGGAAACAAATTCTTCCCTGTCATAACAGTGATGTAAGCTCAATTGATGCTGCACTTACAGTATAATAGAACAACAAAAGTAAATCTATCATTTAGTTGGTAGGATATGTGTGTTTTCCTGTTAAACTATGGCCAAGCTAGACTATCAAAAGCGATGGTGTATATACACATGACTGTGTGTTTTAATTCAGTGGAAAATCCAGTTTATCCGTTTTTCCCTCCGGATCTCATACTTTTTCTTTGAAGTGTTAGTATATTGTCAAAATCTAAAATCTATCAAATCTTTATCAATTCATTCTAATCTCATTCACTGATGTTTATATATATTTGTGTGTGCCACTATCTGGATACTCATCGCACTGAGAGATATTTCATTTCCTTGTCTCTGCAATGAATGTCACCACCTTTTACATTTTTAATTTCCTTTTGGTCTCCAAGTGCCAAGTTCAAATGCATTTTCTCTCCATAGAATCTATTAGCTTGTATGAGAAAGACAACCTCTGTCTTCTATTTCCCTAGCCCCCCCTAGTGTTGTGCCTCCTGTAGTAGTGGAGTGATATTCACATTTTCTAATGATGTGCTTACTGTATATCTGGTCTCTTGATCTTCAGATAAACTACCAGTCACTTAAACACAATTCTTGACTGAGTAAGCAAGTGATGTGTGATTTAAAGTGGACTGGAAGTTTGTGACAAAAACAAAAATCAAAAGAGAAGTAAAACAGTTTCTCCACTATTTTTAAGCTTATCTTTTTATACCATTAGATTGAATTTTATTGAATATGCATTATAATTTAATGAAGCTGACTCATTTTCTGTTTCAACAGCAGATAGTAGGAGGAGAAAGAACAATAAAATTGAAATCTTTAGCAACCGTATGGATTAGGAGAACACAGATTTTTTTCTTGAAAGAAAACATGAATATATCTTGGCTTATTTGTTTAGGATGCTCCCAGAAGGATAACTCCCATGGTTGCTACAGCAGTCAAGGAAACATATTAAAGGAAAGCATGGAAACCGTGGTTCTGCCTACACTCTCACCTCCCAAGGAAAGCCATTTTTATTGCCTGCTAACAAAGTCGAAGCTCCTGTAAACACAAGTTTAGGATTTCTATGTAGAAGTTATGGCTATTCTAATTATACGAAAAGATTTCAGGGTTCGTTCAAGCACTTACTGTCCAGTTCTGTGAACCTGGGAATCTTGCCAATCATTTTAAAAACTGTGAAACTTGTCTTGCATTACATTCATCTGTACAGGTACACTGAGAAAGAATGGTGCATTACCAACAGGAGCTGTAATTGTTAGGAGGATTGGCACACTCCACACTAGCAGTTCTTGGAAGTTGTTAGCAGATGGCTAGGAGAACATTGGTTTTTTTCCATGTATTTTCTCCATCTCTTCTTTCCTCCCCTTCTCTTTCCTTTTGCTTTGAGTATCTATGTAGTATTTTAGCTGATAATAATGTGCAACACACTTGTTACACAGTTCCTATATTTTAAGAGCTCTCACATAGGTAGAGAAAGTATGAGTGGTGTAAGGACAAGAATCCAAGTGATATTTTGGTTTCACATGGTCGTGAGGAACTTCATATTGTGCCTTATCCATGGAGCTACTATACCTTCATGGTTGTTAAATTTTATCATCACTCTCATTAGTCTCTGGTTAGGTAGATGAGAAACCTGATGGAGAACTTAAACAGTATGTTCAAAAATCTCCCAACCTACAGAAACAAAAGCTGTAATGCATTTGTGCTGAAACTGCAAAAAGAGTCCAAATGATGAGACTCAGATGGTGGCAGATGTATAACATCTATAACCAGAATAGCTGAAATGGAACTGACTATGCGCACTCTCAATGTAATTTAACTTTCACATGTATATCTTGGGAGGATATTATCAGCTATATTCGAATATGGAAAAGGCAGATTTAGGAAGGCAAAGACATGACTAACATCAGGGAGTTCGTGAATAGCTGAACTACAGTGATTATACTTACAAATTCAACCTCTTTTCAGCAGCATGCCATAAAAGATTGCATTAGAAAATGGCAACACTTTGAATGAACACATAGACCTGGCAGTGTTAGAGTCTGTTACAGATAGATGGCCGTGAATTAATGGATCTTCCACAGCCTTCTTGGTAAATTAGCTCTCAACTTTACATAGTCTTTCTAAAGTTGATTTTCTTTTGGCTAAATGTTGTTTTATTACAGCAGATATGTGTGGATTTAGTCCATTTTGAAATGTCTCTTCCCTAGAAGCATTTCAGCCAACAATAACAGCAGCTAAATTCAGCACAGAGCACCCAATAACTGATTTATTTTGTCACTGGCACCTTTATGAAGTTCATTTGCTAGGGAAGAGCTGGAAATAAAGCCTGCTTTTCATTTCTCACTGAAATCATAGTAGAGAACATCTAAAGTACTGAAACTGATCTGGAAGCCAAATTCTGGGTAGAGAAACATAATTATTTTAATGAGTCCGATTGCTAAGTGAACCTAACATGGTGTTTAAGGCTTACTTACAACTAAGCAGAGAGCCTCTCCAGTTCTCCAAATGAATATGGTAGAGCAGGGAAATACCCTGTATTATTTCACCACCATCTGGAATCTGGTGCCCTACATTTTATTTTTTTTTTCTTGTCTTTGTTGCTACCTTAATGGATTTTTCCTGTAGTAGAGGCCCCGTAGTAGTTTTAAAAGGCTAAAATGCATCTGTAGACTTGGAACTCCTGTCTGCAGTTCATTTCACACTAAGAATTATACATGGGTATTACAGTGAGCTTAAGTATGATATAGGGCAGTGGATGTCATTTTCTGAAAAGTGTTCAGTTGAACTTTCACAAGCAGGTAAAAGATTCTGAGATGCCAAGAGGAAACAATGATATGTAACTCCTATCAGAACAGATGGTCACTTATCCCCTATTTATGTTTTCCACAGAGACAAGGGCATATCAGACAGAATCTTAGGCACCATTCAGCAAACATTCGTGGAGAACCTATCACATAGTTAGCATCATAGTGACTAGATATGAAGCACAGAAACAAAAAGGACAAAAGTCTTACTCTCATGAGAGTTTTATTCTAGAATAAGCTTGACAGTACAGAGCAGAGTCAGTGGAATAAAACATCTGCCAGCAGTAATTGAGTGTTATTGACCAAATTGGAACAGGAAATGTAGGCAGGGAACATAAATGCATCTGAGAAGGAGTATATATTTGATGAAGTTGTCATAGAGGCATATTTTGAAGAACAAATCCTAGAAAAATTGTGAGAACCACCATGGCTTGAATTGCCTCTTTAAAATAAATGGCATATTGGAGTGCTGATGTCCAGCACCCTGATTGTGATCTTTGAAAAATATTTATGAACATGAAAAAGGTAAATTGGGATTTTTTAAAGGTATTTTTTTAAATAAAAATAAAGTCCAATGTGACCAGCATTATTGCTAAAAACAGAAATTTGGATACAGGGACAGACACATAGAAGGAATGGATTGTAACAACACAAAAGATTGTGAATATATGCAAACCAAGAGGAGGGGTAAACATAGATCTTTCTTTTCTACCCTCAGAAGGTATCAATGATGACACATTTTAATTGTTTCATACCCTGCGGCTCCTGTTCTTTTGGAAAATGCATTTCTATACTTTAACATGTGAAGTTTATGCTATTTTGTTATATCTACCCTAGAAGACTGTTTGTGGAGCGACAAGAAAAGTAAGGTGAAGGTTCAAGTCTTACATTGTCCCATAAAAGCAAAATACAGAAACATCACAAAAAGCAGAGTAGTTAATTATGATTTTTTATGGTGTTTCATGGTTAACAAAGAAATTCTGGGTTAGTGCTTCATTTTATTTCTTTCATGTTGGAAGTGTATGTGTGTCTTGTATATATGTCTATGTCCATGTTTGCAAGTGAGGGGTCACACAGGAATATGTGTGTGTGCATGCCCAAGTGTGCATGTGCACATGGAGGCCCAGAGTTAACACTGATCTTCGTCTTGAATCCTTAGTTTCTGCATTCCATGCTTGGAAGGTTTCCATAAAATGCCTTCCAATTCATTACTCCATGGAATTACAGGGAGTCTCATACTGATCAAAATATTTAAACAATTTCTATGAATCAAAAATCAGTCCTAAAACTTGTCTGGTAAAATGCTAATGGCTGAGCCATCTATCCCCATCCGTGGGTTGGTTTTTCACTTACACTTCACCCAAACATTCTGTAATGAACATAAAGAAGCTACATTTAAATGTGTGTACATGCACTTCTAGACCGTCAAAGAATCTCACACTCAGGATAAAATGTCCTGTACAAAATGGTAAAACCAACATTGACCAGAAGGATTCCTGAGGGCAATAACACTTTTCCAAACATAATTTCCTCCGTTTCTATGCGTGACTTCAGTGAATATTTCTTGAATCATACTTGTTCTAATCCAAACAACTTTCTTACTATCATTTCTCACTGAACTAGGTGTGGTGATTATAATATCAAAGAAAGACAAAACTTTGATAACTCATTATGCCTGAAAAATTAGTTTTAAGCACCCTGATTGTGTTTTTCTCAGTGGTGATATCATAATCCATGGCTTTAAATAACAAGGAACACAAAGAAGATGAATATTTATTTTCCTCCATTCCATCCCCTGTAAGAGAGGATGGGTCCTATAATAAATTTTTGGTTCACTTGATAAGAAATAGCCATGACGTTTTATCTGGAATTGTAGCAACAAGGTGTAAAACAAATGATTTATAGAGTTTATGAAATACAGATGTTCAGGAGTATGTATAGGAAAAAAATCAACTTCATATTTTGGAAGCATGGAGAATAAGTGATTACTCCAATCATGCTTCAGAAATATGAGCTCTCGATGCCCAGTTTTTGGAAGCTATGCAAGCTAATGCAGACTCCCTATTAAAAAAAAATCATTACTTTGCAGTAGTTAGTGTAGAGTACCATAATATTGTCATGGAGATAGAATCAAATGGCAGATTAAGAGGAAAAACTGGGAATATATGAAGAAGTGGGTTGTAAGAACTTTAAGGCTGCTGAATTGCTGGTGCTGCATACCTGGTGCTCAAATTTCCTCAGATAGATTGATAGATTACGTGGACATTGAGACTAATACTTCAGCATTTAAACTCTCATTATTCTTACATGTCTGTTATACAAAACTGCTAGTTGACTGAATTAAAGAGACATTCTGCCTATTTGAAAATGACAAAGCAAAGGTCGTGTTTCAAACCTAATTATCATCTTCCCCTCTTATCTCCCCAACACACCTAGAAATGTAATTGAATAATAATATGACATGCATATAAAATTAATAGGTTACAGGTGTCAAGGAACCTGATGTAGAAATTACACAGAAAGAGATCAACAGGCTTATTCACTCTAAATTAATTTGCATTATTAAATAATATTAATCAGATAATTAAATAATGACAATGAAGCAAATTTTATTGTTTAGCCATTAATTCTATGCTATCTTTTCATCTAAAAGCTGTCTTTTCTCTCTTTCCACATAGTGGTTTACCCAGAATACAACTCAAATATGCCCTACCCAAGAATCCAGAGCAGGTTTCATTATGCTGGTAAGCTACGGCATGCCACTTAAGTTTCATGAATTATTTCTCATATAATTTTCAATTTAATATTTTTAGAGCCAACTTGGACACAAGTAACTAACACTGTGGGAACTCTGTCATGAAATAGGCAAGACTAAAACATGTTCAAAGAACTATCCAATGCAATAGAGGTTTCTGATAAATATTATAAATTAAATTTTATTCAACAAAACAAAAAGAAATAAATTTTCTCTGCCTTAGAATTTTGTGTTTCTGGTCAACTGTCATATTAAAGAAGGCACAATTATGTTCCCTTTATAGGTTTTCTTTCCCTTCAATATGGTTCTGTCTCTGAATTTCCATTTTTATGCCTGCTCATGTAAACACATCAAATGAGTTTCAGGAACAGACATTGCAGAATTGATAGTAGAATTACCAAAACAAAAATTTAAATGTAAGATATAAACACAGAATACATAAAAATAATTAATGTAATTCTGAAATTGAGTTTTTATCCCTCCCTGCTTGGGTTAATCTTTGACTGCAGCACTCTTTCCTTGACTTTTACAAAGCTAACATTTAGACCAGTTTTTAATCATTTCTCACACTTACTGTGGCTTGATTCTTTGAATTACCTTTTCCTTTCTTTATACATTCTCATTCTAACTGTGTGCTTTGTAGAATCATAACAGAATTTATAGCACATTTTCCAAATGAGTAAATAAGTCCACAGGCAATCCCTTCAAGCAGGTAAAAAAAAAAAAAAATGACAGAGGATTTAACTGAACCACAGAATCTTCTAGTAGAGTAGGATTTGAAACCAATGGCTTTGGAGGCCAAATTTTAGATTTTATCATTGAAATCATGCTAAATTTTGAAGTCTGAGATCAATACATATTTTTTGATCTCAAGTTTTGAAAATGACAGGGATGTATATTTAGACAAATTAATCCAACATAGTGCTAGAAATCTTAACCAAAGAAATCAAGCAAGAAAAAGAAATAAAGAGGAAGCAAAAGAATATGCCACTAAAAATTAATTTGTGTGTAGAAAATAATAAATATTCCATATAAACTGTTAGAATTGGTAAATTCACTAGAGTCTCAGAATACAAAAGCACAATAGAAAAATAAGTAGAAACTTTTATATACCAAAACCAAAATTACTGAAAAGGAAATAAAATTTGATTTTCATTATAATACCTACAATACAAGTAAATACAGAAAATTCTATAGGAATTTAAATTTACTAGGGAACTGGGGGGTTGTATAATTAAACACTAATCAAAGAAATTAAAAAAATTATTATTTAGATACAGTTAGATTGGAAAAAAATTCTTGTGAGGAATCAACAATAGAGTAATTTTAGATAAGAGGCATGTCTTGTGTGCTAAAAAAAAAGAAAATCTCTTCAACGTTTTCTCACAAGGAAATGATTTATGTAAAACACATTTATCTTGAACTGAATGTCATGTCTGTAGAAGGAAAAAAGCTGTGCTGTTCTAAAATGCCAGCTTTCTGGGCCATCCTACCAGGACAAATTCTGACTCTTTCAGGCTCTTTCTGACTACAGAGCATTTGATTGTGGTTTGTGTGCACACTGCTGCAGCTTCCTTGCTGGTGGGACCTTAAAATGCCTTAGAGTTGTGGCAATAAACATGCTCGTGGCTGGTACCTCCTCCATGAGCCTGGAATCTCAAACAGCTAAGGAATGGGCTGGATCTAGCTGCCAAAGCCACTGCTTTTTTTTTCTTTTTTTTTAATTTTTATTTTTTAAATTTACTTATTTATTAAGGATTTCTGCCTCATCCCCGCAACCGCTTCCCATTTCCCTCCCCCTCCCCCGATCAAGTCCCCCTCCCTCATCTGCTCGAAGAGCAATCAGGGTTCCCTGACCTGTGGGAAGCCCAAGGACTGCCCACCTCTATCCAGGTCTAGTAAGGTGAGCATCCAAACTGCCTAGGCTCCCACAAAGCCAGTACGTGCAGTAGGATCAAAAACCCACTGCAATTGTTCTTGAATTCTCAGTATTCCTCATTGTCCGCTATTTTCAGCTAGTCCGGATTTATCCCATGCTTTTTCAGACCTAGGCCAGCTGGCCTTGGTGAGTTCCCAATAGAACATCCCCATTGTCTTAGTGTGTGGGTGCACCCCTCGTGGTCCTGAGTTCCTTGCTCGTGCTCCGTCTCCTTCTGCTCCTGATTTGGACCTTGAGATTTCTGTCCGGTGCTCCCATGTGGGTCTCTGTCTCTGTCTCCTTTCATCGCCTGATGAAGGTTAATATTCCTGAGGATGCCTATGTGTTTGTCTTTGGATTCACCTTCTTATTTAGCTTCTCTAGCCACTGCTTTAATCCTCTCCACAATGCTTAACAAATTAAAATTCACATGGTCAGAAAAGAGAGATATACAGTAAAGAGAGAGTCAAAGATAAAGAAAACATCTAAATGGTTTACAGTGGGTTAAAAATATATGCAGACTAAAGGTTAAAGTCCTTAAAATAAAAAAAAAGAAAGAAAGAGACTAGTTGGGTGTGGTGGTATACATATTTAATCCCAAAACTTGGAAGACAGAGGCAAGCAGACCTCTGTGATTTCAAGGCATGGTGGCACATGCCTTTAATCCCAATGCCTGGGAAGCAGAGGCAGGTGGATCTCTGTGAGTTCAAAGACAGAGAAGGAGTTTCAGGATAGCCAAAGATATATAGAGAAAAAAAAGTAAAAGTAAAAATAAAAGAAATAGAGGTTAAAGTAAAGCCACATAAAGATGGGAAATATACAGAGAATCTGGATACTGTATTTTATTATGCTCTATTTGAAACGTTTGAATGCTGAGGAAGGAGAAACAGCTGTTTCATATATGTGTTTATCAATGATGCTGAATTAATCCAAGATTAATTTTTGAAAATTCCTTGACTTCAAAATTGAAGTCAAAAGGTATGTTACTTTGTAGAAAAGGATTTGCTTTTGTTTCTACAGAAAATGGGGGGCTATGGATTTATTCCGAGTTAATAAAAATCAGGTTTGATAAAGGAAAAACAGCTGAGAAATCTCTGGTAGGAACAGATGACCCTGATGTCTGAGTTCTACATCCAGAACAGATTCAAAATGCTGCCTGAGATGATCAAGCCTCTCAGGATACTCCAGTCAGGACCTCATCATAATTTTAAATTTTCTTTAGGTCACCATAAGATTATCAGTGCCCCCAACCAGAAAAAAGTAGCCTGGAAAATTATGCCCACATTCCTGAAAAATGGCCCATGGATATTTTCCTTTGTGTTTAAAAAAAAAAAAAAGAAAGAAAAGGGGTAGTGGTGCTGGACAATTGTCTATATTATCTCAATTATGTTTTAAATAAATGCTGATTGGCCAATAGCCAAACAGGAAGTATAGGCAGGACAATCAGACAGGAAGTAGAGGTGGGTTAATGAGAACAGTAGAATTCTGGGAAGGAAGAAGCCTGTTCCTCTGCAGTCCTGTTGAGACACTGAAAAAGGAAGATGTGACCTGCCCCACTGAAAAAGGTAGTGAGACATGTGGCTAATATATACTAGAATAATGGGCTAATATAAGTTATAAGAGTTAATAAGAAGCCTGAGCTAATGGGCCAATTAGTTTATAACTTATGTAGACCTCTGTGTGATTTTTGTGGGGCTAAATGGTTGTGGGACCTGTTGGGAGGACAGAAACCAGGCAGAACAGAAAACACCTTGGACAACATTCTTGTTTTTTGCATTTAATACTTTTATTCTTTCAAAAGATAAGAAAATGTTAATAATGTTGATAAAACTAACACATGTCACCTTCTTATTGTATTTTGAAGAGCAAACTAAATTAAAGAATTCCTCTTCCAGTAGTTTAGTCAAAATTTAAAAATTAACAGAGAGTTTTTTTTTCTATACTGCTGATCAACTAGATGTAAGTTATATGAGTCTTTGTTATATTTTCCTGTTTGCTAAACTAAATGCTTAAAGTAAATCAACACTCAAACTATAAATACTCTGGAAGTCTACACAGGTTCTCTCCCAATGTAGGGAACTCCAAGGAAAGAGAGAAAAAAAGATTGTAGGACTTTAGGGATGGAGGACATGAAGAGAACATGGCTAACTGATGTGGCTAGTCAGGGCTCGCATGGGCCTACAGAGACTGACGTGGCAAGCTTGAAGCCTGCATGCGTTTGTGACAGAATTGTTGCATACATCTTATGCTTGTCATTTTGGTGTTTTCATTGGACTCTTAACAGTGGGGGCAGGTGGGTGTCTGACTCTTCTACCTGCTCTTGGCACTCTTTTCCTCCTCTTGGCTTGCCTTGTCCAGCCTCAAGAGGAGAGTTTTGCTTTCTCTTAATGTATCTTGTTATGTTCTATTTGGTTGTCATCTCTTGAAAGCCTGTTCTTTTCTGAGGAATAAAATGAAGGGAAATGGATTTAGAGGATGAGCACTGGGAGGAATGGATGGGGGGGGGGGAGACTGTTGTTAGGATGTGTTGTAGGAAAAAAAATCTATTTTCAATAAAAATAAAAAATATTAAAAGAATAAAATAAATACTCTCTACTCATTGAATTCAAAAATGGGTGGCTATAGATTCAAGACTATAGTAAAAAATCAGGACAAATATCCAGAGACATTTTCGTGGCTGTAGGAAATCTGTAATAATGAATTTTATGCTACTATTATTTATAACTTTCTAATATTCACTTGTTACATCAGTAAAAATTATAGAAAATATATTTGTTCATTTTGTACACAGACACATATTTTTATCCTGAGTGGCTTTTAATATTTATTAGAATGCATGTTTATAATACATTGTTGTTAAACATTATTTTTTTGTAGTGGTTGCCCCTTAAGCAATGCTGTGGCCCTTGTGGGTGCAGCCTGAGGGGATTCTGCTCCTTCACGCAAAACTCTTTCCAAGCTACCAAGGGAAACTTTATCTGAATGTAAAGAAATCACAGTACAAGGTCTGAGGTAAAATTCTGCTCACTTAGAGTTCTGAATAGCAAGTAGCAAACTTCTCTCTTTGTAGGGGTTTGCAAATAACCCAGCTTCCTTCTCTCCTGCATCACTTAAAATCCCTTGCTACAAGTGGTTCCTCCTTACCTGTCAGCTACTTTCTGACTCAGCCTCCTGCTTGCAGATTAATTTTATTTTCTTGAACAAATCTTTGAATTGTTAACAAAAGCAGCAGGATAAAATGCATCACACTTTAAAATACCATTCCCCCAAACTGTATACTAAAATCAAAGCAACCTAAATGCTTTTATCAAATTTGTGGAGATCTGTCAGGCTATTTTTGAGACACAGTGAACTTTTCTAATACTAAAAACACCAGATATTTACTGCATTCGATCAGCTTTATCCAGGAATGGATGACTAGGAGAATTATTTTAATCATCTATTTTAGTCTTTCCATTTTCTTCTAATATCCCTGACATTTACACACATGTACTGTGAGGGCCTGACTTACAAACTCCATTTTAAAGAAGGGCTTCATCTTAAACCACATAATTAGTTGCAGGTGGGGGGAGATCTCAGCCCAGAAATGTGCTGCCATAGAAGAAATTTGAACAAATATTTTAAAAACGGAAAATTTAAGAAGATAGAGAGCAGGGCCATAAAATTTAACAAGATCCAGATATTCTTGAGAAGCATCCTGTCATTAAAGATACCTTGACAATTATTAATGGCTCTTCATTGGGTTATAGGCTCAAAAACTGACCAATGGGTTTGGAAACTACCTTATCCTATGTCCTTCTTACCCAATCCCAAGACGACAGGACCAGAACTGTCCTGATTATGACATTTCCCCTTTAAAAGTTCTACCCTCCCAGGACACCCTGCCATACTTTCTGCACCCACCATGCTATGGTGCTGAAAAGGTGTTGGTCCAAACTTAAGTTCGAATATTATTAAAAACCCTCATGTAATTTGCATTGGAAATTCAGCTTTGTGAATTAATTTGGGGACCAGAAACTTGGGCATAACAGTGGATTCAATGGGTGACTTCACCAATTTGGGGAAAGGAGGGAAACAATGGAGAGTAAAAAGATAAAGATTTTCACCTCAACAGTAAACAAAAAGGATATATGTTGTAAGGAGAGGGGGCCCTTTGTTTATCCTGGCCTCCCATCTAGCTTGCACCTAAAATGACCACACAGAAATTGTATTAATTAAAACACTGCTTGGCAATTAGTTCTAACTTCTTATTGGCTAATTCTTATATCTTAATTTAACCCATTTCTATTAATCTGTGTATCGCCACATGCCAGTGGCTTACCAGCAAGATTCTAACCAGCATCTGTCTCAGGTGGGAGGATCCATGGCTTCTCTCACTCTGCCCTTCTTCCCAGAATTCAGTTCTGTCTTCCCCACCTACCTAAGTTCTGCTCTATCAGGCGAAAAGCAGTTTCTTTATTCACTAACCAATGAAAGCAAGAGATGAACAGAAGAACCTCCTACACCAGCTATAGAACAGGTAGGTCAGTGACTTGAAGTATTCTGAAAGTGTTGTCGAAGTAAGAACCGAGGAATCTCAGGTGATGAGATTGGTCAACTAGGACATAGGGCAGCAGGTAAAAGAACAAGTATTAACAAAATATGCTGCATCTTAAGTTATCTCAAGCTAATCTGTGGCCTATACGCAAGCCCAGAAAGTGGTTATCTTTCGTGAAAGATGTAACTACCACTTACCTGTGAGTTAGTGTATGTTTAGGCATTGTTTTAAATTTGTTTGCTTACTTCTTACAAACGGCATTTTTATAAGTGTATTTGAGGTAAAAATTACATCCTGCAATGTTATATTTGCTTAGACATTTTCCAATTTAGAAATTAATTTGTTATTTTATATTTGATTTTAAGACTAGAAATGCAAAGAATGTTTATTATCTTATTTACACAATATCATCATTGTGAGTGTTTCAGTCATCATTTACATGCAGTCATCTCCGAGGAAAGTTTTAAAGTTTCATGATTCCTGACATCTTTAAGGAAATAAGTCAATCATTTTTCTTTTCTGTTGAATATTGAAGGATAAATAAAGTGATATTTCACTTAGTTCTACAAGTAAGTATAAATCTGATTCAAAGTAGTAATGATAATAAAGAATCAATTGTAAATTCTTGATATTAAACTTTCTTTGTGCCTTCTTTTGTGACCACTGTAAAAGGAACAAGTAGGCCAAGGTCAGTTTTGAAGAAAGAAGATCATAAATTCTTATTTCCCTTCCACTCTTACAAATCTTCCAACAATTTCTCAAATAGGAATATTTTCTTTGTCCCTCTCTTATTATCTATGTGCTAAGTAGAAATATTGCTTCTTTAAAAAATAATAAAACAGAAATTACCAGTTAAAGTTCCCAGTCGGGAATATTTAAAATATAATGAGAATTTTTTTTTACACAAGTATTATCTGATGCTTTTCTCACACATCGATCTTGTTGGAATGTGTAATCTGAACATTTAATTTATGGGAAGCATATGGGTCTATCGTTCTTAACAACTTCTGTTTATTCGAATGAATCTGAAGCTGGCAACATTTTCCACTGAGTCTATAAACCTGAAGACAGCACATAGGGAGAGTTAGCAATAGGAATAGATTGCAAGACACCATCATTCACTGAAATCATCTACCGCACTGCCTCAGAGAAACTATCTGTTGTATGTTCCCAATGTTATAAATCATGAGTGAAAATAGGCTTTGTATATGTCTCCATAGGCTTACAGTTCAGCTGATCCTCCTGTTGCTGAGCTGGCTGCAGATGGTAAATCACTGCTTTGCCCTGTCGCTGAGGTTGGTGTTTGATCCATCAGGCAGTTCTGGCTTTCTCTTTCTAGGGCTGTAACTGCCATAAAAAGTGAACAGTAGAGCCAGAGCCAAAGAGAAATCACAATAGGACAACTCACAGAGAAGTGGTTTCCACCTTTAAGTGTTTAAAGTCAATGGCTAATTTCAAAAGAGAAGAAATCAAAACAAGAACTGTTACACAAAACATGTAAAAGGCATGTTGCCTCTTAGGGAAAATAGTATTGAATATAAAGTTATTAAAAATAGGCACTTAGGGGCAAAACATGTCAGGATGGAAAGGCCTTTCTGGTCTCATCTTGTTAGTTGTAGTATCAAATGGGTTGTGATACTGCTGAGCTACGTGAGACTCCATTTTCTCATTCATAAAAAAAGTCAATGAAACTCAGGAAAGCTCCATTATGTGATACACTGACATAACTGATATGATGTTAACACTGGCATTAAAACAATATTGGTTGAAACAGAAAGGTTACCATTGGCAATACCGAACCCAAAACATAAACAGTCCCTAATTCATATTTAATGGAAATAAATATTTATTAAGTAACTTTTAATATAAAAAAATAAAACTGTTATAAGTCTCTTTACAGCAAATATATAGTATGAGTGCTTTGGCTATCTTAAGTTAAAGGCCCTTTGTCATAAAATATATCCTCTGTTTCAGTGGAAGAAAAAAATAGGATGAATAAGCAAATGCAGCTGTATAGTGAAAAAAAGCCATATTAGAGGCAAAGTGAGTTGGGAATGTGCTTTCCGCCATTTATTTTAATAGTAACCATGTTATTTGGTTTACATGAATCCCTCGTGAGAAATTGAAAATAAGAGTTTCATAGGCAACAGTGAAATTCTTCCACATTCTCTCTAAAGCATACAAGATAGTATCTGTCACACAGCATAATTCTGTAAGAAAAATTAAAAACATAGTTTCGGGATAAAGTAAAAAGATCAGCCTTCACCAATATTGAGCAATAAAGCAGATTGTATCATTCTTATGGTTTGCTACTTCACTTTCTAAAGCAGGCATGACCTGAAGCACCCTGATTCTAAAGATGGGAAATGTGAATTTATCTCCCACTATTTTATTTCTGTAGAGATGTGTAGGTTTGTGAGTATATGTGAATGGGAAAAATAAAAGATATATTAGTGAACAATTATTATTTAATGAAGTGAGAAAATCTCCAGTCATTATGGATAATATTGAAGATATTGAAGAATGCTGAGAAGTGAAAAATGTTTTGAGTCTTTTGAGCCTTCAGTGTGTCTGCTTTTCATATTTATGATTAAATCACTATGGTTTGATGAGACATTTTATCCTAAGTGGCACTATTGAAGAGATTAATGAGCCAGGAAGCCTGGTGTATTAAATTAATGTTTTTTAAATTTAAAAATTTATCAAGATTAATAATAATTAAATTTACAGAATATACTAGGGTAACACCATGAAGATTAATATTAGCTCACTATAATAGCAATTTACTCTGTGTACTTGAATCAGTTATGAAAACCTCTCTGCCTTTGAACATCAAGATTTTAATTGTTTGGCTTTGTAATCATTGTTCAGAACTAAGAGTTTAACATAGAAAAGGATACTAAATGAAAATCCTGTGATTCTTAGAATTAAAAATTTAGTGTTTTGAATGGATGAAACATCATATTTGAAAGTCACAAATTCTTAAAACAGTTAACACATTTATTTTGCTGTTCTCAAGATACACAACTGGGCAGTTAGTGTTTATTATCTGTCCTATCAGTTCTTGGAATGTTTGCTTCATTTGGACTTGAATTTGTTTTATGTCTTCGTGAGCATCCATCACTAAGACACTCCTCTTAAAAGACCCAAGCCAAGCATCTTAATTTTTATTTATTTATTTATTTAGCCAAGCATCTTTAATGTTGACTTTTTGCCATGAGAAGAAGCATTTCAAGATGGATAATGATCAATTCATTAAGGAACTTTTCTAATAATTCCCAAAGGAAACCATCTCTTGCTTGTATTTCTTGTTTTGATTGATTTTGCTATCACTATATATTCTTGCCTGTGAATTACCTCTTCAGCATTGTTTCATTTTGGTGCACTGTTTTTATTTATTTGGTTTAAATATAGTTTTAATGTCATCATGTGAAGAACCATGAGGAATGTAAAAATTCACTAGGATTTTAACCCTTCAATGCCGAGTCCGAAAACATGGCCATATATTACAAAGTAGAAAAGTAAATAATAAAATTGAACTCAGTAGTGGAAATGCCATAATGCACATTAATAGAATTATGTTTCATGTTATTCTTTGTTGTCTCGAGGAAGCCCCACAGGCTACAATTCCCTTGTGCTATAAATGTTATCAATAATGTACTGGGAAGAAGGATCCCAAATTACTAAGTTATATTGTGAGTGCCAGTCATGATAAGCTAAGTATGAACAGGTTGCTCAAAGGAAGTTCTTTATTTCCAACCATTATCACTTGAAAGAGTAGAACTCAGCTCTATATATCCCTGCTTCTGAATTACCTCTCTCAATATCTTTAATAAGAGGTCCGAGTCTAAGACAATGCCTGACTGCAAAAAGAACCACAAGCTAAGTTACCTGATCCACACCCAAGAACAGAGCCTTCAAAGGAAATGCCTAACATCGCAACTGCTGGATATAGGATCACCTGTCAGTGCATCTCCAGTACACCTGTAGACAATTGTCAGCCAATCATGGGTCCTAAACCTCTGAGACCCCTCACCCCCACCTTTACTAGTATAAAAACCCTATTCTAATTGAGCTCGGGGCTCTAATTGAGCATTCCAATACATTGGACATGTATAGAGACTGAGTTAGCTAACTTGATTAAAATAAAGGCTCTTTGCTTTTATATATGTGACTCGGTCTCCTTAGTTGGCTTTTGCAGGGACTTGGCAGATTTTGGCATAACAATATCAGTTCAGAAAAATTCCTTGATTGATTAATATAGTTAATTTTGTTTGCTTGGGGGCAGTGTGACTATTAAACTGCAGATTTTAATTTAATTTTAAAAAGATAAAAATGTTAAAACACAATTTTAAGACTTATTATTCTTATTTTTTATTGGAGGAAACAATATTCTACATGGTATCAGCATAAAATGAACCTGTCATATTTTCTTGGTTTTATATTTTCGAGTACACTAATATTATTAACACATTCAAATACAAATCAGTTCAAATTTACTGAAGTGAAGTAGAATTGAAGGAAATGGGAGGGAGGCAATTGACATTGAAAACCTATTGTTTTAGGTCACCCTAAATACTGAGGATTTTTGCATACTTTGCATTAAATCTTTAAGATCTATGATATAGTTTGTGTTACATCTGAATTACACATGAAAACACAGAACATCATATGTATCAAGAAATTTGAAGATGAATTGGACTCCATATATATACCATATAATGAATGGATGCTTGCTTTTCTTATCCAAGTGTCTTGAATAGCGTAGAAGTGAGTCACTTAGATATTCCTGTAAAACAAACCCCTCCACAGAGGCTTCACCTTTATATCTGCTCCAGTGTTCTCACTGATAGATACTTCCAGTTTGTCTTCAAGCCAATGAGTCAATGAAGTGGGCGTATTAGAACTAAGCCGTTTGTATCTAACTCACACCTCTCTAACAGGTCATTTCCATGCCATCCCTTACAATGTGTCTTACTGTGGTTTTCTTAGTGTGGAAGTCTTTCTGAGACTCTTTTCATTACAGTTATTCTTTCTCTTTCATCAATGTCAAATTCAATTAGCAGTTTGATGTTTCTCTCATGTACTTCCCTTTCTCTTTTATCATTTACAGATTCTTCCAATAATATGGAGTTTCATTTGATCTCAAGCTCGGGGATGATCAAGATTAGACTCCATGCACAAATACTGGTCTGAGAAAGTAGATAGGGAAATACAGTTTGGAGACCCCATCATGACCCAGTGATTGTGAAAGAACTTACAAGGAATAGAACTGTATTATTTACTTTTTGTTGTTATAAAAAACATTATTAACAAAATAACTAATAAAAGTTTTTAGTTAGGCTTATGGTTACAGAAAGCTAATTTCTATTATGGCAGAGTAAAGGCCAAGTGACAGAAATACCTGAGAACTCACATCTCAATTCCACTAGCAGAATGCCAACTGTGCACCTAGGGTGGAAGGAGACTTTTGAAACCTCCAACACTCTCACAGTGACATACTCTCCCAAAAAGATCAAATCTCATCTTTCACAACCTTCCAACCAATGGTGATCAAGTATTCAAATATTTAAGGGAGTATCTTATAGAAACAACAACAAGAACACTGGCCAAGAATATATCCTGAACCCAAGTTTTAAGCCCTTTCCTGAACAGTAAACCCTGGGTAACCTAGAAAACAGTCTAGTAAAGAATAAAAGTGAGATGATTCAAACAAAGAAAAGGTATTGGAATAGTGATAGCAACAGCGACTTTAGATTAGATTAATTATTACTGTTTTGTGTTGACACTAGTGAGAAAGATAACGATAAAGTTAATTGGTAAGGAGAATGTGAAAAGCTAAGTGTGATAGTTAGTGGGCCCCTTTGGTAAAGTACGACGCCTTTCCTCAAGCGGTGGAATGACATATACAGTGATAGAAACTATAGCAGTTCATAATTAGAAGCGATATCTTGAAGATCTAGATGATCTGGCCATTCAGATTTGTTGTGATAAGACTTTCCAGATCTGAAATAGAAAAACACAACTGAAACAAGGAGTGAAGACCCATTGCCAGGAAGTCCTTTGAGACTTCAGCTTTATAGACTAACCTGAACCATCTTGTACTTAAAAGAGAGGCCTACCTGTCCCAGGCAGGACTTGCACCAGTTGTTTCCACATGTGGTAGCAACATCTCCTGTTGCTGATACCTTTGTTCTTAAGGAAACTGAGATCACTACAGGAGATGTTGCTACCCCATCTCTACTTTCAAGCACAATAGCTAGGGTAGAAGCTAACAGTAAACTGTCAGAGGTTGGGCTATGCCTGATGACTAAGCAATGAGAATACTTTCTAAGGATATAAATTATAACATTCTAGGGAGAACCAAAAGGAATGGGCACATTGACTGGAAGGGCAACTGCTAAAAGTGCAGACCAAAAACGTAGTCATATCTTCCAAAAGGAATGGACAGAATAGCATATAGGGATGAAATGCTGGAGTAGATATTATTATGGACGTTTTACTGGTGATCAGAAAGCAAGTGCAGGAGAGTTACTTCATTGAAGAGAATGCGAGAGCTGCTTCATTCTGCTTAAATGAGTCCTCACTAATGACATCCAAGGATCATCCTCTTGTGGGCTGCTCCCAGGGCTGATGGGAATAGTCCCAGCAGCACTGCAGTGGAGGCTCTTCTCTTTTCACTGCTGTGCCTTCACAGATGCCAGATCTGCTTTGTGGGCAACAAATCTCCTGACATTTTCCTGTTTCCTTTCTTCATGGCCCTTCAGAGGATTTTTCCCTTGATAAATTTCTTAAAAATCTAATTTTGTCTTGGCGTTCAGTTTTTATATGTCCTGAACAGACATACCACCTTAAGGCAAAAACAGTTTCTCAATCTTACAAATATATGGTGTGTATGGAAAGTCCATGCTTGGTAGTAAAACTTTTTGACCACAGAATTAAAAGTAAAAGCAATATCTATAAATTAAGAAACTTTGATTTTTCTAGTTACTCTGAAAACACATTAATCCTTTAAAATATGTTCAATGAAATGTCGAATGGTGTCTAGTTTATGTTAGCAAAACATTGATTAATTATTTAGCATTCTTCTATGAATTTATATAGTCATGTATATATGTATATTCCCCACCATATGTCAACTGTCTTTTTAAATTTCAGTAAGATTATTTCCTTTCATTTATGTCACATTATTTCTCAATGTACTTTTGACTTCTTTATAGGAAGAACTGGAGAAGTGATGACAGTTACAGTTAAGACACTTCAAAGACATGAATATTAGATATGCATTGTACTCTGCAATATTTACTTCTCCCCAATTTATGAGAATTCTTTAGTAACCTGCAAAGATTCAAGTTTTCTATAATTCTCCAACACTTTTACAAACCTCCCAACACTTTGAATTCTTGGTCTTTGAAAATTAAGGTTGTAAATATGTATCTGGATCATCAAAAGTTAAATAATCTGTACTATCTAAATACAGTATATTACACAAATATAGAAATTAAAACAATTTTAAATGCATTATTAGAAGTAGGTTGGATCCAGGACTTTAAAAATTCCCCTAATTTATTTGTCAGTAAACACATCCGAGTATGTTAAGTAGGAAGATATTTTCTTTGCATTGTAATAGGAGCAGTCAAAGAGAATTTGGGTCTCCTACACTTCATCCATGCTAGATAGGCATACACCTATCACAAAACCAGATCTTAGGTCCTTTTGTTATACTTCTGGGTATAACTTGTTTTCTCTTTTATTGCTAATAGTTCTCTAGTGCCTCCTGAAATGCACTAAAGTTAACATGTAACAATTTCAGATCTGTAGAATCCCTTATGCAATGGAACCTAGTTTATTTAAATAAAGAAGAAATCAGAACAGAATTATAAATCACAATGTGCCAGGCAACACTACATCTATAATTAGATGTCTTTCTTAAGACAAAAACAGGTTGTTAAATTATGTACATTAGTCATCTATTAGCTTGGTGCTTACTATCATTCTTTAGATTTTTTTTTTGTATTCATTAGAATTAGCTTTAATTTTTCAAAAACTCATATTAGTTTTTACTATATTGGGAAAATCACCAAATTAAGATGCATCTGTGGAAGAGTATCCTATTATTTACCATACATTAACTAAACAAATAGAATTGGAATGAACTTAGTTTTGTCATAATGTTATGGTCGTTGTGCCTCTGGGACAAAGATGTCAAAGATTCAGGATGATATAAAATTGGCTAACTTCACTCCCATGCATGATGAAAATCTTCATGATTACTTTTTTGTTATTATTTCTGAGAAATTCTAAATGGAAAACGAAGGCTGCAAAAGTACAGGAAAATGAAGCATGGAAGGTGTATTGAATGTCTGGTACATGCCAGGCAGTGAGATACATGTTTTCACAAATGCTATCTCTTTTAATTCTCCCAGCAGCAGTTTGACGTAATTATAATTGTTCTATTTTACAGCTATGGACACTTTGAGTTAGCAAGGTTAAGTGACTTAAGCAAAAGACTGATAAGTGACCTAAATAGAATTCAGGTGTTTCAGATAGCGAGCCGGTTCTATTTCCACAAAGTAAGATAAGCCACATGACTCTTTGTAATGTTCTCCAGTCTCATGATTCTATAATGAAGTTTGACATGCAGTTATTGGTCTGGAAAAATAATGTGACATCACTTAGTAGCAATAAGAACACTGAGTTAATGGTTTTTCTTCAAAGAGTTAGATAAGAAACAAGATTTATTCTGTGCTCTGGCCTGACCAGACTATAGCTCTGGCATATGGTATTCTGTAATATCTCTGAAATGGATGAGTCCCAGGACTGTGAATTCTTTGTGCCTTTATTCAGGCTCACATATTTCCTTCACATTTATTTTCTTGTAAAATCCTCCTTTACTTCCAAGCCATATTATGTAAGATCTTCTCCAAATTGTCTGTCTTCAAGAAGGGATTTGGAAAACTTTACCAGGAATTATCATATTTTCTATACTTAATTATATGTAATAATCCTTGTTGTTATGGTTATTCTTGGTTGTAAATTTAGAACTGAAATTGACTAAAGTCCAAACATCCAGCCACATCTCAGAGGTATTTTTCCTGATTGGAATAAATGGGTTGGGAAGGGCCACCTTCAAACTGGGCCATGCCCTTCCGATGACAGCATACGATGAAAGGACACAGAAGGAAGTAACTCCTGATCTTTGCCTCCTTGTGCTCACTCTTACTGGCATGTCCATTCCTTCACTGGCATTTGAGCCTACTTCTTGGAATTCTTGCAGATACAGAAGGCCACCTGCGACATCCAGCTTCATGGAACAAAGAATTATTGGATTTTTGGACCCTCCAACTAGGTCCAAATGAGGCTTCCAATATTGGTATAGTCAGAAAACAGCCTGTAAGACTCCCTAATATATGTATAAATTTATGCTTCTCATCAGTTCTGTTCTGGAGAACCCTAACTTTCAATTTTTGTTTTGTTGTTTTGAGACCAGATCTGAAAATGTGTCTCAGATTGAACTCAAGCAATGTCTCCTCATTTTGGCTTCCCTCCCCAGTTCTAGGGTTACAGAGTGTACCACTCTGCCTAGTAACAAGGGTGCTTTGAATTTAGCTATTTTGCATCCATTTATTGGAAGTTTTACTCTGGGTTATTAGTTTTACTCCACTTGAGAATAAATTGGGTCCAATGGCTTGTTTCTGATGAATATACTAAAGCAGAAATTGGATATCACTTCTAGGATTAAGATGCAAATACGTCATACCTTCCATTTTATTATTCAACGAAAATATTTTTCTAGAGCTTTCTCTCATAGCAATACTTTTAGCTATCCTTTGCATTAGACCCTATTGAAAGGACCTGTTATCCCAGACATCCGCTACTGAAACTTTTTAAGCTATGTGCAACAAACATGCCAGTGAGTTCATAGGCTAAACCCTGAGTAAACCTTATCTTACTATAATGGCAACAGTCCCAGAAGACATCGTAATAATAGGCTGGTATATTTCTAAGTCAGAGGAGTCAGAAAACCTTACCAGAGTTACTAATTCACAGGAAGTATGAGGCAATAAATGAAGTTATCACATTCCACTGAGTATTGCAATAGTTTCTTTTACACAAAAGTAAATAATTTAGTTTCTATATCATCAACACCCCTGCAGTATATTATTTATTATTGGAATTGGAAGGTATGATTATTATCTAAACCGACTCCAGTTGAATAGCCAGTATCTAGTACACAAGTTCTTAAAAGAACACTAGTACAGCCCGGGAATTGAATACCTAGAATGTAACAACTCTATCAACATTTATTATACAAATATTCTAAGGTACTTGTTATATTTACTAGGAGTTAGTATTACAAGTTTAAAGACAGAAGTTGGAAGTAAAAGATCAAATTATCTCGCTTCAGAGAATACTCATTGGAAAGACTTAGTGAGTAAAGAGTCCTCATTTCATGGATAACTGATAAAATGAATAATGCTACCATTCCAAGTTCACTTTGAGTGTAGGAAAATACATGCTCCTTTTCCACTCATAGGTGGTACTCGCCAACTGAAGGTGCACAGCAGGCCCTAAGACACAGTGTATTTCTTCCCTAGGACCGTATATTGTAGCCTGAATATGAAATACCATGAATGCAAATTTATAAGTAAATATAAAATTGTTTTATAATTCAAATCTACCAATCGCATGAGCTCTCAAATGTGTCATCTAATGCAGCCATGCCTCAGAACTTCAATGTATAACAAATAAAAACCACATGAAAGAGTGCTTGAATCTGAGATGTCATGGTTTCTGTAGCCCGTATTTATATCACATGCTGAAACTGACACAATTGGGTTTTTCTGAAGCCAATATTCTTATCTGAAAAGCAAAACAATTATGTCAGAAAAAATAAATATTTTATTGAAGAATTGTACAAGATTGTGGCTACATACTTGTTACAGCCTTAGAAAAATGTAACTATTACAATAAATTGGAAAGATTTCCCTTAGCTCATTGTTAAGTGTGTTTATGAAGAAAAGATGATGAAGATGGTATCTCTATAATTTATATATATAAAGAAAATTACATACAAATGTATATAATACATATAAATAAAAACCTATACATTTTTATAATGTTTGTGAATATATGCCAACATATATGTGTACTTCCTTTGTCTCTGCCTGAAGATTTTAATCAACTTTTTTTGACAATCTAACTAGAAAAATACTGTCTGTTCTACTTGATATCTGAAGATTTATATAGAACTACACAGAGATCTTCAAGCACAATGTGTGTATAAAGCAATTGTTGTGAGGTCAACATTTCTGCTCTGAGGTTTCTATGAGAACAGACTTCTGTTTGTTATACTAAGTGTGGTAATGAAACTTTCAAAACCAAACATTCATAATATTTTATGAAGCAGTAAAAATGAACAAATTAGACTAATTAAATAAACCACACAGCAAATTACTAAACAACATTAAACTTGTTTACTAAGGAATATTTATAGACATAGGATGCAATTGCTGAGTGAAAACAAACTAGTACAGCAGTTTTTGTAATTTAATAATTTATTAACTAGGTATATATAAATAGATAAAACAGCATTTTGGATGAATAGATATGCATGCTGAGACACACATCTGTACATGGATTTACATATACTATAAATATATCTGCTAATATGTCATGCTTATATAAAAATATTAAAAGTGCATGTACAATAATAGTACAATGTCTAAACAACATAATTCTGTGGTTCCATGTGAATATTTCCTACGTACTGCTGCACTTTCTATGTTGAATATACAGTAACTTTAGGTTTAATAAAAGCCAGTCTTTTCAAGTTGAAGTTAGATGAGATCTACTTCATGAATTAGTTCCTTCATTTAAGAAGCTAATCATATACTGGAGAAAGTTTATTTGGTTTATAATTTTTTTTTGCCATGCTAAGTGGCGGGGGGCATGGCTGCCAGGTTGAGTGATGGCCCAGGTTTACTTGCAGAGGACTGATCTTGGACATGAAAAGTAGTGCAGTTTTTCTCCCACTTGAATGACTTTTACCCTATTGCATGCAAAACCACTGCCACTTAAAGAATGCAGAAAATGCCTGACAAATACAACTGTTGCAGGAGGAAATTGCACCTTAGTCTGGGACACATAGGTGCGACTAATCCCTCATGCTAGATTTCTATCATGTATAAATTTGTCTTCTCTTCTTCATCTCCCCAGGGTATAATCCTTTATCTTTATAACATCTGTTCTAAAAACACATCCTCTTTCATCTTCTAAGACACTAATGGTTTACGTAGATTATTCTGCATATTGTCAGCTATTGTGAATACTAACTATACCAGACTTTGGTACTATGTACTCATCTCTGATATACCAAAGGAAGAAAGAAAGAAAGAAAGAAAGAAAGAAAGAAAGAAAGAAAGGAAGGAAGTAGAAACAAATTCTACTTTGAAAGTCAAGGGATGCCTTTGCATATGTTAAAATGGCATTTTTTTCACAGAATTTTATTTAATTTTTCTCACTGTTGTGAAACTATATGTCTTGGAACTATCATTATAAATTCTCATTCACCATATGTCGGCAACATTTCTAAAGTTCTCTCATTTGTATTGAAGAGCCTTTGAATATATAAGGAGCTTATAATGAAATTGCATTAATGGTTAAAATAAAGGACACTTAACCAAATTTAATTATAGCTTATATAAGTTGGATCATTTCTAGTATTTAAGAATAAAACTATGTTTCATAGAAATATTCACTTATATAATTAATGTTCTGGGATTCATCATTATCTGCAACACTTTTCTTTTTCCACTGGAAACAACTCAGTGACCAAGGTAAAGCTCTTACTAACACAGGGACTGCTTTCTTGTTTGGTAAAACTGGTTTTATAAAGCTAAAGGATTATGCCCTGGTAAAACTGATAAGCCCAAAGCCACAAGTAAGATTATCACATGAGGTAAGCATACTTATATTATATAATGAAAATATGGAGTTGTTATTGGGACAATTCAATGATGTCATTGCATAACCTAAGATGTCTGAAGAAGAGTTCCTTATGATGAAATGATAGAGGATGAACAGTTGGTGTTAATGACCCAATGATGAAAAAACACCAAAAAAATCATCTTAAACAAGAAGACTAATCAAACAGACCAATGTTTGAATGAATTTGGGGTGTTTGCATCTTTGATAAGAAGGTAACTACCTGTTCAATGAAATGACCTAGTGAAAAAAAGACTTTTCCCTCCAAGACTGATAACCTGCATTTGATTACCAGAATTCAGAGTATAAAAGGACAAAAAAGCAACGTAATACCTACAGATTTTATTGTGACCACAGTATGTGCTGTAGTAAATATAATGATAAAAGTAAAGAAAAGATCTGCTTATGGCAGCTGTCAGTCAGAAGGTGTATAGTTGTAGGCAATGAGATAAAGGAGAGTATCAAGACCATTGTCCACATGATCTTAAATGCCATGACAAAGTACTAGAATATCCTAACAAAAGCAAGAATTTCTTAGATGATAAAGAATTATTGTATAAGATGATTATATTATCCATCTTAGGAATTAAGTAAAGGTATCTTAGCTAGAATGCATAAAGAAAGAAGGTTGTAAAGATGTAAAGAAGGCAAAGAGCAAAGATACTGTCAGGTTCAAATATATTTAGATGTTAAACTGAACACTGATAGTCCTTGTCCACCATGTTAAACTATTTTCGCTTTCATTATTTTTAGTTTTATGCTATTTCTGTGTTGTACCTTTCTTTATTCACCAAAAGAGTTCATAAAGAATGTGCACCTCACGGAACTTTAAGATGAAGGGGAATTGGAAAAACAAAATGCTCAATTCTCTTCAACAGAACTGGACCAGTCTGAGGGTGCACAACTCAAATGACTTAGTCAAAGGCACCTTCTAGATCTATTCCGAAGAGAACTGGAACTGGAACATAGGACTACTGGCACCTGCCTAATGATCTCTTCATGTAATATTCTGAGTTATCTACAATTAGAATAGCTCAGAGGCTTGTTCTAATTAACAGTGAAACAGTGTCTGATTGGAACTCTTCCCTTAGATTGTGTTTCCATCTGTTCTTTCTGATAATTATAGATCTTTAAATATTTCCTGCAGCTTACAATGCCCTTCCCAGGTGAACTCTTTAAGTTTCGCTGCATTTTCTCTCATGAATACTGACAGCTGTGTAGACTCATGAACATAGTTTTAAGAAGAAAACAAACAGGTAGACTAGCAGGCTTTCCATATCATTGGCCAAACTGACACTTTCTATGTAGCAATGAACACGTGTGCTCTTTAGATAAATGAATGGCTCTGATATAATTTAATATTTCAGTAGAAAGTGGGCTCATGTAACCCATATTCCCTCATGCAAACTCTGACTCTGTCTTTTGAGGACAATTGGCCATGCAACTTTCTTATATTTTCATTAAATACATCACTTGTACATTACAGTAAAGGTCCTATGTTTTATTAATTATTTAATACAAGGCAGGCTCAATAAGTTACAGTCTTACTCCTATTAGGAGCACAAACATTTAAAACTGTTCCTACTAATCTTTCAGTGCTAGAACTGGGTTTTAGTCAATTTAGTACTGGATGAAAATCTCCAAGCTGTTGCCAAGACAAACTGACAGCAAGGTCCCATTGCTGAAGATAACACTTGCAGTATTCAGTCAACATGAAGAGATTGAGCTGCTGTCTATAAGAACTTTCACTGACATAGTGTCTATAGCATATAAATATACTCTGCAGATTACAATAAAACATGGTAAAAACTAACCCAGAACCAAAACCTTTGGTCTACAATCAGTCCTGCCTGCAAAATATGCTAAGACAATAGTGGCATAAATTTTGTGAGTGTAAACAATTGATATCTGACTTGATTTAAGGCCCACTCCATGAGATGGTACTGATACCTAACACTGTTTCCATGACAAAGAACCAGAGTATAGATTTCCCAGAGAACAAGGGTAAAACTAAATATTGTTCGTCTTAAAAAAAAGACCAAAATAATGACCCTTAATAATAATCTGCTATATTTTTAAATGAGAACCTTATCCAGTCAATATCAGAAAGACTTTTTCTTGTGATATTTTGTTTGTGATCTAACAAATAAAGCTTGCCTGAAGATAAGAGTGTGGAGATAAGCTACTAATTAGCTACAGAGCATAGGTGGTTGTTGCATGCACCTTCAATTCTAGCACTCAGGAGGCAGAGAGAGATGGATCTCTGTGAGTTCAACGCCACCCTGTGTTACACTAGATTGATCCAGTCTAAAAGAGAAACGGAGCTGGACATTAAACACACACACATAGTCAGAGTGAAACTTTTGAGCACACTGCTCTAAATCAGATGTCTCCATCAAATCCCTCCCCTCAGAGATCAGGCCCTGAAGAGGAAACAGAAGAAGTTTGGGAGACAGAGAGGATGGAAGACACCAGAAGAACAAGGTTCTCATAAACAACTTAGCAAAGCTCATTTGAACTCACACAGACTGAGGCAACAATCACAGGGCATGCACAGATCTGCCCCGGGTTCTCTACACATATACTGTGGCATTCTGTTCAGTTGGTAATTTTATGACTCCTGAATGTATAAATGAGTGTATCCCTGATTCTCGTATCTTCTTTTAGGGCTCTTCTATTTTTCTGTTTCCTCATCTTGTCCAACCTCAATACTTAAAAATAGTAGTTCACCAGTAAGCCTGGAGAGTAAGTAGAGGTTTGTACTTACACCACAGGTGTAACTGACAGAACATGACTCCATCTCTCTAGCTGCTGTAAAAAAAAAATGCATGTTAAATCAGTGCTTTGGGTCCTTGTATATTGATGAATAACTGGGAAGTTATCATAAGACTGTAGGAAAAATACAGAGATTCTTACTATTCTACACAGCATATGAACAAATGGAGAAATAGACATGGCATCCAAGAGAAACAGCAATAGTAGGTGATTCCTTGGTGTCTCATTAGGCATGGAAGAGAATAGATGGAAATGCAGTTATATTCCAGTCGATAGAAAGTGTTTATCTATAAATTCATGTGCTTGTAAATATAAGATCAAACTAATATTCTCTATAGAAAGCATATAAAATTCAATTATGGGTCAGGGTGTCCAAATAAATCTCTAGAAAAGACCAGACAGAAGCTATAACCTTTTTAGTAACAAGGGGACCAATTTATTAGAAGTGGAACTTAGGACAGGGGTCTGTTTGGGGAATTAGATAAAGACCTGGATAATTAACTGCATGACATAGACAACCCCAAATATTAGAACTCATTCATCTCTCTTTAGAGTCAGGTTGGGTCCTAGAATTCAGAAACACCAGAGCCAGTATACTGATGCCAAAGAGATAATCAAAGAGGCACCAACTAGTGCAAAAATTCAAACACATTTCTAAAAACACACTTCCTATGTGAAAATTAGATTAACTGTGAGTTTATTCTTCTTACTTTTATTTTATCTTCTACAACAATGTATTCATTAAAATCCAGTCTTTAAGTAGAGAACATCTATTTATTTGTATTTAAATGTATTTATGAGGTTCTTTAAAGTAAAATAATATAATGACCTGAAAACAGATTCATATAGCCATGGGAATTGGAAGTTACATTGTTTTTTACTTCCCAGTATGCAATGTCATTCTCTTTATTGTTCAGCTGTCACAGTGATAGTAAGAACCACATGCTCTTCTCATGATAATGTTTCAGTTCCATGGATCAATAAGGACTGAGCTCAGTGGTATAGTTAATATTTCTTAGATCACGTGTACTTTATTTATCTACTTATAGTTTAGCTTCATTTTCCCTGCTGTTTAAATCCACTGACTATGTACCATTCTCCATATCTTGGATAAACTGTGATATTTCTTATTATTGCCCATGTGTGGCCCTTCTCTCAGTCTTAGGCAATACCTTTTATTTTTTTTTCAGACCATGTTCCATATTTGACTTTGTATGAAAATCTTCCACAACCCTACTCTCCACGTTAGATAAAAAAAATCTTTAGATTAAAAAAACAGCAAAAATGAAAATGAAAATATAAAAACAAAACAACAAAAACATTATGCTTTTCACATAGCAAAATTCAGAAATAATTGTTTTGTTATCCATTTCCACAACAAACTGGGATCACCTAGTACAGAAAACATGTCATGATAAGTTTGTTGTAAATATATATGGGGTGACAAATTCAATGTTTTGATGGAACACATATTGCTACACATTAGTTGTATGACTTGGAAAAAGAAAACATGTCATGATAAGTTTGTTGTAAATATATATGGGGTGACAAATTCAATGTTTTGATGGAACACATATTGCTACACATTAGTTATATGACTTGGAAAAATATATGTTAAACTTCAGTTACTTATTTTTTAATGAATCTCCAGAGCTCTTGTTGTTAAAATAACAAAGACAATCAACTGTTACAAAGCATGTGGATGACTTAAAACAGTTGTCCCATTATGCATAAGGAAGGCAAGTAGCTGTCATTTGCTGAATTATTTTTGTACATGTCCATGTCTGAATTTATAGGATTTGGCTAGGATGGTACAGTAGTCTCACAGATTGCTGACATAGCAATGTGTATAGTTGAATCTATGCATATGTAAGAAGAACTGTGTGTTATGTATGCATGAAACCTCTTTGTTCCTTCTCAGCTGTGTTGAAAACAAATCTCCCTCCCTTGAAGTATGCATTTCACCCCATTCTGCTGTATCAATTTAAAGTAGTAATTTTTTCATCTTCATCTATTCTAGAGTGTGACCTTATTTATTTGTTTATTTAATTTCCTGAAGCAAATAAGCAGACAGAAAACTTAACCATCCTCATACTTGAGAAATTTAGAGCAACTGACCAGCCAGAATAAGGGACTCAGGATCCAAAGGAAAACAATAATGTCATATGTTGCGACACACACTTTTAGTTCTAGAAAATGGGAATCAGAGGCTAATTGAATGTCTTTGACTTCAAGGTCAGCCTGGAACATAGTGACTTCTAGAAAATCCATGGCTACATAATGTGCCCTTCTCTAAAACTAAAAAAGAGAAAAAAATTTGTTATAGACCTTGGAGCCTTGATATCAAAACTAACTTAGTTGTGCTTGTATGCTTTGTGATGCTCAGAATCTTTATTTCTAATTACACCTAAAGGAAGGGAATAATTAGGCCCCCTCTGAATAGTTGCAGATTCTGGAACAATAGTACCAATGCAGACAGACCAGAATAACATATGTTGAATATTTCTTTTAAAATAAATCAAGCTAACCAACTGTGAAATGAGATCAAGTCTCCTGTTTTGGAAAATGTCCCTCCTTCCTAAACTGGAATGTCATTATAAATATAGAAGCTTTTAGAAGCGTTTGAAATCAGTGTATGAACTGGAGATTCAGGGGAATGTAGACCTGACTGACATTCTTAACTTTTACCATCCTCTTCCTTTCCATTTCTGCAGCATCCCCAAGAGATGATACACTGGGATGCAGGCATTCCATTTCACGTTTGCAAGTGATTTTCCCATCTTCCTCCTGGCTCCTATTATCAGCTACTATGAGTATGGTGGGGGAACTAATGTTTGTTCAAAAACATCATGTCATCTCTTGAGAATCTTATGGTTGGAGTATTGTCCAGAAGTATGATAACCTCTAGATAGTCATATTGTATTAGGTATAAACGTATAAACACTCTTACCTCTTATACCAAGAAATGGAGAAGTGGCTCCTCCAAAGTTGAGTTAAGGAGTCCATTGGAAGAAATTGTCTTATCAACAGATCACAGAAAAAGTCATCCCTTGTTAGCACAAAGTATTGCAAAAAGAGACAAGTAGAATATAATTTAAGCAAATCTCAGGACGTGGCCCCCAAGTACATATGTAAAAAATGTGAATATGATAATTAAAAACAACTAGGAAACAAAACCAGTTTGAAAGGGTGAACAAATGCAACAACTAAATGCACAGCCTCTTTTTAATTCAATTTAACGTATTTTGCTGCTTTAAAGCAGTGAACCAGATGACAGTGGAAATGATCCTGTTAATCTTTTTTGGTATTTCTGTTTCTGAAACAGATAAACAAATAAATAAACAAAAGCCATATTAAACTAAAGAGATCAGAACTGTATAAAGGAATTGGTGAAGTGCCGGTCAACCTATGATGTGTCTATAGTATGGTTTCTACAATAACAGAAAAGATCCAAGTGTAACATCACTAAAGTATATTATGCAAATGGAAAAAAACAACTAGATTCAGGAGTATTTGATTTCTAGTTTGACTCTTAACATTATTTAGCTATATGGATTTAAATGTCTTTGGCTATGATTGTTCTATAAAAGTAAGAATTCAGTTTCAATCTCCATCTATGACTTAAGTGTTCATTAAAATATTGACAACCCTTATTTAGAAGATAGACATTTAAATCTGTTTCAAAAATAATAGTCATAAGAATAATATTCCTTCCTAGATAAGCAAATGTTTATGAGATGCTGCGTTTCAAAGATAATACATAGAAAAATTCATACAGTAACAGATTGTAAAATGGGTGGACAGATAACAAAAACATCATCTATATTCCCCCAATATAATTCAATGAGTATGTTTTCTGGTTATAAGCTATATCTGAATGAATCAATATGAAATAGTCAACACTGAAGACAGATCACAGAATCCCTGCCTCCATTCTTATTTTTATTTATTTCTTAAAATTTATTTTATTGCTTCAAGAAGAAAAGCAAATGAAAATGAAACTATGATCCTACAAATCTGTCTGCTGTCTGAACTGGAAATATATGGGAGGAAAATAAATGAAGAAAGAGATCTGCAATAGAGGAAGAAGGGAGGAGAAGATAGCTGTGTGCACTAATAACTACTCTGTCGGAAACTTCTTGATAAATTAATACTAAGATGATAGGCTTTAGCCCTGATATATCATTTCTGAATCATGTAGCCAAGATATTCATTTTACAACCATAGCTTTTAACCATTTTCTTTTTCTTACAGAAATATGTGCTCCAAAAAGAAGATATCTGTAATCCTTAACATTGACCCTTAGTCTGCGCCATTGAAATTCCTTGCATATTAAGTCTGTTATCCTTTCTGAAAACACAATATTGAAACATACTTAGCTGTACAAACTAATTGGTCCTTGAAAGTGGCTTCACTCATTTTTATTATATACACTTAGGCTCACTAAGTTTTGTGTGACACTTCCACCTCGATATGTAGAAAAGGCCAAGAAGTGTAAAAACATTTATGTTTACATATGGTGATCCACTATGATTCTTTCCTTTCTGTAGAATTCTTTTTTTATTTATTTTTCTATACATTTTTTCTCTGTTCCCCTCCCTATCTCTCTCCTCCCCACCTCTCACCTCCCCTTCAATCCTCTCCCAAAATCCCAATGTTCCCAATTTACTCAGGAGATCTTGTCTTTTTTGTATTTCCCATGTAGATTAGATTTATTTAAGTCTCTCTTAGTGTCCTCATTGTTGTCTAGGTCCTCTGGGATTGTGGTTTGTAGACTGGTTTGCTTTGCTTTATGTTTAAAACCCCCCTGTGAGTGAGTACATGTGATAATTGTCTTTTTATATCTGGGTTACCTCACTCAAAATAATGTTTTCTAGCTTCATCCATTTTCCTACAAAATTCAAGATGTCGTTATTTTATTTTTTTTTTCTGCTGTGTAGTAAGTTCTCCATTGTGTAAATGTACCACATTTTCCTTATCTGTTCCTTGGTCGAGGGGCATTTAGGTTGTTTCCAGGTTCTGGCTATGCCAAACAATGCTGCTATGAACATAGTCGAGCACATGCCCTTCTGACATGATTGAGCATCCTTTGGGTATATACCCAAAAGTGGTATTACTGAGTCTTGAGGAAGATTGTTTCCTAATTTTCTGAAAAATCATCACACTGATCTCCAAAGGGGCTGTACCAGCTTGCCTTCCCACCAGCAATGCAGGAGTGTTTCCTTTACCCCTCAACCTCTCCAGTATAAGCAGTCATCAGTGTTTTTGATCTTGGCCATTTTTACAGGTGTAAGATGGAATCTCAGTGTTGTGTTGATTTTCATTTCTCTGATGACTAAGAATGTTGAGCATTTCCTTGAGTGTCTTTCAGCTGTTTTAGATTCCTCTGTTGAGAGTTCTCTGTTTAGGTCTGTACTTCATTTTTTATTGGATTATTTGTTCATTTGATGACCAGTTCCTTGGGTTCTTTCAATATTTTGGAAATCAGACCTATGTCTGTTGTGGGGTTAGTGAAGATCTTTTCCCATTCTGTAGGCTGTCATTTTGTCTTGTTGACTGTGTCCTTTGCTTTACAGAAGTTTTCAGTTTCAAGAGGTCCCATTTATTAATTGTTTCTCTCAGTTTCTGTGATGCTGGGGTTATTGCACTTGTTACCCACCCTTACTAAGGATAAGTCATACTGTACTATAAATAGTTGCTTTCTGACAATCCTCTTTATTAGAGAGAAATTTTTTTAGAATGTAGGGTATAATTATTTTTTCTGTGTAGATATATCACCCTACTTCAATGTCAAATAAATTAATTACATATCATAAATGAATGCTCCATCATAAAACTGTAAGTTATATTTGAGGCTATTGTATGATAAGTAAGCTACATTGGAATAAGTCTGGCAACATTAAAACCAGAAATTTTTAATTGCTGTACTGAGTCCATCTGCTCTTTGGTCTTAAAATGTTAAGGCATATAGTCATGGATTCTGTGGTTGCCTCCAGGGGCCATGTAGAAATTCAGGACAGTCCATTAATGTTCAGAATGAATAGGGGAGGTACCCTGAGGTTGCACTTCAAGTGGAGGAACTTTTATTACATGGGGACTATGAAGAGAGGGAAAGTCATTTTTTTTCAGCAGTGTATTTTATGTCAGGCTGTCCATTCTCTAATAGATGGTATTATGCACAGAAAGGCAATTCTAATTGGATACAAGGGGTTATAAAATAATAATGATGATAATAATAGGTAATGATGATGATGGTGGTGGTGGTGATGAATGATGTTGATGACAACAACGTTAAGTTGGGAGGAAGATGGGTATAGGTACCCACGAAGAGTTAGAGTGACAAAGTAGGGAATAGATATGAGCTAAACATAGTGTATTCATGTATCACATTACCAAAGAATAAAATAAACATAAGATACTACAAAGCATCTTTGAGAGATAAAAGTATTTTTTTTTATTATGGCTCAAGATATTTTTTTCTTTTTTTCTTTATTATTTTTTTCATTTTTTTGAGACAGGGTTTTTCTGTAGCTTTTGGTGGCTGTCCTGTTCTTGCCTCTGCCTCCTGAATGCTGGGATTAAAGGCATGCGCCACCACCCATCTAAGACACATTTTGCTTATACAAAGACAGAAGGATATTGAGACTGTGAATAAGAGCAACTCAAAACAAATGCTCCTGACTGAAAGCAAGCAAAGTGAATTCCTGCTTGACCTAATGAAACATAAAGGCAAACTAAAAATTGGAGACAAGGCAATATATGGATAGAATGATTACAGAGTGTAGCCTGTAGTTAGGGATGATTTTGAAAGGGAATACTCAGTAAAAAATAAGAGGCAAGTGTAATAGCAATAATTGTGATTTTTCTCAGATGAACCGGACGTTCACACCTTGCACTCTGTTGCAGCTCTGTAGCTATGTAGCAAGTAGCAAGTGTTCTTGCTAAAAGCTGTATTGTATGTATTGTATGTCTTCACACCAACCAAAAATATTTTTTTTTCTTTTTCAAGACAGGGTTTCTCTGTGTTTTTTTTGGATCCTGTCCTGGAACTAGCTCTTGTAGACCAGGCTGGTCTTGAACTCACAGAGATCCACCTGCCTCTGCCTCCCAAGTGCTGGGATTAAAGGCGTGTGCCACCACCGCCCGGCTCCAACCAAAAATATTTTAAGTACAAGATCTTATTTGTTTTTCTTTTTGTTTTCTAACTTAAGTTTTGACTCTTGAAATTCTCTCTATACCTCATCCCTTTCTTCTATCTGAAAGAACATGCAAAATGTAGCCACCAGCAAGCAACTAAGCTCTAAAGGAAACAACACATTGTACATATAGAAAAGAAAATATATTTGACTGGGAAATATACTTACATAAAGAATGGGAATTTAGAATTTCCAGTACATTTTAAAGCCTATATCTGTTTTTGACAGAAAGATACATGGGAATTTAGACTTTTACAGTAATCTCACCCCAAAACTATATTTTTTCTTACTCCATCCATTCTTTCTTCCTCTGTCTTGTCCCCCAAGTTTCTGTATATCTTTTGTGCACATGAATTTCACCCAAAGAAAAGTACCAAGAAAATGAAAATGATTGTTTTGGGTCCCATGAGTAGCGGACATACTAAGTAGAACACAGCACTAAGAAGACTTTATCATGTCTTTTTATTTATAAAAGGGAGTTCAGAGGTAGGTAAGACACATAGCAGCATGGTTCTAAACTTTATATACTATTTTGTACTTATAGATAATGAACATACAATTTTTATGTGGGACTTTTTGTGAGAACAAATATTTGTTTCTGTGTTGCTCATCAGTGAAAACAAGATCCTAGAAAATAATCTAGAAAATAAAATTAAAAACCCTAAAAATAAATTATCAGTATACGGCATATTTAACTTGGCAGTGTTATTCTTATTTACCTCAAAGCTACTAAATAAAAGTTTCTTATAAGAACTGGCTATTTATGAAAGAAATACTATATTTCAAAAACTTTTAGGAAAGGAATGCTATACCTAGAGTGCATGAGCTTCTTAAAATTATTCTGAGCAATCTCAACACCATCAAGATTATGTTCATAGATATTTTTACACATTAAATTAAATAGCCATATCCTATAGTGCTTTACATACACTTCTTTCTCACACATTTTAAGGTATAATTACATAATAAAATTCCTTTACAGAAAGTATTAAAATTTTTATTTTATAAGTAAATAAATACTTTTTTTTAGTGTTGTGCAACCATTACAGAATCTAACTGGAGAGCCTTTTTTGTCTTCCAAAAATGTTTACTGATGCCCATTTCTAGCTACTTCTTTGTATATCTAAATTTTGCATCTTTCACTCTTTATCTATATTTCCAATATCTTGGAAATAATTAGTTTATAGGCAAATATAGAGTCACTTTGCAAATAAATCTCTCATTTCAGAAAAAAAGAAATGAGGAAGTTGCATCTTGGAAACTGTGGCTACTTGCAAAAACTGATTTAAGTAAGGGATGAAGCTAGTGTTACAGCCAGATGAGAGACTAAGGAGAATTTGCTCATAAATATTTTTCTGGTGATGGTGGTAGTAGTGGTGGGATGTGTGTGTATGTGTGTGCATATGTGTGTGTGTGTATTTGTGTAGGTGTATGCAGGTAATGATCTGTGGATGGGAACAAATCTTAATACAGGGTTCCTGGAAGGTGACTATAACCAGGAACATTATGTTACATAGCTTTTTTGACTCTACAACTAATTAACTTTCATAGCCATTCAATTTTCTTTTGACTATGCTTATACTTTTCCTCTATCCATATTTTTTTGTCTCTACTACTTCTAACTTAATTCATGAAAACCAATACCTCTTCTTATATTTGTTGTCATAAACTTTTAAATCAAGTTACAGAACCGCTTGGATTTTTATTGGCCAGTTGTGGAGTAAACAAGAAAAAGAATGAGCAGGTGCCAACAAGTCTAATTTGAAAATGTCCCCATCTTCAAAGTAAGTCACTGCTCTAGATATCATCTCATAGACCAGAGCATAATCATTCTCTTCCCACTGATGAGTGAACCTCATCAAAATTGCTGTCCACTATCATTCAGCTTCCTAGACTGACACATTTTCTTTTCTGATATCCATATTATAACTTTTATCCATATTTTAAAATTTGAGTTTTCAGTATTTCAAAACTAATTTCAAGTGATACTCATATCCATAAGAATTTTTTAATACAACCTTTTCACATTTTACATAGCTATCCCTATTCCCACTACCTACCCTCCTCCCACCCTATCCTTCCCTCCAACCCAACCCGCATCTTCTCCTTAGAAAGGGTAAGGCTTCCCATAAGTAGCAAACAAAATCTGACACTTTACTTCGAGGTAAGACCAAAGCCCCCCTTCTTATATCTAGACTGAGTAAGGTATCCCTCCAAAGAGAATGGGCTCCTGGATGCCAGTCAAAGCAGCAGGGATAATTTCTGGTCCCACTGCCAGTGGCTCTACCGACTGCCCAAATCTTTCAACTGTTCCCCACATTCAGCGGGCTTTGTTTGGTCTTATGCAGGTACACCTACTTTCAGAGTTAGTGAGCTCTCAGTAGCTCAGGTCACCTGTTTATATGTGCATCACCATCATGGCCTTGACCTCTTTGTCAATATTATCACTCCTCCCTCTTTTGAGTAGTCTCCCATAGCTCATTTCAATGTTTCATTATAGATCTCTCTATCTGTTTTCATCAGTTGCTGGTTGAAGGTTCTATGATGCTAATTAAGGTAGTCATCAGTCTGATGACAGGGGAAGGCAAATTTAGGTGTCCTCTCTTCTGTTGCTTAGAATCTTAGAACTGAAAAAGAACATTTTCACGCTCTAAATGTATTTTTATTTAAACTTTTTCTTCATTTCTTCCTACTTGTTGTTCTTCCTGTTTAAGAAGCCATGCTTCATATAGTTAACTTTTTCCTCATTTTGACTGTTAAGTTCTTTTGGCATTCATTCTAATTGGTCATTTTTAAAAGAGATCCTTCTTTGTTCTCTAAGCTTGGGTAGGAGTTACAGTGTTTAGTGATATTCACTGCTGTTTTTGTGAAATAGTTCTCATATTAACAAAAGAACCAAACTCCAGCGCATGAGTAAGCAAGACTAAGAGCAGTTCAGCTCAGTTTACTTACTTAGTCGCAGACTGTGAACTAGATACATGCTTAGTTTCACTTAGTAGATTTGCCTAGATTCTTAACTGTGAGACAACAATGAGTTTAGCTTCTGGGGCAAGATTGTAATTTATGTCATAGAAGTCCCTGTCTTTGGAGCTGAATCAGGATCATTAGTCAGTAGTAATACAGTCTTACCTCCAAAAGAAGTAGAGATCTGGTACAAGAACAGGACAGTGTCTGAGAATACTGATACAGTGTTAAAAGTACCACACACCCACTATTAGTTATAGCATGGATGGCTAATAAAAAAGGTTTCTACCACAGGATATCACTTTTATACTATAGTAGAAATAAAATTACATTGTCAATGACATCATATTCCATTGTCAAAATCACAGTATGAATGCATAGAAAGACTAAGACTCCAGCAAGACTAAGTCCAGGACTCTGCACAATACAGGGTTGGTCATGTCATCTTCTCAGAGCCATTAGATACCGGGAGCATATTTGAAAATCTATGACTCCCAAGCATAATACCTTACTTGAAATAGACAAGAAAAGACAGCAATATGCCAAACTAAGCCTTAAGAGGAACAGTATGATCTTTTCTCCTGTTTATTAGATTCACCAGCATATAGGCAATCAAAAAGTCAGTATCCAATTTAATATTTAAACTACACACAGGTTTTTCCCCATCAGAAGAAATATGAAATGATATCTAATTATTTACAATGTATCTGGAAACACAAACAAAGTTAGAAAATTAGCACTATAGCTGTTATTGGAGTAATTTCTTCATGATTCAAAATGTTTAATTCTTAAAGGATGCTAGCATTTTCTTATTAACTAATAAAATTGCAAATAATACCTAAATTTAGTGCCACCACATTTAAATTATTGTCTCTTTACTTTTCAATGGTGGAAGAAGTTTATAAAATATAAAAATATATCCCTTAATCCACTGAATTTCACAGACTACCTTATAAGAATTTAACTGCATATTCTTTCCATAAATTTAAGTCTCTAGATTCGCATTGCAAAAAAGTCGGCAATAATCTTTATTTTTTTCTGTTTTGCAGGTATCAATAGTCAAATAAATATGCCAACCTTATTTACAGGATACTTCAGTGATGATATGTTTAGCTTTACAATGCAGCACAGATGAACATATCCCATTAAAAAGCAAATCCTCAATTTTCCAATTTTGAATCATTCAGTACTTTCAAAATAATTACAGATGATGAAATTTCTGACATCGATGAGAATGTAATCAAAAATATTAACCTGGATATAAAGGACTTTCATTTCACAAACAGATAGGTAAATGGGCATTCACTTTAAACCCTTGCCTCACAATATTTTGCTATGAAGTAGTTAAACGCATTTTGATAGCTACCTTAGACTCAGTAATACTATTTCCTTTTGTGAAATGAACTATTTCAGAAGTTTTACTACCACTTAAATATGACTTTGTTTTCAGATACTATTACTTAGCATAATTGGGCAAGTAAGCAATATTATTATTTTTAATACTGTTTACCTCCTTAAATCTATCCTACTCCTTTTATTTTTATTGCTTTGAATATTTTCCCTTTTCTTTTCCCTGAAACGATTATTTTTGAGGCATGAAAATATGTGCTTTGGGACATCTAAGCAGGATAATTACACAGAATTTTGTCTCGTCAAATGTCAATGAGTTCAACTACAGATATTCCAGTGAAAACTATAGCTCAGAAAAATTCTGTGGCAATTTGTTTACTGTACAGCTGAAGTTTTGTCTTGTAACATTGATGATTAAAATACCATCAGGGCATTGGATCATTGAACCATATTGTTCCATCAGAAATGTTTCTAATGATATTGTTGCTTTTCATTATTAATAAAATTGTCTTCAAAGACTATCTGCCAATAAATTTGGCTGTGTTTTAAACCTTGTTGACGTTCTTAGCCATGTTTCTCTGTATTTAATTGTGTTTTGCTTCTGTATTATCAACATCAGTTTTTTTTATGTCTCTGTGCAGCTTGCATTTTATAAGAGTGATGTATTGTTTTAGCAACACCTAACAAAGCGTGTTTCAATTAAAATTATAATTCTTAAGTGTGAAACATTGGTTTCCCTAAAATTTTATATATTCTTAGGAAAGTGAAGACTACAAATGAAAATCTGCCTGCAGTAATAATGTCTCTAGAAAAAATATATATCCTGGGTAAGAGAGGTGGCTTAGCAGAATAAAACATTTGCAGTGAAGCATGATAAGCAGAATTTGAATCTCAGGACCCACATGGTGGAAGAAAGGACCAGCCCTTACAAACTGTTCTCTGTCTTCTATTCACATAGACAGTACAGCATGCCCACTACTCACACAATACCTAAATAAATAAATAAATATATAAATGCAACTTAAAAATAAAATAAAATTATGTACCACCTAATCTCATTTAACAATCAAATGACAATGAATGCTACAAAACAATCTAGACTTCCTCATCCTCTGGTAATTCTTCAGAAAATTAGGAAACAACCTACCTTAAGACCCAGCAATACCACCTTTAGGTATATACCCAAAGGATGCCCAATCATAGCACAGACACATGCACTCAACTATGTCATAACAGCATTGCTTGTCCTAGGCAGAATCTGAAAACATCCTAAATGCCCCTGGTCCAAAGAATTGATGAGCAAAATGTGATACATTTACACAGTGAAGTACTGCACAGCAGAAAAATAAAATTGAAATTTATGGGGAAATGGATGGATCTAGAAAACATCATATTGAGTGAAGTAACCCAGACCCAGAAAGACAACTATTATATGTACTCACTCACTTATAAGTGGTTTTTAGACATGACACAAAGAGACAATTCACAATCCCAGAGGACCTAGACAACCAAGAGAACACTAAAAAAGACATATAAGTATCTTCTGTACATGGGAAGTAGAAAAAGACAAGATATCCTGAGTAAATTAGGAAAATGGAGACCATGAAAGAGGGTAGAATGGAAGAGAAGAGGAAAGGAGGGGAGTGGAGAAAAATATATAACTCAATAAAAACAATTAAAAAAAAGAAAAGCAAAAAAAAATTTACTACACTGTTTGGCCAATAGCTTACGTGTATTTCTAGCTAGCTCTTATATCTTAAATTAACCATTTTTATTATTCTGTATATCACTAGGAGGCTGTTGCTTACCAGGCAAAGTACTGACATCTGTCTCCTTCAACAGCTACATGGAATCTCTGTTTCTTTCTCTGCCTGGCTTTAATATGCTAAGCAATTGGCTGAAACAGCCTTATTCATCAACCAATCAAAGCAACACATATATAGAAGGCTATTCTACATCAGGCTTGGTTACAGTTGTTATTGGTAATGTTAAAAAAAATATTTTAAAAAGCTGAATAAAGCAGATTAAACTCCAGAATCTCATTTTGAGAGAAAAAAAGGGGGAAATGTAGAAATGATAAGATAAAAATGTAGGTTATTGAATCTATAATCTAATAACACAACATTTATTCTCAAAATATTCCATATGGGTATTGAATTTGGTTTTCTGATAAAAATTTAAAGTTTATTTTGTTATACAGTATGTATGTTTCTATTTTTCTTTAAGGTATTATGTTTATGCAGCTCATTTAAAATATAATATGTAATTAAGAAATACAGATTAATAGTAATCTGCAATAGTCAAACTTTTAGTCATACTAGGTATGTTTTGAACATCATACACAGATACATATGTAGATAGATGGTCTTCAAGCACTTCAAATATTTATAGAATACAGCATTTAATATATTTAATAACCTAAGGCTTTTCATGACAATGAGTCACATTTGCTCTTATCAGCACCAATCTAATCCAAAGAAGATGATGGGCATAAAATAAACTCCATATGGAGTTTTCTTTCTTTGTAGAAAAGGTCAATGACTGGGCAACTAACTGCCCTTGCCTAAGTTTCTAACAATATGTTGTCCAAACTGGATCACCAGGTTGCAAATAAGTCAACTGCCAAACTTTGCCAAGACAAGGTAGGTCAGTGCTGCAAATTTCCCTGTTCCTCAAAAATGTCTGTCAAATATACTAGACCTGTAGGACAATGATGGATGCCCCAATATCACCAAAGAACCTAAGGTAACTGTATCGACAGCCAGATGTCCCTGTTGTTTGTTAATATTTCCCCCTCCTGGGGTTTTTGAAAAAGTTGAAGACTAGATAGTTATAGTTAAAGTTTTTCTTAGTTTTTATAAAAGGTGTATTATGTATAAAAGTTTAGAGTCAAAAAGAGAAGATAAATAATAGAACAATTTCTCAAAATTGTGAAATTCAAATGGACTAGGTATTAAAACTAATTCTTACTTGATAAGTGTTTGTTGTGTATAATCTTAAAGTACTAAAATTAAAAACCTTCCTTTTTAGTTAGATAGAAAAAGAACAATGCTGTGGAATAATCCTTTTGTACACTGTGAAGATTTGCCACTGTGATTGGTTTAATAAAGGAACTTGACTGGACAATAGCTGAGTGGGATAAATTTAGGTGGAAAAGACAAACTGAGAATGATGGGAAGAAGAAAGACAGAGTTAGAAGCATCATGAGCAGATAAAGAAAGAAGCAAGATGGGAATGCTGTACTGAGAAAAGGTACCAGGCTATGTGGCAAAGCATAGAAAAGAAATAGTTTAAAATGTAATAATTAGCTAGTAACTAGCCTAAGCTGTTGGCTGAGCATTTACTATTAATGTTAGGCTTCTCAATGATTATTTGGGAATGGCTTCCATGCAGGAAAACCCTACCTACAAGTGGCATGGAGGAGCAAATGAAGTGAGATAAAGAGCTTCTGTGGACTAAAGAATGAGAATACTGGGTTGGATGATAGTTCTTCAGATTGTAGTAAAGAGGTAATGCCATCTGTGTGCTGGCAGAGACATCAGAGAAAAGTCAAACCCAAGGCTAGGAAAGATTAGTTTGGCTTAGATGGATGGGACAATGAGTTCAGTAATCAAAAAATTTTACACTACACCATAAATGGGCACTTCAGCAAATGTTATAAACTACAGGAACCAAACTGTATCGGAAAGCAGAGAAGCTGTACCCACTGAAAAGATAAGTTTCAGTTAGCTACCCAGATTATTTTCAAACACTAATCCAATCCACATTCAGAGCCCCGTTACAAATTCTGCAAGAGATATGGTTGGAGTGGGCCTTGAGATTTCTCATCAGCAGCTTATTCCACTGACCCAGTGACTGTAGGCACTACTAGTCTCAGAAATCACACTTTGAGATTGACTGAATAGTCCTAGAAAAGCAAACACTGTAATGAGGAAATCTTGTTCTCATATTTCAACATAATTAATACATACTACATGTTCACAGGTAGAACCCTAACCAGATAAAAATTCATGAACTTGTTTTGTTTAATTTATTCAGGTCATTAGGTGATATATTCTCTCTCCTTTGCCAGACTAACCTTCAAGACTTCATGCTCTAGTATACACAGCTTGTTTCTGTAGTTGTTATCTAGCAAAAGGTACTCAGCAGTCCTACTACCTAAAAATAGTTATGCCAGCTTTGCCTAGTATACCTTGCCTCTGTATGAGAGAATGCTATCTATTTAAAGCATTGCTCCAGGATATTCTTTCTCTTCTTTGAATGGAGAGCTTAATCTTACTGAAAACACATTTCTCTCTCAAGAGTGCTCTTGAATAAATATAGCAGAAATTCTGACTCTAGTGGGGCTTTCTGATACTCCTTTGAATAGGGCAAATTTATTAATCAATACAAATTACAATTTTTCAACCAACCAACACTACGGCAAGCCAAGTACAATTTCTGAAGAATTAGTATTCAGAAGCTAAGCTCTGGTAATGGTATGAACACAGGAAATGCAGATAGAGATGCTGTCCAAACACATCAGACAAAGAGCTGTTTTAGAGAGATTTGACAGAGAAAAGTTTATATGGCCAAGAATTTAGTGCACATTTTTAAGAATTAGTTTGATTAAAGAGCCTTAAAAAATTAGGTATAGGTATATTGTATAATGTTTGGTGTGTATGTGCACACATGCACGCACACACACACACACACACACACACAGAGGGAGAGAGAGGAAGAGAGAGAGAGAGAGAGAGAGAGAGAGAGAGAGAGAGCGGGCTAATAGCTCCTCAGTCAGGATTATATTTTTGTGCATCCTTACAAAGTCTCTTTGCATGTATAAAGACAACAATACGATTTGTATATATAGAAAGGCATGCAGTTACAAATTTTGTATAAATGTATTTATTATATAAATAAGCACCCATTTTAGGTATCCACATACAAGAGGTAATGGTACAATTAGAGGAAACCTCAGAGGCACAGACATGTGGTGATAAAGTGAAAGTTGCTGACCTGTGAATTTACTGTTAAGTTATTGCATGCAATTTCTGTGTGTGACAGGATAGGACAATTATCTTTTATAAATTCAGTTTATGCATTTGCAAAATAAGAAAGCTGCAAATGATGTTTAAAGAATTTTCTGAACATGTATTCCCTATGTATAAAAGACTTAAAGTAGTGGAGGGATGCATTTTCATTTGTGAATGCTTTATCCCCTGCATATTGACATTGAAAAATGTTCAAATTGTTTAAAAACTCATGCCACTTTTGAACTAAAACTGAAACCCGTATCCCTCAGATGTATTGAAATGTTTTAAATAATTTAACTATCACTGAGATGAATCAAAGATAATTTTAAAACAAAATTCTATTTTTATTTTGCAGATGAGTTTTTTTTTCCCAATTACATAACATAAGATGTGAATCAAGATGTTTACTGAAGCTTTGGAATCTCATGTACTATATAAGCGACTTTCAACCTCATGTTCTTGGTCTATTCTTCAATCCTTCATCACCATGTTAGTGCTTTTACCATTGCAGTGTCTATGATGTACTATAAAAATTTCCATCTAAATGTCACTGCTTGAATGACTGAGTAAGATATAAGGAGCAAACTTTTCTCAACTCTTTTCTATATTCCCAGTTCTTCTTTCTGCTGGACTGATTATATATACCCTCTTACATAATCCTCATTACAGCCCTAGGAGAAAGGTAAAACAATTATTCTCATTTTATAGATGAGGAAACAAGAGCTTTTAGAGATACTGGGGACCTTGCCTTTGGGAACCATTAATACTTCCATAGACTTAGTTTGTCTCTTATTTTCTCTGACAGAGTTCCTGTGCCAATTTCACCACACCAGGATGCTTTCTCTGATAGCACTCAAAGGGAGGAGCAGATATTAAAGGCTCAACTATAAGGTGGCTATGATTAGGCACACATCTTCCAGTTTCACTTTACTTAATTCTTAAAATATGAGGTAGACAATGGCATACTTTAAGATATAAAGATGTAAAGGAATGTAAATACAGTGAAAAAAGTGACCAGATCTCAGACTCATAGCAACTTCTGTTATATATATAGTTGTTCAATCATCTAAAATATTTCTAAGTAACTTTCTTTCTTTTTTTTTTTTTTGGATTTTTCGAGACAGGGTTTCTCTGTAGCTTTTGGTTCCTGTCCTGGAACTAGCTCTTGTAGACCAGGCTGGCCTCGAACTCACAGAGATCCGCCTGCCTCCGCCTCCCGAGTGCTGGGATTAAAGGCGTGCGCCACCACCGCCCGGCTCTAAGTAACTTTCAAAATGACAAGCAACTTTGCTCTCATTTTCAATATCTGTATTTCTCTAGATACATTAGAAAATATAGCAAAACCAATACACTTTGAACTGCCTAAAAATACTTACTAATATTTTAAATAGTCACCAAACATGTAACTTAGACAAATAGCAAACAAAAGGATAGCAATAATTTGAACTTTAATTTATATTTAACTGATACTTAGAGATTAAATTTTATGAGTGTATGATATTTTCTCATATGTTTTTATAATTTTTTAATTTATATTTATACAACCATACAACACTGTCCTCAATCTTCTCCTGTAACAAAAATGATTAAATAAAAGTTGGGATTTGAAGAATCTTGCTTATAGTGTTTGGTAAGGAGAAAGGCTAAACCAAATGAATAAATTTAGTGAAATTAGCATTAATTTAGAGAACCAATTTAATAAATTAGTCATGGTGATTAAGAATTAGGATGCTAGTCTTACAAAGAAGATAGAGAAACTGTTGCAATATAATTTGTGAATATTATAGTGGTACTAAATGGCTTCACAAAGATTTTTCAATATCTAGAGGAAAATATACTATAAAAAGTGTACATAACAAGATATTGAAAGCCAACTAAGTCAACCAAAATATGACAGTGCTTTTTATGTGAACCCATAGTGTTTGTTCCAGGAGTGTATGCCTTCAACCCCATCTTTCTGCTCCACTTCTTCTTTTTCATCTCTCTTCAATGACATACTGCTTATTCTTTTCTTTTTCCTATCCCCTCTCTTCTCTTCTATACTCTCAGAAAGATTCTTTGGTGGAATATATATGTGGTCCTAGAGTACTAAAAGAAGCTAGTATGTTTAAAACATATAGACATTGGGTGTTACTTTTTCTTTTTCTTCATTTTATTCTTTTTCTCCCAGGTCCAACAGCTGCTTTTGTACTTGACCAACTTTCTTTGGGTAGAGGAATGGCAAGAAACACACTGTGTGTATTTCTGTTATTTTCAAAAGAGAAAAGTTCTTAGGGAGCAGTTAAGAACTTTCAGTTTAATTGGAGGGAGAAGAAGTATGTTTTGTCAGAAGAAGCATAGGAACTGGGAAGAGGCCATACCAAGGAAAACATTTCTCTAGAGTAGAACACAAACAGTTAAGACCACAGGGACTTGCAGGGGTGGTTGTGGGCTGCATTCAACTCCAGATATTAAATGCTCTTCCACACTAAGTGTTTTGTAATCCAAGTACAGTACAGAAACTGACATCAGACACAAAGGGACCATGAATGCAAAAAAAAAAAAAAAGACCTTAGTCTTGGCTTTTTGGAATGATAAACAATGACATTAAAGTGTAAATTTATATTTTCCTTATCCATTGTTTGGCTGAGGAGCATCTAGGCAGTTTCCAGGTTCTGGCTATGACAAACAGTGCTGCTATGAACATTGTTGGATACATGTCCTTGTGGCCTAATAGGGCAGAACTTAGGTAGTTGGGGAAGACAGAACTGAACTCTGGGAGGAAGAAAGTAGTCAGGAGATGCCATGGACCTTCTGCCAGAGATAGACGTGCTGAGACTTTGGTGGTAGGCCACGACCTTGTGGTGATAAACAGATTAATAGAAATGGGTTAAATTAGCATGTAAGAGTTAGCCAATAAGAAGTCAGAGGTAATGGACCAAACAGTGATTTAATTAATACAGTTTCTGTGTGGTTACTCTAGGGCTAAGCTAGCTGGCTTGCCAGGATGAACAAGCGGCCCCTCCTTACAACATGGCGTGATTGAGCATCCTTTGGATATAGACCCAAAAGTGGTATTGCTGGGTCTAGAGGAAAGCTGTTTCTTAATTTTCTGAGAAATCGTCATACTGATATCCAAAGATGCTGTACCAGCTTTCACTCCCACCAGCAATGCAGGAGTGTTCTCTTTACCCCACAACCTCTCCAACATAAGTTGTCATCAGGTCATCAGTGTTTTTGATCTTGGCTATTCTTACAGGTTTTTAAACATAAAACAAAGGAAGCCGGCTGACAAATAGCAATCCCAGAGAACCTAGACAACAAGAACCCTAAGAGAGATATACATGGAACTAACCTACATGAGAAATAGAAAAAGACAAGATCTCTTGAGTAAATTAGGAGCATGGGAACCATGGGAGAAGGCTGAAAGGGAAGAGAGAAGAAGGGAGGGGAGCAGAGAAAAGTATATAGCTCAATAAAAAAATTAAAAATTTAAAAAGTGTAAAGGAAGAATATTTCAATACGAAACCTCAGAACCCATTTCAAAAACCTGGAAAGTATTCTGAAGGAGAAGAAAGTATAACTTACCAATTCTCCCAGAAAGATGGAAATCAAACTAAGAACATTTATTCAACAATCATGAAAATCTGTAAGTTCTGATTCACTGCTTATTTTTAACATGACAGAATGGGGTATGTCTAAAAACGAACAGTGGTATATTTTAAAAATGAAAATGCCAATATGATATGGCTTAATGAATTTGGAGACTAGGATTTTAATGTGCTAAGTATACTCACATTAAAAATCTTCAGCTCAGGAGTCACACTTGCTTGAATTATACTTTCATTTAGACAAATTCTGAGATCAGAACAAGGCTATTTAAAAGAATAATTAGCATTTGGTTGCTGGCCTTTGGTCCGGTTAGCATTTAATATACTTAACCTTATTGACTCTCTTCCAGGTTGTGTACCATATTAATCCACAAGCTAAGCATTAGTCAAAAGATAAATGGATCAATTTGTCTCAGACTACATGGTTAAGTGCTAATGCCCAGATTACTATACAAATATACCTGTTAAACTCGGGTCTATAATATGTAAAATCCACATCTTTGTTTAGTTCAAGTTTGTTTTCATATTTGATATGAAATTGATATTGTATTCACCATCTACCATTATTTAAACTAGTGACACTGAATTGGTATAAAATATAGTTAAATGTGGCATAAAAGCAATAAAAGAAATATACAGAATGGTGATATCTTGTCTGCACTTTAACAAATAAAATGTGTCTGAAGATCAGAGGGCAGAGCTAACCACTAGTTAACCAGAGAGGTCTAGAGGTCTCAACAAATAGGAAGTAATATTGCTGGGTGAAGAAAGGACTATAAGGAGGGAGGAGATGGCAGTTTGACCCCTTTTTGACTGAGGAATTAACAAGGTAAGAGTTGACTGTGGATTGTAAACTGAGACTGTTCTTTGGTTTACCAGCTGCCCGGACCCAAATAATCACACAGAAACTATATTAATTTCAGCACTGCTTGGCCTATTAACTCAGGTTTATGTCAATTCAGAAAAGACTGAAATCTGATGCTTGTTCCCAAACCCCCCCTCAAAAAAAAACTAAGATAAGAAAACAAAAAACAAAACAAAATATCAACTACTTGCCCATATAAGTGGTTGATTTGGAGTAAAATGAAACATTCCAATTTGAAAATACGTGTCAGATATCAGAATGCTACTATACCCTCACTGACAAAACACTAATATGCTGATTGATCATAATAAATATTTAAACATATCAGGTATTAAACACCGAATCAAAAACAATAGGTCCTGAAGAGCTTTACTATTGTTACCAAGTCCAGCTGAGTAGTTTTACACTGTCTATTTAGTTCTTCAAATCTGATATCTCTGTCAAATTTTATTTTATGAATCTTGTCATATTAATAACATATCTAATGATAATTTTAATATAACATGTTAAATAACCAGAGCCATTTTCAAATATTTACATACATTTTTTCTTACACTGAGTTCTTTAGTTAGTTTTGCGATCACAAACAATGTCATTTCTAATAGATGCACATTTTCTTTGTAACTTTATTTAAAATCGAACCAAAAATGTTGCTAGGGTGCTACTAGTTCCACCATGAAGAAAGAAAGGTACATGCAGTGAAAATGACTATAGAATGGCTCTTCAGCATCCACTTAGCTCTGCATTTGTGAGGTTGAGATGCTGGGCAGGTATTGGCAAGAAAATGAACACAGGATGCAGTCTCATCTCTAAAAGATGAGACCACACAGGAGAGAAATCAGAATGAATGTGATACTGAATCTGAACCAGACTTCGCAGTAATGCAAACCTTGCCAATGTATGGATGAGTGCATATATCCCTTATACTGCCTATGACGTCCCTTTATTTTATTTTAATGGTGGTGCTGGATGTCCCCATGTGTACTGAAGACCCAGGGCTAATGACATCTATCTGTAAAACTTTTGCCTTGTCACCCACAGCTCTTCACTCATATGGAAGTTTCAGCTTAAATGTCCCCTTAGAGACGTCTTCCTAAGAGATTTTTAAATCTGTTTCTATCCTGCTACTTTCCACCAAAGTATCTTGTCTTATTTCTTACCATGTTGCTGATTATCTGAAGTAGTCATATACCATCTATGTGCATGACATGTTTGCAATCTTCTGTTTTTCACATTAATGAATACTGAATGGTGTCAAGGAGGTATTTTATCGAGCTGTGTCCTTGATATCTACAAGGTATTTTTAACATAGACTGTGTATTTGATAAACATTCATTGGGATAAATGACATATAAATGAATGATGATATATGGATAGAAGAGGTAAGAAAAGACTGGCACTAAAACAAACTAAATTAGTTTGAATGTAACAACTGATGAGGATTTAGAGCACAAATATAAATGATAAACTAGAGTGGCATTGTGTGGTCTATGCAAAAATTTTGGCCACAAGGGTAACAATGTTAGATAAATAAATACCATATTTGTCAAGTATACAGGAGACCAAAACATATCAGCCCTTGTTACAAGTTTCTAAAAGAATAACTTTGATGGTAAGTGGAAAATGACAGGATCAATGTGATTTAACCAAGATTATCATCAAAAGGCCCTTAAGATTCCTGTCTTTGTACATAGTATGCAATATGTACCAGAAAAAGTCTCAAATAAATCCAACATTTATGAATTTCTGAAGCATTTATATTCAATTGTAGAACTTTATAGGCATTTAGTGGCCATGGTGTTGGTTATTTTCTGTGTTGCTGTGATAAAATACCTGACCAGAAATTTAGTGAGGAAGGATTTACTTTAGCTAACAAGCACAGTGGCTGGCAGTCTACTGTGCAGAGGAGACATGGTCATTGAGGTGGCTTTGTCCATAGCAGCAAGAGCTGGTGGCAGGACTAGTTCTCATCATAGTTGATCTGGAAACAGAGAGTTGGGTCAGATCTAAAATCTTAGAGCACCTTCAAAATTCATGTTCAGTGAATTATCTCTATTACCTACATGATTGTATCAAAGTTCACAGCCAGCTAAAATAGCACTATCAACTTGGGGCTATATATTTAAAAACATGAGCTTGTTGGGGACATTGTTTCTCCAACTGTAAGAGCTACTACCAGAGATATTTTACTTAGCAGTGTTCTGTAGTCAAGGTGCTATGTTAAATAACTTAGAACTATTACTATATTGTTTGATCCACATAAAACTTCTATCAAGGGGAAGTTTATTTTCCCCTTTCATAATATTGGCAAGACATAGAGAGGAGGTATCAGTACTCAAAGATGACACAAGAACTTATATTATTTCTTGACTTTGATATTGGATCTCTTATTCCTAACCTACCTCTAGAATAATATAATTAATAAATGTTTCATAGAAATACAAGGCTAAAATTTTAGCCAGCAATATTTGCCTCCACTCTTTGCAACAATAATATGATATTCTCCAGGACGATTATGACCATATTGCAGAATAAACAATATGTCAGTAAAATCCCAAGGACTTATATTAGAAATATCCTCATTATATGTCTTCTTGATGTTTCAAAATTTCAAAGTCCAAAAAAGTATGTGTCCTATTTTTCATCCCAATGACACTTTGCAGGAATGTTAACAGTCTATGTTACCTGTACATAAACAAAGCTGGAGAAAACAAAAAGGCCTCATTTGGTCCTCACTCTACTTCACTTTCATATATAGTATAATATTATCTTGATATGGAGAACTGAAGGCGAACTCCCCATCTAAAGAAAAAAAAAACTACTATGATTAAAATTATTTATGTTCTGATATAGAAAATCAAGTTAAATTTACTTTGCTGCCCTCACTTGGGGAGGACTATTAGCTGCATTCTTATTCTATTGACTGTTGTATTCCAGTGTGGCTTTGATCAATCTTTCTAAAAAGCTGTCTTCAAAAGTAAGACCTAGAACAGAACATTTGAGGTGTCCATGTAAATGAATTCCTCATTGCTTCAGTGATCTTATACTCTCCACTGTCTAAATTTCACCTAGTTTACCAAAGTTTTTCCTTAGTTTGTCATTGCAATCAATCTTGCATCTTTAGTAATCCCTGACATATTTCTCTTTACTATCTCCATTCACCTACTGTTATCATTTTCCTGCTGACTGTTCCCATCTTAACAACTCTTGTGACCAAGTCTTCATTAGCTGCATGGTTCCTGCTTTATGGCAGTGCGCACAGAAAGCCATTTTTCTTTATTTTTCTGCCCTTATCATAATTCTTCTGCAGTGTCAGTTTATGCACAGATATTTTTTAAATACAATCCCTAAGTCTGCATTCAAGTGGTTCTGATTCAAATAGTCTTCAATTAGAGCTAGTAGGAAAAAAATGGCTACGTGATTACTGATAATCAACTCTGTTCATAAACCACTCAACTGGCCCATCTAATTATTTTGCTTTAATGGCTTTATTTTCATCTTATCATCATCTTCATTTTATCATCTTACGTAGAACCAAAATCTCTTGATTTTAATCCATCAATAAATTATAGGCATTTAAAGTTTCTTTTTCATGAAGATGAGAATATTTTACTTAAAATGACTTTATTATATATAAGTCTAGTGGCACAGGCTCAGAATCCCAGTTACATGAAAGACTAAGGCAGAGGCCTGCAAATCAGGGTCTTCCTGTTTTACAAAGGGAGGTCAAAGACAGCCCAGAAATCTTAGTGAGGCTCTTGTTATCAAATAAAAGGTAAATACTGAGGGTTAAGAATATAACTCAGTGGTAGTCCTTTGCTTAGTGGATGAAAGGCTCACAGCTCTATCACAAATACTGAAAAAATAAATTCTATCAAAGTATGCATGTTGCCTTTAAGTGTAAAGGTATACATAATATTTTATGAGAAAACCAGTAAAACTCTACTGCATTTGATGATGGCTAATTTGAGACTGAAATACAAAATTGTACATAGTTATAAATGAACAAACAAACTTTGGGAAACTTCTAAGGGCACTTTATTTCTCTTTCTTGCAGGTCTCAGAAAATATTTTAACAGGTACAAATGGTTGTGGGTTCGTTTTTGATAAACTCATTTTTAATCCCAGTTGGAGACATATGTTCTAGAGAGCCTTAATATAGGTAAAGACCCATGTGTGCAAATTGTCTTTGTGAGAAAACAACCAAAGTGAAAATGAGTGCTACTCTCCAATAGGCCTGGTATTGTTAACGAAATAGTAAGTGCACTGAGAGAAACTACAGGAAGTCTGCCATTTTTTTTAGTCTTATGTTACTGTAAAATTTAAAAAGAAATGAAAGAGCCAATGGAATACAAAGAAAGAAAAACAAGAGAGGGAGGATAGGGAAAGCTTTAAATTTTGAGAGATAATTCTGATGGCACAAATGCTGAAAACCAAATATAGATATGTAGTTGGCATCCTGATAAGAATGATTCTGAACATGGTATGCACACTGATGGTTGCATGGATGAACCTAATCTTGTACCACAGCAATACAGAGGGAAGGTTGTCCCACTCCTCTAGAGGAAGAACTATCTGAGGATCTGGCTGAAAGTGCTTAGTTATATGTACACAAAGGTATCTTGCTTATGTATAAAACGTGCTGTTTCATAAGCATCAACTTACCCTCATTCCTATCATCATTCCTAGTCATCAATGATGCCAAGAAACAACTGACATTATTTCTTTTCTTTTTCAACTCCTCTTTAATTCATTAGAAGATACCATTCCTTTGTAGGTATTTTCTGATTTTCCACAAAGGTAGGGGCCAGCAAATATACATGCTATAACTAGGGGACTCCTTGTCAAAAAGCTCATATTCTTTGGACCTTGTGGGTAGACTGCTGCTTGCCACTTTCCCTCAGCCATTTAGTCAGAGAAAATTTTCTTTACAAGTTAATTAATCATGGGTACTGGTGTTATTTTGGATATGTGTCTGAAACTTCTTAAACTGCCCTTGTCCATTCGCTCCTTTAAGCTATAACTTACCATGAAAAAAATAGTCATACAAAAATCAAAAGTAAGGAGAAATCTATGAAGAGATCATCATGACAAAAGGCAACTGGAGATTCCAAGATGACACAACAAGGAAAGTTTCCTCGTGCAAATTCCAATGGTTTGAGTTTAATCCCAAGGATCCACATGGTAGAAGGAGAGGATCTACTCCATTAAGTTGTCCTCTGACATCCACATATGTGCCTTGATACATAAGCCTTTCCCCCACACACATACATACATGCATACATGCTTACATGAATACATGTGAGGGTGCACGCACACACACACACACACACACACATACATGTAATCTTGTACGTCTTGATATTGAGACAAGAAAGCCACTCAAAATAAAAGATATGACTCATGGGTGGTAAATCCCAGGAAATAATGTTACAATGCTTCAGTCACATAATATTGAGACATGAAGCTGGAGCTAAAAAAGAAGCTTCTTAACTATTAGGTAGCATTCAAAGTGCCATAAGGTGTTATGACGTGTTGGAGGGAGTGCGGGTCCTTTTGTTCCATCCTGCTGGGCTAGTTTACACCCGGAATAATCACACAGAAATTGTATTAATTAAATTACTGCTTGGTCAAAAATTACTGCTTGGTCCATATGTTCTAACCTCTTATTGGCTAACTCTCACATCTTGATTCAACACATTTCTAATAATCAGCATGTCACAACAAGGTCATGGCTTACTGGGAAAGATTCAGCATGTCTGACCTGGCAACTTCATGGCAGCTCTCTCTGATTCTGTTTTCTTCCTCCCAGAATTCAGTTCTGTCCTCCCTGCCCACCTCAGTTCTGTCCTATCATAAGGCCAAGACAGTTTCTTTATTCAACCAATGAAAGCAACACATAGACAGAAGAACCTCCTACATCAATGAAGTTTGTGAGATAAAGAGAATCATTATCAGTATTACCAAGTTCTCAATCCTGAAACTACAATACTGACTTTCTAAAACATGTGTCCTTTAGCGGATTAGTGGAATGATGATTGTCAGTGGAACAATTTTTTTTTTTCTGGTTGTATTTGAGACCTGCTCTTTTGAATAGAACTCAAATTCAGACTTTACCAGAAAAGCTATCCACTGTACTGTGGTTAAGGCAGACATATATAATTACCCAAAGTGCCAAGAATAAGTGGTGGTGAATTTCTTAGCTCTAAATGGTACAACTACATACTATGTCAGTTCCTCCAAGACTTAGGGAACAATATTTAAAAGGGAAGGAAAACATAAATAAAATGTTGCAACAAGATCACAAAGAGATTTCAGAAAAAAAAGTATATCTTCATGGAATGATTTGGTCATTGGTCCCAGGAACTCAATGCAGCTAGTATTATCAACACAAGTCATGCGCAAGATTGAATCTGTCAATATTCATCATCAATGGAGAAGTGTTCATGATGCCTCAATTTTATTTAGGGCACAACTGAGAGTAGTTGGGGTGTTAGTGTTAAATTATTCAATAGTTCAGGCACTGATAAGCTGTCTTTGCACCAACAACTATCACCCATATTCTTGCACCAACACTAATCATACTCAGTTGGTCAGCAGAAAAAGAAGAAGAAATAAGTAAAGGGGGGACTGGTTGAGGAGCAAATCTCTAGAAAGGGGAATGGGGTGGGCCAAAGAGCTAAAATTAGTTACATAAATGTACAAAACTGTAAAAAATTAAATAAAAAATAAAGAACTGAATGAAGAAAAAGGTAAAAAGACCACAGTTTAAGAATAGACAGAGAGATAATGAGTTGAGGACAATGACTCGCAATGCAGATGCATTGTGTGAGCATCTATTGTGTCACTATGGCAACACAAAGTCTCTGGTGCACAAACCTTCTTCTAAAACAGTGCATCAGCAACTTTTGATAATTATCAAGGAAATTATCATTTCCAGATTGATGTGTGAGTTGAAGTGCCTTGCTGAGCACCTGCCAAAGCAGGCATTAGAAGAATCTCATTTTGCCAAAACTTTCTTCCTGTGCTTCAGTCAAATCTGAGGACCAACTGTTTTGGCACCAATCCTAACAGTCAAATTTGTTTATTTCCCAGAAACCTTACATGTAAGGTTCACTGATGCAAAATGGAATTGCTAATATAGATAATCTAGTGCAGATCTTCGCAGGACTTATAGAAAAAGTAGGGCTTCTAGGCTGAGCAAACTTGACTAACTGTCAAAACAAATTTGTGAGCCATTATGGATTGGGACATCTTGTGTATACCAATTCTCTACCCCATGGTGAAAAACAAAATAAGGTGAGGTACCTTTGAAGAGTTGATTCATTGTGTAGCGCCAAGTCAGTTTTTACTAATAGTCAACTTAGTTATAATTTCAGTATAATTTAAAAGTGTGATTAGCAGAATCCCATGACAGAGAAACTTAAGGTGAACCAGATGTCAATTGGAAGAGTGGATGCTACTAGAAGACATGAAAATTACAGAAATAATAAAACTAAATAAATATTCTGAAAATTGACTGAATAAATTATTATGTAGGAAGTCCGTAGGTATGTACCAATAGTGTTTATATGCGTACAGATATCTTGGCTGACACATGTCTGAATCATTGGTGTACTGACACTGGCAATATAATGAAGTTAATATTTCTATATATAATTGCATGCTTGTTCCATAACATACATAGAAACATAGAAATATAAATCAAGATTTACGAAAAATGTTGATCCAGTCAGGAGTAGTAATCCAGACACTGAAATTGTAACACGAAATCGAGAGTTAAGGTGACATTTACCAAAAGGATTTTAGAGAAGCTACTTTTAAGAGAATATATGCAAAGTATTATTTAATATATATATATATACATAGAATCCTTCCTTACAATTCTCTGTTCATATTGCTTCAAACCACATTATCATATTTTAGCAGTAATGGTAATTTAAATATAATGCCAGCTCATCGTTTCTAATCTATGTCTTTCTAGAATGCCAAAAATTAGGTGTCATTAAAAACTAGCATTTCTTATGAACTGTAATTACTTTATTTGAAAAACATTTATTGATTTATTTTTTGAATTTCTTTTTACATTCAAACCACAGTTCTTGCCCACAACTCCTCCTCCCACTCTCCTTCACCCCCCTTCCTCAGTCCACCCACCATTCACTTCTCCTAAAGGATAAAGGCTCCCATTGAGAGTCAACAAAGTCTAGCATGCTATATTGAGGCAGGACCAAGCTCCTCCCATATACAATAAGGTTGATCATGGCATTCCATCATAGAGAATGGTCTCCAACAAAAATATAGCATTTCTTTGATGAAGAAATTCCTTCAGTTCTTCACCAAGAACTTATTTAAGTTGAATGAGCTGTTTTTCTGTGACAAGACAAGATCTGAATTATTTTACATGCTCTGACTTTATAGCTGTAACTAAATCATTTGTAAAAATGTAGTTAAAAATAACAATGTAAATTATAGTGATAAAATTAAACTTCATATAAAAATGAGGAGTCATCAGCTATCTTCAGATTCTAAAGAGGAATCCTAAAGAGGAATCTAACTCAATAAAATGTGATAGAGAAGCAGAGAAGGAGATGGGGATAAGGAAGGAGGAAGATAGAGGAAGGAGGAAAAAAGGAAAAAGAGAGAAAAAAGATAGAAAATCATGATAAGCATCACCGAGGAAATATGAATTACCTATTGATTCTCTTGTATAGTAAAATCTCATTTATTGCCTCAATTCCATAGTCCATACTGCACATTTCCTAAGCAAGCAAGATTCTTTTTTCTGGATTTTATTTCTTTTACAGGGATCTTCCAAGCAATGTTCAATGTCTAGGAAAGATGAACATTAGAAAGATGAGAAAATATGCCTCTGCTGAGAGCAGAAAGCATTTTGTGGATACTGTGGAGGAGCAGAGACAGGATACACTAGGATGCCAGTCAGAGCAACATTAGAAAGGATAAGGAGGTTAAAGGATTGTAAGCAAGCAAGAGAGTGAAAAACATGTCTACGAATGTGCTTTGAGGAAAATGTATGAACACAAGAATTCACTCTTACTGAAGGAAAACACTTTCATTTAGCAATATGTGAGCATGTAAGTAGAAGGGAGAGTGACATCTCAAAATAGCAGAAAGGAAATCTCATGGTCCTTTCTTTTTAGGGAGATAACATTTCTGTCTCAATACGATTTTGTCCTGAAACCAGAAAACAGGTTTCAATGAATCCAAATGTGATAAAAATATCCAAGAAAAAACTGATAAAATAAGCTATTGTCTATCTTTCAACCAGGTATCTCTGTCTCCTTACCATACAAGTCATAAAGAAGCCCAGCTCATCACTCTTTGATGTGAAAGGAAAGAGAGGATAGAAATATATTTATTGTATTCTCAGTTTCAAATTTAGGGTCAGTTTTGTTATATTTGTATTTCTGTTCTTGACCAAGGTATTGTGTTTATATAGCTCATTTAAGAATGTAATGTAAAATTAAAAAATATAGGTTAATAGATAGTCATCTTTAATAGTCAAGCTTATAGTCATGTTACTTAGGTTTTCTAGATGCACAGAGGTATATTTCAGATGAATAGGCATTCTTTGAACCTTTCAAAGACTACAGAATATGGCATTTAAGATTTTTTTTAACAACTTAGGACTTTTCATGACAATGAGACACATCCGCTCTTGGCAACACAAGCTACCGAAAGAGAAAGATGGGAATCAAAGAGGTTCCTTATGCAGTTGGTTAGTATTTGGGCAATAAACTTCTCTTGCCTGGACTGCTTCATAAACTGGGTATTCAGGGCCCACAGAGAAATGACTGCTAAACTTGCCTAAAGGTGAGATGGTCCTTCAGGGTTCCTGCTACATGAAAGAGTCTGTCCTGCAGAAAATGTGACGGATAAGCTGCCAATATAGGTGGAACTATCTTTCAAATTTCCTGCTTCATGGAAAAGTCTGCCAGATATTATGGGTCTGTGGGCTGACGATTGGATGCCCTAATGGTACAGAAGAACTTTGGGTGACTGTCCAAGCAGTGAGATGTCTCTGTCAATTCTAGAGTTTTGGAAGTTGCTTACAATGTACTACCTGTTTACTTAGGTAATATTATATCCTTCTGGAGTTTTTGATGGAGTTGAAGAATTTATAGTTATAGTTTTCCTTAGTTATGAAAAAAAGATAAAGTAGATATAAATATTATAACTGTAATTCTTAATTAATAGCTGTTTTATTATATATAACTTTACTATGTTAAAGTTAAAACCTCCCATTTTATTTAAACAGAAAAGGGGAAATGGTGTGGGAGGACCTTCTGTCTATGTGTTGCTTTTATTGGTAAATGAATAAAGAACTGCTTTGAGCCTATGGCAGGGAAGAACAGACATGGAAGAACAGAACTAGGCAGGGAAAACTAGGCTGTAGGCTGGGAGAAAGAAAAGCAAAGTCAGAAAGAAGCCATGGAGCAGCCGGAGACAGACTCTAGGAACTTTACCCAGTAAACCACAGCCACATGGTGATACAGAGATTAATAGCAATAGGAAATAAATTTAAGAGTTAGCTAATAAGAAGCTAGAGCTAGATGGCCAAGCAGTTATTTAATTAACATGGTTTCTGAGTGATTATTTTGGATCTAAGCTAGCCCGGTGGCTGGGAACCAACAAGCAGCCCTCCTCCAACAGCAAACAGATTAAGAAGCTGTACTAAACTCTGTTTTTTTGTGTCTAGAATTCCTTTTCCAGTTTTCTCAGGTTTTAACTGGCACATGTTGGAGCACCAATTTGTTGTACAGAGGTCTTTTGTTTATTCCCTGCTGCTCAGTCCCGAAATAACCACATATAAACTGTATTAATTAAATCACTACTTGACCCATTGGCTCTAGCTTCTTATTGGCTAGCTCTTACATCCTATTTTAACCCATTTCTATTAATCTGTATACTGTCACATGGTTGTAGCTTACTGGCAAGTTTCTATCTGGTGTCTCTCTGGCAGGACTACATAGCTTCTCCTGAGTCTTTCTTCTTCTTTCCCCCTATAGGCACAAAACAGTTTCTTTATTAATCAAGGGTAATCACAGCATAGAGAGGGGAGTGCCACATCAGTATACATAAAAGTAAAACTCACTAGAAATTTACAATATAGTCTCACCGATCTCAGAAATATTTGGAGTATTTAAAGAATCCCTGGTTATCTCATATACTACATTAGGCGTATACATATACTATCTGATACTCAAATTATTCCTAAATTATGTTATGATAATCCCGACCTAAAATATTGAAAAGGAAACCTGAGTATGGTAATATACTACTATAACCCTAGCATTTGGGAGTCTGAGTCAATAGGATAACAAATTTGGGACAAGGCTATTCTATGCCTAATAACTTGTAGTCTTAGGCTAGATAGTAAGCACTGTGTTGACCAAAACACAAAAACTAAAGAAAAAATAAATAAGTTAAAAAACAAGAACCAAAAAATAAAAGTTTCTCTGTATTCTAAATCTGCTAATTTTGCTTTCATACACATAAAGATATGTGAAATCTCTGTCTCTCTTTGGTGTGTGTGTGTGTGTGTGTGTGTGTGTCTGTCTGTCTGTCTGTCGGTCTATCTTTCTCTGTATCCACTACGCAACCAACTACAGTTTCAGCAGCCTTCAGTCATAAAGGCCATACAAGGCCACAGCTTTTTTTGATATGGAATAAAATGAGAGGCACAACAGAGCGTTCTGTCATAAATGCAAGACCATAAGTTGGATAAGTTTTAAGAAGGCTTTCTGCCCCTCTAGGGATAAGCTAATCTATAAATCTAGAACGATTATTCTACATTGTTTAGAAATTTACAAATAACTATTCATCATTTACAAAATTATCTTGTGTGTGATGTCCTCCTTTCTCAAGCTTTTTCAGACAGCAGTGACATCAAAGGGTTTCATTTGTGGTTTTCATAATCACAGCAACTTTTATGGAGGTGGAGGCATCTGGGGGCTCTATTATGCCTTCTGCTGAGGAAGAGTTGTTATATTTGCATATCAATGCACCCTTAAAATTACTTTCCTTTTATTGCAGTTAGGTGGTTATGCTTATTTCTAATTGTCAATAGTTTGTGTATGAAGTTGATAACATTAATTATGTTTCATTTCCAGTCAGCAAAGGAAGGATTTTGAAAAAACTTGTGTGAAGGCAGTGTTAATGCTGTAGATCCTAGAGATCAGATCTTCTTTGCTCCATAGCTGTGTTAAAATCAGGCATATATTCAAATGGACTCAAATATCCTACTCAAATAGGTAGGCAGTTCACTATTATGTCTGGTTCCTCTGTAAGTTGTCCCTCTGTTACTCTAAAGGTAACTGAGCTATATACCTGCATCCAGTTCCCTACCTCAAATCCCAATTCTTATAATTGTAGCCTTACTTAATTTGCCAAAGTTTTCCCCAGGAGATCCTGCTTGCTTTCTGCTGGTTCTATACTGTCCATCCCTTCCATCCAGTAACAGAAAGGAGAAATACCTTTTATGATGTTGCCTATCTATCCAAAATATGCTTAATTTTTTTCTAAACTCTACTCTTTTTTTTTAATTTGATAGATTAGACATATGATCTTGTTTAATTAATTCATGACCTGGTAGATAGATTAATCATGTCCGTTTGTCTGTCTGTCTGTCTGTTTAGATTGTTAATATTTTAGCATATCTCTTTTACAGTCAAGAGGGTCCAAATTTGAACAATAAATATTAGAGCTACCTTTTATGTTCATAAATTATAGATCAGAACCATCAGAGGAATCTGGAATGTTTTGTAAAGTTCCTTTCTCCCTGTTTGATGTGGGAGGGGTGGGCAGCCTTTAAATTCCCATCACTCGTATATTTTTCCTTGCTCCACCACTAGCCAAATCATTAAGAAATTTTAAAAGTTGATTTGTTTTGTAGGATGTTCTTATCACATGCACTGGGTGGAAGAATGTGATCATAGATAAAAAATATTCTATCTGCAGCATAATTAGCTAACTTGAGATGAGTTGGTACAAAATCAAGCATGATGGGAGCTATATTAGTGGAGGAGATGTTGCACAGACACATCCAGGGACAACGGACATATGAGGATGTGGACAGAACTTAGAAGAACAAAGCTTTCAGCCAAGCAGTTCCAAGGCTTGCTGACAAACACAGAAAAAGCCAGGAGAGGGGCCAGTCACAGTTTGACTCCTAGAAACAGCCTAATAAAAGCAAATCTTCACAACCGTGATTTTAAACATCCAAACTCTAGCACCATGAGATAAATGGCTTGTTCTGTTTGAAACTTCCCTTTGTAACATAATTTCTAAGGGTTCTCTATAAAATCCACAATTCACGAAACTACATAAAACCCAAAACTACTGACAGCCTGATTTTTCTCTCCAGTCATTGTTGGGCAGGCTTTAGAGCTAAGTTGCCACCACTAGAACATCTTACTGTATGAGAAAACAGTTCTCTGTGCTACTCAGTACCCATATGACACATCACTTTCCACATTTAAACTGATTGTGAATTAAAAACCCATGTATTTATATAGAAATGGCCAAATTCTATGTCATGATTTGCTGTTATGAATATATACATTTTAAGAGAGTGGGAACCATTTTGAGGTAAATATATCCATCTTAAAATAAATTAAATCAGATATAAGACTGGATTGTTACTCCTCCTTCCTAAATCAACGGGTAATCTCACCTTTAGATCACTGCAATCTGTAGAAGCAAGAATAGCAAGCACTCATCATGCTTTTAAACTGTATACTCTAGGAACCTGGTCTCCATAATTATTTTTTATCCCTAGAAGTCTTCAAGAGTATGGGTATGCCATTTTTAAAAATTCTTTCCTTCTGACATAGTAGAATTTCCCCGCAAAATCATGTAATTGTAATTTTGTCTTCCATTACTTTTTTTATTTTAATGGGGGTCACAGAGTATTTAACTTTGCTTCTTGAAGCATTAATTTCACATCTAAGATGAAAACTACTGAACAGGAATGTTCATCTCTCAGGAAAGAAAATTTCAGCATTCTGTAATGGCACAGTCTTTCTCTTTGCCTGTCCTTTTGTACATGTTTCCTGGGTGTTTTGGGGGTGAAGTACTGCAGGATGCTCAAGAGGTGTCAGGGTGTATTTACTCAATTCTTTAGATGCTGTGTATTTTCACCACAAGCACCTTCTGTTTTCTGCAAAGGGGCACTGTTGCAAACAGATTAGCTAACAAATGAAAAAGTCCATTATATACATAACATCTTCAGATGTGAGAAATTAAAATTTAAAGGATAACATGTGTCAAAGAAAGGAAATAGCCAAGCTATTAGCAGAGCCAATTCTATAGCAACTCTGTCTCATGGCTGAGGTGCCATTCCAGCTCCTGTGATCTGCTTCTGCATATTTAAAGATAATAAAAGAAGTTTCTCAGTGTAACCTCCCTGTGTAACATATCCCATAGATATGTCTTCTATCCCATTTTATGTACTAATAGAAAACATCTCAACTTGACTACCTGACTATCTAGTAGTGCGGAAGAAATTTATATGAAAAAAACAAATAAACAAAACAGAAGCTTAGACTCTATTTCTTCTGGCCAGCAGCCTTAGACCTGCCATTTAACTTCCCTGACACATTATTGGCTCTTTTACAGAAGGAAGAAGATAGACCTTGAAGGCCACTAAAACCTTTTTACAATCTTCTGGAAATGTATGATTTAATTGTTATAATATTGGAATCATTAACAGATCACTTTCAGTGAAAAGAAACGTTCTGTTCAAAATGATTTTTATTATGGAGAATGAAATAGTAAGTTACAACTACAAATTGAATGTGTGAATGTATTCTTGTCACAAATTCTAGAATTAAAATGATTTTTGCCTCATGGCAGCCCCTTTGGAGCTGCTACTGTGGATACACCCAGGTAATAATGTGATTTAGCAAGCAGGGTTTCCGCCATTCCCTATTGCACATTGACATTTTAGGAAACATTGTCACAGGTATCTTGAAGCTTCTTATAGTGTGCTCCTTTCCCTGTTACTGAGTTGTGAATATTCACTAATATTACAGTTTGCATTAGAAAAAGAGGAAGGCTATAAGGTAACATGTCCTCAGTTTTCAACTATCTGTGGGAGAATTCAGTATCTGGAATAAAACCTTTGCTTCCCGTGCTTGGCATGTTTGTGTTTTGAAGTTAAGGAGGGAGGCTTAGAGAGTCTAAATACCACTGAGTTTTATCAACCAAACCAAAGCCCTAATCTTATATCTCTATTACCTCTCCTTCTTTCAGTTTCTCATTTTTTACCTCTAAGAATCACAGCAATATATTCTTAGACAATCTTTTGTCAACTTTGTTTTTTCTTTCAAAAGGAGTGTCAGTGCAAAACCCTGACCACTTGTCATCTGTGGTTAATCTTCTTAATGAATTATTTTATTTAATCCCCAAAATACAAGAACATTTCATAGAATTAAATAATATCTGTTTGTTTGGGGTCCTGCAAGATATTCTATTTATGTTCAAAATATATTACATATCACAAACTTTTCTTTAAAGATTTTATTTATTGACATTTCTTTAAAAGGGAAATAATAAAGAAAGAAAATTCAGAAAATAGGGTGCTGTGTATTTGTCACTATTTGTTTTTTTTTGTTTTTTGTTTTTTTTGGTTTTTCGAGACAGGGTTTCTCTGTGGTTTTTGGAGCCTGTCCTGGAACTAGTTTTGTAGACCAGGCTGGTCTCGAACTCACAGAGATCCGCCTGCCTCTGCCTCCCGAGTGCTGGGATTAAAGGCGTGCGCCATCACCGCCCGGCTATTTGTCACTATCTGAAGTTCAATTATTATTTTAATGTCATTCCAACAGTAGGTAGAATTCTTTGATCATCTTTTCTGAACTTAATTACTCATCCATGGATAATTTTCATAGTTTATACTCATTTCATTTCTAGTCTTTAGATTTTAAAACCTTATTTTATTAAAATAATATACTTTTTATTTTACATACCAACCCCAGTTCCCCCTCCCTCTCCTTCTCTTGCCCTCCATATATCTCCCTCTCATCCTTCATCTTCTCATCAGAGAGGTTAAGGCCTTTCTTGAGGAGTTAACAACATCTGAGATACCAGCTTGAATCAGGATTAAGCCTCTCCTCTTCTCTGCCAGTATCAAGGCTGAGCAAGGTATCCTGCCATAGGAAATGGGCACTAAAAACCTGTTCGTGCACCGGGAATAGGTCCTGGTGCCACTGCCAGGGGCTCCCCCAACAGATCAAGCCACATAAGTGTCACCCACATTTAGAGGTCTAGTTCAGTCCCATGCAGGCTTCCTAGCTCTCAGTCCATGAGCTCCCACTCTCTCGGGTCAGTTCTCTCTGTGGTTTTCCTCATCATGCTCTTGATACCCCTGTTTCATATGATCCCTCCTCCCTCTCCTCAGCTGAACTGCAGGAGCTCAGCCCAGTGCTTGACTGTGGGTCACAGCATCTGTTTCCCTCATTTACTGTATGTAGGTTCTATGATGACGATTGAGTAGTTAAGAATCTGTAAAACGGGGAAGTCCCTTTCAGACACCCTCTCTGCTCTTGCTAGGAGACTTAGTTGGGGTCATCCTTGTGGATTCATGGCAATTTCTCTAACACCAGTTTTTTCTCTAGCCCCATGACTCCCTCTATCAAGGTATCTCTTTCATTGCTCTCCCCCTCAATCCTTTCCCAAACTGTCTCTTCTTGTTCCCTCATGTTCTCATTCCCCATCCTTTCCCTAGCACTCCCCGCAGTGTATCAACTGATAATTGTTAATGAAAATGTTCTCACATTCATTACAAATTCAAGATCATCTATGGAGAATGGTCCTGGATGTCTACCATTGAAAACAATGGTAGAAGCAAACAATCTGATTATAGATATTCAAAACTCCTACTTTACATTCACCTTGAGGTAGCTGTTGTGGTACATGTGCTTGTTTTGTTTTTGCTGTTGTTCTTACTTATCTTGAATTATTTTGATGATACGAAGTTTGTAATTAGCTAAGACGTTTCCATAAATGCCTATATTTGAGTCATTGTTTGATTCCCTTGATTCCCCACAACTGATATCAATTAATACCAACTGGATTAAAATCTTAAGAGTCTAAACAATGATTTTATTTTATTTTTTTTTAAATACCAATAACTCAAACTGAATCCCCAGATTTGATGGGGGAATGCCCACTTAAAATACAGTTTAAAGAAACAATTCTTGCAACTTTTGCATTAGTTATCAATGATGGTGTTTTCAGACCATTTTCCAGATGGTAATTTCTTATGATATGCCAGCAAGAATCAGGACTCAGGAGGCAGAGGCAGGCTGATCTCTGTGAGTTAGAGGCCAACCTGGTCTACAAGAGCCAGTTCCAGAACAGGCACCAAACTTACACAGAGAAACCCTGTCTCAAAAACCAAAAGCCATAACAAACAAACAAAAGATACAAAAATTCTAGCTCTCTGTCAGTAGATAAGGCTGATGATTTTTCTGAGAACTGCAATTCCTTGACCAGTGAAGAACAAATGGTACTGGCAGTGTTTTCCATTTTAAAGTCTTGTGTATCTAACAAGATGTGTGTTTTGAGGGGAATCTAAGAGCAAATAGTCTCATGAAATTAAAATCACAAGACTTGAATCAGACTTGGCATCTGTAATCCATAAGGCTAAGTAAATGATGCTGCCATTTGAACTTAAATCTTTTAAATCTAAATCTATAGATTTCCTGTGTCAACATAAGCTCTTTAAGGTTATACATTGCTACCAAAACATACATTATTTAATGAAAATAATAAGTTCAAATAACAATCAAATAAAGAATAACAATAACACTTACAACTGAACCTTAGTCAGCATTTAATGTAGTCCATCTATCAGAAAAGAAACTCTTCTCGTGTATACTCAGGAAGATATAATGTTACTAGTGCTTCCCTTCATTTGAGATGAGTAAGGAGACTATTTCATGCAGTGTATAGATGGTCACATTGATACAAATTGCTATAGCTAAGATTTTGTATCCCATTCATGTTGTGCCTTCATAACCCAGGCACTTACCAATTGATTACAGGATAAACAATCCTAGGCAAAGTGACTATAGGAGTTTTGCTCCTTCATACTTGAAAGTACTCTAAAGTAGTTGTACAACTGTATGCCACATAATTTAAATTTAACAAATTTCTCATTTCCTGGATTTTTGGGGGGCATTTCATTTTAAACATCAAAAGTAACTGAAGAGAAGAGACATATCATTCCTTGGAATTTGTATACACTCATCTCTCAGTCTGTGGTAAGCTTCTTCTCATTGCCTTACCACAGCAATCTCTTTATTGCTCTTTATTTTCTCTTTACTTGGGTTGTTTCTCTATTCTCACATGAGGTCTTCTTTAGAAGACCTTTTTATATTTACTCACCTAATTTAAAATCAAAATAGCAGCCATTAATATTCTATACAAATGCAAGTTGAATTGTTTCTGTACTCTACTTCCAATTCTCCAAAGACTTTATTTTTCATTTATAGTATAAGTGTTAAGTTCTGTAGAACAATGCTCTTGCACACTGTAAAGACTTGTCACTCATATAAGTTTAGTAAAATGCTAATTAGACAATAGCCAGGCAGGTTCTATAGGTGGGGTGACCATACTAAGAGAATTTTGGAAAGAGAAAATCAGAGAGTTAGCCACCAGACAGACACAGAGGAAGCAAAATGAAATTGTCATACTGAGAAAAGGTACTAAGTCACGTGGCTAATCATAGAAAAGAATCATGAGTTAATTTAAGTTGTAAGACCTAGTTAATAATAAGCCTGAGCTAATAGGCAAAACAGTTTATAATTAATATAAGCCTCTGTGTATTTTTGGGACTGAATGGTTAGAGGACCAGACATGAGAGAAACTTCCATCTATAGATAAGCCATTTTTATTAAAGTAAGGACTCTGTTCTCTTTCTGTTTGTTTTCATCCATACATGCTTCTAAACACAGCTTCAGATACACACTTGATGTTACACATTTTCAAGTGAAGTCCCCTTTGATTTCTAGAAGTTTTCATACTAGAACGTTAATTTTAAAGATGACCTACTGCCTCCCTTCCTAGTCTTTCTCTTCCTTTCAAGCTGTCTCTTCAGACACATATTTCCTCATCATTCCACTTAAAGTTGCAAACCTAACAATCATTCTCATCTCTTCAGTTGATCTCTTGGTCATATAAAATTTTTATGTTGTATCTCTGAGCAACCTGTGCATTGACTGACATTATTTACCTGAAACAAAAAAATAAATAAACAAACAGATGCTTACAAGAATGAATAAACACTTCTCCTTTACCCAATATGGTACAATCTACAATCTCTCTGTTTCTTTCTTTCCCTTTTAGCCAATTATTGATTATTTTATAGGTCTAAAAAATATAAGGCTGTGCATATACATTCATTCAACACTCTTTGAGTTCCAAAACTGATCCACAGATCCATCATCTCTACCCATTTATATAATTTTCATCTTGCTCATTGGTTAGTAATTTTTAAAATTATTCTATTTGAGTGTCAGCAATCTAGGTTCACTCTGTACTTAAAACTCAATGGGAATGATTTCTATAGGTATTCTCCATCAAAATGGCGCATCAGCTAATGATATTTCTTAAACTTGAAAGTATTTATTCCAGATAGCTTGTCTTTCCCTTCATGTGAGAACAATATTTCTTATTCTTTCTTTCTTTTATGTTAAGTTGTCATCTTAGTTCTTCCTTTAGCTTGTTTTGACATATACTATGGTGGGCATGTAAAATACTGCACTATAAACATTTACGCATTTTCTTTTGGTGTACACAGCTAATGAGAGTTGGCCCTTGAATGTTATTCTGAGGATATGAGTAAGTCAAGAGAATATAGTTTCTTCTCCTGTTTGTCCATTTCAGCATTTGGATTCTAGAATGGTCAAACATTTTCTAAATGCCAACTCTTCCGACTTTTACACCACAGTCTTTTATTTTGTTCATCAAAAATTGTACAATTCTATTTCAAATAACAAAATCAACAATGAACAAAGAGGCTAATGATGTTCTAAACTACTTAATGATATACTGGATTTAAGTTTTCTTGGATATAAAACAGAGATCCTCAAACCTATCAAAATTGATTTGAGAATCAGATCTGCTAAGAAGCCTGATAAAATTAGAAAAAATACAAAATTCTTTAGAAAACAAATAGTTTTACGATTGAGATAGTAATTTCCAGTGAAGAGTTAATATTATGATAACCATGTAAATTGCATTGTCTGTTACTTTAAAGGATAATCGGTAAAATTCAAAGAGCATGGATTAAGATTTAATCAAACTTCTCTTGTTGTGAAGCCCAAGGAAAAATCTGTTACTCTTATTTTTTCTTACAAATAAACTAAGGGTGGTACCACCCACATTGGTAATATTGTGAGTGAATGTCTTTGAAGATACTTTATGAAATACGGAGTGTAAAGGTCACATACTGTCAGCTGTATATTACAGATTTCATAGTTGTTACTTTGTTATCACAACCATCAAACAATGGAAAATATAACTGAGAGTTTCAGAAACAAAAAAAAAATTAAAAACATGTTTCTATTGCTACTGTCCTTATTTTTTCATAGCAGATCCTTGGGAATATTTCATGTACATCTAGTGAATTTGAAAGATTTGAAAATTGTGTCTTTAGGGGCTGGGGAGGCTGCTTGGAGGTTAAGAGCCAGCAAAGCTGTCCATCAAAACCCTACCTAGTTTGGTCCCCAGCAACCCTGTCAGGAGCTTCAGAAGTACCAGCAACTCCAGTTCCAGCAGGAGTCCAACAGCTCTGGCTTCTGTGGGTATTTGTAGTCACAAGCACATACCCACATACAGGCATGTGCACACACACACAAACACATACACAAACAGGTATATTTAAAATAAAATCTGTTTTAAAATTTGCATCTTTAGTTAAAGTTGAACATTTGACAATTTCTTAGATAATTACATTCATATAAAGCAGAAAAACATACACTTTATTAAGAGTTGATGTAATATTTCATTGATTGTTTACTTGTGACTTGGATAAAGATTCTACTACTTGAGTAGTAATATAAACTGACAAGAAGAAACTGAAATCTGAATTCTCATTTTAAATATTTGACCAACTCATAATATACCCCTTATTAAATAATAAAGCAAATGTGTTATTTCATTTTATCTTGTAAAATAAGAATAATAAGAGTTGATTTTAATAACACTGTAAAATCAGTTCTTAAATTTGTGAATAATAACCTGTCATTCAAATGTCATTGCTGATAATCAACATGCATTCTGTGAAACATAAATTGCTTTCAGTAGATATTCTCACTTTGCATAGATATTATTGTCAAGGAACGACTGCACTGCCTCGCAGTTACAGCCACCCAGCGTTTATAAGGAATTACTGATGCTTTGATGACATTAAATTGTTCATGTTTTGCTACATTTTCAACTACTTTTATTTCTATTCATAACCTATCTAATTTAACCCTCTGTTTACCCTATAAACTATGTTTTATGGCTGTCAAAGTAACTAATTAAAATATAAATCCTGGAACCCATAGACACATGCCTCCAGAGATGCACCCTGTGATTACATAAATGGATTCATCCTGAGAGTCAAGTTCCTCACTTCATCACTATAGTTTAAATTAAGAAAATAAATAAAACTCAAATTAAATAGTAGAGAGCTCCAGCATCTTCTCTCCTTGGTCAATGCTTTTCTGTTTTCTCTTTCTCTCTTCTGCCACCCCACCATCCCTGACCCCTTGATTACATTCCTCCTGCTTTCTCTACCTCCCTTCTTTTCTTCTTTATTTTCTCCTTAATTCTTCTATTTCTTCCTATTCTCTTTTCTTCCAACAGTTCTCCCTTTACCTACCCAATCACTTCCTCCACTCTTCCTTTTTTTCTCACTTCCTTTCTTTCTTCCTCCTTGCCTCCCTCCCTTTCTACCTTCCTTCCTTTCTTCTTTCCTCATTTATTGCTGTCATGGATTATACCTACCCTCCAGTCTCAGTATTACCTGCCTTGGGAGCTTACTGTACAGTAAAGATGATTTACATTAAGTGTGTCATCTACCCATTTGACTTTTTTCACAGCTGAACACTAGAGAGGTTAAATATATTGTCCAAGGTCAGGCAAATTTGGTTGTGATTAACCTGGAGTTCTCACTCTACAGCAATGGCACACTGAGGCTTAATACTCCCGGTCTTGAGCAGAGCTTCCAACAGATGCTGAAACACAGCTGAGTTCAGTACTCTTGATATTTCACAGACTCTAGACTGGCCTCTAGCTCTAATGACAAAAGTGATCGTAATGTTCCTACCTACATCTCCCATTTCCATGCTATTTCATTTTGTAATAGACTTAGTCTTTCATGATAGGAAGAAGCAGTTTCATCATTCAAAGTCCACTCATGAATGCACTCATTTTTCTTAGAGGCACAGTTTCTGTGCATTTTGAAACAGAGAAATGTAAAAGAAGTTATATTTCTGTAAGTAATTCTTCATTGTGATGTAATAACGGCATAAAATGTTAAATGTAATCCCTTTAGAGGAGAGAAATGAACTCACCGTGCTTCCTATGGAGAATAACAGGAGAATTTTCCAACTTCCTTAATCCATTTTCCTAGTGTTTGACATGGATGCCCCACTGCGTAGAGAAAGCAGCTTTGGCTTCCTCTCTGAAATGAGTCAAAACTTTTCACCCCTATAAGATGTGCTTTTCTGAACTCTTAGCTCAGTGAAAATGGAAATGAATTTATATGGTTTAATCATGTGCTGAAGCACACAAAAGTTAAACTGCCCTATAGTCATGTTGAGTGTGTCAGGCTGTTAGCAAGGCAAACACAATCCCCTAGTACATGCTGGAACAGCTGTGAGTTGGAGTTAGTTTCCAATGAATTAAGATGTCACAATAGAGTCCCTAACATGTAGTAACTCATTATTGTGATGTCATATATTGTATAATGAGATAATCACCTTTCCTGAGAATTCTTACTATGGTGCTCCCTCCACTATATTGTTGCTTTCATATGACAGGATTCAATACATCATTGACTCTCTTTTCTTCTTTCCATTCTAGCCCAACTTTTCCAAAACATATGACAGGCTGTTGAGTATTATTTTAAGACAGCAAAGGCTCAGTTATCAAAAATATTCTACATGTGTTGGTGAGAATAGGAAGCAATTTATTTAGTGTGGTGTTTCTTAATGGTTTTTGCTCTGTATTGCTTACTAATCATGCTCTGCACATGAAGCATATTTACCCCTAAATGTATGCATTTGAGATTTGGGGGCCCATAGAAAATTGTCAGATACAGTAAGAAATTGTAAAACTTGTAATTTGATTGTAATACAAGCCCTTCATCAAATTTTTTTATTTAATATAATAACATATATTTAAAGTTGATATTAATATCACTGTTTAACAAATAAAAACCTAAGTCAGAAAGACTGTGAGATTTGGCCACAGTTTGTTACTTAGCAAATGACAGTCCTAAACCTATACTCCAGCCTTGTGGGTTTGAATTTTTTTCTTCTCCTATAGCCTGGGCTACTGAGTTGGTTAAGATGATTCGCACTAATACTTAATAGAGCTAGTTTTGAAGAAAGCATTCAGAATTAGTTCTGTGTTTTGATAAATCTGACCCATACTTAAGAATGAAATATTTTGTGTTCTTTAAAGTAATATAAACTGCTTAAACAACAAATTTAATATCTTAAAAATTACATATACAGGGATGAGAAAGAAGGTAAGTTGTAGAACACTTCTGTACCGTGTGTTGTGTCAGGGCCTGAGTCTTTCCACTGCACAGGAAAAAACTTGAATGTAGAATTGCTTAGAAGATGGTAGATGATTTGGAATCATCAAGGACAACACTTAAATCACTTCTGGATTAAGAACAAAATAGATTTATATAGTTATTCACTTATACTTTTTCTTTTTAAAGGCCTTTGAACATTTAATTTAGCTATTGTGGGGGGGGATGGAAGTATATGGCATATGACAATTCATAACTCAGGTGTTGGTCCACCAGACTCTGGTGGAAATTATCCTGTCTAGTAAGGCTTACATGACCACTGACTGTAAAAACTGATTGCCTATATCTTTACTTTCTCTCATGTAACTTTGTGTGTATTCCCACTGCTTATGGGTTTACCTTATGAAAATATTCCATGTTTTGAACACATGAGAGCTCAGAAATATGACTTTTCATTTAGCAATATAATGTTAAATTATAGAAAATATATTAGGATATACTTCATAATTAGATCTATTGTCCCATGAAAATTGTAGAATCTTAAAAGTCTGCTTTGTTCCTTTTTTCAGACTACACATAATTAGATCACTTTTACCTCAGAGCAAGTTCAAACTAGACTAAAGACATTTTGTAAATAGATCATAAGTTTAAAATTTTACAGCTTTGCAAAAGCTCAGAGTCACAGCTGTCCAACCAAGGTTGTTACATAGAGCACCATAAGAAAAGCATGCCAATTCTTTGCTTGACAGGTCTAATGACAATAAACCTGTGTCTCAGTGTTTGCCACTGGACACTGTGCCCTCGCCCTGTCTGGTTGTGGTCTTACTCCTATTATTTTAGAAACTTAAGTTGTCATGGCAAATGGCTTAGCTACTATCACTTACCCTAGGGATATGTTTTGACAATTGAGAGATGACTCTTGTAATTTTTTTCATTGCTTTAATCCTCTGTAAGAAGAGAGTTTTTAGGCAATAGGAGAAGCTGGCATGAATTAGAATTTGGACAAGATAATTAGAATTGGGGCAAAACAATAAAGAGACATGTTTAGAACAGCAAATGGGTGAGCAAGATCATTTGCCCTTAGATACCTTAAGTTCCTGGCACATTCTGGAGCATCTGTTATGAACCCTGAAAAGGACCTTGGGATTGGACCCAAAAAGCCTTTATTAATTTATTTGCAGGTGTCTGTTTGTGAGTGTGTGTGTGTGTGTGTGTGTGTGTGTGCATGTGTGTGTGTGAGACAGAGAGATACTGCATATGTGTGGAAGTCTAAGAATAGTCTTTGAAAGCTGGTATTGTCTTATCAAGTGAGTACTGGAAAATGAAATCTGCTAATCAAGCTTTGGCAACAGGCTGAGTCAGCTTCCAAGCCACTTTCTCTACACTTTTCATGAAGGGATAATTCTCTTTCTATTGACTTCTGTGTATTAGTATTTGGGGAACCTATTAGCTTCTTCACATCCCTGTGGGTTACATTTTAAATAATCCAGTCATTGTGTGCAAACATGAATTATGCAATATGCTGCACACACAATGTTGTTCCTACACATAAATACCAAGGATAAGGTCGAACATATAAATTAGGCATAGCAAAAGACTAAAAAGTTGGAATGGTAATGGTGATATAACACAATGAAAGTTATGTAGATGCTTTCCCCTTCTATTGTTCTATTTTTTATGTCTTTACCTTTACAATTACAACATGTTAAACCTTGGTTTTGGTATATCTGATTTGCAAACAACAATATTGTTGTGATTTGGATCATTACTAAATAAAAGTAGGGTCACTTCACCTTAAGTAATCAAATACTTGAACACTTGTTCAGATTGCTACTAAAGACTAAAAGGCATGTAAGCATACAGAATGAATGCATTTGCTAAAGAGATGACTTTCTAGGAGCAAGTTATGTAAGACACCATGAGATTTCATTTTATTACTTAAATGATATGCAATGTAAAACATAAATTTTTCAATTCTAATTTATCATCTGTTTTTATAACATGGTTAGTATGTTAATAAAACTGAATATTTTGCAGGGCAATGGTTGTGCACACCTTTAATCCTAGTACTCTGGAGGCAGAGACTGGTGGACCTCTGTAAATCTGAGGGCAGCCTGCTCTACAGAGTGAGTTCCAGGGCATGCTCCAAAGCTACAGAGAAACCCTCTCTCAAAACTCCCCCCACCATCAAAAAATAAAAATAAAATAAAATAAGAGTATGGCACCAGAATTAGTTAAACCAAAAAAAGTGAACATACATGTTTGTGTACACATATGTGTATGTATATAATTTTACATATAGATTTAAAAGTTATAGAGAGCAAATACATTGTGAAAAAATGCAAAAATCTACAGAAAAAATGGGAGGGAGACTCCCATTAGAGAACTCAGAGACCTCTGATGAAAATTCCCTTTTTTCACTTTACATGTCTTTGAAGCTAATTCATATAACGTACCATGTGGCATTTAGAAAAAACTTTTTCCCCACACTGTTAGGCTGTTTTGTGGGAGTCTATGATGACTGAAGTCATTCTTGTACTGAAAATCTTCAGCATGCTAAGAATGTTTAATTCTGTTGTGTATTTAAGTTTTTTCCAAACTTACAGATTTTATCAATTATATTATTATCTTGAGTTCTTCATGAAACATCAACTGAATCATTTGTGAATTTCAGAGCTGACATCACCCAATAGGAATAAAGTGTGAGTGTCTGATACATGTAAGGATTAAAACGCTTGCAGCAGGATCTATACATAGATTTATCTTAGAAGTAAATGTATTATTTTTATGAATATGACTAGCCCAAACCTGTATTCTGGTTACTTCAGACTCAAATCTGAGTTCCATTTCTTTTATTCATGTAACCCTCCCTACTGTAGTGAAATTAGGTGGAAAATTTCCAAGTATATTTTCTTGGGGAAATTATATGACAAGCTCTCAACTTGCTAGCAAATGGTAGTTTTTAATTTTGCTCTCAGATATTTTCCTATTACATAATTTAGTCTTGTTTAGTCTTGAAAACTATTTTTAATAATCCTGCAAAAACAAATTAATAATAATAACAATAAAATAATAATGATCATGACAATAATAGTATAGTTTCCTTAGGTTTAATACCAATTTTTCTCTCTTATGCTTCAGTGTGATCATCTATGGAATAATTCTTAACATAGAGCACCATTATCTTAAATGGGTGTATATTATTGAAATGAATTTAAATCCCAGTTATGATTAAAGCTAGTCATCTAAAATGAGATTTTTCTTAAGCCTTCACTAATATACCTCTTCTCCTACTCTATAGCCCTCATTAAATTCCTCCGCTACTCTAGGGATTCTGAGGCTTTGGAGAGATGAATAATGTGTACAAGTTTCGCTTCAAGTAGGAGAGGAAGAAAAAAATCACAGGCACATATAATGTTGCATGTTAGAGAAATTACAACATAGCAACACATGAAAGGCTCATATTCAGAAAGGGAAGGTCAAGAGAAGTTACAGGAAGTTCTGATTACCCCATATCTCTCAGGAGGAGGTTGAATTCTATAAAGAAACATGGGAAAGGGGTATTTAAGAAGAAATAATATATGTAAAACATAGATACAATGCATGAGGAGTACTGGTCCGTGTCTCAGGGTAAAGCAAAGGGAGTAATTGCTAACTCCAGTTAGGAGTGAGGGTTGAATCAATACTTCCCCACTGGTAAACTGTTTCATTGGACAGCTCCTAACCCAGATCTACTCACTGGGGAAATGTGTACAGGAAACAGATGGAGTAAAAAACATTGAGAAGAGCAGGGCAGTAAGCCCAAGGTGTGTGGTTTGTGGCTGAGAGAGATACAGATGAGAAAACTATTTAAATGCTTTTTGAAGAGAGCATATAATGAGAACTGAAAAAACTTCTACAACATGAATCACTTAGTGTGGAATAGAATATTTGTTTAAGTAAAGATGAGATATATTTGTTTGTGTTGCAGAATAATTCTTTAACTATGTAAAGAATTGCATTTGTTTATGTTGTATTTGTTTAACTATGCAAAGGTGTGTTGCTTTTATTTACGTTGTGTTTTTTTAACTATGTAAAGATGTGTTGCTGTTTCACTTTGCCTGCCTAAGGTACTTTATTGTTCAAATAAAAAGCTGCACAACCACTAGCCTGGCAGAGGATGGATAGGTGTGGTTGGTGGGCAAAGGGAAAAGGGGAGTCACTCAACCATCCAGGGTTCAGCTCTCCAGGAGCCAGCCGGACAGACACAGGAAAGTAGGATGCACAATACATAGATGAAGCAAATCAATCTTGGGAAGCAATAGATTAATAGGAAAGGATTAATTTAAGTTAAAGGAGAAAAAAGCATAGAAACAATCCTAAGGTAAAGGGAATTCATAATTAATAAAAAGTCTCTTGTATCCTGACTAAGGCACCTTATTGTTCTTATAAAAACCTGAACAACCAATAGGTAGGCAAAAAAAGAGAAAGGTGGAGCTGGAAGAAAAGGGAAGCAAGCCAGTGAGCCAGGGGCCACCCATCTGTGCCCAGGCAGATACAGAAGAAACAGGAAAGCAGAATAGACAGTATTAGAACAGATGAGGTAACCAAGCCTCATGGAAGAACATAGATTAATAGAAATGGATTAATTTGAGCTAATGAAAAAATAGCTAATTAGAAATAAGCCTACACTAATGCCTAACCTTCATAATTAATAATAAGTCTCTGATGGCATGTATTTGGGCCTGCAGGTCCAAGAAGCCCTGCTACAATCAATCATGAGTAAAAATACATTGGCAATAGCACCTCAGGAAAAAAAAACATAAAAATAGGAAATCACCTAAACTTCTAGAGTCTGTAAAAGGCATAAAAGGGTGTGCATGGAGGACATTCAAGAAAAAAAATGGTACTGATATTTAGTTTATGATATGTCCATAAAATCTTGAGTACAATCAAATGGGCATCTGTCTAGAAATTGAGGTACTTTTATTTCTAACCAAAGAGTGAAAATAAAGGAACAACAATGAGTAAGTAGCACAGTTATTAAATCAGCCAGAACCTAGGAGTCACCATCTTTATTTACTTTTATTAGAAGATATTAGTCATATGTCTTTGACAATAGAGTACAAGGTCATGCTATATTTACTCGTAATATTAAAGGTTATTATGTTGCTCATCTGATGGAGGAAGGTCATTGGCTAATAAAGAAACTGCCTTGGCCCATTTTATTGGTTAGAGGATAGGTGGGAGAAGTAAACAGAACAGAACGTTGGGAGGAAGAGGAAGTGAGGTCAGAGTCTCTGACAGCTCTCCTCTCGGGAGCCTGAGAGAGACGCCATGCCCCGCTCCCGGGATGAAGCTCCGACCCAGGATGGACACAGGCTAGAATCTCCCCGGTAAGCACACCTTGGGGTGCTACACACAGATGATTAGAAATGGGCTAAATTAACATGTGAGAATTAGCCTAGAAGAGAATGGGCCAAGCAGTGATTAAATGAATACAGTTTGTGTGTTGTTATTTCAGGGGCATAAGCTAGCCGAGCAGGCGGCTGGGGTGCTGGGGACGCAGCCCCGCCGCCGCCTTTATTACTACACTCATCATCTCAAATATTTGGCACTTTTTTTCTGTTTCTGATCATGAAACCGGCATAATTAGTTTGAGAATCTTGGGTATGTCAGACATATCTGTTTAATGTTTTCCTGTTACTGAGAGATGTCATAGATTTCAATGACAGACTGCCCACAAAACACATAGTCATCTTCATTTTACACAAGTCTGTTGTATGAGCAGCATTCCACCTGACAGTGTACTTGATTTTAGCATTTGGCTCTTCAGAATAGCACATGACTCATATTCAGATTAATAAATGTTAAGGCTCAGGGATTCCGCAATTGCTGCTCTTTGCATATCTACAGAGCTTTAACAATTGTCTCTTCTCTATGACCACCATCTTTATATCATCTTCCCTTCTCTTCTTTCTCCCAAGAAACTCAGTTTCTATAGGTATGTATTCCACTCTTGTGATTTATTAAAATAATTTTAAATACCTACCACTGTTCTCTTTATAAGCAAGTTGAACACAGCATCAAATACACTTTACTTTTTATATAAGGAAGGGCCACACCAGAAGCCATGAAGATGTGCGAATGAAACGTCCTGGGCTATGGTAACTTGCGTGCAACCACTTTGAATCAGGGTCTCATTTGTTATTCACCACTGCATATACCAGGCTAGCCAGCTGAAGATCTACTGAGAAATCTGTGTCTCTCTCTCATCTCACCTTAGAAATGCTAGGTTTGCAGATTATTGGTGGTTTCTTGAATTAAAATATTGGATCCCTACACTTGTATACCAAATCCTGTACCCATAGATCCATCTCTACAACCCCAAATTCCCCAAAAGTGTGGATAACTAGTTCCTGTGTCTTCATCTAGACACATTGGTTGTCTCTACTGAAAACAAACTGGTGGAACCCGAATGGTCTTATGCAAGCTTTAAATAATACATGGAATTGGACAAGACTATTTTAACACTCCTCTTCCTTCTTCAACTAAACCTATTTACAAGCCCTTTATCTTTCTTTTTTAAAATTTTTAGAAAAATGTTTTTATTCATTTTACATACCAACCACAGTTTTACCTCTGTCTCCTCCTCCCTCTCCCTTTAGATCCTCCCCTAACCCACAGAGGTTAAAGATCATGACCAGGAAATACACAGAGAGAGCTGACCCAGGCTCATAGGAGCTCACAACTCTAGACCTACAGTTGGGGATCCCCTTATCTTTCAATGCTTCATCTCATTAAATTCAATGTTTGTATTTAATCAGAACAAAACTATTACTACTATCTCAATCTTTTCTGTATCCTACCTATCTCACAAATTATATCTACTTGAAACTTTATAAAAATCTAACCAGTTGCACTTCTACCACTATGAGTCATGCGAGTACCATCTTTCACAGGGATTGCTGCAATAGCTGCTAATCATCTTCTCTTCCCTCAGTCAATCCTGATCAAAGAACACAAATACAAGGGTACCAAACAATTTACCTTAGATGCCCTGCCTCTGGACTAGCTAGCCCACAGACCTTCTTGTTTCTCAAATATATGTCAAAATATTGCCTCGATGTTTTCTGTTTGTTTGACTGAAGAAGATGTTCTGCAGTATATTTGTGTACATCACCTTCATGTCATCTGCACACTTTCTTAATTTTAACCTCTTAGAGATGCTTAGGCACTTCACAGTAGCACCTCCCATTCATTCCTTCCCTGATACTCTCCAGTACAATATACGATGAGAGTATATGTCTCATAATATATTATATATTTATATATTATTTTGTTTGTTTAATTATTGTCATTACTGTTAAGAAAATGGGTGAGAGGGCTGGTATTTGTTTTGGTCTCTGTGAATCTTTCCAAAACCAAAAGCAACTGATAATAATGGCTTGCTGCTCAGTAATAAACACCTGCTTAGTCATAAATCTGAGACAATTCAAGACAAGTGATCTATTTCATCTATCCAATTATGAAATGGAAGCAATTTTAAGGCCTAATAATTAACCATCAAGTTTGGAATGTAATAGCAAAGAGAAGAAAAATGTTAATTTCAATTGTCATTAGAACATTTTAGATAGTTTTTTAAAAGCAGTTATTAAATATTTGTATTTCTACTACCATTAGAAGGAATAAAGGCATATGAATAAATACAATGCACTAAACTATTCACACGAAAAAGTCCAGGTTGAAGTCTGAGATACATAATAAGCAGTACATAACAAAGGTTTGTTTTAATTGCAGCCAAACTATTCTCAATATTTTGTTTGACTATTCTATGCACCAAATTTCTTAACTTAAAAAAAAAACAATTCAGTATCATGTGAGAATGGACAGATTTGAAAATTTTAAGATTTAGTATTGAAAAGGAAATTCTTTGCCTATGGTCATCCTATTCATTTTTTGAACTCGCAGTAGCTAAGAATAAGGACTCCCCAAGGCATTCTTAACAGTTCCCAAGCCTGGTAGTAGGGTAGCACTTGTTAAAGAGACTTTTTTTTTTTCAGTTTTAGGAAAAGACTCCATGCCTTTTCTGGGTTTAATTTCTACTCAAAGCATGCCAACTCCTGGGGTGAAAGTTTTTGCTACCTGTAGGTTACTTGCAAAGGTAACACATTTTATTATTATTGTGGGGGCACTTCATCTACAGTATCTATCTAAATAAATTCACCTAAATATTCAAGAGGAAATCATATGGCATGGTTTATTTTGGCAGGGTCATAGAAAAGAAAACCAGAGTGCTTTGCATGGAGGGTATTAGAAGCAACTTGCACCAGCCAGTGAGGACATACAACCTATTGTTTTCCAATTCTGCATGCAATAATATCTTGTCAGTGGCTGAAAAAATCTACATAATAGATGCATACCATTGTACCGAATAGAATGCTTGATTCAAATAGTTTTACTGCCCTAAAATCTGTGCTTTATGGTTTGGTTTCTTGAACAGTAAATGTGTGCCACGAAAAATTTTGCTTTACTGCAGACATATTTCACTGTGCTTGCGGCATGACTATAATGTTTAAAGATGCAAAACACGATAAATTAAGTTTTAGGAATTTTCATGATATTCAGTAATTTTCTCACTGAAAAAAAAGTTGAGAGAAAAACAATGTACTGTCAACGATTGGAGTATTTCAACTAGTGAGTGTATGCAAGATGGGAACCTCTATTATACAAGCTGAATTTTATTCAAGATGGTATTTTCTATACACCTAGAAACTTCTGAAATTAGGCATGGTAAGTGGGACTGTGTCAAGGAGATGCTTTTTTTTTTTTTTTTTGGTGTATCTCAAAGCTGTCTACTCACCTAACAGACCTGATCAAAGCAGTGTGAATATGGAATTACATCATTGCAAAAACTCCCATCACAGTAAAAATGATGTTCATCAAAGCATCTCTCATTCTTATTTTTATTTTTTAATTCATTTAATTTTATAGATGATATATTTACCTTTGGGAATTAAGGGAGTACTTTTAGAAAGTATTTCAGCATCCCAATGAATTCATATATGGTCTTTCCTCATCCATTACCCTGCTCTGCTCTAATGTGAGAAATATAGTGTAGTCACGGTTATTCTTCAAACAGAAGGAGTTGTACAATAAATAGAGCAATGAAGAAAAAATGTAACCTATTTACATCATTTCCTAAAACGAAATCTAGCATGATATTTCATATGTTTTATTACAAAAAGAAATTTATTTTTGTAATAAAATGCTTTCTGTGTTATTGCTTTGACTTTTTAGTGCCATTTCATTTTATAACAATACCAAAAAGTCCTTTAAAGATTCTTTGACTTTAATTATAGTAATACTTTAAAGTTACTATAAACATATATGGCAAGTATTTTAATCTGATAAGCTATACAACCTTAAAATCTATGAGTGAAATGGAATTATTTTTTTGTTGATATTAATTATTGTATACTCAACTAATATCTGACACTGTGATTAAGAATTTTTTGGCAACTACAGTTCAAATGACAGATAAAATATTTCTGTTGATGCCAGACTCTTGAATGTTTAAGTTTGGGCTTCTCCCTCTAATTTTTATGCAGAGAACCTGTTAAAATAAATTTCCACAAAACAAAGCATGTCATGTGTAAATGTTTCCTGAATATTAGCAATAGGATATGCTTATAATTTCTATTTTACTAAAAAAAATTCATGAATGTAAAGTTGTTATAGACATCACCTATCTAAAAACCACACTGTTTGTGTTTATTTAGCAGCCTGGGAATATTCATGGGAGGCTTTCCATCCACAAGTAAGCCTTTTATAATGAAACCAAAAAGAAACCACAAATCTTTATCCTTGTATTAGTTCTGAGAATATTCATTATTATTGAAAGTTTGCTGATTGTGCCCTTCTTTATGAAATGTAGAGAGGGTCTCATCAGGGTTCACAAAGCAGGTCAGAAAGAGAGCTGTATTCATCTGTCTCTGGCAAGTGCAACACTCCTTCTGCTTCTGCTGCTGTCAAGTTGTGTTGTCTTGATTGACCAAGGCTTGCCTTTTGTTTCCCCAGAGTTCCCTGCTCCTAGGTTTATGCTGCTTTCCACCAGGGCTCTTCCTGATTGCCCAAGCTACAGGCGTTCCCTGGCCCAGGAATGAAGCCTGGAAGATTCTTTGCCAAGAGCTGTTTGTATTTCTAGTAAAACCTTTGTTTTAAGTAACTCTTCAGCTATTATTTATGTGATTCCTTAACTGGAAGTACTTTATAAGTTAGTGACTTTCACAATTCCTCTTTGAGTTATGTTTAAAGGTAAATTAATTATTGTCTTAAAAAGCAACCACACTAAATAATCTTTGCAACACATAATGGTCCTTAAATTTCTTCATTATAGAAACTTTATTTTGGCTTGTGTAAGATGGATATCCAGGATCAATGTGTGACCTACAAATTATTATTCCAAATATGTAACACAAAAAGTGGTTATTATTGTAGCTGGAATTTGGTGATAGATTAGTACAAGATAGGGCATTTGATAATAAAAGTTGTAGATGCATGTTAAGTATGATGGCATATTTCTAATTCTACATTTAGGAGGTAAAGACAAGAGAATCATAAGTTTAAGACCTGTCTTGGCTGCATAGTAAATCTTCAAAAAACAGTCTGGGCTAAATAAGATTCTACACCAAACACACACACACACACACACACACACACACACACACACACACGAGAGAGAGAGACAGACAGACAGACAGACAGACAGACAGACAGATACCACACACAAGATAGATAATGATTGATAGGAGAGAGGGGGGAGAGGGAGAGAGAGAGAGCTTGTAGATGGATGGATGAATACAGAGAAAGAGAGAGAGAGTAAAAAGAGTGTAGAGACATTTGATTCTTAGACAAATGTCAAAGAAAGGGAAGATTGAAAGAGAACTTCTAGGCAGGCAAGATAACTCAGTAAGAAAATAAAAAGAAAGCCCCTTACTCCAATGCTTGAGGGCTTGAGATGAATCCCTGGTGTTACATTTTGTAAGGAAAGAACCAATTCCCATAAATCATTCTCTGAAGCCTCCCATCCCATCACATATTCACACTAACCAAATAAACAAATGACTGAATCAAAAATAAGATAGAAAACTTTCACATAGTTTCATCTAATAATGCATGCACCTTAACTCAACTCTCCTTAGGACAACAGACCACCAATGAGAAAACAGAGCACAAAGGGCCAGGATTTTCATCCCATCTGAGCAGATAACAGGTAAAAAATGTACTACCATTTATAGCATCCCTGGAAATAACATTGGCAGTTTGGAATTCTGTCTCCTCAGCAGTAATAAAATGAACATTTCCAAAATAGAATAAAACAAAAATGGAAGTCAATAAAAACAAAGAACAACAAAAAGAAAAAAAGAAAGGAAACAAAATGTGTAAGAGTATTTGTTTTGTTCTATTTTCCTTTCTTTAGTTCTTTGTTTTTTGATTGTTTGTTTGTTTGTTGCTGTTGTTTGGTTTGTTTGTTTTTCCTGTGTTCTAAAGAGACAAAGAAAGCATGTAGTTAGATGGAAGGAGAAAGGGGAAGGGCCTGGAAGGAACTGAGGGACTGGAAACTTTCATGAGATTATATTTTAAGAAAGAAATTTATTTTTAAAACAATCAAATAATAAATAACCTTTCAAGGTTTGGCACCATGTAGTAATATAGGCCTTTATAACCCTTTCCTCGCTAAGTCACGAGTGGCCAAATGAATAACTAACAAACAGTGCTGTTACAGTAACAATCAGTAGGATTCAAATGTAATACAAGGCAGAAAGACAACACATGTCTATTCCCAAAGGAGCAAATGACATTACAGAACAAGCTTGGTATTAAAATTTACTCAAAAGGACTCATTCATTTAATTATATCAATTACAAAATATTTTGGAAAGGCATAGGAAAAATTTTCTTAGATATTTAAGAGTAGACAAAGATAGTAACAATATGATTCATGATAGGAAACTCTGATAAAATAGGTATCATTTAAAAAGCAAACCATGCAAATGTTTTTTAAGTTCTTAAGAAGATTATCAGTAGATTGTAGAAAACATTTACCAATCATATATTTCATAAAGACTACTGTAGAATATATTTAAAAACTCACAAAATGAAAGTCTAAAAGCCAAGCAATCCTATTTGAAATTAGGGAAATATGACTATATAGCACAATAAATATTCACAATGAGATATTACTACCTTCTTATCAAAATGTCTCAAACATGACCTACGCACTTTTCCTCTGAGCTTCAAAGTTTCTTGGCATTTCTTGGCAGAATTGCAGCCCGGACACCTTAATTCCAGCTCTCCAAACTTCTCCTCCAAAATACTACACTTCAGTAACCCCAAACTCTTTGTCTTGTTCCTTCATCTATGTTGTGTGCTCCCTCATTTATTAATTATGTGATTCCTTGGAGTATATTTTTGCATTTTCAGTTTTCTAATATTTACTTAACAGATCTCAGAGAAGTTCACTGAAATACTTAACATGCAATACTCTGTACGTAAGGAAAGTAACCCAAAGGAATCACAGAGTTAGAGGAAGAATGGAGGATTAAGAGGACTGGAGAGAGTGTGCATAGAAGGTCACACTGAATGCAGTTGTCAGTGTAGAGAAGCTAAAGGAAATAATTGGCAGAAAGCAAACAAGCAAACAAACAAATCCACAGCAGAGCCTAAGTCCTTGCAGAAAAGGTTACATCTAAAAAGAAGATAAAGAACCCTGTTGAGAGTGGAGCTAGAGAAACATGGGAGTCTGTTAAAACTGCTTCTCCATTGTTTCAGTTCCAGCCCATGACTGTTGACAAGATAATCCTTTTTCTCCTACCACTTAAGGAAGAAAAGTGGAAAAGCAAACAGGCTTCAAACACTCTTGCTCATTTTGCTCATTCTCCATTCTCGTTACTGCATGGCGTGTTATGTTTCCTTGACTCTTCATTTTTAACAACACTTTGCACACTCACTAAGTCCTGTATATCTGTATGCGTATGCGGTCTATTAAACAAGTTGTCTCCCTAAATGTCAGTTAATATATGTTCTGCTGAGCTTACTCTACAGACACGGTATCATTGATGAGCATTGCCTTCTGGGAAGACTACTTCATATTACTGCATGACAGTCATTACAATACATCTCGGAGACAGCTGAATGCTGACAGAAGATTGCCTGTGAGAAACCACTATTTGGTTTCAGTTTCCCAAATAAGATTTCTCCTATGCTTTTTAAAACAACATTGGAAATTCAACAAAGTTTTTGTCAGTTAAAATGGCAACTGTTAACTTCTCCTTTATCAGGAAAGCTGTTGAATGTCAAAGTAATATGAACTTTTTCTCTTGTATCACAGTGAAAACTGAGCAAGCAGGAGATTTGCATTTCCCAGAGCTGTATGGCTTGACTTGCTTTGACTCTCAATAGTACAATATTTAGCAAGAGAGGAGGCTGCGACCTGTGCCCTTAGCCCACACAGGGTCATCTGTGGTTCCCTTATTCTTTATAGGTTCATTCAAGCAAGAACAGCTTTCCCAGTAATCCAATAGAAAATGCATTCATTCCGTCACCGCATAGTTCCCAATCAGCAAACTTCCAAAGGGAGAGTAAAGACAGTTACCTTCTCTAATGCTTTGCTTCATGTTAATGATCCCAATGTTGTCAGGGTTTCAAGACAACAAAAAGCTGGCATATCACCATTTATTTGTTCTTTTCATTCTGAGTTCTATGCAGGTCTGTTTATCACCCTTTAAACTCCCAGGGCAGCGGGTGGAAACATCTGTTTGATGAACGATTTGATGCCCGTTATTTTGCATAAATCTCTAGAAGTAAAATTTTTATGAGGCAGGTTCTTTCCCGTTTTATCCTTTTGTTACTGACTGAAGGCCCAAGTAAACAAAGTGAAATGGACAGACTTGCCATATGCCAACACGCACATGTGTGTGTATGGGAGGGAAAAGAAGCTGCCAGCTGTACCAAAGACACACTGTAATTATCTGAAAAGTAATTAACATCTCTATCGTCAATGAATCTTTGAAGGATTCTAGTGGTGTAAATTATACTTTCACATACCTGAAGCAAGTCATCTGTGGTCCAGTTTCCTGTTTGCCAAGCTTGAATCCAGTTCATTTACTGAGATACAAAGAGGTTTCAGGATGTCTCCATAGTGTCAAAACACATACATTATTTTTGTTCCTTCGGTAACTCCTATATCAAATAAAATTAAATTAAAATATATAATTAGGCTTACAGTTTAGTCAATGCTACATTGTATCACTTGTAACATCACTAGAAACCATTTGACCTCTGTTGTTCTTATAACAGATAATTATATAGAGACCTTTAAAAATAAGTCTATTATGTGCCATCATGATTTTGCATCTGGAAGGATTTTATATATCTGTATAGATATAAGAATCTGTCTAGGTCCATAAAGGATAAGATACCCTTAGAAGTTATTGATCGATTTAACCATTTTCATTAAAGTGTGCTTTTTCATTCTAATCTAAATGATGAGGATTTGACAGTGAGGAGTTAATGTGGACCTGGTTCTGTATTGGTTATTTCCCAAGTATTATTTTATTGACTACCCTTTTCCAAGCACCTCTTATCCCCAGTTCTCCAGGGCAGGGATCTCAATCTGTATTGTCCAACATTCAAAAACTTGGTAGAACCCTTAAATGGAAGGAAGATCAAGTTGAATATCAGTTAATCCAAATCTATTGCTCTCTTTCTTTGTTCAAGTAAGGGAGAGAACATAGATTATTTTATTTTACTTAAACAATAAAAATATTTTGTGCACAAAATATGGTCTAAGATAAAAAGAAACCTTAAAAAACTTTTTCCTTAGACTATGGTGAATTCCAGTTAAAAATAAGTATAGATTTATGTCATGAAGAGTTATATGTATTCCAGTAATAGACATATATTATTGCTGTTAAATAAAATTAAAATAATAGACATTTTTAACTACTGTTAAATAAAATTAGTGGAAGAGCATGGACTTCAGTCTAGCACAAAGCCTCAGAATATAAAACCAAGATGAAGTCATTCATGTTAAGCATTATATACTCAAACTAAAACTTGATAAAATAGAAAAACTCCGAAATAAGCTTGTTTTTGACAAAATTACAGGAGATCTAGATCTAATTCAAAGAGGCCCCATCCCCTGACTTATAGTAATAGGAGCCTCTTATTTTCAGTTCTCCCCAGGAGACTGACACAGTGCCACACACTGAGAAGCAGCCAGAAGGAATTTTACCTTACTTTTGCCTCTTCTTGTCCAAGCTATGTCACAAACCCCCTGTTCTTACATGCCCAAGGTTTACCTTTCTACTTTAATAGACGAAATGCTATCCAAATCTTAAACATTATTTGAAAACTGAAACAATGAAAATCATATATTTATACTGAATATGTTTAAATCCTTTTCTTCAATACTTCTCTGCTATTATGTTAAAACACTCTAACAAAAAGCAACTTAAGGAGGAAAGGGTAGTTTTCATCTATTACCTCCATTAGGAACTCAAGACAGGAAACTACAGGTGGGGATTCTGGGGAAATACTATTGAAAATGTACTCTCTCACTTGTTTTCTCACAGGCTTATACTTAGCTAATTTTTTATATTGTCCTGGACCACTGACATAGCAATGATTTCACCCATAGTAGGTTGGACCCTCCTGACTTAATTAAAAATCAAATCAATTTCACATAGACATGTTCACAGACCAATTAAAACTGTTAGTCATCTAGGTAGTTCTTTAGTCCAAACTTTACTCTAAGATGATTTGAAACTGTTTAAAGTTCACAATTAACACTAAAGGGGACAGACACATAGCCATTTGAGGTTCTCCATTACTTTTGTTTTGACCTTCAAAATATTCCATCACCAATTTGGATTCATAGGACTTATCTAATTCAACAATAAGAAAAAAAAATTACATTCACTAAAATTATTGTACTTTTAAAATTTAATATTCTTATATTAAATATTTCTATTAAGAGACTGACAACCATTATATTGCTCTTTGCCTTGTTTCTAAAGATCATGACAGAATAGGAAAAGTCTATCTCCCCAACACTGATTAGCTATTTCTTAAGGAAGGAATGACTTCCTCTTCTAAAAGACCTGTGTTTGATCCCAGTACTCACAGGGCAGCTTGCAAACACCTGGGAATCCAGTTCCAGGGATTTTTCTGATCTCTACAGGGCCTAGATAAGCACAGAGTTTGTAGACACAAATGCAAACAAAACAACTATACACTTGAAAATAAATACATGCATACCCAAATCAGAAAAAAAAATCTCCTTTTATTTTCACTGCTATTTCCATATTCTTCATCTACAAGTACTTAATATTCTTTGGAACTAATTATCACCAGTGGCTCTGTCACTGATAATTAAATTAAAAAATTAACCTTAACATCCGTTCATTTTGTAACTCTATTAGTTGTTATTTTCTCTATTTAGGAAATCATCTTTGATCATTTTAAAACTCCCTGGGTCTATAGAGTATGAAGTGTTTTTAAAGGAAAAGATTTAGCAGGACTCAAGGTATTTTGTGAGAGCCACAGGCATCTTCTACATACTTCTGCATTATTAGACACTGTGCTAGATCCTAGGGCTGCACAGTAGAAGCAGGTCTCTTCTAAATCCAAGGTCAAGGAGACTAGGTTAAGCCTCCCCTAAGTTGCCTGTAAAGGTCTTCCATAGATATCCTGGAACTAAAAGCATTTTATAAATCCTGACTTTCTTAAAACCATTTAACACATGAAAACCCGAATTCAAATCATTTCAAACCATGCTGCTATTTGCTCTCAGAACTCTCTCTTCAAACTCCAGCTAAGTAAATTCAGAAACCACATGGACCTGTATGAGAAGTGATATGAGATTACTATCTTCTAATCCTTAAAGTCACCTTGTGATGCAAGCATTCTTCCCTATTTATAGATAAGAAAAATGAGGCTCAAAAAAGTAATGTTTAAAAAAAGAATCATGGCACTTTAGGATAAAAAAGAGATAACTGTGTCTCATAGTACAGTATCCACATTTACAGAAGGAGATAGAGCTCAGAGAGATACAGAAGCCCTCCAAATCTCCATCAGTTGCTTCTAACACTGCCTTCCTCTTTCCACTTACCTGGTACAGGTAACAAAGGCGAACCTTTGTTCTATCTATAGACATCAGGGGAAAACAGAAGGACTAAAGTTGCAGGGGGCCTCAAATGTTCTCTCTGCAGCGTCATTAACCTGAGTAGTTCTACCTGTTCTGCTGTTCTAAAGACTTGTGTGTGAATACATTTCACTTCTACTTCAATATTATATGTACTTATCATTTTCATACTTAAATGATAGCATGCATTAATTCAAATTTCCAAAATGTAGAAGCTATTGTTGGTCACAGTGAAAGAAAGGATATGAGGTGGGAAGAAATATAGATTTGAGGAAATATAAATTAGAGACCTGAGAGGAGTGAGGGAAAGGAGTGTGAGTGAAAATGATCAAAATACATTGTAAGCAGGTATGAAATTCACAAATAATTAATAAAAAAATGTTATATTAAATTTTATGGCTATATTGAAATTAACCCAAAGCTGTTTCCTGCTATTCATCTCAAAAATGAATAAATAAAAGATTATATTTATCTGATTAATAAAAATGTGGACCACTCACCACATAGTATTCAAACTATGGACTCTACAGTATACAAAATCAAAAACCAATGACAAAATTCATATGATCAAAAAAAATCTTAGAAGAAACTTTGGAGATGAAAGGCTTGGAAATCATGTTACAGTTCCTTGCTTTGTTCACAGAATGATAACCTGCAGATAAGGGTGTACTAGATACCTTTGTGTTTACTCTATGTCCAGAAATACAGGCTGACATTCCCCTGCCTGTGTGCCTCACAGGACAGTAAGAGTGGAATTTCACTATATCCCTTGCAATGTGAATGACAATGTGGGCAGTGCTCACAATCTAACAGAGTAAGCTACAGTCTACTAGTGTAGAAACTTGAAGGTCAGCTTAGTCATAAGTACAAATATTAGAAATCAGAGAAATTGCATGTTTCCTCTTCCTTTGTGACTATGCTACTCCAATCTTTCTTATCTTTCTTCTCTGCATTTTCTCCCACTGTTGCTTACTTTCCTGACTTTCCTCCTCTTCCTTTGTGTGAGTAGTCTATGGCCATGAGAACTGAGTGTTTAGTTTTAACTTGTAGCATTCTGCAATAAGCACAGAAAAAGAGAGGCTGTTTATTACTAGTGTTTCTTGAAAGGTGACTGCTTCTTTCACAGAAGAAGCAATGAGAAGTTTTAAGAGCAACACAGCTATCCCTTGAAGAACTCCATTTCATTGTCCCCTCAAACATTCAGTACAGGCCCCTCACCTTGGTGTCCTCTGGTTTCAGAACCTGAGGCCCTTTAGAGACTTTTTCCCCTAGGAAATTTATAGCCTTCTGTTCCTTTCAAAGGCATGCACATTCTAAAGGAATTGTGTACTGTGTAAACCTATGCTACTTTCAGTCATTATGCAGATGGCCAAGAATATTGCAGGTTTGCACCTAAAAATGTTAGTTTTCTCCTGAGTCACAGGTATTTGGATAAGCTATTTGTTGATCTTTTTGTTAGAATAGTGTCCATATATCATGAAGGTACAGATTTGTCAAGCTTCTGACAGGAAGACAGAATTCCCCTGCAGAGCCTGGGGTTTCAGCAATGTTGAATTGCACCCTGCATTTGAATATGAATGACAGAAAGACATTCTAAAGAAACTTAGCTTTCTAATTAATCATAATCTTCCACCTTTGTGCATTTTAAATATTTCTGCATTTGTTTGTATTTTTAGTCTCAATTTGCCTACTGCTCAGTTTTTAAGGAAACAATACACAAAACTATTTTTCCTATCTTCTGTTCAATCCTCAACACAATTTAAAAGGAGTCTACCCTGAAGGAATTATAGTAATACAATATTTTGTTATTATACATAATGTGACTAGGACAATAGAGCTAATATCATGTCTCACAAATGTTTAAACCTAGACATTGAATCAGTCTTCATGTTCTTTTCCTATTATATCACAGCCCCAGTGCTTTAGAAATAGTAAGTCTAAGGATTGACCTTACCTCCACTTTTCTTTTGTAAATATTTCCGTGAATGAACACATGCTCTTTAGAATAAAATGCCAACAAGAGATTATTGTTTCCTCTCAGAGAGAAAAAAAGACTCCCAGTTAGCATTGCTGTGAATTATAACTAGTTAAATCAAAGAACTGGGACAAGGAATATTTAACACTGAAGTTTTGATAGTGGGTAGTTTTCAGAAGCACGCAGTCATAGGCATGAGCCAAGAGTCAATATTGAATAAAAGAAAACATCTTGTGGATGTGTACTGCAAACAATGCAAAATGTGTAGTTGTTAGTGTTCCACAGTAAACACAAATGACATCAGATCATTACAGAGCTTTCATAATGTTCTTCACCCAGACCTGGCATCCACATGCTTTGTGAGTTCAGAGATCTTTGTTTGGAGAAGTAGCAGAATGCTATGAGTCATCATTCAAACAATAGATCTTCTCCTCACCTTGCTCTTTAACTGTGAACTGTCTTAGTGTTACATTTTAACAAATGTTTTAGCTCTATCTTCAGGTGGATATTTTACTCCACAACAATGCTGATTCTCTTAGGAGGTCATATATCATAATTTACAGAAGCAATTCATCCCTACTCTGAGGTTCCAGGGTACACTGACACTCAAATAGAATCCATACCTTATTGTTAATAAATGTTGGCCCTTCTAGCCTGTTTTTTCTAATCCCTTTCTAATCTGATATTTGTCTTATTCTGATTTATCATGATTATTTCCACAAAACTATATATTCACTGCTTGCATATGGATACATGATTTGTAATATAGAGCATTGAAAGAATATTAATGGTGAAGATAAAAATCTATGAAAATTATATCTCAAAAAATAGTAAATATAATGGAGAATTTATGAGACCCAACTCACTAACCAAAAGGAAGATGGAATATATCATCTTCTAATATTGTTTTACTGGCTATAAATGAGAAAGGGATTTTTATTGCATTTGTGTCATCAGCATCCCCATCTCAATAAGACTTTTGACATAAACATACAATCAGAAACAGAACTATTATATTTATAATGACAATATTATATCTGGCATCTTCACTAAAAAGTATAAAAAGCATTTGTACTTGTATAACTCAATAACAATGTGCTAGTGTATTGATTTCAAAACAGGAAATGATGCCACTGTGTGCCTTGCTTTTATTTCATGCAGACCATCTCTTTCATAATATTTTGAGAAAACAAAAACATAAAGTTTAAATGTATTTATGTTATTAGTGTCAGGACTTCTAGGTCTACCTACCTGGAGAAATATCTAAAAAAATGTTAGCTTTAGGCTACTGTTCAGCATAAAGATCTCATGGTATTACACTGTTACAATTATGTTTCCAGTACCAGCTTATTGCTAAGGGGACCCATAGCTACTTTTAATTGTTCCATGTATTGATTAGTTCTATCTGAAGAAAACCACATGATTGTTTTAAGTGCTATGTGCTCATAATTAGCTCTTCTACATCATCATTTGGTAACTTTTTCACCTTGAGTTAGTGTTCTCTGAGACTGACTAGTAGAACTTATAAGATGAGAATAATGAGGTGTTTAGCTAAAATGTAAGTTATTACTATCAAATGAGATACCCAATGGGAAAAAAAGCATATTGTGTTTGACATTTTATAAGTGCTCTAATGCTGTCTGGATAAAATTATTCACTTAACCAAAATCATATTTGAATGCACTAATTGAAAAATCATCAACTGTCTGGAATCATGCATGTAAACCCTGAGATTACTTATGAAACATCTGTGTGTCACCTCTGTCATCTTCTTGAAACACAAAACTCCAACTCCAAATCCCAGTGAAGAAATGAGAAGAATCTTAAGAGCAATAAGAAAAGAATATATATTCCAGACACTTCTACTTAAACCTCATCAAAGCAAAGAATGATAAAGCAACCATTTTCTCTGAGAGGCCATAGATTGCTAGTATGTATGTTTTTGTGATTGCTTGTAACATTTGCAAGATGCCCAGCAAAAAAAAAAAAAAAAAAGTACATGCAAAATTTTAAGTAGAAAAAAAACATGATCCACTAAGATAACAATTTATCCTTTAAGCTGTCATTGTTTTAATCTTAGTGATGATAAATAAAATCAGATTCATTGCTTGAGTTATTGGAATGTTTAATAAAGATGCATAGAAGGAAAGTAAGTTCCAGAACTTCCTATTCGTGTGTGATATTTTCACTGTGTTCTGACAAACTAAGTATACGTGGAGTCAGAGGGTGGAGCCAGCCACTAACTGATCATAGAGTTTTGGAGGACTGTAGAGAAAGGATCTGGAGCCTTTTTGGGCAGAGGAACAAAGAGATACAAAGGGACTGTGGTTGCTACTTTGATTTTCTTATCAATCAGGTTTTTGACTCAATTTCTGACTTTTATTGAAAAGATTAATTAGATTTACACTTCATCTGGAGCCCAACTTGGGACTTGAAACTATGACTCTGAGGTTAAAAGAGTAAGTTCAGACTGTAACTCCAATCACAATCTATATACTCTCCACACAAAGTCATCCTTGGGCTTAGAGGTAAATGACTGAAAACTGCCTTCAGAGGACACACCAAAGGAGACTCATGGAGGTTCTGAAAGTCAAATGAGGGCACAGAGTCTTTCTTAATAATGAGGTTTAGTGTAGAAATAGATCAGGCCCTATTAGCAAGTACATCCCCCATGCCTATTAAGTTCATGTTTATGAAAAGAAGTTGCTTGGAGATATCTAGTCTTTGTTCTTTTAAAGGACTTAAACCCAGCCAAGAACATCTTTTTTCTGGAATCTTAATAGAGTTGTGATATTGTAGTGAATATTAAAGTTCTAGCATTGAACTGCCTGTGCTTCAATTCATTTCTTTTAGCAGTTAAGCAAAGTTTTTTTTAAGGGTGATGCACAATTCTTCCTGTGTACAATTTGAAACAAAATAATAATTAATTAAGAGAAAAGTGGTTGTTTAAAATTACCAAAAGTAAGTTCATTCTCTACTAGGATGTTTTCACTGTTGACTAATAACAGACATGCAAATAGGTCAGACAAAACATTGAAGTGCAAATAGAATCTGTGTGTTAGAAACACATCTGTATTTCTTCATATTTCATTCCCAATAGTAAAGAAATTGGTGAAAAAAGCAAACTGTACATCAAATTTTGAATGAAGGCAACATGGTTCACATGTGCAATCGGATATTATTTGGCTAAGAGTGAATTCTGCAATTTGTAACAACATTGATGTACCTAAAGATCATTATTTTGAAATAATTATTTCAGACAAAGGAAGAAAATTACTGTTTAAACTCACTCCATTACAAATGCTGAAAGACGCATTCTTGTGAAAGTTCTGATGGAATGATTCTTACCTGAGGTTTAAGAGACAGACAGAAGTGTGGACAAGGTTGATCAGCAGGCAATAAACTGAGAATATCTAGGAGAGTGATGGTCAATTCCTTACAACATTCTAAATCTTATCCTTCAACCAACAGATAAATGCAGGTACCAACTTTCAGCAAAAAGTTCTTTTTTTCCCCAGCAATGGGAGACCATGTCAGAAAACTAAAACTGGGTACAGTGCAGGGATCCATGGATGTTGGTGAGCCCAAATCCATTGGCTAGATCTACGTCATTTCTTTTTCATGTATGGCTCAGTGAACATTAGAAACAGAGAATAGAAACAAGGTAATTATCTGGGTACCAAGAAATCTACTGTGAAATAGTCTAACATATAAACACCGGCATAAGGAAGACTAGAACAATAGTGATATTAACAGGAACATTTTAAAGGGGAATGGAGAAAATTTTGTGGGATCCCTCTATTGGAAAAAGGCAATTATTGACTGCTAAGAGAAGGAGAATTGGAGAAATAGAGTCTCCCAGAATGAGTACAGACAACTTATTTGTTGTCTCATGCAAAGTGAACAGCTTTGAAACCATTATGCACACAGACAACAAAAACAACTCTGCATAAATGTGTGTGTGTATGTATATATATGTATATGTATATATGCAGATAGATACATGTAATAAGTAGAATAAAAAGAGAGATTATCAACTTCAGATGGGAGAGCATGATACAGATTCAAGAGGGTAGCTGGGAGGACTGGAGTGAGGGAAGGGAAAGAAGTGATATAATTCTTTTTTTATATTTAGTATAATTATTGGTTCTCTACAGTGTGACTTTTCATACCATTCATTTTTAAAATTTTAATTTAGTTATCACATTTTATTTATTTTACCTACCAACTACAATTTCACCTCCTTTCTCTCCTTCTGCCCACCCCACCTCTCATCTAACCCCCTTCTTATCCAGTCCTCCTCCATCTCCATTCAGAAAGGAACAGGCCACCCATAGGTTTGAACAAAGCAGAGCACATCAAGTCGAAGTAAGACAGAGCTCCTTCCATCAAGGCTAGGCAAGGTAATTGAGCATGGGGGAAGGATTCGCAAAGTTAGCTAAGCACCTGGGAAAGATGCTGATCTCACTGGTAGTAGCCTTCCAGAAAGACCAAGCTACACAACTGTCACATACATGCAAAGGGCCTTGGTTGGTCCCATGTAAGCTCCCTAGCTGTTTGTCCAGAGTCCATGAGCTCCCAAGAGCTCAAGTCAGCTGTCCGTGAGGTGTCCCTTGTCATAATGTTGACCTCCCTGCGCTGTACAATCCTTTCTTCTTCAGGACTCACTCCAAGAGCTCGTCCCTGTGCTTGGCTGTGGATCTCTGGATCTGCTCCCCTCAATTACTGAATAAAGGGTCTCTGATGACCATTAGGGTGGTTAGCAATCTGATTACAGTAGATGGCTGGCTCAAGTACCACTCCACTATTTTTAGGAGTCTTAGCTGGCTTCATTCTTGTAATTTCCCAAGGGTTTCCTGTGCACCAGGTTTCTCTTTAACCCTGAAGGTGGCTCAGGCCAGAGGATTTGCTGAAGAAGGCAGAGACAAGAGGATATGGAGTTCAAGGCCAGTCTGACAAGTGATATAATTTTATTTCAACCAAAAATATTGAAAAGAAAAAATATCTACTGTCTAATATGATGAATGGAGGTAAGAATAATGCACCAGAGATTTCAAACAGCATGAAAAAGGCTTGAAAATTTTTACTGTAAGAAGGTGACAAATGGCCAGGCAGTGGTGTACACCTTTAATCACAGCACTTGGGAGGAAGAGGTAGGTAGATCTCAGTGAGTTTGAGGCTAGCCTCATCTACAAAGTGAGGTCCAAGACAGCCAGAACAGTTACACAGATAACCCTGTCTCAAAAAACCAAACCAAACAAATAAACAAGAAAAAGTGACAAATGTTAAAGAAAAATATTTTAACCTGATCTAAATATTCCTTATTTAATATACAGATGCAGTAAAAAGTGAATGATATCCATTAAATGTGTATAGCACTTATGTGTTAGGTATCAGTCATATAAAATATTAAAAAATAAAAAATCAAGAAAATTCATTAGTAAAAAGAGTATAACAAATATATTAAAAAATTGAGAGTAGGTATGAAAGCATGCAGAGTGACACTACTCTTCCTTTCCTTTCATTTCTTGGAGGGGAAAGCTGAGCTTGGTGTTTTCCTCCACAAAAATTCTGGCAATTGAGGGTTGCTCAGAACATTTGAATCAATCTTCTCCTGGGAAGAGAGCCTGCTGATGGGTTACCTAATCCTGCAAAGTAAGCTTAAACTAATAGGAACAATAATAAGTGATCCTTCAATTATGTATGTTGTTTTTTATATAAAATACAAACTAAATAATTATATATAAATATTATTTAATTATAATTGTGATATATTTAATTAAAATAAGAAATTATGTATTTGAGGTCTAAGTTAGACCCAGGAGGGCTATAAGAGAGGAGGAGGTTGTGGAATTGTAAAAAGTAGGTGCAGCACTCTTGAGTTATCAAATGCTGTGTATAAATATATTCACAACTACAAAAGAGTTGAGTTATTACACCAGTCACCAGAATCACCTTTACATCACTTAAAAATTAGTATATTATTAGCCTCAAAATTAGATTAACCATTACACTCTCCCTCCCCCACACTCTCAGAGACACACTAGCACACAGAGTTACTTGTGTGGTACTAAACACTCATAAATATTAAAAAACTACTCCTTTTCTCAATTAAAAAAAACTGATAGCCCAAATTTTTTAGAAAATTGAGTGATTTTTATTTATATCTGCATAGGGAGTTAAGTAAACTTAGTAGCCATCATAACTTACATTCCTTATCTCACAATTCTGTGAATTAGGAGTATAAGGACGAGTTAGCTGGCTCCTCTGCCCAAAAGCACAATAAAGAAATTGACAAGGTCACTTTCTTCTCTGAGTTTCTTTCAATATATCTTTGTTATTGATGTCATAGAATTTCATGTGTTTATAGGATGGATGCTCTGTTTCGAACTGGCCATGAGCCAGTGGCAATTCTGGCTAGACCATGTACAATATAACAGCTTGGCTTCTCACTCCCATAAGGAGAACTTATTGGTAGAATCTGCTAAGGTTTAGCAATATATAATGTAGTGCAACCACAGAAAGATTGTCTTTCTCTTCTTCTTGGTTCTAATAGTTAACTGCCAGTCACAGATGCAGATATAGACTGTGCATACACACAATAAGAGTAGATTATGAAAGGATTTGACTCCAGAGGTCAGTAGATCACTTTAATATATTATCTTGATAAATAAGACACAACTTTATCATATTGAGTAGTCTTTCCCTGACTGAGAGAGAACAATGCTCAGTGTTAGAACACTTGTCTAAATTTCTCAAGCCACTGGAAAACAAAATAAAACAAACCAAAACAAAACTAATGAAATTAGGTAGGCACTGTGCTTAAGCAGAAAGCATCTTCTCTATTTTAATTAAGCTATTCATGGCATATTTGAACCCCAGTTTCACAGAAAGGAAATCACACGCATTATATTTGCTCAAGCTTCAAGGGCCAATTTTTATATCAGGGCTACAGCTATGGTTGATGAATGCAACTATTTTGGCCAGTTTCTAATGCAAGGTTTCCACAACAGGTTTTTCAGTATGTGATTGTGAAGGGAGTAAACAAGAACATTTTTAATGGCTTACATACAAATAGCAAACTAAGATGCCATCATCTTTTTGTACACTCATTGCCAGAAGTTCTCTTTTTTCCCGAGTATTTCCAAACAAAAGACTGATAATTTCTACTGACTTTTGTTTTGCACCAATTCCCAAGCAAAGTTCTCTTGCTCACTGTCATTAATCTGTAATGAGAGAATAAAATATAGGAAAAGAGTATCTAAACCCCAGAGAACCCCAGCTATAAATATAGTTCAATCTTACTAATATTTAAAAACTAATTACCCAGTGGAATACCGAGAGAGATCTTTCCTCTTCACACACATCTAACTTATATTTGTCCCAAAGCCATGATGCTTGGGAAAAAACGGTAGAGAAGTCATGGCTGGGTGAAATTACTTTGGGCCTTTTTTTTTTTCTTTTTAGTCTTTATGCGAAAAGCAGGAATCAGTGAGAGCAACAGCTGTAACTTAGAAGAATATCTAGCCCTTTTGATATTTGGTTTGGTGTTGTAGCCTGCCTACATGTTTAGGACTGTATGTTGGTACATTTTTAAAGGCAAACATAAATCCTGAACAGACCTTTCATTCCGAGTAGCTCTCTTTTCAAATGAGGTCAATCCCAGGTCATAGCAGCCTTCCTGTAAGCTGATATATTACATTGATGTAAACACTGAAGCACTAAACGGATGGATGGATGACTGAACAAATGAGTGAATGAGGAAACTAATTAATGAAGCCCTTCTCTTCTTTCCTTAAACTACATTTCCATACAGGATTCATGAAATCCATTACTCTTGTATTGTGTTTGAATCAACATAATACAGAAAAGTTTGATAAAAATTAAGAAAAGTTTCCTTTTATTAAAGCAAAAATACATTTTATGAAAAGTACAAGAGGAGAATAATATTTTTGCTGCCTAACTTAACTTTCAAAAAATAATTTTCTGACTGGTTTTAGATTTCAAGTCTACTACACTGGGCTTGGGGCCCCATCGGCTTTTATTCCCACCTGCCTACATACTTTGCGCCATCTTCCTTCCAATACCACCACAGTCCCTGAATTTTTCTTTATGTCCTATTCCTGCTACCTCTAAAGAAAATTGAGACCTTCCATTTCAAATTCTCATTGACTATACTGCTTAGCACTTTTAAGAAGAAGGGCCATCAGTCACTATTCCAAACACAGAAATCTACTAATTGTAAGGTGACTGGGTCCTGTTTTTTACTAACTCTGTAAGCAATCTGTACTGGCATTTCATTTGTGCTTTATTAATTAAAGCTTGCCTGAAGATCAGAGAGTAAAACAGCCCAACTTGGAAGCCTTATAGGCCAGGCAGTGGTAACACACACCTTTAACCCTATATCAGTTGCCTGGACTGAACTCCCAAGGTCCCAATGAGGAGCAGAAGGAGGGAGAATGTGAGCAAAGAAGTCGGGACCACGAGGCGTGCACCCACCCACTGAGACAGTGGAGCTGATCTACTGGGAGCTCACCAAGGCCAGCTGAACTGTGACCGAAAAAGCGTGGGATAAAACCGGACTCTCTGAACATGGCGAACAATGAGGGCTGATGAGACGCCAAGGACAATGGCACGGGGTTTTGATCCTACTTAATGAGCTGGCTTTGTGGAAGCCTAGCCAGTTTGGATGTTCACCTTCCTAGATATGGACGGAGGGGGGAGGACCTAGGACTTACCACAGGGCAGGGAACCCGGACTGCTCTGTGGACTGGAGAGGGAGGGGGAGAGGAGTGGGGGGAGGGGGAGAAGGGTGGGAGGAGGGGGAGAAGGGTGGGAGGAGGTGGAGGGAAATGGGAGGCTGGGAGGAGGTGGAAACTTGTTTTTTGTTTATGTTTTTTTTTCTTCTTTTCTTAATAAAAAAAAAGGGGGGGGGTGGTGAAAGCCTTTAATACCAGTGGTGCATGCATTTAATCCTAGAAGTGCATGCCTTTAATCCCAGCCCTAGAAAGGATTATAAAAGACTTGGTCTCACTTTGAGATTCCCGGAGGCAGGATCACCATTTTCAGATTGAGGTCCAGGTAAGAGCCAGTGGCTGGCTGCTTTGCTTTTCTAAACTTTAGGTTGAACCCCAATATTTGTCTCTGAGCTTTTATGAATCGTGCATCACTAATCAAATAAAATTTAAGCAAATTTGTGAAAAAGTAAAATTATTAGAGCTGGTACATTTTAATTGTTAGTGTGTGTGTGTGTGTGTGTGTGTGTGTGTGAGAGAGAGAGAGAGAGAGAGAGAGAGAGAGAGAGAGAGAAAGAGAGCACTTGTAAGCATGCACACGTTCACACACAAATATGCCATGGTACTGAAAATCAGAAAACACCTTGCAGGATCCAGTTCTCCTTCCTTTCCCCATAAGGATTCCAGGAATCAAACTTGTGTGTGTGTTTTGATTATATGAAATAAAAACATATTTATGGTTATTATATATGTAACTTTATATGCATTTTACGGTGCTGCTTTTTGAAATATTTATATATGTGTATAGTATACCTTGGTCACATATATCTCCCACTTTATTCCTACATCCCTTATCTCTTTTCCTACCAACTACATGTTATTTTTAAATAACCCACTGAAGCCAATTCAGTCAAAGATGCATGTGTAACCTAAACAATTGGGACATGAACAGCTTACGAATGCTCCCCCTGCCACCAAGGCAAATCGGTTTTCCTTCCTTCAGTAGCCATCAGTCATTGTTAGTTCCAAAGCCTGGAGTGGGGCATTCAGAACTCCTCTGTATTCCATGTTGGAAATTTTTAGTCTTCTGATCCTATGGAGGTCTTGTGCAGGTAACCACAGCTACTGTGAGCTCATTTTTTATAACAACTACTCCATGTCTTGACACCAGCCTTTCACAATATTCTTCCTTATCCTCTAAATTTTACGATCATTCTTCCCATTTTCTGTGATGTGCCCTGAGCTTTGGGGCAGAGGTGATAAAGTTGTTCCATCCACAGCTGAGCACTCCCAGTTGCTGACTTTTCTCAGTCCTAAAAATACTTTGATTCTAATTAAGTCTATTGTGCTGGATGGGCATCAAACATTACTCTAAAGATATTGTATAATACTATCTCCCATTCACCCATGTAGCAGGTCAGCTGACCCAACTGTTCACAACCAATGATAAGTTCATGCAGTGACGCACCTCCCTTTATTTAATTCCAGAGTTAAAGATTCCAGCTAAGGAGTGGTGCTGTGTAGAGTTGCCCAGCTCAATGAAGATAAGCAAGATAACCCTTATCAGGGATAGCCAGAGTCCTCCCACTCATGGGGTTCTAGAGTCTGTCAAGTTAGCAATAGTATTAATCACCACCCTATAGTTGTTTGTTTATGGACTCAATGTACTAATTATGTGCTAATCAATCATCAATGCCAAGACTTTCTCCTTCCTAATCCCAGTCATCAGTTGTGATCCAGCTAAGCATAATCTGAGCATATACCCACACGAACTACAAACATTCTGTGTCTCCTTTTGTTCTGAATTCAAGAAATCATTCTAATTTCATTGGTGTGTCCACCCCTAGAAAAGAAAGGAACAGTATAAGATTTTCCTCTGGAAATAAATAGGAATTTATCCAAACTTGACTAATTTAACTGTCAATCTCCAATTTCAAATGATTTGGCATTAGACTAGTTAAGAAAGGAATTCCATAAACTAAAAAAATGCTGAATCTGGAGCAAAACAACAGCTCATTTTAACCAATGTTCTCTACTTCCTTTGTTTGAACACATAATTTTCTCAATTCGGCCTTCCATTGTTAAAGAAAAGGTATCTGTAGAAACTTAATCCTTCCTACTGAAAGATTTTGAAAATATTCAACAGTCTATTTGACAAGGACTAACTGCTATAGTATTGAACAGAATGGGCATGGACAGCAAATAACTAAAGACTTCCATCAGAAAGAAGTTCTGTCAGGAAGAATGAAATGATGTCAGAAGTGATAGCTTAATGTGATTTGGCAGCTAGAGGCCTATGTAGATAACATATGTGAACATTATTACACTTCCTAAATCTTGTGTACTCTTGCATAGTCACCTGTGAGTCTGTGGGAAAAAAATTGCAATGATGTTAATGATGAGGAGCATGGAGCTGATATCTAACAGTACATAATTTATTTCTGGGGCTGTTTAAATAAATGCTTTCTGTATAATCATATCTTTATTTTTCACCAGAAGTTTAATAGTGAATATCACCAATATCATTGTTTTGTAGACGATAAACCGTAAGTACCCTAGATATCCACAATCCCAAAGCCATGCAACTAATCACTAGTGGGATCTAAACTAAAACCCAATGGGTCACAGCCAGTGTCAGCTTCCCTTGTCTCACTGCCTTATACTGTTTACTTGGAAGATCTTCATTCTTCAGATTTACAACATAAAAAGAAAGAAAGTTTTATTTGTATTACTTTTAAATTTGCTTCTCTGACTAGGTATATTTTGATATATCTACTGATGCTTGTACTGTCGCATTCCAGTATAAAAACTAAGCTAGAATTGCAGTGTCAAGATGGGCAGAAGGGTCAGTTTGTACCCTAGGAGTTTCCTTTTATCATTTTTGGGAGATGCACTAACATAATTTAGGACAAATAATTATATTATATAATTTTCTAGTGATTGATTTTTCTCATTTAAATATATACATGATTTTCCATCTAATTATAATGAATTGTTTTTAAAATGATCTCATCTCTTAATTGCCAAGTGAAATGGCATATATGCATTTTTAAAAGCACGCTATTTTGATATGCATTTTGCAAAGCCCAAGTAAAGCTAATAAATACAATATTACAGTTATGTCACAAAGTTATGTGCATTCTCAATACAGAATCTCCATTTCCTTTTGTTATAAGAACACTTAGGCTGCAAGGATAGCTCAGTAGACAAAGCATGTGCCACACAAGTATGAGAACCCTAGTTCATTTTCTCAAAAACTGCATAAACAAAAATATGGTAGTGAATCTCTGTTATACAAGAACTTCTAAGAAAGATGGGAGTGGAAAGAAAACAATCAAGAAAACTTCTAAGAAAAACAGGGTTGGAAAGAAAGCAGTCTTCCTGAATCGCAACATACTGTTATTAAATATAATTACCTTGAAACAAGTTCTTGAAGTTATTCTTCTTGTCTAACTGAAAATTTTACCCTGACCAACAGCTCACTATTCTCTTCCACTTCCACAGCAACCCTGGTAACAGTTTACAGTCTATGATTAGAGTGTCACAGTTTTATATTGTACTTATAACTAGTCTCCTGTGTTACACCACATATCTTTCTGTGCCTGGCTTATACCACTTAATGTAACAGATTCATTTGCATTGTTGCAAAAGACAGAATGCCTTTGATATTAATAGTTAATAATCAGTATTCTGTTGGGCAGACCATATTTTTCTTTCCATTGGGGTTTTGCAAATAGGGCTTTCCTTTATTTTGGCCTAAAGGATCTAACAATCTTATGTTTTTAATTCCCAGATAGCTTGATGTATGCCTGGGTCATGGGTAATGAGCTATGACAAAACAACCATAGATCTCCTGGGAAATGAGTTTAGAAGAGATAGGTTACTCTTGTCATATCTGTCTATACTTCAGCCATCAATATCTAATCTTTTTCGACTGTAGCTAATCTAGGTGAGTTTTCCTGTATGTCATCTCTCTGATCTCAAAGACTCCCAAATCACAGCAGTCAAAGTGACTGACTGCTGCTCACTAGCTACTCTGCCACGAGAAGCTTAGTCCTGGATGCATCTGACACATTTTGGCATTTTGCCTTCACTGCAAATTCAATATATCATGTGGTTGGTAAATAAAATCATAATGAATATTTAAGACTGGATAAGATGTGTCATTATCTTCTTAGATGCATATACACTTTCTGAATGTCCACAAACCTGCTGAAAATAATAAGATTTGCAATAGAATAACAATTTTAACTCAATTGGATTACCTGAATTGGCAGAAAAATCATATTTGAAGCTGACGCTTTGCTATGTTAATAGTTAAATGCAGTGAAAATTGAAAATATTTAAATACAGTAGCCTGTATTTTGGATATACGTATAGCTCAGTGAGTCTTCACAGTACTCACCAAAATAAATATGAAAGTCACTAACAATGTAATATTTACTAAAAATAAGACTACTACTTACAGATCAACATTTTATAAGGAACAGAATACAACTATTCTGTTCTCCAATGAAAACTCATCAAACCTGAGTGAAAAATTCCAGCAGACAATCAAAAGACCAACTAGAAGATAGAGATGCAAGACTCAACATTTTGGCTGCTATTAAGAGAGAATGGAGCAGCTAAAATCTTTTGTGGCAGCTCACAAGACAGCTTGAAATGTTTCTGTAGCTGCTTCATGCCTCTCTGGATTCTTGTTAATCAATACCTGTCCAATCAGGTCGATGACTTTGTAGAATCACAGAACCATAGCAAGTGGGGCTGTAGCAGCACAGGAGATTACCTTCTTTAACCTCCTACACTGCAGAAATCCCCCCCTTTTTTTTATAACAACTTTCAAAACTAGTGAAGAAATATCACTGGTTTTTAGATTTAAGGCACCTAAAATTATATAAAAAAAGGCATTTATTTTGTTCAGTTTCTTTAAAGTTTTATCAGTATATGCCTCCCAAATGACTATACTTTTAAATAAGGTTTTGGCTCCTCAAACAAAGGATAATATTCCCCCTTTGCATAAGAGATTATTAACATAATACCATGGTTATCACACGTCATTTTAGTCTGTTTTTTAGGCCATATTCACTCAGTTTCCTAGAGAGTTCACATGATTTCTATAATTAGTCTTGCCAACTTGGGTCAATACCTTTTGAGAAGGTTTTTTGGGTGTGGTTACATGCACACAGGCATAAAAACAAGCAGCTTGATCATTAACAAAATTTAGAGAATCTGTTTTATCAAAACATACTAATCGTACAACTACTGATCCTAAACATATACTATGGTCTTTTAGTCTTCTCCAAAAGGTTTAACACCTCAAAAACGGAAAGATTTATACATTCTGAAAAGAATATACAGTATAAAACACAAAAAAAAACATTTTTAAGTCTCTGGTTCAATATTAGAGATTAGTGACAAATTCCAGTCCAAAGATTTAATTATTATGATTAGTTTCTGTGTTTTACATTTTTGTTTCTGTTATTTTGCTAAAATGATACTTTATTTTTTTCTTGAATTTTTAGATAGCATACGTGTGGGTAACTGGTAGCTGCTACTGCTAATCTTCTTACACATACCTACATTATTTGACCTTGTATAGAGAGTGATTAGGTAACATTTTGCTGTTTAGCGAGCCACATTGTACACAGACACTTAGAAACAGAACTATAGATATGTCAACATCTGTTTTCTCACATTTCTGAACACCAAACATCAAGACACATCAGGTATATCAGAATGGTTTTAAAATATTTATTCATGTTTATATATTCATCTATCTTTTTACTTTTGGCATAATTTTATGTATATCTGGTTAGCCTCAAAGATGATGACCCTGATGTTCTAATATTTCTGGCTACATCTTCTGATTGCTGGAATTATTTTCATGTAATATTATGTCCACTTTACATGGTGCTGGGTATCAAACTCACAGTTTAATGCATGCTGGGCATTACTCTATGGTTTCATTATGTCTGTAGACCCTCAGAGATGTCTTTCATATACAGTACAAGCTTACTTTAAAAGTAAGTCTTGAGTTCTCAGTATTCCTCATTGTCCGCTATGTTCAGCTAGTCCGGATTTATCCCATGCTTTTTCAGACCTAGGCCAGCTGGCCTTGGTGAGTTCCCGATAGAACATCCCCATTGTCTCAGTGTGTGGGTGCACCCCTAGCGGTCCTGAGTTCCTTGCCGCAGTGGGTTTTTGATCCTACTGCACGTACTCGCTTTGGGGGAGCCTAGGCAGTTTGGATGCTCACCTTAGGAGACCTGGATAGAGGTGGGCGGTCCTTGGGCTTCCCACAGGTCAGGGAACCCTGATTGCTCTTCGAGCAGATGAGGGAGGGAGACTTGATCGGGGGAGGGGAAGGGAAATGGGAAGCGGTTGCGGGGAGGAGGCAGAAATCCTAAATAAATAAATAAGTAAATAAATAAATAAATAAATAAAATAAGTCTACAAACAAATAAGTAGAAAACACACTTTCCAGTCTGTTTATATTGAAAAAAAAAAAACTACATGATTGAACTGTTTTCCATGGCAGTGGAATTGTTTTAGAGGATTTAACATACTTCTATATTATTTTAAAAGGTGATCTGTTTCCTTAGATTGTTTCACTTTCCATTCTGAATCAGCCTCAATATCTAGGGTTTCTTGTGTTATCTCGGATTATAAGAGCAAGTTTCATAACTCAGGAACCGTAGGAGAGTGTTGGGGGGCATCTATTTCCATGATGATATCACATAGCTTTCATGACAACAGTGGGGTATCTCTATGTAACACAATACAGTGCTGAGATGCATGCTACCATCCTCACAGAGTATTACTCAATTAATAGTATAACCTTCCATGGCATTCCTGAGGAGCATCGATTTGGCATTGTTGAAGCCCATTGTTGCTTTTAAAAATTGTTATTCACATTTTGTCATACTTAATTTTAATATGCATATTATAAGCAAAGCTTCACATATTTCATTAACATATGTTTCAAATTTTACCATCAATTTTACTTGAGTGATAAACGTACTTAATAGCTCACATATTTAGTGTTGAGTGACTATGGTCCAAGAATATAGACTTTCACTTAAATTAAAAATACATAACACAAAATCATTGAAGAAAATTCTTGCATCCTATCAGATGGGTTATATTATAACTCAGTTTTATAAATGAATAGGGATTTATCTATAACTACATTTTTAAACTAGTTAATTTGTATTTTCTACGTTAACAGACTTATACATGCTATGTCTTAGGTTTCTGAACTTTGCTTTCTTTTAGGAACCATATATTTGCAAAGGGTGTGTGGTAAGTGACTTTAAATATTTATGTCTATTTGCCTTTTGCAGAACAAGGAATTTAATGTTCAAGAGATACAACTTAATGTTTAAATAGTTCTTTGAGATTCTTTTTTAATGGTTGAGGGGAAGAATTTTAGTTTAGATATTAAACAGAGTATAGCCAGAGACATCTAGTAGAGTCTAGAGCAGAAAGACAAAGTAGTATATTGGACATGACAGGCAGAAATGAGTTTAGTGGGGTAGTGAGAAAGATGACTAAGAGAAAAGACAAGCAGACCAAGACAACACATGACCAAACAGCAGAGTTATATCAGAACAAGAAGTTAAGAGGTGAGCTGGAGACATTTAGATTGGAGGGGAGATGATGGGAAGAACTGAGAGAAGCAAGGTTGCCAGTCTGACTTTGTAACAGGGACTTGTCATGCTGAGACAGCGTGGAGGTCAGCATTCCCTGAAGTGTGGTAATAGGCAATGGAGTTAGATAATAAGGGGTGATGTGATTTCTTTTGCAACTACTTCTTAACTGATATTAGGTCATTATTGACAGGGCCCAGAAGGCCAGAATAATGGTCAAGGCCAAGATGGGAAAGAGGAGTGAAGTCTGCGGAACATCTGTTTGGCTAGCTTTCCAGGTTCTGTAGAATTGGCAGGGGTAGGGCAGCTCAGGCCCGTGTGGGGCAGTCTGGACTGTTAGTTCTGAAGGGACTCTGGGCTAACACACTGCAGGCAGTTGTTGAGCAGTTTGCAGTCTTTTGTTTGTTGGAAATCCACTGGGACAGATATAGACTAGGCCAGAAGGGAAAGTGGAGCAGCTTAGGGGGAGCTTCCAAGGCCATCGTCCTGGTAGTATGGGGGAGGGAAAGCATCCCAAGACCAGGGTAAGAGAAGCCCACCCCTAGTGGTAGACAGTAGGATAAAAAGCTTAACCTGTTGATTGACAGGAATATTTATCTAGAGTTCATTTGACCTGTGACAGATAGATCCACTTCTCTCCTCCCTGATACTTTCATAAATTTTTCAATGTTTACAAAATAAGATAAAAGTTTTAGATATATGAGCATTTTCACTGTTCATAACCTGCACTAAAAATCTTCATTATAGAAAAAACAGGTATCTATAAAACAATTGGAGTAGATGCCATTGAGTCATAGGAAAAGCTTGAGGACCCTCCCCCCCCCCCCCCAATGCTTCCAGGTTAAAAGAAATAATGCTCTTTTCTCTGCCTCGAGTACTATGAGAAGCACTTTTAAGTTTATTCTTAGAAGACAACCAATGGAAAATTAAAAATTTTGAGCTTATGTTTATGATAACAGTTGCAAGTGCTTTACTAGTGCTAGATTAATAGCTTATCAGAACTCCATTGCTTGTTGATACTCTGAGTATATCAATTCTCATTGAGAGGGGAAATATATGAACCATTTCTCATTTTCACATATTCAAATCACTTCGTTATACCTTTGCAACTTGCATTACACACCTTAAATCACTTTTTTAGACTCTTACAACAAAAGCATTCACATCATTGGGCCTTTATTTGCATTCATAGATTGGTATTAAAAATTTTATTTTTTATTTTTTTATGTTTTTAATTTTTGGTTATTTTGAGACAGGTTTCTCTGTGTAACAGTCTTAGTTGTCCTTGAACTTGCTTTGTAGACTAGGCTGGCCTTGAATTCACAGAAATCTACATGCCTCTGTCTCCTGAGTGCTGGTATTAAAGGTGTATGCTACCACTGCTCTGCTAAGAGCTAACTTTAAAAGTAATCCTGAACATGGGTGAAGGCATTAAATAGCAAGACTTTGAGCACAGTCTTATTTCTAATAATATCCTATGCTATGTTCTTGGATACCAAACTCCCAATTCACACAATTTAAGTAATTACAAAATTAAGGAATTTAATATTGTTGCATCAATCTGTTCTAAAATCCAATTTTTAAGTGAAAATATGATCTGCTTCACACATACAATATTAAATATTCTAGTAGTTACCATTATTAAAGACAGATAATGTTTAACCCACATATTCAGAATCCTATCACTTAAATACACAATAAATAAAATACAATCTGACAATAAAAATTCTAATACCTCAAAAATTTTTTCCATCTCATTTTGAAGACACACATTTCAAGTGTTTTATGGTCACATGCAATTGGTGACTACTGTAACAGAAGCCACAATATTAACACAATTAGGAACTGTCTAGTAGATCTATATTAGAAATCACTGAAAGTTTTTAATTGAGTGGAGAAAAAGTAAAGGAGAAGGAGTGGAGGAGTGGTCAGATATCCTGTGATAGATGCCTATGTCTCCATAAGAACATAATATAATTAATAATCATTAAATGTGCAGCACAGCCTGGACACAGACAAATAAAAGAAATTCCCATCTCACCAGAACATGTGTGATGACCACATGAACACCTGACTACATACTCAGTCCACATGCATATTTTCACAGGAACTAATGATAAAACATATTGATAATTAATGTTAGGACAGCTGTGAGCCAAGCAGCTAGTTTTCTTTTGTAATAAGGATGCTGCACATTTTAAATATAAAATTCAACAACTAATAGAATGAATGATATAAATTATACAATAAATGTACTAGATTTTCTATATAAGAACATCTTTGGGGGGTAAAGAGAAAGAACACTTTGACATTATACTTCTATAGTGTTTAACATAGATGAGAAAAACTAATCTTTAGGGTCAAAGAATAATAACATTTCAATAAATATAGAATTTTACTATAAGATAACTTACTAAGGGGATAAAGTAATGAATGCATATCATAAAAGTATTGTTTTTTTAGGAAAATAGGATATGATTCTTTGAATAAAGCACATACTATGCAAGCATGAGAACTTGAGTTCTGAATCTCAGGACCCACATAGAGCTAGAAATGGGGGCACTGTCACTTGTAATCCCAGCACTCTTATAGAGAATTAAGAGGCAGAAAGCGGAAAATACCTGGAAGTTCATGTACCAGGCTAGCCCAGTATATGCAGTGAGAACATGAACACTTATGTTAAAGAAGGTTGAGGTCAATGATGGACTCCATGGTTTTTGTCTAAATTTTACATGCACACTCAGTCATTTGCATGTACACACAAACACACAAATTCATTTCTTCATAAAAAATATGTGTGAATGTTATTGGTTGCCTGTTGTCTCAGGTTTCTGTCCTGCCTGGTTTCCACAGTCACTAAGTCCCAAAGAATCACACAGAAGTCTACATTAGTTATAAACTGATTGTCCCATTAGCTCAGGCTTCTTACTAACTTTTATAACTTATATTAGCCCATTATTCTAGTATATGTTAATCACATGGCTCAGTACCTTTTTCAGCGGGGCAGGTCACATCTTCCTTCTTCTGTGATTGGGATAGGACTGGAAAAGAATGGGCTTCCTCCTTTCCAGAATTCTCTTGTTTTCATTGACCCACCTCTACTTTCTGTCTGGTTGTTATGCCTATACTTCTTGCCTGGCTACTGGCCAATCAGTGTTTATTTAATACATAATTGACAGAATATAGACAATTGTCCCACATCGGGTGCCTCAAGAAACTCAAAGTCTGTAAGAACTACTTCACCATCATATAACACAATTCCCCTAATGCTATCTTTGCTTAGATACTTTTTCAAAATCAGATCCTGACAAATTCACTAACCTATCTTCTGATCTCTGACTGTTAAGTGAGTGTTTGTCTGTGATATTTTAGGCAAAGGAGAGGAAACAAACTGGTTTATTGGCTGTTTTTCATCTCCAAAATTAAAAAATATTATAGAGAAAGAGATGCAACTATACTCTAGAGAAAGAGATTGATGAAATTGGCCTATAGAAGATGACTAGATACAGGTGACAGAAAAAAGCAGTAACAAAGAACACAACAATATCTGATGATAAATATAAGGATAATACAGGAGAGGACAAAACCATCCATTCTCTTCTACCTTCCCATACTTTTTCCTGCAGTGTGATCCAGTATTGCATAAAGGTTGACACAGAAGGACCAAGTCAAAGAAACAGTGCTCTCATTATGTAGGGACTATGGGACAAAAACACAGGTAGGCTTGGCTTCACCTGAAACTTTACTGTAACCCTGCCTCCTCCCCTTCATGAGATTTTCATCATATTTTGAAGGAATCAAATGCTTCTAACTTCAACAAATAATTATTTTCTAAATATAGGAAACAGCAACAGTTGCCTAGGATACCCTCAATATTAGTATAACCTTAGAGCAATTACTTATAAAGATTTATCTATATTTGGCAAAATGCCTGACAAAGTAACTTGAAAAATCTTTTAATAATGGTTGAAAATACTAAAAAAATTACCAACGTTTTGAAGATAAATAACTGACATAAAAAGAATAAGATCAACTTTAGTGTGGTAATAAGAACAATATCATTTCAATCCATGCTTCAAGTATTCCAGAAAAGGAAGAGGAAATAGATTTGCATTACTTAATGACTAAAGGGAAAAATATTGATGTAATGAACATAATGAACCAAACAAGGATGAATCTATAGTTCACAATGCAAATATTAAACACATCAGATTTAAAAGAAGCTTAAATATAGATTTAATATCCATATGTATGTATATCTCTATGGAGAGGAAAGGAGGCTAAAGAGATAAGCAAGAAGATGAGACAAGGAGACATAAAATGAGACAGAGGACAAAGAGACAGAGAATATCATGCTCCACCTACTCTTATATTATATCTTAAAGTTGAAATTCCATGTCATTATAAAATTATCCTTACCTTAAATACATTTCATTTTACTTCAGATGAAAAAGTAAAGTTAGAAGGAACCAAAATTATTATGAGAAATGGTGAAATAAAATTCTAAGAGTAAAATTATTTTTACATTTTACAACCATCTTCCAACTATTTTGTAGCAGCTTTATTATGTACTGTGCAATAATCTAGAGAGCATAAAATCAGGTGATGGACAGTTTGAGTTCTGAATTACTACTCACTGGTTTGTGACCCTGGACAGCTTTCTTGGCTTTTCTGAGTCAGTTCCTTATGAGGACTATAAACATAATAATGCAACCCATTTCTTGTAATACAAATGATAAAAAATAAATAGTATCAAGATCTTGTTATTTTTTCCTGGAATTTGAGGCAGACACACACCTTTAATTCCAGAAATTTGGAGGCAAACACAGGTATATCTCTGTGTATTTCTGGCCAGCCTAGTCTACAGAGTGAGCTCCAAGACAGCCAAAGAAAAGAGAGAAACCCTGTATCAAAGTAAAACCCCAGAAATTAAAAATAAAAATAAAAAATAGATTTTTAAAAATATGTAAAGATAGAAAATACAAAAAGATCATGAATACTGTATGTTTTGTGTTGTCTTTGAATTGTTTGATGGTTGAGGAAGGAACAATAGTTGCTAAAAGGCATTTGATTTTAAATGTTGCTGGATTAATTCAATCTATATATTTCAAAAATGCCTTGACTTCAATATTTAAGTCAAAACATATGCTACTTTGGAGAAAAGGTCTTGGTTGCTTTTCTTTCCACAGGAAGTAAGAGGTTGTGTATTCATTCTGGTTTAAGAAAAATCAGGGGAAGTGATGTGGGATAATGCTCTTGAACCCTGTAAAGATTTGTCACTCCTTTTGGTTTAATAAAACACTGATTTTCCAAAGCCAGACAGGAAATATAGGTAGAACAACCAGACAAAAAGAGTTCTGGGAAGAGGAAAGGCTTAATCTGCTGTTACCAACCAGTTGCAGAGGAAGAAAGATGAAAATGTTGCACTGAGAAAAAGTACCAAGTCCCATGGCTAAACATAGATTAAAATTATGGATTAATTTAAGTTGCAAGAGGTAGTCATTAATAAGTCTGAGCTAATAGGTGAAACAGTTTATAGTTAATATAAGTCTCTGTGTATTTCTTTGGAACTGAACAGCTGTGGGAACAGGCATGATAGAAATGTCCACATACAGAATTTCTATTATTTCTACCATAATGGTACAAATTAAAAGATCAGAACAGTCTAAAATAATGGAAATCCTACATCAATGCAATCTAGACAATTATATGGAGTGGGAAGGCATGCTAATGTCACAGGGGTAGCCCTGCCTTTACCCTAGTGATTAAAATATGTAGCCTCATGGCACGCCCAGAGGTATGGAAGAAATAGTAAATGGCCTGAAGGGGATGCACAACTATTACATAAAAAGGAAAATAGGCTCAATGTCCTTGGTTTATGGCTAGAAACCAAATATGAGTGAGTACATCCCATGTTCCTCTTTTTGGGTCTGGCTTACCTCACTCAGGATAGTGTTTTGACCTGGATGGAGGTGGGTGGTCCTTGGACTTCCCACAGGGCAGGGAACACTGATTGCTCTTTGGGCTGATGAGAGAGGGGGAATTGATTGGGGGAGGGAGAGGGAAATGGGAGGCGGTGGCGGGGAAGAGACAGAAATCTTTAATAAATAAATATTTTTTTAAAAAAAGGAAAATAGGGGTTGAAAATATTTTCCTAAGACTTATTTTATTTTAATAATGGATATGTATGCATTTATGCAAGAGTGAATGCCAGTACCTTTAGAGGCCAGAGGTATTGGCTGCTTCTAGATCTAGAGTTATTGGCACTTAAGAGTGACATTGGTGATGGGAACTAAACTCTTAATCTCTGCATAGCAGCATAAATATAAGCTCTTAGCTGCTCAGACTTCTCTATAACCCATAATTCTTTAGAATTTTTAGGCAAGATTTCACAATGTTGCCTAGTAGTCCTGGAACTCAATGTGTAAATGATATCAGACTTGAAATCACAGAAACACACCTGAATATGAATTAAAGAGATTAAAGTCAAGTCAGATATACTTATTGGTATAAGATTCGAGTCTCTATAAGGGAATGAACAGCTTCATGGGAATGGAACCGACAGCATTATTACAACCATAACTATTATAAAGTGAATTTTTATGTGATTAAATTAGTCTATGACATCCAGTATCGACAGAAGTATTGCAGACGAGTACATCTTGCCACTGAATGTACATGCTCCTGGAAGCCTGTTGGAGGCTAGAAAGTCCAACTCTCTTGTAAAAGAGAACTCTCTTGTAAAAATTTGAACTTGTCCTAGTTAACAAGGCCTTTGGTGTCGACTTTGCAGTTTGAGAATAGAGAGATGTACTAATCACTATTAATCTAGCATACTCACTGAAATCACCTTGAAGGTAAGCTTCAGAAAGATCTCATGCCTGAGCACTGAAGGTTTGATTTTCAACTATTTTTAAAGCTCTAGGTTCTAGGTACTGAACCTAAGTTGTTAGGCTTCAGGGAAACTAACATTGCTTACTGAGAAGTCACAGGGGCCCAGACATTGGAAATTTAAGAGCTTCCTCATAAGCAACAGTTGGAAGGGAATCATGGTTAAAGAGTTTATAAAGAAGGCCTATGGTCACATAACAGACAGATGATAGAGCTGTGATTCAGATAGGACTCTAAAGGCATGCTATTCTCTTTCCATGTTAACTTTATGGCTATGGTTCTTCAAGTCAAGAAATCTTCAAATAAAAATGTCAAGTCGTGATATTTAGTGTACATATGATCTCCACTTGTTAGATTATGGTGTCCCCATAATCTAAAATATTTTACATGTTCCAAAACCCCAACATTATGAATAATGGTCAATAAATATTGTTGCTTAGTAAATACTGTTTGATTAAATACACAACATTATTTAAATACTAAGATATTAAACTGACTAATTGCACTAAGAAACACTCCTTTACCCTGCTAAAATACAAATTGCCCATTAGTATTAATATACAAGAAATGTGAAACTTACTCTTTCTTGCTGTGATTGATGCATGAAACTTGTTTTATTTATCTGGAAAAAAGCTGTCTATAATTTTATTGAATATGATACAATAATGACGGCTAAAACCTACATTTCCTAATTCATAAATGAGTTGAAAATAAGCTTCGTATTATTCGTTAGCTGTCACACTGACTACATCCTGGGATTATTTTTTACTATAGAGTTAAACTTTACAAACAACTAGAACATCTCACTCAATTGCTAATTCACAGTGTAATCATTATCTTATTATAATAAATACCTGGATAAACAAAATTTAAATAAGAACAGTCCTGCTTTACAGATTTTTTCCCCTGCTGATAAGGTAATCACCATTGTTCCATTATAATGTGTAGCAATGAATGGAATTGCAATTTATGGAAGAATTTGAATTATTTTTTTCAGTCATTCAGCAGCAGACTTTGTGTAAGAATAGGAATTCACAGATTTTTCTCATTTCATAGAAGGAAATAAAAACCAGTGCCTGGGGGAAGGGGAACAGGTAGTGCTAAGAAGTCAATGAGAGATGCGATGTTATTTACAGCTCCAGCCCAATATCATTCAAAGGGGTGCAGAGCTGAATGCCTGACCAGAACATACAAATGCAACTGGTTTTGACAGGAGACATTTCAAGAGCTTTTCTAGTTATCTATACATGAGAATATGGAACAGAACATGGTGAGAAATACAATCCCGTCATGCCTGAATAGGAAAAGCATTTCTCTTTATAATTTGTGATCTGGGAGTTTTCATTTACTCAAAACCATTTAGTAATTCCAATTGTATTTATTGAAGCTTAGGTATTAAATGTGGAAAGCCTTGCACCAGAATGCTCAAGCACTCCACAAAGCAAAGCTTGAGTCAGACAAGGAGATGGCCATAACAAAGGTGGCCAACATTTTCTGTTGGCAGAGTGCTCATTCCTTCCTGGCTGCCCAGATCCAGATTAATAACACAGAAATTGTAATATTTGCAATACTGTTTGTCCAATAGCTTAAGTGTATTTCTAGCTAGCTCTTAAATCTTAAATTAATCCATTTCTATTATTTTATATTTTACCATGAGGCTTGTGGTTTACTGGCAAGGTTCTGGCACATCTGTCTTCATTGTTGGCTACGTGGCATCTCTTTGACACCTCCTATTCTCTCTCGCTCTTTCTCTCTCTCTATCTCTCCTTCTTTCTATCCATCTATCTGCTTAGACTTCCTTCTTGCCCTATTTTGCATTGCAATAGCTTCTTTATTAACCAATGATATTCATACCATATAGAGGGGAATTACACATCACCTTCCTTTTCTGTCTAAATAAAATGGAAGGTTTTAACTTTAACATTGAAAGATTACATACAACAAAATAAAATATAGTAACATTATTTAGTCCATTTACATTTGGCAAATTAAGGAAAACACTCTGTCATCCATTCTATCTTCGTGAGTCTAAAGTTTTATATCTATTCTATCTTTTATAATAACTGAGGAAAACGATAATTATCTATTCATCAAATCTATCAAAGACTCCAAAAGGATATAATATTACCTCTGTTAACACAAAGTGAAATGCAAGAAACTTCCAAAACTCTAGAATTGGCAGGGACATCTCACTGCCTGGACAGTCACCCGAAGTTCTTCTGTATCATTGGGGCCATCCAATCTTTGGCCTATAGGCCCATAGTGTCTGGTAGACTTTTCCATGAAGCAGAAAGCTTTCAAAGACCATTCTGCTTTTATTGGCAGTTTGTCAGTCACTTTCTTCTTTGTTCTGTAGAACGTCTTGCAGACTTTCATGAAGCAGGAACCCCAAAGGACTTTCTCACCTTTAGGCAGTTCAGCAGTCATTTTTCTGTGGGTCCTGCATGTCCAGTTCATACAGCATAATATCAAGCAGTCCAGGCAAGAGCAGTTTCTTGTACAAATGGGTAACCAACACCGTAAGGAGCCTCTTTGGTACCCATCATCCTCTTGAAGTAGACTGGTCATGCCAGGAGCAGGTGGTTCTTATTATCATGGAAAGTCCTATGTTTTTAAAACATCTTAAATACCATATTCCATAGGTCTTTAAAATATTTGAAGAATGCCTATTCATCTGAAATATATTTCTGTACATACAGAAAACCCATCTAACATATTACAAGCATGACTATTATAGGATGACTATCTATTAACCAACATTTCTTAATTATACATTACATTTTTAAATGAGCTGAACAAACATTAAACCTTAATCAAGAGCAGAAATATACATATATCTAACTTGACCATATATTTGCATCAATAAACCAAGATACAAACCAAAGCAAAAAATTCATCTCTATAGAATATTTTATAAACAATATTTGAGAATTTGGGTGTAGTTCTCTCCAAACTGTTTTATGCTTTTTGTTCAATAAAGTAATTTTAGGGGTTTATGGAGACCTTTCAAGAGGGGTGGTCTTTGTCCATCAAACCACATGATTTTGAAAGAAATCCAAGGTTCTCATCTTCTGTGGAAACAAAAGCAGATCCTCTTTTCCAAAGCAACATATCTTTAAGCCCAAATTTTGAAGTCAAGATACTTTTAAAACATATATGTTGTTTTTTTAACAACCCATACAATAAAATGCCTCTCTGTACTTAGCTCATTCACAGTCAAAAAATTTAAAGAAAACACAGTAACATACATAATCCAGACTCTTGGTGTATTTTCTGTCTTTATGTGGCTTATTTTCTTACTCTATTACTTCTTCTATAATTATAATATTTATTTTATTATCTTTACTCCTTTAATCTATGACCATCTGTACTCTTTATATTATTACTGTCTATACTCTTTTTCTTCTTTTTCTCTAAAGCCTTTGCACATTTCTCAAACACTGTGACTAATTTGGAGGTTTTTTTTTTTTAATCTGAATCTGTCTTTATTGCATATGTGTAATTATTTTCTGACCAGGGTGCTTTTTTTAAAATGCTAAATGGGTTTGGCTCTGCCTAGTCCAACATGGTGGAGGCATGTTCACGGCCTCTAAGATCCATTCTTTCCACCCCAGACCTAGCTTCAGAGCATGTATGTTCATATCACCATTAAGCACTTTAATACACTGCTCACAGAACCTATTTAAGTGCTTGGCTTCCTGAGGAGCCAGAGCTGTACATGCAACTAGCATGAACCAGAAAGCCACTGTTTCTTAAAGAAACAGCACAAATTCTTTATTATTTATTTATTTATTGTTGGATCAGGAAGACCTCTCTTAATGGAGCTGACTATTTCCTGCCTAATTCCAGCAACAGAGTCCATCAGAAAAAAAAAATGCTGGGTACCAAGACGCTGTGCTTAACTCTGTTCTTTTGATCCTAAAATTCTTTCCAAGGTCTTTTGGGTGTTAAGGATGTAGTCAGTCCACACTGGAGTACCATTTTGTAGGCAGGGACTGCTCATTCATTCCCAGCAACCCAGATCCGAAAAAAATCACACAGAAACTATATTATTTGTGACATTGTTTGGCCATTTGCTTAAGCGTATTTCTAATTAGCTCTTACTTCTTAAATAAATCTATTTAAATTATTTTATATTTTACCACAAGGCACGTGGTTTACCAGTAAGGTTTCAGCATCTGTCCCTGCAGTGGCTACATGGCATCTCCTTAAATCCACCCACTCTCTCTATATATCTTTTTGCTTGGAATTCCCACCTTACCCTATTCTGTACTGCAATAGGCCCAAAACAGCTTCTTTATTAACCAATGGTATTCACAGCACAGAGAGGGAACTTCCATATCATGCTTCCTTTGCTACAGCCACAGGTGGGAGTCTCTAGCAATAGAAGAACCAGGGGCAAAGGTGGAAAGAGTGAACTACCATGGCAAGCTTCTTCTAGAGTACACAGAAGGCTTTATAGAAGGTTGGTCTCCACAGGACAGACACATGGAGGTGTGTCTGACTAGAAAGAGACCAATTTATAGCTTCAAACATAATGAACCACAATGATTTTCAACTATTTCCTTAAGGAGCCAAATAAGCAGAGGTTATTTAGACCTGCAATCCAGGTGGTAGGAAAAGAAAGCATCAACCATCCTAAAGACTGCCATGTGGTAGAGGTTCCAACACCTCTTTACAAAGGTCCAGGCAAGAAAAAGAAACATATTGAGGGTGTTATTTTGTTTTTTTATATTTGAGACTGTATTTTTATTACAATATGCCTCCCTTCACTTTCTTCCCTCGAAAGCCTCCCATACAGTAGCTTCTACTCTGATTCAAATCCATAAATCCATAACCTCTCTTTTAATCAGATTTTTATGGCATGGATATATGAATTTGTATATATATATATATATATATATATATATATATATATTTCAAAATATATCCCGGAATTCTCATTTTAAGGTCTTTTACTAATGCAAAAAGCTAAAAAGAGTCTCTGACTAAAAAAGAACAGGATAAAAACAAAACAAATCTGCAAATAGTATGTTTCCATTCCAAATTCCATGGTCTGCTCCCTGCTAAGATGGTACTTAGGGGGAAGAGTTTTACTGGGTTTTTATCCTAAGCATGAAGACTCATCATTAACTTTGTAGAAGACACCAGAAGGCTACCTCCTTCACTTCTTTTCTTTTGAGAAAACGTAAGATGGGAGTCATTATTGGCATCTAATCAGAACTAGTACCTGCTGCAAAAATGGTCTCAGGATTACAAATTCCCATGTTAGGAGAAGTCACCTCATCCCACTTATAAGCCACCCTTACATGTGACACTGTATCTGAGTAGTTCAAACTTATGTATACATTAGAAATCATGTTCTTCTTCAGTTGTTCAATAGCTGGCAAATAAAAGCAGTTGTATGGTAGTCTGATGGTTGATAAAAGTATAAGAATTTTCCTAAATGACCAATGTTCCTCTGGGGAAAACTTGACAATGTTCAGTGTTGAATCTGCTAGTCACATAGAGGTATGGGGGTGTCTTGTTGTTATTGTTTTGTTTTATTTTTCTGAAAAATACTTTGCTGAGGTAAGGATTTTGTTAAATATCCTTGATTGCATAGAAAGACTGACGCCAAATGCATCTAACCCAGAATTCATTGGTATCAGCTTCAAGAAGATGTGGTCTGAATCGACATTCTCTAGTTACTTTAAGCACTATGGTGGTGTGTTCTCTGGGAAGCTTGGGGTAAAATAGAAGAAGAATTGATGCCTAGGAGAAAACAGATGTCAAACCTTCCTGTTGGATAGTCTTATTTTGGGGTCTTAGATTTGGTCACAAGACTAAAAGAAAAAATAAAATCATAAAAATGACTAAAATTAGGTAAAATTCAAACAATAACTCAAGTTGGTAATTCTTTCAAATTGTATATAAAATAACTGAGATAGAAAAAAATGACTAAAGTTTACTGCAGCTAATGAAGACACAAAATAATAATTTTATCAATAACAATATTTTTCAGCTATGGTATTACACACCTTTAATTTCAGTAAGGAACGGGGATCTGTATAATTTCAAGGCCAGCCTGATTTACTTAATAGAGGACAGCTGGGGCTATGTAGAGATACCCTGTCATAATAATAATATAAATAGTAATAAAATAATGATAATAATAATGTTAATGTTTTACTTTTTTAGATTTGAACTTAGAGGAGTTAAATTCTTTGCCTAAATTCATTAAACAGAAAACAATATGAGATCCACATTCAGGTCTGCTTGACCATTTTCATTATTTTTCACCTTGATTAATCTTCTTATAAAAGTTGTTTTAATCTGAGCTGCTCTAACTCATACATTCTTCAAACAAAAGGTGTGCCTCTCTTCATTACATGTATTTTAACAAACACATGGAGGAGTTTATGTGTTTAAATCAAAGGAAACATCATCTCATAATTTTCAATATTAATGGCATTAACATCACTATTACATATTAATAAAACATACTTCCTTTGTTTTGAAGTTCTCAGTTCAGTGACGGCTAAATTGGTTATGTATTCGGTTGACTATGATTTAAACCTTGAATGAGTATGTTTATGACCAATTTGTGTTCAGAAAACTCCTGGTAGTTCCTCCTGTGATCTACTTAATGGGGCAACAAGGGCAATAAGATTAGAAGTAGGAGGGGAAAGGATGAGAAAGATGCATGCAGCAAAATAAATACAGGCTCCTTCATCGGGCCAGGGCCTGGCAGAATTCTAACTTTAGTACATGTATTTAGAAACATCTCATGAGAAGTAGTTCAAGAGTGACTGAGGGTTTTGCATCTCTATGCTCACTTTACCTGTTTATAAATCACAATCTCACTATTTACTGGTTCTGTAGCCCTGGACAGAGTCCTAAACTCGGGTCTCTTGATTTGAAGTGGATCAGTTAAATAGAAGATGATAAGAACAGTGTATCATGGGGCCCTAGAGAAGAGTGAATAAGTTAACATGCATAGAATTACATAGGTTTACAAAGGCTGGTCTTAGCCCAGTGGTAGCTAGAGCACTTAACCAGCATGTGTAAGGTACTAGGTTCAGTCCCTATAAATCCTCTTTATCATCGTGTGTTCTCTGGATAGAACTGTATCTTTCAGTGAAATTTTACATCACATGCTGTTTAAAATCCATTGCAAAATGATTACATGTGTTATTTTAAACTATTTACATGGAATTATATATGTTGACTATGTATTGTTTGAAAGTATTATGGATGCTGAAGAGAAATATGTATTTATCTAATATATATTTTCTAAATATAGCAACTTAATCAAATACAGTAAAATACACGAAAGCCTGTGACACAGAGAGGGAAATTGTTTTCAACAGGCCATATCCACCAACATTATATAAAACTCTCTATAACTAACTACACGTTTACAGTGAAGGGAAAAGTGCTAAGTCCTGATTTAATACTCTTTTTATATTAATGGTAGAATTAACACACCAACTGCAATAATTTTATAATTTTTTTCATCTTGCAAGTTAGTTATCATAAGATTAATATCATCTTTTCTTCATAATTTATTTAAAATAAAATGATTTTTAAATTGCAAATTGGCTTTTAGAATACTATCATTTTTAATAAAAAGTCAAAACTAAAAGAGATATCCTAAACTACTTGTCTCTAAGTTTAGCCTCTCTGTAGCCTTTATGTTCAGTTCTGCTCACCTTTTGACTTTTACTCGAGTATAGCTGTCAGGAGTTGTCAGGAATACGTATGCCTTCCTGCCTGTCTTTGAATGGGGATATTCTCTTATCATCAAAGAGTCTGTGTGCTGTAAAAGAGTGTACAGAAGTAGTCATCCTTCCATTTGCGCCTCATTGAGTAAGGTCTGCACACTACTCTAGCCTAAACTGTCACCAGCTTATAGCAGAAATGTATTTATCAATACACCTTCTGTTAGTCTGTCTGAGGTATTTTCAGCTAAACTATGTACTATATGGGATTGTGCCACACTCCCAGCTGCATACACACAGAACTAATTCTATAAACATCTATTTTCTGTGATCATTTTACGTGGACTCTCAACTGGAAAGAGTAGTCAAAGTATTTTATTAGAGTCTCACTTTTGCCCTTGGTTTTTTCATCTTCTAGAAACTTTAGTCAAAGCATAATATTCTTCACAAATCACATTGGTAGAAAGAGCCAAACCAAGAAAGGAATATTTCTCTTTCCTTGATAATTGAAGACTTTAATTTAAATTCTGTTTGTTCCTATCTAGGTATCACTGTTGAAATTTTCTGTTTTGAATTTCTATCACCGTGTAGTTCAAAACATTTGAAAATCACTGGACTAAATAATCCCTAATATCTTTTCTAATTCTGACCTCATTTTGCCTTTTTATACAATTTAGCAAAGTTCAGTAGACACACAATTTTTTGGGTTGACTGAATGATTCCTCCATGTAGCCATAGTTGAATTTGCAACTTATATAATAACTTTGTCTCTCTGCTAATTTACGTATTCTTTCATGCATTCATTTAGAAAGCATTTGCTAATATTGCTGTGTGCAAAAGAAAGGCTACTTAAATTGAGGAGAGTGACAGGGACTTAAACATAGAAAAAGTCTACACCCTCAAAGAGTGATTTTCTGTGAATTTTAATCCATTTTTATTTCTACCTCTTATTGTTTCCTATCAGAAATACAGAGTATTGAGAAAATCTTAGAACTCATAAGTATTGACACTGGGCCAAGCGTATTTTTTAGGGGGTTATCTGTTCATTATTATGCTATGTTATAATTAATTGTCAGTAAAGTATCCATTTTTCAATGAATAAATTAATGTTCAAAAAACTAAGAAATATGTCCAAAGTGATATAACGTACAATCTACAATGATAGAACTTGAGCTGCAAACACTAATGGAGACTTCCGAAATTGTACGAGGTAATGTATGTTGATGCAGCTTGTTGGAGAAAATCAGTCACCATCACTCAAATTTAACAGACTCCAGAAGGGAGAATTACAATGCTTTATATAGGAACAAATGGAATGCTTCAAATCAGTTCTGACTATGGGATATTGAAATGGAGATCCTGGACATTTAATTACTAGAAGAACATTGATGCTATTGGCAAGTGGTACATTTGTGGTGCACTGTGATTAATATTGAGGAGAAATAAAGACAAATGTTAGAGATATTGCCAGCCATCAGATCCCAACTGGTGCCAGCTGCTCTAAGTTTGTGGCTTGGCTATTCTTTGTGATTCATTTTTTTTTTTTTTGCCTTCTTCTCTGGTCAGTTTGCACCAACCTTGTAGTATGAGTGCTGATTGTCCCAGAAAGGCCTGTGAAAGAGTTTAGGAATCTGACTCATGCTGTGGAAATATATGGACCTTCTAGGGAGGGCACCACCGTATAGGCTCCTTAGTTCATTGTGGGATCTTTCTTGGAGGGTATTAGGAGCCAGTTCTCCTCTTTCTGGATTTAAGCATGAACAGTTACATTTTAATTTTCATTTCATCTGTGATTTTTACCTTGTCAGGAAAGTCAATTAGCTCCAATATACATTGGAGCTTCCAAACCTATAAGTCTAAGGAAGTCTTTTCTATTTAGAAATTATCTCAGGTATGAGTTTTTAGTGATAGAAAGTTTCCTAACATGAACTGGTACACTCAATATCTTGGGATGAAATAATTTTTTACTTCAAACATATTCATTATACCATACTTTTCATAGAAGAATACTTGTTCAAATAACTTATAACTCCAAATATGACATTATAAAACTACAGTGACAGCTACAACATTATAACAAAACTTTAAGAAAAAAAACCTAAAAACTGTTTTTATTGTGTATATATTTCAATTTAGGAGAATAAAACAAATGGTCCTAAGAAAGAGCCTAAAAGAAGTATGCGGATGCTTGAGTGAGTTTTTCGTATGCTAATATAGCAAACTATGTAACTTAAGAAAAAGTGGAGGTTCAAAGAAGAGAACCTGACATTCAGGATTCGAAAGACTAAGCAGAAATCATTAATTAACAGCTCAAGAAAGAAGAAGTATGTCTTGGTACCATGAGCTGCAGGTACTTATCTGAAATCTGTTTTTTTACTGAGCTGTAAATTCACAGGGCTGCAGATCCATTACTGTCATTACAAGACAAAGCATGCCAAGGGAAAACAAGACAACACCAAAACTTGTGAATAACCAAAGAAACTGTGTCTTTTGATCTCATAAATTCCATTGGCCACTGCTATGAATCAGCAATAGAGCAATGCTTCAGTGGACTTAATCAGGACTCCAAGAGAATGCCTTCTTTACTATCACTAGGCTAAACCGGGTACCCAAACTTTTTCATAACCAAGTGTTTAATTTCCTTTGCACCCTTAGAACTGTGAGGAGACCACAAAGTAAAATGCAGCATATGTTCTACACAAATCCCTCAGCAATTCAGTGAGGATTGTTATGCCTTCAGGCATTCAGAAAAACTGGAAACAAAATACAGAACAATTGCACAAGAGGCTACAAAAATAGCTGCACACTAATGTGCCAATGGAACACACAGGAGTAAGGCAATCAGTGCGCAATGAGGTTAATCACCCCATAAGGTATTGCACTTAGGGCAAGACCTCCAGAAAACAGTGACAAAAACTGAAAAATTTAGGCTTTCCTTTGCTTAGTCATCTGGAGACAACCATAACACATTATATAATGGGTTGTATAAAAAATCAGCATTTTAATATCAAGCATTATCTTTTTAGAAAATATAATTTAATTTCACTTTTTAAGGCTTCAAATATTTTTGAATATTTATTTGAAATAGTTGAATAAACTTAAGAGGCTATTATGCACCCATTTTAGAGAACATTTGTGCCTGTCCAGGAGGTACAATTTTGCACACAAATATGGCACTTATGCATTTGGTTATGCTCTGTCTCCCTGGGAAGACAGATATGTTTCCATAAAGAAAAACTGCAAACTTACATCTTTGGCGACTGAACTATATCCATTCTTCTCAGAAAATAGCTGCCAGTCATTTCTATATGCTTTTTGTATCTGTGCTTTCATGGGTTTTTCACTCTTTGGTATCTTTGTATCTGGGCTTTCATCTCTTTGGTAGTCGAGGTTATGCATAATGCAGATTAACTGCTAATGTCCCTGGGAAAATGAACCTAAGAGACAGATCAGCATATAATGCTTCAATTCCCTGGGCATCTGCCAGAAAATGAACATGTATTGACCAATGGGTAGAATAATAGCTCTGTTGACAGTGTAAGTAAAGGTATTCAATTGGCAGTCGTCAGGCAGAAAGGCTAGAGAAAAGAAGGGGAGGAATGGAACGGGCATGCCTCTCTTTTCCGGGTTTCACCCCAGTTCCTCTCACAGACTAATGGGCAATTTCTAGAGATGGTCATATTATTTTGAAAGTCAGATCATTGCAGTTCTATGTGAATTTTTTTTTTTTGCCACCAAAAGGTTCAGTGAATGGTTTAGAGTACTTCAAAAGCAAATGCTTGATACTGAAGATGTGTAAAACAACACAAGAAAGTAGTGACAAATGACAATTCTCTACAGAATTAAGGATGTGAAGGAAAGCTCTGCATGGCAGGAAAGAGCTCTAAAGAGTATGTTCTGAAAGATTTCTTTCTCTATGGTTGATGATGGTAAATTTTCAAAAGTTAAGAATATTTGCTCCTTAAATTCCCTCCAGGAAAGCCTGCTACACCACATTATATTCTTCAGTACTCATATTACTTTCTTGAATATATTATCTATAAGACAGTATAAGAAAAAGAAATTGGCAGCTAATGAACTAGCTAAATTCTAGCCTGATGTTCAATAAATTTTCATGGAATGGGTTACAGATGCTGCTGTTTTCTACAGAGACGGAGAGGGAGAGAAGTGGGTGGGATTTCTAAAAACAAATGTCAAACTTCGGTGAAGAGGATAAAGAAGGGCTGAGTGATGGCTCAATTGGTAGGAACAATTGCTGCACAAAAATGAGGGCTTTATTTTGGATCCCCAGTACGCAGAATAAAACGCTTTAACACTAGCTGTGTGAAGTGCAGAGAGCCTTGCAAAGTTTGCTTGCTTTCAGCAGAGTCCCAAGTCAGTGTGCTTATAGTTCAATGAGCTATCCTATTGCAAAGGACTAAACTTAAAATTAACAGAAGGAGTTACTCAGTGTCTTAATCTGGCCTCCACAGAGGCACATTTGGGCATGCATGACTGCACACGCAAGTGTACACATACACAAGCACACACTAAGTTAAAGATGACTTGGAATATTAGAGAAAAGCTAGTCATTCAGATATAGAAGGATGGATGGATAGGAACATAGATAGATAGATAGATAGATAGATAGATAGATAGACAGTTCGATAGACAGATAGATAGATGAGAAGTGATTTATAAGTAAATAAAATTTAGCTATGTAAATAAACTTACCTTCTTACAAATATTAAGATTTGGGAAGAGACAATATTTTAAAAGTAGATAGTTGTATAGAATTATTAGCATCTTCTTGCACAATTTGGAAAAGAATAGACCCTGAGCTTTCAAAGGTAGAAGATGATGTGGTGTGGTATTGTCAATACACATAGAGATAAATGCAACCATATATGTGTATTTGTTGGGGGAAATCTACAAACCACAGGTACATATTGACACCTTTTATTCTGCATTTCTCCTCACTTTCAGTCCTAAGAATATACAGTCTATTGAGTCTGTATACTACTAAATACACTTAGGAAGTTTTTACAAATAGTTAAAGGACAACTAAGCCAGATAAACATGAAAGCATTCTGAGAAAAGAATTGATAAAAGAAACCCATCTTTATACTATTAGAGATACTGGGAGAGAGCAAACTACTGAATCACAGTGTATCCATGGCAGAGGAGGAGAAGATAATTCATCTTAAAAAGAATTCTGCAGGTCAAGAAAGAGGAGAAAAATAAAATACAAGTTGAACTGACACAATGACACAGCCTGTTCTCCATCCCCGAATAAGCAGTTGACATCGCCAAGAGCCCTATTGTGCCCAGAAACACTCTGCTATTACCGTTCTGCTAGCAATGCCAACATAGCAATTCTAAACACTTTATGTTGCATCCTGATTTGCCCTGCAGGATGTTAGCTGCTGATATCTAGTCATTTTGAGACCGTGAAAAACAAAACAATTGTATTTACTACCTGTGAGATAGACGGCAATGCATGCTAGTGCTATTACCTTCTGCAACTCTCATTTGCCCTGTACTGATGTAAATGGAAGTAACTCAACTGGAAGCTCAGTGTAAAATGAGCCCCCTGTCATCTTTAATACAAATAGATCTTCATCAAAGGAGATAAAAGAAAAATGAGGTAAACAGAATGTTGGGGAATTTGTCTCTCTCGTTAGGTACAGAATTGTTGGTGAGAAGCACTCCATCCAGGATGGGGATACCAGTAAAGACAACACACACTGAAGGCTAACTGAGGCTTCTTTTTCTAACTCTTTGATTCTTATCCTCTGTGGAAATTTTCCGACACATATTTCTTATTTTGTTTTATTGAATTTGATGAAATAAGCAGCTTGAAAGTAGCAATCATTTGCAGTCTGCCAATGAGAATAATTCAGAAAAGCATAGATAGGCCCCATTTGATAGACCTAAGAACAGCTAAATACTCCTTTTGCATTTAGATAGTCACAATGTACATCCTTTGAAGTTAGAAACATGGTGATTATTGTTTCCTTTTACTGACTCCATGGCTCTTCAGAAACATCATAGAATTCAATTTTTAAATGCCACTAGGCAATGACATGGAGATTTTGGCTAATAAGAAGAGTCTATTTTTACAACTAATAAGGAGATAACATGGCCCCAAGAAGGAATAAAGAGTACCTAACATTGCATCTGTGTATTGCAGCATAAAAGGATTGCAGCATAATTTTCATTGTGTGGTTATCTAGGCTATGGAAATAAGATATATCAAATTCTTCATACATTGCTTTTAAGTATTGGTCTTTGTGATTTTCTCAGTCATCTTAACCTCATGGTCTTTTACTTCTCATTCTCCAGTCTTCATAACTGTTTCTATTATCTTTTGCATTTAGTTTTATATTTTATTTCCTCTTTTTTGCCTGCTCATTTTTCTTTCTTAAATGTTTACAGTGAAAATCTTGTCTTCTAGTTACAAAATACAAAAGAAATAGTGCCTACATTCTCAGAATTTGAATACGTCATACACTATCTAATGCAATCACAGAAGGCAAAATGAACTGGGAGGAAAATAACCCACCCTGTTGGTGATTAGACATCTCCTCATGATGCATCATGAAAAGGGGAATTTAAATTCATTACTTTCATGTATGCATTTAACATCCCAATATTGCACCCAGCCTAATTTGATCACGTTTTGCTTTTTCATAATGCTGTATTCATTTCCCTGCTATATTCATGCAGATTTTTGCTAGGATATAAGTTTTAGAAAGGCAGGAATCTCATGTGTTGATAGTCAACCTGTTACCAGGACTAGTTTATAAGTTCTGGCCAGAGGAAAGGGGAACTTATTAAACTGGGTGGGAAAAAGGCCGTATGGTTTTCAATAGCAAAGTCTTCATGGATTGCCAGGCGGTGATAGCTCACACCTATAATCCCAGCACTAGGGAGTCAGGGACAGATGGTTCTCTGTGAGTTCAAAGTCTACAGCCTGGTCTACAAGAGCTAGTTCCAGGATAGGCTCCAAAGCTACAGAGAAACCCTGGCTCAAATAACAAACAAGCAAACAAACAAAATCTTAGTGGATCATCTTGCATCCAGGAGGTCAGAACCTTAAAAGTGTTTTGTATGCCCAAATTCATAGTGAAAGATGTAAGGGAAAATACATTTTCCTTGACTAATATTTTTTCTAGACCTTATCTTTTTAGGAAGAAATTGCAGTATAAATAAAAGGTGAAAAGAAAAGAACGAGATGGTCACTGGCAAGACACAGTGGAAAGAATGTGCAAAGACTAAGAGGTAAATTGGTAAGATTATATCAAAGAACAATTTTTATGAGTGTTTTCCTACTTTTCTTCAATACCATATATGGACAAATTGTGTAGACAACAAAATCAATGTCTCGGCTTCCCTCCCATCCCAAAGCCCACTCATAGATGATATTAATATTGGAGACTCTATGAGAGAATCACACACTCACAGAAGACTGTAGAAAATATGGAGTGAATCATCCTCCTCTACAAAAGAGGTCAAAATTTCTTGGAAAGAGATTACTCCTTAAATTAAAGATTTTGCAAACTTTTAATCCTAGCACTTGGGAGGCAGAGAAGGCAGATCTCTCTGAGTTTGAGGCCAACCTGGTCTACAAAAACAAGTTCCAGGACAGCGAGGGCTGCTACACAGAGAAATCCTGTCTTGAAAAACAAAACAAAACAAACAACCCCCCCCCCAAAAAAAACAAAAAAAAATTTAAAGGGATCGATTAAGAGTTAAATGTATCAAATCAATCTGGTAAGAAAAAAAAAACAGGTAGATAAATTTCTGTTTATCCCGACAAAGAGGATGTTATCAACGAGAATATAAAATGTTCATATTTCATTTTTCCTATTATTTAAATAAAAAGAAAATTCAAAGTTCAGCATTTTCCAGGGTGCTACAAAATAGGTCAGGAAAACTAGGAACTCATGCTGAGAAAATGAAAGGTGTTTTCATCCAATCCCAAATCATGCTAGTTTCAATGCCATGCCTACATTTAAATGAACACAAACATGACAAAAGTTCTACAAATGTATCCATTCTATTACCAAGCAACGACAATTGAACATGCAAGTGAATATTTATTAAAACAATTGCATTACTGTGTCTAGTGATCCAAGAACCACAGACATAAATGCACACATATACTAATTGTAAAAGCATGTCTCTAATATTATTGGTGGACTAAATATCTATGTACAAGATTGAGAGACTGATCAATCAAATATTGGATCACAGGGCTCCAAATATTTTAGTCTGTATAGTATTTCCAACACACCTACAATTACTACAAAAAATATAAAGGTGCCAAAGGATGAATCTGACATTAATATAAAGGGGAGATAATTCTTTCCAAATTATTATGAATGACTATTTTTTTTTTTTATTTTCGAGACAGGGTTTCTCTGTAGCTTTTTGGTTTCTGTCCTGGAACTAGCTCTTGTAGACCAGGCTGGCCTCGAACTCACAGAGATCCACCTGCCTTTGCCTCCTGAGTACTGGGACTAAAGGCTTGTGCCACTACCGCCCGACATCTTTTTATTTTTTTTAATGATGCAGCATCTTAGAAATGCAGAACAATTACTTAATGGCTTTAAAATTTAGAATACAGTAAAACTTTTCCTGCTGGAACTCCTCATACTGTGAACTGAACATAATTTCCCCAGTGGAATTTAGAGGAAGAATAATTTCTGAACATTTCAATTTCTTAGATGTAAATAAAAATCAGAGATGACTGAAGAAAAATGAGAAAAAAAATGTGACTTGTATAAAATAGCCAACTACTCTCAAGAAATCTCTGGCACCATCTACTTCACTACCATGCCATTTTGCTTAAACATGAGACATTATTTGAATATGTAATGATTGGAAAATCATGAACTACAGAAACACTTTGGCTTTCATTGTTATTTTCCCCTTATTTTCATATTTACTTAACCTCCATGTGTGCATGGACAGTACAAGTGAAAGTCTTTAAAGATGATAAAAGTCTTAGCTTTATGTAGCACATCCCAGAAATTTTACAATTACAGTATTTTTACTAATATGCTACAATTGAGTATCCTTTTAATGTTTTTATGTAACTACATACTCATACCTCACATAAATTATCAGAGTAACTATGAGGAAAAGACTGTGTTATTGCCATCCAAAAGACAATAAAATGTCACCCCAAGAGAAAAAATTATTTACACAAAATGAATACACTTCAAAATGACACAATTAGTGTGCAAATTGTCTTGAGACTCCAACAAAACAAGATTTTCAAAGTGATAGTTTTCAATAAGTACTGTGCCATTCAATTTGATGACAATTTGTGTGATTTCATATTTTAAGACAGTCACAGGATAGACAATAAGATGAATACAGGTGTTGTTTACACACCCATTCATGCATATGCATGTATGAATGAGGCAATCGCTGAATTTGCCCTACCTGGCTCTTCTAAAGGAACCATTAGAACATGTACTTTTGTTCTGCTTAAAAAGACAATCATAATGTTTTTTTTATTCTTTACATTATGAATATCTCACTATGTGATCCAAAAAATATAAATCATGTGGCTTCACCTTCCTATAAAAGTGTCTAATTAAGATTAAACTTGTCCCTGTGGTAAATGTAAAATGATTTAATTATAATCAAAATGCTCTCAATTGAATAGCTTCTGTTTCAAAGAGTCACTCTCCTAGTGCTAAGAAGCTCATTAAATTCAATTTGCAGGAATGTACTGCTGTCATGTTTCTGCTCTGAACCACAGTATTACATTAAAGTTCTTTGATTATTTCCCTGTAGGGTAGCATTAATGTGACACACCGTGTGAAAGAAAAATCAAATGAGACTTAGAGATGCACTGCTTTATTTTAAAATTTTTCTCAATAGATGTTAATGTTTACCAGCATGAAAAATATGCAATAAAGAGCAGACGGTCTTAGGAACAAGGGGAAAACAATTTTTTATTACTGTTTGTCCTGGAACGCTGGGATTCTGTGTTTGTTTGATGGCAAGATGCACATGGTATCATACAGTGTAAAGGATCTATCTTGATTGTTTTATATGTATCACAAACATTTGTTTTCATGTTTTAATGGATGTTATGATGTTATTCTTCCCACTTTCACTACCCTGAAAATGCGAGATTATGGTTTACAAGATATAAACAAAAGTAAGAAGCGAAAATTGAAAGTAGGAAAATAATCAAGATGCAAATAAAAGAATTATATTTCTATCTTGGTTATTTTATTAAATTAATGGATTCATAGAGGTATTGAAAACACCTTGTCTTTGTTAGAGTTGTATTGTTGTGAAGAGACACCATAACCATGGCGACTCTTATATTGCAAAACATTTAATTGGGACTGGCTTACAGTTTCTAAGTTTTAGTCCATTTTCATGATGGTGGGAAGCAAGTTGTCATGCAGGTAGACATGGTAGTGAGGAAGAAGATGACAGTTCTACATCCAGATTGCCAGGAAACAGGCAGGAAGACTGCCACACTGTGACTCTCTTCTAGGTTTAGCTATGTATCTGCAAATACCTATTGCAAGTTTCCCCTAATATGATATGTATCCCAGCTACTAAGCATTGAATGTACTATCTTTAGGATTTATCCTTGAATCCTTCATATGGAGCAATTTTAAAACTCTTTATTTTACATGAGTAAGAGACTGAGTGGGATGCAATCTAGTAAATTTTGGTGAAAATCTATCTAAGCTGAAGCTTCAATAATCTTACAGACCCTTTATAACTGAAAGTATAAGTGGATTTCAGTTCAACCCATTGGTTATCATAACTGCAGTTATATACTCCAGGATCCAACTTTCAATAGCTAGTGACACTTTGAGATGTCAAAATTAAAAACAAAACAAGAAGAATCAAGTGTGTTGAGAGTAGTTAAAGAATCTTAAAATGCCCTGCAACACTTACGGTGTGTCATCCAAGAAAATGGTGACTAGGTCCAAGGTACTTACCATTAAGTTTGAAAAACTCAATCTAATGTTTACCACAAAGTAAATAAAAATGAATAATAAATAATAAGCTTAGTCTGTGTTCAGATTTTCTCTGTTTATATAATACATAGAATCAAGCAATTCTAGTAAGCAATGATATGATAAATGAAATCTTTTCATTCATCAGTTTTCTGTCATCTGTTCACTGCTTTTTCATATAGAGGAAATGGATGAATATAGGAAAATATTCATATAGGAATAAGATAAAGAAACAAGGTAAGTTATGTAAGAATGAATAGTCAAAAGAAAAGAAATAAAATAGAGCGTAGAGGAAGAGAAAAAATGTAAGAAGGGCCTTACTTTCTCTGAGAAGTGACTGGTGTGTGGAGGAGGAGAGGAACATGAAGGGGGAGGGAGGGAAAAGTGTGGTTGGTATGCAAAATGAATAGAAAGTTTAAAGTAAAAAAGATAGTACATAAACAAAAAAAAAAAGAATGTAAGTCTTTCACTAAAGTATCATGGAGCTTCTCAAACTTTGCTTCTCTGAGAGTGGTTAAGAAAAATCATAGAATTTAACTAACTAAGAGGCAAACGATGTAATATAGTGTGAACCATAATTTAATAGCCACGTTGGGGCATGAACAAGTCCTCCCTGAATCATTATGACTTAGATATATATTTCTTCCTTGTGAAGGAGTCTAAATTAAATATTTATTATTCCATTAACCATCAGTATATAAGATGCCTAAGTATTTTTTATTATCGATATACTCTTCCTCAAATATGTTAAATATTTATTGACATTTTCCTAAATATTATCTATTTAATATGGAGCATAAATTATCACAATTTTATAGAAAATGTACCTAATATTTAAATTCTTAATTGTTATTATTTTCACATTTAAAAAAAGGGAAAACTATTTTTTCTATTCCTTCTTCCATCCCTCTTATGCCTTTGACTTCCAGCTTCCCAACCTCCCTCCCTTCCTTTTTTTCCTTCCTTCTTTTTGAGACAGTTCCTGTTTTTCATATGTTTACCTTGAATTCCTGATCCTTATACTTCAGCCCCTGGAGTGCCAGGCAATACAGCATGCACTGTCAGATCTGCCTATATGGGAGATTTCAACAAAAATTTGCAAAACTAATACCTACCAAACAAAAGGAATGTAAACCAAGCTGAGTGTAATTCACTTCACATTGCATCTGACTCATGTATGAGCTACAAGTGCATTGGTGAGATTATATAAAGGTTATATAAAGTCTGTCTGGAATCTTCTCACAAGCTAAGGCTGGGCTTTGACACATTTGCTATCTCTGTAACTAAACTGATGGCTATAGAGTGAAGAACGGTACACTGAGCGGAGAACCCTTATGGCCTCAGGGAAATGCCTCTTTGAAGCACAGTCTCTCATGTAAAAAAGAATAACAATTTCTGCACTGCAAATGTAGTAAGGCTTAACAGAAATAATCAAGCTCAGAAGCTTAGGATTATTCCTAGTACATAGAAAGTACTTTAAAAATTAAGTATTATTAATTACGCTGATAATTACCTTAATACATATTCATGGAAAATTAAAGATCTGAAAGTTATATTATTTTGAAATGTAGATCTGTATGTATGTATATGCACAAATATGCAATTGTGAAATCATTGTTGCATTATATTGTAAAGACCACTTGCTTTTATTTAATTCATTAACTATTTAGATTTCTTTTCTTTACTATTGTGAATTTAGAAACAGTTCCACTATGCAGCCCAGGTGGGCCTTTAGTTCATGATCCTTCCACCTTAGTTTGCTGAGTTATTAGATTATTATCTAGTAAATTTTAGTATATCTACAACCATGTATACATTTAATTACAACAGGTTCTGAATAAATATTTATTTATGAGAAAAAGATAAAATAGAAAACCTAGAATGATCTTAACTTAAATTTAAATACTATAATATCAAAAAATAGCAAATATTAAATATGTAAATTCTGAATGGACATTAAAAGTAATAGGAACTTGAAAGTATATTAATGTGAAAGTTAATATTTATCTTATACACAGACATACACACACACACACACACACACACACACACACACAAACTCAGGAATAATGCTTTACCGTAAGACAAATTTTTGCCTGAAACAATTTAATCCTCATGATAATTCAATATGGTAAGTTGCACAGAGATCCCATTTAAATTAAAATAAAGCCTAAGTAAGACAGCTTTCTCAGTGTTGTAGTATGACTGTAATTGTTCCCCAAAATCTTATAGGGAGTAACATTATTAAGAGGTGTGGCTTCGTTGGAGTGGGTATGGCTAGGTTGGAGGAAGTGTGCCACTGTGTGGGTAGACTTTGAGGTTTCCTATGCTCAGGACACCACCTAGTATGTCAGTTGACTTCCTCCTGCCTAAAGATACAGTACTCTAGGCTATTCCTCCACTACATCTGCCTGCATACTACCATGCTATCATGCTGTGATGATAATAGACTGAACCTCTGAAACTGTAAGTCAGCCACCCCGATTAAATGTGTTCCTTTATTCGAGTTGCCATGGTCAGAGAGTCTTTTCACAGCAACAGAAACCCAAACTAAAACAGTGATTCACAATGAACTCTTTGGCTAGTATCAACTTTAAACTTTGTTTAACATCACAATATTAAATATAGGTTAGTCATACTCAAAACCAGGGCAATCATATCTTTCACAATTACTAATCAAAATTTAGTATAACAAGTATTTTCTAAAGCATCTTTTAGTTATTTAAAATAATATTGAGGATTATAGTACAAAGATATTTTATTTAACAATAATCTTAGAATTTCTGATGAACATGTGGGTTTCTTACACACAGAAAATACAAGAAAATTTCTATTTATCTTATCAATATCATACTGCGTACTTTTCTAGATATTTTAATCTATAATAATTTCTAATATGGTCTACAGAGCAAACATGACTTGAGTAAAGAACCAAGACTGCTACTCATGAATATGCACACACATACACACACAAGTTTGAGGTAGCAGCTCAGGAATCAAGTTCTGGCCACAGACGTGTGAGGACTAAACTTCAAATCTTCATAAACCACATAAAGTGCCGACCAGGATTACATATCTGCTGCCCAGTATGATGGGGCACATCATATGAGATGATGTGATGAACTATGAGGTGGGGCACAGGAACAGGATAACCTGTTAGTTGGCACATGTACCACAGAGTCAAAACAATGAAACAAAGTAGCTGTTGGTGATGAATATCCTAGACTGTCCACTGTCTCCCACACATTCAATATAGTGCACCAACACATATGCCAATGGTCCAAGGTGATTTCTGAGAAGGAACAGAATATGACCTGTTTGTAGAATTAAAAAAGAAGACAACATATTGACTTTATAACATGGAAAAAATTACAGATTTTCAACCCTTTGAGAAAAATCATAAAAGAATTTCCTGATTTAAAGTATTTAAATGTATAAGTTTAAAACTTAAATCTGGGTCCTAATGAGGAGTCTAGGATAGAATAACAAATTAATCACATTAGAAAAAGCATGCCCTTTGCATTTTCTTGCTCCTGGGAACTCATTGCTGAATTTTAATGTTACATTAACATTTTCAATAAAAGTTAAAAACCCTAAAACTAAGATACAGACTTCTTTGTACAATAATGTGGTGATCATATAAAAATAACCACATCTAATAATTCACAAGAACTACAGGGAAAGATTAATTGTTGCCACCTCAAATTACTTAGGCGATTTTAGAGAGGTTTCATCAAGTTAGTGACTTCATTAAAGTTTGCTTGTGACATCAAGGACAAATGTTCACATTGTCCTATGTAACTGAACAGACATTTTAAAAGGGACTTATATATCAAGCCATGGCTAATATTTTCTCACATGATAATGTTTCATTCTAAGGTATTGTGTGGTCTTTATTTTGTTTGAGATAACACATATTTTTATTTTTGTTGTTGTTTGGAACACTTTATAGTAACTGGATTTCTAACATGTTCTGTAGTCAGCAGACTCAGCTCAGTATGTAGCTCAGACTGGCCTCCATCTCATGATCCTCCCACTTCAGTTCCTGAGCGCTGAAATTTCATGTATATATACCTATATCTGGCTTCAAAATCATTAACTTGTCAATTTAATTTCATCTACTGCAGTGGTTCTCAACCTGTGGGTGGCAACCCCTTCAGGAGTCACATATCAGATATCAAATATTTACATTATGATTCATAAGAGTAGCCAAACTACAGTTATGAAGTAGCAATAAAATAATTTTATAGTTAGGGGTCACCACAAATGAGAAACTGTGTTAAAAGATCACAGCACTTCGAAGGTTGAGAGCCAATGTTCTAGAGGTTATGTACATATTTAATCACAACATGTCCTATACATTTTTATGTAAAAATTAAAAAGTTAAAATCTATTCAATATTTAGGCACTACAGACATAGTCTATTTATTTACATTTTCAAATAAATACTTAATTATCTTATCAGACAGCTTATTTATATCCATATATAGTATTTGATATGGGTGTCCATGTGTAACCATTTACAAGTACATAATAATATGTATGAAGTTTGAAGGGGAAGATTCAAAATATGTAGTAGCAAATATCATTAACATATTTGGTGATATTTTTATTATTTTACAGTAGACTCAACAACATATTACTCTAGAGAGAATTATTCTATTGATGTAGAATCGTATATAAATGAATTGTTTAAAGGCTTTTTTCAATATTCTTTTGTGGGCATATATCATAGTTCTGAGCTATATCATTGTCCCAAGAGGACAAACGTGCAATCTGAAGACTTGAAAATGAATCTTTGAGATTGGTATTCTCACTAAAAATGACCTCATTTTAAGTGATGAATGACATAGTACCTGGCTCTACACTTTTCAGTCTTCTTCCAAGACATAAGGTTATTATCACCCAGAGTGCACTTGATCTCATCTGACAGACTTTCCTAAAGAGCTTGATGTTAAAGACAGACACTCTGAAGTACCTTTGCCTAAGGTAAGTATTCAGCATGAGCTTAGTTATCCAAATGTATTTATAAGAAGAAGAGTAAGCAAAACTGATACACTGACACGAAGCAAGGAAAATGAACCTTTGTACCAAAGTTGGATGTTCATCTCTTACACTCTAATGCTTATTAACTTTTATGAAGCTGCCTATATAGTTTGAGTTAGGAAATACAACACTTTTTTTTTTTTTTTTTTTTTTTTTTTTGGTTTTTCGAGACAGGGTTTCTCTGTGGTTTTGGAGCCTGTCCTGGAACCAGCTCTTGTAGACCACTTTTTAAAAAAAGGGCTGTATGTCCCAGCACTCGGGAGGCAGAGGCAGGCGGATCTCTGTGAGTTCGAGACCAGCCTGGTCTACAAGAGCTAGTTCCAGGACAGGCTCCAAAACCCAGAGAAACCCTGTTTCAAAAAAACCAAAAACAAAACAAAAAAAAAAGCTGTATAATGATTGGTATATATTCTGTTGATAATTCTTCATGGAAAAGTCACTTAATAATAGAGGCAATATTAAAATTACACTCCGAATGTGACATTTAGAAACATACAGTAGTGCCTTTTCTCCCCTTTAATAAAATAAATTGATATATAGGCATACATATATACCTGTATACTTCAATATGAAAGCTTCTAGTTTGTATTAATAAGTAAAATTACTGAAACTCAAGCTTCAACCTAAAAACAAGGACTAGAGAAGACAGCCTACAACGTTGTTCTTAATGACTTGCATTCCCATTCATTGCACTGTGTTTCCACCAAGTTCCCCATAGAATAAAACTTACAAAGTGACAAGAGTATAAATTCAAGGGTCACTCATAAAAATATTGAGGCTTTCGCCTTGAACATTCTTGGGTAATTTTGGGAGAAGCCACATGGCTTATTGAGAACAAAGTCCTGGTGCTCTACATAAAGTTCCTGGGAGGTAGAACTTGGGTGCTAGCAGCCTGCATCACCCTCATTCCAGATACAGTAGTAAACTCTCTGGAGTCTATCTTCCAAATTAGTAAAGTTTTCATCTGGAAATATCTTGACCGCCAGAACCATGCTCCATGTTGTGCCAGATCTATTTACCTAGACCATTTTAAATTTAAAGTCACAATGTGAGGAATTAATATTCTTTATTATTTTAAACACATTGAATGCCAGGGTTCTAACATATTTAACATAAATCTTCAGGTACTATATATACTTTCAAGATGACAAATTTCCCAAAGAATGTGTAAAGTAAATGTATGAGCATCCCAAAATGGTATAAAGAATTTATCTAAAGAAGTACAGATTTTGTAAAGACATTCTCACTTAATCTGTTCAAATTTTAAATAAATGGAAGAATTTCAGTTATTGCTTCAAGTTTATCTAGTTAAGAACCTTTTTCTTTAATAAAATTTAATTTATTATTTTACATGATAATATCCTCAAATAAAGATTTAATTTAATTTTTATTATTATGCATAAAATATGTGTATACATATTTACATATATATGTGTATATATGTATATCTCATCTTAACTATCTGACAGCACCCAGACCTAAATCTGTAAAGAAGTCTCTTCCAGTATCCCCCGTACAACTGGAAGACTTAGGGGACTGCAAACTAAACGAAAGGTTCATTAGTATAAATCAATTGAGGTTATTAGTTACACAAATAAAGTTATTTATATCTAGTCTTTTAAAATAATGCATTAATTTCATTATTTGATAATTTCATACATTGATATAATATATTTTGATTATATTCATGCACTGCTAATTCCCTTTAACTTTACCCGGCTCCCTCTCCACTTCAATCCCTTCTTTTTCTTTGTCATCTTGAGACCTTTTGTGTTGCCCACATGTATCTGAGTATGCATTCATTCAATTAGGTATGAGTAACCTTCCAAAGGCTATATCTCTGAAAGGAGACTTACTTTCCTTCCCTCAGAAGATGTGAACTATAGGGCCTTAGGGACCCTGCAGCAGTTCATGTTGGACTTTCTGGAATTTTCACTGCCAACATCTCTTCAGCGGAGGTGGGATTTTGAAGCTGTTGCAAGGTGAGGTGCAAAACAATTACACTGCATCCATAAGTGAATATCTCATAGCTCTCTACCCCGGAAACAGTCACACTGAGTCCACAATTCAGCACGCCATGGCTCTCCACCCAGGAAACAGTCACATTGCATTGACAATTCAGCATCTCAAAGCTCTCCACCCAGGAAACAGTCACACTTCATCCACAAGTCAGCATCTCATGGCTCTCTACCCCGGAAACAGTCACACTGCATCCACAAGTCAGCATCTCATGGCTCTCTGCTCCGGAAACAGTAACAGTGCATCCACAAGTCAACATGCCATGGCTCTTTACCCAGAAAACAGTCACAGTGCACCTACAAGTCAGCATCCCCTGGCTCTCTACCCCAGAAACAGTAACGCTGCATCCACAAGTCAAGATCTCATAGCTCTCTACCCAGGAAACAGTCACACTGTGTTCCACAAGTCAGGATCTTATATTTCTCTACTCTGGGTATCAAGTTTTACATTCTTTCCCCTCTTTTCTGAGATGATTCTTGAACTAGATTTGGATTGCTCCCCAAGAGAGCATTTTGTTCTTTCTTGTTGACACACTTTGATCACTAATAAGCCCATACTTTCTGAGCTACAGATAATCTTTACCGCTATTTCTTCTTATGCAGTTTGTCAGGTTTTGTTGAAGGTCAGCTAATCTAGAATAATTAACTAACCACTGCTAAATTGGTTAAAATGATTTTGGTTAACTAAGATCTTTACTACAAAAGAATTATGAGTAAGAAGAAGTGTTATCAATAAAAGGATTTACAATTTGAGTCATGAAACAGAATTTGAACACTAGTGATTGACTGTGTTTGAAAAAAAATATGGGAAAAGTTGAAAACTTCAATAAAAGTTACTACGAAAATTGATCATTCCAGTAGATATGATATTCTATCACTATTTTAGTCTTTAAGTAAATTAGAAAATATATACGAAGGCAATGATTTAAATGTTATTCAGACTAACAGTTAATCACATTCATATTCATAAATTTTAGATTTTCATAGAAATCTTTCTTATGTGGCTCCCTATTTACAGGGACTCACTTTGCGGTCCTCAAATATTGCCCGAAAAAACTCTTCTAATGTTTGCTCCCTGGGTACCATTGAAAAGAATGTTCCTGAGTAGAATTTGCAGTAGCAAAAATGGAAAATGCCACATAACCTCCATCAAGAATAGAACAGAATACCACAGCGCAGGGAATTCAAGAAAATACAACATACTTATTCAATTTAAGAAACAATTTGTTAAATTAAAAAACAAAAAAAAAGATTCTAGAAATATCATACAGTCTATATCAAGTTCAGAAATTGTAAAAAAATACAAAAGTTAAAATGATGTTGAAATAAATGCAATATCCTCAAAAAGGAAGAAAATTGATTTTTTTAAATGTAACAATTATTTGTATGAGGATGAAAAAGAATAAGCCTATATGTAAGTTCTTTGGGGATAACATGGCAAATACTTGTATTTATGTAATGCCATCACTCTGTATATCTTCTATACCATAAAATTTATTTAATTGATGTTAAAGAACAATGTTCAATTAAAACACCTTCCACCATTTGTTTTATATTCAATATGAACACCGAGGAAATAATTTTGAATTACAGCAATATTTTCTACACACACACACACACACACACACACACACACACACACACAACACAAACACATAGAAAAACACACAGATTTTTGCACAAACACAGATTTTTGCTTCACATTTGGGCCTCTGGGCAGGGGATCATAGCAGATGTTCACTGTGAGATGAAATTATATTGGATAGTTACCAAGAGGAGAACTCATGGTCTTGCTCCTCTGATAGTCAAAGCTGCTTTAATATATTAAAAGAGCATCCATAGTATACTGTTTCCTCCTAAGTAATTGTCAAATCCACTAGTCTTCTTATCTAAAGGGAAGAGCCCTATGACAGGTCTAGAAGAATCAGGGAGGAGTCTGTGTATGCCTGGTGGAGACTGAATTTCAGAGTACAAGGAAAAGGACCCTCATAACAGGGATGATATGTGACTTACAGAAAGACAAGGGCCTGGTTGTGCAGTTCACACTAGATTCTGGCTGCCAACACCATGCCAAATAAGTTATTGTCCCAACCTTTTTCAGTCCAGCTGACCATTTTAGTAACATTATCTTGATCGTAGACAGTTCCAACATTTTACTGACATTTTATTTGATTGCATCTAACATTCAATTCTCTTTCATTCTTAATGGCCTTACAGGCTTTACGAATTACCTGGAATTCTAAGACAGGGTCATATTCTTCTGTGTATGTCTATTGATCATCTTTAATAAGAAAAATGAGGGCTATTCATTTTGACCATGCTTAAGAATTTTCTAGAATTTAAAATTTGAATTTACTTCCTCTTAAAGTTAAGTATAAATTGTTAGAAGTTTTTTGATATTTTAAAAATTAGTTCTCTGGGAGTTTGATAAATTACATTCTGAAATTTTTTTACTATCCCAAGTTCTTGCAAGATCCACTCACTTCCTATCCACCCAACTCTGAGATTGCTTTTTTTCTTTCTCATTTTCATTTAAAGACCGTCCAAAATAATCTTGGATGTGTGATCTTTCACAGGAGTGCTGTCTACTTGTCAGGTACTACACTCTTAGAGAAAACTGACCATTCTCTTTCCAGCAGTTAATCAACGATCACTCCACAGCTCAGGATGGGACTATCTGCCCAACTTCCCTCTCCACGCTGGTTTGGGCTTGTACAGGTGTTAGTAAATTTTAGGATACTTAAACAATATGGAAATGGGATTTGGAAGTCAATCCCAGATATTTCAAATATTTGCACTCTCAAAACTTCAAGCACTTTGTTAGTTATACACCAAAGACTCTCCCAGGAGTCTTTGAGACAGTATGTTTATTACTTGAATTTTGTACTTTTAAGAAATGTACAAAATAAACTACGCTCACTAAAGTGTGCTGTGATTTTTAAATGAAGTAGCTTCTGAGAATGGTGGTTAGCTGTTATTCAACATGACCAAACATTCCTTACTGTTTTTTGTTGTTGTGAGGATAAAGAAGAAAGTAACTAGGCAAAGAGAACTACTGTGGAAAATAACTAAATAAAAAAAGGAAAATATCTGTTTCCTACCCTCTCATTTATTTTCCTTTCCTTGATCCAAGCTTTGCATTAATAAAGCAGAGAAGGAAGAGGAGAGTAGAACGAGAGACATTTGAATGCATCTTCCTTCCCATAGAAAACCTATAATTTGCTGAAATTTTCCGAAACACATTACTTCTTTTTCCTTTTGACTGCCTGCGCTGAAATGCACAGAAACCAACAAAAGACATCATGAAGTCTCCAGCATGAATCATTTATTTGGACAAAATAGGAAGGCTATTTAAAAAAGGGCAGTAATTCCTTCTTGCTGTCAAAAGATAAAGGCTTACAATTCCCCACTGAAATGTGTACAATACCTTGTAAATTGTGAACATGTAATCATCTTCTGAAATAGAGGAGAAAAACACCAATTGGCAGCATTTTGCCATAGAAGTGAATGCATTACTGCAAACCATAAATATTTTTAATTCTAGTGTTCTAGGGGAAAAGATAAAGGTCAATCTTTTGGTACCAGAAAATAGTGAAAGTCAAGTCAAATAAAAGGTGACTCAAGCTAGAAAGGGACTATAATAATACTAGTGGTTTTTTTTTTCAATAAACTTTTGTACCCACTCGATCTTGACGTCATAGCTACCTGCTTTTATGGCAGATCTGCAGTGTTCCAAAGAGAAAGAAGATGAGCAGTCTAATTCCAGCTGTGCAGAATAGAAGTCATGGCTTCTTTGGTAGGATGAAGATTCTGCTACTGAGGATACTCCAGGACTGGTGGCAGTAACTGTTTTGAGTGAGATTACATTTATCTAGGCAACATCGTGCTTCCATATCGCTCCCCACCCCACAGAGAGAACTGTTTACGAACATTTGGCGTAAGACATTATATTTATCCATCCTCATTTGGGAGTCATTGCCTTCTTTTAAAACAAAATTATTGGTGTCAGGGGTAAAAGTTCATGGATACTCTGTAGCCTTTAAAATCTTTTCCTGAAATAGCGATGACTGTTCTATTCAAGCTGATTACTGAGGTCACATTTAGATTACAGGAGAGATGAAATTTTCTTTTTGCAGTGATCTGACTTCACTTCCTTTAGTGGCAACAGAACAACCAACCTTAATTTAACTCATTTTAAAGGATCTGTCTATCACCAAGTGAGAATAGGGTGAACCCCTGACTTCAGACCTGCTCTTTTTACATTCTTATCTACTTATCTCCTTCACTCATTTCTTAGGTTGGGGTCCAGTGTCAAGGACTCCCCTTTTTTCTAAAGTTTTCATTTTCATTTTAATACATATTTTAGTTAATAAAGGATAATTCTATATCAGTGATACAAGTGTTGTACTTCAAGCTGTGTTTACAGTGTGCAATGATCAGACTAGGGTAATTAGCACAGCAGTCACCTCAAACATGCACCCTATTCTTATGATGAGAACATTGAGAAGATTCCCACATTAAAGTGAAACATGACTCTTTTACTGTCAGCCATAGTTACCTTGCTATACCATGTAACACAAGTTATTTCATCTACTCACTGGTCCCTCTTATTAGACATCCTTTTATATCTCCTACCCTAATTAACTGCTAAGTCATTCATTTCCTAATCTCATAAAAGATTATATATCTTAATCACAAAATGCAGGCACTCTCCACTGTGCTGCAATCACAAAGATAACTTCTGTTTGACTTTTTCAAATGGAGACATTTTTCCCTTCTGTCATTCTTAAAAAATCAACTTCAAACAATCAGAAAGAACTGTGAATCACTATGACTTGCCAAAATTATGAGGGAGATCAAAGAATGACAAAATTAAAGACACCCTGGTATGATTTCCTTTTGATTAATCATCATTACCTTCTGAAAATATTTGAAAAATTAATGGACTTGATCTTTGCTACTCAGTTATTTAGGAGATATATGTTTGTGGAAAAAGTTGGCAGCTGCTTCAATAGAATGATTAAAAGGTCAATCGAAACACATAATTTAATAAATCTAGGCTTCAAACAGTAGACTTGGAGTAGACCCTTGGAGATGGGGAATCACTGTACCATCATCTTCCAGGTAGCTTAAAATTGCTCAGAACTTTTGCTTATAGCTAAATAAGTGATAATTTTATGTCAATTGATAGCTATCTCTGAATAGTATAGTTATCTTTCTTCCAGTTTTCCTTCCAAACAGTCTATCAATCATGAAAGATAAGCCTCATGTTTAATTCATAAAATAAAATCTCTGTGATACATACTACTGTGAAGCATAGGTGCAATTCATGGGCAAAGGAGCATAATTACATTTTTACCAATGAGCTCTCAAATGATGCACAGGATTCATTTCAGTTGAAGTGAAATGAAAGCATTCACGTCTGCAGCTCCTGTTGCTTGCAAGCTTCACTTGGAAGCTATTAATGGGATGAGATGATTAATTGAACGAAGAGGTTATTTGACTCTGTACAAAGTATTTCATTTCTCTCCACAGTGAGAGTCAAGAAGTAATGAATTGCTGTCTTTCCAAGAGATGGTTTAAACACTTCAGAAATCATGGTACCCTCAAAGCCATAACAATTATACCTTAGATTCCCAAATACTTAGACTGCAGACCTGAAGTATCAAACCAGGCTTTTACAATGATTTGCTCGGTTTTTATTTTTGTTTTATTTGTCTGTTTGTTATCTGTTTTGTGTATTTTGTTGTTGTTGATGTTGTTTTAGTTGGTTTTGCTTTTGAGATACGGTGGGTCTCCCTATGTAGTTCCAGCTGTTGAGGACTTTTATGTAAATGAGGCTGACATCAAGTTCACAGAAATTCTCCTGCCTCTGCTGATGGGATTAAAAGCACACACCACCATCTTAAAGTAGTGATTCAGCAATGTGAGAATAATACTTGCTCTGTCGGTGTTACACATTGACCGTCGGTGTCTCTCAATAATTCATGTTCCTTACTATCCTAACACTAACACTATGGTCAGCCCATTTGAGACTACTAAATCACAAGGATAATCCTAGTGGGATTAGAACTCAGATTAGAAGGCATATGGTAAAACTGGTTTACTCCTTCCAGCATACCATTTCAAAGTCAATAAAAACTGAACTGTTTGAAACATCACAAGCAGACCCACATAAGATCCTGGTTATGCATCTTTGGGCTTACCAGACCACAAGCTGAACTAAGCAAGTATTTGTTTAAATTACTCATCCTGTGATAATTTGCATATAAATATGAAATTGCAGATATGATACATTACAGGCTTAAACTACAACTAGGATTTCAAGGAGTTTGATGTTACCTAACTCTTGGCCAACTTTCACCACTCAACTTCACTTTTTCTTAATTATTCATTGTAGTCAATTAAGGTACATTGTTAAAAAAATAAGTAGCATCATTAGAGAATGTCAGTTGGGCTATCCCACCCAGATTACATCCAGAACTCCCTGCCCCTGTCTCCCTCCCTCCCTCTCTCCCCTCTTTGGTGGCATAGCGCCTCCCTGCTTGGCTGGGACTGAACCCGAATCGGGAGGGCAAAAGGGAGGGCGGTAGTTCCTTTGTCTCCATAGCCTGCCTGCAGCAAGCAGGGTAGGCCCTTTGTTTGTGAGCTACCCAAGCAGCATGGAGTTTCAATCTGGGCATCGAGAGAGCCATCATTGGGGTGAGTGAGTGCAGCGGCAGCAGGGAACAGGGAACTCAGACATTCCTCATCCATCCTCCACTTTCTGGTCATCCTGCAGGGGCTATACTGCCCCATACCTCCTCTCTCTTCCTATCCCACCCAGCTTACATCCAGAACCCCCTACCCCCTGTCTCCCTCCCTCCCTCCCCTCTTTGGCTGCATAGCACCTCCCAGCTCAGCCTGCTCGGGCACTGGGACCGAACCCGAATCGGGAGGGCAAAAGGGAGGGTGGTAGTTCCTTTGTCTCCATAGCCTGCCTGCAGCAAGCAGGGTGGGCCCTTTGTTTGTGAGCTACCCAAGCAGCATGGAGTTTCAATCTGGGCACTGGGAGAGCCATCACTGGGGAGTGACATCACTGGGAAGGTACATCAGTGGGCAAGAAGACCTGATCCTGTAAAAGAAGATCCATAGGGGAGTACTCGGAGGAAGAGATGGGCAGACGCCAATGCAAGAATTCACCCAACAATCTGAAAAACAACATAAAACCACCAGAATCCAGCGACCTCACAACAGGAGGACATGAACACCTTAATCAAGAAGAAGTAGAAAAAACTGACTTTATGAAAGTGATAGAGGCCCTTAAACAGCATATAAAAAATGCCCTTATAGAAATGGATGAGAAGTATAACAGAAAGTTTGAGGAATTGAGTAAATCAGTGAATGATACCCTTGGAAACCAAGGAAAAACAATCAAGCAGATAATGGAAACAGTTCAAGACTTGAAAACTGAAATGGAGGCAAAGAAGAAAACACAAACAGAGGGCCGGCTGGACATGGAAAATCTAGGTAAACAAATAGAGACTACAGAAACAAGCATAACCAGCAGAATACAAGAGATAGAAGAAAGAATCTCAGATTCTGAAGATAACAGAGAAAATAAACGCACTGATCAAAGAAAACAGCAAGTCCAACAAACAATCATCACAAAACATTCAGGAAATATGGGACACAATAAAAACACCAAACCTAAGAATAATTGGAGTAGAAGAAGAAGTGCAGCTCAACGGTCCAAAAAATATACTTAATAAAATTATAGAAGAAAACTTCCCCAACCTGAAGAAAGATGTACCTATGAAGGTTCAAGAAGCATACAGAATACCGAATAGGCTGGATCAAAAAAAAAAAATCCCCTTGCCATATAATAATCAAAACACAAGCATACAGAATAAAGAAAGAATATTAAGAGCTGCAAAGGAAAAGGGCCAAGTTACTTATAAAGGTAAACCTATCAGACTTACACCTGACTTCTCTATGGAAACCATGAAAGCCAGAAGGTCCTGGATAGATGTACTGCAAAAACGAAGAGACCATGGATGCAAGCCCAGACTACTATACCCAGCCAAGCTTCCGTTCACTATAAATGGAGAAAATAAAATTTTCCAGGATAAAAACAAATTTAAACAATACATAGCCACAAAACCAGCCTTACAGAAAATAATAGAAGGAAAATCACTAACCAAGGAGTCCAACAATGACCACAGTAACTCAGACATCTAGAGACCCTTCACCAGTGCAACTCAAAGAAGGGAAACACACAAACCCTACTACTAAAAAAGTGACCGGAGTTAACAACCACTGGTCATTAATATCACTTAATGTCAATGGGCTCAACTCACCTATAAAAAGGCACAGGCTAAGAGAATGGATACGAAAACAGGATCCAACATTCTGCTGTTTACAAGAAACACACCTCAACCACAAAGATAGGCACCTACTCAGAGTAAAGGGCTGGGAAAAGGCTTATCAAGCAAATGGACCTAAGAAACAAGCAGATGTGGCCATACTAATTTCTAACAAAGTTGACTTCAAACTTAAATCAATCAGAAGAGATGGAGAGGGACATTTTATACTCATAACAGGAACAATTCATCAGGATGAAATCTCAATCCTGAATATCTATGCCCCTAATATAAAAGCACCCACGTACGTAAAAGAAACATTACTAAAACTCAAGGCAGCCATCAAACCGCACACACTAATAGTAGGAGACTTCAACACTCCTCTCTCACCAATGGACAGGTCAATCAGACAGAAACCTAACAGAGAAATTAGAGAATTAATGAAGGTAATGAAGCAAATGGACTTAACAGACATCTATAGATTATTCCACCCAAAGAGGAAAGAATATACCTTCTTCTGTGCAGCTTATGGAATCTTCTCGAAAATTGACCACATACTCGGTAACAACGCTAACTTACACAGTTACAAAAAAATATTAGTAGCCACCTGTGTCTTATCAGATCACCATGGATTAAAGTTAGAATTCAACAACAATGCTACCCCCAGAAAGCCTACAAACTCATGGAAACTGAACAGTCAACTACTGAACCATACCTGGATTAAGGAAGAAATAAAGAAAGAAATTAAAGTCTTCCTTGAATTCAATGAAAATAAAGAAACAACATACTCAAACTTATGGGACACTATGAAAGCAGTCCTAAGAGGAAAGTTCATAGCACTAAGTGCCCACTTAAAGAAAACAGAGAAAACACATATTAGAGACTTAACAGCCCACCTGAAAGCTCTTGAAAAAAAAAAAAAAGAAGCAGACTCACCTAGGAGGAGTAGAAGACTGGAAATAATCAAACTGAGGGATGAAATCAACAATATAGAAACACAGAAAACAATCCAAAGAATCAATGAAACAAAAAGCTGGTTCCTGGAGAAAATCAACAAGATTGATAAACCCCTATCCAAACTAATCAAACGGCAGAGAGAGAATACGCAAATTAATAAGATCAGAAATGAAAAGGGAGACATAACCACAGACACAGAGGAAATTCAGAGAATCATTAGATCTTACTACAAAAGCCTGTATACCACAAAACTGGTAAATGTAAAAGAAATGGACACTTTTTTAGAGAATGTCAATTGGGTTCCTAAGCAATGGAGTTTATGAGACAAGACATAGGGAAGCTTGATGGATTCCTCCTCAAATGTTGCAAGAAGTAACATTCTAATAACTATACATATAAGCATGTATAAGAAGGTGTCTTATATATTTTCATTTTGTTACTATGGTCCTGTATACTAAGCATATACATGCAATAATTTGTAATTTAAAGAATAATTTTGAAAACTAATGTGCACTTGCTTCTAAAGTGAGTTTATGGAATATTTTAGGGTAATGAGTGTACCTTGGTGCAAGCTAGAACATGCAACAGTATATAATGACATTATTCATATTTCATAGATTCATTAGTTTAACAGAAAGCAAAGTAGATGTTAACTGTGGTCATCTCACAGCAGAAGGAGACTATTTTATGCAATCCTTCCATTTTTCTAGAGAACAAAAATAATCACATCTCAAACCCTATGACTCCTTTTGTTTCATGTGTTCTCAGGCTGAATTTTTATAATGCCTGAGCTACAAGTATTCTTTTCTGCTCCTGCTTTGCAGAGCATAATGAATCAGAGTGATCATCTCAGAAGGTTACACTTAAGAGCCAATTTCAACCTTTCCAGACCTATGGTCAATGCCCAATGACATATTAATGTTTTTTATTTCAAGCTGTGTTCCTGCATTTTCTCTTTAAAGTCAAGTGTACTACTTTATGGACTCTTTAAAACCTGGCATCATTGGGGGCCTTCCTGGTCTGCATATTCCTCCATTAGACCTTTACCTTTACTGCCTCAAAAAATATATTTATCCTCATTCTCAACACCCATGATAAAACATGTATATAATAAAGAGAATAGCAAATACCACTGGCGTATGAATCAAATCAAAGCAATTAATCTTTCATTCTCCTCCTTTTGTCAACTTCAGGAATTTTAGAATGATTCCCTTAAACTGGACTGAGTTTATATACAAAATGAAATAAAGCTAATTTTTTAAACAAGAAAGTTGACCTTGGTCCATGTTGTTGGTGTGTTCTTTGAGACCGTCCACAACAGTGGAAACATATGAAACCACCCCACAACTTTCTCTCCTTTTCTCCCCTATTACTTCTGCTCCCTCTCTCTCTCTCTCTCTTTCTCTCTCTCTCTCTCTCTCTCTCTCTCTCTCTCTCTCTCTCTCTCTGTGTGTGTGTGTGTGTGTTTGTGTACAACTGTATATGAGGATGAATATGAATAACTATATGGTGTAAACATATATGAAAATATTGTAATGACTGAAACTCATCATTTTGTCTGATGAATATATGCTAATAATAAGAAAGGAAGAAAGCAAAAGCATGGAGAGAAATGGGGAGAAAAGAAGCAAAACAGTACTGTTTACAATTGAAAACAACAAGAAATCCGCAGCTAGAACATGCTGTGGGTAAAACAACCTTGTAAAGGAAAGTCATATATATTGTAAGCAATCAGTATTGTAGAATGAAATGAATTCTCATTTTTGTCTCAATTAATGAAAAAAAAGCAGACCACCAACCTTCCCCTCTGCCTTCTCTCATCATCACACCCTTCTTTCCTTCTCTCTTCTCTATTTCTTGAATGAATGAATTAATGAATGAAGAGACAAATTCTTAGTTTGAATCAAGCCATTGAGCCTTCTATATATAACTACAATCTACACTAGATATTGTAAACTGTTTGCGTGGATCCTTTATGAAGGTTTGTAAAAATTCCAACAATTGATCATCAAACTCAGAAACATCTTTGAATGAAAAGCCAAAAATAGGACTGGAGAGATGGCTCAGAGTTTGAGGGAACTGGCTTTTCTTCCAGCGGTCCTGAGTTCAATGACCAGCAACCACATTGAGGCTCATAACCATCCAGAATGAAATCTGCTGCCCTTTCCTGGTCTGCAAGCAAACATGCAGGCAGAATACTGTAGATACAATAAATAAAAAATCTTTTAAAATAGTAAAATACAATAAGGAAAGTTTCAGTGCTCATTTTCAACACACAGTTCTATAACTAAATTTCTAATCCATTTGTTTTCCAATACTAAAGGTCATTCTTGAAAGCATATATACAAGTAACTGTGTGTGTGTGTGTGTGTATTTGTGTGTGTGTTAATAAGATGGAAGAACAAATAAACAGGATTCCAACACTATACAAAGCTAAAAGCCAATAAAGTAGCACCAATGTACTTATGTAAGTAGTAGCAATTAATGGAGAAAAAGTTCAAAAGACAAGAAGGAATATATGGCAGTGTTTGATAGGAAGAAAGAGAAGAGGAAATGCTGTCATAATCTCAAAACACAAGAGAAATAAATTTTAAAAGAATACAATAGTATAATGCTTATAAAAAATAATTAATTTATTCATTAAACCCCCAGTAAATGTCATTTAGAATCAATAATACTGGAAGGTTCATAGAATCATTTCTCAGAAGTATGTACCTGGTAAATCTGACAGAAGAAATGTGGTGGGCTTTTTTTTCTTGTTGTCGGTGTAGGTTTTTTTTTTTTTTTTTTTTTTTAGCAGTCTAAAGTTGCTGCTTACTCATGAAGTTACAGTTGTACCATGAACTTCTTCCAATTGGTAAATATTGGTCTCTGAAACACAATCTTCTGCCAAAATTCTCAATACAGTCCCTGGGTTTCCTTCACTGAATGATGGTCTGTGGTTCATTTTTTACTATTTGATTTCTGATTCATTCTCTGTCTCTCCAAGTTGAAGTGACACCAAATACAAGCTCAGCTAGCTATTATTGACTTTGTTCATTTGGCAAGCTTAATCTGAGCTCTGTGGGAGATTACACATCTATATACAGCATACTACGAGGCAGAAATGCCACACAAAGGGCTTGATCTGATTGGCATCCTTATTGGCTGTCTTGGTCCACATTATCACCATCATTATCACTGTCATTAGATTTGTTTTGACAGTCTCCATCATTTACGCCACTATGATTTTAAAGTCTCAATAATCAGATTTGCCTTCTAGTAACAGTATAACATTTTGAGAGAGGTTTAATCACACTACTCTCTGGATGTCGTTTATTACCAATTGAGTTTCCGCCAAGTACACACTATTTTATCTTGTTCTAACTATCATTGTGGGGGATTTGACCACTGACTGAACAGTTATTCTATCAAGGCATTCTGATTCCACTTAGCTCTGTAGTATAGATTAAGTATGTTGATGCCTGATTTAAAAATGAATTTTCTTATGGAGGTTACTAACTTACTGAAACTATATAACTGATAAATGTTGAGGAAATGTTCATTTGGGTCCAAAACAGTTAGAACTGTAGCCATAATTATTTTATTATGAAATGCTTACCATTTTCATACAATTTAAATAATATTTATTAAAGTTACCCATTTTATATTTTCAGTACTAGGGTTTGAACCCATAGGGCTCATGCAGTCTAATCCAACACTGATATTGAACTACATCCTCAGCTTTTATCATTTTTGTTTTAATCTTAAAAACCTCCTTTGGATCCAGATTGAACATAATTGCTTCACATTTCCTCCCAAAAAGATACTGGGGCTCAGCTCATTATAAGTTTTTTGAATCTTGAATTGTGTCTAAATGAAAATGAGGACATGACCACTCCAAGGTATGGTTGAAGAGAACGTTTTATTGTACATATGAGGGCAAGTACAGTCAGAGCCATCTGGGAGAGTATAGAGAAGGGAGAGAAAAGAACAAGCATGACAAGCAGACTGAACCAGACCCTGAGAGGAAAGAAATGGAGAGCTCAAGAGAGGAAGAAAAGAGAGAAGATCAAGAGAGGGGACAAAAATGAAAAACAGATTCCTAAAATGGCAAGATTACATAAATGAGAAGAACTCATGCCAATATAAGTGATTATGGTAATGTTAAAGTAGAGAAATAGAGAAAGTGGGCACATATGTCCAGGTTCACACATGGATGTTATAAGGAAAACTTGCAGAAATTTCACATCCTCAAGCATATCAACAAGCATTTATGTGTAGTAATTTTTACATCAAATTTTTTTCTCCTCCTTTTTTTATCCTTATACCCCAAAACTTTAACCTAAGTTTCTCTCCTTTTATTAATCAGGGTTCTCTAAAGAAACAGAACTAATGGAATATATTTGCATGTGTACATTTGTGAGTGCATGTGTGCATGTATGCATGTGTGATGGGGGAATTTATTAGAGTGGCTTGCAGGCTGTGTTCCAAGTACTTCTAACAATGTCTGTGTCTTAATGAAAAGTTCAAGGATATGGCAGATGTTCAGTACAAAAGACTGGATGTTTCAGCAGTCCCAGTCTGGTGCTGGAATCCCAGGGAAGTCCTAGAGAACTGTAAATTTCAAATCCACATTAGAATTTCAAGAAATAGGTTCTAAAACTAGAAAAGGAACAAACAGTATATATGAACTTGCCACTGATAATGAGGGCATATATGATAGGCAAGTACTTCCTTATTTCATGTCGCTTTATATGGGCTGTAGATGGAAATTTCTTTCTCATCTAGTACCACAACCATTCAATTCCAAATAAATACACAGAGGCATATATTAATGATAAACTATTTGGCCTATTGTTCAGGCTTATTGCTATCTATCTCTTACAAATTAAGTTAACCCCTAATTACTGTCTATGTTTAGTCATATAGCTTGGTACCTTTTCTCAGTAAGGCATTCTCATTTTGCTCCTACTTCTGGATGATAACTGAATCTCTGCCTATCCTCTTCCCAGAATTCTCCTAGTCTTATTGCCCCACCTATACTTCTTGCCTGGGTACTGAGAAATTAATGTTTTATTAAACCAATACGAGTGACAAATCTTTACAATATACAAAAGCTTTATCCCACAACAGTAGGCTGTCACTACAAGGTGTAACCTAGATGTAGCATAGATATTCTGACCTGAAATGGTGCAGAGATGAACAATTCTTCACAGGTGTGGCTAGCTACTTAGGTTTCATCTAATTCCATATATAGTCAAGTTAACAACCAATATTAACCATCATAAAATCCGTCTATGATAAATTTTCAAATGAAGGAATAACCAAGTCTTAATTACATCCAAAATGACATAATTATCCACACACAACTTCAAATGCATTATATGTTTTTAAGTAAGTGGTGACATCCCTTGAGGGACATCTTTTAGTGTCTCCTAACATAACTGTTATAATCATTGATATTATCTTAATTGGTAATATGTTTAATCAGAAGAATATCAACAAAAGAAAACATATAAATGATAAATGTACATATATTATATATTTGTCATTTATGTTTATGCATATACACTAAAATAGATCAGAATCACTCATTTCAATTATAATCCTCATTTCTTCAAATTATTATATTTTCTTATCTAGCATTTATTACTACCTTTCTCTACTACTTACTATGTACTTCCTTTATCTTCACTAACCACCTGAATGGGTCTTTGTTCATTTTTTTTTTCTTGAAGAAGTTGCCCATACCTTCATTCCTGAAAAGTCTGTGTCCTTTGTCATCCTGTCTGGATTGGTTTGTGGTGGCATTTCATTTGTATTTTAATAAACAAAATTTTCTGAGGATCAGAATGGTATAAGATGTCCTTCTGTATTTGTGTTGCTTTCATTGGTTGAATAAAGAAACTACCTTGGCCTTTTGATAGGGAAGAAAATTAGGTAGGCAGAGTAGACAGAACAGGATGATGGGAAGAAGGACAATATGGCAGATGCCATGATTCTCCTGCCTAAGACAGACGTAGGTTAGAATCTTGCTGGTAAGCCACAGTCACATGGTGACACACCTATTTATTAGAAATGGGTTGAATCAAGATATGAGAGTTAGCCAATTAGAAGCCAGAGATAATGGGCCAGACAGTAATTTACAGGAAAACACCATGATTCTCTTGCCTGAGACAGACACTGGTTAGAATCTTTCCCAGTAAGCCACGACCTTATGGTGATATACAGATTATTAGAAATGGGTTAAATCAAGATGTGAAAGTTAGCCAATAAGAGGCTAGAGCTTATGGGCCAAGCAATAATTTAATTAATACAATTTCCGTGTGGTTATTTCGGGGGTTAAGCTAGCCAGGCAGCTGGGACACAGCCTACTGTTCCTCCTACAATATCAGAAAAGTAAACCAGCCACACTGGCCAGCCTTACATTCCAGGTAGTAATGAAACATCTTTAATCCAAGTAGCCACACTAGTTTACCTTAGAGACCGGGCAGTAATGGTGTATGCCTTTAATAACAGAACAATAAAGGATTATAGAGAGAAATGAGACAGTTCTCAGGCATCTTCTTATTCTGATATTCCTAGAGGCAGAATCACCGTTTTCAGACTGAAGTTGAGGACCTATTGGGACAGAAACTTCTCTATTTGTTTGTTATAGTTTCCGATTGACTTTAGATTCAGGGCATGTTAATGCCATGAGACAATCAGAACAAACTCCTGCAAGCCAGATATGAACTTCCTTACTTCTGTTTTGAAGAAGCCATCTAATTTCTTCCTGGTAATTACATCTGGATCAGTCACACGTTCCACCCTGCTGTCCTTTTCTTAGCCTGTTGGTCTAAAGGCATCAGGAGCCCAGAGTGGCCAGAAAAAAGACTAAACTTTCCAGTTCTAAGGAATGTTTATTGTGTTTCATGGCAAGAATGCTCTCTGTCTGGAATCAAAGCATCTAATTCAGCAGAATTTAAGATTATAGAAAGATGAAATTAATTTTCTCATAGAAGAATACTATTTGTGAAAATGAATTAAGCCATTCCTTTTTTTACCCCTTGATTCCTGGCCCCAAGACTCTTGGCTATTGGGAAACTAAACCACACCTTAAACTGATTCAAAACATATATCACCTTATTATTGTTGGGGGGCCTCATCCCAGCCCCTGACACCTATCTCTGGAATACTGGGCAGGAACCCCATTTCAAGCCCCCTCCCCTGGGAGTTATATTAGTCCAAACTCCACCTCTGAGAAAGCCTTCCAAAAGGTGGCCTTTCCCCAGGGAGGGTCAAGAAGGCCCTCCAAATGATAATACCTCCCCAGGGGAAAGTCAAGATCACTCCCACAGGCTACTTAAACTGCCCCTTTCCAGAGAATGTTCATGTGGTCTCTGGGTTTCACGTGCTCTCCCCTTTTCTCTCTCTTCCCCTTGCCATGCTTTTTTTGGTGCCACCTGGGAGCACTGCGTTAAACATGGGCATCTTTTATTTGGTCTAATTCGGTCTGATTGGAATTAATTTCATTGGTGGAGAGGCTCATCTAAGAAATATTCCCATATTTTCTGGGGAACAATACCCCCATCCATGCTATAGGCACATGATGGTCACTGTAGCTGTGTCTTCAAAAGACCATTCTATTTTTCTTCAGGGTGGTGGAGAATATGGTAAGACCAGTAGATTCCTTGAGTGTGGTCCTTCTGTTGTACTTTTATGGCTGTAAAGTGAGTACCTTGGTCAAAAGTAATGCCCTGTGGAATACCATGATAATGGATAAGAAATTCAGTAAGTTCACCAAAAGTAGTTTTGGCACAAGGTTTGCATGCATGGAAGACAAATCTATAATCAGAATAAATATCAATAATCTAAGAAAGACAAAGCATTGCCCTTTCAACAAAATAAATGGTCCACTGTAGTCAACCTGCCACCATGTCACTCACTAGTCACTAGGGATACAGTGTCATATTGGGACTCAGTGTTGGTCTCTGTTGTTGGCACTTATCATCAGCGGTATTGACATCAGCCTTGGTGAGTGGAAGTTAATGTTGTTGAGCCTACATAAAACCTCCATCTCCGTTACCATGTGCACTTTGCTCATGGACCTATTATACAATGATACAGATAGCTGGGGGGAAAGTGTACTTTCTGAAGAAGGAATATCTACTTGATTACAGAACTTCTCTGCTAAGGCAAGTTTTGACGAACATTTATATGGTACATGAGTACCTTCAGATCCTTTGCCCAATACACCCCAATTCACATACTTCTTCCATTGATATCTTTCTTACCAACTTTCCAATTATGCTCTTTACATTCTCTGACAACACAGTCAGTCCATTGGCTACAATACTTGAATTAGTGAGCAACTGCACATCTGGCCATTTCTCTTTTCAAGAAAACTGTACAACCTTTTGTACTTCTTAAAGTTCTGCCTACTGTGAAGATTTCTCCTTACCAGCATCTTTCATGGTTGTCCCCTGAAGAAGTTGCAATGCCACAGCTGTTCACTTCTGGACATTTAGAACCATCACTAAACCTCTTTCCAGTCTTCTCCTCCACAGTCAAGCAATCATAAGGTACACCCAGAGAGTGTATGGGGGAATGCTTGGGAGATGATATTGTGTACGAGAATTGTCTGTATTCTGTCAATCATATTTTAATAAAATGTTGATTGGCCAGACAAGAAGTATAGGCAGGTCAACCAGACAGGAAGTAGAGGCAGGGTGATGAGAACAGGAGACTGCTGGGAAGGAGGAAGCTCATTCCCCGATTCCTGCCCAGACTCCAAAGAAACAATATGTGAGCTACCCGCTGAGAAAGATACTGAGCCACGTGGCTAACATAAATAAGAATAATGGGTTGATATAAGTTATAAGAGCTAATAAGAAGACTGAGCTAATTGGCCAATCAGTTTATATCTAATGCAGAATGTGTGATTTTCTTTGGGGATTGCTGGCTGTGGGGTACCTGGCAGGACAGAAACCCCAACAAGCAGACCCTCACGTTACAATACATTCTAATGGCAGTAGAAAATGTAGGTGTTTGAGCCACCATTTCACGTAACATGTTTGGACATTTAGGACCTACTTTAGCCAATTTTCATGTCTATTTGACAATGGATTGCTGTCATGCGCATTCTGCTTCATGGCTTTATGGATCAGATAATACCCAGCTCATGATGGGAAGTTCATGTCTTATGTAACTTGGTGACCCATTGTCAAATGTCCAATTTCCCCCAAAGTTCAATAGCAAATCAAGAGCTATCTCTCTAGAGGAAGAATAATTGTTTACAGATGATGGTAAAGTTTTGCTCCACAATCTCAAGGCTTTCCTGTTAATTTAGGGCTCTTAGACTCTTTAAGAATTCTACATCAGAAATATTGTTGATAACCTTAATGAACTATTCATAAGAAAGATCATATATGTAGTTTCTCTTGTGATGTTAATTCATCTACTCTCTGTACTCCAAATTGGCAATAAGCATTTTAGTTCAGGAAAACTTGATTTTTCATTAAACCCACTACTAAAGTCTAGATTTTAGTTGTGAGAATTTTAAAGGGCATTATTCATAAACTGAGAAGCTAGGTATCCTTTGGGGGGAGACGTCAAAACAGCAGAACCTGAGAATGTTTGCAGGAATATTGCTTCATTGTGTGAGACCTTCAAATAAGTTGCAACACAAAAGACTTTAGATGTTCTTCATGTCTAGCATTTGTAGCTTTCTATTCACAAAAGTGAGCAAAGCCTTTATAACATCATACAGACAATCTTAACCATGTCTGTATGACTTAGTCCATGAAAAATCTGCTTGGCAATTTCCCAAAACTCTTCCAAGAGCAGATGGGAAAGCCATCCTTCATCACTGCTGATGCTCCCACACCAGCAGAAGATAGTCTTTATAACTGTACTTGAACTCATCTTTCAGATATTTCTCCATACTATGAGAAATTGCTACTCTTCTAAACTGAGATGTTTCCTGATGGAAAGGCCAATAAGTAGTACTTGCTTAGTCCACATCCTGGATGTCTCAGCAGTCTCCATTTGGTGATGGAGTTCTAGGTAGGTCCTAGATAGCTCCTAGTTTCAGTCCACATTGGAGTCCTAAAGTAGTTGGTTTTAATCAGAAAAAGAAACAGCTTAGGAATATGATATGTGAACTTGCCAGTGATAGAGCAAGCAGACAAAAAGCAAAAAGCAAATGTTTCTTTCTTCCTGTCCTTTTTTGTAGACTGACACCAAAAAGCACAGGTCAGATTTAGTGTGGATCTGTTGATGTCAAATGATCTAGATTCAGAGTGAGTCTCTCACTTCACATAACTCAACCAAGAAAAATCCCTCACAAGTATGTCCAGCTGCTTGGATTTTATTTCCAGATATAGTCAAGTTGATATCCAAAAATAGCCATCACATTTCTCTATCAGAACACTATCATTTCTAGGTTTAATGTGCAACTGAGAATAAAAGCGAAGGCTATTTATGTGCACAATGTGATATTTGTATATATTGTAAAATAGTCACTACAATGAAGTTAATTAAGAAATCCTAGCATACTTGCCATATTGTTTATTTAAGATCTGTTTTCATGTAGATTTCACTCTTTGAAGCATGGCACCGAATTCACTCTGGTTAAGCGTAGCCACACTGTGAAGCAGATCTCCAGAGTTCATTTACTCTGTCTAACTGGAGTCTTGTTTCTTTGGACCAGCACTCATTGCTCTCAACTCCAACCCTAGAAGCTAGCTTTCTACTTGAATATAATATTTTTAAATCATGTCTAAAATTGAGATCTTGCAACTTTTGCCATTTTGTGTGAGGCTAGTTTCACTTTGTATATTGCGAGGCTCCATTATACAAAAGACTAATTCTCCACATTTCCTTAAATGTTAATGGTGTGTCATGGGTTTACCCCATGTGTTAACCACTGTCAATCCTGCTGTGAACATAGGACTATGCATAACTGTCCAATTTATTGATTTCCTTTGACTATGTACAGAGAAAGGGGTTGTTGGAGTAGGTAGTAGTTATAGGAGTAATCAATACATTACATTTTGTAATAGCTAAACTAATCTGCAAGTGTTTGTAGCATACAGATACCTTTAATTCACATTGTCACTAAAAACGTATTTATGTCTCACTGGTAACCACCATTCCAACAAGTGCAAGATAATAGTGAAATGTGGTTTTGATTTTAGAGTTGAACATTTTAAAATATATGTTATTTATTTGTGTGATTTCAAAAATTAATTAAAATATAAGAATGGCTGGAATATAGCTCAGTCAATAAGTGTTGTCAAGCCCCAATATTCACATAAATTAAATAGTTGAGTGTGGGTACATGCTGGTGAAGTACAGACAAATTTTCAGAATCCACAAGTCAAACATTCTATTCCACGTAGCAAGCTCCAGGTACCAACAAGAGACCTTGCCTCAAAAATCAAGCTGGACAGATCAGTATTCACCTTTGGCCTCACAATGCACATATAAATGTATACAAACCCCCATATACATTCACAGCATCCAACATACACACACACACACACACACACACACATACACACACACCTTCACATACAATACACCAAAAACATCTGATCAGGACTTTTAATTTTAAAACAGCTAATTTGCTTAATAATACATTGTGGTGTTTCATATATTTATTCAAAAATTATCTTCTTATTAATAATATGGTTAGCAAACATTTTCTTGGATTGAGTATGGTAATCGATTTCTTTGTTACACATGAGCTGTGTGTGTGTGTTTTTGTATGTATGTGTGTTTAAGGTCTTGTTTGTTTCATTTTGCCTTGACTATGTCCTATCTAAGAGTCAAAGTCAATATTCTTTCCTTAAATATTTTCATGTAAGACTTGAGATTTCATCTCATATAAATCGTCAACCACATGAAGTTGGAATTCTACATTTGGTATGAAATAAAAATCTGATTTCATTCTGCCCATGGACATACATTTTTTTAAATTTTAAAAAATAATTTTTTTTAAAAATGTCATTTATTGTAAGAACTATCTTTTCTCCTACACACACATATATGTGTGTGTGTGTGTGTGTGTGTGTGTGTGTATAATCTTTTTTATAACTAAATGACTGAAAAAGTATGGATGTAGTTGGACATGGCCACTCATACCTACACTTCCAACATCATGCAGGCTAAGACAGGTAGGTGGTTAGTATGAGTACAACCTGGCCTACACTGTGAATTTCAAGCCAGCCTCAGTCACAGACTTTAACCTTGTCTCATGTAATACTAATAACAATGACTAAAGCCAGTATGAATTTATTTCTGTGTCTTATGTTTTGTACCATTAATGTGCATAACAATTTTTAATCTAGTAGCATAAGGATTTGATTTCTAGATATGCTTATTATGAGATTAGCTATGTTTGAGTTTTATTCACCAGTATTTTCAGTGATTTTGTTTGCTAACTATTCAGACATAGGAATTATGACAGGTTGTCCATACATTTTCAAGAATAATAAAATAACATAGCACATGTTTTTAAAGTATAAGAAAGAAAGATAAATATTCTGTATTTACACTTTTGAGGAGCTGGATACTGTGTGTTAGTAACCACAAAACACAACACAAGCAACATTGGTTCTTTTTCACCTTACCTGAAGAAGCAGGGGCTTAAGAGCACTGTATGCTTTATTCTGAATCTCGACTATTAACTCAATATTTAGAACATTGGTATTTGAGACCTGGATTTCACAATCTTATCCTAGAAATACACTAACTCCCTGTACAACAGGACTTTATATGTGCCAACAAAATAAAACCACAAGGACTTTGCACAAATATAAGCAGCTTTGACTTTCATGGTTCTTTGTGAGCAGTCCACTCAGGATGAACAAGGATGCAAAGACCTCCTTAATTTAACCATAGTTAGTCACCCTCATCTAGCGTCATGAACTTATGCTCTTGGACAGAGCAAAAATTGTCTTATAAAGCGATCAATAAAGAATGATGTGCATAGAATTAAAATTTTCAGTACAAATAATTTTATAAGAGATTTTAATAATCAGATAATATAGTTTTGTCGTCTCATCGAAGTTTGGAATGGTCTTATTGTCACCCTAAAGCATTGTTGATTGTCAATTGGAGCTTTATAAAATGAATCTTCACTTCAGTACAAATGTTGGTGTTAGTAAATTTCAAGACAAATCAATAATTAATTTCAAATGAAATATAAATAGCTTTTTCCATCTGGGAAAGAGGAATCATTGCTTCCTAATTCATGATTCCATTCATCCTTGTTACTGCTTACTACAATCACCCTATTTTATTCCTGACAATGCATTTTAGTAAAGCAGGAAGAAAAAAATAGAAGTGATCCTAAAGGTACATTATCACTTCACAAGGAGGGGTGAGCTGAGCTGCAGAAGCAGATGAAATTCAAATCAGCCTGGATCTTGTTTCCATGATAATGTATCTCTCCTGCTTTGAAATCACATCAAAATGGCTTCAGTACTGAGTGGTTTTCAAAGTTGTCTTTGAGGCACCATGGAGGGTTTTTTTTTTTTTTTTTTTTTTTTTTTTTTTTTTTTTTTATCTAGTAGTCTCCTAAGAAAAGAGACTTTTTCATCTGAGAACAAGATTAGTTCTTTCCACGTCCTTGGGGATGTGAAACATGGCAGGTGGGTGTCTTGAATTATATTATTTTTCTTCCTTCGAATTCTCTATAACTTACTAATTAAAGCTCAGGGCCTCAGTAATTAAGGCAAATTCTTCTTCCAAAGCTGTCAATGGCTCTTTATTCAGTAAACATTTACACTAGCATCGGTTAAATAATGATTACAGTTATCAGCTAATGCCATCAGACAGACAGGGATAGGGACAGAGAGACAGAGACAGAGAGAAACTGACCTGCAGGTAGGTGATACATCCTGATAGTCTAGACTCAGGGAAGTGGGAAAGCAGTAATTTGTCATCAAGTGCATCTAATTATCTTTACAGCTGATAGGTATACTTTCTGAAAGTAAATAGAAACTTCAGTTTGCTCATTTGACATATCAATCCTATGAAACAAGGGATCTGATTTTTTCCTAATAATTTTATTTTGGAGACCCACACTGTGATTCCTGATACATTTGTGCACATTTGTGTGACCATCAATAGTAAAGATTAAATTTTAATGTGTGAACATATATTCGCCTACTCTCTTCTTTTTACATGCCTGACCTTCAACAGAAGAGTTTAGGGGTGTTAGTATCCGTCTTTAAAGTAGGTGATATAATATTAATTTGTATAAGTTCTTACTGAACAATCATGATCATCTGAAATCAATACCAGAAGGCATGCTTTTTAAAAGAAAAAGTCAAGCATGATGTTATGAAATTATAACTCCAGTACCAGGGAGATAAAGATACCTGGAGCTTACTGACCATCCAGCCTAGCCTATTTAGTGAGTTCTAGGCCAAGAAGAGAAAGACATGACTCTGTGTCAAAAAATATAAGATGAATGAGGCAGATAGGGCTGATCTTTGGTATGTATATGCCCCATTCCACCTCCATCATGTTAATACATATCTACATATAAATCCACTATACACACAGAGGGACACTTACAAAGAAGAGGCTACAAAGTGTCTCTTTCACCTTTAACATTCCATATTGCTTATCTAAATCCACAATTTGTGGGAATGAAAAAACTATGATTAAGATTAAATAGGGGTAAAAAGTTATATTATTCAGAATCCATTATGATCATAAAAATATTTGTATTGAAAAACAATTGTTAACGGCAAAAATACAACAAAAATCAAAGATAAAGTGTGCATATACATAAACACACACAAACACACATACACACAGAGAGAGAAATATAGCACATAAAAATGCCAAACTAGAAATCTTAATTCAGAAACAAAATTCCAGTAATTTTTTTTTAAATGCCCTAAGAAATCGATCCATATAAGACACAAAACAACACTTAGTTCACTTTGTGTTGACCAGAATATTCTGGTCATGGGCCCAACTCTAAGACATTTGCTAAAGAAAGACTCCATTAAACACAAATATCCTTATTAGTAGTTAGTTAGTCCGTTTCTCTATTTTAAACGTTATTATTTTCATGGACACATTTCTCTTGAGCACACCTTATTACAGCATATTTCCCGGTAAGGAGGGTAGAGTAGGGCTCAACCAGAAACTCTGTCTTCCATGAAGCTTACTTCCTAATAAGAGACAGATGCTCCTCAATAAAAAGGTATACAATATGTCAAGTAAAATAAATACTTCTACAAAATAAATCAGGAATGGGGGGGTGAATCTGGGAGGTATTTTAAATAAAAGTGGGCATGGAAATATTCTGTCAAGAAATATTACTTGAAGGGAAAATAATGGTGAGAGAATGATTCACTCAGATATTTAAGAAAAGAACTTTCCAGACAGGGGCCAAAGGAAGTGTTAAGGCCCAGAGATGAAAATTATACATCTGGCACGAGAACTTTACCTTGCTTTAATTTTTAATTGTTTCAGTTTTACATGATTTTTTTATCAGTTGAATGACATGTGTTTCCTTCAGTCAATTTTGAATTCAGAGGAAGAAGTCCCTTTCTGTATTTGCACCTACAATTTGCCCTATGCTGTCTAGAGCACTATCAGCTCACTCCTATCTCCCCAACTGCCTATGTTTTTTTTGGTTAAGAAATGAGCAGACTATGTGTACTGGGTGTTATGATGGTCATCATTCTATTGGGAAGCAGAAGGTGAGAATCCTTAACTGTACCATACAGCTAAGGAACAGCCAAGCCAAACTCTGGCAGCACAGCTTGCTTTGCTCACCATGTTAGCCATGTTCTCTGCTAATTTTCTCATTGCTATATGCAGTCAAATTACTGGCTTGACAAAACAAATTCTGTCACAAATGATTAATAACTACAGAAGTCCCTTAAGTAAACAGAGGCATAAACTTTATTATTTTATTCTTTCATAAAAATGATGAATATTCTAACACCCCTAGATTGTGCTGAAGTTGATACCACAATAGTCAGCGTGTAGGCCCTATGCAATTGATAAGACACTGCCGCCGCCAACACACTGCACAGGGGTAAAATGAGAGTTAGAACTGACCAGAAAAAAATGGTTACAATTTTGCACGTAAGGCATATCATAGCATGATTTTTCAGTTCAAATGCCTGTCAAGAAAGCTATTTTCCTCCCAAAGGGATGTTTCTTTTCCTCATTGTGTAGGAGAAACAGAAGTAGACCTTCCATAAAAATGAATATTGATTAATTATTTAAAACAGCTCAATGAAGACAAGAAAATAAGAAAAAAAATCCAAGAGAATTTGAGGAGTTTTTTTTTTAATGATTTATATTGATTTAAGTGAGCAGCATGCTATGGTTTCAATATGCCCCCTCAAAATATAGCAGGGCCTTAAAGGCCAACACAGTGCACTCCAGCATGAAGCCTGGTGGGAATTAAGACTCTCCTCTCCTGAACAGACTGGTGCTATTATAAAGGAGCTACGTCTGCAAGTCTGGCACCTTAACTTGCTCTGTGCTTTCACCTACCATGATAGGGTGCCAAAGTAAGATTGCTTTCTTCAAATTCATCAAAACCTTAAGTCAAATAAATCTGTTATTTTAAATTACCCCGGCTCAGGGATCCCTTTGGGACAAGGAAAAGTCAACTAATACGCTATAAATAGCTTTCAAAGCCATCATGACTTAAAGAAATCCTTAACAGAAATTGAGGATCACTTTAAACCTAGCTATAAGTGCTGTGATTTACATAGGGAGTGAACGAGCACAAGCAAGTTCTGTTTGGAAGCAGATGATAATTTAAACATAGAAAAAAAGAATTTAGTCAAAAAGACTTCCTGGGTATATCTTTTCAAAAAAATTTGAACAAACTTTATTATTATGGAGATATGTTTACATAATAAATAAAATTAATATCATTTATTGTCTTCAAAAATTTTGTTTGCTTGTGGCCTGCTTAAACTATATGAGATACTAATTCAATTTTAATTATTCTTAATTAAACCTATTGTTCCTGGAAGGAAAGCTTAACTCAGGATGTTATGAATGTGATATTAATCAAAAGAAAAGATTTTTAAATAGAATTTAGTTGCACAATTTAAGAAGACAATATAGTGAGGAATGACTATATGAAAAAAATTGTGTGAGGAGATTTAATTAAAAAAGAAAGGTAACATGTGTGCATAGCAGAAAATTAAAGTTATTCATGATACAGTTTGATGAGTCTCCTTATACCATCCTAAACTATTGTTAAGGAAATTATTACATGTTCTTCAAGAACTATTATATAAATACATGTATATGTTATGTATACATTGGTCTCCATGTTTTATTTTTAACCCCACCCTACTTGTTTTCTTTTTAGACAGCATCTCATTATGCTTACCTGGTTGTCTTGAAACCGTTTTCCAGTGTCAAGCTCCCAAGTATGGGATAATTGGCATGTATCATTTTGCCTTGTACAGTATTTTACTCTATGTAATCATTACTTGGTGACTTGGTATTGTGAAATGGCCTGCACACTTTTTCTCAGTGAAATTGCTGAATCATCACTTACAAAGTATGTCAGTTGGTTTTGTTTGTGGTTCTGCAAAATCTTACATTTGATGTAGAATTTCATTACTTATCCCTATCCAATTTTCTCAAATTATTATTGTTCTTCAAACTTTGTCCAAAAATTCCAAAACTATGCCGAATATCATTAGCAACAAAGAGAATGCTGATTTACTCCTGACTTAAGTCGCCATTCTTCTAGAACATTCCACAAAGTGTAATGATATCTTTGTTATGGTTTTGTTCCCTTTAAGAGACAAGCTACACCCACTCCCTCCCCCATCTGCTGAGGCAGGCTGATCTTCAGCTTCCGACCTGAGCTTGCTCTCTTTTCCATCTTCCTCTCAGAGAGGCAGCTTCTCTTCTGCCTCTCTCCCCACTTCTCTGCTTCCCCCTTCTCTGTCTCTTTCTCCTCTTCTCTCTCTCTCCATCTCTCTCTCTCTCTGTCTCTGTCTCTCTCTTTCTCTCTCTCTGTCTCTCTCTCTCCCTCTCTCTCTGTCCCCCCTTCTCCCTTATCCCTTCATAACCTCCTAAATAAATATTCAGCCTCCCCCTGCAAGTCGTGTCTATCCATGTCTCTGTCTCCTGCCCGCCTGCCATGTGTCTCCCTGCCTGGGAGCAGCCACTGCTTGGGGACCGGCAGCCATTTCTGCCTGGGACTGGCTGCTCCCAGAGCCTGCTGCCTGCCACCACATGGCCCGCTACCACCATTTGGGACCTACAGCATTTCTGTTGCCTACTGCCGCCAGGGATGTTGCGGTATTTTTAAAAAAAACAACAATCTTTAACTGATATTTAGGTTTGTTTGTTTTAGGGAGGCATTCATAAATTTCTTACTCTTAAGAAGAAAGGTAAAAATTTGAAAGATAGATGACAAAAAATGGAAAAATTTGGTCATTCACATTAATAAGTACACTGATTCTATGACTCAAACTAACTCTTCTTAGGAAGGTCTATTCAAGAACATAATCTGCTAACTGGCCTTAGACTATCCCATTGAGGGGATATAGCTCTGTTTGTGTCAAATGGAGACTTTCAGGCTGGAGTCACATATTGACAGATCAGTTTCTCAATACTGTCAGCAGTGTAGAGAAAGGGAGCCACTAGTCTATAATTACATGATTTATTAAAACATAGTAATCATTATTGGAATAGCGTATATTTATTGGTGTATATATTAGTAAAGTAATCTCTTAGGAGTTTGTTTTTGTAGTACTTTTATATTAATTGCCTTGATTTATTTATGTTAGTTAGGCTTACTTTCTGTGTAGTAAGCCTATCAGGCTCACATTTTCCCCACAAAAGACCTGTGCTAGGATTTTGTATTCTATTGTTCCCTTACTCATTAATGTTTGTGAAGTGTTGCCTCTATTTTTTATGTTTATGGATCCCTTGGTGATTACTGTTATAAACATGATTCTTAAGAAAAAATGAATTCTTATTCATCCTTAGAAATTTGCAAACTTTGGGGAACATATTAGCCATTCTAACATCCATTCCATCAAAGTATTGCACTCAATGATCACCATTCACCTTTGGAACTTTCAGGTCAGAATTCAACTCAACCCTTCCAGGATAGAATTCAGCTCAACCCTCTAAAAACATTACCATTTGAGATACTTCATTAGCAATGATAGGATTTTACTACTATTTAAAGCATTGTTACCAGAGGCAGAGACCCTCAGCAGAGCCCTGGGCTAAGATGTCAAAGTCCAGTTGAGGAGTGGGAGGAGTGAGAATATGGGCAAAGAGGTCAAGACCATGATGGAGACACCCACTGAAACAGTTTACCTGAGCTATTGAGAGCTCACCAACTCAAGTCAGACAGGGAAGGAACCAGCATAGGTCCAAACTAGTCCCTGTTAATGTGGGTGACTGTTGTATGGCTGGGGCACACTGCGGGGCCACTGGCAGTAGCACCAGGATTTATCCATAGTGCTAGTACGAAAAGTTCTCTTTCTATGGATACCTGGCTCAGCCTAGATATAATAGGGAGGGCCTTGGATCTTCCCCAAAGCAATGTGCCTTACTCGTTTTGTAGAGAGGATGGGGTGAAGGTGGAGGAAATGGGAGGAGGAAAGGGAGTGAGTATCATGATTGGTATAAAAAATGAAAAAAGATAGTTTGTTATTTAAAAAAAATAAATATGTTACAGTTTAGAAACATAATATGTTAGATTTTTCATCTTCCATTGTTTTGGTGCAATAACATGTTTTAATAAATTTTACAAATTCCTAGAAAAAATAAAGCATTGTTACTTTTACTATAAAAACAAAAATACTTTACTAGATCTAGTGAATCAAGTATGTCAGTAGTACTGTGAATTGATTACTTAATATAAAATATCTAAGACAATGGTCTTGGTCCCAACATTCTCAGGTACTAAAAGCAAGTCATGCAAAGATAAAGAGAATTGTTTAGAACCAAACAATAAGAAAGACGGTATACAAAATACAAGCTGCCTAGAGTTATAGGCCCTAGGTTTTTACAAAATAATGATAGTCTCCCTTCTCAAGACCCTTATTAGTTTACAGTAAGATTTCTCTGACTAAGCAGAGTGTTTCTTGGGTATATTTTACAATTCTCCATGGACATTTTAAGGTGGAAGCATGGGGGATGCTACTCACTTTCAGTGAGTTCAGACCAGAACAGACAGAGAAGAGCTTCTGATAACAGAGTCTTATCTAGCCTCAGTGCCCATACTGCTAGCTGGAAACGTTTTCTGAGAGGTTAGCCAGGCTTTTTTCAAAAACCTATGTTTGTAGTCATAATGATAAAAATAGAATCGCAATGCAAAAAAAAAAAACAACAAAATTTGAGGAACTATTTTCAAAAATCTTATTTTGTGCTAAATTGCAACCAACCAACTATCCCTGGTTTTTAGTACCAACCCAGTGTTTCAGAATGTGACTGTTTGGAGATAGATAAAGAGGGAATTAACTGAAAAGGCCGTTAGAGTGGCTCCTAATTCAATCATAGTGGTTTCCAGATAAGAGGAAAATAGTTGTAGGTAAAGCAGAAAGACCTTCTGGTCCTTAGAGAAATGCTTCTGAGACCTGGAATTCCAGGTCCAGAACTGTGTCAATCCATCTTTCTGCTGTGTAAAGGCTTATAGCCTATAGAATTTTACTGTGCCATCCTCATAAATAAATACATACTTAAGACAGCATATTATCTTCAATAACCTGCCACACCTCTGAAGGGATTCTTTTGGGGAATTGATTGCTTTTCTAATTCAGATGATTCTTAGTAAAGCACATGCATTTGTATGGCTAAAATGAAACACTTTGTTAGCTTATCTGAATGTTGAAGTAAACTCTACATTTAGCTTCCTATGTCAGATTTTGAAAGCCTTCAAAACTTTTATCACAGTGGTTGCTTGTACATAGGGAAAGTCTGCAAACACTGCTTTGATGAGCTCTTGGCTGACTAAAAAATCGCTAGTTTGAGAGGCTGTACAGGTATTGGCTACCATACTACTTCATGTGTTTGTTGTAGTTAGCATCTCTGTCTACGGGGTTCCTGACTGCAACATTTTCCTTGTGGAAGTGCCAGTTCTCTTTAGCTGGCAGATGCCCGAGGTGGAACAGAAAAGAGCTGCAAAGGTTTGAATCTCAGTCTTTATATTTTGTCTATCTCTTTTACTCTGAAAGTCAACATAATACCACCTGAGAATTATTTAATCTGAAAATGTATTGTAAACTTAATTTGACCTCTATTAACCCGTTGGACCACTATTGCATCACTATGTCTTGCAGGCAGGTCACTTTTGTAGGCTGCAGGATTTACCGACGGGATAGATCAATGATTACCTTTCTCCTTCGGTAGTGTTTATAGGACCTTCTAGCACAATAAGCACTAGTCAGCAAGGGACAAGTTCTAGTTGAGTACCAATTCTATTTCTCTATGTTTAATAACATAAATTAGTATTATGTCTTCAACATTAGGCTCTTAGCTATCAGGTTGTGGAAGGTAACTAATAGCTTTAGCAATAATCTGTGATATTTAGAATACTCTATGGGATGTGTATGGCCAACAACTCAACAACTTTAAGAACTCAATCCTGGTATGACAGCTTTACTGGGTCACATGTGATGTCTGTCTGGGGCAATGATTCAGTTTTCTTTGGTGTTTTTCTCTTGGACATTGGATTTTCTCACAGAAGAGCTTCCAATGTTGAATATAGTGATACTGCTCTGATAGGCATGCTTTGTGAACTGATAAGACCGAAGCTTGTAATTTTATCTCAAATCAAGAGATGTATTTGTTTTCTGATGAATTTCGTGTTCACTATTTTTTATTTTTTATTATTGTTTATTTTTTATTTTGCATTGCAACCTCAGTATCCCCTCACTCATCTCATCCCAGTCCTTCCCCTGTGCTACTATATTTTAAAAGAATAACAAATTTCCACAAAAGTTAAATTATTCAAATGAAATAATTATAAATGAAAAATGTTGACTTTGTTTTTAGGGGATATAATGAAAGCCCATTAGTGATGCATTATTTTACTTTATATTTTAATCAACAACATTCTGAAACAATAAAAGTGCCTTTTTGATGTGAAGTATTTGCAAATGGGATGAGTACTATGCAAAATATAACATCTGTCTCCCTGACCAAACCCTTTTGTCTGGCTCTATTACAAGGCTCCCTGACCAAACCCTTTTGTCTGGCTCTATACAAGGGGTGCATCACGATTTTAAAAAGTAAATGTAATAATAGTTTTGCTTAAATTATAAACTCACAAATTTAGCACATATGTAGTTTCTTTTGATCCTTGTGGAGAGAAACCATTTTTGTCCACATATTGTGTCAACCTGACAACATAGAGCTATTGTCTCTCATTTTGCTTCACCTAGTTCCTTTTGATATTGTTTCTTGAGGTATGTTAGGGTTAACATAACACCTTGTCAATACCACTATTTTGCCTCATTTTCCTTAAAAATGTCTCACTTCTTTTTGACAAATATCTAGGAGAAAGAGTGGGGAATGTGGATACCCTTTTTATATTACCTCACATTTACTGTCAGCTTAGTTGCATTAAAGGTAACTCAGATTATTAGAAAGACCAGCATCTGTCAGTGTTCGCAAATATAGTTCAAAAGTGATTAAAAAGATTCAAAGACATATACTGAATATGGGTGGCATCATTCCACTGGCTGTTGACCCCAGATACAAGAAAATGACAGAAAAATTCAGAAACCCCAGATAAGCAGGATCTTTCCCCTCTCTCAGCTTCCATCCACCATGATGTGAGAAAATCTACCTTATCCTCCCTTCCATGGGGTACTGAATCTTTGGAAGCTGTGACCCGAAATTAATGTTTCTTCCCCTCATTTCTTTCTGGCATGTACTTGTCATGGCAATGCATAAGTAACTGCCATTGATTAATCCATAACGCTAAGACCCTTTTTTTCGTAGCCACTTCTGAAAATGTGAAGATGAATTAACACATTGCTCACAATGTGATTTGTTTTTTAGGTAACTGGCAGAGTTTCTGTATCTTTTACACACAAAGAAAGTACTAAAACATCCTTCCTTGACTCTTTCTTTTTTCCATTCTCTTTAAACTCCTCAAATTAGACAGCTGAGTGAGAATGGTTTGTTGGTGTGTGCATGTTTTTCAAAGAAGGTTTTTTCTTCTGCTGGAAATTTGTTTTGTTTCAGGTTAAATTTTTGGTTTGTTTCTCACAATAGCAAGGGCAAAGCATGCAATAAACATTAGAAGACAGGGTTAAAGAATGTTAAATATTCTGTAATCTGCAAAACTGCTCCAAAGAATTATCCTTTTCTAAATGGTAACATCACACCTGTAGAACACCACCAGATCACAACAATCCATGTGTTAGATACAGAAGCTGAAGATAGAAATATCTGCTTTCTGGAAGATAAAACATCCCCTGCTATATTTTTGTTGATAATGTTTTTTTTTCCACTCTGAAGCATTAAATGTTTTATACCTTAGTCCTCTGAGAGTAGAATGCATTGAGTACTGACAATGACATCTGGAGAATGACAATGAATTCTGTTTTAATGTTGTGATGTTTCAGAGGTTTATGTAGGAGAATATATTTCCTACAAACTGCTACTGTGAGCTGAGAGAGCGAGCATCAGTCACTATTTTCTAGGCATCATTTCTATTCTATTCTATGCTAAGCCGTGCTGGAGCTGAAAATAAATTACACAGCATTCTTGCCTCCAAGGAGCTATGTTCTATTGAGTTACTGGCTTTTAAAAATTATGTCTGCTACCAATGGTTGACCTTATCAATGACTCTAAGTCTTTGAGAGTCTTCGGATTTATACATTAACATATCAGGAAACAACTTGAGGTCTTGTACTCTTGCCATTTGGAAGGCAATTAGGGTCTAGAACAATTAGATTTTTTGTTTAGGGCTTTGGAAAATTTAATACCCTCATTTACTGGGGAAATAGTCTATATAGTTTAAAACAGGCAAATTAGGAGTCAAAGAAGGCAGAGAAAGCTGATGTTTTTCTGCTTTGTTATTGAATTAATATATTAGCTACTGATATTTTGCAAATAGTGCATTTAACATGAGACCTATGGCTAAGGCATAGTATCTTCAATAGTATGAGAGTAGAGTTTTAATTTTGTAATAACCAATAGATATTTAGTTGGAAATAATAACTGCTGAATAGAATCTAATTAATTCCTATTCCTATAAACCTACCAAACTGCCTGTAGCAGGAGAAGAAATATAACCTAAAGGAGAATCTACTTCTGAAATTTTCCTAAACACACAAAAATTCTGATTATACTATAAATAAACAGAGAACATATCTCACTCCTTATTTAAACATTTTCTTCTTATTCAATAGTTAAAGACCACTGTAGAGATTCAAATGTGATCATGGAGAGAATAAGTGGCTATGGTGCCCTCTACCAAAATTGCAATATCTACAGTGTAATTTCTACAGCTAAGACTAAGGAAAATTTGTATAATAACAGGAGGAAGTAGTATAAGAATCAAAAGACCATGATATCTGCTGCTAGGTAGTGTCTTCTATATAAGAAAGGAAAGCTGACTGAATCCATGAAACCTCAAAACAGTTGGTCATCTATAGATATCAGTAGTAATGTCAGTTGACATCCCAATAAAAGTCAGAGAAATTTCACAAAGTCTTATCTCTCAATTGAGAGTTAATGAATTGTCAAAGGTGCCTTGTTTACCATGATTATAACTGTCAGATACACAATAATATGAATTATAAGATACTACCTGACTTATATAGGCTATAAACTATTTGTATTGGTAATTTTCATTAATTATTGAAAAAGCAAAATAAGATACATTTTCCTGAAAGTGGAACATTTAAGAAATTTAAATTTAGTATTCGTTGAAAATACCTGTTTTTATAGAAAGTGTGTGCGTGCGTGTGTGTGTGTGTGTGTGTGTATGCACAAATAGTCTGTAACTCCTTATTTCTGTGAAATTCTATAAAGGTAGAACTCTATAGACACCATATAGGTCCTAGATTCTACACATTATCTGGTTCTTTAGCATATTAAATAAATTTTATTGGTCATACAGAAGACACAAGCTACATGTTTCTATTAGAACAAATTCATTACAGTATCATTAACTAGAACTTAAAATTCATTACTGCTTAATGTTATAGGCATCAGTGCTATTGAAAACTAACTTATTTTTTGCATCATTTATTATTTTGAATTATCCTTATCATTCATTTTTCCTGATGTGACAGAGATGGTGAGGATAAGATGACAGTATTTCATAATACAAAACTCAGAGAATTATTAGACCATAGGGATAACAGCATAATATACTCACATTTAATGCTAGTCAAGGCTTTTCTACTCACAATTGCTATAGTAGGAAGCATCTCATTTAAATTTGAAAAGTGTGCATGGCAAAATATGCCACAATGTGACACTTGTATTGTAATCTTTTTTTTAAAAAAGCAGTGTTGACAGTAATAGTGTAGCCTTTTTGTAGGATTTAATAGCTGACAATCATTTGGTGTACTTGCTACAGCTTAACAGAAGCTTATGATTAGATGTTTCACCTTGAGAAAGCTGTGTGAATCAGTTTCTTCATATGATATATGAAGGAGCAGTGCTGAATGTCTCATATATGACATAAGCCTTCCTGTTATTAAAGCAGGGCATCTAAATCCTGATTGAAATTGGTTACATATGAACTCCTAAAGCAACTACAGCCCTCAATCTCTTTATCAAAACAAACCGACCAGATTTTATAGAGCCAGTTGAAGATATATGACATTGAAGTTAGCATGCAGAAAAACACATTTGTTATTTTTCATGTCAAAACCTTTTACATGTTCATTACAGCCTGAGTAAACATTTTCAACTTCTGAGCAGTACAGCCAGTCATCTGTCAGCTGCAGCATTTCAAGGTGAACTATGACAAAAGAGTGTCATGTTTTTACATTTTGTGTAGTTTTCCAAACTGACACAGTTCTTTACTGAAACAATCTTCTGAGAATTAAGAATTAGAATTCTTAGAGAAACATATAATTGGTATTGAAGAACCTTCTTAAAGACAAAAAAAAAGTACCACTATTTCCTGTTTCTGACACTTGAAAACTTCACTAAGGATTTAGGAATGTTACAATATGCTCCTCAGGAGATTAAAGAAGTCAGACTGGGGTGAGAGTCCTCTAGGAGTGTCTGCAATACCTGTGCTCTAGGCCATTCTCCAGGGAAATTTCCGAATTTATCTCCTCTCTGTGCAGTAATAGACAGGGGAACAGAAATGAGCAAATGATCCTACTCCTGTTAAATCTTTCTCCAGCACTTGTTAACAAAGTTAGATTGTCATACCATGCATAATACCCACAATTCTGGACATTAGGTAATAGACATCTAATAGAATCTAGCTGTAGCATAAACCTTTGTAACCATCTCTTTCTTGCCATGACTGTTTCAGAAAGAAAGAATCTGGCAATCACAGTAATCTGGCAAACTGGAGATATACGACTCAAAGCACCAAATTCCTGCACAAAACCCTTATCATTATATTAATTTGGTATAGCATGTGAATGCTATGCTTTGTAAAGATTTTAATCCTTCTATTGATGTTGACTGGGTGTTTACTTGGTATAGCAGATCTCTCTCTGGATAACCCTTTTTTCAGTATGATAAGGAGAGAGTACTAATGAAGATATGGTTCAGAGACTATGTTAGCAGAAAGTTATGTTGCTCCCACTTCTCTTCTCCATTCTACAATCATCACTGGAGAATATGGTTAAGTGATTTAGCATGTGCTGGCAGAGCAGACATTTATCTCAGGAGTGAAAGACTCTTTGGTAGTGTAGTTTATATTTTAAGAGAAAAGCTTTTTTTCTGTTTTGTACAAAAATTAATAAAATAATGGAGACAGTTAAAGCTGAGTCACTACATATGTATTGAAAAATTCATTGAGGAATGAATAAAATTTCTTTGTTTTCTTCATTGACTTGATTTTGAATATATTTTATATTATTTAAATCAAATTTGTTGAGGTGATTTTTGCATCACTAAAATGTACCATATCTGTGTACAGATTGATAAAGTATGATGAATGCATACATTCACATTGCTCCTACCGCAATCAAGATATAGATTGTTTTACTTATTCACAGAATAAGCAAATATAACTTTGTTTCATTAACTTTTGCAGAAAATTGCCTACTCATCTTTGGCCCTAGGCAATTACTGACTTGTTGAAATTTGTCAGAAAGGATAAATTTACATTTTCTTTAATTCCATATGCATGAAATTACAAGGCCTATTTCTTATTATATTTACTTGTTTTCCTTCAGCAAAATAATTTTAAAATTCATTTGCATTTACTGCATGCAGCAGATACTTGTTCCTTTTAATGACAAGTACTCTATGTTTTTGAAACTGTGCAATAAAGTACTTAAGAACCAGAAATATCTACTGCAGGATTTAATACAATTTGCTTTTCCATTTATCTGTGGGTGACTTTTTGAGTTGTTTACAAGTGAAGATTCTTAAGAAGATGCTATGAACATTTGCATAAATTCATGTGTACATATCCAATTATTTTCTGTAAATACTTAGGTCTGAATTTTACATATAATGTTAGCAGATATTTCACATTGCAATAAACTGCTGAACTTGTTTTCAAAAATGGCAACTATTTTTGTTTCAATTAAGTTTGCTTCACATTTGCCTACTTATTATTATCAAGGTTTATTTTTTAACTGTGTATTTTTAATTTTATTGATTTTTATTGAGCTTTACATTTTTTCTCTAATCCCCTCCGTGCCTCTCCCCTTCCCTTCAACCCTCTCCCAAAGTCCCCATGCTCCTCATTGACTTGGGAGATCTTGTCTTTTCCTACTTCCCATGTAGATTAGTTCCATGTATGTCTCTCTTAGGGTCCTCATTGTTGTCTAGGTTCTCTGGGATTGTGATTTGTAGGCTGGTTTTCTTTGCTTTATGTTTAAAAACCACTTATGAGTGAGTACATGTGATAATTGTCTTTCTGGGTCTAAGTTACCTCACTCAAAATGATGTTTTCTAGCTCCATTCATTTGCCTGCAAAATTCAAGACTTACTTTTTAATTGTATCATTTTTTTATAATGGTATGGCTTTTAGTTTTAATTTGCATATACCTGGTAGACAATCATGCTTTTTTCTCAAACAATTTGGTTAGCTTGTCTAGTGAGAAGATACACACACACACACATACACATACATATGCGTAGAAATATGTGATATATTCCATATATGTACTGACAAACATGCACACATTCAGTGGTTTGACATTTTACTATTGAGTTGAAATTGTCATCTATATACACAAGACACAAGTTTTTGGACTTTGTAGACCAAATGTATTCTTCCTCAGTTATTTTAGTTTGTTAGTCCTACAGATAAACACATTTGCTAATATTCAAAAGCCTAACTTTTTTATGTCTAGGTAGAGAACACTGTATTTTCACAGAGAAAGTCCTTTCTGGCTATTAAAATGCAAGCATATTAAACATGTTCATTCTCTGGGAACTACCACATTTAGCACACATTTCCAGCCTCATGATATGGCAGCCTACAGTGATGAACTCTTTTGTGACTGACACAGACAATTGCTGGTGTGTTTTTCTCAGTACCAGCCTTTATCTCTATTTCCACATTTCCAGCTTCCATCCATCTCATCTCTAACAATTGCTCATATTCAGTATTTTCTACTGTTGAATATTTTTAAATGTTTAAAGCATGTTGTTAATTTTACAGTTGTGTTTTATAGAAGGACTGTCAGCTGATCTAATCTTTTCATTATGGCCTTGAGCAAATCTCAATAACAGAATTGTTTTAAAATCTCTCTGTATATCATGGCTTACACAAAAAGGTCAGAGGACAACTTCAGTGGTGGTCCTAACCTTTGGTTTTGCTTGAGATAGAGTCATTTGTTGCTTGTTCCTATATATGACAGGCCAGCTTGGTAGAGATAGAAATCATCGTATTGAGTGAAGTAACCCAGACCCAGAAAGACAAATATAGTATACACTCACTCAGAAATTTCTTTTAGACATAAAGCAAAGAAAATCCAGCCTACAAATAAAAACCCCAGAGAACCTAGACAACAAAGAGGACCCTAAGATAGACGTACATCTATCTAATTTATACGGGAAGTAGAAAAAGACAAGATATCCCGAATAAATTGGGAGCATGAGGATCATGGGAGAGGGTAAAAGGAGAGAGGGATGTAAAGGAGGGGAGTGGAAAAAATATATAGCTCAATAAAAACAATTTAAAAACTTAAGAAAGATATATCAATGTATATAAATGAAAACTTAGGAAATATCACAAAAAAATTAAAAAATGGAGGAATTGAAGAATAGAACTGTAACGTAGATTATTGTGTTTACTTGTAAACTATATTAAGGGCTATTAGTTCCATTCTAGATAATTTGCATTGGTAAGGATTGTTATATATTAATACAAAAGTAAAATTATTTTTGTATTCCTATCTCAGATAATTTTATATTGATATAAATTCAAAACTGTATTTGTCATATTGTATATGTTCCTTTTTTATATACTGATGCAATGTAAAATTACTTATGTCATACTGTATACATGTTTTAATTCTGTTTAAGATATTTTGTATATTTATGCAAATTAAGGATTTTTTATCATATTGCACCATAAAGTTCTACCACTGAATAAGATATTTATATATATATATATATAATATATATATTGTCACAATTTTGAGATCATTGTGCCTATCCTATGCACATGTTTAAAGATTGTTAATTTTTATAATGTAAAGCTTTAGTCTTTAAGCTAAATAGATTATTAAATAATACAGGTTAATAGTTACCCATGTTTGTCATACCTGGTGTTTTCTTAATTGGGTTCTCTAGATGCACTAAGATGTATTTTGCATAGATAGATGATATTCAAACACTTCAAAGACCTACAGAATATGGCATTTAAGATGTATTAATAACTTAGAATTCTGCTGAAGTGAGCCACTACTGCTCCTAGAAGTAGTTATCTATTCCTGAGGGGATGTTGGGAACTGAAGAAACTCCTTGTGGAGCTGGGTTTTTTCTTGGTAAAACTGGCCTATTGGGCACAGACTTGCCTTTGACTTGAGAGCTGACAGTAAGCATGCTGTCCAATCCAGACAGGCAGGACTCAAGGAAAAATGACTGCTGAACCTTGCCAAGAGAGGATATGATAGTCTTTCAAATTTTCCTGCTTGTGAAAATGGTCTTTCAGATTTTTTAGGCCTATAGACAAAGTTAGTTGCCACAACATTGCATAGAGATTTTGGGTGACTGCCTATCTAGCCAGTTGTTTCTGCTAATTCTTGCATCTTTTGGAATTCACTTGTTTATACTCCTGCTTACTCGGGTAAAATTATCATCTTTGTCAGTCAGGTTTTGATAGGGTTGAAAATTGGATAATCACAGTTAAAATTTTCTCATGCTTAGAGAGGGCATATTAGGTTCAACACATGGACTTTCTAGGAAAGAACAGCAGTTGGCGGAGGCTGCTCATTCATTTTCCAGCTGCCCAGACCTGAAATAATCATACAGAAACTGTAGTATTACAACTTTGCTTAGCCTATTACTTCATGCTTCTTATTGGTTAGCTTTTATATTTTATAGTAACCCATTTCTATTAATCTGTTTATTGCCATGTGGTTGTGGTCTACCATCTGTCTCCGGCAGTGACTACATGATTTCTCCCTGACACTGCCTAATCTCTCTGTATATATCTCTTCCAGCCTGGCTATATTCTGTGAAGCCATTGGCTGAAAGCAGATTCTTTATTAACCAATGGCAATAAAACATATTCATAGCATACAGAGATGAATCACATATCATAAAGTTATGGGAACAATCTTTGTAATTTGCTAATTACCTATGGACTGGACATTAAGTATATGTTTCTTGCTTGATGTTATTCTTGTTTCATTTTTGCTTATGTTATTACTTTTCCTTTCTTCTGCATAATACTGGATAGTTAGTTATTCTTATTGTGTATAGTTTTATCTTCAGATTAAAACCTTATTTAGGAAGAAAAGGGGAGAGTATGGTGGGATTTCAATCTGTTTAGTCAATGACTTTGGGGCAGCAAGTCCTAAGACATAGTCTTGTCTGCCTACAAAACAGGTTAAAAGCTGAGAGAGAGTGTCATGTACTCTCTTTCACTCTCTCACTTTCATGGGAGGACATAATGGAACAAGCAACAGAGAGATGGCTTACAGTTGCTGATCTTCGCCCCTGGGCAGAGCAACTGGATGAGGACAGCTGGATCAGCAGTGGCATTTGATTTCTCCTGTATTTGTGAGTTTGCCTTTTTCATTGCACCTCTTAATAAATTGGCTAATAGAGTTTTGTGGTTTCTCACATTACTAGTACAATCTTCCAAGAATGTATAAGGATATTTTGGCACAGTCTACACTATATCATATATTGGTCATAACAAAAATAACACATTCAAAGGTAAAAGAATCCGAGCATGTCTGTAGAACAACCAATAGTTTGAACTTGCAACTTATGTGATTAAAAGAAAACACAATACAGTGTAAACTTGACCTCTCAGATAAGTGTGGTTCATAAGACTATTCACCATTATGATGAGTAATCAGGTTAAATACAGCCCATTTTATTCTGATTCTCTGTCATATGATGTACAGAGTATAAATATAAGTCTGATTGACATTAATAAAAATTGAGATACTTGTTTTTATAGAATGCATAATTCTGTGTTTGCAAAAGATGGAACTATCAGAATACCCCTAGCAGTATATATATAAATTTGTTTCCTACCTATATATTAAACTATGAGTGTTTATTTCTAGTCTGCTCTAATTTATATTTTGCTGTTGCTTTTATTTTCTTGTGTCCTCTGTTAGAGATTTGAGAGTTTCTCCACAGGCTTTCTACTAATTTTGAAAGTTTCCAAAATATGATGAGTTTGTTTCTATGAATATTTAAATATACTTCATGTCACATGTTCACATAGTTTATAGTTCAGAAAAAAATCTTTCTTTAAAAATACATAAAGGTACTAACTAGTAAAATTATCCCCCTTAAAATTTTTTTCTCACTCCAAATACATATATTTTGTACATATATAGAACCATGCATGTGAGGAGTTTTATTATTTAACAAAGTATGTAGGAGTATCTATTCCGTGGTTAGGTATTGATTTTTGTTGAGTTTCTTCAGAGTAGCAGTGCAAGGAGGTGATGTGAGGCTATTGTCACTTATATATAAACCCACCCCATCTGTTCAGGGCTCTTAGAATGATCTCGGCAAATCACGTTACATAAAGAACTAATCTCACAAAATGTATGTTAATTATATAAGAATAGGCACTGGAAAAGTAGCAATAGAAAAGAAAAAAATTAAAATATGCAAGTTAAAATATTTCTTAGTGTCATCAACCTGTCAGTCAATGAATCTGTCTTTCTATTTATCCATCATCTCTCTACAAATGTAAAAAACCTACAAAAAGAAATTTAAAAGCACTTTAGAAAAATATAAAAGTGTGACAATGAAGTAAACATTATAATGAACACTATTCTTGCTGATTTAGCAAGGAAATTAATGAAACAATATTTTATTAATATATAAAGAAAGTCTGTTTTTACATAAAGATGAACAACAAATTTTCTTTCCCTAAATATATCTTGAATGAAGAGAATGTTTACAAATGTTTTATTTTGTGTTTTCCTTCTGTTAAGGGGAAGTTTGAATGGAATAAAGTGAACCATTTTAAAATGGGAAATTTGGGATTATCTAGTGCAGTAACAGTATTAAGCAACTACCAGTTCTGTATGGTTCAAAACACTATCATTTCTCCAAATCAAAAACCCTTCTCATGTCTGTTCTCTCTTTTCCCATCATGACCCTGAAATCCTAACAGGCTGAATGGCACAGAGCTTCTTGAGGCAACTTACTGTGAATAAGCCCCCTCTCAATTGGAGTACACATCATTCTCCACCTATTTCATTTTTATTTCCCTGTATTTTATTTTCATCATTTTTAATTATATTTTATATGATAACTTAGGATGAATTTTCTCTAACTGATATATTAAACCATGAAATGGTTTACATTTAAGTTTCTTAGGGAGAAATGCATGCACTTTATAATGTTTAAATCAGCATAATCATTTCTCTTCTCAAATAGTTATGCTCTTTTTTATTTATTTATTGATTTCTATTGAGCCCTAAGTTTTTCTATGCTCCCCTCCCTGCCTCTTTCTTCCCCCATTCAACCCTCTCCCAAGATCCCCATGCTCCCAACTTATTCTAGAGATCTTGTCTTTTTCTACTTCCCATGGAGATTAGATTTATGTAAGTCTCTCTTCGTGTCCTCATTGTTGTCTAAGTTCTCTGGGATTGTGGTTTGTAGGCTGGTTTTCTTTACTTTATGTTTCAAAACCACTTATGAGTGAGTACATGTGATAATTGTCTTTCTGTGTCTGTGTTACCTCACTCAAAATAATGCTTTCTAGCTCCATCCATTTTTCTGCAAATTTCAGGCTGTCATTATTTTTTTCTGCTGTGTAGTACTCCATTGTGTAAATATACCACATTTTCCTTTTCCATTCTTTCGTAGAGGGGCATTTAGGTTGTTTCCAGGTTCTGGCTATGACAAACAAAGCCGCTATGAACATAGTTGAGCACATGTCCTTGTGGCACAATTAAGCATTTTTTGGATATATACCTAAAAGTGGTATTACTGGGTTTTGAGGAAGGTTGTCTCTTAATTATCTGAGAAATCACCACACTGACATCCAAAGGGGTTGTACCAGCTTGCATCCTCACCAGCAATGCAGAAGTGTTCTCTTTTCCCCACAACCTCTCCAGCATAAGTTGTTATCAGTGTTTTGGATCTTGGCCGGTCTTACAGTTTGGACTTGTAAGTTTTGACTTGCATTTCTCTGATGACTAAGAATGTTGAACATCTCCTTAAGTGTCTTTACATCATTTTAGATTCATCTGTTGAGATTTTTCTGTTTAGGTCTGTACTCCATTTTTTTTAAATTGGATTATGGGTTCTTTTGATAACCAATTTCTGGAGGTTTTTTTTAAAAATATATTTTGGAGCTCTAACCTCTGTCTGATGTGGGGTTAATGAAGATCTTTTCCCATTCTGCAGGCTCTCATTTTATATTGGTGACTGTGTCCTTTGCCTTACAGAAGCATAAAATATCTCAGAGTAACTCTAACCAAACATGATGGAGGAAGGTCATTGGCTAATAAAGGAATTGCCTTGGCCCATTTTATTGGTTGAAAGATAGGTGGGAGGAGTAGGCAGAACAGGACGCTGGGAGGAAGAGGAAGTGAGCTCAGACTCCACAGCTCTCCTCTCGGGAGCAGACGCCTGAGAGAGATGCCATGCCCTGCTCCCGGCAGACACACGCCTTGAAGCTCCGTCCCAGGATGGACCAGACTAGAATCTTCCCGGTAAGACCGGTTCTCACAGATTATTAGAGATGGGTTGATCGGGATATCAGAATTAGCCAGTAAGGGCTAGAGCTTAAAGGGCCAAGCAGTGTTTAAATGAATACAGTTTGTGTGTTGTTATTTCGGGGCATAAGCTAGCCGAGCAGGCGGCTGGGGTGCTGGGAACTCAGCCCTGCCGCCCTTATCACTACACAAACAAGTGGAAGATTTATATGGCAATAACATTAAACCTTTGAAGAAAGAATTTGAAGAAGACACCAGAAAGTGGAAAGATCTCCCATGGTTTTTGGTAGGCAGAATTAACAGAGTAAAAATGGCAATCATACCAAAAGCAATCTACAGATTCAATGCAATGCCCATCAAAATCCCAGCAAAATTCTTCAGAGACATTGAAAGAACAGTACTCAACTTCATATGGAAAAGCAAAAACCTAGGATATTCAAAACAACCCTGTACAATAAAAGAATTTCTGGAGATATCACAGTCCCTGACTTCAAACTCTATTACAGAGCTACAGTACTAAAAACAGACTGGAATTTTTGCATAAAAACAGACAGGAGGACCAATGGAACCGAATAGAAGACCCTATATTAATCCTCTGAACACCTGATTTTTGACAAAGAAGCAAAAAATATCAAATGGAAAAAGCAAAGCATATTTAACAAATGGTGCTGGCATAACTGGATATCAATATGTAGAAGAATGAAAATAGACCCATATCTGTCACCATGTACAAAGCTCAAGTCCAAATGGATCTAAGACATTAATATAAAGCCAGCCACATTGAATCTTATAGAAGAGAAAGTGGGAAGTACACTTGAGTACATTGGCACTGGAAACCACTTCCTAAATAAAACCTCAGCAGCACAGATACTGAGAGAAACAATTAATAAATGGGGCCTCCTGAAACTGAAAAGCTTCTGTAAAGTTATGCTTTTATGGTAAGAAAACACTCAGTCTTTAATCTGGGCTTTTGACATAGATAGCATCATCCTAATATGTTCTTTTCCTTCTGTAGAATCTCAATACCTCTCTAACTGTTAGTACATATTAATAAATTTCTCCTCATCTTCTTCCACCAGCAGCAGCTCATCTTCGGGTAACACCAGTATAGGCCTTTTGCTGGTGTTTGGTTCTCTCTCTCTCTCTCTCTCTCTCTCTCTCTCTCCCTCTCCCCCTCTCTTTGTTGTTGTTGATTCAAGACAGAGTTTCTCAGTGTAGTCTTTGCTGTCCTGGTACTTACTCTGTAGATCAGATTGACCTAAAACTCAAAGAGATCTGTCTGTCTCTGCCTCCCTAGTGCTTATATTAAAGACATGCACCACCACAATTCAGTGGTGTTTTTTAAATAAATATTTTATGAATACATTGAGAATGTCATACAACATATTTTTTGTCATATTCATCCAAACTTCTGTTTAACTCCTCCTAGGTACTCCCCTAGGTACACACCCAACTTTGTGTCTGATTTTATTTTAATTCAATGATCCATTAACTCCAATTTGTGTACCATTATATCCTTATCTTGTATACCATCTTTGTAAAATTAATGAGTTTATATACTACTGAGGTTCTTTATCTTTCTGTGCCTGGCTTTTTTTTACTTAGATTAATAATTTTCTGGCCCTTTTATGTCATTACAGATGACAAGGCTAACTGTTTTCTAAATAAAATGTATGTTCTTTTAGTCTTGTATTAGTTCTTAGATGAATATAGGAAGCCAGGAAGCTCTTTGTCACACAGTTTTCATTTCTTGTGTGTTTTCACACACATATTTGTTGGACTGTGGAATCATACAGTACTTATTTTTATATTTGTGAAAGCTTCAAATCAATGTTTATATTGGTTATTTTAACTTATGTTCTGTTAGTATTATGCAAGTTTTCTCCTTTCTCTTAATTTTCACCAATACTATACCTTTGTTACTTTTCTTAGTAGGATTTTAGTGGTGTGAGCAGAACTTAGGGTTTTGATTTTCCTCCTTGGTAATATTAAGTATTCATTTACATGATTACCCAGAATTTAATACTTGTATTTTTTATGTAAAATATATTTTATTGTTTTTTTTTTCTGTTTCTGAGTGGCATGGAGGCTAGCTAGTGGTATACTTCTCTTTTTTCACTTTTGTTTGCTGAGGTTTTGCATCTTATCAAATTGTTACTCCTTCCAAAGCCGTGAAGTTTTTTATATATTTTTATGTAGGTCTTATGTTCAAGTATTTAACCCATTTGAGTTAGTTTTTGTAAGTGGAGTAACACCGGAAAAAGTTTCATTCTTCCGTTTGTTGATATGCAATTGTTAAGGCACTGTTTAGAGAAAAGACACCTGTTTTTTCAATGTGTGTTCATGAAAAACATTCTATACATAAATTGACCTTAGAAGTTTTGTGAGTTCTGGGCTCTCTGTTCTGTGCTACTATTACCTGACCTGCCAGTATCAGGAAGCTTTGGTTGATATATCTTGTGGCATAATTTATAATTTTTTTCCACATAATTCTAATGCTAAAGTTTCTTGGTTGGTTATTAAGTGTGTGGTGGTTTTATATAAATTTTAAGAATGTTGAATCCAAATTTCCAAAAATACCCTTGGAATTTAGAAATAGATTTCTCCAAATTTATAGATTCTTAGTTGCTTAAACTTTTAAAAGTATTGATTTTTCATGCAAAATGTCTTTCTTTTTAAAAAATATTATTTTTTCATTCTATTTATTATATCAAGAATATACTGCTTTCATTGTAGTGATCTTTCTTATTTTCTGTTCATTTTATTCTCAGATATGGATTATTGTAGTAATTATAAATGGAACTATTCACACACACACAGAAAGATACCACATCACATCTAGCCCATCTATCTATCTATCTATCTATCTATCTATCTATCTATCTACCTACCTATCTAATCTACTACTTATATGTGTGTGTTGTGTGTGTGTGTGTGTGATTCTATTAGGCAGTCACATCAAGAGACACTAAAAAGGCAGAATATTAACATATAGCAAGAAGGTAATGCCAGGATAGCATAGATGCAAAAATTTTAGACATATCTTAGCTAATTACTAATTTTGTAATACTCAACAACTATTATAATATTTCTAAACATGTTTCTTTGTTTGAAGCTCAAAATCTTAAAATAAGAAATGATGATGTGGTTATAACTATCTTTACTTTATGGTAAAAATAATATAATATTATAAATATGGAAATGAAGTATACTTTCTAAATGTTGTCAGCTGGTATTATATATCATACTTTTTCTCAAGATGTTCAAAGGCTTTAAAAAATTAAAGCTAATGTTTATACATTGAATATCAGTCCAATAAGATGGGTCAGTCAGAGAAGTATCTAGGTGATAGAGTAGTAAAGGTATAGAAAAAGCAAAAGGCTGCTGTCTCTTTTTACCTCTGGTTTCACCTCTTCCCTTAGCTATGATGCCTTTAGTCACTTATATAAAACATTGCTGTTGATTATAAGTGCTTCTCCAATCTATCATGGCTATGCCCCAGCTGCAATATTTTTGTGGTAGAAGTGGTATAGACCTCTGAGCTTAACATTGCAGCCTTTCTCTTTAAGAGTAAAATGGCCTAGCTTTCTCTTCCTTAAAAATAAGGCTTAAAGAGGATCCCCTTCCTAAGCCTACATCTAGTTCTAATCTGCTGACACTAAGAAAAATTTAAAAGATCCATCCATCTTATAAAAGATACCTTGAAAGTTCTTGTCTAGATTTGTGGTACTTTCTTCCATGTGAATTACTTTCCACCTCTCTATAACTTCTAATATTACACACATTTTAAAATTATATTCGTAAAGATGACATTACTTTGCATCCTTTATGCCACTGCAGACTTTTTTGGACACACACGCATTAAATAAAATACAGGAATATGTAATGTAAATGACTGCCTTCTTTTTGCATACTGCATTCCATTTTTCTCATCCAATTTCTAAGATGACAAAGGTGGAATGAAGCCGAAAGATGCAGAGATCTTTAGGAGGGTAAGAGATGTGATTATCATAAAGCAATTTCCTAACAGGAGACTTTCAGAGTACAAGGGATACTTAATACGAAAGGGACAAGATACCAAGAAGAGAGTAGAGCCACATTAATGATGAATTGAATACAAGAGGGTAAGTGGTTCTGTTTGACCTACTTTATATGTATAAAATAGATACAGAGGGTCATCACCAAAGTCTTGTTCCTAAACACCATTATAACAAATGGCAATCAGAGACTGTTCTTGGAAATTGACTCTCATACAGAGTTCTTATGACATGCAATAGAGTAAAAGAACACACAATGAAATCAGAGAGCTAGCAAACTAAAACCCTATTACAGTGTTACTTTATTTTTTTTTTAATGTAAGGAAGCTAAGTGAATATTCAGACTACCAGCAAAATTTCAGGAAAATGAAAGGGTAATAAAGTGCAAAATGTAAGTGAACAAGATGTGAGTGGTTGTAGGATTAAAATCTATGTCCATATATATGTAAGATACTAAACACATTATCAAACAGATGACTTTTAATTTTTCAATTATACATTTATGTATTTAGTGTGTGTGTGTGTGTGTGTGTGTGTGTGTGTGTGTGCACCCACATGCAAGTACTGGGGTGCAAACATGGAAGTCAGAGGATGATCAGTATGAGTTCGTTTTCCTTTTCTGAGAAGTGGGTCCCAGAGATGGAAACCACATCTTCAGGCTTAGCAGTAAGTACTTTGCCCACTGAGCTGTATCACAAACCTGCCTATTAACATTTTATTATGGATTCAAAAGGTGACACTGTATAATGACTCACTGGAATATCAGATTCTCCTGCAGTTGGATTTTGGCCTCTGGACATTTCTCCATAACTCTCACACACATTCCAACTACTATTCCCAAAGGTGTCACGAAAATACATTTGCAGAGTTGGTCTCACGTTTCCTGAACCTAGACAGAGGAAGGATAAAGCAGCAGGGTCTGAGTTTTCAGTACATACCCTGGAGGCTCTCATTATTTTTCCATGTGTAATCATTTCCGTTTACTAACTTTACCCATTAGGCTCTTTCCCTGTCTTCAACTGTATTAAAATCTTCTGCGGTGGAAATACTGTTTTTACAAATTGATCCTCTTCATACCGGGTTAGTTATAACACCGACCTAGGACCCAAATAAGCCTTAAGTACATATGAACAAGGCATAGTAAAGCAGAACTCTGTGATAAGAAGGGTGAAATGGCAGACTTTCTGTGCTGTGATTAACAAACCCATCACTTCGGGTTTACAGCGGGGCAAAAATATGCCATTTACATTTTGAAACAAAAGAACCATTAGCCTTCTGTCCCCTTTATTGCATTATTGATCCTTTACTCTCGCTTAATATCCATTCAGAAGCCTGCATGTCTAAATGCTTTTTCTTCATCCCTACATTGGATGTCACTAATTGTGGTTTCTAACAGCAGCCTGCAATGCTTCTTTCTCTACAGCAGCTTCTAGCTTTGTTTTGTTAATAAGTACTTTCGTTTTCCTTAATTTAGTTTTGGCATATATGCTTTCAAACGCGTTTTCTCACACCACACTAACATTTCATCAGGCTCTGTTTGGAGACCGAATCTCTGGGCACAGTATTACCTATTCCAATACATTCGTAGTAACTTCTGCTTCATGCTCTATAATAATTGCCTTCACTTTCAGGAAAGTAGGCAGATGTGCACTAACAGAACAATTCCTCCTGCTTCATTTTTTTCTGGCCCACAGTACATGTTGCTAAAGTATCCATGCATCCTTATGGATATACGTATCTGCAAACAAAAATAATTTCAATAACTTTTTGGTAGTGGTAAAGCTATTTGGATACTACTAAATACTCAGTTTAATCATAACCTTCTAAATTCATCTTCTAAATTCAATCAAGAGGAGCTGATGTTCTTTGTAAGTGCAGCCCAGCACCAAACCATAAACAGTTAACAAGCTATGGTATATTTTGCTATTTTAAAAATTTTTTGGTAATATAAATGTACAGTTCTCTAGCAGAAACTTTGTGGATGGTAATGAAAAGTTGCATTGTCAAAAGGTTTAACAGCCTTGTTAGGATATTCTCTTTCAATCAGTAGTTGATAAACACATTAATTTAAGAAGTCTGAGTTTGGGCAGTTATATTGTAATGGTCTCTTGAGCACAATGTCCATAACTTGTGCTTCCTATGACAGAAATTATTAATTGAATACACAAACAAAATTGGGGAATTTTATATCTCTTCCTTGGATGGGATTCAAAATAATATAATTTCAGTATAGTTAACCATTGTAATAGAGGCTATATTTTTGCTCCCTGTTTTTCTACAGCAAGGAATAATTTTTAGGTAAAACCATTACAATTTTCTCAAAATGAAGACTATAATCTTAATTTGCTTCTCTTGTTGCTGTGGAAAAAAAAAAACACTTAGTAAAGGTGCCAAAGAGACAGAAGGGTTTACATGGCTTACGGGTTATAATCCATCATGGAAATGTGGGGCATGAGGTCTATGCAAGATCCTGAGGGCAGGAACTGGAGCAGAGAGCAATGGAGGAATGCACCTTACTTGTTTGCATCCCATGGTTTGCTTTGTTTACTTTATAATTGAACCCAGTGCTCTTGTGGAATCTCCACACCAAACCCTGTCCCCCATCTCTCACCATACCCTGCTACATCTCAGGAAGTCCTCCAAAATGGTGAAGCCTCCCCTAGAGATGCTCAAGACCACTCCCATGTGATATCTAAACTGCCCCACCCCCAGAAAACAAACATGTGGATTTTTAGTCTCTCTTTTCCATCTCCTCTTTGGGGGCTGGGGAGGTGGTTGGAAAATCATCCAGGAGCATTTTACCTATTAAACCTGGGCTTTTTCTAATTCCGTTTTGATTTTTATTTTATTTTATTTGGAGTGCTGCATCTGTGGAGAGGCTTAGGGGGGCAGCAACTTTTAACTCAGTATAACCTGCTGTATAGGGGTGACATCACTCACTCAATCATAGTAGGCTAGGCCCTACCGTATTAATCTTTAATAATAATTAAAAATAAATGTGTCCCACAGAAATGCTCACAGGCAAGTTTGATGAAAAAAATTCTAAAACAAGAAATTGTTCAAGTTATCAAAACTAGTCTGACACAATTTATCAAATTTACATACAAAAACCTCACCATTCAACTGTAACTTTTTATATGTATGTCCAAAGTTCCAGGTTTATATCACACTATAAAACATACAATAATTTTTAAAATCTCACAGTTTTCACCAATTTCCACATTTTAAAATTCAATGTCTGTTTTAAAAATCCAGAGTTCTCAACTGTAATGTTACTCCTGAAAAATAAGAAAAAGAACTCATATATATTTTCTAATTCCAAGAGAGAAGAACCTGGACATCCTAATGGTCATCCCAAAGCAAATTTAAACTTTGCAAATGTAAATAACTCAGTGTCTGATATCTGATACTCACTCATGATCCTTTGGGTCTGAAAGGGCTTAGGCAGCTCTCTAGTTCTGCCATTCACAGCACACACATCTTATCTGGGATATTCAAACTGACTCCAATCTACTTCTACCTCTGTCTTTGGCAGCCGTCTCATAGTTAGAATTTCAAATATGCTGGAGCCTTCCCTGCACCAGAGGCTGAATATTCACCAGTGGCATCTTGGCTCTCATAATGTCAAACCCCAACTTCTTCTTAATAATCACCCCAGTCCTTCAACTTTTATGCCACCAAAACTAGTACCATATGGGACATTTTTACACATTACCAAGTTTGTCTTCCATCTTCAGAAAAAACTTTGATTCCCTTGACCCTAAGTTCTGTGTGCTGTTTCTAAGCAAATATTCTCCCACAAGACTTCACTGTAACGATGCTAGTCTCTTTTGAATCAAACTTGTATTTGTCTTTTTTCAGCCCCAGCTAACCAGTGTCTATTGTCCAGTAAAGCAAAGGTTTCATTTTAGTGATGGACAGCCATTTTCTTACAATAAACAGAATATGATTATGCAGTCTTTAATAGAGGTATTGATCATCATTTCTTTAAAAGATGCTGCTTTTAGAGGTGATTTTTTGCTTATGGGATGTCAAAGTTTGAGTAACTGGGAAATATACGCTATCAAGATAATAAAGTTAGGATTATGTTCATACACAACTGACTTTTCTAAATGTTTAACGATCTTACGGAAATCTTATGTATCTAAACATAAGAATAACTGTTTTATTGTTATTCTCATTGGTAAATATGATTGACTCTGCAAGTAATAATCTTTCATTATCATTTCTAGCACATCTGGGGCCCCACAGCTGCCATGCATTTGGACAAAATGCCTAGTCATCCTAGGGTTTTATACCCTATGTAATCTATGCCCATGAGCAGCGTGGCCACATAATCTGTAAGCATGTGTGGCATGGCTATGTAAGCTCCTATACGCATGTGCCGAACTACCTTTTAGTATGAGTTGACATGGTAATGGTCTCTCTTTACAGCAGTAGTAAACCCTAACTAAAAAACTATTTTTTATTATTTGAGGAAAGATCATATTTACCTGTGTATCACTGCATCCCTAGTATTTAAACTAAAAGATGTGGTAAATTTAAACAAAGGAGAAGTGGTAAAATTAATTCAAGCTTGATGGAGGAAGGTCATTGGTTAATTATAATAAAGAAACTGCTTGGCCCTCATAGGTTAAAACATAGGTGGGAGAAGTAAACAGAACAGAATGCTGGGAGGAAGAAGAAGTGAGCTCAGATGCTGTGCTTCCCCTCTCTGGGCCAGACGTGATGAAGCAAGCCGCCAGGTAAGACATGCTGAATCTTTCCCGGTAAGTGCACCTAGTGATGCTATACAGAATATTAGAGATGGGTTGATCGGGATATGAGAATTAGCCAGTCGGGGCTAGAACTAATGGGCCAAGCAGTGTTTAAAAGAATACAGTTTGTTTGTTGTTATTTCAGGTAAAGCTAGCAGGTGGCAGGAGCTGGGTGGCGGAATGCAACCTGCATCTCCTACAACATAAGCTAGTTTCATTTCTATGATAAATATGTATTAACAGAAGTAACAAACAAATAGTCCAGAATAATATGAAATAAAATGTAAATCTTGCTTGCCCTGCGGAGGGAATGGACACTCCCACCCCACTACCTCTCTCCACAAGATTTCTTTCAGACAGACCTGCACACTCCCTCCTTTCCATTTCCCCATAGTTCACTAATAAAACTTTCAACGTGGGTTTTGTTGTATATTTTTTGGTCTATTCTTGGCTTGGTAATTATCACTTTTCTTCTGAAACTTAACTCCAGGTTATACCAGTGTTAAAATTTTGTGTGACAGCGATATGCAGAATTTAATGTTTTGAAATAATTTTTGAGATTATAATATAATTGCATAGTTTCCCCTTTTCTTTCTTGGCATGGACCACATGGCGACCATTGCTCCTTGACAAAGTTCCAGTATTTCAACATTGTAGAGCACACTTCCCCAGCATCTTTCTTACTTTCATTTTTAATGTTTTAATATTAATGCCCTTCCCTTGGGGAAATTTTCTGTAGGCTTTGATGAAGAATAAAAATTGTGTACAATGGTAGCCTCTCTAAACAAAATAATTCTTTGGAAAAAAAGTCTCCTGCCACCATTGAGCCGGGAATTCCACTCTTTTAATTTCCACTACTAATTACACCACAAACAGGAGTGTTAGAGATTTACTAGACACATCTGATCCCAAGAATGTACTGCCCACAATTTAAATCCAGAGCCTGAGGCCATTAAGAGCAAAAGTTCAGTTAATAAATACAGAGAAATCAGAATGGTTATAGTATTATGGAAAAATATGATATCAGGACTTTCCTTTTGGGGAGTATTATGAGGGGAACAGGCCCATATAGTAAGGCTAAGAAACTGCAATAGAGTGTCTGCTTTCCAGAAGTTCTTTTCCCAAGGTCAGGCATTTGTAGAGGGTTGTCCTTGGGGATTGAGGAAAGTTTCTACTTGATAAAGCAGTCATTCTTCTATCTCTAGCTAGTAGAACTTGAGGCCTTTCCAGTAATGTTGACTGGTGTCTACTGTCAAGGTCAATGGTAGATTCCTCAACCCAAGATCTCAAGCCACAACCCGAGCTCACAGGCCCCTTGTCTCTCATTATTCCTATGAACAACTATATAGTATGAAAGATGTAGTCTTGTAGTCTTTTTTAAAATTTAACACTGTTGGCAGTCATCCTGATTTCCCTCATATCGTGTCTACCCCACCCCGCACGTTCCCACTCACTCCCAACCCCCAGCCTCTCACCCTCATACTCGTGCCTTGTCCTTCTTCAAATTCTTGGCCTTGGTTCATGTGTGTGTACATGCGTGACTTTGTATGTATATTCCTAAAAACCACAGCGCCCAATCTGTACAGTTATACTTGTTACTTTTATGTATATGCTTCCAGGACTGGTACTTTGGTATTTAATATTTAATCATGAACTGTCTTGGGAGATTACACTAATCCAAGACAATAATAATTAAGAAAAAAAGGAGCATAAATATTGAAAACAGGGAAATTCACTTAAATTTGTTTATAATTTAGTAGTAAAAGCAATTCTAAAGAATGGGCTAGAAATAGTTTACAAACCCATACTCCTGAAGATAGCAAATTACAGGCAAAGAAGAACATTCATTCTAGAAACAATTATTTGAAAATGTTGTTTTGTGAATATTGTATAAAAACCTTTGCAAGTAACTTTTTACTCATGAAAACCTGTCTTCTTTTTAATCAGTTAAACATGATCAACACTGAATAATGTTATCATTATATTCTGTACATTCTTGTCTGCAGTTGCTACCTCAGTTATCCAAAGACTCTGCTTTAATGACTTCCTGAAAAGTCAGGAACATTGATGTTTCTCCAAACCATATCCCTAATAAGGGAGTAGCTGGCAAGTGGTCAAGATGTAACTACCCCAGATTGTCCTAGAGACAGTTGAGGATTTGAACCTTGTTATAAAGTTTGTCAAGGTACCAAGAAAACACAAGTCTCATAAAATTCTTCCTGACATCTATCAATAATTTGTTGCGTACTCAGCTGTAATTATGAATTAGAATTGTGGCTTGAAAAATAAAAACAAACTACTGAATATGAGGTATTGATCATATCAGTTAAATTCCATTTTGTGCCATAATGACCCAAGAGCTAATGGCAGCATATCAAAGACCATGTTATATTTTTAAAGAGAGCTAACTCCTCCAATATCAGCTTTTCCTTGTTTTGTTTGCAGTTTTTTATGACAATGTACATGTTATTTTAAGCAAAATAATTTAAATTGAAGGTCCCCTTGCATATTAATGTATGCTATGGTCTTCATCAAGTAAGAATACAGCCAGCTATTAAGTAAAGACTCTTGAAAAGTGGATAAACAATATTTGGCAAAGGGAACAGAACAATATATGTATTTTTAGTCATGATTTTAGAATTCAATCAACTGTATAGAAGAAAAAAACAAAGAGAAAGAGAACATCCAGGATTATAAAAAGAGGGTCCAGGATTATAAAAAGAGGGAATGAAAGAAAGGAGGTAGGAAGAAAATATTACTACTGAGGATATATTTTTTTAAAAAAAGGGTTACCTTCAGCTGATAGCAAAAGGACATTTTAAAAAAAATACCTGACAAGTTTGAAAATGATAAGGGTCTTTCCAGTCGTTGCAATGACAATGTATGGGTAGATTTAGAATTTAGTCAAATCAGCTACAATTTTATAATTATCAGGGAGCTATAAATCTATGTTGTTATGCTAATTAACACATTTCTGTCTGGTTAAGATAAGCAATGTTGCCCAGAACTGAATGTAAGTCTGAATTTCAACAGCTGAATTCTACTAGTGTCAAGCAAGATTTATGAGCAATGACAGAACTTGTATGGGAATTTCAGCCTCATTATCATCCTATGGTTTGCCCTTCAACTTTTAAACCCCTAGTTTCATCACTTGGAAAAGATTTTAATTAGATTCCAACTACCATAGATAATGTAGCAGCTAATTCGATTCTTTAAGTGAAGTCACATCACTAAAGAGTGTTATTAGAGACATTAAGAAATAGATTTTCACAGCAGACAGAGATTCTACAGCAATTTTCATTGTGTTGGTAAGTTCAGTGGGGGTGGGAAACTCAGTGTTCCAGGTATATGTCCAGAATATGGTGGCTGGGATTAACCGAGTGAATGGGGAAAGTGCTGACTGCTTAAAATAGCATAACAGCCATGCAATTTTAACTGTTTCTGAGAAAACACCTTCAAGGTTAGCTCAGATATTTGTCATTTAATTATAGGTGAATTAAGGGGTTCTGTGGGGAGATTCCTGGCAACATTAACGTATTGTAAACTTCATCTCCACCTTTATGAAATATCTTTAAATGTATCACAATCCTCTTGCATGGTCTAAAGGAAAACAAACGACCCACAGTGAAACACGTAAGAAGAAAGGACAACAGTTTGGAAAACAGGAGTTTCTTTTGGTTTGCTTTTCTTTTATTAGAATCAGAGAACTTTATCAATTATATGAGAAAGCTGCTATGTTTTCTTCTTTCCTAATATCTTTTCCTTGTTTATTTTCAAATAAAAATTTTAATGAAAGATAGAGAAGCAAACTGATTGGTTCTGAAAGATATCATGTTTTCAGCTCTAAGTTTTGGGCATTTTGTCTTTAATAAGTTCATTGCCCTTTAAGTTATTGACACATTTATACCTTTCACATGGCCTTATACTCAGATCAAGCTTCCCTATCTTTTAACTTAGAATTTGTTCATATGATTTCCTTTCTCAACTGGTTAGTGGGCAGGAATGAGCAGATGGTGAAAATTCTTCTGAGCTGTTGGCAGTGCCATCTTTGCCTTTGTAGTTATTGCAAAAGAAGATATTCCAAGTAGTTACAGTCCTTGAAGAACAAGGATAAGACAAAAAAAAAAAAAAAAGAACACAGAGCTATTTGTGTGTTTGAGGTATTGGAGGCTTTAAAGATTAAACAGGAATCACTCAGATTGAGAAGAGAATGGAGAGGAAGATTTAAAACGATTCACTGAGGGCCTGAAATTTTAAACTATACATAGCAAGTTTGGAGGAAAATGAGAAGGCACAAGGAATTAAAATATCCATGAGTAGTTTGAATGCTCACCTTACGAGACCTGGATAGAGGTGGGCAGTCCTTGGGCTTCCCACAGGTCAGGGAACCCTGATTGCTCTTCGAGCAGATGGGGGGGGGGGACTTGATCGGGGGAGGGGGAGGGAAATGGGAAGCGGTTGTGGGGACGAGGCAGAAATCCTTAAATAAATAAATTAAAAAAATATATAAAAAATAAAATGTCACAATGAAAAAAAAATATCCATGAGTAGTAATTAGATTGTGATGCTTTTATCCCGTGATAGGGAGGAAATTCATTTCTGAAAGGGCCCATGCTGAGCATCGATGGAATTAATTTTTGTCACACAGAAAAGAGCATTAGAAAATTGTATTTAAGATTAGAAGCAGGACAAATTTATTATATTAACTTTTGTCTAATAAGTTAGTCAATGGTAGAAATTTCAAGTGGAAATCTTTACAAAATATGGTCTTATTCTTTTAATTTTAGGAATGTATTAACAAAAACACACCATAAATTTATTTATACTAGTGATGTAAATGGTAATTTCTCAATTTTCATCATATAAAATTGAGTTCCTTTATCAGTTTTGCTTGACTGAGTTAATTGCAAAACTTCATACATATCTGTCTTAAAAACTGGACATCAGAATTTAACTAAGGATCTAATCATTTCATTATTTGTCGACATTAATTTCATAATTTTCCCTATGAATTTCACGAACATGTCACTCAAATCTTATTCTGAATATGTCACCATAACTGAATGGAAGATACAAAGATTTTCTCTTATGACCATTATAAATAAGAATAATTGGAAGACACATCATCCAGAGAGCACACTGTGTTGTCACCAAATACCTGCAACACGACTTTTATGTGCTCATTTTTATATATTGAAATCTCACATCAGTAAAATTTTCTATTTAAGTATCTGTGTTCAAAAAATTCACTATTATTTTTTATCTGTTAATTATAAAGAAGAATCTTAGTAATTCCTTCTGCAAGATTTTAAGCTATCTTGTGGAAGTTAAATATAAGTCCCTTTTCTCTTTGTTTTCCTTTTTTTTCCTCCAAAGGTTAATAACATAACTAATAACTCAAAAAAGACTATGTCATGATATGTTCATTGATACTTACACAATTGCATAAAGCTAAAAGCCTAATTTATTTAATCAGTTATCTTGATATTTGAGAGAAAATTATAGACACTATGAACTACATTTTTCGCTCATGGTCAAATTCTTTGAAAGTTGCATATACTTTGATTTTTTTTTTGTTCCAGATAAGGAGAATTCAAAGACTATCCCCTCCACTTTTAGAGTGGTTGCTGTCAAATATTTTGTTATAAGGCCAGAAAGTATAAGTGGATACTTGATATAATAAACCCAAATCACTTGCCCAGTGAGGGATCTTCATGTTGATAAATATCTATAGAGTTTTTCAATAATATTTCATTATCAGTACATGGCATTCTTGACATTTTAAAAACAAAATTTTACTGTTGAATCCATTTGTTTTTCCCATGTATTTTATGTCTATGGAGTCCAAACATTATTACATTTTATTAACAAAAAAAATGAACATGGATAGAGCTGCTGAAGATGAAGACTTGGCTCTTTTTCTTCAAAATGAAGGAAAATGATTATGTGAGCTGGAATATTCTAGAAGTAACTTTATTCAAATCTCCATACATTTTTTTTTGTAATCGCTAGCAGAGACATGAGAAAAAAATATACAGTGACTTAACAAAAAGTTAGTGGTGGAAAGAAAAGAAAACTGCATTAACAAATGAGTAGTTATATAATTTAACTTATCTACGAAACACCATTAATTTCATATAGTCTGTATTTGTTTAGTTATTGAGGTCTAGAAATGGAGTTAAAGAGAAGAAAAATGGGAAATAGGTATGTGAACCAGTTCTCTCATGTTCTCTGATTTTCTTTTCATTGCAGGAAAAGAATCTTGTGAACTAAACTGAGAAGAATATTGTGATGATATTGAATTGATTTGGTTAATGAGAACACAATATATGAATGCACCTTGTCTTCTCACATTTAAAGGCTCACACTTCTCTCACTTTCGGTGATTTGTCATGGAAGTAAAACAAACAAAACAAAAACAAGTTTGTTTTCTCATCTTAAATGTATAGCCAAAGTTATCAGAGAACTCAGTCCTATTCTATCTAGCATGTTTCAATTGGATTATTGAAAACAAATTTGGGTTTCATTACATTGACATTTTAAATCATTATAGATATGATTAGCTCTGCAAAGGACAAGTGTAGCATAGCTCTGGGCACTTCTAGGAAGGTTTTTCTTTCTCTTCTTTTTAAATTGCTTATATTGAGTTATACATTTTTCTCAGCTTCGCTTTCTTTCTCTCACCTCCCCTTCTACACTCTTCCATGATCCCCATGCTCACATTTTACTCAGGAGATCTTGTCTTTTTCTTCTTCCCATGCAGATCAGATCCACATATGTCTCTCTTCAGGTCTTCTTTGTTATCTAGATTCTCTATGGTTGTAGGCTGGTTTTTCATTGCTTTATGCCTAAAAGCCATATATCAGTTAGAACATATTATATTTGTCTCCCTGGGTCTGAGCTATATCAATCAATATACTATTTTCTGGATCCATACATTTACCTGCAAATTTCAAGGTGTTATTATTTTTTCCACTGTGTAGTATTCCATTGTGTAAATGTACCACTTTTTTTTTTTAATCCAAGGGGCATTTAGATTGTTTGCAGGATCTGGCTATGAAAAACAATGCTGCTATGAACAGAGTTGAGCACTTGTTCTTGTTGTATGCTTGAGCATCCTTTGGATATATTTCCAAAAGTTGTATTACTGAGTCTTGAAGTAGGTTGTTTCCCATTTTTCAGAGAAATCACTATACTGATTTCCGCTATATCATATGGAATTGAATTGAAGACCCAAATATCAATTCACACCTATGAACACCTGATTTTTGACAAAGAAACAAAAATTATAAAATGGGAAAAAGATACCATATTTAACAACTGAAGCTGGCTTAAATGGATATCAACATGTAGAAGAATGAAAATGCATCCATATCTCTTGCCATTTACAAAACTCAAGTCCAGATAGACCAAAGACCTCAACAAAAACCAAACACATTGAATCACATAGAAGACAAAGTGGTAAGTACTCTCAAATGCATTGGTACAGGAGAACACTTCCTATATATAACCCCAGTAGCACAGACACTGAGAACAACTGTGACTTCTTGAAACTGAGAAGCTTATGTAAAGCTAAGGACAATGTCAACAAGACAAAATGGCAGCCTACAAAATAGGAAAAGTTCTTCACCAACCCCACATTGGTGGGGTTGATTTCCAAATATACAAAGAACTCAAAAAATTGGACATCAAAAGGACAAATAATCCTATAAAAATGGGGTATAGACCTAAATAGAGAACTCTCAACAGATGAATCTAAAATACCTGAAAGATAATTAAGGAGATGCTCAATGTCCTTAGCCATGAAAGAAATACAAATCAAAACAACTCTGAGATTCCATCTTACACCTTTCAGAATGGCTAAGATCAAAAACTGATGACAACTTATGTTGGAGAGGATGTGGGGTAAAGGGAACACTCCACCATTTCTAGGAAGACATTTCTATAGATAATCAGATCTTGATGGGTCTGACTTACTTAACAGATTAATCTTTTTATGGATTCATTCTATGGTGACATTTCAGGAAGTGGCAAAAAGTAGCTTGGTCCTTTGGAGAAAGTAAGTACTTGGAAACATATCCTTGTGGACATATTTCTCATATTCCCCTTTTGAACCTTTGTGACACTTTTCTACATGAGATAAGAATCTCCTTTGTCAGGCAGTACTGACATGATGTTTTGCCCGAGTACATGAGGTCAAGGAACCATGGACTGATTTCTCTGAAACCATGGGCAACAGTAAAATACTAACGTCAGAAGTTTGATACAGCTATGCAACTGGAGCTAAAATATGTTGTGGTGATGTCACCAAAGCAGCATTGTACATATTATACTATTGTGAAAACATAGTTTTTAAACTGTTTACATTATATATTGAGGCACAATAATTCTGTAAGTAGTCATAAAATGTCTTCATATAATTTAAAAATATTTAGCATCCAGGCAGATTGCCTTGGGCATGAGTTGGTCTCCTTGTCCTGCTCAGTCCATAATGGTACTGGGCAGGTCTGTGGGTGAGGAAAAGACGCCCTCTCCCTCCTTGCCCCTGCCACCTACAGCAGATGAGAGAGCTGACCCTCTCCCTTACCAACAGGGGCACTAGGGAAAGTGGGACCTGCACCTCACCTGCATGGAAGTGCTGACTCTATTGATGGGCTATGGATGCACAGAACTAACAAGAGCTTGGGAGATCTAGTCCTGTCCCTCATCTGCCATACAGTGGCATGGGTGAGGAAAGATGCCCATTTCACAGGCCCCTTGTTGCCTGTGACATTTGCGAGAGCTGGCTCTGAGGTCATAAGAGCAGCAGGGCTATTCCCGACTCCAGCTTTAACACTTGGGAAAGTGGCCCCTGTACCTCACCTGGGAAGCACAATAGAGTCTGGATCTGATGGTGTAGCCATGGAAGAGATGACCCTGAAGGCACATAGCAGGAAAACTGGTCCAATCTCTTGCTCATTGCTGCATAGGGTGAACTGTCCTGGCCAATGCAGGCGAGTGCATGCATTGTGAGGACAGGGGAGTGGTGGTAAACTGACAAACCTCGCAAATATCCAGGCTAGAACCGGGGTAATGAGTTGGCCCACTCCAACATCTACCCCGTCTGTGATCTGCGGGAGAATGTAAAAAGGCTGGTCCTGCAGACACAAAGCTATACGAACTCCATGACATAGGGCAACATCACAATATCTAAGAGGAGCCACAATGAGGGCCCAGCATCAATAGTGCAGCAGAAACAAGAGGCCTCAATTCAGACCAATGGCTCTTTGCAATGCACACTTGCAAGTAAAGATGTCTGATCTAAAGTGTATACCATGTGACTCAATGTGTCACACTACAGCTTCCGTGACGAGATCTTTCTTTAACTGTTTAAAATTTTCTCTTAAATTTTATTCTATTTTATTGGGGGGGTTGTTTTTGCAAGGACAGGGGGCAGAAATAAAGAGACAGAGAACCGAATGGGATTGATATTCATGACGTGTAAGACACAAAGAATAAATAAAAAGAAATTTAAAAAATAGTCTTGTTGGTCCCAATCGCTTTCTCATGACTCTTATCTCACATTTGGTTAAGCAGCCTTCATATTTGAAATGAGATGTCTAATTCAAAATCAAACTACCTTTTCAAATAAACTTTAAAAAATTATATATGCCATGTATAATATTGATAGTCAGTATCACCAAATTAATACCAACTTGAAATTTGTCAATTGAAAGTCAGTTTCACAAATTATTCCCTTGTACATGGCTTCATTTTGTTTTTAGCAGTGCTGAATTATCTGAATATAGAAAAGGAAGACTAATATATTATCAGAAAAGGCTCCAAAAAGTGAGAGAATTTGGGCTATTTGTTTTTCGGTGAATTATTATGAATAAAGACAAAGAATATGTCCAACACATTAAGAACATTGACAATAAAGTAAAACAAAATCAAGAATTAAAAGTAAAGGGTTATATAAATATCATCACAATATAAATATCATTACAGAAAGTTGCAGGCCTGGACCAGTGCACGAAGATTGAATGGGGCACAAGCCATTAAGTCTCTACTTCTCTTTTTAGGATTCATAAATGTACAGCAGCTTTTCCCAGATGAAATACTTTCCCCAAAGCAGGATAGATGATAGTCAATAAGTAATTAAGAAGCTTGATAAAAGAAACTCCAAATAATTAGGCTTCTATCCTAAAATATATTAAGAAGTAATAATGTCTCAGGTCTTGTGATATCTTAGGAAAATTTGGGAGTGTTTCTCTCTTCACAAATGTTAGAAAGAAATAAAAAAACAATTGATTTTTCCAAGAGTGAAGTCCATGACTCTGTGAGTGAAGCAGAAAACCCAGAGAAACAAGCATTGTAGAGAATCAGATCATAACATAAGTCTATAGCCAGTCTTCAGTATCAACCCTTCCCAAGCCCCACTGTCAGTGTGACCTGTGACACAAAAAAAAAAAAAGTGGCTTTTATTTATTTTCTCTTGAATGAAGCCCTCATTTTGTGTCCCATTTTCTCCAAGTCTTTGTTAACCACCATTCTCCTCTACGGTTAAGTCCTCTACCTCAAATTTTTCAATATCATTACACATCAGTTACCTTTCTAATGCAGCAACAAAATACCTGAACGAAAGCAGCTAAGGAAGCATAGGTTAATGCTGGTTCTAATTCATGCATTAAGTCCATCACAGCAGAGAAATAATGGGGAAGGGGCATGACACAGCTGGTCCAATTGTATGCTTAGCCAGAAATAGAGAACATGGAATGCTGTAGCTCAGGTCATATTACCAATTTATGCCATCCCAGCACGTGAAATGAGGACACCTACATTTAGAGTGGATTCATTTGCCTCTATTAATCAAATCTAGATATTTGCAAGGAAATGCCCAGAGGTCAGTTTCTATGATATGTCTAAACTTCATCAAGACAATCCAGGGTGTTTACAATCTGCTACATCCACTGCTGGTACTCGCTCATTGGTAAATAAAGCTGTAATAGACTTGAAAAATCTATACCAGAAAACAGAAAACCTAGACAGCAACGTCTGGTGAAGAATCTTTTCAATGTCTATATTACTGAGAACGACAAAGAAAAATAGAAGCCACAATTACAGAGAAACTCACAGAAGTGCTCTGTGTCAGGTAGAAATTTTGACATATGTGGTTTAAAAAAGAAACTCATCTGTCCTCATACTATAAACATACTTGTGTTGAGGGGATGTTTACAACACAGCCTTAATTTACAGAAGAGAAAAAAATGTGATTTCCCAAAATTTCGCATGAGGTTATAGCTTTCTTCTTCAGTAACGAATGATGAATTTTAAGATTTAATATGTAAATTAGAGAAAAATATGAAAAATCTTCTCAGAGAACCAACACATCACTTTATCAAAGAATGGCAGAACCTTCATTTATGAGAATCGTGGAAAGGTGGAAACATTATAAATCACCAAAGAAAATGGGCAGTAAGAGTTACATGTTTCCTAGTACCTAACATTAATACAGCAACAGCATGCTGTATATTTTCTTCAAAGCTTGATAAATGGAGAATGGATAAGTGCCTAGAATTGTGTTGTGCTTCAAATATTTATGAAATGTGGAAATAAATCTGCACTGCATAATAACCAAGCTTTGGGAACCTGTACATAACTTGTTTGTCTACCTAGGAAATGTTTCTGGTAACTATAAATACACCCAGATTTGAGAACAAGCTTATTATAATGAATATAGTAAAGAAATATTTTAAAATGTCTCCAGATGATAAAACTTTACAATGAATGAGATAGGAGCTTTTGTATAGATTCAATTTTTCAGTTATATATCTTAGTTTGGTTATTACTAAAAACATATAGTGTAAACTAAATTTCTGAGTTCCCATAAGTACTTAGGAAAAAAGGGAAAAAGCTATCTAGTAAATAGAAAAATGTCATATTAGTCAGATTTTTTTCTTTTTTAAAAAGTATTTTAACTTAAGTAACATTTTTTTATTGATTCTAAATATCAACCATTTTTCCCTCCGTGGTCACCTCCTGCCCCCGCCCCTTTCCCATCTACCCCAGTTCCCATTGCTCCTCCTCCATCCCCATTCAGAAAGAAGCAGGTTTCCAATGGGCTTGCACAAAGCATGGCACGTCGAGTTGAGATAGGACCCAGTGATGAGGGAACCCACAAATACAGCTGACCTAAGCTCGGGGGAGTTCATGGACCCTGGACCAACAGTTAGGGAGCCTGCATTTGAGAATCCAAAAGAATACAAAATGTAAGTGTGGGATACAATCTATAACAAAATAGTTATAAATAAACATAAAACCAATGTCATCCTTTCCTTCTTCCACTCCCACCCCACTTCTCTTGCAATACTAGCAATGTTCATTGTCTATGTTTGTGGAGAATTTAGGTGCTTATAAATGTGGTAAATTGTATTTGTAAATCAAAATTACATCATGATGTAGAAACAGTATTAAATCCTAGATATCTTTAGAAACCAACAAATATGACTTTATTTCAAATTTTTCAGGGCTTTATTATTATATTTTGTAAAATTAATTTTATTTAATCAATCCTTTGTTACTCTGTTTTTATTTCCTTTTGATTAGTTTTTCTCATCACCAGCGTTCAACAATGTTTAGTTTTTTTCATCTTTGCATTTTGCATTAAGCGTGTAGTTTACACAAATAGGTAGGAAAGCTTCTGAATCTCCAGTGTCTCCTCGGTGATGTGATGGTGAACACTGCACACAATACGAATGTAAACTTTATGTGGTGATCAGGTAAGCACTTTCACATTTATTGTTCACAGAAGACAGGGAAGGAGAAAAAGAATCAGGTACAGAGCAGTAAAGTGAGGTTTGAACAAATTACTAAACTCCTCGAAGTTCCTCATTACTTTTAGTCTTCCTAATTACTTTTCTCAAAGTTTGTAGTCTTCTGTATTTTACATGTCTTGCTCGTTAACCCTAATGATATCCACCTGCTTTTGCCTGGTGTGGCCCGTGACTGAAGCACCATGGGAAGAATCTTGACAGGAAGTTAAAGAAGAGACAGCAGCAAATGAAAGGTCTGTTTCCTAGCCTCTGGACCCTTCTAAGTTGGGGAAATCTTGGAGAGACTGCTCAGCCACAACAACAAGCAATGTTGGAGGCAGAGATGACATGTGCCCAAGGATAGTATATTTTCCACTGGTGTCTGGACTTTGTCAACCTGGGTCTTCCATGCCTCATAACTGAGAGATGTTCATTCTCATGACATTCATGTCTGCCTGGATTTACTCCTTTATTTCTCCCTCACAATAAGACTTTCATGTTTTCCTGGGAGATTATTGTTATCATCCTGCATATAATCTTCACAGTGGCCTTATTAACTATGCCAAGACAGGAATCATTAGCTCACTGTTTAGGTTTTAGGGAATTAAACTCTAGAGTCACTAATAATCCATCATATTTTTTTTGTTTTACTTTATTGAAAATAGTTTTTTTTCTCATATATCTTACTTACAGTTTCTTCTTCCTCTACTTCCCCCAGTTCCTCCCCATACCTTCTTCCATCCTCATCCACTACCTTTCTGTCTCTCATTAGAAAACAAACAGGCTTGTAAGTGATAATGTGATAATAAAATATAAGAGAAAACAAAAGTTAACACTTTGTAATAGGACAAAACAAACAAACAGAAGGAAAGGATACCAAGAAAGGCACAAGAAATGAATACAGTAGCAGGGACAGACTTTTTAGGACACCCAAGAATCCAATTAAAACACTGAACTCGAAGCCAAAATCTATATACCAATGACCTATAAAGTAAAAGAAGAGAGAATATACATAAATAAAAATGAAAATAGAATACATATAAGTCTATGCTATATGTAATATATATATATATATCATAAAAATACATAAAAATTTAAAACACAACTACAATATTATGAGACAAGGTACCTCCAAAGGTACCATCGGGTGTGTTTTTTGTTGGTTGTCTACTGCTGGACATGCAACATAAAGGGGTAGGTTAGTTAATTTTTCCAGTAAGACTTATTTGAGAAAACTACATTTTCCTTTTTAAGTGGTTATAAGTTGGAGATTCCTTCTGGGTTGGAGATGGGAGCATGTGTGCACTTCTCTTTTCAGCGTTGAGACCCCATCTGGGTACAGACCAGAAAAGGCCCTGAGAGTGTCTTTCACTTTCAGACCCTTGTGATTTTGCTGTGTGTGCATATGCGTGTGTGTGTGTGTGTGTGTGTGTGTGTGTGTGTGTGTGTGTGTGTGCGTGGTCTTCCTTCCCCTCAGGCAATTACTCTCTTTCTGTTTCCTCTTTGGCAGAATTCCCTGAAGTCACTGGATAGTGACTTCCAATTCATGGCTGAATGTTGCAATAACTCTCCTTCTCCATGTATTAACTGCCTGTGGGTCTCTGTGTTCATTCCCTTCTGCTGCAGGGGGATGTTTCCCTGATGTTTGCTGAGCAAGGCACTGATCTATGAATAAAGCAGAATAAATTCATGACAAGTTACTTTATTGCTACTAATTTGAGTACTTCAGTAGTAATTTTTTTTTCACCCTAGGTCCCTGGGATATTTAGTTTCAGATTCTTCTTCAAGCAAGCAGTGTCAGGTATGGGTTATATCTTGTGGAGAGGACCCTAGCACTAATCAGATATCGGTTGGTTACTCCCTTAAACATTGTGTCACCATTGCATTAGCTTATCTTGCAGACATGACACCATTGTAGATCAAAGGTTTTTGTGGCTGAGATTCTGCTTATATTTCTCCTTGATTAATGTGCACAGTGCCTTCCATTACCAAAAGACACTAGCATGTCTACATGTACACACCAGCTCAAGTTCTCCATCTTCAAAGAGCTATGTAGGTGTTATCTTCAGTAATAAATACTTGTTATTAGTTTGTGGAGAGCAATCTATGGCATTGGTCACAGCCTAGATTGATTAGGCGTTTTGATGATTTCTTTTTGCCCAACAATTCAGTCGGATATAAGCCATTCCCAGTACTGGAAGCTTCATTTGGTGAAATGAGATGTCCAGCAGGGCATCTGTCTTCCCCATTATTTTCGTTATTAAATTTAGATCACGTCCATATGTGTATATGTTAGGTTTCCATATTACCACTTAAGTGGCCATTAATCTTCTCTACCCCACTTTCAACATCTAAGTATACTTTTCCATCTACTATATTATCTCAAGTGCCACTCTACTGGAAATCAAGAAATGATCTTGCCAATAAATTTTCCTCTACCTTTGTGTCTAGTTCTCTTCTTTCATAAAAATCAAGCAGGCTTGATATGTTTAATTTATACCTCTGAATACAATAGGATACTTTCTATAGCACATAACACATTTCTCTTTGTTAATTCTAACATTTATTGAAAGTTATCTCAGTGGTGTATGAAATTGTAGTAACTATTTGCCATGATTTTTTTTCTTAAAAATGTTTTTCATTCTTTAATATGGTATGTCTCACAATAAACATGCTATTTTTGGTAACAGATCTAAGTTATGTGCATTATTTGATGTAAGTCATATAGAATGTTGACTGGGAGACTCTTTTTTACTTCTTATATTGAAATGGATTACTCTGCTTACACAAAATAAAACAACCATTCACATCATTCATCAGCTTACATAGAATATTAAAAGTAGTTGATGATATTTTGCCTTTTAGATTATTAACAAATGATACACTATTGTAGATTATGACTTAACTACATGAAGGTGTGTTCAATTTGTTTCTGCTGCCCTTGTTAAAGGTGTAAAAAAGTATCACATTTGTTTATGATATTTGTTTGATTTTGAAAAGATGTGTTTTTATTTTACCTTGCCTGCCTAAGGTACCTGGTTGGTCTAATAAAAAGATAAACATTCAATAGCTAGGCAGAAGTGGGTCAGGTGCAGCTGCCAGGCAGAAAGAATAAAACAGAGAAATCTAGGCTTGAAAAAAAAAAGGAGGATTGAGAGACAACGGAGGAGGAGAGAAGAGGGAAACGTCCAGGGCCAGAGGCCAGTCACCCAGTCAGCCACAGAGTAAGAAGGAGAGAAAGACATAGAGAATGAAGAAATGTAAAAAGCATAGAGACAAAATATAGAAGAAGATAAACAAGATATTTAAATCAGGAAGGTTGGGTAGAAACAAGTTAAACTAAGGCCATGCCTTTTAATTGAATAAATTGACATGTATTTATATGGGAGTTGGTCATAACCTGCTCCCCCACAAAAAAGAGAAATAGCCAACTACAATACAAAAGTTATAAATGCATCCACAATAATCCAACAAACATATAGACATATTGGCAGTGCTTTCTGCATAGTGTACTCTTCTAAAAAAATAATAAAACGGAAGACTATGCTTTCCACACAAGATTCTATAACCTGCCAAACTGCGAGTTTGGGGGCATAATATTCCCATGGCATTTAAATGTCTCCATCACTGGTGAATAAAACAGTGATGGTCTAGTATATTTAATAATTAAGCAATACTCAACAAAGGGCTATTTGTTCTCATTTTATACATGAAGAAATCAGGGCATTGAAAGGTTAAAAACAGTGCCCCCTTATATCATACCTCTGTTATATGGGAGCTCTAAGAATTAAAATTGATGATCTCTGTTCAAACATGACAGGTTTGCCCTTTGCCAAACATCAAACATCAACTAAAGAGACTGCACTTTGAGCCCTGTACATTCTGTCTTGCTAATCTAGTGAAACCCACACACAACCAACACCAAAGTACTGTACTCGTCATCTATCAGTAATTCTGAGACAACTGCCTATTGTTTTTATTGTCACCATTTTCTTCTGTTGCTTAAAATATCATCAGTTAATCAAATCATTAATTTTTATGGATTTCCTCTATTTCCCTTTCCCCTGGTTTCCTTCCTAGTTTTTCTGAAAAGGTAAAACATCTCCCAGACTCATTTGCTTATAAATATTATTATTACCTATATATACTTTGTGCTCATTCTTACCCTGAATTAAAATGCAAACGTGTTCTGTAGAATATGAAATATTTCTGTAGAATAAAAATATCTCTCAAGCTTTGGTTTAAAAATACACTTCCAAGAAATTTGGCTTTTCCAGTGACCCAGATTTCTTCAAGCCACTTACTTTGCTGAGATGTGTACCACCTAATTGAAATAGTTTCATAACTACCCTTGATTTTCACATATTTAATGACACCACTGAAAGTGGTGCATCAGTCACTTAGCTAATATGCATTCTTTGAAGCCTACAGAAGCAGAGGGAATACCCTCTTTATCCTTCCACTGTGCTCTTCCCAGGCATGTATCATCATTATCCTTATTACCCAGTTGAATCAGTCTAATTTTAAGCTGGATAAATCATAAGCCAGGTGATTCTCAAAACTTCCCATGTTATTAAGTTACTTCATCCATAGATAGTACAGCAGAGAACTAAGGGGAATATTCCAGGTGACTCAAGTTTTTTTTTTTTTTAATCTCTGTAAAGGCTATCTAAGTATAAAAATTTCTTTGTTACATATATATTATTTTATTGAAAATACTTTTCTTTATATGATATATCTGATTATGTTTTCCCCTCCCTTTGCTTATAGTCTCACCCCAATTCCTCCCATCTGGATCCACCCCCTTTTTATCTTTCATTAGAAAACAAGCAGGCATCTAAAGGGACAGTAATAAAAAAAATCTGATAAGATAAAATAAAAACTAACACATCAGAATGGGACAAAACAAACATAGAGAAGGGAGAGAGATCAAGAAATGAAAACAAAAAACTGTTATAAACGCAGAGATCCACTTTTGACACAGCCAAGAAACCAATAAGAACACAAAACCAGAAGCTATAATATAATACATGAAGGAAAAATCCCTAACACAGTAGAATATTTCCATAAATAACTAGTATTTCATTGTACTTATCCAAGAAACACCTAAAGTAGTCCTTGTAAATGTGGAAATATTGAACTATGTTAGTTTCATTTGCAATTGATATTTCAACATTTGGTCACTTAAGTTTCAAGCCTTTTTACTGATGTAGTGTATGCTGTGGATGAACCCACAGTCTGATCACATCAGAAATGTCATGTATGGGGACACATGTTGAAGCCAGAGTTTCTATGTTGGCTCTCCTGAAAGACAGATCTGGGGAGGATGCCATTGCAGTAATAGGTTTTTTGAGAACTCCTTTGCGACAGTCCTCTCTTAGTTCAGTTTATCTTCCTTTCATTTTCCAGCTACAGGTTAGGTGTTTTGCTCTGCAACATTCTCTCATGATAATGTGCCACCACGGGATCAAATCGATGAGCCTAGATGATGACCATGATATACTACTTCTAAAATGATCAGCCAAGGAAACCTATTCTCTTTGTAAGGTATCTCTTTGATAGGTTTCTGGCATAATTTTGGAAAGTTGACTATATCCTAATTACACAAGAAAAATAGAACACATGTCTTGGGATAGAGGAAAGAAATACTAGACTCATTTCATGTTCTAGAATGGAGCATAATGTAAAGTCAAACCTAAACTCTTCTACTAGTTCATCAAAATTGTTTAATATATTGTGCATCATCTAAAACTATCAAAAGCAGAATATTGTTGTCAGTTTGTGGAAAGGAGGGGCAGAGTTAGCATCCTCAATTAATCACTCCAAACATGACTGAGAAGAGTCTCTATGGACTTAAGCTCTGTAGTATTGAGTAGTGAGGGAGACCTTGTCTGCTAACACCACTTGAGTCACTGGACTGATGTTGACATATCAGATCACGATCCTCCAAGATATTTAATTATAACAATTATTTATTGTAACAGCTGGACTGGCTTTATATTCCTCAAATAAATAAAACATTTGAAGTGATAACTTATGTCCATAGGATTTTGGCATTTTATAATCATTGTATACGTGGATTTACACTTACTATCTAATAACCCAAAAAAATAATTTATTTTATTTTTATCCCCATTCCTCCAAGAAACTACTAGAATTATTTTCATAATGAACAAATGGCTTCCTGGACACATGCCTTCACTTCGTTTGATCTCTACTTACCACACTTAACACACTGACAATGTCAATAATCCAGGAATTTGTTTCGGTGAGTTATAGATATATGTCAGCCTGTCTACAAGACCATGGTGAATTTGTCTTCACACTGCGCCCCATTCCTGGTATAATCTTTCTCAGAACAGGCTGAGGGGTGACTTCACTTCCCAGATTGTCACATCACCTGATACCAAGGCTGTCTTGAAAGGTAGAGACGTGAAAATGACCTGAATACACTGACGATTGTCTTTTGTTATCTCCACCAAAGCCATGTGGCAGTATTGTCTTTGCCTCCATGGAAATACCTCCAACATTTACCTCACTGTGTAAAGAAAACTAAGCTGCATTTCCCCAGCCTTTTCCTAAGAGGACAGTAGTCTTAAGATTGCACCACCCATTTTCTGTGACATAAGCAAGTTCTATGAGGGGGGGAAATAACTGTGTTTTGAGTTGTGTGATTTGCTGCAGGTCTCTGCCCTGGGCTTAGTGGTTTCTTTTCTGCCTCTCCTTTTCAGATAGAGGATCACATGCCAGCAATAATCCAATAGACAGTTCTCAACTTGAGAGTGCCAGGACATGGCAAGGCAGAGGATTCCTTATCTTAATTGTACAGTAACTTCAGATAAAGCCGTATGTTAGAAATTATCATATTACTGGAGAGCACTCTGGAAGGTTTTGGATGAACATCTCCATTCCTGATTATACCAGGATGCAAGCAGCGACCAGCTTTATGACTGAGGGCCAATGGTTTTTATTCTATGGAATAACACAGACAACAGAAACCTCTGTACCTGTGTCTTATTTCTGCTAATTGCTAGCTATGTGATCTGGAGTGAGTGACTTCATGACTTGCATTGGCTTACTTATTTATTAAACAGGAAGCAACAGCAACTGTGTCATTTGTTTCTGAGAACCAGAAGTGACAATTAGTGAAACCGAACAAAGTACCCAATGGATAATGGAATATAAGAGCAATAAAATTATAAACTATTTGATCAACATATATGAAGGATATCTATTAATAATTTAATATTTTCGCAACAATAGCAATGGTATCATTAAGAGGGATGCTAAGGATATTTTTATGAAATATTAAGAACTTTTTTGGGGAATTTAGCCTCAGCAAAGCAATTTAGACACATAAAAATGGATTTATGTTTTATGTAATAAAGTTAAGATTTTGATTTTTAATAACATGATTAGAGAGCACTTGAGCTATAGCATATAAACCTGCTTTATAATGGTAGAATTGTGAAAACAGAGACCTCTTTTCTCTAACACCAAGGCTGTCATTTCATGTGGATGAAAAGAAGCATAGGACGAATGCTCCACAGTTTCAATAGCAGATATAAAATGCCATAAGTACTTTAGTGTTCACTAACAATGAGAGATGCTTCTATGTAACATGGGAAACTATTCTGCAACATTAGAACAATGAGAAAAGGAAGGATCTGGCTGGAAAGATGGCTCTACAGGTAAATGTGCTTCCAACCTACCTGAAAACCTGAGTTCTATGTAGAGGAAGGATAGCAGGAATGTCTGCAAGATATTCTCTGGCTTCCACAGGCACTCTATACACAAGTGTATCCACACACATAGAGAAATAAATATGTCAATAAGTATATGCAATTTTATAAAAGTTAAATTTTAATAACATAAAATCTCTCTTCTAAAACATATTTATGTTGAAAATGCAGAGCAAGCATAGAAGCTGGAGAAGATACAGGTATATGGGGAATACCCAGATTGTGTAGGAATGGAGACAGAAAGATAGGGTGAAATGAAAGGGAAAGAGAAAAATTAGGCAGGAGAAAAGGGAAAGGAGAGAAAAACAAAATGACTTTTAGTTTATTCCTCCTGTAAAACTCTAAAAATGAATTATTTATATTTAAAATTTTCATACTTTCAATTTTCTCAAGAGCTCCAAATTTATCATTGGTCCTAAATTTATATTTTGTCAAGTCAAAACTTTGGTGATTAGGAAAATTATACAGAAAAAAAAAAGTCCTGTCATCTAACTTTTCAGATCAGCCAAACACCAGTTTGCTCTTTACCTTATATCATATAACCTCATTTCTTTATCACATTGACCATGGCAGATAGTCAGTTTTAATTCCTCTTTGGGTTTGGTATTTCCAGCTCTGCAAGTTCTCAAATGGGAGATCATCATACTTTATCACTATATTTTAATCCATACTTTAATCTCTGTATGTCTTCTCTTCTGCCTCTTTTCCCCAGATCTGAAGTCATGACTCATGTTCCATCCAAAGACAAGCAGTCTCATGAAAACTGACTCGTGTTACTAACAGTTTAGTCAGCTTTGGGGAAATGCCATTAGCTCAGTGTATTGACTTATGACAATTGTCATTCAGATAAGTATCAAGAAAAGAACTGAATGAACATGCTTAAATAATTACTTTTACCAATTTCATTTATTCATATGTTTTCATAGAAAGCAGGCCCACATTTTACAATCCAGCATAAAAACAAAAAACTAGAAATGTTTCTTAATAGGAGTAAAGCTTCTTTCTGCACAAGTCCTTAAAACTATTTGACTCATGTACCTAAGTAACATGGGAAATAAAAAACTAAGCAATCACTCTTTTAAATTAGATGAGATTCTCAACACTGATCTGGAAAGAGAGTAAACAAAGCTAAAGAGGTGATATAGAGTCATCACTGTCACTTTAAAAGTTTTGCATATTGACAGGCATCTGCTTCTTTATGGATACAAAATGATACTTATCTCAAGGTCACTAGTTATATAAGGATGAGCTAGAATGCAAAAGCAAGAGCTTGACAGTCACCCTACTTCTCCGAGCCATCAGATAGCCTGGATTTCACTCTTGGCTCTTCTTTGAGGTCAGAAAGCAGAAAACACAATAGTTGTCACCTGTAGGTGTATATATGTATGTAAGTATGTATGTGTGCATACATACATATATGCAAACATACACATATATGAAACAATTTATATTTAATGTGAATATTAAATGAACTAGGCAAATACATTAAAAATTACCGAATAATGAGATTATCTAGACTTAAAAACAATTTTAAATTGACATTTAGCTGAGACCTCTAATTAGAACTAGCTTTTATGAAACAATATGATATGTTTCATTATCAAAATCCTTGTCAAAATTGTTATACTCAGTGAAAGTTGTGAGTGTCTTTGAATGGCTGTCTTCTTGTAGATGCAATGCTTGGGGTCCCTCCCTGGCACATCTGTAAGGTAAAGATAGGCAGTCTGGAAAAGACAAAATGTATAAGTGGATAAATATTATCTTTCTTCACTAATATTCTTTTGGTGTGAGTTTAACATTATAGCATCTGTCTGCCTGTTCTAAGACAAACTGTAGTGGTGTATTTAATGAGGATCTCAAGCTAGAACAGCCAACGTGATCATGCTTTTGCCATATCCCAAAACTTTCTGCCAGCTCGTCTGTAGCAGGTGGTAGACTAACAGACACATTTCTCTAACTGAAAGCAATTCCAGGTGTCACACCTCAGAAATCATCCTTTCTTCCTTTCCTCTTCTACAAAGTAATGAAGAGAAGGAGAGGGAGGCAATGAGAGACAGACAGAAAAAAGAGAAAAGGCATTTTACTGAGACCAGAGTTCTTTATGGACTGGTTTTCAGGGGGGAAAAAAAGAAAAGAAAGAAAGAAAGGAAGAAAAAAATAAGAAAGAAAGAAAGAAAGAAAGAAAAATAATAACTTTCTTATACATTTAATTCATGAAATATGGATTATAATGCCTCTTTAGATAGTGATGTCTTATCATGAATGTTGTTTTGACAGTGAATTCCAGGAACAGACAGGATTCTAGTATTGCTGTTACATCATATGTAAGTGATCCAATTTTTAAGCATAACACATGAAATGGATAAAGAAACGAAAACATAAAGCATTAAAGTTAACTAAGAAGTAAGAAATTATCATTTGTGTTTTCAAATATTGAATTTGGAAAATAGTTCAAAGCCATATTATCAACATGTTTGAAGAACTGGAAGCAGGGTTTTAAATAATATGGTAAGAGTAAATATTTACATTCAGATTGATGAATCTCAAGAAAGATATAGATCAAACAAACACACATTAAAATTCTGGAGTAAAAATTTTATACAATGAAATGAAAAGTTACTAAATAAGTCATAATAGTCATAAAATGAAAATTTAACAAATTTGAAGACAGTTCAGCAGAAATGATCCATTTTGAAGATGAGAATAAAAAGATATTGAAATAGGGTGATGAAAAATCCTTGAGTTTTGTGGAAAAAAAAAACTTCCAGTATAGCAATATGTGTGTAATTAAAAGGAAAAGAGAATGAAAAGTAAAATGAACCATGTAAACTGTCTTAAAAATAATACAGCAATTCAAAACTTGAAGGCTAATGTGTGAAGTTTATAAAAAAAGTCAATACAGAAAGCATTCATATTGAATATATCACATTGATTCATATGGATCATATCATATTACAAAACTGTATGCCTGAAACACACACACACACACATACACACACACACACACACACACACACACACACACACACACACAGTAGATGCCACCTGCTTGTTTCCAGATTCCTAGACCTGAAATAATCACAGAGGAAACTGTTCTAATTAAAACACTGCTTGGCCAATCACTTAGGCATATAGCTAGCTAGCTAGCTCATATCTTAAATTAAGCAATCTCTATTAATCTGTGTATAGTCACATGGCTATAGCCTATCAGTAAGCTTCTGTCCAGCATAACTGTCTCTAAGGTGGCTACATCACAACTCTATGACTCGGTCTACTCTCTCCTCCTCTATCTGCTTAGATTCTTTCCTTACCTTATTATGATCTGAAATATGGCCAAAGTAGAATATTTATTAACCAATGCTATTCAGAGCATACAGAAGAGAATCCCACAACACCTCCCCTTTTCTGTCTAAATAAAAAAGAAAATTTTAACTTTAACATAGTAAAATTACATATAGCAAAAACAGTTATCAAGCAAAAATTATAGTTACAATATTTGTTTCTATTTTATCTTTTATCATAACTAAGGAAAACTATGTTTATGACTATATAAGACTTCAGAAGAATATATTACCTAAGTAAACAGGAAGTGAATTGCAAGGAACTTCCAAAACTCTAAAATTGACAGATACATTACACTGCCTAGACAGTCACCAAAAGCTTTGTTGTATCATTGCAGCATCCATCTTCAGCCTACAGGTTCATAGTTCTGGCAGACTTTTCCATGGAGCAGAAAATTTCAAAGACAGTACTACTTTGGCTATTTGTTCTGTGTCCTGAAGAATGTCTGGCATACTCTTTCATGAAGCAGTGACCCCAAATTATCATCTCACCTTTAAACAAGTTCAGCAGTCATTTTTATGTAGTTCCTACATGTCCAGTTCACACAGCATAACATTAAGCACTCCAGGGAAGAGCAGTTTCTTGCCCAGATGGCTAGAAAACTCCATAAAGAGCCTCTTTGATTCCCATCGTCCTTTTAGAGTAATTGGTACTTCCAGGAGAAGATGTGTCTCATTGTCATGAAAAGTCCTAAATTCTTAAAATGTTTTAAATGCCATATTCTGAAGGTCTTTGAAAGGTTTGAAGAACACCTACCTATCCATCTGAAATATGTCTCTGTACATCTAGAAAACCTAACTAGTTAACTGGAACGAATGATAAACAAACCTAACTAACTTGACTACAAGTTTGATTATTATAGATGACTACCTATTAACCTGTATTTCTTAATTTTATATTACATTTTTAAATGAGCTGTACGAGCAAAATACCTTAATCAAGAGCAACATATACATATAATAAAATGGACCTTAAATTTGTATCAATAGACCAAAATCAATACAAATGCAAAGTATTTATCTCTACAGTTAAATTTAAACAAACATTTATAAACAATATTTGGGAATTTGTACACAGTGTTCTGAAACTGCAGATTGTTTTTTGTTGGATGAAGTAATTTTAGGTGTTTAAGACAATATTTCTGGGGTCAGGGTGTCTTATTATTTCAAACCACATTAGCCTGGAAGGAATCTACAGGTTCTCATGTTTGGTAGAAACAAAAGCAGAGCTTCTTTCCCAAAGCAACAAATCCTTAGACCCAAATTTTGAAGTCAAGATACCTTTAAAATATATATGCTAATTTAGCTTAGCAGCCTGTACAAGGAAATGTCTCTCTGTACTTTGCTCAATCACTGTCAAAAAATTTCAATAAAAACACATTAATATACATAATCCAGACCCTCTATGTATATTCCATCTTTATGTGATTTATTTTTCTTCTATTACTTTTTCTACAAGTTTAATATTTTATTATCATTACTCCTTAATCTATGATTGTCTGTACATGTATATCATAACTGTCTATAGTATTTTCCCCCTCTCTCAAACCTATGTTCATTTATCCAACACTGTGACTGATTTAGAGGTTCTTTTTCCATCTAAATTTGTCTTTATTGCATGCATATCTATTATTAATTTTGACCAGGAGTGCTTTTTTTAATGCTAAGTAGGCATGGCTAGGACCCACTCCATGATCCTGCCTGTTGGCTCTGCTCAGTCCAACATGGTGGATGCATGTTTGCTGCCTCTGAGAATTGTGAATGCTTCCCCAGCTCCATGGTTGCAGCAGGTCAATATCACTATTAAGCAACTAATAACATGCTGCTCACAAACCGCATTTAAGTGCTATGCCTCCTGAAAGAGAGTTCATGGTGGCAGTTTAAACCAGAAAGCTGCCATTTCTAAACCATGTGGTTTTTTTATTTGTTTGTTTGCTTGTTTTTGCTGCTTATCTTAAAAGAGCTATTGTACTCCTGCTTGCCACCAGGAAACAGAGCTCATCCCAAAAAGAAAAAAAATGCAGCTAAATTTTTTTGTTTGTTTGTTTTTTGTGTTTCTATATTTTATTTCAAGTTCTCCCAGGTTTTATGTGGATTTAGCTGGCACACATTGGCTTGCCAATCTGTTGGTGGAGGCTGCTTCTTTGTTCCCAACCACCTAGACCCAAAATAATCATACATAAACTATATTAATTAAAACATTGTTTAACCAATCACTTAAGTGTATTGTTAGCTAGCTCTTATATCTTAAATTAACTCATTTATATTATTTTATATTTTACCATGAGGCTTATAGTTTACTGGTAAAGTTCCAGGCATCTGTCTCCTGCAGTGGCTACATGGCTTTTCTCTGATTCGACCTACTGTCTCCTCCTCTATCTGCCTGGAATTTCTGCCTTGCCCTATTCTGTTCTGCAATAGGCCCAAAGAAGATTCTATATTAACCAATGCTAATCATAGCATAAGGAAGGGAATTGAATCTCTGCCAATACACACACAAACACACTACTAAATACAAAGGGGAAAAATTAAATTATACACACAGGGAAACTCCAATGTATTTAGAAATAATAATGTTTTATCTGCAAAAGAGAGTAAAGTACATACAACTGTGGTGGAATGATGAAGTGCATAGACTGAGAGATACAAATAGTTCTTGAGAACACCATTTCCAGTGTCTGTTTTCTTTCAAAAGGTTAGATAAAACATAGTGTTATCTAAGTAAATAAAGATGAGGAAAATATGTTGATTTGAGACATAACTTGAAAAAGATGATAAAAGAAACAAAAAATGAACCCTAGAAAATAATTCAAATTTATAAACAAAGAAATGTAAATGAATGTGAAAATATTTCCTCCTTTGCTGTTTTCTTTAAAAAGTAAAATAGTGTATAATGTTATTAAATAACAATTACAGTACTGCTTTAGTGCTATATGAGGAACCTTTCACATTTACTTTTACATGAATCCAATATTACAAATTATGCAGCTTGAATAAGATCATATGGAAGTAAAGATTTTAAAAATACTTATTATAAATTAGTATAAATATTAAGAAGATTATGGTCAGTTAGGATAATATAATTTAGAGCAAATTTTGAAAAAGTTTAAAAAGTTAAATAAATAAAAATGGTATGAGATCAATTTGAAAAATCAAAAATAGGGAACATGTAAATGGACAAAAAACATAGCAAGTAAGTACAATTAAAGATTCTATTAAACTTGAGTGGTCTAACTATCCTTTTGAAAGTGTCTAAATTGTTTGATCAGAGTTAACACTATATTATCCAGATAGGTGAGGTGAACTATACCAGTAACTTTAACAGCCAAGAAGCAAGGACAGAAAGAACAAAAATTCAATGCCAACCTAGTACCCATAGTGAGAAATGCCACTGGAAAAAAAATATTACTCAGATATATGCCCTTCTACTTATACACAATTTTTTATTTCTTTTACCTTTGTTAAAAATAATCTAATTTTACATACCAGTCCTTGTTCCCTTTCACTCCCATTCTCTTTATTTTTTATGTTTTATTATTTTTATTGAGCTATACATTTTTCTCTGCTCTTCTCCCTTCCTCTCCAGTTCTCTTCAACCCTCTCCCATCGTACCCATATTTCCAATTTACTCAGGAGATTTTGCCTTTTTCTACTTCCCATGTAGATTAGATCCATGTATGTCTCTCTTAGGAGCTTCATTGTTGTCTGGGTTCTCTGGGATTGTGATTTGTGGGCTGATTTTCCTTGCTTGTTTAAAAACCACTTATTAGTGAGTGCATATGATAATTGTATTTCTGGGTCTGGATTACCTCACTCAATATGATGCTTTCTAGCTCCATCCATTTGCCTGAAAATTTCAAGATGTCATTTTTTTCTGCCGTGTAAATGTACCACATTTTCCCCATCCATTCATTAGTTGAGGATCATATAGGTTGTTTCCAGGTTCTGGCTATGAAAAACGATGATGCTATGAACATAGTTGAGCACATGTCTCGAGAAAGAAATCAGAGAAACATCACCTTTCACAAGAGCCACAAATAACACAAAATATCTCAGAGTAACCCTAACCAATCAGGTGGAAGTCTTACTTATATAACAAGAACTTTAAATCTTTGAAGAAAGAAAATGAAGAAGACACCAGAAATTTAGAAAAATTTCCCATGTGATGTAGGTGGGTCTTCTTTCTATGTGTTGCTTTCATTCGTTAATTAATAAAGAAAACTGCTTGGCCTGATAGATCAGAACATAGGTGGGTGGAATAGACAGAACAGAATGCTGGGAAGAAGGGAAGTGAGTCAGATGCCATAGCTCTCCTCTACGAGATGGACGCAGGTTAGAATCTTCCTGGTAAGCCACCACCTCACGGTGCTACACAGATTATGAAAAATGGGTTAATCAAGATGTGAGAATTAGTCATTAAGAGACTGGAACTAATGGGCCAGTCAGTGTTTAAAGGAATACAATTTGTGTGTTGTTATTTCAGGGCATAAGCTAGCCAGGCAGCTGGGAGCCAGGCTGCAGCCCGCTGCTCCTATCACTACACCCATGCTTTTGGGTAGGGAGAATTAAAAGTAAAATTGGCAATCTTACCAAAATCAATCTACAGATTCAATGCAATGCTTATAAAAATCCCAACAAAATTTTTCACAGATCTTGAGAGAATGGTATTCAGCTTCATATGGAAAAGCAAAAAACCCAGGATAGCCCAAACAATCCAGTAAAATAAAATAACATCTGTAGGCATCACAATCCCTGACTACAGAGCTACAGTACTGAAAAGAGCCTGGTATTGGCATAAGAACAGACAGGAGGACCAATGGAACCAAATCAAAGACCAGGAATTTAATCCACACCCCTACGAACACCTCCCATCCTCTTGCTCCCCTTATGTTCTCCCTACCCCTCCTCCCCATATACTCTTCAAAGAGGGTAAGACCTCCTATTGAGACTCAGAAAAGTCTGTCACATCATTTGAGGCATAAACAAGGCTCTCACCAAGAGCATGGGCTCCAAAGAGCCAGTTCATGCACTAGGGATAAATACTGGTTCCACTGCAAAAGCCCTACAAACTGCCCAAGTCACACAATTGTCACACACATTCTGAGGGCTTTGTTCAGTCTTATGCCGGTTCCCCAGCTATCAGTCTTGAGTCAATGAGCTCCCACTTTTTTGGGTCAGTTGTTTCTGTGGGTTTCTCAACCATGGTCTTAGCCCCTTTGCTCATATTATCGATCCTCTCTCTATATGACTGGACTGCAGGAGTTTGGCCCACTGCTTAGGCTGTGGATCTCTATATCTGCTTCCATAAATTACTGGATGAAGGTTCTATAGCAATTAGGGTAGTCATCAATCTGACTACAGAGGAAGCACAGTTAAGGTACCTTCTCCACTATTGCTTAGGGTCTTAGCTGGGGTAACCCTTGTAGATTACTGGGAATTTCTAGCGAGAAATGCCTGGTTTCTTGCTAACACCATAATGGAGCCCTCTGTCAAGCTATCCCTTTCCTTGCTCTCCCTTCTCTGTCCTTCACCAACTTTCGCAATTCCTCATATTTTCTTCTTTCCTTACCTTCACCTCTTCCCATTCCCTATCACCCTCTCTCTCCCTCCATATTGACAATTTACTCTGGAGATCTTGTCTAATTCCCCTTTCCAGGGGGTGGGAGGGGAATCCATATATGTCTCTGTTAGCATTCTCCTTGTTTCCTGTCTTCTCTGTGGTTTGTGGACTGAAGGCTACTTTCTGAATATAACATCAGTAGCACAGACACTGAGATCAGCAAGACAAAACGACAGCTTACAGAATAGGAGAAAATCGTTACCAACCCCACATCTGATGGAGGGCTAAACTCAAAAATATACAAAAAATGCAAGAAAATAGATATCAAAATATCAAATACTCCAATTCAAAAATCAAGTATAGGGGCTGGAGAGATGGCTCAGAGGTTAAGAGCATTGCCTGCTCTTCCAAAGGTCCTGAGTTCAATTCCTGGAAACCACATGGTGGCTCACAACCATCTGTAGTGGGGTCTGGTGCCCTCTTCTGGCCTGCAGGTATAAACACACAGACAGAATGTTGTATACATAATAGATAGATAGATAGATAGATAGATAGATAGATAGATAAATATTTTTTAAAAATCGAGTATAGTCCTAAACAAAGAATTCTCAACAGAGGCATCTCAAATTGCCAAAAGGCACTTAAGGAATTGCTCAAAATAGTTTGTCATCAGGGAAATCCAAATCAAAACAACTCTGAGATAGATACCATCTTACCATTTTATACTTGTAATGGCTAAGATTAAAAAAGAAGAAAAAAACACTAATGAAGGCTTATGCTGTAGAGGATGTGGAGTAAGGGGAACACTCCTCTGTTGCTGGTGGGAGTGCATATTTGTACACACACTTTGGAAATCAGTATGTCAGTTTTAGAGAAAATTGAGAATCAATCTACCTCAAGACCCAGAAATACCAATCTTGGGCATATACCCAAACTACACAGGAAAGGCATGCTGGCTCACATACATGTATATGGTTTGGAGAGAGAGCTCAGAATAAAGATCACTTATGGTTTTAACAGAGGAGCGGAGTTTGGCTCCCAGCTCCACAACAAACACTTTGGAACTATTTTACTTGCAGCTTCAGTGGGTCTAACACCAATTCTGACCTCCTCAGACAGACACATACATACACACAAACATAAACATACACACACAACTCACACCAAGGGACATACACATACATATAAATAAAAAAATAGAATAAAATTTTAAATATGTTCATGCCAGTTGATACTTTGGGAAGATATGTCAATTTTAAAAAATGTCTGTAAACATAATAACACCGCTCATTTATCATGAATTACTAATGGCCAAAAAAACAACGCAACTAGTATAGAAAAACATTTGGTAGTGACAGTGTCAAATGTAAACACAGCTCATGTGCTAGTAACTCCAGCCTTAAGTTTATCCAAAGGAAATGCTAATATGTATACACAGAGACAGTAATGCAGTGTAGTGTGTATTGCAGGGACATTTAGAGTAGCAAAAAGCGAGTAAGTGGAAGGAAATCACCTTAAGAGTATAGACACAACATGGTACATCTATGACTCAAAATAGTAAGTAACAGAAAGGAGTTATCAATGTTTTCTATCATGAATGGGTCTCAAAATCATTACACTAATTGACAGAACCATATGCAAAATACTCTGTTACCTAAGTGCTACCTGAGAATACAGTTTATCTTAAGTGTCCATAAAACACTAATTTATAGATGTAAAACACAACAGTGGCACCTCCTACCTGGAGGAAGGATTGAACAACAACAAAACTATAGGAGCATTAGGGGTGATTGGTGTCTTTAAAACTGCATAATGGCAATAATGTCTGTAGAACTCCACTATTCATTAAAAGTAAATTTTGAATAGCTACACGATAGCTTTATTACATCTTGCTAAAGTATATAGAATATTTGTATAAAATAAAAGTTAATGCATGCTAAAGTTAAAATAATTTATTAGAAAATAAAATGGAAAAACAAATATAAAAAAGACTGTGTAGTTTTTCCTCAAATATTATCCAGATGTAAAATAAAAATCAGAGTCATTTCTAGTGTCATATGAGTTGATCCCCAACTACTAAAGAGTTGAATGATCATCTTGGGGAACAGTATAATAATTGGGAACTCAGTCAATCTGCTTAAGACTATGCACTCAACACCCATTAAAATAAAGCCTCGTTATGATGAGAAAAGGACATGTTACCTAGTCAAGCATAACCTCTGTTGAAGTTCAAGTACGGTACTTTCTGCTCAAATTTACATTGAAAAGTGTTTGTCACAGAATTGGGATATGAGGCTTCAAGAGAATTAACTTTCTTCTTTTGAGACTGAGTTAGCTTCCACACATAGAAGACGGCATAAAGCATTAGGATTCCATTATTCCCTCTTTTCTTATACTCACTCTCCCTTCTTTGCTTTCATTATACATTCAGCTGTACACAGTCACCACTAGACATCAAAGCAGAGGAAACCTACCTAATCTTGAGAAAAAAATAATATAAAATAACAAACTTAGCACCTTATGAGAACTCCTCATTCCAAATCTCCTGTGTTTGCCACACAAGTTTAAATATTCACTCCAACCAAGCTCCATTTTTCTAACCAGTCTATTAATGCTTATTTAAATTTAAAATGTTAGAGGCATGATTCATCATGCTAATAGTCTTCATAATCGAATAATTCAATGCATATTCCCAAGGAGGGCTGCAATTCAAAGTGTTACATTATTAGAAGTGTCAACATGTCTCCATGGGTGGAGAAGCACAGCAAAACAATCTCAAACCATAACAGGAATTACAGTCATCAGTATTTGTTAAAGTCATATATCTACTTGGCTGGAAAGACCTATGTAGTATGACAATCATTAGCCCTTGCCACGGGGAATACAAGTAAAAGTATGCTTCCCAACACAGGTGATAGTATAAAAGCTTCTGTCATGTTTACTACTCTAATTCAGCAGGTCAATGCTCCTTCACAGCAAGTTGGCCCTTGCTTTTAAGTGGCCATGATAGCTACTATAATGACATTTCATGCTGCAAAAGAAGGAAACAGACATTCATCATGAACCTGATAACCATGTTTTGGAGGCGATTCCACAAGCATTAGCTCACCTAATCTAAAGAACAAACCTGAGCTAGATATTGAGGTTGCCTTTTTATATGGAGAGAAAATGAGACTGGGAAGTTAACTAAATTCAACTTCTCCCAGCAGTTTGTTGTATGGCTCAAATAGAAGCCGCAGGCTTCAGAGCAGAAACCTTATCTAAAACTCTGAAGAATACAATCAAATTCACTGTGCCTGTTAGCTGAGATATGAATGGCAAAGATATAATTAGTAAATGTGCACGTATCCCATTGCCTCTTCTAATGGAGCCCACCTCTACCATTTTGTTAGAGCTGCCCACTCATTCTGAGATTGACCTTGCTATACCAAAGGACTATACAGTGCCCTTCTCCTTGTCAGATTACAATCTGCTCCTTCTAATTGATGTCCAAACTGACTTCTTTCTCTCTAAGACAGAGGAATTTGGCGTCACAGGAAGGACTCAATCATGCACTGGCTGTAACAATAAAGGAAAAATTCTTTAAATAATTAAGTGCAATGTGCAATCATCCTAAAGTGCACTAGAGCGGAGGCATGTGTCACAATACGGAGATGGCTTTGACCCGGCCCTCATTTTCCTCACATCCATTTCCTTTAGAGAACAGCAGAATATAGGGGAGGACTTTCTTTTTTCTCCTGACAAAAGACGTGTCATATCCCTATGAAAGAATCTGCCAGAGTCCACTTAGCCTTGACACATGTTGAATGGATGCTGTGAAGTCAGAAAGGGCTACAGGATTCCTGGAATGAAATAAGCCAATATTATATGCTCTTTGTGAGTAGAGAGGAAAAAAAAAAGGCATCCCCTCTTTTCTCTGATTTCCTGTATCTCCTCAAATTATTTTATATTCATTGGTTCTCACATATATAAAATAGCATAGGAGAGTAAGACAAGAACATTGCGGAGTCCGTAAGGCTTCCTTTCTATGTGATATACTCTTTTGAAGTCCAGAGAGCACAAAACAAGGGGCAGATTTATAAAAAGGAGATAGAGTTATTTTCCCTTCCAGGTAGAACTAACTGCTTGTTAAAGAGCAAATCATTCCTTTCTGTTTAGCGAGATTGCTGTCTCTCTATTGCTCACTAAATCATGGAAATTGAACTTTCTTCCTGCAGATACAATTCTTCTTTGCAGTCAATATGCAGTCAATATGTTAATACAGTCAAGCCCCAGCTTCCTCCTCCCGCTCTGCTCAAAGTCCCATTAATAAAGACAATGGCAGTGGCATTTGACATTTATAGAGCCTACAGGATTCTAAGAAGCTTTCTCCAATCACTCTGAATAGGGTTCTGATGAGCCGCAGCCACTTAAGAGGCAGGAAGAGAATAAGTGTGAGCACAAGGTTAAAAGGAAAAAGATTCTACCCAAGGCTAGGTAGCCCTGCTCCATCTTAAAAACTTCAAAATATTATCTACATTCCTGTTGAAGAAAATAGGGCTTTTATCTTTATAAATTCAAAGCATTTCATCAGAAGCCATTGACATGGAGCTGACCAACTGAAGTATGGTGTTTGAAAGGGAAAAGGAAAAAAAAAAGAAAAACACTTTGGAGGGATTTTTTTTAGATGATTAGTTATGACCTACCTGGTTTGCTAACAACTGTAAGAACAAAGACACAGTGAAAACTCAAGCTATAATGCTATTTGGAATGCACCCTACTCCATATTACAAGGAGTTGACTAGGATCAGAAATGTATTTGAACTAGAAGAATGTCAACACAGCAGATAAATACCATCTTACCCACGTTGCAACTTAAGGATGTTCAAGAAAATTTAAACGCTTGCATTTAAACTCTCTTTCACTAAAAAATGCAATATGAACAGAAGAATGAAAACCCTTACAAAGACAGTGTCATGACATGATATTATCTTCAAAAAAAAAGCATTTAAAATTTGATTTAGGGTTTGAAGACATGGCTCAGCAATTAAGCGTATTTACTGTTTTCTCTGAAGACCTAAGTTAGGCTACCAACAATCATATGAGGGTTTCTCACAGCAACCTCTAACTCAAGTTCCAAGGTGTTTAACATCCTCTTTTGGCCTCTATGTGTCCTGTAATCACATAAGTACATCCACACATATTCACCAACATATAATTAAAATTAGTAAAATCAATTTAAAATTTTGATTTTACTAAAATTAATGCAACATCTTCATATACCTTGCTAACTCAGAGACAATATACTAATCCCACATTATGAATTATGCGTCCATCAAATTTAATAACTCTTGACTTACAATATCATAAGCAAGCTCTTATCTATGCACCACAACAGTTTCACACATAATAGAAGTATTTCACAGATAGCACAATATGGGTATTTAGTGAAATACATTTAGAACTCTGATTGTTGCAACTGTAGGCTAAAATGAATTCAAGGCTAATAAGTGAATTTTATTTGATTTTTGTATTTAGTTTTATTTTATGTCAATTATTGTTTGTCAGTATGTGCATGGCATATGTTGCCAGTCATCCAAGGTTCCAGAAGAGAGCAATGGATCTCCTGGAACTTGAGTTACAGATGGTTGCAAGCCACCATGCAGCTGTTGGAAATGGAAACCTGGGTCATTTGCAAGAGCAACAAGTTCTCTTAACTGCTGGACTAACTCTCCAGGCTATTTTTCATCTTAGATTGCAAACCGTGGGCTATGCTAATTTATATTCTCTCAATAAGGCAAAGACCTGCTGTGCCGAGGGAGTATCATAAGCAGTTCTGAGATAAATACCATCATCCATTATTTTATACATCTGTGAAGTTCAAGTCCCCTGGAAGAACATAGTCTAAGCAGAGTTTCTGAAAGGAAAGATAAAGTTTCTCATGGGCCCAGGAGTAAAGCCAAGAATTTTCCCATTCATCTTTATGCAAAGCCACACAATATCTCTGAGGTTAACTAAGAGCTAGTATAGTGAGAATGCTCCAGTAAAGGATTCTTTTAAACTGGAAAAATAAACCACTCCTTTTTTGTCTATTTTCATTGCTGGAACTATGAGGAATGTTGTACCTAAACATACTTAGATATCAAAATATTAATTGTCCTAGTTTTAAATTGTGAACTCTGTAAGTTTCAATGCAGCATATCTGTTACTGAGTAAAATGGTTTCTAAAGGACTGAGTTAGGTGAGATACATCACCTTGGTGATGAAGAGGTGTGACCTTTGTAGGAAAGATGTATTAGTGCTCGTTTAACAGAAAAGAGCATTTCTGCCCTTTGCAGAAAAAAATTATTAGAGTCTTCTCTGAAGATGTAAATCTATCAATATAACAGACTCATAAATGGTGTTCTTTGATCAATATTTCCAAAACAGTACCTAAGATTAAAATTGAGAAAATACTAGCTTAAACAGAGTAGTATGTATCCATTTGCTTATTTTTGTATTCATGAACAAATATTTCCTAAGAAATGGTTGCAAAACAGAGCATATGTGTGTGTGTTCATGCATATATATATATATATATATATATATATATATATATATATATATAATATTTTTCTTGGTTTGACTATTTTAGTTATATGATTTAAATTACCTCTCTAGCCTACTGACAATAACTGAATTAACATGTGACCTATATAACTAGAATGTAAAACTATTTAAATGCTTTCTTGAGTTCTACAAAGATTTTTCTCGTTTGTTGACATTAAAGTTATTTCAAAGTCTTGAGCCTAAAAGGACCAAATGTTTGCTGTATTTTAGGGATGACACACAAATCTAATATAAAACTTTGCCTTGTAGTTTAGTACCGTATTTACATTTTCAACTTAATCTAAAAATTGAGAGATTTATGGATTTGATCATTAAAACCATTTCAGAATAATTTCATACAAATTTTTATTGCTAAATTTTATACTAAAAACCTAATAGAAAAAACAGAATGTCATGGATTGCCACATGCCTTTAATCTCAGCCTTCAGGAGACAGATCTCTGAGTTCAGGTCTGTCTGAAATACAGAGCAAGTTGCAGAATACTTCAGAGCTACACAGAGAAACCCCCTCTCAAAAACAAAAACAGCAACAACAAAATCATAGTAAAAGTTGATTTTTTTTTTTATGTTTCTACCATTGTGACAGTGTTTGGTACAGATCAAGCTGTTTGTATTTAACACAATTTTATTGCTCCATTTGGAAAATAAATAGCTCGGACTAGACAATTGGTCTCCAAATGCGTTTTAAAATATTAATAAATGTTTTAAGAAGACAAAGCTCAGAGTTTGCAAACAGTGCAGATGGAAACCACCGAACTCAGCAGGAGAGCAAGATGTGTAAACCAGGTTAGGTATGAGACCTGGAGAAGTTGTGGGCAGTGGAGAGTTAGGCAGATTTACCAACTGGGTCAAATCACAAAATGTCAGGCTGGGCTGGACCTGCAGGTTAGATATGGTATGCTCAGGATAAAATCTTGTGGATGCTATGCTGCCAAGCAGAGTGTACAACACACCCTATTGGCACTCATAACTTGGTACTAAGCAACAACTGTCTAATTGGACTGAAGGCCCACTTAATAGTATGTAAACTATTCCCAGAACTCTAAACCCAACTACTGACTATTAATGTTATGGGTCTTACAGAAGAAGCTACTCCTGCAACCTTTCTTAGCCAGTGTAACTCATAATTGCATTCTAAACCCTTATCCTTCCTTGTACTCTGAGATATGTGCAGCTCTCATTTCTCACCAGAGAAGATTCTTTTTGCAGTACATGGTGAGCATTACAGAAAGCCACAACTGGTCAAAATACAAACAGCTGACTATGGGCTGCCTAGCCCCAATTGCTACATATAACACACAACCTGTATAACTAAAACTGAGGATATAGCACATAGTGGAGGAAGATTGTAAGAGCCAGAGGACCAAGATTTCTGACTGTATCTTTTATGTATGACAGGAAGTCTGCATTCATATTATCTCAACAATATAGCAAACAAAACAAGAACTGAACAGTGACAACATCCTTTGGCATGACAATATGAATGGGGTGAATCTCAAAGGCCAACCCACACAGGAAGATTTACAGGCATATATCTTTAAGAAAGGAAGAAGTGTTTCCCAGAGATGAACCCTCTAATTGGTTACTCAGCACTTATATAAGCAAGAAACAACGAATGGACTCAGCAGTTGGGAAAAGGCAATGAATTTAAGAGAGTGATATGGAAGAAATTAGGGAGAGGGAGGATAATGCAATTATAGTACATATATAAATTTTTAAAAATAAGCTTATATATACAACGTAAGTGAGCATGCATTAAAATGATAAGAAAAGAAGAAGAAAAAAGAAGATAAAGCCCTCTTCTCATTTTGTTTTTAATTTTTTAGTGACCAACATAACTACCTAAGGTATCAGTCTAAATGTTTATTGATCTATAAACTATTAACCTTTCAGAATTATTTTTGTGGATGCAGCCAGCAATATCTCAGTGTTTATGAGCACTGTCTGCTTTTGCAGAAAGCCAGTTTTGCTTCCTACTACCCACATGACAACTCACAGCTACATGTAACTTCAGTTCTAAGCAGTATGACTCCCTCTGCTATGTACTTCAAACATGCTTGCTTTGCTCAAGTGTGCATGAAAACAAAACACAGTCTATTCCACCCCAGGCTGTCTTCAATAAGTCTGCTGTGTCCTCGTTTTCAGTCCATGTACCTCTGCCAATTACTTAGTCACCTCAAACAAGGTCAAGGAGAAATGTAGAGCAGGAGAAAGGCATGTAAGAGTATTACACATGTAGTTTAAGAATCTTAATTAGCTGGGTGTTAGAGGTGCGTGCTTTTAAACCCAGCACTCAGAAGGCAGAGATAGGTGGATCTCTGTGAGTTTGAGGCCAGTCTGGTCTATAGAGCAATTTCCAGGACAGTCATAGCGATGCACAAAGACACCTTATTTCCAAAAATAAAACAACAACAAAACACAAAGAAATCATGATCATTGGGATAGGTGGCACACGCCTGTAATTCTAATACTTTAAGGGTAGAAGCTGGAGGATCAGAAGTGCAAGGTCAGCTTCAGACACATAATTTGAACCCAGTATGAGGTCAAAATTACAATAAATAGAGAAGAATCATTATGAATTTCTGTTCTGTTTACTTAGTTCTGCTTGTTTGTTTCATTTCAAACATGTGTCTCATGTACCTCAGACTGGCATCCAACTCACTAGATAGCACAGGAAGACCTTGAACTGATCCTCCTGCCTCTACCTCTCCAGTGTTGGGATTATGATTATTTGATACCACACCTTTACCCACTGCTGAAAACTGAACCAAGAGCTTCATGCATACTAGACAAACATTCTATAAACTTAACTATGCTCCCAACCCATATTTTATTTATTTATTTTTCTTTTTTATTAATTCTTTGTGTATTTCACATCATACACTCTGGTCCTATTCATCTTCCCTCTGACCTTGCAACTTCCCCCCCAAAAACAAAATAAAATTTAAAAGTAAAAGAAACTTATAAAACAAAATAAATCTTAAAAAATGTATTACTTTTTTACCTTATAAGGCATCTTGGTGTATGTACTGGCTCTTTTTTAATCTTGTCATTATTTCTAAATCCATCAAGACACATGAAAATTCTGTTTGGAATTCAGCATTGCTTGCTGTTCATTATGCTTTTCAGCTACAATCTTATTTACATCATAATTTGTTTCTAATGTTGATGATTAAGTCATCATAAACAATATATCTGAATTCTACTTTGATGTTAATATCTTTTCTTCAATAACTAAAATGGAAATAAGTATAAAAAGGAACATATTTAGACATTATTGCCTGTTAGTGATAAAGGAAATTTAATCACAAACTTTAAAGCTCTCATTGATTGCAAGTCCTACCAATATTACAGAGCATGGACATAGCCAGAGCATAAGCTTCGATTTAGGAAGCTTTCTTATTCTTGCCTCCTTGTGGATGGAAAGATTTGCAGCTCCTGGAAGGGTAGAGTAGACCTTTCTGGAAAGCTTACATTGAGAAACATATGGTGATGGAACTCCCTGGAATGATTATCATTTTCTTGGGCAAGGCAAAAAGTCTGAGACTTTTGCGAAAAATCCCTCTTGAATACAGTAAGAAACCATTCCAAAACTATTTTATTGCATGATATTTAATTTTAACCATTTTAGAATATTTTAAAATTATGTAACAAATGTAAAGACAGGAAATTTCGACAAAGGTGCTAAACCTGAGGCCAGATGAACAGTATTGCCCAAGTTAATGTCTGTGAAGTACAAAGATGTTGTGGGAGTGTCATATATCAATCTGTTGATTTCATTGGTTAAGCAATAAAGAAACTGCTTGGCTCTCATAGGTTAAAACATTGGTGGGAGGAGTAAACAGAACAGAATGCTAGGAGGAAGAGGAAGTGAGCTCAGACTCGACAGCTCTGCTCTCTGGAGCAGAGGCGCCATGCTACCCTCTCCCAGATGCACACGATGAAGCTCCGACCCAGGATGGATGTAGGCTAGAATCTCCCTGGTAAGCCACCTCGTGGGCTACAGCAGATTATTAGAAATGGGCTAAATTAATATGTGAGAATTAGCCTAGAAGAGGCTAGATAGAAATGGGCCAAGCAGTGTTTAAAAGAATACAGTTTGTGTGTTGTTATTTCGGGGCATAGGCTAGCCAGGTGGCTGGGGTGCTGGGGACGCAGCCCCGCTGCTCCTATTACAACACAAAGAGGTTTAACAAGCTCTACTACCACAACTGAAAATTATTTATCAAATAATTTTACATAAATTTAAAAAAAATGTAGACTGATGTTAAAATCTGCCAGCCATCATGCTGAGTCCCATGACCATAAAAACATAACTATTCAGAATGACCTTTATATTTCAGCTATATTTATTAAAATAGCCTAATAACATGAATTAAATTAAGTGATTTTTATATCATATAAAAATTGACAAGAAACATTGGAAATGGAATAGAATTACTTCTTAGAAAGAGTAGTCATGTCTTGTTCAAAAAGCACTATACAGAAACCAGTTAGTTAAATAGGGTCTTAAGGGATGAGTAGGTGTTAAGCCAGCAAGAGACCCAGCAGAAGAAGTAATATTTTAGGAACCATAATATGTAAAATAAGTATGCGTTAGCAATAATGGTTGTGTGACTAGAACACTAAAGTGTAGAAATACTAAAATAATTTTACTAGGATTGAACAAGTTTCTGTGTAGAAATTAAGTTCAAACTTCACTAATTATTTGAAGATGAACAAAGAAAAATACACCGTTATCAAAGATGAGGCAGTGTGTCAAGAAGAGCTTGTCAACTTTCTGTTTATTTGCTGATATATTCATTTCCAACAGATATCTTCCTTGTCTCCATATCTGCCTTTTGTGCTAAATGCACCCCAGGGTAACTGTCTGCTCTTGGCTATTGATTCTTCATATTCAAAGTCAAGCTTTTGTCAGACTTCATTATGACCCTGTTTATCACTGATCTAAGTCAACTTGGATAACTTCTGATGTAGGCAACTGGAAGTGGTGGGGTGTATTTGCTGGAAACTTTCCAGCTCTGTTGAAATTATACTCAAATTTCAGCGTCTGATAAATACTGGAAATAATAGGAAATTTAAAGCAAAATGGCATAAAAGAAAATTTACTTTATATGCAAAACATGAAGTCGAGGAAAGAGTTCTACTCAGTTAGTAGAAAATTTCTTCCAACCTTTATCTTCACATTTAACCTAAAAAGTCAAATCATCCTCATTTGTGGTTGGGCACCAAGGCAGATTGTATTTGTACCCTTCCTTAGTTACATGACTGACATCCTGAGTATCAATAGGTGATGGCCATAAAGTATCTTGCACTTAGACCTATGTATTGTATAAAAATAGGATGAATAAAATGACTAAAGATGCTGCTAATTCACCAGCAAAATAAATAGCTGTTGAGAAATAGGTAAATTATTATCCTACTAAGAGTTATTTGTTGGGATCTCTAATACCATTTTATGATCATGTCAGTTTTTTTAGAGGTTTAAAGCTGAAATGATATGCAAATTCCTATTGGGATCTAAGCAATAATTTTAAGTGTAAAACAAATATTCAGAATTATTTTTGCCTTTTGATAAATGTGTATAGTACAAAAATGAAGCATGACAATTTCCTGGTAGGAAGAAAGATTCATGTATTTGTTTAGAGTTTATTACCTTAGTAACCAAGTGAAAATAAAAAAAGGTTTGAAAGGAGACCCATTCAACACCTCCCGATCTGAAATATCTGGTTCACAGAAGTCTTTCTGTTCCCTCATTCACATTCACACAGTTTCAAAGTACTGTAGCACATTGTAATACAATGTGTAATAAAAGCTAGGCAGTGGTGGTTCATGTCTTTAATCCCAGCATCTGGGAAGCAGAGGCAGAAAAATCTATGTGAATTTGAGGCTAGGCTTGTCCACAAGGCAAGTTCCATGACTGCCAGGGCTACATAGAGAAACTTTGTCTTAAAAAAGTAAAAAAAAAGAACTACATTTATATTTGGGATTCATGAAGTTAAGATACATATTTCAAAATAAGATATAAAGTATATACATTTGATTTGGGTTTGTATTTTTCAAATATTAACAAATAATAGAATACTGAGCATGAACTGACTTGGAAAGGTGTTTTCACATTATGAATAAACAGATTTTAAAACATGTTTTATAATTTCAGGCACTGTCCTACCGATTGGGAGCACAATAGTTTCTGTGATATGCACCAAGAACACTTAATAAATCCCACATAATCTCACAAAATTAGATGATGTCAACAGAGCTTCAAATAGTGTCTAATAATAAGGAAGGACTATCACAGCATATAACAGCTTCTATAGTCTGATGTTGGAGTTATGCCTTTGTTTTTATTCCAGGCACAACACATTAAAATAAATTCTCTCTCTCTCTCTCTCTCTCTCTCTCTCTCTCTCTCTCTCTCTCCCTCTCTCTCTCTCTCTCTGTGTGTGTGTGTGTGTGTTTGTGCTATATTGTTTGAATATATGTGTCTGGTACATGGATATGTGCATATCCCTGCTTCTGTATATATGTTAAAGAGTCAGATATCAGTGTTGAATTTCTCTTTCTAACACTCTACATCTTGTTTCTTGAGAATGGGTGTCTCGTGACACATGAAATTGACACACTGGTTAGACCAGTTGGTCAGTGAACCCTTGGTATCTACTGCCCTTCCCTGTCCCAGTAATGGTGTTACTCACAAGTGTCACTAAAGTTGACATATATATGAGTGGTGGCAACCTGAAATCAGATCTTTTTAGTGATATTTTAATTGTATTTTAATAAATAAAGCTTGCCTGAATATCAGAATGCAAAACAGCTACACTAGTCAGCTACACAAGCCAGGCAGTGGTGGCATATGAATTTGATACCAGCAGTCACACTAGTTGCCCATAGAAGCCAGGCAATGATGGGACATGCCTTTCATTCCAGCACTAAAGAGAAATATAAGGTGGAATGAAACAGGAATTTGCTCTCTTTTATTCTGAAGTTTTTTCTTTTTTTTTTTCTTTTTTTCTTTTTTTTTTTTTAAAAGAGGTAAGAGCTTTCGTGTGACTTGGCTGCTTGGCTTCTCTGATTTTAAGGCTGATCCACAATATATCTGTCTCTGAGTTTTTATTACTCATGCTACATTTGGCACCAAATGTTTGGAGTACGAATTCATGAAAAAGTCATTTGCCGGTGGCATTTTACCCACTGGCACAGGCCAGAGCTGTATGAGGGGTTCCCACCGGAACTGCACTTGAAACTCCAGCCCCATCAGCTAGGCTTTCTTTCCTTTTCTTCCCCAAGCCTCTGAGCAAGTTTGAATTTTTCCTGTTGTACCCTTTATGAAACAGTCTCCAACAGCCACCTAAATTCTGGAAGTCTCTGGGCACCAAATGCCACAGGACTAATTTGCTCTAAACTGGGTGGTTCTGTATTCAGGTAGCACTCCTACCACACAAGCTCTTTCCAAACAAAGAGCTTTTCTCTGTGAGTTTTTCAGATAGGCGTCCTTCTTTCTTTTCCCACCATGGTTATGGGCTCTCCCTTAACTCCCTTCTCTGGCTGCTGCCAAAAAAGATAGGTGCTTTGAAATCCAGTCAGGCTTTTACTGTTATATGAAGCAGCGATGAGACTCACATCTTCATCAACATTATTGGCAGACTTAGGAAGACAATTAAGAAATCTTTTTTTTTTTCTAAGTGAGGACTTTATTTAGAAAAGGGTAAAGGAGAGGAAAGAGGGAAAGAGAAATACAGAAGAAAGAGAAAGAAGAGGCAAGGACCAGCCTGCCTCTTCAGAAAAGCAGCAGGAAGGAAGCAGAAATTCTTAAAGAGATGAATTAATTAAAAGAGAGTTTTACCCCATATTAAGAAATGGGAAAAACTATTACAATGTAGGTATTTTCATCTCTGTGTGATAATATGCAAGACAATTTGAAAATGCAATGATTAAAAAAGATGATATCTAATTTAGGTGTGATTACATAATGTCAACTGTAAACATTATAAGCTTTATCATTTTTGTCTTATCAATAAAAATGTTGGTTAATCTGAGTGCTAAAATACAGGCTTTAGAAACTCTTAATGAAACAAATCACAGATATTTTCTAATCCAGAGAGAGAAATTTAATGGAGAACTGATTTCAGCATTGCATTCTAAGAATAGAGAGAAACAGCCCAAGATTTTCAGACAAATACTTTTAATATAACTAGTAACCTTAAAGGAATTTCCAAATGTCAGAGGTTCTGTTACAGCTAACTGGACTCCTGTGCCAGTGTTAGATTTAAGGAAATTTGAGGAAGCAATAGTCTAATATGGCATGCACTCACCTTTTGTGAAGCAAATGTTGAACTCATGGTCAGTTTGTAATAGAATTATCCCTAAAGACTGAATATAATTGATAAAAGGTGTTTTAGAGCCTGGTCCACAATTACATTGGGGTATCTGATTTAGAGAAGATGTTAAGATTATTGAACAATGGAGTAAAACAAGAGGTAGGAAAATATCCCGATTAAATTCTTGGAGGAAAAAAAAATTATGCTACTATAGCAAATCAAGCTGTATATGACAGCCATTGGAAATGATATGTAAGCAAGTTCCTGAATCTATAGTTTATTGTTACATGGACAGTATTTTATTATCTGATTCAAATGTACACACTTTAGAAAGAATGTTTGAAGAAATAAAAAAAAGTTACCCTATTGTGCATTAAAAATTCCTCCTAAAAAAGTACAAAGAGGAGATTCTATTAATTATTCAGGCTATAAAATAGATTTACAAAAAATTGTCCCAAAAGGTACAAATTAGGAGTCATCAATTACAGACCCTTAATGACATCCAAAGATTGCAAGAAGACACCTCCCATCTATGCATTATTGGGATAGGTCATGATGACCTGATTAATTTGAATAAAACTTTAGATTGTGATAAGGACTTAAATAGTTCCAGGGAATTATGAGCTATAACTGAGAGAAAATTGGCTTTGATTGAAGAGAATTTCCAGAAGGAACATGTGGATTGTGTGGCCTTCTAGTTATATTTCCCTCTAAACATTCAGTTACAGGAATTTAAATGCAGAAGTTCTGTGGAACAATGGTCTTGTATTGGTTTAATAAATCACTGATTGGACAGTAGCCAGGCAGGAAATATAGGCTGAGCAACCAGGCAGGAAGCATAGAACAGGAGAATTCTGGGAAGGGAAAAGGCTTATTCTGCAGACATCATCTAGACACAGAAGAAGCAAGATGAGAATGCCTTGTTAATAAAAAGTACCAAGCCACACGGCTAACACAGACAAGAATTTTGGGCTAATATAAGTTTAAGAGTTAATAAGAAGCCTAAGCTAATAGACCAGCCAGTTTATGATTAGTATAGACCTCTGTGTGTTTCTTTGGAACCAAAAGACTGTGTGTCCAGGCAGGACAGAAAACTCTGTTAACAAATGAAGCCAACATGGACAACTAAATCCACCTAAGATAAATAAACCTGAGAGTTTGGGAAGGAATTTTAGACAAAAAAGAATAGAGTTGAGCATATATTTGCAATAACAGCATTTTCTCAGGTGGGCTCTTTTTGCTAGAGGCAAGTACGGCTCATTTAAGAGAGGCATCCTGACTCAGCTTTAGATACAAAATCTTTATAGTTTTTTTTTCATTTCCCCCACTACAAAACATTTAAATGGTGTGTATGAATAGCTGTCAGCATGCTTCTTGGTCATGGTAGGACCTTGAAACTCCACAGAATTGTGGCAATAAACATGTCTCCCACTAGACTCTCAGAAAGCTAAGGAATGGGGTGGATTCAGCCATCAAAGCCATGGTTTCAATCCTAGCAATCTTGTTTGCAAATTAAAGGCCCATACATAAGTCAGAAAAAAGAGATATACAGTAAGGTTAGATTCAAAGATGAAGAAAACCTCTTAATGGTTTACAGTGTGTTTAAAAATATATGAAGACTTGGGAGAGATAAGAAAATAGATAAAGTCATTAAAATAAAAACGAAAGAAATAAAGTAGTTCTGTGTGGTGGCACACATCTTTAATCCAAACACTTGGGATGCAGAGGCATGTATATCTCTATAAATTCAACGTATAGTGGTACACAATTTTAATCCCAATGCTTGGGAGGCAGAGACAGGCAGATCTCTGTGAGTTCAAGGACAGCCTGGTCTACAAAGTGATTTCCAGGACAGCCAAAGATACACAGAGAAACCCTGTCTCAAAAAATCTAAAATTAAAAATTAAAGACATATAATTTAAAATAAAGCCATGCAAAGATGGAAAATACACAGAGAGTCTGGATACTGTATATTATTGTGTTGTCTTTGAATTCTTTGAATTGTATGATTGCTGAGGAAGGAGCAACAGCTGCAAAAAGACATATGATTATAAATGCTGCTGAACTAATCTAACATATATATATATATATGTGTGTGTGTGTGTGTGTGTGTGTGTATACACACACACACACACACACACACACACACACACAGAACTTCTGCATTTAAATTCCTGTTTAAAAGAAATCTGAGTTAATTCTAAAAGGAATATTGAGAATTTGTGAATTAGCAAAAAATAGAAGAAATTATAATACCTTTTAATAATGATGAAGTTGACAAATTATGGGAAGAAAGAGCTTGGCAAAGAGTTTGTAGTAATTTGGGGGAAGAGATTAACAACAACTATACCCAAAGCAAGATAATTCAATTTATAAAGAGAACTAACTGGATTCTTCCTCTCGTTATATGGACACAGCAATAACTAGAATCCCAACAATTTAGACTGATGCAAATAAATTAGGAAAGGTAGGTTATAAATCAGAAAATTTAAGTAAAGATCAACAAAACCCTTAAGATTCTGTTCAAAAGTCAGAATTATATGTTATTCTCATAGTACTAAGGGATTCTAAAGAATCTCTCAATATAGTTACCAATTCACAATATGCAGAAAGAGTTGTTTCGCATACTGAAACCACTGAATTTATGCCAGATGATACAGAGTTGAATGTATTATTTATTCAGTTACAAGGTACAATTAGAAATAGAATAAACCCATATGCATAGTGCACATCTGATCCCATATGGGCTTTCCAGGTCCTCTAGCAGAAGACAATGCAGAAATTCATTAATTGAGAATGTGCTGAAGGCCTCAGAATTTCATAAAAATCATCATGATATAGAAAAGTTTTAAAAAAGATTTTCTATCATGTCGCAACAAGCCAAGGAAATTTCCCACTTTTTCTTTATGCAGCCAAACACCATAGTCCATAGGAAGTAACCCAAAGGGGGTACTCAAAGCAATGAAATCTGGCAAATGGATTTCTTCCATTTTGTAGAATTTGGAATATATATATATATATATATATATATATATATATATACCACACCATTGATACCTACTCAGATTTTTCAATGGACAACTGCTTTGAACTCAGAAAAGACTGATTTGGTAATCACAGATTTGCAAGAAGTTATGGCCAGCATAGGTATACCTGTAATAATAATGATTTACAATGCCACAGCATGTCTTCAAGAAAATTAAATAGTTTTTGCTTATTATAATATAAACATATTATAGATATATACCGAATGAGAAAGAAGCAACCGCCGTAGTGAGACATTAAATAGTAGAAAAAGAAACTATAGATTTAAATCAGTACATTTAATTTTAAATTAAATTTAATTTAAAATTAAATGTACTGACACTAGAACAGAAACCAGGATGTGTATCACATGGGGGAAGAGGTTTTGCTTTTGTTTCCACAGTAGAAGAAAACATATGGATATTATCAAAATTGATAAAGATTCTATTTGAACAAGAGACACTTCTTATTAAGGAGAGAAGATAGTTCATCAAATACCATTTAAGGTAAGCTAATGTATAAAAGTAAAAAATGCTTTTTATTTAATTAGATATAACTTGCCAAAAGAGAAACTCCCTAGTATTGGGGTTGTGAAGTGTTTTGTTTTTGTCTTTTCAAGATAATACAGGTATCTAGCTAAGGAATCTAAAGACCACTGGACAAATAAGGCATCTGAAGGAAAAGAACTAATCATCCAGAAAAAAAATGTTTCAAGAAAAAGAATAAATTGGCCTATTGGTATATCACATTTCCAATAAAATAAGATTTTATAAATCTTCCCAAATGATTGTTTCTGTTCTTCTCTACCTACATATAATGCAAACGGTCTCTTTGCAGTCCCAATCCAATTAAAGATTAAAGCTGGTTTTGGAGTTGGAATGTGGCTCACTTCCTCTAAACGCAAGCATGCTTAATAAAGTAAAATTCAAAATAACTGTCTCATGTCAGAAGAACCACCTGATATGGGACAGAAGAAAAACAAGTGTTTACAGACTATTATATTGCCACTAACATCATAATCCTATGGTTTTATATTGATCCTTTAATAGCTTTTTAAGATATAAAGTTTATAAGATATATTTATACATATTCAACTTTTTGTCTTGATATTAATGATCATTTCTAGTACTAACTAGTTCTAAAATAGCTTTCATCTACCTTTTTGTACATCATTTTGGGTTTGAATCTCTATCAGTTTTCTACAGTGAACCATGAACTTTGAAGTCTACATAAGGAAGGCAGGGACATATAATTATGATCCCTCCAGGACTATAATGACACCACTAACCTGAAAAACACCACTTAAGGATTGGCTTTGGACCATAAACTGCTCAGAACAATTTTGAAGTAGCTAGCTATGATAATCAAGCCTAATAGACTACTCTAGCCAGGACTAAAAACAAGCTCTGCACTTTCCCATTAAGCAGAGACTGGAAAAACAAATGATATAGTTACCTCTTCCAGGAATTGATAATTAACTGATTTTTTTTTTTTTTAGGATCATCTGAAGGTACTGTCACCCTCAGACAGCAGAAAGTAAATTTAAGATGCAATGTCCACATTCCCAACAGGGAATGAGTGGTTTTTGATAGCTCACTGTATTATGGATATTTGTGATTGTTTAGTGATTGATTACAAGTTGTTATTGGTAGTGATCAGGCAAAAAGCTAAACAAAAATACTAGACTAAGGTTCTTGTTTTAAATAGAAAAAGAGGGATATAGATATGATAAGATAAAAAGTAGATTACTGAATCTACTTAAAAACAGCTACTAGTTTTAAATGTTTTGCATTGTATTGGACTCTTTTATATTGTATACAATTTTGTATATTGATGAAAATTTGAGATTAATTTTCTTAGAACATACTGTACATGCATCTCTACTCTTCTTCAAGGTATTTTACTATACACCTCATTTAACAATATAATGCAAATTTCTGGTTCTTAAAAATTATTATTACAAACTGTTTAGGATAATAAGAAAATGCAGACTAGCAGTTAATCACTTATTATAATCAAACTTGTAGCAACATTAGGCATGTTTACATTTCAAACAAGGATATAGTTTAGATAGACAGGTCATCTTCAAACATCTGAGAGATCTACAGGCTATAACAGTTAAGATGTTTTTATAGCACAGGTTCTTTTTTTTTTTATGAAAATGAGGCCTGTCTGCTCCTGGTAGCACCAATATAATCAGAGAAGATAATTGGTATTAGAGAAACTCTATATGGAGGTAACTTTCTTTGTGGCAAAAGTAATCCACTGGGCAAGAAAATGCCCTTGTTTCTAATGCTGACATCATTAGACAAGCAGGGCACAAAAAAGTGACTGCCAAACATTAAAAAGACAAGGAGCTACTCTCTTTCAGAATGTCCTACTTCTCACAAAAGTTTATTGAATGTGCTAGGTCTGTTGGCCAAAGATAAATGCTTCACTGTTCCAGATGAACTTTGGATGATTATCCAAGCAGTCAGTTGTTTCTGTCATTTCTCGCACATTTTGGAAGTAGCTTGCTTGTACTTCCTGTTTACTTAGTAAATATTATTTTCTTCTTGAGTCTCTGAGGGAGTTGAAGACTAGATATTTATAGTTATTGTTTTCCTAGCTTACCTGATACAGATAACAAGTTATAATAGAAATTAAATTAGGTACAAGACTTTGAACTCACCAAAATCGGATACATATGAAACATTTTGTCTGAATTTGTCAAATTCAAATGGTATAGACATTTTTGATGTATTTATTGCCTGTATATATTATATATAGTAATGGTACTTATCATATAGAGTTTTCTTTCATTTGTCAGCACCTTCTTTTATTATTTTAAACAAAAAGAGGGAAATGTAGAGGTATTTCAATTTATTTTAATTGAAAACCAGAGTGCAAAACAGCCACACTAGACAGTCACACATTCCAGGCAGTGGTGGCACACATCTTATTTCTAGCAACCACACTAGTTAATCATAGAGGCTGGGAAGTGGTGGAGCATGTCTTTAATCCCAGAACTAGAGAAGAATCTAGGTGGAATGAGACAAGAACTTACTCTCTTTCAGTCTGAAGATTTCATTGATCTCTAGTGACTTGGCTGGACTGCTTTGTTTCTCAGATCTTCAGGTTGAAAGCCAGTATCTGTCTTTGGGTTTTTTTCATACCTGCTACAGATCTTCATGTTTGTATGACAGGAACTTCCCCAAAGAGGCATCTTTTCAGTCCTCAATTTTATTTTTTTAAATTTCTAATAATTAGATGAATTGATAAAGCTTTACTTACTTAAAGTGTTAAATATAGTGAAACAAATAAATCTGACTTAATGTAGTTAACCAAGAAATCTAGAATGAGGTAGTAAAATGGGAAGCAAAACAATCTGATGCATTAAAGAAAGATTTTATGTACATATGTGCCAACAAAAAAGAAGAAACAAGTGACTTTAACTCCAATGACATATTTTAAAGATAGAATATATAAAATGTCACCATTTTATCTTATTCAATACTAAAATTAATAATGAAATATTTTATTTTCATAGTATAACATTGGGTTAATATATACATATATATATATATATTTCAAAAGTCTCAACTCAAGTGTTAAAGAGATGACTTGAGTAGTAGCTTTTATAATAATCAGCTAATTTGAAATCTATACATATTTGTTAAGTTTTTGACGACATCAAACACTTCAAATGATTTATTTTCTAGTGAAGAACTCAAATTCTTTAAAATTAGGGTTTTATGACACTGAAAGCTTTCTAATGCTGCCATGCAAATTCTTAATCATAGATGTCTATGTATTTAAATCCTAGAAATAATAGCTCAAATATGGATAGATTTTGAGTGTTGATATGCATGTGACTACCAATAAACAGAAAAGAAGACAACTTAAGATACCTAATGGATTCACATAAAGGAATACATGTATATTCAGAATTTAGCTTCTGTTAGTCCATGACTTCTTCATCTTTCACATAAGAGACCTTACTTAACAATCTTACTTACTACTCTAACACTTTTCTGAAGTTTTGCACTTAAATTCTATTTGTTATAAATGTAGACATGAAGGATTGTATTGTGTCTAAGTGTAGGCTTCTTTTAGACTGAGCTAGACACAGAAGCAATGCTGCATGTTTAGTAATATCTGAGATGTAAACAAGAATTCATAAAAGAAGACTGCAAACATAAAAAGCTAAGATTGTTGAGTAAATCTCATCTAGAGAATAGTGTACTTTACATTTTCTTTTAATTATATGTACTTCCTAGAGAGAAAACGTAGGAATTTATATTCAACACTATTTAAATTAGAGGCACTTAGAGTTCCATTCATGGTGATCCATTTTCAAATACCATTTATGTTAATGTGTCACTACATATATTATTCATCCAAAGGGCATAGATAACTGATAACATGAATATCCTGTTATTGACATGTCATAAAAGTAAATTCAAGCTAAAAGAATGGAATTGTGTCCTTATTGCCCTCCACAGACTCTAACAATCATACAAAAAAATTAAGACCCCCCCGAAAAGTAATAATCAAATTAATTTGCTCATTTTATAAGCTACAATACCATAAAAGTTGTCCTCATTATGGAAAAAGGTCAATGAGTGAGTGTTGTGAATTTGGAATAAGTCTGAGATAAAATTGGCAATCCACACACACACACATACAATATATATAAAGAGGAAAAGGGCAAAAATAGAAAAGCCCGAGATTAGTCATTTTGAAAAAATGTGCATCATGCCTAACTACATGCTCAAAGAACTGACTACCCAAATTAGAATCAGTAGGTATTAGAAAAATCAAGAGAATTTTAGTAAAATTAAAATTTATGCCAAGATCTTTAATAGCCACAAAAAAAATTAAGTTGAGTTCAAGCATTGGCACATCTTGGAGGTGAGAGTCCATGACATTTTAGCTACATCATTGAGGCAAGGCTTCACTTTCAATTCCAGTGTCAGGGAAAACATTTCAGGTGAGAGACGGGCATTGCTTTTATAGTGTGGTTTACATTTTCATAAATTCAATTATGCTTTAGGAGCAAGTTGAGCTTGCTAGCCAATTACATGACATGAACCAACATTATCTTATAAGCAAAAAAATATGGAATTTATGAAAGAAAATTCATGATTGATTGTACATACTCTGGTGGACATCAAAAACTCTTTTGAAGATGATTCCAAGTTATCCCATGTAGGTCACTTTCTCTTAGTAAGAGAGACATCTATTCCATATTTCTATGAAATAAAATTTCATTTAGAAAACCTTCCATAGAAAATAGCTATGTCTCATAGCTCAACATTGAATGAGAGCTTAAAGTCAGGATCAATATTTTGCTCTCAGATTTGTATGTCTCATTCTATCAGCTTATAAAAGAAGGAAACCATTTTTCTAGTGCCTTCTATTCTAAACAAGTAGAACAGTTCCAACTAAGGATGTGTGTGAGGATTGAGTGTGATAGAGTATAGTGATATCACAGCACTAAAAAAAAAAACAAAAAAACAAAAAAAAAAAACAAAAAAAAAACCATGGAGAATTTCCAGTGCTGTTTCTACTCTTCCTCCACTCATATTGTTTTATCTTGTGAAAAGATTTTAATTTTGTTAAGTACAACTTATTGAAGCACTTAACAAAATTAAAATCTTTTTACTTATTGATTTCTCAGCTATATGAATATGTGTGACCTACAGGTGATAACTTTTGTACCTGTTAAATTATTTTTATTGTTTATAACACAAAATCTCATGTAGTACAGTTTGGCTTTGAGCTTGATATGTAGGTTGAACTTGCTGGTATTATAGATGAACATCACTATGCTCAGCAATCTTTACTTATTTTTTGAGACAAGTAAATCACTACCAGGCTTGCCTGAAAGTTGTTACCTAGCTTGGGTTACCCTGAAAGCTTTGATACTCCATGAGCTACTATATCAAATGGTACAATTTAATTTTGTCATCTTACCTCAGTCCCCAAGTTTTATTCTATGATTATTCAAAATCAACTTTTTCCATGTTAAAAATATCCTTCTTAATGTTCAGGAAATGAAATAAAAGCACATTTAGGATTATTTCTGATGGTGTTTTTTTTTCAATTTTGTAAACCATGTTTGAACTTGTGGTAAGAGAAAAGATTTTTTTGTTGTGGTCGTCTTTTTAAAAACAAGAAGTTTATTTGTATGTGTATTATACTTACATGGGGGAACCCAGAAATGAGTGCATCAGAAAACTGCCAAGAATGTGTTCTCACATAATGTGCAATTATTTTTTTTAAATTAAAATATACTGGAAGTAGTTTTTCTAGACCACTCCGGCCTTGAACTCACGGAGATTTGCCTGCCTCTGCTTCCTGAGTGCTGGTATGAAAAGCATGAGCCACCACCACTCAGCCCGTAAAGTACTTCTTATCCTTTCTTATTCTCATTCAAATTTATAACCTCTAAGTGTTGTGATGTATACATATATAAGTTATAAATATACATATATATATGCAAATACACATGTAAATACATGTGCAAATACATAAATATAAATATGTATACACATCTGAACAACTTTCTTAGTCCTTGTGGTGTGTGCAGGTCCTTATAAGTAGTTCTTATAGTGTAGTTATGTGAAATCATAATGTACTTAGTATACGAAACTCAGATAGGTTTTACATATCATCAAAAACTTATCTCTTTCAGCAGAAAGAGACCAGTACAGAAAACTGATCAAAAAGCAGAGAATAAGAGACTATGTAGTGCCCAGGCCAAACTGAAACATTTAAAATACAACTCCTATCCTGATGTTCGGGGGTCACAACAGAAGACAGAGCAGAAAAATAGTAAGAGCTAGAGGAGCAGGAGGTTTCTTGTGAGACTGTGTCTTCTAGAAAAGTCAGAGAAGCTATGCCATGAAGTTTCATCAACTTGGCTGCCTAAGTCAAGTCTAAAAAGGAACTTAAATTTTTCAGGTAGCCAAAAAGACGAGCACAGTATAAATATGGTAATAAATAATATAATTTCTTCTACTTAAGAGAGAAGAGTTAAACAATGACAGTAAAATATGCAGACATTCCCACATTTATACAACCATTCTGGAGTTTAAGAGAGTATGGATTTTAGATTCACAAACAAAGTGCCTGTTTGTGATAACACACTTCATTATACTTTTCTGTGGGAAGGATACTGAAGTTAACCCTCCTCCTGGGTGGGCTCTATTGGATGTTTTCTGGTCTTGGTATGTACTTCAAACTCCACTTTGATTTGACATTTGTGTCTTTCCCACTGCTTAGTAGGTTTTAGAATTCCAAAGCAAGGTAGCAAAAGAGCAGCATTTCAATATTTTTATTTTCTGTTTACAAAGAACTTTTCAGATGGCTTTGGCTAATTGAAAAAACCCTTGAAAATGTACTTGGCGCTTATAATTCTTTCTCAATGTTTTCAACCCTCAGAAAATTTTTGTCTCTGTAAATAGCTAGCTCCTCCTGGGATCTGGCCACTCAGCTCCTGAAAAAAAAAAATTGTGCATCCAAAATGTCATCTAATCTACCTATTCATCTAAGTAGTCACGACCTGGAAACTGAAAACATCCTCAGGGTCCTTCACTATATCCTTGCTTAGTGAGAAATAAGAATTGCTTTCTCTAGATTGCTGCTTGCTTGGAAGCCATTTCATTAGTTCAAAAAGTTTGTTTTTTTTTTATATATTAGAGATAACAATTGGAAATATATGAGTTTGAGTACAAAGCACGTATGTACACACACTCACACTCAAATATATACACATTAAGTACATGCATATACAGGCACACTAAGATGTGGTGTCATGTTTATGTATCTAAGTTTCATACTTAGAAATTAAAGCTCTCAGATAAATGCTTCTTTCTACAAAAAGCAGAGGTGCTGTTTCTTGCAGTAATTGTGACAGACCAACAACTGGTCAATGTGCAAAGTGAAAAAGAGACTTTGGAACATTCAGTTCTAAGTGAGACATCTTCAAGAAACCCCGCCTCCTTTACAACAAGTATCAATCGTAGATAGCTTCTTGAGAGAGACCATATCTACTCCCCCTTTCAGTCCTGAGACTCCATCTGACTTCAATCTGGGCTTGTTTCCTTGCGTTCTGGCAATTCCTGTGACTTCATGTGTGGATCATTTCTCTTATGCTGGAAGATATTGTTTCCTTAAAGTCATCCATCACCTCTAGCTTTTATAGTCTTTCTGCCCTCACTTCCACATAGATCCCTGAGCCCCAATCAGAGGGCTGTTCTTGATTTTCTTATGAAGAATAGTTGGAGACAGGAAAGTCTCTTATCATTAATGGATCTTTAAGAATATTTTTGGACAAAGCCATGATTCCTGTATTCTTTACCAAGTAAAATGGTGAAAGGATGGGAATACCTCCACTCCTGAAGGACTCTAATTGTACCGTTGATTTTATAATCTTGCAAAAAAATGAATACAAAACAAGGACACAGGACTGAAGCATTTTGAAAACTCAGAATACGTTCTGGAGTGGTTGATGAATTAGGCATATAAATATTCTACAATATGCTAAAAAAAAGTGCAGTTTGATTCAATTTTCATTTACAAATTGAGTAGCCCACATTTCTGCAAATGGGAATTATATATTTTTAAAGTAGCTTAGATGACTACTAGAGAAAATATCATATATTCCTTATTTTAGAGGCCAAATAAAATCCTTCACAAAGTCTTTTCATCTTTCATGCAAAGCTTATTAAGAAACAGATTCATGATTCTTAGATATTAAAAGTGAGCAACTATATAAACTACATGTAATTAATAATTATATAAGGTATTACTAAGGAACAATGGAATTCATAAAAGAATTTGGGCACTTTACTTTGTTGACCAACATTTCCTATTTCATTCTAAATCTTTTCTTTACGTGCACAGAGAAGTGTAACTTCCACTGCTCGTCACGAAATCTCTCTTTACAGTAAATGGAGACCAACACAGGAAGCCAGCGCTAGAGACAATGAAGAAATCTTGGGAAGTACAGCTTCAACAGACAATCAACATCAGAGCCACTATAACAGTGGCTTAAGAAGCATCACCGAAGAAGGGGCAGAAAAATTCAGAGCAGAATTATCAGGAACTATGCTGTGTAATTTTCTCTCATAGAAATGGCAGCATAAAAAAGAAGACCTGAATAGTAATAATGTCAATGGACAGGTTCAAGTTAAAGGGGAAAATTTTTTTCAGGGTTCCAGTTCTAGACATAACTGTAAGAAACTAATGACAACTGAGAGGAAGAGAATTAGTCCTCCCAGGGATAAGCTCTCTCATAGGTTATTCTATGGGGAATGGTCATCACTGAAACCATGTATATTCAAGAAACAAAAAAGAGTCAGCAAACAGCAGAATATGCATGCATGTATGTATATACGTATATCTGTGTGTACATATATTATGTAAATAATAATGAAAGAGAAGTTATCAACTTAAGAGTGGGTAGCATACGGAATATTTAAGCAAATGTAGCTGGGAGGAGCTGGAGAAAAGAAAGGAAAGGGAAAGTGTTATGGTTTTATTTCCATGAAAATGTATAAAAGAAGAATTAAGAGCAATTAAAATAAAATGGTATATGAGAACAGCTTTCACAATGTGTGTGTTTGCCATTTTCACTATCAGGAATGAACCACTTGTACTCCAGAGTAAAATTCTAGGCCAACAGTAGCAGCAATAACCAATGATGCTGTATTCAGACTACAAACTCTCCTATACAAGCAAACACCTTGAATGGCCCACAACAGAATGAGTCTCAGTGACATCATGTTTTCATTTATTATTCCGAGCATCTCTCAACGACTAACCTTCATCTAACCAAAATTATTTCTATTTTTTCTTTTACTACCTGAAGTTTAATTGTGTAATTTACTCCGACATACCCCTCCTTTCATCCATTTTGAAAATCTACATTGAATATTTGAATATAAAAAACAGAGTTTAAAGATGTATCTAATAATTTTTTGTAATAAATGAAAAAGCAGGGAAGCCAAATAACATAATATTCACAAAGAAAATTGAGTTGAAAACTAGTAAATCTCATTAGAGGTAACACTAATCTTTTTACCATCTTATGATAGATCACTGTTCTTTTTCCTTGAGTTGATAAATAAATTTTGATTGGTTACTTTTTCTCTTCCTACTCAAATCCAATTTCTATTCTCTTGAGCTGTAAAAGCTTGACATTAAAAAGGGAAAGGTTTAGATAGCTGTATAAAAGAAGTAATTTTCAAGTTCCAAGGGCTTACAAATAAAAAGAAGAGAAAGTAAAAGGAAAAAGATCAGAAATTCTATCATGCTGAGATTTTTAATATCTCTGAGATTTCTTTGAAAAATATTACATGCTTTGTGAACCAAATGGACTATATAATATATTTTTTATTTGTAATATACTATTCAGATTTTCTTCTTAATTGTCAGATATGGTGAGTAAGGATAGGTCTTCAAGTTGGATAGCATTCCAATTTTTGCAGGGACACTCTGCAATTTAATAATTAAAAAGTGACATGACTTCAGCTTCCCCACTACAACATGATGCAGAAATAAAGAACATGCATTCCAAATAAATAGCTATCATGTCTATGTCATATTACATATTTAACCAATATTATTAATTTAAAAATATATTACTTGAGTCATTTAATTATTTTTCTCATTTAATATGAATAAATATATTTATTATTTGTTAAATCAATATGTGCATAACTCACTGCAAAATCACATGGTTTGTGACTCAGTTTAATATTTTCTTAGCCTCCATCTTACAACAAGCTTCACAGACTTTTCCTGAGTCTTCACTAAGTCTTTATTATTGTCTCTATTCACCCAAATTCATATTCTGAAGACATACACCAAAATGTATTTGTATTTGGCGAGGAGGATCACAAAAAGTCCTTTCATTAAAGTCAGTTGAAGTGAAAATGATGTTTTCTAATTCAATTAGATTAATGTCTTCGATGAAAGAAAAGCTACAGTCCTACCTCATTTTTCTTGCTTCACACTTTATAAATGTCGAAAGCAGTCATATGAAAGCCAGGAAAAAAAAACCTTCTAAGAAATTAAATCCACAAGCAGCCTGATTATGAACTACTCTCCAGAAGTCTGAGAAGTAAATTTGCTTAAATTGCCCAGTCTGTGATATTTTCTCACTGTAGCCCAAATAGACTAGTCGGGGAGATAGTAAAATCGCTAGCGATAATTAAGTTGTGAAAAACAAACAAACAAACAAAAACCATGTTTTTCTTTTTTTGTCTAAGTCTAAGACAACTAAGATTTCTAAATAAGCGCATGTGAATAGCAAACATGAACAAACACATATTAGGGAAAAGTGCTGACAGTGAACTGGGACTCCAGCAGGTACATTTGAGCCCCTCACTTGCTGCTGCATAGTGCACCAGGCCCCCGCACCTTTCTGTCTTGGTAAATGCTTGTTCCTGATGCACTTCCCTTCTCTGTGATTGCATTCATGCTGTGGCCAAGAGAACAGCCCCAATCTCCTGTACCTCTTTAAACGTGCATTATAAATCACTCCCTGACTCTCTGTGCTTCAGTCTGCAGGGTCACTGTGTCGTTGAAGTACCATGCTTGATCATACTACTTTATTAGCGGTCCTCTGGGAAAACCAAAGCTGCTTTGCACAAAGGCTAGTCTTTGAATACGACAACCCTGTCCAGATTAGTTCATATACCTTTCACCTCTGGTATTCTAATGTGGAAGTTCTTCTACCAGCACTCGCACTAAAATCTTCAGAGAATCCTCTTCACATAGCAGTCAGTTTCCACAAGCTTTAGTTAGCTTCAATGTTATAATAAGGATAGCTTTAATGTGGTTTTTTTTTCATTTTTAGTGTACAAATATAAAATGCATATATGTGTATCATTGACAACATAATATTTTAGAATATATATATATATATTGTGAACAGGAAAATTTGCTAATTAATATATGTATTAATATGTTTTTAATAAATGTAAAAATATATTTTTGAGTTGTGAACTCTTAATTCTTTTAGCAATTTATAAATATAAGATAAACTATGGCTAACTATGCTTACCACTTTTGAGCTCTTGATATTTTCTGCCAAAGGAAATTTATTTTTTTTCTTTTTGATAGCATCTTAATCTCCACTCTGGTAAAAATTAAGGGATTCACGGGGATTTGGCATGAATGGCATGAGTAACAAAACAATAGTCTCTATGATCATAAAGATCAGCAGCCCTGGGAATTCATTAGGAATCTGAATTTGTGAATCTTACCTAGAATTCTTTTTTTTTCATTTTTTTATTATTATTTAAAAAAAACATAAACAAAAAACAAGTGTCCACCTCCTCCCAGCCTCCCATTTCCCTCCCCCTCCTCCCACCCTTCTCCCCCTCCCCTCATTCCTCTCCCCCTCCCTCTCCAGTCCACAGAGCAGTCCGGGTTTCCTGCCCTGTGGTAAGTCCTAGGTCCTCCCCACTCCGTCCATATCTAGGAAGGTGAACATCCAAACTGGCTAAGCTCCCACAAAGCCAGCACATTAAGTAGGATCAAAACCCCGTGCCATTGTCTTTGGCGTCTCATCAGCCCTCATTGTGCGCCCTAAAGAAGCTAAGTAAGAAGGTGAACCCAAGGAAAAACATATAGTTATCCTCTTGGCTAAGGGAAGTAGACCAAATTCCTGGGGAGAAAATTGGGATCTTGGGGGTGGGGTGGGATGGGGGTAAGGGGAGATGGGGAGAGAAAAGGAAAAAGGGAAGGAGGGGGGACTTGGGGAAACAGGAGAATTGGGATAAAGGAAAAGTGGATAGGGGAGCACGGAACCACAATTCTTAGTTAAGGGAGCCACTTTAGGGTGGGCAAGAGACTTGACCCTAGAGGGGCTCCCAAGTGCCCAAGGTGAGGTTCCCAGTTAGTTCCTTGGGCAGCTGAGGATTGGGAACCTGAAATGACCCTATCATAGAGCAATACTGACGAATATCTTACATATCATCATAGAACCTTCATCTGGTGATGGATAGAGATAGAGACAGAGACCCACACAGGAGCACTGGACTGAGCTCCCAAGGTCCCAATGAGGAGCAGAAGGAGGGAGAACATGAGCAAAGAAGTCGGGACCACGAGGCATGCACCCACCCACTGAGACAGTGGAGCTGATCTACTGGGAGCTCACCAAGGCCAGCTGGACTGTGACCGAAAAAGCATGGGATAAAACCGGATTACCTAGAATTCTTAATTGCATTCTGCTACATGGAGCCTACACTTTATTTTAACCATCAATCAGGGCAATCTGAATCCACAGTGGAATCTGAAACCCACTTACAGGATGTGGAACCATGCCTCTGTTGAAAAACCCAACACTGGAGGACTATTTCTTTTTACCCCAGTCAATGACACTGACATGTAATCGGCATTGCCAACTTGATTTGATATATTCTTATTTAAGGAAAAAAAAAGCTGTCACATACATGTATGTGAGGATATTTCCATATAAATTCTAAGTAGGCAGCATTCAATCCCTGCAAGGATTCCCGAGAGGGTTCCCGAATGGAATGTAAAGAAGAAATGATTGGAGACCCAACATTAATCTCTACTCCCTCACTACAGATACAAGGTGACCAACATCCTCACACTTATGCTAAGCAACTTTGCAAGGTATTGGTGACTGAGCCTGCAAATGTTGAGTCAGGCTAAGCCAGTACTGAAGTTGCTTTTGTCTGTGTGTTTTTTTTTTTTTATCTTGGTAATGAGAAATATAACCAGTATGAACTAAGAATGGGGTTCCTGTGATAATTTTGATTATGTAGCTCAGAGGCTCTAAATAGTTTTAGAAAGGAAAGTAAAAAAAAAATAGGTTAGAGAGATTCTAAAGTACATTTAACAAAGATGAATGAACTATTCTGAAAGCAGTTTAAAAGATAAAAATGCTGACAGAAATGCAGAAAGTAGAGATATAGCTTGTGAGATTTCAGAGGAAAACACTGGCTCTATTGCGAGCTAGTGTAGAGGTTATTCACGATACAGTCTGTTAGTCACGATAAAGTATGACTAAATTGGGCCCATGTCTCCTGAACTTAAATGAAGCTGGATTCAAAAGTAATGAAATAATTTGTTTGGGAAAAAAGCATGTCCAATAAGATAATATTTAAGCTGTGTTGCTACACAGGATTGTAGCCCAGGTCTACAGCAAGAAAGAACAGTAACTAGAGCAGATAGATATGAAAAATGAGCAGCTCCATAAGGATGGGAGCTTTACAGTTGTGAACAGGAAGGTGTAAATATATCTGTAATGGATAGAGAAGCACCCTTTGGAAGAAACACGGGATGTTCTCTCTGCTATTGTGTTTAAGGAAGAATGCAACAGTTTTATAATTTTAGAGGGACCAACAGTTTTGGAAACAGCCCTGAAACACAGAAGAGACTTTGGATCTTTCAACACTGTTGAGGTTCTTAAAATTTTGAAGAATTGGAGATGAATATAAAATAATTATTGCATCATGACATAAACAAGTGACTTTGGGACCATGTAAAGAATGTTCAGTTTAATGTGATATGATGTGAGAAGTAGAAAAAGACAAGAAAATTAGAACCATGGGGGTCATGAGAGAGGGTGGAAGGGGAGGGGAGAGGAAAGGAGGGGAGAAAATATATAGCTCTATAAAAAAATGTGATATGTTTGGAGGATAGATAGATAGCTCAGCAGGTAAGAGTGTTTGTTAACAGGTCTGGCAATATGAGGTTGATTCCACAAACATATTATATTGTCTAGGGGAAAACTGGCTCCTACATACACTTTTTGTCTTGCACACACACACTGTGGCACACTTTACCACCACCATCCTCAACAGTCTGGCCAGAGAAGCAGGAAACCTAACTGCAGAGCTTTCCATTGTCTCCACTCAGTCCAGTCCCTGTTCAGTAGCAGTCCACCCGCTGGAGGCATCATTTCCTCTCTACCACCATTTCCAGTGCATCATACAGATCTTCCTCTAAATTCTCCCTCTCTTCACTTACCCAACTCCAGCAGGCACTCCTTGGGAATTGGGAATGCTCAGGTGACTCTGGACAGGGATATAGGTGGCCTAATTTGGCCACAAGATAAGCTAGTATAGTAGTGACACAAAGTTTGTGGGAGTAGCCAACCAATGTCTTCTTTGACATAAGGCATGCACGATGAGCTGAACTGTCCTGGCTAGTTTTGTATCAGTTAGACACAGGAGTCATCATGGAAAAGTGGACCTCAACTGAAAAAAAAAAAAAGTCCTGCATAAACATGTAGGCAACCTTTTGGAGCCTTTTTTTTAAATAGTGATTGATGTGGGAGGGCTCAGCCCATTGAGGATGGGGCCATCACTGGGTTGAGGGTCCTGGGTTCTTGAAGAAACCTGACTGAGTAAGCCATGAGAAACAAATCAATAAGCAACATTTCTCCATGGCCTCTGAATCAGCTTCTGCCTCAAAGTTCCTGTGCTATTTGAGTTCCTGTTCTAACTTTGGAAGGGGATAGAGTTGCAGTGGTATTTTTCAATATGGACTTGATTGAAATCACCTAAGTAACTTCTAAAAATGTTTTTCAAAACTCTGAGTGTGTCTATGAAGGCATTAACAGAAAGGTTTAACTGAAAGATCATATTGTCTGCGACCTCAGACTGAACCAAGGGAACCAGGTGTTTTATCATCACCTTTCATCTTTATTTGTTCTTTGACCCATCGACTCAGTGTGTCCAGCCACCTCAGATGCCTGCTATGCCTCTCTCCCTATGATAGACGATATTCTCAAAAACATAAGTCAAAACATACCTTTCTTTGTTAAATAGCTACTGTCAGGAATGTTGTCACAGCAGTTAATAAAATAACTAACACTGAGAACATTTCTTCTTTATGATTTGTCCTAATTTTCCTACATTTCTTCTCAACCATTTTATTCCAGCAAAAAGAGTGAATCAACCCATTGTCCTAGAAGGCAAATAGAGACCTTCTCATTCCTGAGAGCTTTTGTTCCACTTTCTGGGAAACATTCTGTTACTTACTAACTGACTTGCCTCACAGTTTAATATCATTGCTTATCATCATCTCATTTTTAGATATTAATAATGTATTTTTATATTTTTTGTACTTTACAGTTTGATCTGTTATATGTCTTTGTTTTAAATACTGCTCACTGTAAAAAAAGGCTTTTCTGATTAAAGCATAGAACAATACCAATCTATGAGCATAAACATAGTATTGAAATTCTGTTTGATAGTATAACCATTTAGTAAAACAACAAACATAAATTTCCCTCCTGGGGGCTATTTTATCCCCAGGCATAAGATTTTAACCAGTTTTACAGTGCCATCCTTGACATCTTTCCTGTGCAACAGGCTTCATATCCAATCAGACAATGGTTGGTTTACTGCATAACCTTCCTATCATGACTGCCTCACTGGGCATTGCTTGCCATCAAGTCAGTATTATAGCCTTCAACTCTGCATAATGTCTTCTGATATGATGTAGGACAGCCAGCAGGAAGACTGATACCAGATAGTTTCAAAATACCTTTCTATATATTTTGCATCTAAAGTGAATTGTGTCTTTAGTCAAAGCGCATCACTAATTATGGGAGCCAACCAAGAGCGAGGGCTATGGCCTGTATTGTTTCAAGTGTTTCTGGTGTCCTCTGACCAATTATTCTAGTCTTATGTTTGTATCACAGTTACTTTACACATTTTAGCCACTTAACTATCTTCCCAGCCCTAGGGAAGCCATAGTAGTAGAAGCATGTGGTCACGCTCCAATCATTTGCAGTCAGAAAGCAGCAAGACAGAGTAGTGTTGACATTAGTATGGTTTCCTCCTTTTACTCTTCTCAGTTAATCTTGGTCTTCAGCTAAATGGTTGGTAATACCTGCATTTAGAAAGTTTCTTCTCTCTTCAGCTAAGCTTTTCTTGAACTGTGCTCAGAGACACACTCATGGTATGTCTCCTAGATGATTCTAAATCTTGTCAAGATAACAATAAAAATTAACCATCATAGAATGTGAACAACAGATTTATTGCAATCCTTTCAAAAATACCCGTGGCATTGTTAATCAAGGTATAAAATATGAAATTGTCTTGGAATTGCATAAGCATAGCCAAAATGATATTAAGCGACCTGATTTTAAAGTGTACTTCACATATTTGGCAATCAAAATAGAATTGGATCAGCATAAGAATAGACATGAAGACAAATGGAAATTTGTAATCCTTCATGCCAACCTATCCACCTAAAGTCAACTGATTTTCAACTGAAGCGAGAGACACCCAAATGAGAAGGACATTCATTAGCATAGTGTTGCTGGGTAAATTTGATATTCAAATGCAGAAGATGAAGCTAGACCTCTGTTTTCATTGATTGAAAAGCTCTCAATTCAGTAGCTATTTAAATGTTAGATTTTAAACTCTAAACTTTCAAGAAGGAGGCAGAGAGGGATAATTTAGGTGGTTGGGATACAGAAGACCTTCTCTTTGGATAAGACCTCTAAAGCAAACCACTACCAGAATGAAGACATAACCTACGATGGGAGGGAAAATGTTCATAAATTCTAAATTTAAAAGGGGTTAATACCCAGAGAATGTAAGTAATATAACATACACACACACACACACACACACACACACACACACACACACACACATACACACACACACACACATACATTGATGGACAAGAAGACAAATAGCCCAACTAAATAAGTTTAATATAACAAAATCAAAACTTAATAAATAACTGTAAATAATAGACATGAGAAAAATTTCAATATCACTATTATCAGGGAAATGAAATAAAAATAACACTATGATTATATTCAACATCACCAAGAATAGATATTTCAAGACAAACAAACCCTCAAAATGTTCAAACGCTCCCGAGAGAACATGTAAAAATAAATAATTATTTAATATTGGGAGGGATATAAATTTGTAAATTCATTATGAAGAACTGTGTAAAATTTCTTCAAAGTATAAGAATAAAATTACCCAGTGACCCACGAATCTCACTAAATAGTATATATCCATAATTAATGAAATTGTTCTGTCAAAGATATATCCACCTTCTCATGTTTAGTGTCCCTACTTTTAGGATTTTTAATACAAACAACTTAAATACTCCTCAGCTAAGTGAATAATGTAATAAAGAAAATGTGTTGTTTTTACACACATTAGAAAACTGTTTAGCCCTAAAAAAAGAATTAATTTGGAGATCCTTACGCTAAAGGAAATTAACCAGGCACAGAATGATGAGTATGACCTGATCCTACTTGTATCACAGATATTTCCCTAAAGGAAAGAACAGTGGCTCTAGGAGGCTGGGGGAGTAAGCAGGAGGGAGAAATGGGAGGGTGTGATGAGTGAGTACTGCACTTTAGTCAGATAGCCTATGGATGTGTGATGTGCAATTGAAGAGGAGAAAGGCTGTGAATAATGACACCGTAGAGTTAATGCTAATACTATATAGTTGGGAGAATTTGTAATGTTTTGCCATGAAAAATGATGAATGCTTTAGGATAGAAGGGTTTACCCACATTTAAAGTATAAGATGTACATATACATTCAAAAATCATATGGCATGCCATGAATACACATAAATTTTTATAGTTTGTATACTATAAAATTAATTTTAATTTTAAAAAGCAAAAAAAAAAATTGAATATTTACACCATAAAATAAGGCACAAACACTTAGCAAAAGAGATATTTTTAATCTGATTTAAATATTACCAAATGTATCATTGCATTCAAATATATGGTCTCCATAGTTTGTCAAATATTTAATATCTAGAATCACATAGCCATAAATTTTATTTGAAAAACCAACCCTGCCAATGCAGTACCAAATCCAGGTCAACTGTTCCTTTGGAAACATGGTTGTTAATATTGTGACATTTAGTCCTGTAAAACCTCATGATTTTTTTTATGTTAACATGTCTGTCTTACTATCATGCTAACACTGGAATGTTAGCATGACCTGAGTTGGCTAAGGAGAAGAGAACAACTCAGTTTTCTGGGTCCTGAAGACCTGAAGAACAGGGCTCTCTCTTTGTTGTACTCTGGAATCACAAAGTGTGTTCCTATTTAAGAAAGCAGATCTCATTTCAAACTTAATCCTTCCATGCAACAGCTTGGTGGCCTTAGGCACACATTTTCAAACTTCTCTGTGCCACCAATTATTTAAAAGTAAATTGCAGTTAATTATGTGATTCACAATAATTTTTAAGCAATTTCCCCAGATTGCTGAGTGTATTTTACAGCTTTTGTTTTGTTTTGATTTGATTTTTTTGTTTGTTTTATTTATTTTTTGCTTTTCGTTTTTTTATTTGTTTTTAATTTTAAGATTTAGGGTGGATCTGTGTAAAAGATTTAAAGCATAGGGCAAGTCATCTAACTTAAAAAAGAAAAACTGCTCATTTATCTTTATAGCCGATGGAAGATCAAAATACTAACATTCAGCCCCAGACATCCTGGATATGATGGCAACGTGGATAAAAATAAAAGTACTGCAACATAATCAGCTTTATCCAGGACTCCTCAGTTAAAAATGGTGAAGTCAGATTCTGGTAACAACTGGGTAACTTAGGTTATGGCAATTTGGAAACATTTGAGAAAAATATATTTAATTTTATTATGTAATAAACATTTTAAGGGTTCACCACATTGGTCTAAATGTGATGATGAATTTCGAACAAAAATTGGCATAAGCTATTACATCAAGGATAGCAATATACTATGTGTCCTTGTAATGATCACAAAGGACAGAGAAGTGAGCGGTTCACTCAAGTACATTTTCCTAATGTTTTATGCTGCCTCAGTTATAGGTCAAGATGAATTCCATCTTGGGATTTTGTTTCCTGAAATTCAAATCATATTGGACAGCTCACTTAATTTTGAAGATATCTCTATAACAGAGCTAGTAGAACTGACGTTATAGTTAAGTTTAATCCTAAAGAGAAAAGGGAATGTATAGTCTTGGATGTCTGTATTTGCCTTAACAACTCAAACACACACACACACTATAATAAATAATCATGGCAACATATGATGCTTCATTGGCGATTGCCTAAAAGGCTGAGATGAGAATTCTAAGCCTGTGTTTGTATGCAGTGATGAAAAATGATATCTGATGGGAGTGTGAAAAGATAAGAGATGTTTATGAGTTAGAATTTTCTACCATTGCTTTTGACGCATGTTGAACAATTACCGTATTCCCGACTATCAGAACAAGAAGGGTGGGGGAGTAGAAAGGAAGCTAGTTTTAATCAACTCCCCCTGTTCAGTTCAGTGCCCCATTTTTTAATTGGGTTAATTAGCATTTTAAAGTCTAGTTTCTTGAGTTCTCTATATATTTTGGAGATCAGACCTTTGTCTGTTGCGGGGTTGGTGAAGATCTTCTCCCAGTCAGTAGGTTGCCTTTTTGTCTTAGTGACAGTGTCCTTTGCTTTACAGAAGCTTCTCAGTTTTAGTAGGTCCCATTTATTCAATGTTGCCCTTAATGTCTGTGCTGCTGGGGTTATAACTAGGAAGCGATCTCCTGTGCCCATCTTTTGTAGGGTACTTCCCAATTTCTCTTCTATCTGGTTCAGTGTGTTTGGACTGATATTGAGATCTTTAATCCATTTGGACTTGAGTTTTGTGCATGGTGATAGATCTTTGGACAGGAGAGGGAGGGGGAGAGGAGTGGGGAGAGGGGGAGAAGGGTGGGAGGAGGGGGAGGGGAAAGGGAGGAGAGGGAAAATTTTTTTTCCTTTTCTCAATTAAAAAAAAAAAAGAAATGTACAACGGAATCAGCCAGAACTTTATATTACTTATGAGAACAAGGCTAAATTCACATAATCTTGTTACCTTAACTTTGTTCTTGTTTCAAGGGGGATTCCAAAATAACCATTCTGAAATAAAATATCTAAGCTATCAAAAAAAAAAAATCAACTCCCCCTAGGAATTTACTGTTATCTGTTACATTCAGGATACTCCAACGATCAAAAGAAGACAAATAAAAGGATCTTTTGGGTGGCCTCCTGAATTGTCTTAAATTATGAGTAATCTCAGGGCCATGAATGAATTGAGCAGTGAATATCATTCAAAAGTCATGGACTTAGTTCATTATATCTGTTTGTTTTCTTAGCAATGATCAGAAAGACTAAACAGTGATTAGCAATATGGAGGGAAGACAATGTTAGGACATCGATGTGAGTCAGATGCCATTGTAAAATAAAGTTCAAAGATATTGCTTTAACCAACTTAAGGACACACGAGACAGATCATTGGAATAGGAAAGAAAAGTAAGTGGCTAAAATAGACACACCACATCCTTGATTTTACTTTTCTGTTGAAGTCTGCTTAGCTTTTTGCTAGATTACTAAATTCCATGTCTAGGATTTCTGAAGGTTAAGATGATTCAGAATATCATAGTTCATAGATAGTTTATAGGTTGGAGCTCTTGAAGAGTACTGAACTCACAACTGTCTGAATTTTCACTCCAGAGGAGTGCCCTTTTCTGGCCACTTGGGCATCTGCACTTATATGAACACACAGACACACACATACATATACATATATGCACACATGAAAATAATTTAATGTAAATCTTTTAAAAATTCAAGAATATCTCAACACAATTAAAGTAAGGCCATTTTAGCATATTTTTAATTAAAATATAATTGCATTACTTTGTTCAGTCTCTCACAAGTTCTTTCTTCTTGCTAAATTAAAATATATATGTGTGTATCCATTATATATATAATGCATATGTATGTTTATGTATATATACTAACGCGAGAGATACACAAACATTTAAGTAAAACCTGTTCAGTTCACTTTTTATTGTTTAAGTTTATATGATTTTAGAGTCTACCACTTTGTGCCGGATAACCAATAAGGGGGTTCATATTTGGGAGAGGTTAAATCTCCCTATGTCAGCAATCATTAGCTTTCTTTTATTCTTTGTCTAGGAGACAGAACCTGTGAGATTTTCACTTTTCTGAGTTAGCTCAGGGAAAATATAAAGGGGGATGGACAAGGAAGGTTGCCTGAATCATGCTGTGTCACTGTATCTCCTAGCAATAGCTGCATAAACAAGACATGAATAACAACAGCATCAAAAGAGACAATTTCTTGTGTGTTTAACAATGTTTATGTCTGTGTTTATAATCATCGCTGTGAAACTTCTCTATATTTCTTAGGAATGATGATAAGGTGGCTCAAGGCCTAAATCAATATCCTTCCTTCCTCAGTCCCCTTTTTTCAAACAGTACTAAACTCTTAGATTAGAACCACTTGATTTTTCAGGAAAGAAAACTGCATCTCAGGAACACAAGCAGAATCAGTCTTTAAAAATATTGGCTGAAATGGTAGACAGTACAACTGACATTTTAATTTTGAATATTTTGTGAGTGCTGGTATTTGGATGTCTTCCTTAACCTTTCCCCATGTTATATATTTTCTTCCTCTTTAATTTATTTTTTACAAGATATTCTCATCATAATTTTCCCTCCCTTTTCTTCTCCTATATCCTGCTGATCTCACCCCTCCATCTTCATGCCTTCTTTTCGTTTCTCTCTTTAGAAAACAAATAAGAAAATAAAAGCAAACAAACAAACCAGAATAAAACAAAGCAAACATACAAACAGAAAGAAAAAGAGCACACACACACACACACACACCATAAAAACACAAAATTGGAAACCATAATCAATAAAAGGTAACTAAGTTTTATGACATAAAATACCATTAAGTTCATTTCAAGTTGGCCATCTACTGCTTGGCATGGGGTCTCCCGTAAGTATGGTTTGTATATCTGCTAGAAGGAAAAAATCTAAGTAACATCTCTAGGCAGACTTACTAAAATAACACGTGACTTCTCAATTAAAATTCTAAAACCAGAAGGGCATGAACAGATCTTTTAGAAATTTTAATACACCACAAATTCCAGCCCTGGTTATTATGTCTAGCAAAATATTCAATCACAATAGATGAATAAAGAAAAACATTCAACAATAAAACTAAATTCAAGAAGGATCTATGCACAAATTCAGCTCTACAGAAGGCATTAGAAAGAAAACTGCAACCTGAAGAGGTTAACTACTTCCAAGAAAATATAAGGAATAAATAACCCCAGGGTAGTAAGTAAGAAAGAAGAGGGAAAATACACACCATTAAAAACAAAATAAAAGGAATCAGAGTTAATGCTGTTCTTTGATAATTCTCAAAATTAATGGTATTAGTCTACTCTCCCAGTTCCCACCCTAACCCAAAAAATAAGACTAACAGATTGATTTAGAAAATAGGATCCATCTTTCTGTTGTCAAAGTGTGAAAGATGATATCCCAAGAAAAGGACACAAGAAGCCAGGAAGTGTAGATATTTTAATATCTGAAAAGGCAACATCACACCAAAAATAACCAGAAGAGATAGAGAAGAACACTACATACTCATCAAAAGAAAAATTCACCAAGAAGACATTGCAGTTCTTAAAATTGGTGTACCAAATGCAAAGACATCCTCATTCATAAAGGAAACATTACTAAAGCTAAAATCCCCCTATGTTTTTGAGATAGAGTCTTGCACTGAACCTGGGGCCCACCATTTTAAGTCTACAAGCTGCTTAGTCATCTAAAGAATCTTTCTGTACTTTGGCACCCACTCCATGAGAGCCTGGTTATAGGCACACCCTGCCACATCAACTTTTAAATGGGTTCTGGAGATAAGGCCTTCGGTTTGGCAAGAAATTTACAAGGTGAGGTCTTTCCCCAGCTTGACAACTTCTCTTTGACTTGCTTTTGTTTCTTATTTTTAGTTCTTATGGATCCAAGTATTTTGAAATCACTCCTATATCTAGCTCCAGTTTCCTGGTAAGAAAATGGAGTCAGTTTGAACACAATAATAAACTCCGAGTCACCAATAATGCAAAGGTTCCACATTAAAGAGAGAAATCAAAGCATTTCATCTTGCTGTAAGTTAACCAATAACGAAACCCAGATTTAAATTTTCTGCTTCACTCTCCTGTGTTGCCTCTCCTCCCTCTATTGTATAAGTCTGAATCTGTGTCTGCCTGGAGACTGTCTAGAAATTGGTCTCTGTGTCTGTGTCTAGGTTTGTCTGTGTATGACTGTCCCTAACAAAGGATTTTCTCTTTGTGTACTGAACAGCACAGATAGCCTTACACTGGGGAAGGAAGGAGGGATCCTTTGAAGAAATCTTTAGTGGAGTATTAAAAGAAATTAAGTCACGGAGTCCAAATGTCCCTAGCTGACCGAGATGACAAACAGTATTATAAACATCTTTGATTTTCATCCAATATCCATATGTTGTGTTTAACTTTTAAGGTGAATATTAATTGTTAAGACTGCTTCCAGTGTGTTCTTTTTCTCAGCAAATGATTAATATAACACACATGCATTTTCAGGGTGAGGAGTATGGAAGAGTATGTAATTTAAGAATGAAGGAATGTACTGAACGTACTGAATTAGGTTCCAAAACCTAATTACATAGGAAATTCAATGTCAGTAAGTTTGGTTGTTATATCGTTATGTTAAAGAAAGGTTAAATAACAGACTGAGTATACAGCAGGCTAGCATGTCTAAGTATTAAGTCACCTTAAGGGCATTATTAACTTAGTCTGTGAGGTCTAGCAAAAGTCCCAGTCTCTTAGATTGTGTAAGAGAAATTTTAGTCATAAAACAGAGCCACGAAGCACTGCTGTGGGGTATAGTTTTTAATGGGGATATATTAGAGTTTCCTGACAGCATAAATTTTTGGTGTATTTTCCAATCATAGAAGTCTCCTGAAAAGACAAAGGTATTCTACTGTGTGAAAAGACAAGGACTAGGCTGGTTGGTGGTGGCGTCATCTTTAATCCCAGCACTCAGGAGGCAGAGGCAGGCGGATCTCTATGAGTTCGAGGCCAGCCTGGTCTACAAGGGCTAGTTCCAGGACAGGTTCCAAAGCTGTCTTAAAAAAAAAACAAAAAAATAAATAAAGAGAAAAATATAAGAGAGGGATAGAGAGAGAGAAAAAAAATTCAAGGACTGAGTATCTAAAATTGAATTATCACCTATATCTCAAATAGAGACTCAGTATGAATTTTTCCAGTTATGAAATTCATCTTGAAAAGTGCTTTTCACTCAAGATGTTGCTGATTCTTAATCTGTAATATTCATAATAATAATGTTCAATATATATTTATATACCTATATTTATATGTGTGTTTATATATGTATATATATATATATTGTCCGCCATTTCCATGGTATGAAATTGTGTGTATATATATATGTGTGTATATTTCTGTATATGTGTGTGTGTGTGTGTGTGTGTGTGTGTGCGTGTATAAAATCCTCCATTTTTATTTTCATGGTCATCCGCTATGGATTTCTTAAGTGCAACTACTTATAATCCACTTTCATGCAAGGTACCTCTCTTTTCTTGATATTATGTCTTTGATGCTATTTTTGGCTGGCCTGCAAAATTCTACATATTTTCTGTACATTTGTATGATCAAACATAGATATCACTAATTAAAAGTCCAACCAAAGATAGATGAACTTTACATGGTTTTTCATTTTGCTCTTAGCTGGAAAACTCCTGTGACTTTATTAGCCCTGATAATAACAATTATAGATCAATTTCACAATTGAAGACAAGAGCTGAACGGGCTGAATATAAAGAGATGCATCCTTAGACAAATATTTAGGAAGGAATTTTCCCTGAAGATATACTAAGTAACGTTAATGTTGTCATTGTAATTTGGAAGTTAATGCCTTTTTAATAGCTGACATTTCCATTTCTCTTTCAAAATGATTGTCAGAATGAAGCTCATAATACAAAATGTCTGGAAATGAAGTCCATTTTCCATGGCCTCCAACTGTATTATGAAAGAAGTATTTCTTTTTTTCTTGTGCTCAGATATCAAAAAAGAGATTAGTGCAAAATGAATTATAAAGTACCCACACTCTTCCGACAATCATGTCTCCATTCTGGCGAAAATAGGAAATGCACTTTTATCTCCCCACTGAGATGTTTTTACTAGAATGAAAAAATCCAATGAAATGTTCCCTTATTGGTTCTATTAGTCATCCTTTCTGCTTTCCCTACCCAAAAGGACAGAGCAAAGATTCTGAGTCTGTTTAGCATCACAAGACCTCGTCATTCACCGTATCATCCACAGTGGGGTCTCAGCTACTCAGGCTTGGTACACACTTAATGTAGTCCAGAATGGTCATTCCCTGCTATGCATTCTAGGATTCTTCCACAATATCACACAGTGAGAGAGTCATAAAATTTCAAGTATATATGGAATATTAATTCATTCTGTATTTTTAATATATTTTGGCAAGAAGTGCCCATGAAGGCATGAAAAAAAATGTGACCAATCACAAATTCCATAGAGTATTTTTTAATTAGTTGGTAGATTGTGAAATTGAGCCGATGACTTGGCAATGCCTTTCTACTTGAACTGAAAAATTGAAACGTATATATAAACAGTTACAAATAGTGAGGCTCATAATAGTCTTGGTGTTTATGTGATTTTTGCTATTAATAAATGGAACTTATGTTTTTATGTTGTTTCTTTAGTTCTGGTATTGCTGTTTAGAAGAATGGATTATGGAAGCAAAGATATATTACTTCCATTGTTTAGCCATTTCTTTATCAGGTAAACACTAATGGTTTTCTTATCTCTCTTAAAAGCTTAAATTTCAGCTATAAAACTATAGAGAGTGACCATGCCCGACATCATAATAAAATGCAGTTAAATGCAGCTTTTGAGTTCACCAAATTCTGGGAAGACCTAAGGAGTCTAGATAGTAAATATACCTCTGAGATAGTTTGAATGTACAGCTACATGAAAGAAAAATAATTGATTAGTGTGTTACTGCTTACATACAAAACCCCTAGTTCTTCAATAGGGATTACAGGAAATTAATGGTTATTTGAGGAGAGAGTATCATTTTCTTCAGTGGTATAGCAACAGATAAACTATCTAATCCTTACTCCAGGAAAAATAACTTCTTTTATATAAAGCAAAAGGCAATAAATGTTTATTAAATTCAGAACATATTTCTCTCTCCTCTTTCTCTCTCTCTCTCTGTCTCTCTCTCTGTCTCTCTCTGTCTCTCTCTCTCTCTCTTTCTCTCTCTCACACACACACACACACACACACACACACACACACACAAACACACACGCCTGAAAGGAGGTAGAAGACTGACCATGACAAATAGTTTTACTGACAAGAGAGAGATTGAGGAGCTAAAAATTATACACACACTCACACAAACACACACACACACACACACACACACACACACACATATATATATATTTATTTCAAATCATGTTTTTTAATGTTTGAATAAAAATGCTATGCTTTACTGTATTTTTTTTCTGGATTCTCCTTCATTAACAGATAGATTTCCCTCATTTTGATTTTATTCTTTTTGCTTTATTGTATTTTATTCTATGTTTTTGTTGCTGACAGATTGTTTAATATATCTATAGATTTTAATTTAATTTTTATGGTAAATTTTTCACTTTAAACTTTGGTTCACCATATGTTTCATAAGAAAATTAAAATGTGTAATATAGAGTATTCTTGGCAATAACATTTGCAAAAAAAATTATTTGTTTGTCTTTGCTCTTGAGAGTAAATAAAATAAAACATAAACTACTTCTTGATTGCTTAAGATAATCCTAATAAAATCCCTTATTTTGAATGGTCAGGACAGTTTGCAATCAACACAAGTCTACCTGCCTGTCCCCCTCACAGATTGAGAGTACAGAGAACAGTATCCACATTAGCCATGGCTGAGATTAACCACTTGGTATTTATAGGGAGTAGCTATTTCCTAGGCTAAATATTGAAGCTGTAGGTCAGAGGATAGTGTTTTATTTTCGTTCCCTAGCACTGCAACAAAATGCAAACACAAAGTAAGAAAGACCAGGTTTTCTCTGGATCACCGTTCAATTGTAGATTCTATTATGGCAGGAATCTCCAATTCAAAGAAAGATTTTGTTTTAAGAGTGTACTTAACTGATTAGTTTGGGACCAATTTAAGGAAACAAGTAAGTCACTTTAGAATCAAGAAAATATAATGCTGTATTGGTGTTTTATTTTTTACCTGGATGTGGTTATTTAATTTAAATTAAAGAAATTAAAATTAAATAAAATTAAGTGTTAAATTCTCAGGTAAAATAGCTATATTTCAATGTCCTTGTGTGCCCTGGGATATTTTCTGACTATTATTTAGTTACACATTATCAATGACAGAAGATAACTGCAAAACATGTGGACTAGAGAAGTCAACATACAGCAAAAATTTCTTTAGAAATATGAGCAATGGAAAAGTAGGTTATTGTTGGGAATGTTATAATTTTGTGCTCACCACTCAAGTAATTTTGTTCTTTTTACTAGAATCAATTATATAAAATAGTAGATCCAGGTATATATTCCTTATGATAATATGGAAGTATTTTAATAGGTTAAAATCATGGCACCATTAGTTACCATCAAAAACCCCAATTAGAAACGTGGATAATGATGTCAAACATGGTTAATGCTTTAGATCTATTTCCATTGAAAAGTTATAATAAAACTTTGGAAGTAATGGAAGGCAGAAACGTGTGAATTTTGAGTTGATATATTCAATAGTTTCATTCTTCGTAGTTTATCAAAAGGGGATAAGAATGGAGGAAAAGAAAAATAGGTGTCAAAGAGGTTCTGTCTGTGACACAGTGTGTGAAGCTATCAGCAAGCATTAGAAGTGAGTCATTCATAAATTCTCCCTTTACTGAATAATAAAAAAATGGCAGAATAAAGAGCTGGAGGAAAAGGAGGCTGTGATGACACTTCCGCCTCAGACTTACCAATGAGTAGCTAAGAATCCTGGGTCACTGAAAGTATATTTTCTAAGCTTGGAAAAGATAATAAAATAAATATTAAAAATTAATAGAGTGAAAACAAGTCATGTAAAAATAGAATGTACTAGGAGAGTCTGAAAAATGTGTGTGTGTGTGTGTGTGTGTGTGTGTGTGCTGACATTTTTGACTGTGAAGGAGCTAAGTACATAGAGACATTTCATTATGTGGGCTGCTAAGATAAACCAACATAAAGGTATCTTGACCTCAAAATTTGGGTCTAAGGATTTGTTACTATGGAAAAGAGGTTCTGCTTTTGTTTCCACAAAGGATAAGAACCTGCTCGAATCCTTTCAGACTAATGTGATTTGATGGACCAAGATCCATGAGCAGCCTCAAAAATTAAATTGTCCAACAGAAAGCATGAAGCAATTTGAAGAGAACTATGCCCATATTCCCAATATTGTTTATAAATGTTTGTTTATATTTAAAGGAGAATATGCTATAGAGATTTGCATTGGTATGCATCTTGATTTATTGATGCAAATTTAAGGTCAATTTTGTTATATGTGTATTTCTGCTCTTGATTAAGATATTGTGTTTATGCAGATCATTTATAAATGCAATGCACAATTAAGAAATATAGGTTAATAGATAATCATCTATAATAGTCAAGCTTGTAGTTATGTTAGTTATATTTTCTAGATGACAGAGATATATTTCAGATTTATAGTTATTCTCCAAATTTTTCAAACACTACAGAATATAGAATTTAAATTGTTTTAATAACTTAGGACTTTTTATGACAATGAGACACATCTGCTTCTGGTGGCACCAATTACTTCAAAAGGCAGATGGGTACCAAAGAGGCTTCTTATGGCATTGGTTAGCCATTTGTGCCAGAAACTGCTCTTGCCTGGACTACTAGATGTTATGCTGTATGAACTGGACATGCAAGACTCACAGAAAAATGACTGTTCAACTTGCATAAAAGTGAGATGGAATTTTGAGGTTCCTGTTTCATGAAAGATTCTGCTAGACATTTTGCAGGACACAGAAGAAAGCAACTGACAGACTTACCATTACAAAGCAAAACACATATCTAAATTTCCTGCTTCTTGAAAAAGTCTGCTGGATCTAATGGGCCTATCAGCTAAAGACTGGATGCCCTAATAGTAAGAAGAACTTTGGTTTAAAGTAAAGGCAATGAGATGTCTCTGTCAATTCTAGAGTTTTGGAAGTTGCTTACAATGTACATTCTGTTAACTTAGGTAATATTATATCCTTCTGGAGTCTTTGGAGTTGCAGAATTGTAGTAATAAGGGGCGGCGGCGGGGCTGCGTTCCCAGCTCCCCGGCCGCCTGCATGGCTAGCTTATGCCCGAAATAACAACACACAAACTGTATTCATTTAAACACTGCTTGGCCCTTTAGCCCTAGCCCTTACTGGCTAATTCTGTTATCCCAATCAACCCATCTCTAATAATCTGTGAGCACCGGTCTTACCGGGAAAGGTTCAGCATGTCTAACCTGGCAGCTTGCTTCATGGCATGAGTCTGCCCAGGAGCCAGGAGCATGGCGTCTCTCTGAGGTGTCTGCTCCCGAGAGGAGAGCTGTCGAGTCTGAGCTCACTTCCTCTTCCTCCCAGTGTTCTGTTCTGTTTACCCTCCCACCTATCTTCTAACCAATGAGCCCAAGCAGTTTGTTTATTACTTTGCCAATGAAATCAACAGATTGATATATGACACTCCCACATCACAGAATAAATAAGTTACTATTATAGTTTTCCTTAGTTATGATAAAAGATAAAGTAGATATAAATATTTTAACCATAGTTCTTGCTTGACACCTATTTTGTTATATTTAGTTTTGTTATGTTAAAGTTAAAAACTTCCTTTTTATTTAAACAAAAAGCGGAAATGGTGTGGGAAGCCCTTATGTCTATATGTTGCTTTTAATGGTTAATGAATAAACAAAATGCTTTGAACCTATAGAAGCGGGGCAGAAAAGAGCTAGGTGAGAAAAACTAAACTGAATGTTGCGAGAAAGAAGGTGGAATCAGAGAGAAGCCATGTAGCCAGGCCAGAAACAGATGCCAGAACTTTACCAGGTAAGCTACAGCCTTGTGGCCATACAGAGATTAATGGAGATGGACTAGTTTAGGATATAAGAGTTAACCAGAAATATGCTTAAGCTATTATCCAAACAGTATCACAAATAATATGGATTCTGTGTTATTTGGGGGCTGGGCAGTTAGGAACAAACAGGCGTCCCTACAACAAGTACTGGAATGAATGAGTCATAGAGCTCCTGAAAGGAGAATACAATACACATGCCTCTAAAGCTCTTAGCTTTGCTGATTCCACATTTTGCAGATAACATCAGGAAATGTTGGTCATGTTGTTACTTTATGGACATTTAGTAAAATTGCACTCAGAAAGATAATGTAAATGAATCGTGAGAACTATTTACAAAATAAACCAAATGTTACAAATGAAATTCTGTGCATCTTTAAAGATTTATATATAGAATCACCATGTTAACAGTAAACATTCTTCTAGATATGTATTCTAGGAATTACAAGAAGAGATGAAAAAAAGTAAAGAGAGAGAGGAAGAGAGGAAGGAAAAGATGTCATCTACACTGTTAAAGCAGAAACCACTCTAATGTCCTTCAGTAGAATCAAGGCTGATTGTGAGACATGCAAACTATGGGATTATTTATGAGGTTAATTTGGGGGGTTGTTTGTTTGTCCTTTCTTTTTTTTTCTTGTTTTTGTTTTTTGAGAAAGAGAAATGCAGCTTCGCTATATCGATCAGTATACAAACTCAAAACATTGTGTCCCATGGAAGAAATTTTGAATGAACATTTAATCTTTTTAAGGGTGGGAATGAACTACATAATATTTATAACTGGTCATTCTATTATGCAAACTCCAAAGCTCTGTTGTTCGAAGAAGAAGAAGAAGAAGAAGAAGAAGAAGAAGAAGAAGAAGAAGAAGAAGAACAAGAAGAAGAAGAAGAAGAAGAAGAAGAAGAAGAAGAAGAAGAAGAAGAAGCATTACAAACATTACAAATGACAAATGAGGTACATGAGTTACAGGTCAATCTGGGAATAGGATCAGGAGCACAAAGAAGAAAGCTGGTAGCTTGATCAGTTTCTCAACATGATGCTTAAACAATACGGGAGCCAGCCATGAGAAACTACATATCATGATGACATTGAACTTGCAGCGAAGACTTGGAGAGATAAGGCAGTGAAATTCACTAACACAGGTAACCTGTTCCTATCACTTACAATTCAGGAGTGCTGTAAAATTAAAAAATGGGGTTAAAACTTCTTGTCCATCATGTTGTCTCAGATAATTACTATATTAGCCTTACTATAATGGAAATAACAAAATAAGACAAAAAATAAGTATGAAGTAGTTTCAGATGGTCTTGTTACTTTAAGTTTACTTCCTTCCCTGATTAAAAACATATCAATGCTTAGGACATCCAGATGCTCAGTAGGCAAAGCTGATTGCTGCCCAGCATGACAAATTGAGTTTGAAGCCTCAGAATATATGTGGTAGAAGGAGAAACTGTCTCCTAATCTATGAACACTACATATGTGTCTTGGCACACACATGAACATACACATGCACACACAGACACACAATATACCCACATATGTGTAGACCCATATGCATATGCACAGGACATGCAAACACACACGTATAGAAGCACACTGAGATTCACACAGATACTCACACAGAAACAGACACATGTACATTATTGACATATGCACAGACCAACATATACATGCACAGACACACAGAGAGGCAGACACACAGACAGTCACACAGATACACACAAACACACACTAATAGAATATCAGTGCACTTCAGAATATTAAGTTCCTATTTTAAAGGTGTGTTTCACAAATTCAACAAGTCTGAATTATGTGTGACCCTGCTACGTGTATGAGGTAGTCATTGATTCAAGATGTTATCATAAAAAATGGAAATTAGCTGACTTAATTTCCATAACAAGTTCAAATATTATATTGTTGTTTTTAATAATGTGTGATTGCTGGAAATGCTAACTTTTATATCATCGCATCAAACTCCAGTAACTGACTATTAAGATACATGGCAATGAAATGCAGAGAATTAAACTGCTTTTTCCTCCATGCATTGAAAAGACTTTTTAGTGGTATGTCCTTCTGAGTGAACTTCTTTGTCTAAAGAACAATGGCGCCGGGCAGTGGTGGCGCACGCCTTTAATCCCAGCACTCGGGAGGCAGAGGCAGGCGGATCTCTGTGAGTTCGAGGCCAGCCTGGTCTACAAGAGCTAGTTCCAGGACAGGCACCAAAGCTACAGAGAAACCCTGTCTCAAAAAACCAAAAAAGAAAAAAAAAAAAAAAGAACAATGGCAATGGGTTTTTGATCTTACTGCACAGTACTGGCTTTGTGGGAGCCTAGGCAGTTTGGATGCTCACCTTTCTAGACCTGGATGGAGGTGGGTGGTCCTTGGACTTCCCACAGGGCAGGGAACCCTGATTGCTCTTTGGGCTGATGAGGGAGAGGGACTTGATTGGGGAAGGGGGAGGGAAATGGGAGGCGGTGGCAGGGAAGATACAGAAATCTTTAATAAATAAATAAATTAAAAAAAAAAGAATCAATAGGAATACAAGACCTTGCAGAAGGGTGAAGTAATTGAATGTTAACACAGTACTTCTATCAACTAAAATCCAATTTCATGTCTACTTTGTATCAAGAGAATATGAGCAGAAAGACTCAAAAAACCTTTGGAGCAGTATAGCCATGCCTACATGCTTAGGTAGTTAACCAGTTTTTAGTAAATAGCAGATCGGTTTCACATAGAGAGGAAATATTTAATTTGGCCATGAAACAGTTTCTTCTGACACATATTATTTTGGTTTACCATTTTCTGATTTCAATAGATTCTAGGTGGGAAGCAACGAGGGTTATCTCTACAGCACAGGGAAGCAGGAGACATTGTTATGCAGCTTAAATAGAACATAAACAGACAAGCAAGACTAATTGTTTCCTTCAACTTCAATTCCACTATCCCCTCTTGAGGAACCTTTCTGCCCAAAGCTTATCAGCCCAATAACCAAGCACAGACTAACCCACTTCAAGAAATGATCTTCTTGCCAGAGACACCAAGTTGTGTTTTTCAAAGACTCAGAAAGTAGCAGCCCCTAAGGTGGACAACTGTTGTGACATTTTCCAAAACTCCCAACAGTTAGTTCAAGATGTTGCCTTAGAATCCAGTGACAAAATTCTGCTTGTTGTCCTGTACCAAAGACAATCACTTTTAATGGAGCGGGAGGGGGGGGGTAGTTTTACAACTAAACACACACATGGCTACAGCTTCATAGTAATACAAGAAAAAAATCAATTAAATACATATCACTGGAAAATGAGCTGAAGAATCTCTGCTCTGTCTAAATGAAGGATGTCCATACATTCTTTTTGATGACTGGCTTCTTGTTCTTTCAGCTCTGTTGCAATTGCATAGTTTTTTATCACATATGTATGTAAAAATTTTACCACAAAGTGCCACACAGGAAAAACCCTTAAGTATCAGTGTGTATACCACCATCTGGTGCAAGTAACTTTTGAACCTGCAAAAATAATCAGACAATATCAACAAAACAATCCTAAAAATCTCAAAAAGTATGATATACTGTAGCTAGCACTCAGTGTGGTTCCTATTTTAGATAAGTGAAGCTGAAGAATACTAGAAATATGGAAACAACACTTCAGCTTCTAATGAAGGTAAACATTTTTGTACAAAGCATCCAAATACAAATAAAGATTAATTTGCTATATAGTGAAAAGGAAAATTTAGAGAGTAACTCATGGACTTAATATAAAGCACACAATTCAGAAAGTAATCCCTTTTTTAGAGAAGTAAAAGAGGTTGAAAAGTAATTACAGTATGTTAAATATAGATGTGGAAAAGACTTTCTCATTCAAATATTGGAAGAGATGAGGATATTTTATTTTATTAATTTCCCTGTGCTGTAGCAGCGACCAAAAAACAAAATTTAAAAGAAAAGCATTACAAATAATTCCTTGCCAGTTTGAAAGGTTGCAAATTTCCTGAGCTTTTATAGAATGGACTGATCAATAACAAAGTAGTCCAAGGTCTCTGGTGTAAAGCCAATGATAATTATGCTTTTAAAAGAAAATGAAGGAAAAAGGAAGGAAGGAGGGATCTTTATCCTTTTTACTTTCATTTTTTATATAAATAATAATCTAGTTGGCTTTTTTCCTGTAAAAGACAAAAACCATTAAGAAAAGAAATATTTCTGTTTTACAGCCCTAAAAGGTCAGGAAAGTATAAAATGTCAAACCTACAAATGTGGATAAATATGGATAAAACACTAAATGTTAATGATGGTAAAGACATTCACAAAATCATATCATTTCAGAGCTGTAATTAAGAGTCCATGATACTACTTGATGTCTAAACAAAATGAGTCCACTAGGTCTGTTTCTATGATCGTCTCTAACATGTGCAGGTATTCGTGGAGGCTGTTCATTTGTTTCTGGCCACTCAGACCTGATACTATATTGTAGTGATGGGGTGAGCTGGCCTGCTTTTCATCCTGCCTGGCTCCCGCATCATTAGTTTTACACCCTAAATAACAACACACAAATTGTATTCTATTAAACACTGCCTGGCCCATTAGCTCTAGCCTCTTCTTGGCTAATTCTCACATATTGATTAACCCATTTCTAATAATCTGTGTAGCACTTGTGGTGGCTTACCGGGAAAGATTCAGCATGTCTGACCTGGTGGCTGGTTCCATGGCATCTGACCTCACTTCCATTCTTCCCAGCATTCTGTTATGTCTACTGCGCCTATCTAAGCTGCTGTCCTATCAAAGGGCCAAGGCAGTTTCTTTATTAACCAATGAAAGTAACACATAGACAAAAGACCTTCCCAGATCACTATATTATTTAAAACACTGCTTGGCCAATAGCTTAAGCATATTGATAGCTAGCTTTTATTTCTTAACCCATTTCCATTATTTTATATTTTACCAAGAGGCTCATGGTATACCGGTAAAGTCCCCAGGTGTCTATCTCATTTGGTGATGGCTACAAGACATCTCACTGACTCTGCCTTCTTTCTCCTAAAATTTAGCTTAGTTTTCCTGCCTATCTCTATTCTGCCCTGTCATAGACCCAAGAAGCTCTTTTATTAACCAAAGGCATTCACAGCACAGAGATGGAAATTCCACATCATGCAGGGAATTAGAAGATAACTATTTACTGCCCTGGTCAATTGCTATAGCCAAGAGAAAAGATGTTACCAGCTATGAGCAATACTCAGGATCAATAGCTCTGAAGTCAGTTAAGTCAAGTTTTTTTATTGCATGCCCTTCCAGGAATTAATTCCTAAATCCAGGTGTTTTATAATAGTAACTGTGGTGGTTTGCACTCTCCCGATACGTTCACTTATTTGAATGCCTAATCATTAGGGAGAGGTGCTACTTGGCAGGGATTAGGAGGTGTAGCCATATTGAAGTAGGTATATCATTGTGGGTTGGCTTTGGGTTTTCAAATCCTCATGCAAGGCCCAGTCACTCCTCTCTCTTTTTCCTCTCTCTCTCTCTCTCTCTCTCTCTCTCTCTCTCTCTTTGCTTGTCTCTCTCTCTCTCTGCCTCCCTTTCTTTTCCTGTTACCTACGAGAAGAATTCTCAGCTACCTTTATAGCACCATGTCTGCCTGCATGCTGCCAGGTTTCCCACCATGATGATAATAATGGACTGTACATCTGAAAATGTAAGCCACCACCTCAGTTAAATGGTTTTCTTTATAAGAGTTGCCATGGTGTGGTGTCTCTTCACAGGAGCAGAACATTGTCTAGTATAGTGCCACTGACTGACTATGAGGGCTAAAGTGAGAATTCCATTGTGTGTCTGAGAATGTGTGTGTGTGTGTGTGTGTGTGTTTGTGACTACACACAGGGTCCAACTTTGGTTATCTTTTACTACCTTATTTTTTTTAGACAAATTCTTTCACTTAACTCACCATTTTGACTGTGATAGCTGGCCACTGAGCCCAGGGATGATCTAGTGGTTACTGCCTCAGGGATGATGTTACAGGTAGCATACAGCTGTACCTAAGTTTTTACATGTGTGTTAGGGATCTGAAATGAGTTCCTTATGCTTATAGAGCAAGCACTTTATCCATTGACCGATCTTTCCGACACAATTTACTATGCTCATGTTATTAGCATCATTATTACTATTCCATAAATTAAATGGCATGTGCTACATTCTCATTAGTACTTAAAATGATAGAAGTATATATACCAAGAGTGGCAAGAGGAGGAAACTGTTCCATAGCAATGGAATGTATGTTGTTTATAGTCTACATTTCCACACTGAAGGTGCTTCTTAGCAATGTGATGAGAGCGAGAGACTTTCAGGAGCTGAGGATGATGCAGTTCTTTCCATCAGAATGTATACTATGATAAGATTGAAATGAAAACAGCTAGGTTTAAAAGGGTGGTTAATCCAAAGAGATGGATATATCTGATTGACATTATGAAAGTAGGATTCAAAGTTAGTCTTTCCAATGTCTGCACCTGTCACCACACCTGCTTCCCTCTTCTGTTGTCTGGGTACTGATTAGCTTGATCAAAAGATTATGTCACACTAGCCAATCACCCGGGAAATAATGCATTGAAATATACATTCTCCAAGTAACTGTTTATAATAAGCACATCAGTTCTTCAATCTTCCAAGGAAGATCTAGGGATGATTCTGGATTTCTGTATAGTTGGTCAATGATAATAGCTTGCTAAGATTGCCTCATGCTGGGCTAACATTAATTTTTTATTAAAGTCTAAGTGTGTATGGAGACGCTCATGAAGTACTAATCAGTGGGGAAAAGGGGGGATAAAGGCGAGCTAAGCTTATGTTCAACTCATGAAAAGTCAAAACACATTTCCTGTATGCCCAGGAGAAAATATGCATATTTGGATTAAATATCTCATTCTGGTTTCATTATTCTTTCTATATTGAAAGAATTACAACATTTTTAAACACTTCTTTCTTCTAGATAATAAAACAAAAAATTGCGATCTCTAATGTTAAATCAAAATTTCATTGTTAAGTGGCTTTAGTATTTACTGTAATAATTTGTAGTACTGATATAGATGAGGTGAGAAATATCTTATTGCAACTCTACAGAAAATGTTGTATTCTGAAGCAAATGGCAATGTAACAGCAATCTTAGAAATTCTTTTGTCAAGGCTCAGAAAGTCCCAGGTTCATTTCTACTACTATCATTATACTGTCCCTCGAAAATTGTTTCCTCCAGGTAACCCAAAGGTTTCAAATCTACAACACAAGAATGGTAAAAGTAATAACAATAACATAACTTTTTGAATTTTGTGTGCTAATCAATTGACTGCTAATGAGAAAACATCAAATGAAATTTAATTCAAAGGATAGTAATGGTGATATGAATAATATGAACGTCTTGAAAAGTTCTTGTTTTGGAGAGATCACTCCATGGATAAAGTGACTAATAATCACAGCATAGATAATATGCTTAGAGGGCAACATGATTGTAAGCTTATGACAATAGTTGGGAATAAGTTCCATTTCTTGTATCTGAAATTGCTGTGCTACCAAAGGGAAGCCTTTAGTTATGTCTTCAAAGGCAGAAAGATGACTCTTTATTGCAGAATGTACTGTCTTGAATAAGTACTTGTAACTGAATGATGCTTTCCTTATACCCTGAGACCAAGAGTGATCAGTAACCTGGCAGTTGCTAAAAGGAATAGGCTTCTAGCGACTTTGAGAAAAGATGATTCATACAGTAGTGTTGTTTCCTCAAATAAAATTGAAAAAATATATAATATAATTATATTTAATTTTATTTTTAGAAGTGAGTCATGTGGGGATTCCAAAAGGATGTTGGGTTTTACCTACAAAATCTTAGGAAGATGTTTTTCTTACTTTGCAGACATTGTATCAACATCAGCCTGCTATACATCACAGACTAGACAATTAAAGGGAAGCTATTGGTTCACATTTTCAGTTAATTTTGTTTTTCTTTTGTTTCTGCCTTATTTTTATTCCCTAGTGGTCACAGATAGAATGAAATTCTAACAAGAAAGCTCTACGTTCTTTTATCCTTTTTCATTCACTGGGAAATTGCTGAAGGGTATAAAGGCACATATGTTATCTGTAAAGGTTCAGGCTTGTGTAGGTGTGTCATAACTACCTACAACACAGTGGCACATCTGGAAGCATGGCAGGGAGGGAACTGGAAGCAGAGACTGGGAGGAGATGGGCCAGCTCTTCTTAGAGGAGTCTCTAAGAAGATGAGACTCTGAAATTTAAAGGTGGATGAGGTTACCCTTCGAATTAACTCATTCATTCAATGTGCAAAAAATGATTCACCTTAATAATATTCTCACTAAAATCATTAGTTTAAATATCCCATTCTTATACTAGACACTATATACAACATAGATTCCTTATTATAAACAAATTTCATAAAAACTTCATGTATGTTAAAAGTTTACGTCATGAGAATGCAAGCAAATGATGAAGAAATAAACTAAAATAATTTTTGAAAGTAGAAAAAATATTTATTCAAAAGATGCTAATGTAACATGAATAAGATCAAAACTTCTATTTAAGCTGTTTCTACTCTTTGTAGTATAAATTAAGAGACTAGAAACAACAGTTATTTATTTGATTGGTGCCTATAAATGTGGTCACTTTGGATCCAAAATTTCTGCTGAAATCTATTTAAAAATAAATCACAAATAATAAAGCAAAATACAGAAGTGTGTATGTGTGTGTGTGTGTGTGTGAGAGAGAGAGAGAGAGAGAGAGAGAGAGAGAGAGAGAGAGAGAGAGAAAGGGAGGAAGGCGTGCATAGGATCCATGTGGAGACACAAGAACTTGCAGGGAATCAGTTCTCTCCTCTTACCATAATGATCCTGAAATCAAACTCAGGTCCCTGTCAGGCTTGGAAACAAATGCCTTTACCTGCTGAGCCATTTTGCCAACAGACCCTGTTTCAGTTATTTTAAATAACACAATCTGCTATTGGCAGATGCAGTTGGTATTGTTTCTTGGGAATAGTGAAGCACATGTCTGTGTCATGAGCAATCTGCTTTTAAGCACTTATCGTGAGTCTGAGTCCAATATATCTTTCCAAAACACAATCTCTGTCTAGTTTGTGATAATTTCCTTCTCATTAGAAAGGAGTGTGATGATCTCTGTATCAGCATGAAGGTATACTGCTAATCAATTTCTGTAGCAGTAGAACTTGGTTAAAAAAAATTTCAAATAACAAGACCAGCCTTGACTCTGCCAAAAACAAAAGTAATACTGCAAAACAGCTGAAAAAAATGAATTTAAAGATAGCTCAAAATATAGGTTTTATTTTTCTGAAAAAGGTTTTTCTTTGGTTCTTGCTGAAAAGCTAAATAAAACCTATTAGTTCAGTAATCCTAGGAAAGCTTTATCATTCCTAGTGAGCCAGACAACATGTTTTTAAAAATAAAAGACACAAAAATAATCAATCAAATGGACAGTGTCAAATTCCAGATGAGTCCCCAAAATTCAGATATGTTTCCACTGCAATAAGCATATTTGATATATTTATGGTTAATTTTCTAAACCTCATGGAAAATTGAAATGCAAGTATTGAGAACTTGTTAGTCACTTCTAGCATGTCACTTGGCATACTGTCAGAAAGCGATGCAATATGAGCTCTTATATTTTTCAAACATTTACATATATTGATCCTTTAAACCGTCGTTGAAAATTGCCTTTTCTTTAACCAAGCACCTGGAGCTTTTGCAGAAGTAGCATTCTCGGGTGTTCCACAGCATCTCATGTTTAGTGTACCCTCGATTTTAAATCAGGCATGACGTTATTCACATAAAGGCTTGTAAGAACAATTTGCATATGTTGAGCTAGAATTGTCTCCATGAGCTCATGTTTCATTTATGGAAGAAAAGAAACTGTAAATGAAGTCATTACACTGCCATGCCTGCTGAGAGTCTCACGCTGTTCAGCACAGTGAATATCGACTCAGAAAGGTCTCTTCATGTCGTAACTGTGGATAACCCATACGACACACCTTTAGAAGTGTAGCATCAATGATGACACTGTCATTTTAGTTGCTCTCAATGCTATTTTTGTATTCTGCCTTGGAAAAGGGTACCCTCTGTGCTTATGCTCTGTGAGTATACTGTCAGGATCAGTGGAAAATCAACATTCAACTGAAAAAGATATTTTGATAAATGCAAAAATATCAACCCTCAGAACATTCAAATTCACAATTTGCCAGAAGATAAGGGTCTCATACGTAGCTATAACATCATCTCACTCACTAGGACATTAATCTGTCACTTTTATTATGCAACTTTATTTCTGTTTTTTTTATTTTTTTGATTTCTGTTATCTTTTTTTTTGATTGGGCCTACTTTTGTACTACAGTGTCCAGCTTTGCCAGAACAATCATTTATGTAAACAGATAACCAAGTCACTGTGTTTCAGAATATTCTTCAGTATGTCATAGCACTTATTCATAACACAGAACCAGTTAACTTATGGAAAGAGGTTGACTGATGAGCACTGAAAGTAGAAAAAAATGAATTTAAAAGAACAAGCCTTCATAAACATTAGTTGAACATTAATGTATTCTTGTGAGGTAAACAGAGAAAAGTGCTAACTATGTCCTTGGGGAACCCACAGGCACATAAAGAAAGAGGTTTATATAAAAATGAAGGCAAAAATTTAATAAATAAACTCAAAAGTAGGATTGAAGTTAAATAGCAGCATCACAAATCCTGTACAATAACTGCGTGGCTTGTTTGTCAGGACAAGATTTAGAATATCCTGCCTAGAAGCCCCAAGTAAGGAGCTAAGAGGAAAACAGGGTAGGATTGAGGAGTCAGAGGGAATGAGTGAGAGTGACTGCGTCCTGCAATAAAATCTAAATGAAGCAATTTGTTTTAAACCTGCTATTTTTGATACAGAAAAAAAAATCCTAACTGTAATACTGTACAAAGAAAACAAAAGACTACAAGGCACACAATGAATCCTATATAAATGCCCCAAACCATTTATTATTAGGAAATATTAGGATTTTATTACATAATTTCTTTCCAAAGAAAGTTACCCAAAATACATCATGTCCCATGTGTTCTTACGATTTGACATTGCCTCTCCTATTATGGAGAGATGAGCTAATCTTCCCTTGAATTTGGGCATCACTGCAACTCTAATGAAAATGATGTCATATGACATAGGTTCTCGAAGAGAGTGCTTTTGTCCAGATTTCAGAATATTCCCTCTCGGAAGCTGTGTATCCTGTGAGAAAGCGAAAGAAAAAGTGCAGGTGTGAATGACAACACACCCAGCTGAGGTCCGCCTAGGGAAAAAAAAGAAGGCCTCGACAATACATTCCTTCTACACTCCATTACAATTGGGATGCAGCAACACACAGGTGCCAGGTAATTATTGCCCAGCTGAGTCTGATCAACCTCCATCATCACAGTAAGACATAGGACAGTAGTTGCTATCATCTTTAGCCATTGTATTTCAAGGTGAGCGATTGCATAACAATATCTAGCTGGGGAGGTACTTTTGATGTAGTGGATGATTATTTTATCCTTTGCTTTGATTTTTAAAGTCTTGGGGAAGACATTGCTGGTGATTGAATTTTGAGTCTGTGTATGCTAAAAAAAAAAAAAAATCTGCCACGGAGACACAATTCGGCCTTATTGGCATAATTTTTATATCATTATTCTCTTTGGAATTTATAGGGCCTTTATTAACCCATCCAGATATAAAATTTAAACTGAAAAGATGTATGACAATATATGAAATATAAATGATAATGATAAAGCTATGAAAATGTTATATTTTAAAATACAATGTTTCTAACACATCAGATTATACCTAATATTATTAGGGGTAGCAATTTCAAAGTTTTAATAAAAATAAATCATCATTTTGCAGTATTGACATAAGTTTAATGTGATGTGAGAACAGATGTTCTTTATATGAAAAGGTCACCGCTGCTGTCTTGGTTTGTTGCCTACATTTAAAATTGGCACAATGATAATGTTACTTAGACATTAGTAGAAATAAAACATGTATACAAATACTTAATTATGTATACAGTTTCTTTTCAGTTTCCAGGTCAAGAAATTGAATTATGTCACATCTTATAAAGTAAAGAAGATGTATTAAAATAATCAGAAAAGAAGCTACATCCTTATTTGGAAAGTTTAAGTTCATATGATTGTACCCATTTAGTGGCCTTTAAAAATTATGTCATCCTTTTGAGACTCACTCTTCTGACTTGCAATTATTATTATCACTTCTTGATCCACAGGTACTTAGCTAGTAAGAACTGTGTTTTGTGCTGTGGTGGAAGATTTAGTGAATCTCTGTCTCTGAACTTCATAATCATCAGAATGTTTTTGAATATGTATGAATGCGTTGTTGTTCTTGCTCTGATGTAATTTTCTGGTTACATCCAGTCCAGTGTACTACATATTCTTAAAGAACTTCGGGTGTCTAACAGAGGTAAGTTTCAGGACTGTATTTCCCTCATTCCTAAGACCTTCAACACGTACTAAAAGCTCTTATTTTGCAAGTTATTGCAAACAGCAGAAGGTTTGTTGGGGCCTTAGGTTCATAGCAATAATCAGACTGTTACATGTTTTTTCTATCAATTGAGAAAAAAAATGTGATATTAATGTTTCCTCTTTTTGTGATGTATGTTATCAAGAATAGTTTACCTATAGTAAACTATAGTTTATACTCATTATGTTTGATTGATGTCATACACAATAACAACCATACATGTTCATGCAACTAGCACAAACCAAAAATCTGCTCTTTAAAAACCATAGGGTTTTTTTTTTATTGTTGTTTATTTAGTTGGTTGGATTTTTTTTGTTTGTTTATTTGTTTGTTTTTTGCAGCTAATGCTGGATCAGGAAGACCTCTCTTAAAGGAGCGATGACACCCCTGTTCGCCACCAGCAAACAAGGCCTATCTGGAAAAATAAATTTGGCTACCAAGAAGTTACACTAGACTCTGTTCTTTTGGGCCTAAAATTTCTTTCCAAGCTTTCTCATGTTTTATGTGGATTTTTCAGGCATACATTGGCATGCCAATCTGTAGGCAGAGGCTGCTTCTTTGTTTTTGGGATGCCTTGACCCCAAAAAAACACAATGAAACTATAGTAATTGCAACACTACTTGGCCAATGACTCTAGTGCATTCATAAGTAGCTCCTAAATCTTAAATTAACCCATTTCTATTAATCTGTGTAATCGCCACATGGTTGTGGCCTACAGGTAAGATTCCGTCTGGCGTCTGTATCCTGTGGTGGCTATATAGCTTCTCCCTGACTTTGACTACTCTCTCCTCCTCTATCTGCTTGCAATTCCTGCCTTGCCCTATTCTTTGCTGCAATAGGCCCAAATTAGCTTCTTTATTAACCAATGGTATTCACAGCATACAGAGGGTAATCTCAAAGGATTTTGCTATTTAGATATCTATATGTAATAACATTACTAGTTGAACATGAAAAAAATAATAAATATTAAATATAAATCATGATTCAGAAACCACCTCACTTCTGGATTTTACCTCCCATATTTTAATTTTGTATATTGTCAACACGTATTTTCTGTAAAAAGTCAGGTATCACTCATTGTCAGCCTTCAAGACACACAGTCTGTATCCCAAACACACAACCCAAACAATAAGTACAAATTCAGAATGGTTTCCTTCAAATAAGACTTTACCTGCAAAGGCAGTCCCTCACTGGTTAGTCCCATGGACTTTATCTGACAATCCTGCACAAACCCATATGTGACAGTTTGGAAACAAGGATTTACTCTTGCTCCTTCCCTGCCAAACCTTTTACTAGCTCTCTAAGTGTTGGCCAGATACTATGCTGTGTTACCTAGACCTTGGTACTCTTGAAAAGAAAAAGGCGTATGGTATTAGTAAAGATGCCAAGAAAGTAAGTGTCGATTAACTACTAAAGGTAAGATTTTCTACCCTTTATAACTGTGGGGTACAGTACAAGTACATTAAGATAGATATCAAGGGTTGTGCATTTGGCTTTAGGTTTTTGTTTTTACCCTATATCCCAATATGCAATCATACTCCATCCTATCCAAGTTCATTCCTCTGTCCCCTTGTATGGTATTCTTTCCATTCTTGGGATCTTCTCATTTCTCCTTCTCTGCCTAGTGACATCATATTTGCTTCACACTATAGATGATGTGTGTCCTGCTGTACTCATCCCAAAGCCCCAAGCTCTACTTTCTGGTGCTTTTTAGGGGGGAGAGGGTGGCATTTAGTTTTCAAGTACACAGAGTTCATATCTTTCTATTTTTATTGATAATTTGCCCCTCAGCTTAAGGAGCCCTATAAATGACAGAAAACTATAGACACAGAAATAAATGCACTAAAATAACCACACAGGGGAAATACTTTAATGAACCTTATTATTTTGTATAATATATGCCAATAAATAACAATATAGCCTTGACATGATTATACTTTCTTCTAATCTTACTATCTTCCCTAGAGAATAAGATTGTTAAAAAAAAATCATCATGATTCTCTTGGGTCCTTTTCTATTGGATTACTTATATTTATGAATCCATTAACATATTGTTGAACTGTTTTATTATAAACAAATGGGATCATATTAAACAACTCCTTTTAATTTATTGAGAATATGTGCAGCACAGTATAGTACAAGTCTTTGCTACATAGACTGACCACCTATTTCATTTTGTTCATTCTCTTCCTCCTCTCTTCCTCCTCTCTGATGGTATGAAGATGAGTTAAGAATGGAAGATTTCATATTCTTCTCTGAATTCATAATGAGATCAGAAAAAGAAGCAAATGACCTCTTAGTTCAAAGACCTTCTATTTGGTTCTTGTATTTCAGAGGCACGCACACAGTTACCAAAATCCTCTACTAGAAAAAAAAAATCTTACTTTATAAAAGTAAATTTAATCTGTGCTTAATTTACACTTTATAATTTAATTCACATTTCTATCACAGTTAATAAATGCAAAGGTGTAAGAAAATATTCCTTGTTTTCACATTATAGAAATCTACTCAAGCTTGCTTTAATACATATATATATATATATATATATGAAATTTCCTGAATAATTTTGTACATGCTAAGTTCTAGGCTAAAACTTATATACATACATATGTAAAATATAGTCTCTGCCTCATGTTCTGATTCACTTTTTGATATTAAATGAGGTAATTTGTAGGGTCAGCTACAAATGCACAAGTGAACTCTTAAGTGACACACAACCAAATTGCTAAGTTAAAAAGTAGTGTTCAGTCCTTACTTAAGTTAAACTATAAACACTGATGTTTAGGGATTACAAAAGTCCTTTCGACAAAAAGCAAATCTGGGCCTGACAAGAAGCAAGATGCAAGACCTACCTCAAGATGCAGGTGGCTGTCAGTGGCACTTATGTCAGCACAGACCATGTCAAGTTAGCCACTTCTAATATTCAAGGTTATGATTGAGGATCAAAGACATACATCTTGTGACATGTACTTAAGAAATACTTCAAAGGCCTTTCTCCTATTTGTCACTTTATATTATGAGTTCTGTGATTTTAGAACCATATTTAAATACCAAATGAAAGTTTTCTACAATCCCAATTCCAGATACACAGCATCATTAGTAATCCCCTCAGTTTCTCTAAATGTATTTAGAGACAAATAAAAAAAAAAGAATGCGAAATAATTGGAGAGCAATTTCTAAAGCACTAGTCATTCTACAAAAGTAAATAATGTGAAAAGAATGACTATGTGGGCAGAGGATATGCCATTCAACCAATACTCTTATCATCTCTCCTGTACCAGGTACATTGTTGAGTGCTTATTCTCCAAAGCCCGTTTTGATTTCTCCTCTCGTTTAAATTCCTCAAGGAGATACCAGTTCCTAGAATCACCCAGTCTTTGGGATAGCTGTATGATGTGGAATGGCTCTGGCTGGTATACAAAAGGCAGGACTCGCCCATTCTCATTAGTGAAAAACTGATGATGTCTAGAGAGAAGCTTTGCCATGCAAGTGGGCAAAATATTCAAAAGATTGCATAGAATGCCTTCTGTAAACATGAAGCCTGTCTCAGTCAGCAGAGTAATAAATAAGTACGCAATAAGCAATACACTTGCATTTATTTATCTAAATTATATCAACTATTTAGTAAGTGAATGAATAAAATAATAATTTCCTTCACCTGAAATCTAAACCAGAGGTTGAAGTAGGAAGATTCCTGTACTAATTCATTCTTGCCTAGAAAAATTCTTCTGTTTAATATGTCTTGTTTCAAATGTGGCAAATTCATGCATACATGTATATCTCCTCCTGATCATGTCTTTTCTTTTATAATTTATTTTTTATCTATCACACAGGCTAATGTGTTCCATGATATATTTATCCATAAATATATCATTCTACGTTCATATACACATCTATTACCTTTCTCATTCTGTTTGCACCCTTTCTCCCATGCAAGTAAAGTGGTTCTAATTATTTATATATATATTTAATATTACTACATATCAGAAACAACACACAGCATTTCTTTTTCCCCTCTTTCCCACTTATGTTTTCTTATTCACCCCTACTCTACTCCCTTAGCCATCAGAAAAGTGCTAATCAAAAGTCCATTGAGATTCCAGTCTACCCTAGTGAGAATTGCAATTATATTCTCAAAAAGTACAGAATGTTTGCCAGTGTGCCAGGAAGAAAAGTAAAACCAATAATTTCCAAAAAATTATATATACTAATACAGTAAAAGCTGTACTCTAAAACAAAGATTAGATTCATTATGGTTTATCATTCTTGAGTAAATAGCTGAAAAATCCAATCCAAGACAGAGTAACTGCCATTTCATTTTTTCAACTTTTATTTATTCATTGGTAGTATCATATATGACTATGATGCATTTAAATCATATCTCATGCCTTGGACCATCTTTATTTGATTCTATTTTATGTTTCCTGTGTGTTCCTGGATGTAAGGCATCATCAACTACAGCATGGACAACCTATCATGTACTAAAGACACTGAATCTCCTCCCCTAGAGGCTGTTAGTGGCCAATACGTCCACAACTACAGGTGGGACCTCATCACTTCCTTCTTTCTTCATGTGTGAGTGTTGACAGGATTAATGTTGTACAGGTTTAGTGATCCCAAATATGGCAGCTAATAGTTCAAGATTTCATGGGCCTCTAATATCTAGAAGGTATTTCATAATAATCTTTTCTGATCACTCACTCTTAGAATTTTTACTTCTACACTTCCATGATAATTCCTGAGATTTGAGGATTAGGGGAGGTGTGGTGATTCATATTTTCCATTCCCAAATGAATACCACACTACTAGATATTTTCTTCACTTTGACCAGGTACAATTCTCTGTATTTGCCAGTCTCTCTTTCATAAAGAATCTTCTCTGATAAGGGGTAAGAACTATACTAGTCTATGCGTGGTGTGGGAGGTCCTTCTGTCTCTGTGTTTCTTTTCTTGGTTAATGAATAATGAAACTGCTTTGGCCTACTGATAAGACAGAACTTAGGTAGGTGGGGAGATGGAACTGAATGCTGGGAGAAAGAAGGGTGAAATCAGGGAGAAGCCATGGATCCGCCACCCCAGAGATAGACATGCTTTGCTGGTAAGCCACTGCCATGTGGCGATACACAGATTAATAGAAGTGGCTTGAATTAATATGTAAGACTTAGCCAGTAAGAAGCTAGAGCTAATGGACCAAGCAGTGACTTAATTAATACAGTTTTTGTGTGGTTATTTTAGGGCTAAGCTAGCCTGGTGGCCAGGACAAACAAGCAGGCCCTCTTCCTATATATGAGAACAAGAATAATTACTTAGAAGACTGCTTGGCTCTATGTTCTAGGAAAATGGTGATAGTAAAGCCTATGATTGCCCTAGCCATGTTCTTAACCAATTTTACAATAACAAGCATGATTTCTCTCCAGTGGAGTATGTCTATACTAGCTTTCTTTCTGTTTCTGTAATAAAATACTCTGATCAAAAACTACTTCAGAAAGAAAATTTGTGGTTTGTCCTATATTTTCAGGTCAGAGTTTTTTATTAAGGGAACTCAAACAAGAAACCTTAAGTAGAAACTATTAAGAAATTCTGTTTGTTTGCTCTTTTACAAGGCCTGCTTAGCTTTCATCCAGTGTCACCCACTGTGTACTAAGCATTCTTGCAACAATTAACAATCAAGATCTCCAGTAGGCATGCCCATAGGCCATTCTAGTCTGGCACAAATGAAAATCTCCTGTCAGGTGACTCCAGATGACATCAAGGTGACAAATAAAGCTAACAGTGAAAAGGATATAAGTACAGTTAGAAAGATGTTGGCTATCTCCATAACATTCAAGCCATCATTGCATCAATAGATATGTGTTGTCATGCTGTCTGACCATTATTGTCAATCATAAGTTTCACATCTGTGTAAGACTCTTGTCGGCCTTTCTCCCAAAGAAGACTGAAAAGCATATTCCAGCACTATTAAAGGTAGACAACAGAGAGAAAACCTCCCGGTTACTATAACTTTCAAGTCCCCATGTACTATAATCAAAGTCTGTCATGTCTTGAGCATTATTTTCTGCCATCAAGTTCTAGTAAGCAACAAAGAGCAATGAAAGGAAGTTGTATTATCTTGAGGAGTCACTGAGAAGCCTTAGCTGACAATTTTCAATACACCAAAGCTCTCGGCTTTTGCTTGATAACTTGTGCCACCTATGAACATCTACAATTTTCTACACCAATTATCTATTCACAATTCTTTTAGTCACAGAGTAAGTGTCTACTCTTTGTGGTTTGCTGTGGTTGGTCTCATTTTCTGGTTCTTTTCAACTGAGATAATTGAACTGTAGATATTTTTAGGTGTCATGATTCAAATAACAAAGGTCAGCAGCAATTTATTATTCAAATTTTATTTTGTTTAAATTTCTGTCATTTTGATGCAGAAATTTTTAAAAATGAGATAGAAATCAATAGTGTTAAATAGTCCAAATACTACAAAAATGATGAGATGATTGACAATGGCTCAAATATAAATAGCCTTATTTAATAACTCTTTTTATTATTCATTTTCCTATTCTCTGGCCTTCCCCTACAAAGTAAATGTACACAATCAACACACCATTAAATAAACACAAATATTCACCCTCACCCACAATCACTTAAGGCAAGGCCAGACTATGCCATCTCTGCTCTGAATACTGCATTAAATTTTTAAAATAAAGAAGAATTAAGATTTTTTGAATTTATTTGAATTAATATCTGAACTAATTAAGGTATACAAGCTGACATTTTTTTAAATGGCATTCAGTCAATGCATATAAAACAATAAAATTTGAAAAATCTCTATCTTGCAGGTCAGTCAGTATAGTTATTGATTCAGGCAACAAAACCAGTTGGTTCTACACCTACATGTAACAATTTATAGATAGAAATTTCTCCTCAGACCCAAATGATAACTTTAGTACCATTCATAGCATTTTCCGGTATACTAACAGTGTTTATTAAACCAGAACTTTCTATGGGGCATTCAAGCTGCTAATTTCTACTTGCTATAATCATCCTAAGGTACATATATGAACTTAAAAACGAAATAAAAATCTAACTTCCAAAGTAGGATGGCTACTGAATGCATGATTGAGGTCATCATCTCATCTACTTAAGTACATAATTACTTAATGGAAACCAATGTATATATACTATATATACTATATATACTATATATACTAGTTTTATCATAAAACACAAGTGTTGTCAACTTTTACCCACTCTATAACTCAGCCTATGTTGATTAAACATATGAGGAACATTTTAATGTTTGGTACTTATGGAGAAGGAATTGAAATTTTAAAGGTATGCTTTAAAATAATGTCTACTAACTAGATACAAATCATTGGAAGAGAATATGCCAAAATTACTTTAACAATGACAGCTTCACAAATTATTTTATTTATTAATATGCTGCATATATATTATTACCTATATTGTTGTTCTTTATAGAGGTCCCACCTAGCAAACTAACTGTAAAGAAAATCATTTGTTGCTCTTGCCTTCTCATAGTTATATTTCATTATAACTTTTTATATGAAGCACAAGAAAATTTGGATTCTATTTTAAAGATATGTGCATTTTTAGAACCTATATACCTGAGTCCCATGTGATTTTAAACCACCAGTGACAGCCTTTAGTTTTAGCTAGTGATTTAACTTAAAGGGATGGTAGTCTAGTTTGTTTTCTATTGCTATGATAAAAACACTACCAAAAGTACCTTGGGAGAAAAGGGCTTATTTCATCTTATACTTCCAGTTACCAGATCATCCCTGAGGGAAGGTGGGGCAGAAACTCAAACAAGGCAGAAACCTGCATGCTGGAACTGAAGCAGAAACCAAAGAGGAGTGTTGCTTACTGGATTGGTCCCTGTGGCTTGCTCAGCATGCTTTTTATACAACCCAGGACCATAAGCCCAGGAGTGACACTAGATCCAGTGAGATGGGCCTTCCAACAGCAACCATTAATCAAAAATGCCTTACAGTTTTGCCTACAGGCTAATCTGATGGACACATTTTCAAATGAGGTTTCCTATTCCAGATAATGCCTGCTTGTGTCAAGTTAGCAGAAACACTAAGAAGTACAGATGACATATTGGGAAAATTCCATGACTCTGCACCATAACACATATTTGTTTCTCTTTCCTTAAAACAGGCAGTATTATGAGTTATAAGGTTTGTCATTGTCATTTTTTCTCAAAAAAAGTCAATTTATGAATTAGATTTGTGGTTATAACCTAAGAAAGATCATATAACCATATATTAGTATGGTTAATTTTTATTAGTATTTGTGTTCCGATCAGGCAAAATTGTTTTTTTTATCTATATAAATTTTACACTGGATAACAGTATCAAATTTACTGCATTTGTTTACACAAAATATGTATACGAAATATACTTTCATTGCATTTAATATAGGATTAAAGACGAATATTTAATTAGTTTAAACAAACGTAGAAAAAAAAGCATTTTGTGAAAAGCCATTATGCTTATAATATGCCCTTAAGAAAACAAAATAGCGCATCACGATATAAGCTCTTTCATAAGTGTAGTTGGAAAGACATTTAATTTATAATTATAAAATCATATACTAATTTCTTCAACATAATATAAAGAAATTTCTGCTGATTAACAAAAACCTCAAACATTTGAAGAATAATATGATATACTTACAATAAAAACTTGTCTTTAAATATCTTTATACATTGATGATTTTAAAGGAAAAAGTTTGCATAGTAATAATGACCCTGCAACACAAATGAAATTTTCCAACAAAAGATCAGATCTGCCTTTATTATAATGATAATGCCCTGAAGGTATCTTTGGTGATATTAACACACTAAAATCACTTCATTTAAGGCAATCAACTATTATTAATAAACCTATTAAATATTACAATATCTGAAGAGTTTTTAATTTCCAAGAGGGTAGTAGCTTTGTAATACATTTCAAATACCTTAAAATTTAGTGTACCCCTGTCAGGCCGTGGTGGCACATACTTTTAATCCCAGCATTCAGGAGGCAGAGGCAGGTGTATCCCTGTAAGTTCAAGGCCAGCCTGGTCTACAAGAGCTAGTTTCAGGACAGCTAGGATTGTTACACATGGAAACCTGTCTCGAAAAACAAACAAATAAACAAAAATTTAGTGTACCCCATCAACCTGCAGTGTCACAATATTGATTCACACTATAAAAATAATTGAAAATGTGCACACAGTAGCATAATCATTATATTATATCTAAGATCTCAAGAAAAGGGCAAGCTATGTTCTAGAACATATTTTTACAACTCACACAGTCCAAAAACATAAAGGTCAGCTTTGTAAAAATCAATTTCTCATCAAGGAAACCTGCTCTTGATATAGTGTTTACTGTGAAGGGGATATTGCAATGCTATATGATGATAAACTTCTGTCTTTATGAATGACAAATTTGTCTAACTTTTAACTTTTTATAGTATATATGTATGTATGAGTATATAAAGGAAAATGATCACTGTGGGATAAGATTTTGTGATCTTCCTTGCATATTAGAATATTATTCATGAAAACTAATTGTGGATTTCAAAAACAAAGCACTGTATAGTTAATTGAAAGTAAAGGGAAGTGAAATAATGTTTAGAATCATATCCTTATTAAAAGTAGAAGCTGAGATGTACTTCAGGGGCAGAATACTTGCCTGTCATATGCAAGTCCTGGATGAAATCTATAGCAAATAAAAGAATCAAATAAATATCAAAAATGGTGCCTATACCCTTCCAAACTTGGAAGAAATACTTGATAGTCAACAGGATGCATACTAATTATCTGTAGTATAATAAACAGACAAAAATCAATCCATTATCTCTTTGGAGAATCTCTACTTGCAACCACATCCACAAACATTATTTAGAGGCAACACTGAATTATTTTGCTCTTCTCACTTATGATGTCACATTACCACACACTGGTTAAACTGAGATAATTTATTCAGGGTCTTTGAATGTTACAATGCTATTTAGTTGAAAAATAATAGTAATAATATCTACTTTATAGAATAGTGTAAGGTAAATGAGAAAATGAACCACTGATTCTGGTTCATAACAGTGAATAGTTAAATCCCTACAAAAGCATATTCTGTGTATACATGATACCTCAATTTAAAACTGAAAGAAAACCTCAAATGTATGTAGTCTCTCATACTAAAGTGAAGATTCTAAGCAACCCTTGAAGTCTCATATAGTTTTCATCAAAACTTTCTTAATTATTCAGATTTTAGGGAAAACCTTCCCAAAATAATCATCAGAGAGTAGGTAGGATTTCTTTTGGGCCAGCTCCCAAGTCATGACACAAAGACTATTTGTTGGAGAGCAGCTTTGACAAAAATACAACTTATCAGGGGAAGGGGCATCGGAATTAGAAAATACGTAAAGAGAAGAAAGAAGTGAGTTAAAATAATAACAGAAAACATAGGATAGTACTGGGAGGGAGTTCCAGTAGATACAGAAATAGCCTGCACTTAATTTCCATTTGTTTAAAATAACTCCAACCCCAAAAAGTAGTAGTAAAATAAAAACCTGCATTAACATGATACAAGGAAGTGAACAGACCATTTGAAGGTTACAGGCTACATTCTTAGTTAAACATTCTGTTGCTAGAATAAGACAGGTCACGCTCACATCCTAGACCAAAATATTCTATAGGCGGTAAATGTACTTCTATTAAATATCAAATAACTTGATGTCAGATTCATTTCATAATGTTTTAGTACAAAAATTCAAATATTTTGAGAAAAGGATCAGATCCTATAAGATTTTTCAAAATTTGTGAACTATCTGAGCTAAAACTACTGTCTCAGATCAGGATGATAGCTTTATAGATTCTTCAACTCAAGAAAAAGGGAGAGAGAGAGAGAGAGAGAGAGAGAGAGAGAGAGAGCAGATAACAAAGGATTTTTATCCCCTGTGGGGATGTTCCTGTTTAGGTACTCTTAAAAATCCCATTGGACTGTAAATAGTCTATACACCAGATAAGTCCATTAGAAGAGCATTTTGACCATTTTACAGAGAGAGTGGTATTATCATTTTCTTCTTCTGAATGAAGAAATAAGTTTGGAAAGTATTAAAAAGTAACTTGATCATGAGATTTTGTAAGAAACTATAATGTCTGGCTTAGAGCCAGTCATTTCCTGAATCTCAGCTTGCTAGGATTTCCCAACAACAGAATTATGCATTATCCCCTTGGGCTCCATACCTTGCTGAATATTCAAGAACTCCAGCTAACAGCAACAACAGCAAAACATACATGAATACAATAACCAATTTCTCCATTTTTACAACTGCATTTTTCTTGAAACCCCAGCCCATTTCTAGTCAGAGGCAATTCACACTTCCACACTAAGCTTTTTGATCCTTTCTGTGTCATTCTATAGGGACCAGAGTTAATCCTCTTTGATTATTCATACTTCCTCTAGACTGAAGTATGCAATACCAGAGTATTGCTTAAATACTCTGTAGAAAAAAAATTAGGAAATCAGATACTGTCTCTAAATTGAACACCACTGATTCCACAGTTCTTAACAGGTTTTGATTTTGTTTTCATTTTTGTTTTCTTTTTTCAAACTAAATTGTCTATGAACCACAAGAATGATCATCATGACACAATAACCCTAAGAGTTCAGTATTTTTACTCATACCTCAGTGATAACCAACAGTTCTCTAATTGAACTTAAGGCCTGCTGAACAAGTGGGAAATTATGCCTGGTACTTAAACTAGCTAACCACTCATTTCTAGTGAAATCATTGTTATTGGAGGAAAATCCACAATCACTAATTTACTAACCCAGAATAATTCCTAACATCAATATATACAGATTTGTTCTTATACTGACAGATAAGTGTAGTTTTTACTGCTCTTCGATGACACTTCTCTTTGAAGCCAGTGGAGACCATTACAAAAACCCACAGCCAGGAATCCATAAGGATGACCCTGGCTAAGACCCTAAGCAATCGAAGAGAAGGTGCCTAAACTGGCCTTGCCCTGTAGTCAGACTGATGAGTATCTTAAATATCACCATAGATCATTCATCCAACAACAGATGGAAACAGAAGAAGAAACCTACATCAGAGCACTGGACTGAGTTCCCAAAGTCTAGTTGAAGAGTGGGAAGAGTGAGAATATGATCAAACAGGTCAAGACCATGATGGGTACACCCACTGTGACAGTTTATCTGAGCTAATGGGAGCTCACCAACTCCAGCTGGACTAGGAAGGAACAAGTATAAGACCAAACTGTTCCCTCTGAATATGGGTGACAGTTGCATGGCTGGGGCAGACTGAGGGGCCACTGGCAGTGGCACCAGGATTTATCCCTACTGCTTGTACTGGCTTTTTGAGAACCTATTCTCTTTGGATGGATACCTTGCTCAGCCTAGATAGAGTAGGGAGGGCCTTGGACCTTCTGCAAAGCAATATGCCTTACCCTCTCTGAGGAATGACTGCAGGGGTGAAGTGGGGGGGGGGTAAGTGGAGAGAATGGGAGGAGGGGAGGAAGTGGGAACTTGGATTGGTATGTATAATGAAAAAACTAGTTGGTTTTCTTTTTAAAAATAAATAGATAATAAAAAAAGAAAAAAAAAACAAAAAACAAAAACCCACAACCAATCAAAAGGAACAAAGGTGGAGCTCAGTTTTAGAGGATACATCTACAAAACACTGCTGTACCTAACACTCAAGCAGCATTGCCAGAAGGGGTAGAATAACTGCTAAGAGCCAAAGGACCAGGGAGTTCGTTCTGAGGTTATGTTCCCTACTATTATCAAGAACTACACCATGAAGTCTCAGTAACATGACTGCCTGAATATGAGCTGGACAAGAATAATTATGTTAGACACGTTAAAATAGATGGGAAAAATCCATCAAGACCTTAATCCTACATACAAACACTATAAGCAATTGAAGAAAGCTGGGAGACCACCTCTCCAGGTGGCCTTTCCCAGGAAAAAGCACACCAACTGGATGCCCAGGGCAGTCAGTTACTCCTAAAAACATGAAACCATACTTACAAGGAATATACATACTGAATATACATACATACATACATGCATGCATACATACATACATACACACATGCATGCAATAACAATTAATGAAAAAGCCATGAAATTGAAGAAGAGCAGGAAGGTGTATATGGGGGAGTGTGAAGGGAATAAAGGGAGGGAAATGGTAATTATAATATCAAAAAAATGAAAAGCACAATGTTTTCCATATGTATTGGTAGATAAACCCAGGTTCTTGTAAAAGGACTACAACTAAATAACATTCATGGCTCACTGTAAAGTATATCAATAAATATTTGTTAATTTATTCCATAACTAGTCTTGATTGTTCATGGTTAATGATTTGTGTCTTGTTCACCTTTTTTTAAATCTCCTAAAGCGCCGGGCGGTGGTGGCGCACGCCTTTAATCCCAGCACTTGGGAGGCAGAGGCAGGAGGATCTCTGTGAGTTCGAGACCAGCCTGGTCTACAAGAGCTAGTTCCAGGACAGGCTCCAAAACCACAGAGAAACCCTGTCTCGAAAAACCAAAAAAAAAAAAAAATCTCCTAAAGCATACAACTATTTTTTTTCCTTTTTTTTATTGAAAAAAAATTTCTGTCTCCTCCCAGTCTCCCATTTCCCTCCCCCTCCTCCCACTCCTCTCCCCCTCCCCCACTCCTCTCCCCCTCAATCTCCAGTCCAAAGAGCAGTCAGGGTTCCCTGCCTTGTGGAAAATCCAAGGTCTTCCCTCCTCCATCCAGATCTAGGAAGGTGAGCATCCAAACTGGCTAGACTCCCAAAAAGCAAGAACATGAAGTAGGATCAAAATTCAGTGCCATTGTCCTTGGCTTCTCATTTTATTATCATTTTTGAAGAACCTGTCCTGGAACTTGTTCTTGTAGATCAGGCTGACTTAGAACTACAACTGATTTTTGATAGGAACAGTCAAGACAAAAAAACTGAATTGAACACTAGACACGGATAAATATTAAAACTCAATGTTACATACACTAAATTATGTATAGGAGTGAATAAACCTTAGAATGATATATGTAAGAAAACATAACTGACCAGATATGATTCTTGAAGGGCACATAATTTAAGTTTTTTTATAATGATTTCCATATATTTTAAAGTAAAATAATACATATATGAAATAACACTTTCTCTTCATTTTATATAAAAAATATTTAAAGAATGGTAATCAATACAAAAGTATATTTATTTTATAATCACAAGACTATTATGATCCAGTTAATGTTAAAGGTGCATGTCTTGAGCATATAAAAATATTCATTCATACGTTTTCAAAGACTTAAAAAATGCTTGTGAAAGCAACAGGTTCTATTTACAGGGAAAACATAGTACATGTCTACTGAATTAGAAGTCTCCTATTTTAAACAATAATTGAAGCAATAATACATAAAAACTGATGTTTGTATATGATTTTAACCCAAAAATCAAAAATTATTTTTATTTGCCTTTGTTGTTGTTTTACTTATTTGTTTTCTCTTTTAGATAAAAGTTAAATTCTTGTAGTCACCAGTTACTTTTTGGGACTAACCTGTTATAATTACTTGAAACCAAATTCTTCGTTTACTAAATGACTCCTATAAGTGCTACTTTCTTAAAATTAGCTCCAAATATCATTGCAACATTTAAAGGGACCCTGTCTTCTAAACTCGACTCCTCAGTTCTGGGAGTTGTATCTACAATTCCCATCATATTCTTTTGGTGCTTTTTGAAACTGCTCCTTTGGTGCACTTAACCAGATTTCAGGCCTAATTCCAGCCACCAAGGGGGTTATGATAAGCCTCACATAAAAAAGTTCATTCCCACAACTCTTTCATCCAACTCCAACCTGAGAACCCTCTGTGATTTTTCTCCCTCTATTCACTTCACAGCATCGGACCCTTCACTAATCGTAATATTGGATTTTTCTTAGAAGTTTCATCAGCTTTAAAGTTTGCTCTAGCTCAGCATATACCATACCCTTAGCTCTATGGGATGACAGGATAAAGGGCTACTTTGCTCTACACACTCTAAGAATTAATTAACCCAACTATAAATAGCCATTCTAAGCAGAAAGTATACATTAGTGACATTCCCTTGAAATATATCATTTCAAGAATGCTTTGAGCTCTCTGTGATGGGAGAATCATCATATCTTTAGAGTGGTGACGTTTTCCTGTGATTTGTATCGGTGTACCTCTAATCTAGGTAGGATCATTTAACACTTAAGTTTTATTTTTTTATTTAAGGAAAATATAACAAATTATATGCAGTTGTGTCCCAGTGCATAATTAGAAGTAATTGATAGCTTAAATTCTCTATTTTAAACCACACTGAATATAAAAGAGAGCAGAAGGCAAGAAATTCTGTATTTTATTCATCACATATATAAATAAATACATCTTTATATAGATTGTATATGATAGGTATAAGTAGACCTCATCAGTAAATTATGAGATGAAAATGTTTTAAATTATGAAGGGAGTAAGAAATAGAAAGTGGTGCATTCATCCACATACTCTCATGGGTATAGTATTTGGTTAAATGAGTGTATTGCCTCTTGAAAATGCCATCATATTTTACTACAATCATAGAACTGAGACAGAGACAACTAAATCAAAAGAGAAATTACTCAGAGGAGAACTAATAATCAGCAAAACTATAAATACTAAAGGCAGTTTATATGGAAGATTAAACCATCATGAATAAGGCCTGAGTTGAGAGGACATTTTTAGTATGGAGAATTTTTTTATATTTCGGATTGTGAACCTGGTCTTTAACCACTGAACCATCTCTCCAGCCCTGTATGGAGAATTTCTAACACTAATGTTTGCATGTTTATTATAACTGCAGAATATGTTGAGAGTATGTGAGGAACAGATAAGCAAATGCAGGTGGAATTTTACTTTGTTTAGTGTTTTGTCTTTACTTATCATTTCCCAAAGGAGTACTTTAGACACCAAGAAGAGTAAGCAGTGTTCTGAGAAAAGGGTTTGATGCTCTAAAGAAAGATATGAAGCAAATATAACACATGGGTATTTATTTTGATGTATGTTAAAATATGGGAGAAACAAGAACTTACCAAGCAGGGCAGATGTTTTCTGTGGAATACAGAAACCCAGAAAAAAAGTATTAATGGATACTAGGAGAACTTTCGCTAAATGAAAGTAAGTCATAAAAACTATAAGAATGAGTAAATACTCTAAAGAAATTATTACAAATAAGGGCAAATGAGAACAAAATAACAGTGATGATTCATTAAATATCCGAATCTCTCAGTGGAGAGAGATAAAATATATGCACTCCTTAAAAACTGTACAAACTGAGACTTTCCTTCCAAATTGATATTAGGAGAATTTTTTCTTAGCCAAATGGAAGAAGATTGTTTACCCTGTTCAGGTTACATGATAAAAATGGCATTCAGAAAAAAAAAAAACAACAAGTATTTCTGGAAAGAAAAATGTTGTGTTTGTATTTGTGTGTGTCTGTGTGTGTGTGCTAGTGAATGGACAAAAGAAAGGAAGAAAGACAGAGAGGGAGGGAAAGAGAGAGAGGGGAAGAAGAAAGAAGGAAGGTAAGAAGGAAGAAACAAAAGCTGTGAATTATAATGTAAATTCTCTTAATGCTTTGCCTTTAACTGACTGGTCAGAATTTTAACAGTGCTTAGCCTTGTTGAAGACATTGTTATGACCAAACATTGTTGAGCAAACTCAGCTAACAGGTATATCTTACTGTTGAGTTGCATACTCAGTAAGAATATCACTTAAAAATGGACAATTTTCCTTTATTTTCTAAGGGTTTGGTGAAATAATTCATAAACTTAAAGAATACATCAGTATACATAAATAGTTGTTTCTATGAAATATTTCACCAGTTTGAAAACATTCAAGGAGTGATATTTTTTAAAAAAATAGTTTTCAGGTGAGGTTGGTAAATTGTGAGAATATAAATGGACTCTGATCTCACACTATACTAGAAAGGGCTCTAAATTCAGGATTATCCAAAATTAAAATGGTGGGGAGGAGGAAAGGAAAAGAAAGGGAAGGAAAGGAAAGGAAAGGAAAGGAAAAGAAAGGAAAGGAAAGGAAAGGAAAGGAAAAGAAAGGAAAAGAATGGAAAAGAAAGGAAAGGAATGGAGAAGAGAGAAAGAGAAGCAATGGGATGAGGGGAAAGAATGAAGAAAAAGGAAACAAATTAAACTAAAATCTATAAATAGACTGTGATCTGGTAATTGTTAATGAACAACAGATATCTTAAGTCGGATTAGGTAGACTTTGTCCTACACTGAAAAATGGCAACATACCATCTAATGGTGGGTTTCAAGTAGATGTATATTTTTAAAGTATGACCTTAATATTTTAATGCTTTCCTGTGTAATTTGGTTAAAAACATTCACTATGTTTTTACTTGTTCCAAATTCAATGAAATTTTTTGTAGGTATATGTGCCTCAGAGTGATGGAGGATGGTCATTGGGTAATAAAGGAACTGCCTTGGCCCAATTTATTGGTTAGAAGATAGGTGGGAGGAATAAACAGAACAGAACGCTGGGAGGAAGAGGAAGTGAGCTCAGACTCGACAGCTCTTCTCTCCGGAGCAGACGCCTCAGAGAGACACCATGCTCCCAGCTCCCAGGCAGATGCATGTGATGAAGCTCCGACCCAGGACGGACATAGGCTAGAATCTTCCCGGTAAGACCGGTTCTCACAGATTATTAGAGATGGGTTGATCGGGATGTCAGAATTAGCCTGTAAGTGCTAGAGCTAAAGGGCCAAGCAGTGTTTAAAAGAATACAGTGTCCATGTAATTATTTTGGGGCATAAGCTAGCCGAGCAGGCAGCTGGGGTGCTGGGGACGCAGCCCCGCCGCCCCTATTTACAACATCAGAGTAAATTCTAACCATCTGAATCATAGCCATGCCTTTCCTAAAAATAGGCACATGTCACCTTCAGAAGATTCTAGAAATACATGACACATTCTATTCTTTTAGAACATTTATGAACAATGAAAACCAGTATCTTTATAAAAATTTTCTGAGAAGGGATAACATGGAATTCTTAGTAACAATGTGTAAGTAATCGTTTTTAAAACTTTTTATGAAGAAGCCATTGTGATTATTTTTCCTTCTGGAGTTTGGAAAGTCATGTTTGGGACTGCATGATGCTCAGCAGAGTCTCCTTTACATTGGCTTCTCATTGGCATCATATTTGAGAGACTTCTTGCTCTAAGAGTGGCATAGAGTGAAGCGAAAGTTGTCATTCTGCTTAACGCATGAAACTTTGGTGTCCCTCTTCATGATATCATCTAAAAGCAAAAGAAATCACATCCCTAGATGTTACAGAATGGAAATATAGACCAAACTATTTCTTGAGAAACTTTGATCTTGTTTAGTCATGAGATTTTGATCTATTTTTTCAAGCAGCTACCATGTCTCTAATTCAGGCCCCTTATGATGATCATAGAGAAAATTGTTCTCTTCCTAACATAGACTTGTGCTCTTTATAAAACTTACTTAATGAAGCATATTTCTGAGTCGGAGAGCTATATGTGATAAAGGCAAAAGGAGCCCGTGTGGTGATTGCACACATAGCAGATTTCTAGAAAGGCTCAAATGATTAATTAGTGAACTCCTATTCTTAGTCATATGCTACTTTAAAGGAAAAACGGATAGTAATATTTAGGAATGGGAGAGATTAATGGATCAAAGATTGACATCTGATTGTCACAGTTCTAAAATTTGCTTTAGTATGGTTTCTTTACTTTCCAATAAAAAAGAGATATAATTATTCTTGTGATTAAGAATTAAGTGAGATAATATAAAATAAAAAAGAAAGTTTATAGGAGAGATTGCTTAAGAATGTGTGGATATCCAATAAGTACAAAATATATTTCCAGACTTACCAAAGTATGGAAAAATGGTACTCATTAATCCTTTTTACTTTAATTTGTTATCAGGATTATATAGTTGGACAGAAGTTCAGAGATATAGTGCCTGTTTAACATGTGACAAACTCTAAGTCTGGTCCCCAGAGATAGAGGAGGTGGTAAGGAGGAGAGGAAAAGAGAGGATTAGGAGATAATGTGAATCAGAAAGGTTTCTGTCACTTTTTTATCCTGTAAAATTATGTGTAGCTATGGGTGGCATGACATTTGAAGGCTTTATAGAATTTTCCTGTGAAAATATGTGGGCCTGTGGGTTTATACAGAGAAGATTTTGATGATATTTCGTTAAAAATTGTCTTTAAACAGAACACATTCAAGAAGATGTTGAAATATAGTAGAAATTTTGAAAACTGATCCTTGCTGGAAAAATAATCTCATGAATATGTAGATTTGAGAACATTGCAAAAATATAATAATGACAAGGGGAAACACTGCCATAATTTTAAATACATTTAATTGTTTTGTGTAGTAGACAGTAGTGTACATGCTATGCTGTACTGGGATTACAGAGTAAAAAATAACCAACAGGAAATAGGAAGCCTCACAGACTGTATGTTGACAATAATAGACATAAACTCCAGCTTCTCATCCTCCTTCTGAAGCATGGGCATTCAAATGTGATATTTCTAAACATTGTTTTTTTTTGTTTTCTTTCTTTTTTTAATTAACTAATTTATTTATTTATTAAAGATTTCTGCCTCCTCCCCACCACCGCCTCCCATTTCCCTCCCCCTCCCCTGATCAAGTCCCCCTCCCTCATCAGCTCGAAGAGCAATCAGGGTTTCTAAACATTGTTGAAGGACAAGCAAAAGTGTTTCGAAACACTGAAAGTGAAATCACAGTATTACTTGATATAATGTGTTCAAGGCATTTTGTCCAAAGTAAACACATATCTAGCAGTGGTTTTGAATTTGAAAATTTACCACCCAGTTTTTACAAAGTTAATCCTCTATGTTACTCCTTGACATGGTAAGGAAAACAAAAAAAGGAAGTCTTGTACATTATGAGAATAGGATATGTTGTATAGGAAGAAGGGTTTGAAGGAAACAAAACAGCTCTGTCTTCAAAACAAAAAATTGCCTAGTGTAACCTGCAGAGCAGAGAGTCCTGAAACCACATCCTAACTGTTGACTAAGGAATTGATTTCCTTTTTCGGATGAGAAAACGATCTCAGTTTCTCATTACAAAGTTTGTGGGTAATCATCTGTTTTAAGAATATTTTCCATTTCAGAGAAACCCATTGTGAAGATTGTTAGTTTTCAGTTCTTAGACTAGGGCAAGATAAGTAATCAAGCTTCCTTTCTGTGCCTGCACAGTGACATCTAATTTGTCAGGTTCATATATATTAAACATGGACATGTGATTAATGTTTTTATGATGGAGTAAGAGTTGAAGCAGTGGCTGACTCACAAAAAACTTGGCATTACTTTTTAGGATAGCATTGAAAAGAAAACAAAAATGTCCCAGAGGTCACAGCCCAAACACTGCACTGTTTATTCAAAAATAATTTTTTATTTAATTTACAGTTTATAAAATTCAATTTATACTACAATATAACATTTTAAAAACTAGGATGACATATAAGAGAAATAATCATATTTTTCTTCTCATTGCATCCATATGTACACATATATATGTATATATGCATATTGAAAGTAATACACATATAATGCATCACCATGCACATATATATCCTATATATACTTACATGCACATGTTACATTTGCAACACACAGATATATGCTTGTATCTCTATGTATATATTATTTGCATAAAGAGAAAAAATGATGGTATAAAAATTAGTACTGTTTTTTCAAAAAACTTAAAACCTGTTACACGTATAACCTTATATAACAATGAGTAATGAAGAGACTAGATTTGAAAAAATATTTTATGAAAACATTAGCTGAAGGAGTTTATAATTTTAACATGGAATTGATGGGGAAATATAACAATATCTAAAATAAAATTTGACTCTTACTTGAAATAATCAGGGACTAATACATAAAGAATAGATAGACTGATGATTGTGCTGGTAGTAGTGGGTATGTGGGTGTGCACATGTGTGTGTTTGTACCAGCAAAAATGAGGCTTTGTATCCAGTCTAAAAAATAGCAATTACTTCTAACCTACTCAATTTAAATGAAACCTGCAGAGAGATCTTTCCCTGAAACTTCAGCTCCCAAGAGTTGTAAATCAATGTTTTTGTTTGTTTGCTTTCAATTTAATATAAGTCTCACTAGTGAGGCAGAGCTACTTTTCCAGCCATGGTTGGACAAGGAGTGGTAGATCATCTTCAGATTGAGTCTTCACAGTCTAATCAGCCATGTAGCTAAGGAAGAGAGAAACTGCTCTTGGAATGTTCCCTTTTAAGAAAACAACCTTCTTAAAATCAGGGATAGAAAATGGAGCAACCACTCTTCACGAGACTGTCAACATCATTTAGAAATCAAAGGAGGATACTGCAGTTTGCAGTTTCTTTAATATGCAATGCTACGCTCTTCCTCTTAGCTTAATAAGGGTTTGCGTATCCTTACAATTAAAAATAATTGCTTAGTATAAAAACTGCATTGTGATTACAGAAACACGGGGCAGAATTTATTGATGACAAGACAAAAACATCATCCGCTGAACACCTTGGAACACTGCAGCATATACAATATAATTGTACCTTCCTACAGTTTTTGCTCTTTTTCTTAGTCTTCCTTTATATTCACAGGAAGAGTGTACTTATGTCTTGATGGACTGGGAAAAGTGCCATGATTTTCCTTTAAACGTGTTTAAATTCATGAATATCGATGTTGCTTCTTCTGAGTCACTTAAAAGATGAAAGTGTTTTCATTGCCTTTTAAAAAACCTTGCTAATTAGCTTCTAACTAAACAGCACCTATTCAGCAAGTGAATTTACTTGCATTGATAGGCACAGCTGAGATAGAAGCTGTCATATGACATATAGTTTATACTTTTTAATTCATCATGCATATACCTTCAATTAAAATGGCATAGTATTAGAGTGAGCAAGAAATTTTGAGCTATAGTTATTAGAGTTTAACTAATATGTTGGATATTCTTTCAGGGGCTTAAGATGAATGCCTATAAAATTTATTTTTTAATAAAAATGAGAGTGAAGATAACAGGAATTATTAATGAGCCAAATTCTATTGAAATTTAAAAACAAATCATGGAATTCTAGACAAAATTATTCATGAGCTCCTAAAAGAAAAACTACTCAGAGATGCAGAGCCATGAGTCAAAATACATGACTAAAGATGACCATTCAGTAAAGCAACAGCACTGCACAAGAGGAGAGAGCATGAAATTTTTTGATAGCTTGCCATTCACTGAGAAGGCCTTGACAGAGAAGCATCAAGATGTTTGTAAAACTCAACTCTATATTTTGTCAAACACTGAGCTAAAAAATAGTGAGTGAATAGTAGCCATATTTTCTACAGAATTTTCATTTGGAAATATAAGTGATAGGTAATAAGTTTTGTTGGCACTTATCAAAAGGAAACAATTAATTCCTATAAGATTATTGCTTTGGAGGGGCTACCAAACTTGCTGGACACTAGCAGCACTTTAGGCTATTCAAATGAATTTGGAAAAGTGCATATAAATGAGATACTGATTTGGGTTTAATTTATTCATTTTCTAAATAATATGCAAATTTGTGTAAACCTAGATTTTAAAATAAGATTTACAAGCTGTAAACTCTGCAATCTGACAATTTACATGTTAATGTGGCAATTCAATTCAGCAAACATTTACTGAACTTCTAGCAAAACACTCTGCTGGGTATTTCGGAAGCATTATCCACACCACTTAGGGAGCATGTAACTAGAAGGTGAGGTAGGCAGAATAAAAAGCATTTTAGTACCATCTTAACAGTTTGTATACAGTTAGATAGCATATGGGGCAATAAATACTTCATAGGTGTCATTTCCTTACATATAATATACATTTTACATGTCATCCCTATAATATCTAATAAATATTTCTAAATCTTTAGGGGTAAAAGTTGGAAAACAACATCTTGCTTTCTGATCTGCTTAAATTTTTAGATTTTTATCTACTCTGGATTCAGTATCAACTTAATATCAATATTTTATATAATACTATGTTTTTTCATGTTTTGAGATGTGACTTTAATTAAGTTTGTAAACTGTAGCTTTATTCCACTAACTTTAAATAGTTGTCTTCAGTAGAAAATATGTGAAGTTAACATGTAAAGCCATCCATCCACAGAAAGATGAAACAGTATAAAGAAGTGTTTCAAAACAATGTTCCTTAGGGTTATTATTGTTATGATGAAGCAACAGGACCAAACATAAGTTGGGGAGGAAATGGTCTGTTTAGCTTATACTTCCATATCATTGTTCATCATCAAAAGATGTCAAGACTCAAATAGAAATTCAAATAGGTCATGAACCTAGAACAAGAGCTGATGCAGAGGCAAGGAGGAGTGTGTTCATTGACATTCTCTTCATGGTTTGCTCAGCTACCTTCCTATAGAAACCAGGACTATGAAGCCTAGGGATATCATCTCCCACAATCCACTACACTTCCCCACATCAATCACTAATTAAGAAAATGCTCTACAGTGGCTTACAACCCAGTCTTCTATTGTGGTTCCAACCACTATGTTGACTCTATCTTGTTTTAAGTTAACATAAAATTAGCCATCACAAAAACAGTAATAGGGGGGAAGGTTATTTAAGAGCAAAACAAACAAACCACAAACAAAAAACAGACAAACAGAATTCAAAACTAGTAGCCAAACAGTAACACAATGAACATTTTCTAGCAATGCATTCATAAGTCACATAGGTGTATCCACAGAAATTAAGAAGTGATCCTGGTCAGAAAAGAATTACAGATATACAATAAAGATAAATTCAGATAAAAAAAAACAAAAAAAAAGAACTCTAAATGGGTCACAGTGTTGGATAAATGTATGTAGGCTTGGGAGAGAGAAGAAAAAGAATAGAGAAAGTTATAAAAGGAAGTAATGATTATTAAGAAAATAAAACAAAGTGTTTAAAGAGACAGATTACAGTCTGTCTGTATAGATAAAATGAGTAAAAAATAAGCATGTAAATATGGAATATATATGGAGAGTCTGGATCATGTATATTATTGGGTTTTCTTTGAATTTTTGGCTGTGAATGAACTAAGTGCAGAAAAACATTTCATTGTATGGGCTGCTAAGCTAAACCAACTCATATATTTTAAAGACATCTTGACTTCAAAATTTGGGTCTAAGGATTTGTTGGTTTGGAAAAGACATTTTTTTTTCCCTCAGAGGATGAGAACTTGTGGAGTCGTTCCAGAATAATGTGGTTTGATGGACCAACATCCCTTTAAAGGTTGCCATGGACACCACCAAACAAAAAGCAGAAAGCAGTTTGGAGAAAATGATGCCTAAAATCCCAAATATTGTTTATAAATGTTTGTTTAAATTTAAATGGAAATATAGTATAGATATAAATACTTTGCATTTGTATGGGTCTTGGTCTATTGATACAAATTTAAGGTCAATTTTGTTATATATGTATTTCTGCTTTTGATTAAGGTATTGTGTTTATGCAGCTCATTAAAAAGTGTAATGTATAATTAAAAATACAGATTAATAGATAGTCATCTATAATAGTGAAGCTTGTAGTCATGTTAGATTTTCTAGATATGTTAAGATATATTTCAGTTAGACAGTTATTCTTCAGATCTTTCAGAGAACTTCAGAATATGGCATTTAAAATGCTTTAATAACTTAGGACTTTTCATGACATGAGACACATCTGCTCCTGGCAGCTTCAATTACTTCAAGAGGAAGATGGGCATCAAAGATACTTATTATGGAGTTTGCTAGACATTTGGGCAATAACCTGCTCTTGCTTGGACTGCTTGATGAACTGGAAATGCGGGACCCACAGAAAAATGACTGCGGTATTTTCCTAAAGAAGGTAAAACAATCCTTCAGAGTTCCTTTTTCATAAAAGAGTCTGCCTGGAATTCTGCTGGATAAGAAGAAAGTGACTGACAAACTGTCAATATCGACAAGACTGTCTTTGAAATTTCCTGCTTCATGGAAAATCTGCCACATGCTATGGGCCTGTATGCTGAAGATGGATAGTTTGACATTAGAGAAGAACTTTGTGTGACTGTCAAGGCAGTGAGATGTCTCTGTCCATTCTAGAGTTTTGGGTGTTATTTAAAATACACTTCCTCTTTTTCTTAGGCAATATTACATCCTCCTGGAGTCTTTGATGGTGTTTAAAAATAGTTTTAGCTTTCCTTAGTTATCATAAAAGATAAAGTAGATATAAATATTGTAACTGTAATTCTTGCTTGATATATGTACTTTTACTATGTTTAAGTTAAAACCTTCCTTTTATTTAAACACAAAAGGGAAAATGGTGTGGGAAGTCCTTCTGTCTGTTCCAAACAGATAGAGGAGGAGAGAGTTAGCAGAGGCAATGAGAAACCATGTAACCACCACCAAGGACAGACTTCTCCCCTGGAACCCGCCAAAACTTTGCCAGTAGGCCACAATCTCATGGTTATGCATGTTTTAAATTGTCCTGTGGAAACTTGTTGTACAATCTTTGCAATTCTGTAACGTATGTGACAGAAATGAAGATTTTTAAAGATATACCTGGTTCTCTCAATGTGATTATCAGATTTTTCAAACAATTGACCCCAAAGAAAAGGAATATCATGTTGGGAGAAAGAAAAGTTAAAAGCTGAAGGGAGTAACTTGTCGCCAAAAAAAAAAAAAAAGAAAAAACTCACACATTTCTAACATGTCAGATTACCTTACTAGATGAAAGAGAAGTGGAAATGATGGGGTCATACCTTGATTGCTCAGATCAGTGTTTTCTTAACCCTCTATTTGAACTCTGATTTCACTTGAGGACCTCAAGACAGACTCAAGGATCTCTTTATCCCTGTTTCCAATTTGGTCCCATGGGACAAATCTCCAGTTTCTGTTTTCCACTTTAAATTTGGTTTTTGAATTGGTTTAGTGAAGGTCATGTTGCTGACTCAAATTAGATACATGTTGGAACAAAAAGTTGTATAACAATTTTACTTAGGAAAAGATTATTACACAAAGGTTTAGTATATATCTATCATTTACTGGTAAGGATTCATTATGCTTATTATAAGAGATCCAGACTACTACTATTACTACTACTACTACTACATACACACACATATGGAGAGAGAGAGAGAGAGAGAGAGAGAGAGAGAGAGAGAGAGAGGAGAAGCATGAGTCTTTAAGTCAACTTAGCCTTAATGTCAATAAATTGGATGAGAATTCTTTTGTGGAATTGTAATTTGTTCTATTCGAATAAGGGCATTATATATATATATTAAGAAACATTACAAAACTTCAATAGTCAAGATGAATCTTTGCCATTTTATATAAGGAAAACAAATAAAGCATCATATTTTCGAGAAGAAACCACATAACACAAAGATTAATTCATAGACTTAGGAAAATAAAATATACGCACATTTAATTACAAAACCACTAACTCGGCATGATACAAGCTTTGAGTTGCTTTCCTGAAGTGGTAATGAGCTCGTTCAACTCATTTGCATAAAGCAGAATATCTGAAGAGATCTTGGCAAAAGAATGACTGTAGGCAAAGGGGCAGAATGAAGACCAAAGTATCTTTGTCTAACATAGTAACAGAATCAGGCCACAAAGTGCCTCTGCACATGGATAAATGAACTATTAGTATTCTATTCTGCAGTAAAAGACCCCATTGACATTCGAGTAGGACATATTCTCAAATGTATATTTTCTACATAAAAAGGGTTTTTTTTTCAACTTTCTTTCATAATCTTCCTCCACTCGTTTTATATTTTGAGGGTTTTTTGTACTTTTTTTTAACACATCACAGCATCTGTCAAACATTAAAAATCAAAAAGAATTGAAATTAATAAACTTTAGTATTTTCAAAGGCATCAGTTTTGTGAGTGGGCAAATCTAAAGATTCTAGCACAAATAACAGGTGAAATTCTAACACCAATTCCAGAATATACGTATTATGACTCATGATATCTAGTATGTTTTTTTTTAATATTTTTCCATTCCAAAGTATTTACACGTGTGTGAAGTGGAAGGGAGTAGAGGAGCAGTGTATACTCAGAATCAAAGAATACAATGGTTGATATTTTGATTTGCTTATTCATATTTGCATTTTTATATCAGCATTTATATACTTGTGTCTTCAGCTAAATATGAGATTAATTTTTGATTGTACATCACAAAATCTTTGAGTGACGTCTGTGATCCAGTCTTCATTGCCTGTGTAATTTAACTAGAATTAGAAAAAAATTTCAAATTTAAATTTTAACTGAGATAGGATATTAATGAGTGGCTCTTTAGATACTTCTCTCTAAACAAGAAAATTAAAAGAAAAATCAACTAGACTGTTTATGAGTGAACATTTACATTTAGCCAATGGCCTACAGCTTGTCACAAATACCTGAAGCCAAAATCTACTACAAAGATAATTTTTCTTTCACCTAAAATTATGTCAGTGGCCTTTGGCACATGAACTACTATTGTTAAAGAACTTTGGGCCATTAAAGATGAATTCTGTCTTTTGATAATTCTGGTAGATTTCCTAGAGTGACAGAATGATCGTGGCTTTTCATCTCTCAGATTTTAGTCCAAACCCTGACCTTCTGTTTCATAGCTATAAGAATGTACTATGTTAAGGCTAATTTTCTCATTCTAGAGCAAAGGAGTTTTAAAAACACATTACAGTTTTAATATTTAGGGTCAATTATCAAAATAGAAGAGGACTGCAGCATTCCACAGCTCAGTATTGTAAAATTACTGTAGGTTAAACTATGAGCAAAGCTTTTATGTGAAAGTCGTACCTTACTTAGATGCTCAGTCTTTGCATTATTCAAAACCACTGGGAAAACAAAAACAATGAGACTGATATCATTCTGGCAGGGGATTTCTGTTTATTTAGCTGAGCAATAAGGTCTCATGCCTGTTTTGAACTTGGGTACTTTCAACAAAGATGTGTTCACAGAAAGAAAGATATCAGTGTCAAGGTGTGAATATACAAAGACCACATTATTCTTTACAATTCATATATTAGGAGCTTGACATGGGGATCATGAGATAGGGTAGAAGGGGAGGAGGAAAGAAGGGCGGAGAGCAGAGAAAAAATGCTTAGCTCAATAAAAACAAATAAAAAATTTTTCTCTGAGCCTATGTATAAATAATGATACATAAGACACATCACTTTAGGCAAAATAACCCATTATAGAATTTCATTATGAATGCATACACACACACACACACACACACACACACACACACACACCACATATTACAAAAGGTAAACTAATGCTGATATATTAGTGTATATTTGGCATTGAAAAAGAGTATAATGCCTAACAGTTTTCTTACACATATGGACACATACACAGGCACACAAACACATACAATGCAGACCTCTCTGATTGGCATTTAATCTTAAGGATATACTTCTGCATGCGTTCTCACTCACACACACATACATTTGTTTTCTTTTTTCATTAAATTTATAAATTGGAAGACATGCTTAGAATTAACAAATGTTCAACTCAGAACATCTTTGAGTACTCTTATGAACCCGAGTTCCGTGGAAAGATAGTAGCTTCCCCAAATGTCAGTCAGCAGCAGAGCTAGCTGTGTCTACTGCACACTTCCCATTTTTATCCACAACTTCCACTGCCAATCACTCCAGTTTCATTGATAGGTAAATGCAAGAGAAGGAACAACTTTCCTTTGAAAATTGGTTTTCCTTGGGTACAAAAGTAGGAGTGACTAATCCAAACTAAACATCTGCATTCCTGAAGTAGAGAAATTATTTTTCTTCACCACATAAAAGCATGTCCACATTAAAAAGGTAATCAGCTCCATCTACTCATTTCTGATTCACAGTATTTAATATTTTCCTTTATAGTTAGTGTTCTTGAAGCTAGCTATTAATTCATTAGTTCATAAGAAGGAATTCATCTACCCCCAAATATTTGCTCTACTGATACTGTAATTTTAAAATAATATTTAAATTTTAAAAGAATATTTTGAAAATGCTTTCAATTAAACAATATTAAAAAATGAATAATGTGGACTAATCAGTGGATAAATATAAACAATAGTAATGGCAATTATTAAATATGAAGGGACATATTTAATATAAATGACACACTTATCAATGCTAATTTGTTTGATTCAAACAATTTGAGATTTGGTTTATAAATTTTTGCAAGACACACAATGCTACAGACAGAAGGATTAGGTATTCAAATCTAACCACATCCATATAGCGATTTTCAGGCCAACCCATGTTACATGAGACCCTGCCTCAAATAAAATACTGAAGGAGAAAATAACAAGTCAAATAATGTTAGCTAAGCAATTTGTGAAAATTCTATTGAATTTTCTTAAAAAGAAGGCTACACCACTAATATAGTGTAGTTAACGCATACCACACTAAAATCTTATCATCAATATCCAAAGTAAGGATCCACATGCTATTAGTTGTTATCCACTAATAACACGATACTTCTGATCACATAGTACAGTCTCAGTCATTTTTCGGCTTCCTGCATTATTAGAGGGAAAAATATTATTTATGACAACAACAAGTATCAAAAAGCAAGTATTTATGGAAATCACATCATCTACAAGAAGCTCAGAACATTTCTAATTGCCTTTCATCCATTAGTCCCTTATCAAAATCAAGACACCTTTCAAACTCTCGATGACTCTACTCTCCGGTTAATTAACTCCACTCTACTCAATTCTAGTCACACCAACTGTATTTGCATTCATATTTACAGGATGCATTCACCAGAACTGGGCAGTCATTTAGAATCACAAGACAGATAAGGCTTTGGATAGGAATATTTTATTGTTATAACTATTTATGATGCCACAATTGCATTCATATTCCTATAATAATGGGACAGTACCCTCTTGGTGAGCTCATTCACTCATTCCTTACAGGTTTCCTCAGGCATAACTGTAAGTTACTGGGATACCTCCCCTGTACATTTTCCCTCCATAGTGATAATATAAACCTCATTTAGACACATCCAAACCCATGAATGACTGTTGCCTTGTTTACTTCAAACATGCAACTATAATTGTTCCATTTCCTAATTTATATTGACTCAGAGAAGCCTGTACACTTTTAGTTCTTGTGGTTCTTTCTGATTGTCAGAATTATATGCTCCTCAACTCAAGATATACACACAAATTTTCAGAATATGTGAATACCTTATAATGGTTACATGCCTTTAGGCTCTCCTAAGATATAATTATAACTGAGGACCTTAGGATGGAGAGATAATGCTGGTCAATCCTAGAGGACCAAGTTTTATCAATTCAATTAACAATGGAAGATAAAAGATTGAAAATGGAAGAAGCTACAAATTAGAGGTCTCAGATCTCCTAGACCTCAAGGTGGAGGTGAATGTGACCAAACTGAAGTCTGGTCTTCTGCAGAAGCAGCAATTGCTCTTAACTGAAAAAGAGAGCTCTCCAGGCCCAGGAGATCTTTCATTTTTAAATTACTGAATTCTGGGAGTTTTTTTTTTAACTTAACCAATCTATCTGGAGTGATATCTAGAAAAGTTTTGTCATACCAAAGCCTACACTAACTTACCTTGGACAAGACTTATAGTTACCTGTCTCATGTGATGGTGTGAGCGCCTCTGATGAGTTGACAGACATTCCGCAGAATAAAGAACTTTAATCTTTGGGGGAAAATTATACCATAATGTCCATTCTTTGACTTGTTTCTATGTATCAATGCACCAGATATAAAGAGACAATTTGACAAGATAATTAGTCAGTTTATAATTAATTGAAAAGGATAAAGGCATTCCATGATCTCAGAAATTTGCAGCCCAAAGGCAAATACAATATGAGCATAAGAGCCAAAGTTCCCAGCAATACAGTCTCATAAGGAATGATAAGAAGTAAAATCATCATAACCACATCAGCAGTATGAAGAGATCAAGACTTTCAGAATAGTGGCTGTCTGTGTCTGCTACTTGTATCAATTAATCATTTCATCTAGAAAACCAGAGGCAAAAGCTGTGTTTCTGTTACTGAACCTGACAAGCTCTAGAATTTCATATTTCAATTTAAAAAGAATAAGAACTGAAAGAAAATTAAATAGATACATCAGCAACTAAGAAATATGCCATAAAAAGTACCTATAGAAGGCTAACAAGATACAGTCTGTTGGAGCAAAATTGCGAAGGGTTCAGTTAAGGTTTTGAGGAAAAGACTCAAAGTGCCTTTTATTTAAACAAGGGTATTCAAACAGAAAGCAGGTTCCAAAATCTGATCCCCTTTACACAGACACTGAATTCTGCAAGACATACTTTTAGTATACGTAAAGAAGGTGATTTTAAAAAAGAAGCAAGTCTATATAATGGAGTATGAAAAAGTCAATATCAAATTACTACATTCATAACATGAAATTGACCTACAAATGACCAACAAAGAGAGAGACAAATACTCAACATTATGCATAAATTTATTATTCTATGAATTTATTAAAGTAAGTCTAGGTAAAAGAAGGAATACCAATATCTTCACAAAGGCTGTGATGGATATACATATTTGTCCCCTTGACTAGAATGTGGAATGAACTACAGTCCAGACATAGAGGGCACACCTGGGCAAGCCCCTTTGCTTGAATTTCTCTAAAGAACCCTGACTAGGGCAAAGGCTTTAACTAGAAAGTTTAGATTTAAAACCCAGGGATAAAAACATCCCTCAGGCAGAGTAGCACCAAGCCTAGTCATTTGGCGTATCTAATTTTCAGGAAGTATTTGTTTTTGTTTGTATTCTATCATTATATAAAAATTGTAAACGGACATTTTTTTTTCTTGGTTTCCAGGTCTGTATCAAAGTTGCTCAGAGTCAGACATTCTAAAGAGGTTTCAAGGCAAAGACTTTGAGCCCTAAGAAGCAACAACTCGATGCCCATGCTTGTCTCCAATAAGGAGTAAACTAGTAATGGATAAAAGTTACTGATTTGAGTTGTTAGTGACCAAAGAGAAGAACTTTGCATAATTTTCATTTACTTTCTCTCCTGGACACCATTTTCACATCTCTTCTTTTCCCATCCCATTCCTTTTCTCCTATAATGATTTTTATGATTACATCCAGCCCTGCTCATTTGCCTCTTCTGCCCAGAAACCTACAAGGAGCTGAAAGCAAATATGTTTTATCTATATTATTTCAGGAACTTTATCATGAGAGAGACATATTACCACAAATTTCTTCCCCATTTTTTGTACTAGAAAATATTAATAATCTATGAAGTAATGTTAACTGAACCTATAACAGAAATCAGAAAATGGCAAGAACCCTCTATGCTAACGTGAAATTTTTTATGGTGTTCAGGAGAGTCTCCATATAACTCAAAACCACTGAGATATGGGGATTGTTATAAAACATGTGAGGATCTTATCCTACTAGATGCAGTGTGAAACGAAGGGTGTTATCATAGGATAAAGTATTACAGAAGGTACTTAGGGAACAGAGTTTGATATTGACAAATTCATGCTGAACCCCAAGTCTATCATTTTCTAACAGGATCACGATAGTGAAAATTATTTTATCACTGTTTCTTGACCTTTTCTTACCTACAAAGTAAAGATAATTGTGCATATGGACAGCTTCTGCTGTATACAAAGCATCAGATTACATTTGAGGAAAATAAAGATGACTTACAAGATTTAAAATTATTTAAATCAAGGTTTATGAGTACATTCTTACTTCACTAGCTTAAATATAAAACATACTGATGTTCAATGATACCCCCATAATTGTAGAATATTTTGATCATAACTTTGTTATTAAAATATTGATATCCACCCCGTGATAGGGTAGTCAAAGCCTAGGAAAGTCAGCCACATACACATAGATATTTAGACACCCAAATTAACCTAAATTGACTCAACAGAATATATTTATATATTTGTAGTATGTATATTATATATACATATTTATGCATTTATATGTGTTCACACATTTTTGCATACAATAATAATTAAAGGGGTAGTCATGACTTTGTTCAGGAGTGGTGGAGACTTGAGAGGAGTTGTAGGAGGGAGAGGGTAAGTAAAATAATATAAATACAGCACTAATTTTGAAATTCTAAAAAAATTAATATAGGAGGAAAATAGTATCGATATTATCTGCTAACAGATAGTTTAATAAAACACAAAAAGTCACAATTTTTATTTGTTTTCCTTTTAGTCAACATAATGCCAAGAAGCAGCCAGACTTGACTTTGACTTAATTGTATGTTTTCTTTGGCATTCAGTCTAGAGGCCAAGTTTATCACATACCTCCAGAGGAAGAAATAACTATCCAGCGTGCAGGAGACCACAATGACAGCAAGAATGTCACATTCTCTTCCCCTCTGAGCTCTGTATTGTACCTTATGAAAGTCACTTCTTACTACAATTCAACCAACGACAAAACTGACAGTTTTAAACTGCAAAATTAAGATAATAAATGTACAAAAAATGAGCACTTATTATGGCTGAAAGAACAAATTAAAATAATCACAGATCAACATTTGCTATCTATCTGCCTTGTAACTATATGGCAATGTACAGAAACACTCTTCTGGAGCAGGATAAACACATGAGAATTCTGGTAGAATGTAAAACGATTAATTATGTGGACATGTTATGCTGATACTTTACTGTTAAACTGATTGTACTAACATAATAAAGGCTATACACAGAATGATATCCATGCTTATTGTGGAACAATGGTTTGTACCCTGTGAATTGTATCTTAAAAAAAAAATGCTGATTGGCTAGTAGCCAGGCAGGAAGGAGAAGTAGAGCAATAAGAATTTTGAGAAAAGGAAAAGCTACTTTGCAGTCATGAACCAGCTTCAGAGGAAGCAAGATGTGACTGCCTCACTAAAAAAGGTACCAATCCACGTAGTTAAGACAGACAAGAAACATGGACTAATATAAGATATAAGAGTTAATAAGAAGCCTGAGTTACTAGGCCAATCAGTTTATAACTTATGTAAACCTCTCTGATATCTTTGGGACTTAATGACTGTGGGAACCAGGCAAGACAGAACCCTCAGACAACACATGCTTATCCTGAGTAATTTTCACAACGTATAGCTGTGTTTGTTTCAACTCTATAATATTAGCTTAAAAAGTCAGTATAGAAGTCTGTAAAGAAAATCAGATAAATCTTATGATATGTTATTAGTTTGCAAGATTGTAGAATGAATTGCTGAATGAAAATTGAGATAACCCATCATGACAACATCTAAACAAAACTTGTTTGTGTTTTGCAGGTATGGATACACTGGCTCTAACTCTTAAGGGCATCAAATGTGTTTTCTTATTTCACAAAATGAGTAGGTTATTAACAAAGAAGAAATCATTCAATAATGTAGGCTAATTTTAGATAAAAGTGAAATCAATATCCTTACATGAGAAAAGAAAATGTGTAGGCTCTATGAGAGGGCACAGTAGGTAAAAACACTTGTTAAAACACTGATGATCTTGTTCAATCATGGGACTTCAGAAACTCGTGTTGGTGCAGCCACATGTATGTCGGGTCACACACATGCCCACACATATATACATTTTCATACATATAAGTAAATCTAATAAATGGAATAAATGTTTTATTGATTGTTGGCAATAATGTATAGTGCCAATTTAAAAACAGCAGAAACATTTTAAAATGTCAAGAAACCCAGTCGCAACATAATATGTGTTGTGCTGCCATGGAGTATATAATCTGCGGCAATTCTGTACCTGGTTTATTTGAATGAAGTACAGCCAGACTTTCTTTTAAGTTTATTCTTCAGATGGATGATTTTTACCCCTAACATGTTATTAAAGCCTTTTCTGGAGTCACAAATGGATTCAAAGCAAAGAGCATATTGACTAAAATGTAATTTCTATTATTACAATAATTGGTGTTTTGCATTTAAGTGCTAAGTACTTAGTGACATGCAATTGACATATAATTAACTTCAGAGTTCCCTATAGAACTCGGGTTTAGTGGAATTACTGAGAGGAGAATGTGTTTGTGTGTGTGTGTGTTCGTGCGCACGCTCAAGAGTGTGCCCATTTGTGTGTTAATGACACACAAACAAATATATATATATATATATGTTCTTTCAAAAACTTATATACACATGCATTCTTGTAGGCACACGTGTATATATATTATATATAGTATATGTCCATTGTATATATTACAATGACATACATATACAAACATATATATGAATATATATACTTTCACACATACATAATACATGTAGACACACACATATACTTATACAATGTATATGTATACTGGGCCTATGTACAATGACGCACATACAAACATAAATACAAATATATGTGCTTTCTTTTCTTTAATATTTATTTATTCTATAACCTAACCACAGTTTCCCCTACATCCTGTTTTTCCAGTCACTTCCCCAAACTTTCCTCTGCCCCCACTGTGTTTCAACTCCTCAGTCTTTTTTATTCAGAAAAGGCAAGCCTCCCATGGATATGGACAACAGCATATTAAGTTGTAGTAGGACCTTGCTTTGTATCAAGGCTGGGTAAGGCAACCAGTAAGGTGTAGGGTCCCCAAAGTCAGCAAACGAATCAGCAACAACTCCTGCTCTCACTGTTAGGAATTCTACAAGAAGACCAAGCTACTCAACTGTCACATGTATGAAAAGGGCATAGATCTGTCTCATGCAGGATACCTGGTTGTTGGTTCAGCTTCTGTGAGCTCTGGGTCTCAGGCCGGACTAGTCATTGGTTGGCTCTGTGTCATCTTTACCCCAGCACATATCATAGGTAAGACAGAATGTAAGTAAAAGATTATGTGATTGGGATGCTGTCCTAGTTCTTCTATTGGTAACTAGGCACAAGAGATGGCCAGTTCAGGTTCTGTATCCTCTATTGCTAGGTGACTTAACTATGGTGATCCTTTTAGATTCCTGAGATTTTCTCATATACTTTCACACACATACTTACAAAAACACACGTGTAGACACAAACATACATACTCATATGAAAATGGGCACATATGTGCAATATACATACAACATAATATGTACAATGACACTCATATACAAACATACACATAAATGTACTTTAGTAATATACACACACAGGTAGACATATATAGATACACAAACATGTACAACATACATACAAATACACACAAACATGTATGTACACACATGTGTTGTAGGAGCACATTCTGCTCCTTCAGCCAATAACCTTTAAGATACCAGCCCACTTGGGCATGGTCTCTTATACTATAAATGCAGCTATAAACTCTTGATCGACTGTGGTTCTTTATATTTGCTATTTACATGCCTCGTAGTGGCTTCAATTCCCCACACACCCCACAGCTCACTTTCTACTAGTGCACACTGCAGAAACTCAGATGAGACTTTGGCTTCCCAGTCTTAGCCAGCTGTTCCATGGCGTCTAACAATTTATCTGCATTTGCTCTTCTAGTGCTTGTGTTGCCACCAACCAATCAGGGATATCTGGAGAGCACACAGTTTGTGATTTATATTAAATAAATGTTTTTAATCTGAGTATATCTTTTAGCAGTGAATGCTAAAAATCGAATTTAAACCAGCTGTGTGGCTCTATGTGTGCTGTGACACCTACTGGCAGGTAACAGTTATTGCACCGACTTCAGCTAACTAAACCACAGGTAAAAATTATTATGGACAATTTAACCTTTCAAGGTTTCAATAGCCTCTTTACTTACACCAGGTATGAGGTTTTGCAACAGTTATATGATTTCCCTCTTACATCATTATTTTTGATTCTGGGGATTAGTTTTGCCCTCAATATTTTTTCCTTAAGAATGTGGTTTGATCATAGGACCAAGAATGATGCACTTTTAGAAATGGTACAGACTGATACCAATCATCTAAATGGAGAAGTCAGAATTTCGAAGAAGGATACAAATAATTTAACTAACAAAACTCAGCCAAATGAGGTACTTTGAAAAATGGTACAGATAGTAATTTACTAAAAGGAAAATTCAGTACTCTGGAGGTTACAGCCAATTTGACACACACACACAAAAACAGTCATTGACAGAGGGTGCTGAAAATTACTTGAGAGAATTCATACTGTTGAGTGTATTAAATCAGACTCTGTCAAAGGGGTATGATAGATTGACTGATAGAATGTATCTCCAGGAAGATAATATGCATGCTATGAAGATTATTTCCAAGGATGAGACATTATATCTACTGGACAGACTTCATACTTTGGAATCCTCAATGAGGGCATTAGAATAGAACACTGGACAGGAGATCCAGACTTTACAAAAGGCAGTGGTAAATAGATTTGAATAGACTGAGGAACTTATTGAATTTGATAACCAGGGACAAAAGGTACAAAGACAAACTTTAGCCTCATCAGTATGTAAAAACCTCTGTGATAACTTCCTCAGAGTTCTGCCTGCCTTTCTGATGATAACATCAGAAAGAGTATCTGGCACCAAATACCCTAAGATTGTCCAAGAATATACATGGGAGCCCATACATATGATTGACCTAAAGGTAATTATACAAGCAATTGTAACTTACAGATTACATTTGTCCTTTGTTAGAGAAATGGTCAAAACATGTGCTTCCGGTAACACAGCAATGCCATAAGACTTGACTCAGTTACTCTCAGCAGTCCTATAAAGTGGACTGCAGGTGCTTTGGAGGTGTTATTTTAAAAAAGAAACAAAAATTTCAGAGCAACAGGAAAAAGCAAAAGGACTTGAGATTTCCCCAGATCAAATTCTAGGTTAGGGACTTTACTCTGAACCTCAGGATAAAGCTCTTGTCCCTATGTAGCACAGCAGCTTTAAAGGCTTGGGGCAGGATTCAAGAATTACAAAGAAAAGTTGAGTCATATCTTAGGGTTAAACAGGATCAGAGAGAACCTTTTAATAATATTTTACAAAGACTAACCAAGACTGTACAAATTGAGATAACTGACCGAGAAGCTAGACGTGTGATATTTGAATCTTTGGCTTATGAGAATGTCAACTTAGAATGCAAACAGATTCTTGGGCCTTGAAAGATCAGATCAGCACCCATGGATGAATGGGTCTTTAATAAAAGGAATGTCAAGACACTTTGACCATGGTACTGAAACTTGGGTAGGAGAATCAACTTCCAATGGTAAGAGGAGACAGTAAAATACCAAATGTTTTAATTGTGGTATAATGGGACATCTGAGAAGGGATTATAAACAAGGAATTCCTTGGAATAATGTTTCTTCTGGGAGTGGCAAAAATAGAAGGACTTAGCCTCCCGGTATATGTAGGAGGTGTGGCAAAGGCTGACATTGGACCAATGAATGTAGGTCAACAAAAGATAGTTGAGGCTACCCGATACCATTGGGAAATGCTCTGTGGGACCTTTTGAAGGCCCCCATGATGATCATGGTCCCATCATTCCCAGTTACAGTGGATAACATGTCTCACCATAAAAATTTTAAAAATCTATTGCCTACTGTAAGAAACAATACCATTATGAAAGAAGGAATAAATGTGGAGGTTGAATCAAAACTTCCAGGAAGACATAGGAAACATATATTCATCAGATTTCTATAAATGATCAAAGACATAAGCTAAAAGTGTGCATAAATGCCATTTTTATTGAAGGATTACTAGACACTGATGTGGATGCAAGTATCATTACTCCAGAATCTTGGCATCTGAATTGGCCTCATCAAGAGGTAGATGTTCGGTTCCTAGGAATTACAAACCTATCTCAGGTAAAATGAAGCATGAGATGGGTTGAATGCCTAGGACTAGAAAGACATAGAGGAAGATTGAGGCCATATGTAATTAATATTAGAGTGAATTTGCAGGGTTGTAACATATTGCAGAACTGGAATATTCAGATTAACATTCCTGCAGCCCCCAAAACTTATGTTTCTGGGGAAAATATAAGAAGATATTACAGACAATGGTAACCTGCCATTCAGGCTGTACAAGAACACAAAGCAATTGATAAACTTTCAGAGATACTAATGGTTCTGCATTTAAAATGGTTAACTGAGAAACAATGTGGGTAAAACAGTGGCCTCTAGCTGAAGAAAAGCTGAAGGCTTTAGAAACAGCTGGTACAAGATCAAAAAGATGCTTGACATATTGAAGAATCTATCAGCCCTTGGAATTCTCCTGTTTTTGTTGTTAAAAAGAAATCTGGAAAATAGTGAGATGTCTTAGAACTATCAACAAGGTTATTCAACATATGGGCCCTTTACAATCTGGAAATCCTCTGCCTTTTCTGTTACCAAAGTGATGGCCTCTCATTGTTATTGATTTAAAGGATTGTTTCTTCACTATACCTTTACAAGAAAAGGATAGAGAAAAGTTTGTCTTCAGAGTGCCTACTCATAACAAGTCCCAGCTTACTAGGAGATATCAATGGACCGTTCTCCCACAAGGAATGCTCAGTACCCCTACCCTATGCCAATACTTTGTCAGCCAGCCATTGAAAATAATACATAATTTACCATTACATTTTGTTATCTGATGCAAACGCAGATACTTTAGAAAGAATGTTTGAAGCAGTAAAGAAAGTTTCACCTAAATGGAGATTACAAATTGCTCCTGAAAACATTCAAGAGGAGATACTGTTAGTTATCTAGGTTTGCAGAAAGTTAGAACACAAAAGGCAAAAATTAAGAAAGATCAGTTGTGGACTCTTAATGACTTACCAAGATTATTGGGAGACATCTCCAGTCTATGACTGACTGTTGGGATAACATCTGATCTAATAGTTCATTTGAATAAAACTTTAGATGGTGATAACAACTTAAATAGTCCCAGAGAATTAACAACTGAAGCAGAAAAACACTGATGATTGTTGAGGAGAAATTACAGGAGGCACATGTGGAGAGGTTGAATCCAAATCTTAATTGTATTTTAGTCATATTCGAGAATTTCTCCTACAGGAATTTTAATGCAGAGGGATGATATTATCTTAGAATCGATTTCTTTACCACATAAACAAAGTAAAAAATTAAAAACTATGTGGAAAATGTTTCTGAATTAATTATAAAAGAAAATTGATACTTTGTCATTTAACAGATATGGACCCAGCAGAGTTTATAGTGCCTTTTACTGCAGATAAAATTAAAACGTTATGGGAAGACAATGAATTCTGGCAAAGGGTTTGTGCTAATTTTTTGAAAGAAATTAATTGCAATTATCCCAAAAGTGATAGACTTAACCCTATGAAGAGAACTTCTTGGATTCTTCCCCAAATTATACATGATGTACCAATAACTGGAGCCCATATATACTGATAGAAATAAATCAGCAAAGTAGGTTACAAATCAGATGAATTAAGTAAGGTAGAACAAAGTCTTTATAGTTCTGTCTAGAAAACAGAATTATATGCTATTCTTATGGTACTAAGGTATTTTAAAGAACCTCTCAGTATAGTTACTGATTTACAATATGCAGAAAGAGTTGTCTTCATATTGAAAATGTTGAATTTATATCAGATGACACAGACTTGACTTCATTTTTCATCCAGGTGAAAGACATAATCAGGAGCAGGCTTTGTCCTATAAACCTAACATACATCTAATCCCACAGGTCTGCCAGGCCCTCTAGCACAAGGTAATGCAGAAATTGATCAATTATTAGTTGGGAGTGTGTTGTAGGAAGACCTCTGAATTTTATAAAAATATATCATATTAATAACAAAAGTTTAAAGAAAGAGTTTTCTATTACATGGCAACAAACTAAGGAGATTATAACGAGTTGTCCTACTTGCTCTTTCTATAACCAAACATCATTGTGTGCAGGGAGTAACCCAAAGGGTACTCAAAGGAATGAAATCTGGCAGATGGATCTGTTCCACTTTGAAGAATTTGGTAAATTAAAATATGTGTACCACAACATAAATACGCACTGAGGTTTTCAATGGGCAACTGCCTTGAGTTTGGAAAAGGCTGGTTCAGTAATCATGCATTTCTTAGAAGTTATGGCCATCATGGGCATTCTTGCACAAATAAAGACAGATAATGGTCCAGCATATGTATCTAAGAAAATGAAATGATTTTTTTGTTTATTATAATATAAAACACATTACAGGTATACCAAATAATCCTACAGGTCAGGCAGTTATTGAAAGTTAAATCATACTATAAAGGACATCCTGAGCAAACAGAAAGGGATGGAAAATACCCCTAGAAGTAGATTGCATAATGCTTTATTAACCCTGAATTTTCTTAGCACTAATGAGAAAGGAATAACAGCAGCAGAGAGGAATTAGTTAATGGAAAAAACTTCTGAATTGAATCAACCAATTTATTTCAAGGATGTGTTGACCTCATAATGGAAAACAGGAGATATGGTACATTAGAAAATGGGTTTTGCTCTTGTTTCAACAGAAGAAGAAAAACTATGGATACCATAAAAATTAATAAAAAATCACTTTGAAAAAGGAGAAACCTCTTGAAAAACAGAAATGACAGCTCATCCACAGCAGTGACGACCATACAGATGGTAAAGAAAGCATACAAGGTTTGGTCAGGGTTCTGCTCTTATCTTTATAGGAAAATACTCATCTTCAAAAAATTAAGAGACGCTGGATGTTTGAATGTTGACAGAAGGAAATATAACTATCCACTAATGATCATCTAGAATAAGCAATATGAATTATAAGATCAAGTACTAGATACACATACATCTAAACATATATTTATTCAGCTGGTTTTGGAGTTGGACGATGGCTCTGTACTTCTCTAAATCCAAGCTTGTTGTTAAAAGGTACATTCAGAATTTCTGTCTTATATCAAGAGTCATCTGGTATGGGACAGAAGGAAGACTTTAGGAAAAAATTTACTTTCTCCCATGTCTATTTTGTCTATATCATATTCTTTATTGAATAGATGTCTCTATGAATAATGTTTAAGTTTTCCCTGATGAACAGTAGATTTTCCTACAGATCCTTTTTCTGAAGTAATCTTTGAAGTTGCCAGGAAGAGGAGGGGGCCCCACAACAACGCCACCTGGTTGAGATGACATTATGATGCTGAAAACACTACTGTAAAAGTGGTTTTTGGGCTACCAGCTGCTGAAATGGTACACCTACTCATGACATTCTGGACAGAACTACAACTAAGAACTCTCTCTCTCTCTCTCTCTCTCTCTCTCTCTCTCTCTCTCACACACACACACACACACACACACACACAACCATCAACTGCTTAGAAAACATTTTCAACTATATTAGACAGTAATTTTGAAACTTTACCTTCACTTTACTTTTGCAGGATCTTATTAAAAGAAATATCACCCTCATGACAGCAGGAAGCAATTCTAAACGATAATGTCCCCATCCCAAAAAAGTTTGTTTTCAGGGTTGGGGATACCATTTAAAGGATGTTGATTATTATTATATTATAATATTATAGAGGGTTGGGGTAAAAGCTATGTTTGTCTTTTTTTTAAAAAAAAAGGGATAATAACAGTGCGTAACAGAGTGAACATTTGTGAGCTATTATTTATGGATAATTTACATTGGTATAATTTTTTGTATATTGATAGAAATTTAAATTATATTTGTTATTTCTGTTTACAATATTTGTAGACCTATGCAAAGTCATTCTGTCAGAATATATATATATATGTATATATATATATATGCCTATACCTCTGCTTAAGACATTTTGTATATTGATACAACTTTTAGAATATATTTTCATATTGTATTATATATTATTCCTACCTCTGATCAAGACACTTATACATTGTTTACATTTTGAGGTCATTGTCCTCATTTGTTGCTCATTTGTTTACAGATTATTTCATATTCTTACATGAAGTTTTAGTCTTTAAGTTATACATGTATTAAATATTATATGTCAATAGTTGTTCAATTTGTTGTATATACAGTCAGATCAATTAGTTTCTTTAGATTCATAGAGATTATAGTCTGTCTAGATAGGTAATCTTCAACCACTTCAAAATCTGTAAAACATGGCACTTAAATAACGTAGCCTTCTGCTGACAGAAGACTTGATTGTTCCTTACAGCACCAATCTACTCCCGAGAGCATGTTGATTACCAAAGACACTCACTTGGAGTTTGTTTTCTTCTTGGCACATTTGGCCTTTAGGCAAGGAACTGCCCATACCTCAACCACTGACAAAGTACATGGTATCCAGAAATGGATAAGCAGGACACAAGGAAAAAGGCTGTCAAAACTTGTTAAGACAGGATAAGAAGGTTTTGAAAATTTTCCTGCCTCTGAAAATGGCCTGTTAGTTATGCTAGGCCTTAGCCAAAGTTGGTCGCTTCAGTATTACAAATGAGACTTTGGGAGATTGCTCAGGTAGCTAATTGTCTTTGTCATATATTACTTGCTTTGGAAGCCGTTTTATTGTACACAATGTATACTCAAGGAATATTATTTCCCTTCTCAGGCTTTTGATGGGGTTGAAGATTAGATAGTCATAGTTACCACCCTCTTATGGTCTAACCAATTCAAGACTTAGATTTCTTAGGATAGAATGTTTATTAAAACATTTAGCATGCCTTCCTTGCTTAATATTGTTTGTTCTGGTTGTAATTCTCATCTTATATCTGTTTCTAGTATATATAGTTTTGTATTGAGTTTGGAACTCTTATTTAAACAAAAGAGGTAGGTGCTATGTGAGCACATTTGGCTCCTTCAGCCAATAACATTTAAGATATGATTCTGTGAGGGTTCCTTCCACTCCTTCAGCCAATAGCCTTTAAGATACCAGTACACTTGGGCATGGGCTCTTATAAATGCAGCTTTGAAGCATGTGCTCATTCTCTTGTTTCTGGTTCTTGCTTTTGGCTGCTAGACTCTGTTCCTGATCCCCATTCTTGCAGAGGACTGTTATATAGGACAGTGATATGTAATTCTCCCTTAAACAAATAACACTTTATTAATCATAATTCTGAACTAGTGTGGGATTATTTTGTGACTTCCACCATCACACATGCACATATATATAAAAGTATACACCCATAAGTACAAACACATTCATATACACACCTGCACACATCAAGTCACCAATGTCCACACTGTCTAGCGATCTAATCTCAGCAACTAAAATATTAACAAATAATAGCCCATGCTGTTTTCTCTATTATATAAAAGAAATGCCTACTGAAACTTAAATAATTGTGCGATGTTATAAAATGTGGCTCAAACATAGGTTGAGAACTATTTGGACAAATTGTAAATCTAGAATTAATGATTCAAAATCAGGAAGTAGGTACATCTTAGAATACCACTATGAAGTAAGCAATTTCTAATTTTTACCCTGAATTGAATATCTACTCTATTGTATAATAACAGGTAACACACAAAATACTTCCTCTAGTGTTAGCAGTCTTCACCAAAAAAAAAAAAAATCTAAGATGAAGTATAAGATTGTACACTAGATTTAAAAAGCAATAACTTTAAGATGACACACAATTTTAAAATTCTTCTCTGCTAGTTTTATGAAAAATTCCCCTCCCAATTGTCCAGTTCACATAGTTATAATTCCTCAACAACTCCATAGATACAGCCAAATTGAAAAGCCTAAAATGTTGTCCGTGGGTGGTTGTATTATCTCCTTCAGAGTTAAGGTTAATCTCAAGAATTATATTTTCTAACATAAACAATAAAAACGTGTTCAAAGCCTAATTGTGCAATTAATAACCAAGTATGTTTTTTTTATTTGAGTTCTGTACAGATGACAGACATCTAATTCTATTGGTTTTAGACATCTCTTCTTTACAAATGAAAACCATCTGCGAATTAGTGAAATAACTTTCTGAACTGCTGAAAAGTACCACCACCAACACAGACAGTCATATTTATGGTAAAGGTGTATACATCTCACACTAATTCCCTTCTCAGAACATCAGGTTTAAAAGGGTTAACTCATGGCCATATTAATCTACTAAATTCAAACACCTTTGAAGAAGATGAATGAAATGACTGAAAATTACAGTTGACTCTCCAGGAAGATTCAGAGTCACATGACGCTAACCACTTATAGAAATAATAGACAGAAGTTCACCTGCTACAAACTTCCATAGTCCCAACTCTCATGCTTGTTTAATGGTCAACTTAAGCATATAGAAGAAAACAGTAAACAAACTAATGCACTACTGGCTTCTCACTTTCCCTAGATCGTAATCAGTTTTAAGAGATAAATTCTTGTTTTTATTTTAAATTGTTACACCTAATTTGATAATCACTACTAGTAATTACAATTTTACCGAATTCCAATCAGCATGATGCCAGTTAAAGAACTGTGAAGAAAGATAGCATATCAAATTTCTGAGAATTGGTGGAACAATAAGATAATCTGATGAAGAACTCATTTCAGCAAAGTTATTTACTACTCTCCTGCTCTATATTAAAGTGTAGAGTGCACACAATTGTGATACTGAAAAGCTACATGACAGGCTTACATATATATTAAATAATACTCTCTGTCAGGTTTATAGAGCATATCCCTTCCATATATATTTAAGGTGACTATTATCGTCTCAGGCAGACCCTTCAGGGGTTTCTAGAAATACATTGCTATCATAGGAAATGGCAGCTCTGAGAAGTTTAAGCCCCTGTAGAAGACTGTCCTCGATGAAAACTGTATGTTCCAGGATAGGAGCATGAAGATTAGAATTATTAATTCAAATGGAACAGAGATATGAAAGAAATAAAAGACAGAAACACAGAACAGCATCAGGAGGGAAATTCAGTGAATAATGAATCTGTCCGTGTTTATTTTCCACATGTTTATATACTTCACCACAGAATGGGAGGAGAGAAGCAACAGACTTCACTAACATGATAAAAGGAATAGACTTGAATTCTCTGACCTTTGGTGCAGGTGGAGCAGAGCCACATCTATACTCAAAATACTAATTAACCACACCCTAGTTTAGAATGTCTTGTTTGTAGCTACATTTGTTGTCAACAACTTTGAAAGAGCAAAAATAAGCTCAAACTCTCTGACCTCCAGTCAAGATGGGACAGGCACACATCGTTGAGTTTTCACAAGCCCCCATGACCTTGCATGGAAAAACAGCTACTTGGAGACACTGCTGATCCTGACCTTGAAAAAGACCTGACTATTTATTGTCTACATTTCTGTATTTGTTAATTTTTAAATTATTATTAAGATGTTTTTAAAGATAAAAAAGATACTCTTTCTAGGTAGCAAGTCTTGGTTATCCCACGCTAGTTTGTGTAAGTATATGATCCATGATGTTTGCAGAACAATATCGTTTCCTAATAGCACTTACGGGATTGTATCTTTGCTGCTAACAAACTGTGCCTATGCTTTAGGAATTAATTCTTCTTTGCAAATGTCCACCTGGGAGAGAGTGGCCTATGCGAGGGAGCAACATTCAATAATGTGGCCTAAATAGTGGGTATAAAGAGAGTTTGCATTCTAAAATTTTGCTGCAGAAAAATACAAATTAATTCCAACATAGTTGTTTTAAACAAACTGCTTCTGTATCTATAATGTTACAGCTAAGGAAAAACTGAATTGTTAATTTTAAAAAATAATTTGACCTTCAATCCACCAAAGAATCATTATGGATTTGCTTGATCATTTCAAGGCAAAAGCCTGGAAGAGGTGTATGGTGAAGAAACTCGTATCCATGGGTCTTATCACATGCATGCAGCTACAGGAAATCCTTAGGAATGGTCATTGCTGAGTTTTGGAATATCAAACCCAGGGCTGTAGTGACATTTCGTTTTTATTTTAATAAATAAAACCTGCCTGAAGTTCTTAGCCTAGAGTTAGTGAGGCTAACAAAATAACCAAGTAATTGCCCTGACCTTAAAGGACTGAGATGGAGAAGAAGTGAGCAGGATAAATTATGATAAAGCAAATAGGAGAAAATTTGAAACATTGCTCTCAGTTGAATAATAAAGGGAAAAATATCTTACGGATGGCTACATTGTTGAGCACAATTTAAACAGTGCTTTAAGCAAAATTTCAATCCCAAAGTAGAGAGCATGAAAGACAAAAAACAACTAAAACTGTGGTCTTACACTCTAGCCTGGGCTACTTGAAAACACAGGACTTAACACAGGCTGGCCTTGAACTTGCAGCAATCTTTCTGTCTCTGCTTCTCGAGTATTAGGATTATAGATGTGCACCAACACCTAGGCTAGTCTTTGCCAGTTTGCATACCATGTTACAAGATAGAAATATATACCAAACAAAATAAAGTCATTCCTTCTCATGACTTGATCATATACTGAGAAAGAAACTTGTCAGATCTTTAGGCAAATGTTAATTCACAAGAGACACTAATTTGTTAGTTTAAACAATATGGGTGGTTCCTAAGAAAATTGGCAATCTGCCTCAAGAACCAATTATACTAGTTTTGGGCACACACTTATAAGACACTACATCCTACCACAAGGAAACTTGCTCAACTATGTTTATAGCAACTTTGTTTGCAATAACCAGAATCTGGAAACAATCTAGATGTCCCTCAACTGAAGAATAGATAAAGAAAATGTAATATATTTACACAATGGTGTATTACTCAGTGCATGCAAATGGATGGATGGGCCTAAAAAACTCACTCTAAATGTGGTCATCTACAACCTGAAAGGCAAAATTTTTATGTACTCACTTATAAGTGCATATTAACTCTTAAGTAAATGATAATCAAGCTACAAACCACAGACCCAGAGAGGCTAAGTAACAAGAACTCTAGGGTGGGAGAGATGTGGATCTCCTTGGGAAGGGAAATAGAATAAATTTTGTGGGTAGACTAGGGGCAGGTGGAGATGAGAATATGGTGGGTCAGCTGAAGGGAAAAAAATGAAAGGAGAGAGTTTGGGGAGAGAAGACTATAACTTGAAGGCATTTGGTATTAAATGTGGAAACATAGTACAGTGGAATCTTCTTGCAATCTATGAAGAAGGTTCTATTGAAGACTCCTAGTAATGGAAGATTCAGAGTCTGAACCATTCATTTTCTGTAAGCTGTCAAGGCAACCACTGGTGGGACCAGGACACCAACCCAGTTACAAAACCTTTAACCTATAGTCAATCTGTCCTGCCTTCAAGACAATGATGGTACTGAACTTAGAGGGGTAGTCAACCAACAGATGGTCTAATTTCAGGCCTGTGCCCTGAGAACCCATACATGCCTGACACTCTCTGGATTACCAGTAACTGGAAGCTGGATAGCCCAGAGACCTAGATTCTACCTAGGGTAAAACCAAATACAACTACCAAAAAAAAAAAAAAAAAGAAAAAGAAACAAAGTCAATGAAGTGACTCTTAATAATGTCTTCTACAATCATAGAGGTGCCTAATCTAGACATATGATGGGAGTGTATGCAGAGACCAACAGCCAAACATTAGGCAGAGAGAAAGCTCAGATTGGAGATATTCAACCTGTCTGTTCCCCAGTCGGGGGGGGGGGACCTGGGGAAGAGGGAAAGAAGGAGGGTTTTGGGGAGCTTGAAGGATCAAAGACACTAGGAAAGTCTGGCCCAAGGAATCAAACCGAGCTCATGAGGGCTCATAGAGATTGAAGGGACAATAGTGGAACCTGCATAGGTCTATGCTGAGTTTTCTTCATGAATGTTATGATTGTTGGCTTGGTGTCTTGGGCAGAAGGAGTGGGGGGTGTCTCTGACTCTTTTACCTGATCTAGGGCCCTGTTTCCTCCTACTGGGTTGCCTCCTGCAGCTTGGATGCTAGTATTTGTGCCAAGTGTTAGTGAATCTTATTGTGCCAAATTCCGTTGATATCCCCCTGGGAGGCCTGCTTTTTCCTGGGGAGTGGGGAAGTCGACCTGGGGAGTAGACTTGGAGGAACTGAAAGAGAGAAAGCTGTGGTTGAGCTGTATTCTGTAAGAGAAGAATAAATAAGAATTAAAAAAAAAAACTCAAGAGGATGGTTAAGTGAAAGAAGGCTGGTTTGTTTGTTGAGACTTGTTCGTTTTCATCCTAGGAGTAGCAACTTAATCCCTATCTGTGGAAGAAACTCTGCTTCAAAGTTTTCTGTATAGGTGTTTGCAGTCCCAATGAACCCACTAGGAACAAGCTCTACATACACCAAATAACCAAGTAATTCCTCAAACAACTTCCTTTCCAAGGCTCTATGCAAATCACACCAGGCAAATTCTTCTTTATGTCTTAAACATGTTGTTGAAGTTGGACTCACACGAATTTAGAGTGTCAGCAGAACTTCTGCCTTGCTGGACTCTGCTCCTTCTGGGTGACCATGCAGCCTTGCAATGAAGAGAATCATTTCTAGGAAAAAGAGTAAGTTAAAACATGGCATTACTGTTAATGAAGCTAGAAAACTTGAGCAAAATTACTTCAAATTATAGCCTACCTAATGAAGTAACCTGGGATGATCAATTTCTCTCTCCCTCTTTCTCTTATTCTCCTTCTATATAATGTAAGCTATACTTGGGACTGTTTCCAGACATTCATAATACTTGGTTCTGGAAAAAAAAATGTCTTTTCAAGTCTTTTTACTGGATTATTGAACAATATTTTCTCATGAAGGAAACAGTATATGCAGTGTTTACTCCTTCCTTCCCTTGACTACTGTGTATTTGTCAATTGAACTCACTCCTCATTCTTAAACAAGGCTCAGTTGTCACTCATCTTGCCACTTGTTCTGTTCTTTGACCTGAAATCCCATTCTTCTTTTCTTCATATTCCCATTTACTACACATCAAACTTTGTCTCCCTCCCACGATCCCTCCAAACCTCCTTCTCTTCCTGAAGCTACCTATAGAAATTAATATGCAGCTCATCTACATTTCTATAAATGTTTTTCTCATCTAAACATAGAGTGCACAGGAAAAGAGAAGAGTGATGACTGGAAATTAGGTAAATGGTGTTAACATTGTTTGACTTAAGATACAGTAGGATAGCAATTCTCTTGTTATTTATATTGCAAGCAATTCTGGTAATAATACATCTATTAAAATTGTAACAATAGAGCAAATCAGCCATTTAAATAGTAGTGGTAGATTTTGCATATCATAGATTGGAAAGTCGGTTCCAATTAAAAAGTTTTCACTTGTATATAGAAAACCATCCTGTCCGGTTTTCATGTCCCATCTGGTCGTATTGTCAGTCACCTCTGTCTTTACTTTCTTGTTAGAGTGAACTGCTCAGTGGCTGACATTCTGATGACAGACTATTTCTTGTTCAACTCATTTCCTTCAGTTTAGACCCACCTGCCTAGGGACTGACTACCCTCAGGGGCTTATCTATCCTACATCAATTAGCATTCGAGAAAATGCCCAAAGACATGCACACATAAAATTAAATCTATGCAAGTCCTCAACTGAAATTTCTTTTTTTCAGGTGACACATTTTTATCATTTTAATGAAAACTAATCAGTATCCTACAAACCAAGTGTGTTAAACATATACATTTGTCCTATTTTTTAAATGTATCAAAGATACAACTATGATTTTTCCTTTAGTCTTAATAAATAGAGCTTCAAACTACTTTAAGGATTCTCTAGTTTTATTGTGCTGAAGTCTTATTTTTCTATTTCCTTTCTCCTTTTGTGTAGGAAGCCCTAATAGGATATCAAAACCCTACAGGATCCTGCTCAGGTTACTACACAGACTCTCAACCTTGGCACTCTTCTTTCAGAATAAGGATTCCTAGCAGCTGCTGGAAAATCCTAGGCTTGTGCCTGTTTAAGGCCTCTGCTGTTTGTTTTCTCTAACATGTTCTTTCCCTAAGTCAGGAGAACTGTTTCCTTTCTATACCTGATTTTCTGTAGTCAACCTTCTTGTTACATTTAGAAATGGAAAACCCTGAATTGCCTATTCCTATAAACACTACAAGTTTTATTCAAGGCACTCATGACCATTTAAAACACCTTCCCCACCAATAGACTTAGAATTACTCTTTTCTTTCCCTTAGGCAAGAAAGTTTCTTAAATATTTGCATTTTTGTGTTTGTTTGTTTGTTGTTTTGTTTTCACTGCTATGCCTCCAGTGACTTAAATTATCTCTCCCATGTGTCTGAGAATTAACTAAATTAAGTTGATGAAAAGAAGTCATTAGACTTCTAAGCAATTGATAGATGATTTTGCATTGAGAATTTAGTACTCTTACATCTTCTTTAATGTCAGATGTATAAAGAGAAAACTTGGTCCTTCCCCTTTATTACCATCTTTTTTTTTGTTGTTGTTGTTACAATATAGTGTCCCCAGCCCTATCTGCTGGAGACAAATAGTATCTTATTGGAAAGGAAAAAAAAAAGATACTGGGTAGTTTACATCTTCAAATCACTGAATAAATTACTTATTTTTTTTCTGGTAAAAACTAGATTCTAGGGCACTGTTCTGCCCTAGAATTTTTTAGATACACAACATCCTTCTGAGTTATAGATCCTGATCTAGAAAACTATAGTGATAGTAACTGATGTGGGAGGTGACTTATGCTGTGATTGTTTTATTGCCACTGGTTAATAAAATCTTCCTTTTCATTTAGAAAGAAAAAGGGGAAATGGTATGGGAAGTCCTTCTTTATTGACCAATTCCAGTAAAACATATTCACAGCACACAGAGGAGAATCCCACATTAAATAGTCTATTAAAATTAACAAGAATATGTACTATAGCGATCTGTATAGTTATATCATAGATTGTACTCTAATCTCTTTCCATTTATTATTACTTAATTCTTTTTTATTATTACTTTATTAATACTAGGAGAAGACAAAGAAAAAGTTAGAAGAAATTAATAAATCCCTCAAAGATACCCAAGAAAATCGAGAAAGAGCAATCAAACAAGTAAAGGAAACAGTTCAAGACTCGAAAACCAAAATGGAGGTAATGAAGAAAACACAAACCGAAAGATGGCTGAATATGGAAAATCTGGGTAAATAAACAAGAACTACAGAGACAAGTATAACCAACAGAATACAAGAGATAGAAGAAAGAATCACAGGCACTGAGGATACAATAGAGGAAATAGACTTATTGATCAAAGAAAACAGCAAATTCAACAAATTCATAACACAAAACAGCCAGGAAATTTGTGATACCATGAAAAGACCAAACCTAAGAATAATAGGGGTAGAAGAAGAAGAAGAATTCCAGCTCAAAGACCCAGAAAAATATATTCAACAAAATTATAGAAGAAAACTTTCCCAAAATAAAGAAGGATACTCCTATGAAGGTACAAGAAGCTTACAGAACACCAAATAGACTGGATCAAAAACAAAACAAAAAACAAAACATCCCCTTGCCATAAAATAATCAAAACATAAAACATACAGAATAAAGAAAGAATATTGAGAGCTACAAAGGAAAAAGGTCAAGTAAATATAAAGGTAAACCTATCAGAATTATACCTGATTTCTCAATGGAAACTATGAAAGCCAGAAGGTCTTAGATAGATGTGCTGCAAGTACTTAATTTTTAAACGTTACAGTAGAATTAGGATGCTCATCATCATTTCCATTTAAAAATGTAAAAGTAGGAATTAAGAGAATAGTCAATATGTACATCAGAGGTGAGAGGTATACTAAGAATATGATAAACCAGCCTGCCTCCATCTTAGGCTTCAAAGTCATAGAATAGTTAAAAAAAATTCACTCCTATTTAAAATTAAATGAGTTTCTGAAGAATTTGGTTATGACCCACCTATAAAGCTTAACTACAAATGGTTCTGTATTGCCTGTTTCAGGAAACATCATGTCTTTGTTTTAAAAAGTTGTTCTGACCACTTTAAAATTGTGTTTTTTTTCCCCCAGGGGGTTGTTGTAAACAACTTGACATGCTGATGTTCTGCTTCTGTCACCCCAACTGTTTGTCTGCCAAATGTCCCATTGGGAAATACCTTATCCCTGATCTATAAAAACTCTTGTCTTCTTCATGACTTCAGTCAATGGACTTTCTTCAACTATGATTGAAATTTACATGTGCTCCCCTAGATGGCCTTGTTATTACAAAAACAAATTTTATTACAATAACATATATATAGTCTTGAATCAACAAGCATTCCAAAAAGCCAAATATGTCAGATCTCATAAAAAATTCTCAGAATATTTAGAAGACTAATAGTGACTTCCAAAAAAAGTATCTAAAATTCTGGCAAACCTTTGCAAAGTTAGTTTCTTTACTAAAATTACTGGTTTGAGAACTCTGAGTCTTCCCAGCAACTCATTTTGTCTGTAATCACTTTGGTGAACTGAGATCTTGAAATGTTGCAGAGTGACTGCAGTAATTCACTATAATAAAATACTAATGACAAGAATCAATCTAATCTGAGGACTCTCTGCCTGGCTTCACTTTAAAAGGATCACTTGAGAATGTTCTCTTAGTTGCCATTATACATTGGCAGAAACTGATAAAGAAGGATGAGCAGGGTTGTTTCTTCCTCCAGTTCTGACAGTTTGTTTTCTTCTGATATACAACCATTCTGGCAGAAGGAATACCTAATCTCCCTCTGACCTTTCTCCATTTGGGTGTGAGCCCCACAACAATTCTAAACTGTCACACTGAAGAGGTCTGAAGGAAGAGTGAGAGAATTTGTCAGATATTTCACCCTGCTTCATGGCAAACTCAGGGACAGTTTAGAGAACTGTGGTCTTAGAAATTACTTACAGTTTGGATGTTCACCTTCCTAGATATGGACGGAGGGGGGAGGACCTAGGACTTACCACAGGGCAGGGAACCCAGACTGCTCTGTGGACTGGAGAGGGAGTGGGAGAGGAGTGGGGGGAGGGGGAGAAGGGTGGGGAAGGGGGAGAAGGGTGGGAGGAGGGGGAGGAAAATGGGAGGCTGGGAGGAGGTGGAAACTTGTTTTTTGTTTATGTTTTTTTCTCCTTTTCTCAATAAAAAAAAATTAAAAAAAAAAAAAGAAATTACTTACAAACCATCAGCCTTCCTCTCATGACCACAGAAGCAGATAGTATGGGCTGGGCACAGGCTATGGCCTGGGTTAATTACTGGGAAGCATTTTGAAAGAATCATCATGTGTCTGTGTGTCTAGATTAGTTGGAAATTTCACTCGTTAGCTTGAGCAATTAAGATATTTTGTTTTTCAGGTAAATCAACACAGAATTACTAAAAATGCAAAGACATATTTATGCAAACAAAGTCAAAGGGGAGTTGTGTATTTGTTCTTAGATGACAAGATTAAAATCACAACTCTAAAATGCTTACCTGAAATCCACCATTATTCTAACAAAGTAGCTCTGATTCTCATGACTGCTCTACTTTCCATGTCTTTGCACTTAAACAGGGGGTAATTATTTAAATGTATGCATTCCAACTTCTCAGATTACTGAATACTCCAGTGTAATGATTCTAACTTGCAAATGCATGCTTTTATTTAACAACCAGGAACTAGCAAAATTATATAACTCTATTGAAATGGAGAGGTTAGGTGGTCATGCAGGACTAGGACAATTCAGCAAATTATTAAGTATGAAAATGGTGTTTGCATACTTGTGTAAAGTTATAGAAAAATGAAAAAAGCTAAGTTAAAAATAGTGTATATATGCTTTGTCTGTTCGTAAGGATTAGGTAAAGGAAAAAGAAAGGAGGTCCATGATATGTAAGATTATGGTATAAAAACTGAATGATAATATAATATGGAAGATTAATGTTCTTTACAAAAGTGTTTATGATTTGAATCGTGAATGAGGTTCAATTTTAAAAATGGCTGCTAAAATGACATTTCTGAAATTCAAAGACATTCTTTAGTATTGGTGCTTAAGTAAAAAAGGACAAAATTATCTTCCCAATATTTATTATAAGTAACTTCCAAAAATCATTTTCAAATCATTACTTCTTTTTCAAACAACTAAAATCATGGCACATCTGTCTGTTTGTATTTCATTCTTAAGTACTCCGTTTTTTCTTCAGAAATGAACTTACTGTAATGGATGAATGGCGAAAATGGAATAGATGTTTTTATTTGTTCACTCACCCATGCATTTCCACACATTAATGAATCACTGTAATTAGGACTGTAAATTAGTAGCTGTGGGAAATTAGCAACTACATCAACAAAAAAATGAGGCAGTATGCACCTAGCTACCCCTGATACTTTGAAGTTTAATAATGCTAACTGCACGTAAGGAAAAGAGTTCAAATTTTGAAACCAATTTGTTTCCCTCATACAAGGAAACTTGAGGGAAAAAAAAGGCTAGGCTGCAGACCCCTGTTCATGTGTGACTAACTTTTCTGAATAAATAATTCCAAAAAAATATTATATCAAATGTAATTTAGAAGTCCCTTTACAATTCACCTCTTTTCATTCTTGTACCTTGTCAGTGTGCTGCCTGTTTTAGCAGAGGGAAATTATCAAGTAAGTGAAGGCTTGCTCCTTGGATGCCCGTTCCTGTGCCATAAGTGTGCCATGTCCATGAGAATCCATTTATAGCACCAAAGCCAGAATACCATGACACAAATATTAGAAATCTGGTACTGTCTCTCAAAAACCTTAGTTTTGGGAGGTTGTTCGTAGTCACTAAGAAAGTCCCTACTTTATGCCAAGGATACAGTTTGTCCCAAACTTTCCATGGTTTTCAGATACTACAGAACCACTGTTTACTGCACCTCATTCTGTCTCAGTTCTCCCAGCTTTTTTACATAAGTACTGGGGCTTTTGTTGGGTACAAATCTACTGAATCTGAAAAAAAAAAATCTATATAAACACATTGCTACAATGTGTTACTAAAAACTCCAACACCTTGAGGAGAATTTTCCTTTACTCTACAGAGGAGGAAAAATATATGAGGCTGAGTAACTTCATCAAAGGCCCACACATACTGCTGAAGGGTTGGATCTAAAATGCTAGTTACCCATTCTTTTCCTGCTCCTGTCCTAGGCTGTCAGGCTCCAGTTGCATCCTACAAATCCTTCAGCAAATGTCTTCTAATGCTTCCTTTTGTAGTTCCACCTACCATTCTGTACACTTTTCAAAAGCCTACTTCTGACATGATTTTCCAAAATAAGTCACAGCACCTCCTTCTGCTGCCTGCACATTTGAGTGACTCTCACTTGCATCCAGAATGAAATGCAAGAACTCTTAAAAGACTGTCTTCAGTTGTTCTCAGAAAACAGACATTTTTTGCATCCCAAGAAAGTTCCAAACTCTAGAGAACTGAATTCAGAGGAGTGACCTTAAAGTTAAGGTGCATCCGAGTTTCAATTTTCAGTGACCCAGTTGTCAGTTGTACACACACGTTCAGCTTATTCATTTTCTCTGACTCTTACAGATTATAGCAGGCTAAACAATATTAAATTATTATTATTAATATTAAAAATAATAATTTGGGGCATCTAATGGACACTGAGTATATTATTGATTTTATTGACATTATTCATATTATTAGAAAGAAAATATTGACCTTTATAATTCAATAACTTGGTAGACATCTACCAAAATAAATGTAGAGAGGTGAATTAAGAATTTTCTCTTAAAAATATCCTTTTGTAGTATACTAGTTTTAGTGGTACAAAAAGAAAATATTTTTAGACTTATTTTTTCATTACTAAATAATATCAGAATTGATCAAGACAATATAGCAAAATATCAAAATAATTTATCTCATTATCTTTTCTATCTATCTATCTATCTATCTATCTATCTCAAACTGAGTTTATTATTTCCTAGTAATAAATAGGAACATTCTAAACCTTACTCCTTATTTGAAGGATCAAGAATTGCAACTTGATTTTATAGCTCTCCAAGAATATACTTTCCTACCAATGAATGGTCTTATATAAATTTTACACATGCTTATGTTAAATATAGGTAAAATGACAGATTATTTTGAAATACTCAAAGTGATTAATCAAGGCTGTTTCTTTTTGTGATGAGAGAGATTCAGTGATATTTCAGGACTTTAGAGTTTGGATAAATTAAGACCATGAGCGTGAAAACTCACTTGAACTCAGGAAAATATTTTGGGCCTAGGGGAGCTCAACAGCAGTTTCTGGAAACTTGGGCCTGGAGCTGGTGCCACTAAGTAGATGTGAAGCTGTCTTCAAACCAGCTGGCAGCATTACCTGAAAAGTGAGCAGTTTGGCTTGTTTTTAACCTGAATATATTCACACTAGATAAAATCATATTTTCACTCTGCATTTATTCAAATATTCATTGCAAAATTCACTAAGTACCAAACAGTGTGTCAAATGCTAAAAACAAAAGAATTATCATAATACTTTTTCTAAGTCTATGGTTTTTATCTAGAATATGGAGAAAAGAGAAATAATATGATACCTTTTCTGGGACAAAAAGTATATCTCAGACATATATATCTCTATGACTGAGTGAGTTAGGAAACAAAGAACAATTTCAAAAAAAGGTATTAGATAAACAAGAAATTCACTGGGAAAATTATGTGGGGGGGGGCAACGTGCTAGTGACTAGGAGGAGGAAAGAAGAGGTTTCAGAAGATGATGAAAGGCTGAGATGTTTGAAGAACTTAAAGGTCAAGGGTGGGATGAAAGTGTGGGTCTATCTGAAGTTCCAAGAAAGATCAGGAAGCTAGTGGGGAGTCCTTGGGTAAGGTTCCACATTAGAGTAGATCAGAGTTATAGGAATGGACTTGAGGTATTAGAAGTCACTGTCTGAAAACAGCCTCTGGGAAACATATTCCAGCAGCAAACACCCTAATAGGGGGTCAGCCTGTGCACTGTATGTTCAATAGGACAGATCGCTCACTTTCTTGACTACTGCTACAGGAGTCTTAAGTTTTAATGGTTGACCTCAGGATTTCAGAAAATCTGCAGTTTTGACAGAACTGAGAGAGTTAGGTAAGCACATGGTAGTCATAAGAGCTAATACTGTGACATCTCACAGAGCAGTCTGAGCCCAAGAATTAAGAGTGATGCACTGGGCTACAGTATGTATCCAAAGGTGACCATTTCAGATAGAATAAACTGAATTCACACAGGGAAGAGTAAGAGGGCCTCTATGCACCTACATCTTTTATAGAAAGAGGGATGCTTTACAGTACCTATTTATAATTACTGCTGATATAATAATAGGGAAAAGTAAACAACAAAAAATTCACATAAACAACATATCTGTTCACATTGTCCTGTCTGCTCATATATCCATGTAATTTTTCTTCCATGGGTAGCCAATGCCTTCTAATTTATCTGCACATACTCATACATAAGTAGAATTGTTCTATTTTATGCTTTGTGAAAGAAAAACACCAGTAATTTTATTTTCCAACTTAATATGAATCTTGAGCATTCCTTCATGTCAGTACATATATATGTGCCCCATTCTTCTAGAAGAATGTATAAAATTTTAGATGAATACATGCATGAATCAGTAAAGGATGAGACCATGTAAACTAGTATCCAATATCCTTTCTGCAACTTGAAATATTAGCTGCAAGATAGAGAAAGTAAGGAAAATAATGCAGCCCCATTTTTCATAGAAATAATGCCATTTTGATATATCATAAAATTTGGAAAGCAAAGACAGGGAGGTAAACTTTTCATTGATTTTTTTTTTCAGAGAATTTGATGGTGGATTGTTTTGTTTTCTTTTCTGCAAAGCTCACAAATACAAAGCTACAGACAACAAAAAGGAAAACTGGTTTTCCAAAAGGCTTCCCAGATGAAGTAATGGATAGTACATGACCATTTTGTCTGGAATAAGCCAAACAGATCAATAATGAAATAGTGTGTATTGTGAACTGCATGGTGTTATGCTTATTAACGCAGTCTGCCAAGAAGAGGCAGTACAGAGAAAAGCAAAATTAATGATTTACTTTTCTGATGGGAAAACATGGTGCATACTTTAGAAGTAAGTCAGGTTTTGTGCGATATTTATATACTATGTAAAGATGTTTTGCTGTGATTGGTTTAATGAAAAGCTGAATGTCCAATAGCTAGTCAGGAGAGGTTAGGCAGAACTTCCAGTAAGAGATAGAAGCTCTGGGCTAGAATCTGGCACAGAATAGAGGAGAGGTAAAGAGCCATGTGGAAGAATGTATATTAATAGAAACAGGCCAATTTAAGTTATGAGAGTTTAAAGGCTAAGCTTTTGTCATTAATAAAAGTCACCTTGTCACTATTTAGGAGTTGACAGTTCCAAAAAGAACATCCTACTATATAATGAGGCTTGAGAAAAAGTAGAAAACCAATGTGTCTGTACAGATTGCTTTAGCTACATAAATTGTGCACATATCCTTGCCTACAGTTATAGGAAATGCTCTATGTTGGAATTTAAGTATTTTGAGTTAAATATTAAATCTCCAGAGTGATCCTCCTATGATTGCAACAAGTCCTGTTACAGACAGATTCAGAGAAACACAGAATACTGTAAGGTATTGAATCTGAAAAAAAATAAGATAATTTCTTTTAAATATGATTACTATTTTCTTATGTTGTGAGGGTAGAGGGACATGTGATAATGGGTAGAGATCAAATGATAATTTGTAATAAATGGGTTCTCTTCTACCTAGTGTTCTCTGGGGATGAACTCCATTCCTCAGATGTGGAACTTCAGGTTTTTACTCACTGAGCCATCTCATTGTTCCCTGACTTAATATTTTTTAAAAGGTTTAGATAATTAGTATTCTACAATAATGGCACACTTGTAATATATTAGCAATTGTTAGAGCAAGGTATTTGGGCTCTTCATTTTTGTGGAACAATTTTTGTACACTATAAATATGCATTACTCACATTGGTTAATAAATAGCTGGGCAGTAAGAGATTTGACAGAAGAGCCAGAGTAGGCACTGGGAAGAAGGGTGGAGTCTGAGGGGTTGGTATGAGACATCATTAGACAAAGAGAGACCAGGATGTACATGAGGTAAATGAGCCTCAGGGCAGCATACAGATTAACAGGAATGGGTTAAGTTAAGTCATAAGCACTAGATTAAAATGAGGCTAAACTATCAGCCAAGCATTTAAAATTAGTGTTAAGTCTCTGTATGGTTATTTGGGAGCAATTGGAAGGACAGAGAAAATTTGCCTATGCTTCATCTCTGTAGGAAGAATACCTGAGAATGAATTTTGACTTTATTTCTCAATTGAAGTATTTTATGATCTATAAAAAGGATAATAACAATTTAGTTCAAGATTTTACATTAGGGTAAAATTGTTTATATATGTAAAACATTAACGTTATTGCAATATTTTCTTTGATATTGTTTACTGTTAGTTTAATTTCTATGAAAGACATACATACTATGAAAGATATCTTATATGATCAATATTGACATTTGGTTTTGAAATCATGGTTGGAGACATGATAAGTGGTTATAAGTATTTACTCTTCTCTCAGAAATTTTGGTTTGATTTCCACCATTGACATTGTTGCTGTAATCATATCTAACTACAGTTCTAGTGGATTTTCACCCTTCTTCTGCTCTCTGTGGACACCAGGCACACATGTGTTACACAGGCATACATGCAGGAAGAACACTAGTACACACTCAATAAAATAAATAAATCTTTGTTTTTTTCTTTTTGAGACAGGGTTTCTCTGTAGCTATAGCTTTAAAGCCTTTCCTGGAACCAGGTCTTGTATACCAGGCTGGCCTGCAATTCACAAAGATCCGACTGTCTGTACTTCTCGAATGCTGGAATTAAAGGCATATGCCACCACACTGCAAATAAATAAATATTTAATAAAAAATGAATAGTTAAAAATATCTGAGATGCTCAGTAATCTACACAGATAGCTAGAACATCACAGAAGTGTAGCAGCTGAACCTATCTTTTATGCCACCAAAGTCCAACATCCAAAGACCATGTGACTCTATTCAGAGAATATTTTCAGTGCTTAAGGGAGCTAGGAAGGACATGGAGTGAAGGTCAGTTTAGAAATATTTCTAGCTTGCCATATTTTTATTCTGTGTGTAATATTTAATGTGGACCAACAGTCACTGATTCAGAGTTTCCCTTCTTGTGGTCAAGCACATCTTCCCCCTGAACTTTGTGATATGCTTGTCTTCTCTATGTATAAAATTCAGATGCTACTGTATTTTAAAAATTTATTTTTAACATTTATTCATCTTTATTTTATATAAACAGCTGCTTTGCCTGCATATATGTATGTATACCATACATATGGTGACTGTGGAAGCTAGAAGAGGGTGATAATCCCCAGAATTAGAGCTACATGTAGTTGTGGGAAGTCTTTTGAGACTGGGAAACAGAACCCTGGTCCCCAAGAAGAACCACCAGTGCTGTGCTAAGCCATATCCATAGCTCTAATATTTACTCATATTTCTATTTATATGTGTATATGCTTGTATTTCTTTCCATGTATATATGTCAATGCTTAGGGTATTTGAAGAGGCTCCAAAATGGCATCAATGTGATTAAGACACTGGCTTATTTAAGGCACAATCTCTTCATCCTTATATGCTTCTGTGACTCTCTAACTTCAAATCATATGTTCACACTCTAACACACACAACACACAAATACATACAAATACATAATCACACAACACACACATATATGTACACACACAATGGTAGAAATATTTTGTTTATGTTTTACCAAATAAAGCACACCTGAATATCAGAGTACAGAGCAAATCCTCTAAAGGCCTGGAGTAGTGGCTGATACCTTTAATCCGAGGATTTGGGAGGTAGAGGCAGAAGGATCTCTGCAAGTCCAAGGCCACTCAGGGCTACACGAGCTTGAATCTGTCTAAAAGAAACCGAGCTCACACAAATGTGATCCTAGCATTTGGGTTTACACACCTTTAATCCCAGCACTAGGGAGGTGGAGACAGGAGTGATATGGTTGGATGTAGAGAGTAATATAAAGCAGAAGGATACAGGAGCTCAGGGCAGTCTGAGGTTTGGGGAAGAACAGATGGAGTCTGGAGATATAGTTTAAGGACAGGATTGTCCATTTGGTCTAAGCATTGGTAGAGGTAAAAGAACTCTCTAGTGGTTGACCTTTCTGCTTTTCTGATTTTCAGTATGGACCCTTATATCTGACTCTGTTTTTTTTTAAACCTACTAGAATCCATACTATACACACATAACACAGTCACACACACAAAAAAAAGAGATATATACAAAGACAGACAGACAGACAGAATGAGACTCACCCTGTGTAGGTTTTGTTCATTAAACCATCCTACCATCTGATCTACTGAAAATCAGCTCCTTAAATGAAAGCTAAAAATATCTCTGCACATAATATTATTAAGATATTCACAAACATAATAATAAAAGTTTCTTGTACAATAAAATTTCTTTGAGATGTTTCTTTAAAATTTAATGATTTTTCTTTTAGATTAAGATTTGAGACAGTATATTTTCATGACACAGTTTATTTAAAAAGCTTGCCTGAGAGGAATTTTGTCAAACTTTAAACTTTTGTGTAACTGAAGTAAGGAGGCAGGGGCTAGAAAAACAAATTGTTTGGTCTACATATCCTAGAGGCCAGTAAGTTGTAGTGCTGTTATAATTTGTCATCCAAGTTTTGCCTTGTCAGACTTTTAGAAAATAGATGGACAGCAACAATTCCAGGTCCTGCTCAGCCTCTGGTTGAGATGAGAACCCATCTTACGAACACAGGATGCCATGACTTTCTAATTGGACTGCAATTCTTGCTTCCTCTGAACTCTAGAATGTACCCAGTCTAATGTATTTTCTCACCTAATAAGACTGCAAATTTTCATATGATTTGGTAGGTCTTTTTCCCTCATTGTATCGTCTACTGAATACTCCATCTATCGCCAGGTTTGTTACACTCACACATGCTACTGAATGCTGTGCATATTTACCTGCTGGCCATTAGACAGGAATGAAGCATCCAGTCAGCCAGAAGTACTTTATCTCCCTATTAGTTCTGGAAATGTCATAACAAGAAATAAGGGAGGGAAACAAGAAAATTTCCCAGAGATGAAGACTGAGAAAGCATGCTCTAAGCATTCTTCTCCCTTAAACACCATCCATTCTTATTCTAAAAGGTGCAGTCAAAGCTAACACTACAATAGTAATTTGAATAACTTAAATACACTTTTTGTTTTCTGTCTTATTTCCTTGTTACAGGGGAAAACTCTGCGCTATTTTCTTCAGTGTATGCACGTCTCCTAAAAGTTCATGGGTTGGAAATGTATACCCCTATGTACTAGAAGGCTGCTTGCTTGTTCCCGGCTTCCCAGACCCAAAATAACCACACAGAAACTGTATAATTAAATCACTGCTAGGCCTTTTAGCTCTAGCTTCTTACTGACTATCTCCAACATCTTAATTTAACCCATTTCTATTAATCTGTGTATGCCACATGGCAGTAGTTTACCGGAAAGGTAACAGCTAATCTGTTCATGGTAGTGGCTACACAGTGTCTCACTGACTCCACCTACTATCTTCCAGCATTCAGTTTTGTTTTTCCTGCCTAGCTAAATTCTGCATTGCTAAAGGCCAAAGCAGTTTCTTCATTCATTAACCAATAAAAGCAACACATAGAAAAAAGAATTGCCTACATTATTTTCCCTTTTCTGTTTAAATAAAATAGGAAGGCTTAAACTTTAACATAGTAAAATTACATATAACAAAACAGTTATTGAGCAAGAATTACAGTTACAATATTTATATCTACTTTATCTTTTGTCATAACTAAGGAAAACTATAATTATGACTATCTTTTCTTCAACTCCATCAAATACTCAAGAAGAATATAATATTACCTACGTTAAAAGGCAGTGCATTGTAAGCAACTTCCAAACCTCTAGAATTGACAGAGACATCTCACTGCCTGGACAGTCACCCAAAGTTCTTCTATACAACTGAAGCATCCTTCTTCAGCCTACACACCCATAGTATCCAGCAGACTTTTCCAGAAAGTAGGAAATTTGGAGATCTGTGTGCCTTGTAATGGCAAAGTCCATTAGTTGTTTTCTTCTGTGAGTGTTTTGCAGACTCCTTCATATAGCAGAAATCCCAAAGGACCATCTTACCTTTAGGCAAGTTCAGCAGTCATTTTTCTGTGGGTTCTGCTTTTCCAGTTTCTACATCATAGCATCAAGCAGTCCAGGCAAAAGCAGTTTCTTATCCAAATGGCTAACCAGCACCATAAGGAGCTGCTTTAGTGCCCATCATCCTATTGAAGTACTGCCAGGAGCAGATGTGTCTCATTGTCATGAAAAGTCCTAAGTTCTTAAAACATGTAAAATGCCATATTCTGTTAGTCTTTGAAAGATTTGAAAAATACCTATTTTTCTGAAATACATCTCTGTACATCTAGAAAATCTAACTAACATGACTACAGCTTGACTATTACAGATGACTATCTGTTAACCTGTATCTTTAATTATACACTACATTTTAAATGTGCTTCACAAGCACAATACCTTAATCAAGAGCAGAAATATACAAATAACAATATTGACATTATTTCTATTCTTCATAGCATGTATAAGTACAACCACTCCAATATGCAAATGGAGATAAAGGTTTTTATCTTGAGAATTCAGGAAATAGCTTCAAAGATGCTTTGTACATCTTTAAATAAAAGAAATTTATCACACAAGATATGCCCCAGATAGTATTCATTATAATTAGTGTTGTTACATAGTTTCAGAAAATGAATATGGATAAAGGACTTAGAAATTTAGAATGTATTTTGTTACTGTTATATTTTAGAATGCCCTGTTGTCCTGGTTTGAGAATAAAATGTGAGTCCAGCCACAGAGGTCAACATGTGCTGCCTTTAACCCCATAAGTAGAGGTGGAGTATCTTATTTCAGCAGCTCTGGGACTTAGATTGTTGTATTACAATGATGTAAATGCTATGGCATTAGTTTTAAAGTTTCATTTTAGATTAAATTAAGAACACATACAGCATGAGACACTTTCCCTTATCCTACTAAAATACCTCAGAGTATTCAACATGTTAAATGAAAACCTTGTTTCTCAATAGTCAACAGCATAAACGTGGTCCTAACACACAGCCAGAAGTCTCACATTCCCCTGCTGGTTTCCATTTGGGTTGCATAACCTCCACCACTGCCATCTCTGCTTTAAATATCATCAGGTCCTCATTGGCCTGGGATTCTTTGGACAACAAAACATATAGCTTGGTCCTGGAGATTGGACTTAGAGGAACTTGGGACAAAAGGACTAATTATTGCCTTTTAATTGCCCCATTTTCAAACATGTTCCCATTTGAGTTTAATGGCTGCTCTCAAACCTAAAATCTGAAAACTTTAGCTAATTCCTTTATCCACAGCAAGGACCACAGAGAATGTTGATCCAATTGCTAGTAAAGTCTTCTCAAAGGCTCTGTTACCATGAGGTATTAGTTTATGACATTACATCATTACTGTGTTACCATAAGGTGTTAATTTATGTTACATCATTACTAAATACTAATTTGAATTTGTGAATTTAAAAATTATTCAGGAGACAAGAAATGAACCAATAGATTGACGTATGAAAGGAGAGAAACTCACACAGAGTATTGTGTATTATGAATATGTGTGAAGAGCTGGAATTAGAAATTGAGCAAAATACTTAAAATTTAATGCTTTTGATGTGGTGACTTCAGTTGATAGAGGACTTCATAAGCAAAAAAAAATCCTGAATTTGATCTCTCGTAATACATAAACTGAGTGTGGGAGAATATCCTTCTAAAATTAGCATTTAAATTTTAGATATAAACTGGCAATATAATCCCTGCTCTTTATTTTGATGTCTTCTATTATAATAAAAAACCTTAATCAACAAAAAAGATCCAGCTTTCAGAAATGACAAAGCTATCCCCAATCATGATATGTATGTAGAGTCTTATCAAAAAAAAAAAAAAAGGAAACAGCTCAGCAGCTCAGTCAGTACAGTGCTTGCCTCTTTTGTTAGCTTGGGAGCCTGTCCTGGAACTAGCTCTTGTACACCAGGCTGGCCTTAAACTCACAGAGATCTGCCTCTGCCTCTTGAGTGCTAGGATTAAAGGTGTGTGCCACCACTGCCTAGCACAGCACTTGCCTTTTAAACATAAGGACCTGAGTTCAATACCAAGAACCCATGTGTAAAAATCCAAGCATGATGGTTCACACTGGAGATAGAAACAGATAAAATCTAGGCATGGTGGTTCACACTGGAGATGGAAACAGATAAAATCTAGGCATGGTGGTTCACATGGGAGATGGAAATAGATAAAATCTAGGCATGGTGGTTCACACGGGAGATGGAAACAGCTTCTAGATCTTGCTTGTCAGCCAAGCTAAGCATACTTGTTGAGTTCAAATGATAGACCTTACTTAAAAAAACATACTAAGAAACAGCAGTAGAGGTTTCCTTTATTCTCTCTGTGTGTATACCACATGAGTGTCTATATGCATCTGAACATTTATAAACAATCATTCATGCACCAGCAAATATGTTTATACACAAACACAAACTATGACATGGTGTGGGACAATTGTCTATATTCTGTCAATTATGTTTTAAATAAATGCTGATTGGCCAGTAGCCAGACAGGAAGTATAGGTGGGACAACCAGACAGAAAGTTATATGGGTCAATGAGAACAGGAGAATTCTGGGAAGAGGGAAGCTCCCTCTGCATTCCTGTCCAGACACAGAAGAAGCAAGATGGGAGTATGTTGCTGAAAAAGGTACTGAGCCATGTGGCTAGCACAGATAAGAATAATGGGCTAATATATGTTATTAGAGTTAAGAAGAAGCCTGAGATAATGGGCCAATCAGTTTATAGTTAATGTAGACCTCTGTGTGATTTCTTTGGGACTAAATGACTATGGGAATTGGGCAGGACAAAAAACTCAGAAAACAATGACATGCTCTCTCATTCCAAAAAGTTACCTAAAGCAGATTGGCAAGCATGCTTCATAAAGTGGTTTAACAGATCAAAATAATACCATTGCAATTCAACAAAGATTTTTCTTTGTGTTCTATATTTCACATATTCATTTATAGCTACAGGGACAGGCTCAGAATCTTGGGACAGAATCTCCAGACACTAGCTTATTGTAACTCTGCTTATGATATGTTGATTAACACTTCTGTCATAGTATTGACAAACTCACATATTCTATACACAGAAGACAAAGTGATTGGTTCCATAAATCAGTGTTCATAAGAGGACTGTACAGAGCTCATACTTGAAGAACGCAGCCTTCTCCAAACTAGTTTGAAGTTATATTGACCCAGTGCTGATGAAGACAACTGACTTTTTTGATTTCTATTATATTTCCATACACTTCACTTATGAGAGGCCAGCTTTCAGATGAGAAAGTCAGGTCTCTCGGCCTCTTAAACAGAAAATTGGGGATTGTGAGCTGTGTGAGGGTAGCAGATTAATGTGGATGCCAAGAGCAAATGACTGTGCATTGATACAAAGTAAAAATTCAGCAAGCTCAATGGTCCTCTAAATTTTGCATTTCATTTCTGGAGACCAAAATAGGTTCCTGTACTCATTTACTAACTAACATTTGTTCAGAGTTTTTAAAAAAAGAATTATAAATTATCAGCCCATATTCTGCCTGGGTGTCTCTGTATTAAAGACAGAGCATTGCAATTTACTAGTGGATACTTGCTGCAATAGAAAATATTAACTTGTAGAAGTCGCTTGTAGTATCAAAAATTCTGTACATTGTTTAATACAAAATTGGCAAAGTATTACCAGAGAAACTTAAACGAGATAATCTGCAAATAAATACAAATTCCTCATGTGCATAACAAGATAATATTGCTATTCTGAGCCCATCTCATTGAGTTTTATTGAGAGAAAACAAGGAAATTGGAATAACTTGAAAAGAGGAAAAATATATTATTATGTTACAGATACTTCTGTAGAAATCCATTTGTATTTACATTAAAATCAGTAAAGTTCCTAAATTATATCTTCCTAGGTTACAACTTCCATTCTCTTATCATAAGCCTTTGAGGCCATACTCTATTTCTTCCAGCAGTATAAGCTTTCTTCAATCCACCACCATTTCTACCTTTATCTCAAGGCTATACTTTAGAAACAATCCCTTCACATTTAGAGAAAATTATGTTCTGTTTACCTGGGAGTGAGGAGAGGGAGATGGGGGAGAAGAGTGGGTGGGGTAAGGGTCAACAAAATATAAATATGCATGTAAATTCCATTATGAAGCCTTCCACCTTGTAAGCTAATTAAAAATAAAAAGTAAACATCTTGTTCTGTGACTGAGATAGGAAAAGAAGAGTCATTGGGAAAAATGGTATGTCTATTTGCCAAACAACATGGTATTATGTGAGATTATATTTTATTTTTCATTCCTGAACTAGAAAGGAAGCAATTCTGAACAAAGAAATAAAAATTTGGGGCACACACAAAATTGACTCCATTCCAAGAGGAAACATATCCTAGCTGCTGGAAGAACCTACACAATTTCCTTTGCTATTCAGACACTGGACATTCTTGACAAATCTTAAACAATACATTGCCATATTCATTAGCTATTTTTGTGTTATTAAGGCAATTTGTGGAGGTAAAATTATTTTCTGTGTGCAGAAAGAAAAATTTGTAAAACAGAGGGTTCTATTTGCATGGCAACTGAAGGAAGAAGCAGGGTGCATTCAAAAGTGAAATGATCCTGTTGGTGTGCTCTATGTCTATGGAAATCTGTAGTAGCATCCAACCTCATCCAAATTTATCTAATTAGGGGACCTCATGCCACTTCTGTTATAGTTGTATCTCTGTATCTCTCTCCTTTGCCTACTCTTATTTCTTTAATTCTATACTTGTATACTTTACAATGGTTATCTGTGTTCTCTGATTAGTTTTCAATACACTTAAGACCCTGTATGCCTATCTGGAAAATTATGAATTAGGGTGGTATCATATATAAGAGACCTTCCTATAACAGCTAGCTAGAAATACACTTAAGCTATTGGTGAAAGAGTATTGCAAATAATATAGTTTCTGTGTGATTATTTTGGTTCTGGGCAGCCAGGAATGAACAAGCAGCCTTACCCCCAACAAACTGTCACCAACATGGTCAACTAAATCGACTTAAAAGCCAGAGAGAGCTTGGAAAGAAAATCTAAATACACACACACACACACACACACACACACACACACACACACATAAAACGAAGTTTAGCTGTATTTTTTTTCTCCACTTGGGCTCTGTTTGCTATCAGGGTCCTTTAAGGGAGTTTTTCTTGATTCCATGGTAGCAGAATGAAAACAGACAGTTTCCTAGTCTGTGGGGCCAGCACCAACTCTGGCTCTTTCAAAAAACCAAGCACCTGAATGGAGCTTGTGGACAGTGTGCTTCAAGTTTCTTGGTATTATCATGAACCAAATTGTTACCATAGTTGAGGTGGTGAGTGTGGCTCCCATATAGCAGTCTCAGAGGCAGTGAAGAGACCTCTGCCATATTGGACTGGGCAGACTCAAAGGGCAAAGCAGCCTTGCCAAGCTGCTTCATATTTTAAGAAGTGGTTCTGATCAGAAAAGGATTGCAGATACACAATAGGACAGTTTTAGACATATAAGACCTATAAACAAGACACAATATATTTTCAAAATGTATGTAGGCTTGGAGAGAGAGGAAAAAGAGTAAAGAGAGTTATAAAAGAAAGTAAATGGTTAAGAAAAGTAAGACAAAGTTTTTAAATAGACATAGTACAGAGAGTCATGGATGAAAGGAATAAAGAAAAATAAGTCATGTAAAGATAGAATATAAACAGAGAGTATGGATTGTGTATACTATTGTGTTTTCTTAAATTATTTCACTGTGAAGGAGATAAGTACAAAAAGATATTTTATTGTGTGGACTGCTAAGTTAAACCAACACATATATCTTAAAGGTATCTTGACCTCAAAATTTGGGTCTAAGGATTTGTTGTTTGGAAAAGAGGTTTTTCTTTTGTTTCCACAGAAGATGACAACTAATTAAATCCTTTCAGACTAATGTGGTTTGATAAACCAACTCCCCCTGAAAAGGTCACTGTAGACACCCAAAAAAATTACTTTGTCCAACAAAAAGCAGGAGGCAGTTTGGAGAGAATGATACCCAAGTTCCCAAAAATTGTTTGTAAATTTTTGTTTACATTTAAAGGGGAATATAGTATAGAGATTAATACTTTGCTTTGGTATGGATCTTGATTTATTGATACAGTCTTAAGGTCAATATTGTTATATGTATATTTCTGCTCTTGATTAAGGTATTGTGTTTGTGCAACTCATTTAAAATGTAATGTATAATTAAGAAATGCAGGTTAATAGATAGTCATCTATAATAGTCAAGTTTGTAGTCATATTAATTAGGTTTCTTAAATATATAAAGATATAGTTCAGTAAGATAGATTATCTTCAACACTTTCAAAGACCTACAGAATTTAAAATGTTTTAAGAACTTAGGACTTTTTACAACTTTGAGACACATTTGCTTCTGGCAGCACCAATCTACTTCAAAAGGATGATGGGCCTCAAAAAAGCTCCTCATGGAGTTTGTTAGCAACTTGGGGAAAAAAAAACTACTCTTTCCTGAACTGTTTGACTGGATTTGTAGGACCCACAGAAAAATGAGTGTTGTAGCTGCCTAAAAAAAAAAAGTAAGACAGTCCTTTGGGGTGTCAGCTTCATAAAGGAGTATGCAAAACATTCTGCAGGACACAGAAGAAAGTAACTGGCAAGCTGCCAATATAAGTGGAACTCTCTTCGAACTTTCCTACTTCATGGAAATGTCTGCTGGATAATATGGATTTTTAGGCTGAAGATGGGTGCCCGCAATGTTACAGAAGAACTTTGGGTGACTGTCCAGAGTGAGATGTCTCTCTTAATTCTATAGTTTGGTAAGTTGCTTGCAGTGAACTTCCTGTTAACTTAGATAATATATCCTTCTGGAGTCTTTGAAGGAGTTGAAGAATAGATAGTTACAGTTGTAGATTTCCTTAGTTGTGATAAAAGATAAAGTAGATATAAATATTGTAACTGTAATTTTTGCTTGATATCTGTTTTGGTATATGTAATCTTGCTATGTTAATCTTAAAACATTCCTTTTTATATATAGAGAAAGGGGGAGGTGGTGTGGGATTCCTCTCTGCAGCTATGAATATGTTTTACTACCATTGATTAATAAAGAAGCTGTTTTGGCCAGTGGATTAACAGAATAGAGCTAAACTGAATGCTGGAAGAAAGAATGTTGAGTCAATTAGAATCCATGTAGCTGCCCACAGGAGACAGACACCTCTGCCAGAGCCTGTTGAAACTTTTCCAGTAGGCCACAACCTCATGGTGATGCATAGATTAATGGAGTGCTCAAAATATGCTTAAGGTATTACCCAAACAGTAATGCAATAATATGGTTTCTGTGTGATTACTTCAGTTCTGGGTAACCGAGAATGAACAAGTTGCCTTCCTCCAACACCTTCCACATTTGCTAAATTAATTTTTGAATATATTGAAATAAATGTTGAACAATTGCACAATGCCACTGTAAGTTACTAAGTCTGATTTTATATGCATTGATCCTCTTTTCAGGGGTTTGGGGTTCCTTTGCTGTCTCTTTTGTTCATTCATTCATTTGAGACACAGTCTAATATAATCTAGGCTGACCTTGAATAGGGAAAGCAGCTCAGAATGATGATAAACTGCTGCACCTCCTCCTTCTACTTCATAAATATTGGAATTACAGAAGTGGTTATGAAACCTGACCTTTTTAACCATTAAGCAGTGTTTTGAACTTACAGGGTATGTGTTCCAAGAGTTTAAACATAGGTGTAGATTCCATCTTTTCCTTTTGGAAAGCCATCAGGCATGTCTCAGTGTAGATTTCTGTCAGTTTCTACTCTGATACTTGGTAGTATAAAGTTTTACATTTTAAGAATATGGAGCACAGAGCAAGGCTGCCTCTGAAACACATCTTTCTCTATTACTATATTTGTGTCTTTTGTGTTCTGAAGCACATCTCTTATTCTTCTGTTGAAATTCTCACTACAGTATAAGACATGGAGAATTTGGGATTGATTAAGTCCAGAGGATGAAGCCATCAGAGCTGGGGTTTGGGCTGATATAAAGCACATCTCAGAGCAACATGTAGCAGGTGAAAATACATGGAGAATATAAGGAATAGCATCCGGTAAGAATAAGGACAAGATATTTCTCCAGATGTACTTGTTGACAAGCATCATGACCTTGGCACCTCATTCTCCTGAACTGTGTGAAATTAATTTGTATATTACTTCTCTACAAAGTTCAATTTGTTACAGTTTTATTAGAGCTGACTTAGTAAACGAAGAAAGCAGTCTCAATTTAACCAACTTATTCTTTTCTCCAATTTCCACAATGGGGAAATGGAATAAAAAATTCTTACCAGAGGTGGTAACAGGAAGTTCATGAATTTGTGTAAATGTCCAGAAGAGTGTTCTTTAAATCATTTGCTCTACATGAAAGTTAGTAATATTGTAAAAGAGGCACACTGACTTTTTAGCAAACCTATTACTTTAAAATTATATCCTTATATTTTTAATATTACCCTATAAATCTGTGAATCAATTGAGAGTAAGACCAAATAACAGATGACAATGTTTACCTAATAATGATTGAATCAGTAACCTATTTACCTGAGGATCTTTATTGTTTTGGTTAAAGGAAAGAGTTAAATGACCATATTCTATAACTTGACAAATAGTTCTAATAGGTGCATGGCTATAGTAACTGCAGAATTAAATATATATATATATATATATATATATATATATATATATATATAGCTTCTCTAGGATCACTAATTATAGGCTCAATGTCCTTTATTTATGGCTAGAAACCAAATATGAGTGAGTACATCCCATGTTCCTCTTTTGGGGTCTGGCTTACCTCACTTAGGATAGTGTTTTCTATTCCCATCCATTTGCATGCAAAATTCAAGAAGTCCTTGTTTTTTACTGCTGAGTAGTACTCTAATATGTATATATTCCATACTTTCTTCATCCATTCTTCCATTGAAGGGCACCTAGGTTGCTTCCAGGTTCTGGCAATTACAAACAATGCTGCTATGAACATAGTTGAGCTTATACTTTTGTTGTATGATAGGGCATCTGCACGTACTGACTTTGTGGGAGCCTAGGAAGTTTGGATGCTCACCTCACTACACCTGGATAGAGGTGGGTGGTCCTTGGACTTCCCACAGGGCAGGGAACCCTGACTGCTCTTGGACTGACGAGGGAGGGGGACTTGATTGGGGGAGAGGGAGGGAAATGGGAGGCGGTGGCGGGGAAGAGACAGAAATCTTTAATAAAGAGACGCGCAGAGGCGGAGCGGCGCGGCGGCCAGACGCGCAGAGGCGGAGCGGCGCGGCGGCCAGAAGCGGCGGAGCAATACCACTTACAGGAAGAGGCTTTCGGGGACCAGCGCAGCTGCAGACCCAAGCTGAGGGGACAGGCGTGCAATAAGGAGAGCAGTTCGACCTACTACAATTGAATCAAAGAGGTAGGCTTTTGGTTGGCCAGGTCACTGGCACAAGGGGAGCCTGGTCCTGTCCTGAAGATCCTTCGGAGGGGTGAGAGGGTTCTTGGCCTGCAGCAGGAACCACGAAAGAGAGTGAGGGCATTTTGTAAGCGGAGCCCTTGGCCAGCAGGGAAACCTGATCCGGTTTTTAAAGGACCCATTGGATAGGATCAATAGGAGGAAATGGGCAGGCGCCAAGGCAAGAATTCACCCAATAATCCGAAAAACAACATGAAAACATCAGAACCCAGTGATCTTACAACAGAAGTATTTGAACAACCTAACACAGAAGAAGTGGAAAAAATCGACTTTATGAAGATAATAGAGTCCCTTAAACAACATGTAAAAAATGCCCTTATAGAAATGGATGAGAAGTATAACAAAAAGTTTGAAGAAATGAGTAAATATGTACATGATACCCTGGGAAACCAAGAAAAAACCATCAAGCAGGTAATGGAAACAGTTCAAGAATTGAAAACTGAAATGAAGGCAAAGAAGAAAATACAAACTGAGGACCAGCTGGATATGGAAAATCTAGGCCAACGAGCAGAGTCTACAGAAACAAGCATAATCAATAGAATACAAGAGCTAGAAGAAAGACTCTCAGATGCTGAGGACACCATAGAGAAAATAAACGAACAGATCAAAGAAAACAGCAAAGCCAACAAATTCTCAACACAAAACATTCAGGAACTATGGGACACAATAAAAAAACCAAACCTAAGAATAATAGGAATAGAAGAAGGAGAAGAGTCACAGCTCAAAGGCCCAGAAAATATTTTCAACAAAATTATGGAAGAAAACTTTCCCAACTTAAAGAAAGATATTCATTTAAATATTCAAGAAGCATACAGAACACCAAACAGACTGGATCAAAGAAAAACATCTCCTCGCCATATAATAATCAAAACACAAAATATACAGGTTAAAGAAAGAATATTAAGAGCTGCAAAAGAAAAGGGGCAAGTAACTTATAAAGGTAAACCGATCAGACTTACACCTGACTTCTCGATGGAAACTATGAAAGCCAGAAGGTCCTGGATAGAGGTTCTGCAGAAGCTAAGAGACCATGGATGCAAACCCAAACTACTATACCCAGCCAAGCTATCGTTCATTATCAATGGAGAAAACAAGACACTCCAGGATAAGAACAAATTTAAACAATACGTAGCCACAAATCCAGCCCTACAGAAAGTAATAGAAGGAAAATCGCAACCCAAGGAATCCAACACTGCCAACACTGCCTATAATAACCCAGGCATCTAATGACCCTTCATGAGCACATCTCAAAGAAGGGAGACACACAATCTCTACTACCAAAAGCAATAAGAATAACCGGAGTAAACAACCACTGGTCATTAATATCACTTAATATTAATGGGCTCAATTCACCTATAAAAAGGCACAGGCTAAAAGATTGGATACGAAAACAGGATCCAACATTCTGCTGTTTGCAAGAAACACATCTCAACCACAAAGACAGGCACCTACTCAGAGTAAAGGGTTGGGAAAAGGTGTTTCAAGCAAATGGTCCTAAGAAAAAAGCAGGTGTGGCCATACTAATTTCTAACAAAACTGACTTCAAACTAAAATCAATCAGAAGAGACCGAGACGGTCACTTTATACTCATAACAGGAACAATTCATCAGGAGGACGTCTCAATCCTGAATATATACGCCCCCAATATAAAAGCACCTACTTATGTAAAAGAAATATTACTAGAACTCAAGGCAGACATCAAACCACACACACTAGTAGTAGGAGACTTCAACACACCTCTCTCTCCAAGGGACAGGTCAATCAGACAGAAACCTAATAGAGAATTAAGAGAATTATTGGAGGTAATGAAGCAAATGGACTTAACAGACATCTATAGAACATTCCACCCAAATAGGAAAGAATATACCTTCTTCTCTGCAGCTCATGGAACCTTCTCAAAAATTGACCACATACTTGGTAACAAAGGAAACCTCCACAGATACAAAAAAATATCAGTGTCCACCTGTGTCTTATCAGATCATCACGGATTAAAGTTAGAAGGCAACAACCACGCTGCCCCCAAAAAACCGACAAACTCATGGAAACTGAACAGTCAACTACTGAACCACACCTGGGTCAAGGAAGAAATCAAGAAAGAAATTAAAGTCTTCCTTGAATTTAATGAAAATAAAGGGACAACATACTCAAACCTATGGGACACAATGAAAGCAGTGCTAAGAGGAAAGTTCATAGCACTAAGTGCCCACTTAAAGAAAACGGAGAATGCATACATTGGGGACTTAAAAACACACCTGAAAGCTCTAGAAAAAAAAGAAGCCGATGCGCCCAGGAGAAGTAGAAGACTGGAAATAATAAAACTGAGGGCTGAAATCAACAAAATAGAAACACAGAAAACAGTCCAAAGAATCAATGAAACAAAAAGCTGGTTCTTGGAGAAAATCAACAAGATCGACAAACCCCTATCCAAACTAATTAAACGACAGAGAGAGAACACGCAAATAAATAAGATCAGAAATGAAAAGGGGGACATAACCACAGACACAGAGGAAATTCAGAGAATCATTAGATCTTACTACAAAAGCCTGTATGCCACAAAACTGGAAAATACAAAGGAAATGGACATTTTTTTAAATAAGTATCATATACCAAAGCTAAACCAAGACCAGGTGAATGATCTAAATAGACCGGTTTCTCGCGAAGAATTAGAAATGGTTATCAAAAATCTCCCTTCGAAAAAAAGCCCAGGACCAGATGGTTTCTATGCAGAATTCTACCAGAACTTCCAAGAAGAATTAATACCTATACTCCTTAAGGTATTTCACAATATAGAATCAGAAGAGTCATTGCCAAATTCCTTTTATGAAGCTACAGTTACCCTGATACCAAAACCACAAAAAGACCCAACCAAGAAAGAGAATTACAGACCGATCTCACTCATGAACATAGATGCAAAAATTTTCAAAAAAATACTGGCAAACCGAATCCAAGAACACATAAGAAAAATTATCCATTATGATCAAGTAGGCTTCATCCCAGAGATGCAGGGCTGGTTCAACATACGCAAATCTATCAATGTAATCCACCATATAAATAAACTGAAAGAAAAAAACCATATGATCATTTCACTAGATGCTGAAAAAGCATTCGACAAAATTCAACACCCCTTTATGATAAAGGTCTTGGAGAGAATAGGGATACAAGGGTCCTACCTAAATATAATAAAAGCTATTTACAGCAAGCCAACAGCTAACATTAAATTAAACGGAGAAAAACTCAAAGCCATCCCACTAAAATCAGGAACACGACAAGGATGTCCACTCTCTCCATACCTCTTCAATATAGTGCTTGAAATTCTAGCAATAGCAATAAGACAACATAAGGAGATCAAGGGGATTCGTATTGGAAAGGAAGAAGTTAAGCTTTCATTATTTGCAGATGATATGATAGTGTACATAAGCGACCCCAAAAATTCTACCAAAGAACTCCTACAGCTGATAAACAGCTTTAGTAATGTGGCAGGATACAAGATCAACTCCAAAAAATCAGTTGCGTTCCTATACACTAAGGATAAGGAAGCAGAGAGGGAAATCAGAGAAGCATCACCTTTCACGATAGCCACAAATAGCATAAAATACCTTGGGGTAACCCTGACCAAGGAAGTGAAAGATCTACTTGACAAGAACTATAAGTCTTTGAAGAAAGAAATTGAAGAAGACACCAGAAAATGGAAAGACCTCCCTTGCTCTTGGATTGGGAGGATCAACATAGTAAAAATGGCAATTCTACCAAAAGCAATCTATAGATTCAATGCAATCCCCATCAAAATCCCATCAAAATTCTTCACAGATCTGGAGAAGACAATAATTAACTTTATATGGAAAAACAAAAAACCCAGGATAGCCAAAACAATCTTATACAATAAAGGATTGTCTGGAGGCATTACCATCCCTGACTTCAAACTCTATTACAGAGCTACAGTATTGAAAACAGCTTGGTATTGGCATAAAAACAGAGAAGTCGACCAATGGAATCGAATAGAAGACCCTGACATTAACCCACAAACCTATGAACACCTGATCTTCGATAAAGGAGCCAAAAGTATACAATGGAAAAAAGAGAGCATCTTCAACAAATGGTGCTGGCAAAACTGGATGTCAATCTGTAGAAGAATGAAAATAGATCCATATCTATCACCATGCACAAAACTCAAATCCAAATGGATTAAAGACCTCAATATCAGTCCGAACACACTGAACCTGATAGAAGAGAAAGTGGGAAGTACTCTACAGCAAATGGGCACAGGAGACCACTTTCTATGTATAACCCCAGCAGCACAGACACTAAGGGCATCATTGAATAAATGGGACTTCCTGAGGCTGAGAAGCTTCTGTAAAGCAAAGGACACTGTCACTAAGACAAAAAGACAACCCACTGACTGGGAGAAGATCTTCACCAACCCTGCAACTGACAAAGGTTTGATCTCCAAAATATATAAAGAACTCAAGAAACTAGACCGTAAAAGGCTAATCAACCCAATTATAAAATGGGGCACTGAGCTGAAGAGAGAATTCTCGACAGAAGAAGTTCAAATGGCCAAAAGATACTTAAGGTCATGCTCAACTTCCTTAGCGATCAGGGAAATGCAAATCAAGACAACTTTAAGATACCACCTTACACCTGTCAGAATGGCTAAAATAAAAAACACCAATGATAGCCTCTGCTGGAGAGGTTGTGGAGAAAGGGGTACAATCACCCATTGCTGGTGGGAATGCAAACTTGTGCAACCACTCTGGAAAGCAGTGTTTCGGTTTCTCAGGAAATTCCTGATCAACCTACCCCTGGATCCAGCAATACCACTCTTGGGAATATACCCAAGAGAGGCCCTATCATACAACAAAAGTATATGCTCAACTATGTTCATGGCAGCATTGTTTGTAATAGCCAGAACCTGGAAACAACCTAGATGCCCTTCAACGGAAGAATGGATGAAGAAAGTATGGAATATATACATATTAGAGTATTACTCAGCAGTAAAAAACAAGGACTTCTTGAATTTTGCATACAAATGGATGGAAATAGAAAACACTATCCTGAGTGAGGTAAGCCAGACCCAAAAAGAGGAACATGGGATGTACTCACTCATATTTGGTTTCTAGCCATAAATAAAGGACATTGAGCTTATAATTCATGTTCCTAGAGAAGCTAAATAAGGCGAATCCAAAGACAAACACATAGGCATCCTCAGGAATATTAACCTTCATCAGGCGATGAAAGGAGACAGAGACAGAGACCCACACGGGAGCACCGGACAGAAATCTCAAGGTCCAAATCAGGAGCAGAAGGAGACGGAGCACGAGCAAGGAACTCAGGACCACAAGGGGTGCACCCACACACTAAGACAATGGGGATGTTCTATTGGGATCTCACCAAGGCCAGCTGGCCTAGGTCTGAAAAAGCATGGGATAAATCCGGACTAGCTGAACATAGCGGACAATGAGGAATACTGAGAATTCAAGAACAATTGCAGTGGGTTTTTGATCCTACTGCACGAACTGGCTTTGTGGGAGCCTAGGCAGTTTGAATGCTCACCGTACGAGACCTGGATAGAGGTGGGCAGTCCTTGGGCTTCCCACAGGTCAGGGAACCCTGATTGCTCTTCGAGCAGATGAGGGAGGGGGACTTGATCGGGGGGAGGGGGAGGGAAATGGGAAGCGGTTGTGGGGACGAGGCAGAAATCCTTAATAAATAAATAAATTTAAAAAAAAAAGAAATCTTTAATAAATAAATAAATATATATATTTAAAAATATATATTTAAAAAATATATAGACTCTGTTCTCCAAAAGCATCCAAATTCTTAAAATTTCATATGTTCATTAGTTTATACATGAGTTTTCAGAATTCAGGCATAATTTGGAGGCACAAAACTACATGTAAAACCTATAAAAATATGGAAGATAGCAAGTTTTACAGAGAGAGCCAGCAGCTGTACCCACCTGACCAGTGATTGCTGGGCTAGTTTATACAAATGGCACAGAGGAGTAGGTAGAATCATTCCTGACCAGATAATATCCCTACTCCAACTCTGACTGCTAATGTGAGTCAGGCTAAGACTGGTTAGATGTGGTCTTCACGAGGGTCCACGAGCAGCAGTTCTCAGCTTTGATGTGCATCAAAATCAGTGTGGCATTTCCTCAGGAAGATGAAAATTGATTTACCTCAAGACTCAGTTTTACCACTCTTGGGCATGTACCTAAAGGATGCTTCATCCTACCACACAGTCACTTACTCAACCATGTTCTTTGCTGCTCTATTCATAATAGCCAGAAACTGGAAACAACTTAGTTATTTTTGAACAGAAGAATCCGTGTTACTTTATCTTTGATGCAGTGGCTCTGCCTTCAGCTATTGCTCTTCCAGCCAGAAATTTTGACTCCACAGTTACAGGCCTGCTTCTCTGCCAGCAGCCATGCAGCTGAGGCCTCAACCTGGACAGAATTCTGTTTCCCCCAGGCAATGGCTCTGTTGTTGCAGCTTAAGGTGTCTTTAACTAAATCTCTATTGTTCTATTTATAAATGAGACTTGGGATTTAAAGGCTAGGGTGAAAACCTTCAAGTTCAGAGAGTGAGAGTAACAACTAACTTTTTCTCTTTATTGGCCTCCTAACCTAAGCTCAGTCCCTCCCTGCTAATTCCTGTGCATCTTTCTACAAGATGCCCTTTCTTGTTCTGTGATTACTTTCTGTCAAACAGTTGCAAGTCACCTATTTGAGTCCGGGTCAATTTTATTTAATTAACACAAATGTAAACCCAGGGTTCATAGTGTGATCAAATATCTCACTACAAATGGATGAAGGAAACATGGTGCATTTACACAATAGAGTATTACTCAGCCAATAGAAAATGAAATTTGTAAATAAGTGGAGGTAACTTTAAAAAATAGCCTTAGTGAGATATCCCAGACACAGAAAGAAAAATCCGGTATATATTCTCTTAATTTCAGATATTGGTTGTTAAGTAAATTATATCTAAGCTACAATATAGGTAGCCACAGAGGGTACAGATAGATCTAATTAGGGAAGGAAAATAGAATGGATAGTTTTGGACGGATTGAGGTGGGCTGAAATAGAAGGATCAAGTGGTGAAGAGGAGGAAAGAGTAGGACAAGGAAGGGAATATGGAGAGACAACAAAAAAGTAAGGACATCGGATGGGTAGTATGTAAACCTAATATAGTTGAAGCTTCCATATATGTATATGTACTTATATGAAGGTGATCTAAATGTAATAGCCACATAATGGGGAAGACAGAGTCCCAATTTGTCATCCCTTGACACCAAATAAAGTTTCCAGTACTATAATTGGTATATATCAAATTTAATTGTTGGCCAAAGGGGTCTCATGAGAATCTTTTAACAACTCAGGCTATTGCCAAGATAAATAGGATGTTCTCCACAAACTGACAGCAAGGCCCAGTTGTTGAATACAACACCTATACAATTCAATGAACATGGAGAAGTCCAGTTGATGTCCACATAAATCCTTCACCTCTATATTCTAGAATGCTTAGTATAGGAAGATACTCTGTGCACAAGCAAAGGAAAACATAAAAACTACTCTGACCACACACGCGTTATACTACAATGGTGTCTTGCCTGTCTGATGTGCTACAACAATGAAGGTGCAAGGCTTGTGGGAGCACCCAACCAATGTCTGATTTGACCTAAGTCTCTCTCCATGAGATTGAAACCCTACCTGACCTAGAAAAAAACCAAATACTAATGATCTTTACAAGAAAAAGCGTAGTGATAAAATGACAGCTCCAAGAGTTCCCACAAGCTCAGGTCATGTGGATTTTTCCCATCATGGCCTTGACTCTCCTCTTTCCTCATTCTCTTCAACTGGACTCCCAAAGCTGTTAATTTCTGCATTTATTGGATGAAGGTTCTATGATGACAGTTAACTGGGGAGCCAGGATGGGACTTAATTAGGCCTTCTGCATGTGGGTGACAGTTAGGTAGATTGGCTTGTTTGAGGAGCCCCTGTCAGTGGGACCAGGATCTATCCTTGGTGCATGAGTATGGGGCCCACAGTTATCAATCTGCTTCACATTGGCCAGATTGTTTGAGCTTATTTTTAGCCTTTCAAAGTTGTTGACAACAGGTGTGGCTACAAACAAGAGATCCTGACCTAGGATGTAGTTAATTAGTGCTGTAGGAAATTCTACAGCCAATAGCACTTAATATCCACCCACTGAGGTGTGGCCTCTTATGCTATTTATGCCAATGTAAAGTGTGCTTCTTGCTTCTTTTCTGGCTGCAGGATTCAGTTGTTGTTCTCAGTTCCAGCAGAGGATATTGATTAGTGAGTCTACGCTAAATAAATAACCATTTATTATTCTCATTTCTGAGCTAGTGTGGGATTTCTTTTAAGTGTCTGTCTTCATCTTGTGCCCATGTTGATTTGGACTCCATACCTACAAGGTGGATGGGCTAATGGCCTAGCAGGTCCACAGCCCAGAAAGTCTCCCAACCCTGCCAAATTGCCTTGCTTTTACCTAAGCGATTTTTTTTTGTATAACCCCTGGCATAGCAGAGCTTACTGTGTGCAGCAACTTGGAAATTTCTCAAGGGCACGCATGACTGTCATGTTCCCTGGAATGGTTCCCTGGTGTGATACCTTGCTGCCTGACAACTTGTGCTAGTTTTCAGAATTAATACCATCAAAAATCAATACCTGAAAAAAATTAATACTATTATAAAGGGTAACATTAATTTAACAGACAAAATTGAATCCATATATAAGGGTACTGAGAAATTATCTGAAAGAATAATACTGTTGAATTTGACAAACAAAATTTGTTTAAAAGTTATAATAGGTTAGCAGATAGAGTATCTCTCCAGGAGGGCAATCTGCATGATATCCAAGTAATGTCCAAGAATGAGGTGTTATATTTAAAGGAGAAAATTCAGAACTTGGAATTACATATACAGAATAAGGACCAAAGGCTAGGTGCCTCAATGAAATCACTAGAATTATATACAGGCCAGGAGATTCAGGCTTTACAAAAGACAATAGTAAAAAGATTTGAAATGATTGAGAAAATTATTGGAGCTAATGAACAGGGAAAGAAGGCACAGAGACAGAATTCAACATTGCCAGTAGTTGTCAGAGATGACATACCCAGGGTTTTAGCTTCCTAACCTGTAATCTACTCTGACAAAGCATCAAGTTCTAAAGGCCAAAAAGGATCCAAAGAAGGTAAATGGAATGAATGATCTAAAAGAAATTAAGCAAGCTGTTGTAACTTATGGCTTGCATTCTGCATTTGTTAGGGAGATGATAAAGACATGGGCTTCTAGCATCAAGGATACATCACATGACTGTATTCAGTTAGTTTCAGCAGTCTTGAAGGATTGGCCTCCTTTGACGCTTAAATGTTATTGCAGGGAAGAGACAAAAATTTTGGAACAACAGGGAAAAGCAAAAGAACTTGAGACTTTCCAATATCAAATTCTTGGTAAGAGCACTTATGCTGATCCACAGGTTCAAGCTCTTTACAATGAACAAATCTTGTCCTTATGCGACAAAGCAGCCTTAAATGCTTTGGACGGGGTTCAAGAACAAGGAAAACTAATTGAATCATATACCAGGGTTAAAAAGGGACAGAAAGAACCTTTTAGTGACGTTTTACAAAGATTAATTAAGGCTATACAAATAAGAGTAACAGACCCAGATGCTAATAACTTTCTGCAACATTCATAGATAAATGCCTTGTTCCACCATTATCAGGGAAGCTTTCACAAATACAGAGACCAACAAGCAGATATTATAAAGAGCTCGAGAGACCTTGGGACACTCAGCCCTAAAAGGGAGTTCTCCATCAAATCCCTTTCCTTAGGACACAGGGAGCCCTGTGGTAGAGATATGAAAGGGCCTAAAGTGATAGAGGAAACCAAATACAAACAAACAAACAAAGCCAAAATCAAAACAAAACAAAAAACAAACTATAATCAAAGTGATATGAACTCACAGAGACTGAAGCAGCATGCATACGGCCTACATGTCTCCTACCATGTCCTCTGTTTATACGTTATGACTTCTGGTTTGTTTATGGAATTCCTGAGTGTGTAAATGTGTAAATGTGATTCTTATGCCTTCTCTGGGATATTTTTCTTCTGTTTGTCTTGTCTGAATCTGACTTAATAGATTTTGTTTTGTCTTATTATATTTCAGTTTTTTATATTTTATTATTATTTTCCTTCAGAAATCTGTTCTTTTGTTTTCATGAGAATCAAAAAGAGAGTGAATTTCACATGGAACGGAAGATAGGATGAACTGAAGGGAGCAGAAGGAGGAGAAATGGTAATCAGGATATATTATAAAAGAAATAATGTATTTTCATCAAAAGGGAAAAATTTTAAATCCATAAAAATAATTAAGTATAAGCATTTAAGATGGGCTTATATTGATGCACTTAGTGGTATGAGCATGAATACTTTTATAAGACTTTTGAAGTAATTATAACATACTCAGAAGAGTAACATCTCTGAATTTGTTTTGTGATTTGGGTATGCAATATCTCCTTAAGAACTTATGTGATGAAAACCTAGTGCTCAAGTAATGAATCCAGTTGTTAAGAAATGGCTGGGCCATGTGAATTCCTTCTTCATTAGTAGATTACTTTCATCTGTGGAATCATAATTTTATGTCACTATTGCAAAGGGATTGGTTCAAGGAAGTAAGTCTCTGGGGACATGTCCTTGGGGGTTGTTTCTTGTCCTGGTCCCACTCTGTGACTGTTTTGATTGCTTACTATCCTGAAGTAATGTGCTTTGCTATTTCACAAGCTCTATTGATGTTCTCCTTCATTGTGTCCCAGAAACAATAACAATGGATACAGACAGCTACACACTGAAATCTTTGAAACAACGGACATTTATCATTTCACTCCTAAGTTGTCTCTGCCAGCAATTCAAAGTCTGAATTGTACATAAAGTGATTTGTTGTAGTTATCTATGCCTTAAGAAGGACTAGAACTCAGCATATTTTGTCTTTAATTATGGCTCATGGAAATACACAATTTAGAAGTATAACTGGAGTAAGAAATTGATAAATCTTTCCTAGAGAAATTAATGTATTTTCAAAAGTTCTCATGTCTCTACAACATGAAGATATATACCCTAGATTCCAATAAAACCAAGCTAGCTGATCAGTCCAGAATAATAAAAAGATAACATTTTTTGTCTAAACACCTATTATAAAATGCACTTTAAGTGGATGTGACTAAGTATATTTAATGTCTGAAATTTTAATTCAATATATAAGAACAATGGATTTATTTTATATGTATTTCATTTTTATTTGATCCCATATGCCAGATTTTATAATAAAATAACTTCCACAAATTTTTGTCTATTTTCAAACATATAATAGATGTTTTTATTTGGCCATATTATTGCCTTGTACTTTTTCTTATTTCTAAATTCATTCCCTAACAAGTATCCCACATGATATTTCAGAAAGGGCAATACTCTCGCAATAGTTAGTCCTGTTCAATCAGATAATGAAATGCAGAGAATTTTTTCTTTTTGGTGTTTTTGATGTTGTTGCTTTAGGTTTTCAAAGACAAGGTTTCTCTGTGTGACAATCCTGGCTATTCTAGAACTCATTTTGTAGATCAACCTGTCCTTGAACTCACAGAGACCTGCTTGTCTCTGCCTGCTGAGTACTAGGATTAACAGCATGGGCAACCACTGCCAGCTTTAGAGGTTTAAAACACATGTCAGCAAATTCCCAATTTATGGCATCTAGAAAGTTATACAAGAACAAGTTAACACAGAACATTCAATGATAGATGTGAAGTACAGTATAGCTAGCTAGAATTTCAGTTTAGGTTTTATTGTGTGTGTGTTTGGTGGGAGGGTGTTTGGGAGTGGCTGTGGGAACATGACATTTACAAGAAAGCCATGGTTCCATATTGTTCCAAGTGAGATAATCGGGAAGAGGTATCAGTTTAGTTTACAAGAAAAACATAGAGGTTACAGAATTGTTGTTAAGTAAAATATAATTGAAGGATAAGCATAGGAAATGGTAAACAGCATCATTTGTTTATCATACAGGGTTATATAGAACTAGTTTTCTACTTGGATAAATAGCAAATCTCAGACTTCAAGAATAAATAATTCTTTATACTGTTTTGGATAGGTAAAGGAAAGTTGAGGCAAAACTCCTTACCACATACAGCAGAGAAGACAAGATTGACAGTTGAGGCAGACTGTCCAATGACAGTCAATGACAATGGAACTGGGATTTGTCTGTACTGCATGTACTGGATTTTTGGGGTCCTGTTCTCTTTGGATGTATACCTTTGTTCAGCCTGGAGTAATGGGGAGGTCCTTGGACTTTCCACAGGGCAGGGTGCCTTGCCCTCACTTAAGATTGGAGGGAGGTGGGGAGATTGTGTGGAGAGAGTGGGAGGGTAGTGGAAGGAGGGGAGGAAGTGGGAATTTGTATTGGTATTTTTTAAGTAATAAAATAAAATAATAAAAAAGAAAATATTAAAATTATTATCACTCTGTATGCTTGCCACTTTGAATTATTATATAATAATTTTCAATTAGTAGAAGCTGTCTCAATGAATGGGAGTTAATTGATAGTGTGAAAGAAATAAGAGCAAGAGAACAGAAAATGTAAGATGGAGATTGATTAAGGAAATGAGGAAGAAAGCAAAGAAGGAAGGAAAAGGTGTGTGAGAAGAAAGGCAAGAGACGAGGAGAGAAATTTTTTCTACTCTCTGTAGGACTTATAAGTTTCTGGGTTATAGTATTTTGTAAAATGTGATTTAAAATTCCACTAAAAAGTGTAGGGTATTTTTATGTTTGAGACAGTGTGTCTCATTGTGTGGTTTAGGCTAACTGTGAATTCCTAACAAGCCTCTGGCTTTAGCCTCCTAAGTGTTGTGATTACAGGGGTGAACTGTCTCACCTGGTCATGAAGAAGATTTTTTAAATATTCTAAACTTTTAGTTTTAATGATTTCTATTTTGACCTGTAATCAAAGTAAAATGTCAAATAGTGAGGTAAAAATGACTGTATTTTTCTTTAAAAAATTACTATAGATATTATTTTAAATGTTTATCTTATAAGTTGCTTTATAGCATTTTTCTAGTTTCTTCTATTTTTGAAAGTCTTCTCCAAGTATAGTAACAATAAATTAAGCAAGGTCTAGTCTAAAGTTTTCATGGATATTCATTGAGGAATCTAAGTGATTGATAACATAATCTGAACTCTAAAGGCATAAAATTTGACACTACCTCAGCTTTTCTAGAAATTTAACTTCATAGTTTGCACATCTACCTAACTGAGGCATATTCTAACATTTGGGAGGGGGGACGGTGATGAAATACTGATCATTCAAGTGAGAGAATGTATACATATCCACTGAGAAAGGTAAGTCTTAGTTACTACACTTAGATGAAAGATTAAATTTTCCTCAAGTTATATTTTCAGACTTGTAGTTAATCTTAACCCAATGGAAACTCAGATTTTGAAAGAAATCAGGTTTGTTTTAAGGTCTTAGAAGACTCTTTAACTCTCATGGTTTGAGGGGAAGGGACATAGCACTATTTCCAGCTGAGGTAGTCCCTGAAAGAGCAGAGACTACCCATACTTTGTGTATTGCTTCCTATTTCTTCATCTCAGGGCAGCTGAAGTTGTCAGCATATGATGCACGTGATATCATGTGTCTACTCACATTGTAAGGCTAACTCACAGTATGCTAGGTGAGAGTTTGTCGAATAGGCTTGCCTTTTCACAAGGCCAACCTCTGTACCCACATGGAAGGGTGGATAGGTTAAGATGAACAGGAAATTTTGAAAAGGTTCAGCTGCAAAGTAAGTGCAAATCTTCTGATAATAGAGCAGGTATTAAATTCATGAGACACTGAAATTGAATTGCTGAGACAAGAGCCATTGTGACTAGAATAGCAAATGTCAGATCATGAATCTATTCACATGGCAGGGATCAAAAGATGATTAGCACGGATGACATTCCCTCAGCTTTGCCTGAAACACTGGGGTTCTGTTTTCTTTTGAGGAGACAAAGAAGGCTGCAAACACTTCTTACATGTAGTTGATGCTCAATGTTCCAAACTTCTTTTTAAGTTTTAAAGTTTGGGAGGTTAAAGTATAGCAAACTTGTCAATTACAATTCCATAATTTCTTACTAGTAGTATCTTGGATGACTTGAAAAATGCATAACTTGTCTTACAGTAACTATTTTGAAGATGCTCAAAATACTGCTCATTTTCTTGACGAATGAAAATAAAGTTTTTGATGGTTTTTCAAGATGTCATATACATGATTATGCCTATATAAGATCTGTAGCACGATGAGAGTTTTAAGCTTTGTGGTTAATCCTATATTGAAGTCTAATATCAAGGCTTAGGTGTTGTATGAAGAAAATTGTTTTATCTTAGAGGTTTCTCCCTAGAATACTAAATCCAAAGAATATGCAAGGGCATTACCTAGAACATGGTAAGCCTTATTCATTCATGCATGCATTAATTCACTCTAATAAATATTTTAGGAAACTACCACCTCTTATTATATATAGTATACAAAATATAATTTAAAGTATAATATTGGTCTAGATGTGTTTTATTATCAGAGTCAGACAATAATGTAAAGTGTAAACAGACATCAGATCTGGACAAGCTAGGAGATTGATAATTCCTTTATGCCTCAAGAAAAAAGAAATAGATCCATTTGCATTTTGACTTAAGTGAAACTGTTTAAGATTTTGAACTCAGAGATTACAATAAACTGGTGCAGTTTTAAGGCAAGAAGCTTGTGACTTATCACAGTACTAAGGAACTAACATATATGCTGCTGAAGAAGCTTTGACTCTTATCTAGGATACAATGTATCCAGAATAGTAATAGAATATAATAAACAAACAATTTTAGCATGGATGTGAAATCCCAATGCAGGAAAGACATCCATTACTGTTTAGAACGCCTTCACCAAATGACTCTAATTAGTAAATTCTTTTGTAAAGCCCAGAAAAGACATCACAGAACATATAGGTGAAGGATCTTTATTATTGCTGAAATTATGTATGGGAATACATAAGGTGTTAACATCATTCTCAAAAATAGAATGATCTGCTTATGATCTTAGCTAGTCCAATAGGAAACAACTCACCTTGTAATGTTTCAGGAAGTGGTTATAACCAGAAAGGCAGATTCATTTTTTCTGAAGTTAATTAAGCCATCATTTCTGACAGAATTCAGGAGTAGCTTCACAGTTCTTTGAATAACTTCCTTAGTAAGAAGCTGGGCAGCTGGAAGAGTTCTTCACCAAGACAAGGAAGGAGTAAATAAAGCTAACTGAGGAAGTTCTGAGTCTGAACTATATGAACTTATGCAAGGACATGAAATATTTGTGTACATGAGATAAATAGTATATCTTGGAAATTATGAAAAATAAAAATATTTCTATTTGAGACATTTGAATAGTACATCCTTTAGTATTAATGAAAGGTCAACCTTTTAAGTATACAATTAGTATTTTATTTCAAGAATATTTAATTGTAAACACATAAAATTCCTTTCCATGTTAGCATACGAGCATTTACTTTAATGTTTTAAAGTAATGCACTGCTAAATTCATGATTTCTTCTTTAATTATTATTATATACATATATACATGTGAATACATACACGTATACACATAAAACCTTTAATATTGCTTTTGTGTGTGTGTGTGTCTAGAGCTTACCTCTTGGGACTGGGAATCTATGCAGGAACATTTTACTGGAGAAAAATTAACTCTCCCCGTCTTAGCTACCATTGACCCCCTGTAGCTTCTCATCTAGGATAGGACAACAAGGAAATTCCCCTGCACATGTTGACATGACAACTTGTATTGTCATAATGCCAGTCTTGTTCAGGCAACTTTTTTGAGATTTAACGGGTATATTTTCCCTGTCTTGTCTAGAGAACACTTTCTAACAGCAGGCATCTTCAGCCTCTGGCTTTTCCAATATTTCCACTTTCTCTTCTTTTCATTTTCCTTAAGTCTTAGCTGCAGGTATTTTGTTTGTTTGTTTGTTTGTTTGTTTTGCAGATGATGTATTAGTTGGCATTGTGCACCCCAGAGTCAGTTAATCCCTATATTTAACCAATTGTTGATCTCCATAATAGCTTCCATATAATGCAAAAAGCAGATCCTTTGATAATGGGCAAAAGCAACCCTCCTACTGAGCAAACTCTGAACCCAATTAGACAGCTAGTGGTTATTGTTAAGACAAAAGTACCATTATTACACCATTGTATAGATTTTGCCATTCAAGTTATTGTTGTTGTTCATAATTTTCACGGTTGTTTAGGAGTACTGATCACTCTTCTCTCTTGCCAATATGCATAGCACCTTCTGATACTATAACAGCCATTCTTCGGGGGAAAAATGTCTGTCAGATTTTAAACAAATATTAGGAAAGAATATTATAAAGCCTTTGAAAGTAAACTGCACTCACACAAAAAGCAACTCCTTAAGGGTTGGATTTTCTTACAAGTTTTTGTATTCAAAACTATGACTTTCAGTTTTTAAAACATTATATATTTAAAAATGAAGATGCCCTTTATTAAGTTTTTGGTCAAGGGTGTCCTGGAGTTCCCCAAATACCACAGTCTCTTGTCATTGAACTTGGTTTCCCAACAAAACTCACTGTTGAGACCCAATTTACGCAGAAACGGCACTCTGGTTAAAGAATGTAAAGAAATTAATCTTTTCCTCCCTGATTTCTAGTTTTCCTTTTCTAGGAAGGTGTTATACAGATTGCTGAGTGAAGGGAGTCATCAATAGTTTTATCCTGCTGTAAGTTTCATGAGAGCAGTAATGACCAGTGTAGCAAGATATATTCCTAAGGGCACCAGTAAAACACATGCTAAGGGGATTCGTGCTAACAGCTGCTTTCGGAATAGATTTAAGTCCCACTCCAGAGTAGGAAGTACAGCCCTTATTCTATAAATCTGAATAAAGACCCTTGGCTACAAAGCTCATAAGCCCCAGCGGTGAACCTTCTCAAATATTTTTACTAAAATGGACATGATAATAAAATATTCTCTGAATTTGTATATAAATAGACACGGATTAGTACATCTCTCTGTCTTCAACAGAGAAGATTCTTAGTACAGCTGGTAATATATATTACAGAAGCATATGACTAGTTAAAGTTCAGAGAACAGTTGTCTGTAGAATGATCTGGCATAGACAGTCATCTATATCCCAATTCTTGTCTCTAATGCTCAGGGGACATTGTAGAAAAGAGTGCTGAAAGACTATAAGAAACAGAGATCAAGGAACAGCAGAGAAAATAAATAATGTCTTCCCAGCATGACAGGGTTTATGTATTCATGTACTCAAAACAACTGTGATTTTTTTTTTTGAATAGGATGTACATAGGCTCGAGCTAGTCAACATTTCAGCGTGCTGAATGTAGAGGAAACTGGAGAACAAGGCTTCTATCTGAGGAGCTTCTGAGAGCTGATAACTGTTAGGGAAGGGAGAACTTATTTTTTTTTAAATTGTTGCCATTTATAGGTTGATCATCTTCCAATAGATGACAGACACCAATGTATATTGGAGAGCACAAATTAAATTTAGTGGGTTATATCTTCTTTGAAAGAAAAGGAGTTGGGGGCAGGGAGGGATGAATATGAGAGGAGTTAGAGAAAGAAATGAGAAGCGACTCAGACTAAACTACATTGTACACAGATAGGAAGTTCACTAAGAATTAATTAAAATATTCAAAAATATTTAGATTGGCATTAAAGAAAGGAAAGAGAACATAGATGGAACAAGCTCACTTTGGATTCAATTTTCATGGAGGAATGGAAAAGGAATGAGTTTTGACCCATGATTCATAGTTAGCCAAGGTTTATGACTACTGCTTACTCACTGCTCTGTCTACCTCAAGTAGTATTTAGCACCTCTTAACTGATAATATTACAATTGTGCATGTTCACATAGTCACTGTTCCCTTCTGCCTTTTTCTTTTTCTTCAACACAGCCTTTCTGAAATATGTAGTCTCTTGACCTTCATATAAATATTTATTTTACACTAGACACTGGAATAGTTAGCACCCTAAAAAAATGCTGCTTATTCTGAAAAAAATCTAATTAGATGGTCATGGAGCAAATTTAACTGAGGCCATTCCATTTAAATGTTCGTTGTGTGATGCATTGCATAGAGAATCCCATCAAATTTTTTGCAAATACTTTTCAGATTTTAAGAAAATTATGATTTTTTTCTCTAAGAGTATAAGAATGAGAACTTTCTTGTTTTGAAGATTTTCTCCTCTAATAAGTACCCAACAATAATTAAAATGAAAATGCCAACAGTGCAAGAAAATGGCTACTATACTCATGGCAGCTGCTCCCAAAAGCATGAATACACTTGCTCCATTAATTTCTGTTTATGGTTCTTATTAATTCTGACTATTTTGGTTTCATATGTTGTCCCCTTGATTGACACAGTTACATTTGCCAATAGGAGATCTTTGACTTTGTAACTATGCTGTAGGAGACTCTGGGAACTACTATGTCCAGAAACCAAACATTATGGAAGCCTAACATTGTCTCAAATTGTGGGTACATGACATTGAATAACTTGTGCTCACCCTCTCAGTCTTTCTCACATTCTGTATGTGACCATATATAAGTAAACTTACTTGTTCAGTTCAGTTCTTCCATTTGTGAAATGAAGATGTGGTACTAATAAAAGGACAATGAATTAATAGATTTGATTCTTTGCAGGGAGTTAAAGCAGGCTTTCCCACTATGCTCAGTGTTGCCAGATCTGAGATCTGTTCAATCTCTAACATCATTTATTTTCTTTACTTAGGATTATATCTTCTACACCATTCCCCTGTGACTCTTCTGCTATCCTGGTTACTCTTGCTCTCTGAATATCTGTCTGACTTGGTTAGTGTATGGATCTTCAACCTGTGTTGCCCACGCAGGGCACTTCCAAAGATTCCCCCTCAGATTTATTACCTCTCATCGGTTTTCCATTTCTCTTCTTTCCTGATTAATTTGCATATTTATACCCTTGAACTCTCTATGTGCCGTTTGCATTTGCCCTTCAGTTCAGTCATCTTTGGTTATCTCAGAGAACCAATGACACCCTCATGAATTTTTCATTCAATTTTGATGTCACCCCTGTAGCCAGAACCTCTGTTGATCATATTATTTGTAGATACAAACTTGTTCAGGGTCTAACAATGTGAAAAGTACTTGGCATATATTAATATTGGTACTCAATTATTTTATTTATTCATTATTAAGAAAAAGGATACAACATATAAAATTAATTGATTTTAATTGAAATAAATCAGGATTCTAAGCTGACAAAGTTTATAAAAGTAAGAATAGGTTACATTTATAGACAAAATTGATGTCAGAAATTTTAGATTCTCTACTGTAAATTGATCATTGTCTTTAGGAATTTCTGTATTATTCATGTTTTATAAATGTATCTCTCTATATAATTTACATTCACATGTGATTATGGATATACATATATACATTGTATCTATTTATGTTACAAAATGAAATTTTTGCAAATTTAAAGCATCTTAGAGCCACTTCAGTGTCAGAAAGTAAAAATAATAAAACAGCTAAGTATGTCCCTCAAGCATGTTGATAAGAACATGATTTGATAGCTCTCTTTAAAACTTTATGTGATATTATGGTTGGGAGGATTCAGAAACTCAATTGAGCATAAAATAGTAATTAGTAATGTCTGTTCTGCAAAGTCCTAAGTCATTGGCAAGCCCTTAATTGTTCAATACTCTTCTAGTTATTGCATGTATAGAGTTGAGATGTCAAGTTACTTATGACCACATCACTATCTGGTAACCTTACTCTAAATGCAAAGGTTAAATAAAGCAAACAAAGAACATAAATTCTACTGTATCATCAAAACTGATTGAGAAAAATAAGATCTTCAATGTTCTTAAAACCATTCCAGAGATTGTTTATCTCTGGATATTCATATATTTCTGCTCATCTTAAGCAAACCTAGACCACCATATGAGGTTCTGCATAAGAGTTTAGAGTACACACCACTAACCTGTGTCTTTGCCTCTTCCTCACTTTTTGTCAGAACTATCTTACTTTGTGGGGGATGCTTTATGGATACTCTGACTAAGCATGGGTATATAATTTGGTTTGACCAATAAATTAGGCAAAAGTAAATGTCTTTGAAGTTTAAGCCTATGCTTCAAGTACAGCCCTTGTCATCTGACACTGTAAGACTATGTCTAGAATGTTGGGGGATAATGGGGACAAGCGTTATAGGATGTGTTAGAAGGTATTAGCTGATTGGTAGAGGTTGCAATCTCCCCATGACCTGGCAACTTATCTCAATAGCATGGTAACATGGAACTCACTCCCTCTCCAGCAGAACTTCTTGCCTCTACCTATCCTTATCTGGAGAGTGTCCCCGGGCCTGTAAGTTTGACTTTAGCTGAAAGCTGTCTCTCAACCAGATGCCTGCTAAAACGTGTGCCAGAAGCTCTGCTATAGGAACCTACTGTTACATAGAAAGCCTTGTGATAGGAGTGTGCCACTTAATGAAAATTCAGGTTTGTTCCCAAGCTCTCCAATCCTATGTATTTCTTATACTCTGGAAGGTAAAATGCACCAAGGGCCATGGAACCTTTTCCTCTGTTTCCTTCATTATTTCTGTGTCATTGCTATAAAATTCCTGTGGTTCCATGAGGCCAAAGGCAAAGACATAGTGATGAGTTGTGACCTGAATTTCTGGCGAAAAGTTTTTGGTAGTGTACTCTCCCAAACAAATTAAGTGAATTTTTATAAATAGGAATTCTACAATGCCCATATTTTTTCTTCTCCACATGATACAAGAAGAAAAGCATTGTATTTTAGTTGATTTCTACAAATATTTCATCTGTTTAACACTGGCATGGACTCTTGCCATTAAGAAGAATCTTTGCTGTGGGACAATTGCTCAAATTCTTCACATTTGATCTTTGTTAGGCAGAGAGTAGAATGGTCTTCTAGTGCAGAACTCAGTGCATTTCTGCCTCTGTGGTTATGTCATGTTGCACTAGAAAATGAATGTTAATATCTATGCTCTAACAGAGAATGAGTTAGGCTTGCTCCTTCACCTCATTATTAAAAATGTGCAAATTTTACTAGATCTACTGAACTTGAATGACAGATTAATTTTTATTTTTTATAATCACAATAAAATTTAATTATTTTTTATAATCACAATAAAATTCTTAGGTAAGAACAATTCTTATTTGAAATATCTATTCATATAAAAACTAAAGATTTTTTGGGGGGAGGGGAAGTTTGATACTGGGTTTCTCTGCAGCTTTTAGAGCCTGCCCTGAAACTCTCCCTATAGACCAGGCTAGTCTTGAATTCAGAGATTTGCCTCTCTCTTCCTCCTGAGCACTGAGATTAAAGGTATGTACCATCACAGCCTGGCTTAACACTAAAGATTTTTTAATATTACAAAGAATGATTTTATCCTTAGATTGCTAAAGATTTCTTTTGTAATCTTTATTCCCACAATATACTGTTGTGGTTTTGAAGTTGCACTAGAGAATCTTACAGAGTCCATCAAATTTCATCATTTTGAAAATATAGCTCAGTTGCTATGTCATCACACAAACACACCTTTGAAAGAGGCTGTGGTGATATATACATATAATTGTTGTTTTTAGAAGGCTGAGGCAGGTGGACCACTGTGCCTTCAAAGTCAATCTGGCTACTGGGTAATATTTTATTTCAAAAACAAAGTGTGGTGGGTGGGAGAGATGGCTCGGTAGTTAAGAGTACTGCCTGCTGTAAGAGCTGGGTTTGATTCCTAGCACACATATGGTGGTCCACAACCAAGCCTAACTCCAGTTCCAGGGGATCTAACACCCTCTTTTTCCCTACAGGCACACTCGCATTTCACAAGTAAAGATATCTGCAGACGATTTGATTCTCCAGTGACCAGATTGGTGCCTAGCTCAATTGTCATCAGAGAGGCTTCATCTTGGAACTGATGGAAACAGATGCAGACCTACATCCCAGCATTAGGCAGAGTTTGGGTAATTCTGCAGAAGAGGAGGAGAAATAGTTGTAGATGCCAGAGTGGTTAAAGACACCACAAGCATTCAAATCAACTAACCTGGGCTTGTAGGGATTCACAGAGGTCGAGATAAAAACCAGAAAGGTGGTGTAGGAGGGTCTTTTGTCTTTATGTTACTTTTATTGGTTAAATAAAGAAGCTGCCTTGACCTTTAGATAGGCCAGTCCTTAGGTGGGTGGAATAGACAGAACAGAATTTTGGGAGAAAGAAGATAGTGTGGTAGATGCCATGGCTCTCATTTTCAAGATGGATGCCGGTTAGACTCATGCCGGTAAACCACAGTCAAGTGGCGATATACATTAATGGAGATGGGTTAAACAAATATGTAAGAGTTAGCCAATAAGAGGTTAGAACTAATGGGCCAGGCAAAGTTTAAATGAATACAGTTTCTGTGTTATTATTTCCAGGGCTAAGCTAACCGTGCGAGAAGAGTTATTTTTTGGGGGGAATACCAACAAAAAAGATAAACACTTATCCAAACTAACTGAGAGACAAAGAGACAAATATCCAAATCAACAAATTCAGCAACAAAAAAATGGGGACATAACAACAAACTCAGAAATATAGAGAATCATTAGGTTATTCTTGACAAACCTATACTCTATAAAATTTGAAAATTTAGTAAATATATATATATACATATATCACTTACCAAAAAATCAAGTTTAGATAAATAATTTATTTTTTTAAAGATTTATTTATTTATTATGTATATAACATTCTGCCTCTATGTATGCCCACATGCCAGAGGAGGGCGCCGGATCTCAGTACAGATGGTTGTGAGCCACCATGTGGTTGCTGGGAATTGAACTCAGGACCTCCGGAAGAGCAGTCAGGGCTCTTAACCTCTGAGCCATCTCTCCAGCCCCATAGATAAACAATTTAAATAGACATATAACACCTAAAGAAATAAAAGCAGTCATTAAAAGTCTCCCAACCAAAAAATCACCAGGGCCAGACAATTAGTTTTAGTATAGAATTCTACCAGACTTTTAAAGTCTTCAAATTATTCCACAAAATAGAAACAAAAGTACCATTGCCAAATTCGTTCTATGAGGTCATAATTACCCTGATATACAATCCATACAAAGGCCCAACAAAGAAAGAGAATTACAAATCAATTTCATTCATTAACATTGATGGAAAAATCTCAATGAAATACTGGCAAACTGAATCCATGAACACATAAAAATGTTCATCCATTTCTTCATCCCAGAGATGCAAGGATGGTAAAACACACTAAAAACAGTCAATGTAATCCACCATATGAACAAATTGAAAAAAATCCACATAATCATCTTATTAGATGCTTAAAATGCCTTTGATAATATTCTACACCCTTTCATCTTAAAAGCCTTGAAGATATCAGGGATACAAGGAATATAGCTAACTATGGTAAAAGTAATATACAACAAGCTGATTGCCAACATCAAACTAAATGGAAAGAAACTCAAAGCAATTCCACTAAAATTAAGAATAAGACAAGGTTGTCCATATCTATTCACTGTAATACCTGAAGTTCTAGCTAAAGCAATAAGACAGCTAAAGGAAGTCAAGGAAATGTAAGAAAGAAAGAAAGAAAGAAAGAAAGAAAGAAAGAAATCCAAACTATCATTATATTCAGATGATATGATAGTATACATAAGTGACCTCAAAAACTCTACTAGTGAATTCCTACAGTTGATAGACACTTTTAGTCAAGTAACTGGATACAAGATTAACTAAAAAAAAAAAAAAAAAAAAAAAAAAAAAAAAAAAAAAAAAAAAAACTCTGTAGCCCTCCCTCCTATATACAAATGATAAATGAGCTGAGAAAGAAATCAGAGAATCAACACCCTTTAAACTAGACTCAAATCATATAAAATATCTTGGTATAACTCTATCCAATAAAGTGAAAGGCCTGTATGACAAGTACTTCAAGTCTTTGAAGAAAGAAATTGAAGAAAATATCAGAAGATGGAAAAATCTCCCATTCTCATGAATCAGTAGGATTAATATTGTAAAAAATGCCATCTTACTGAAAGCTCTGTACAGATTCAATGAAATCTCCATTAATTCTTTACCAACTTTGAAAAGGCAACACTGAATTTTATATTGAAAAAAATCCAGGATAGCTAAAGTAATCTACTACAATAAAAGAACTTCTGGAAATATCACCATCCCTGATTTCAAGCTCCCCTATTCCATTATGATGCTACAAACTGTATGGTATTGACATAAAAACAGACACAAGGATCAATGGAATCGAATTAAATACACAGACAAAAACCAACGCACTTATGGTCAATCAACAAAGAAGCCAAAATTATACAATGAAAAAAGAAAACATCTTCATCAAATGATTCTGGTCTAATTGGAGGTTGGCATGTAGTATAATCTATAACACTTAGGCAAAGGGGACACATTTCTGAATAGAATATCAATACCACAGACACTAATATCAACAATTAACAAATGGGATCCCATAAAATTGAAGTTTTTGTAATAGGACAAAATGGAAGACTATGGAATGAAAAAGGATTGCTACCATCTCAGCATCTGACAGAGAGCTGATTTCCAAAATATATAAAGAACTCAAGAAACGAGACACCCCTCGCGGTCCTGAGTTCCTTGCTCGTACTCTCTCTCCTTCTGCTCCTGATTTGGACTTTGAGATTTCAGTCCTGTGCTCCAATGTGGGTCTCTGTCTCTGTCTCCTTTCATCGCTTGCTGAAGGTTAATATTCAGGAGGATGCCTGTATGTTTTTCTTTGGGTTCTCATAATTTAGCTTCTCTAGGATCACTAATTATAGGCTCAATGTCCTTGGTTTATGGCTAGAAACCAAATATGAGTGAGTACATCCCATGTTCCTCTTTTTGGGTCTGGCTTACCTCACTCAGGAAAGTGTTTTCTATTTCCATCCATTTGCATGCAAAATTCAAGAAGTCCTTGTTTTTTATTGCTGAGTAGTACTCTAATATGTATATATTCCATACTTTCTTCATCCATTCGTCCATTGAAGGGCATCTAGGTTGTTTCCAGGTTCTGTCTATTACAAACAATGCTGCTATGAACATAGTAGAGCATATATTTTTGTTGTATGATAAGGCCTCTCTTGGGTATATTCCCAAGAGTGGTATTGCTGGGTCCAGGGGTAAGTTGATCACGAATTTCCTGAGAAACCGCCATACTGCTTTCCAAAGTGGTTGCACACTGAGACAATGGGGATGTTCTACTGGGAACTCACCAAGACCAGCTGGCCTGGGTCTGGAAAAGCCTGGGATAAAACCAGACTCTCTGAACATAGTGGACAATGAGGACTACTGAGAACTCAAGAACAATGGCAATGGGTTTCTGATCCTACTGCACGCACTGGCTTTGTGGGAGCCTAGGCAGTTTGGATGCTCAACTTACTAGACCTGGATGGAGGTGGGGGTTCCTTGGACTTCCCACAGGACAGGGAACCCTGATTGCTTTTCGGGCTGGGGGGGGGGACTTAATTGTGGGAGGGGGAGGGAAATGGGAGGCGGTGGCGGGGAAGAGACAGAAATCTTTAATAAGTAAATAAATTAAAAAAAAAACGAGACACCAACAAACCAAATAATGTAATTAAAAATTGGTGCAGATCTAAACATAGAATTCTAAACAAACGAATCTCAAATTGCTGAGAAAATGTTAAGGAGATGTTCAAGATCTTTAGCCATTAGGAAAATGCAAACCAAAATGACTCCGAGATTCCATCTTACTCCTGTCAGAATGGCTAAGATCAAAAACACAAGTGGAAGCTCAGGCTGGAGAGAATGTGGAACAAGGGAAACACTGCTCCATTGCTTGTGGGAGTGTAAACTTGTACAACCACTTTAGAAGTCAGTGTGGTGGTTCCTCAGAAAACTAGGAATCAGCCTACCACAAGACCCAGCTATACCATTCTTGGGCACATGCCCGAAGGATGCTCTACCATACCACAGGGTCACCTGTTCAGCTATGTTTATAGAAGTTTTATTTGTAACAGCCAGACATGGAAACAACTTATATGTCCCCTCTACTGTGGAATGGATAATAAAAATGTAGTGCATTACATAATGAAGAATTATTCAGCTATTACAAAACAAGGGCACCAGGAAATTTGAAGACAAGTGGATGGAACTAGAAAAAATTTTCCCGAGTCAGGTAACCCAGACCAATAAAGACAAGCATATCCACTCATAAGTGGATATTAGCTGTAAAATAAAGAATAACTATTCTACAGTTCACAAACCAAGAGAGACCAGGTAGCAAGAGAGTTCATGGAGGGGCACCCATCTCCACGGGAAGGAGAAGTAGAAGAGATTTCATGAGTGGACTGAGGGAATGTGGGGATGGGACATGGGTGATACTTTGGGGAGAGCATGGAGTGGGGGAAGGCTGAGGGAGACTGATGCGGGGCATGTAGTGGTCAGGTGAAAGCCTGGCACAGGGGAATCTCCCAGGAGTCTAAGGGGAGGACCCCAGATTAGACTTCTAGCAATAGTGGCTAAGTAGCCTGAACTGGCCATCTCCTGTGGCCAGATTGGGGTCTGGTCCAATTATCATCAGAGAGCCTTCATCCAGCAACTGATTGAGGCAGCAGATGTAGAGACCCACAGATAGACAATAGGCAGAGTTGGGGAATAATCCTCTGTAGGGAAGGAGGAGAAACTGTAGGAGCCAGAGGGGCCAAAGACACTACATGAAGGCTCACAAAATCAACTAATCTGGGCTCATAGGGGCTAACATAGACTGAATTCACAACAAGGAAGCCTGCATGAGCCTGACCTTGGCACTCTGTATATATGCTACAGTTGTGTAAAAATAGTCCTGTTATGAGATTTCTAACAGTGGGAACATGGGCTATTTCTGACTTTTACATGCCTTTGGAACCTTATTCATCATACTGAGTCACCTTTTCCAGCCTTAATACATGGGGAGGTACCTAGTTTACTGCAACTCAATATGTCATATTTTGTTGATACTCATAGGAGATGTGCATTTTCCTGAATTGAAACAGAGAGGAGAAATTGGTAGAGGAGAGACTGGGCAAGGAAGTGGGAGAGGTAGGCTGCAGCTGGGAAATAAAATAAATAGATGAATGAATAAAAAGTAGACAGATGCTGAAATATGAAGTCTGTCATAAACTATGAAAACGACCATTTCTAATTTCTTCCTTATCCTATGCCCACAATGCATCTGTCACTAGCTCTGCCCCTCCTGTTCCTGAGAGGGACCTTAACAGCCTCATTATTCCCTGCTTCTCTGTAGTTCAACCTACTGTTGCTTCTTCCATTTATTACTATATTGGTCTGATCACTAATCTAAATCATGCCTCTTTCTAAGAGTCCCTGCTTGTATTGTTAAGCAGAGAGACCTTTATCATAGCAACTCTTACCATATTACTCCCTTATTTAAAATTTTCATGCTTTTTCACTGTCCCCAAAACAAAATCTTCATATTATTTACCAGATTGGGGCCTATAACTTACATATATAAACTTTCTATTAGCTCTTCAAGAATTTCATACATATTTTGATCACATTTACTCTCATTCAACTCTTTCTTTATGTGTCTTGTCTTCTCTTTTTTCTTTCCATCTAATTTTGTGTCCTTTTTTCTTCCCATGAGGGTCTATTTGTGATGCAAAACTATTCTGGAATATATTATCTTCCACTACAGCATGGTTGATTTATTAGTAATCATGATTATAGTATAGAACTTGATAGTAGCACTCAGTCACTGAAGAAGGCACGTGCTTGAGTCATCCAGGTGCTACTGACCAGGAAACTTCACCCCTATTGGCTAGCTTTCATAATGCTGGGAGGTGATGATGTGCAAGCTACTGGAGAACAAAAACAGACATCAGTTTTACCAAGTTGTGAGCTCTCCTGTCCTGAGAAGTCATTGCCCTCTGCTGAAATTGTGGCATGAATATTATTGGAATAAGCAGCCAACCACATTCTTGTTGGATTTAAGATCAACTTCACAAGAGGGTACCCATACCTGGCACCATTAGGGGGCCCAAAACTTATGGCTAGATCATCGTAGACCTTAAAACTCTGACAATTTCTTAACCCAAAGCTTTAATTCTTCATTATGTAGATGCTGTAGACTGGTGAGATAGTTATAAGTTATCAATGATATGCTAGCAATTTCTACTATTTAGGAGTCACTAATATTTCAAAAAATTTTAAAATATATGTGGCACTATGTCACAAAAGTTGATTATCTAAATTTAAATGTTAAAAGTGTTAAGACTTATAAGTGCTGAAATAATTTTATTTAAAACTATTCATTTTAGCACAAAGTACTAAATTTGAAGACATAAACATTGAAATGATTAATTTAAAGTGACTACTCTTAGTACAGAACATTTAGGATGTTAAAGCTTACAAGTACTAAAATAATTTTATTTAATATTACTCATTTTTCTTTTTTAATTCTAGTCAGTATCTACATTTTCACTTCTATAAGTCTCCCATATTTGTAAACACAACATTAATCTTAAATATGATTTTGCTTATCCTGGGAATAGACTAGATTTATTTTCTTTCATTGCAAACATTTACAAACTGGTCTTCATACATATATTCTGGTCATGGTTGCCCATTCTCCAGCTGTTCCCAGACATTTCCTACCTTCCCACTAACCAGCTCTATGTCCTTTCTTTACCATCTCTTACCTTCAACCTCATTTTCCAGGTTATTAACTCTCTTAGAGAATATTTCCTGCACTTTTATACTAAACATGACACATTTGTTTCTTTACCAATACCTCTTTCCGGACTCAGTACCCTCCCTAATAAACTATTACTTTACTAACAGTTCCCACAAATTATTGTACATTTTCTGGAAATATGCAATTTCTATCATAAAAAATTGAACTCCAGAGCTTATTATAATGTGTCATTATTAGTTTTTCAATATATTCTTTAAAAATAATCAGCCTATGAATTACAGTTTATATAGAATAAACGAAATAAAAAGCTTATCATCAAGACTATATGATTTAATTTTTAATTTTGAAAGTCTGATATCATGTATCCTCAAAGTAAAAGGAACTCGGGCTTGAATCTGTTCTGATAAGCATTTAAAAAAGATAGTCTAGCTCAACATAACCAATCTTGTAGTAAACTCAATGAGAAGCAAACAAATACCCAAATTCATTTGGTCAGTTTAGGAATTTAAAGCAGGAATCAACTTTCATTTCCTACTTGCATTAATTTGGATTTCATGTGTATGTTCTTACTATTATTTCTTTAAAACAGGCATGTTAGGTATTTGTTTTCTTTGACATAAAGAGCCTAGTCAGGATGAGATACAACATATGATTACATGGAAGGCATGAAGATTTGTAGAGATTCTCCTGCTACCATAAAAAAAAATCAGTTTTCTCAAAATTTCCAGTCTAGAGCATGATGCATTTAAATATACTTTTCAACAAAAAGGAATCCTGTATGCTTAAAATGATTAGGTGTCTTTCCTATAGACTTTGTAGACATACTTTATTTCAGAAAAGTTATTCATTTAAGCAACAGGGAATCATGTAATCAGGTGTTTTATATATGTCTCATAAGTTTACCAATCTTCACACATTCTAACAAATTAGGAATGTGACTGTTTCTGTCTTTAAACAAACTTAAATTTGTTTATTGTATAAGTGCATGTCACAGCAGATGTGTGCAGGTCAGATGACAACTTATGGAAGTTGGTTGTCATCTTTCACCCTTGTTGTCCTGGGGATCAAATTCAGATTCTCAGTCTGTGCAGCAGGTACTGTTATTCAGTGAGCCACTTTGTTGGTTTGCCAGATACTTTAAATAAGGAGCACTTCAACTGAGCTGTACAAGATAAAGATATGTCATGACTTGGCCCAATCTAAAATAGAAATGTTTTTATGGGCAGGAAGATGGTGTAGAAAATAACAGGTTTATGTTTGTTTTTGTTTTGTTGCTGTTGCTTTCTGTAGAGAGGAAGAAGGTTATCTACACGATAAGAACAAAGTATCCAGAATAGATTTCGATTACTTAAATTTGGCAGATTCAGGGTCAGTCTACTGCTTACTGTTCAGAAAAAGAGAGATTTTGAGCATTCTTAACAGAATGTACCTTCCACTATTTGCAGTTACCTTCGAGGTATACAAATTTTAACTCAAAATTTTGACAAGAATGTAATTACAAATAAAAATTATATACATGAAAAGATGTATCAACAGGTGGTGTTAGTTCTTTAATCTTAGCTCTTCTGGAGACTGAGGCAAGAAGGTGGAAATAATCAAAGCCAACTTGGGCAACTTAGTGACATCCTCTTTCAAAATAAAAGGTCCTTTTAAGGGTATTGTGAAAGGCATTCCTCTCCAATTTATTTCCCTGTCGAATTGTCAGCTATATTTAGGAGCAAGTGAAAGACTTGAGTGATAAAAAGTTTAAAATACTAAAAGAAAGAAATTTTGAAGAAGATTTCAGAGGACTGAAACATTTCCTATGTTCATGAACTGTAGAATAGTGTAAAAATGGCCATCCTACCAAAGCAGTCTACAAATTCAATGCAGTCTCCACCAAAAATCCCAACACAATTCTTCACAGAACTTGGAATGACAACCTTGCACTTCATGTGGAAACAAAATCTCTAAGATAGATATAACAGTCCTGAATAATAAAAGAAGTGTTTGAAGTATCATTATATCAACTCTCAAGTTAAACTACAAAGCTACATTTGTTATAGCACTACGGTATTGGCACAAAAACAGACACACTGATGAAAGGAATTGAACTGAATACTCAGGCTAAGTCAACACACCTACAGAAAACTGATCACTAAAAATAAAGCCAGAAATACACACTGGAAAAAAAAGACAACATCTTCAACAAATAGTGCTGATCAAACTAAGTGACTGTATCTAGGAGAGGGAAAATAGAACCATATTTGTCCCCCTGTAAAAAGTTGAACTCCAGCTGGGCGGTGGTGGCACACGCCTTTAATCCCAGCACTTGGGAGGCAGAGGCTGACAGATCTCTGTGAGTTCGAGACCAGCCTGGTCTACAAGAGCTAGTTCCAGGACAGGCTCCAAAACCACAGAGAAACCCTGTCTCGAAAAACCAAAAAAAAAAAAAAAAAAAAAAAAAAAAAAAAAAAAAAAAAAAAAAACTTGAACTCCAAAGGGATCAAAAACCTCAATAAAAGGCAAACTATACTAAATCTGACAGAAGAGAAATTGGGGAATATCTTTGAACTATTGAGACAGGAAAATACTTTCAGAATAGAATACCAATAGTTGAGGCACTAAGAAAAAGAATTAATAAGTTGGACCTTATGAATCAGAAACTTCTGTAGAGTATAGGTCACTATTATTCATATAATGTAAGAGGCTACAAAATGGAAAAACATTTTTAAGCATTGAATAAAACATAATATCCAAAATATATAAATAATTCATAAAATGAGAAAAGAAAAGAAAAAAATGGACACCAAAAATTATAGCCCAATTAAGAGTGAGGTAACAAACCTAATCAGAGAATTCTTGAAAGAGGAAACACACGTGGCTGGAACGGGAGGTCAAATGGGGAAGAGAAGGGTAAAGGAGTTTAAGGGAAGTGGATGGAGTGGAGGACACCTAAAGCTAAGAACTTTCCAAGGGGCCACATGAAAGCCTAAAAAAGCCAAAACTTCCTAAAATATATGTCTATATGAGGGAAATCCAAGTGAAATTGCAAAATATCAGGGGAGATATAACACTAATTGGACATCTCTTGTCCCCATATGAAGCTTTCAGTACCAGGGATGGTTTATATGTAATGAAGGTATTGGTCAAAGGAGCCCATGGAAAGCCCCAAGCAACTGAGAAAATTAATAAGGCAATTGGTGGCTCTACACAAAATGATGGTACAGCCCTGTTGCTAATGACAATACAACTCATTGAACATGGAGAACTCAAGCATGCTTATCTAGATCCTTCAATCTTATACACTAACATGATACTAGAAGGTACTCTGCATGCTACCAAAGGAGAAAGTTATACACCAGCACAGCTACATCCCCTTCAATTTGCCATGATGACCTGCCTGCAAAATGTGCTAGTGCAATAGCCGTGAAAGGCTCTTGCGAGTAAAGTAATCAGTATCTGGTTGGATTTAAGGCCACTCCATGAGCGCAAGCACATCTCTTATAGTGGTAGTTATCCAAGAACCAGAGACTAGATAGGCCAGGGATCTAGGAGAAAAATAAATAATACTGTTATTCTAAAGGAATGTACAATAAAACAACTTACAATATTCTGCGATACTCATAGATCAGTGTCTTGCTCAGCTGTCATCAAAGAAGCTTCCTTCTGTAGTAGATGGTAACAAATGCAGACACTCATTCCAAAGATCAGGAGTCCTTGAAACACTCAGTTCTGAATGGCATGCCTATATCAAATCCCTCCTCTCTGGGCTCCGGGAACTCTCCAGAAGAGGAGGTTGAAAGAAGCTACAGTGGATAAAGGGCATTAAAGATAAAATACATACTAAACACACCAAGGCTGATACACATATGATCTCATAGTGATTGTGGCAGCATGCACAAGACCGACACAGATCTGTGCCAGCGGGGGTCTTAACACTGAGAGAAGTAAACTCATGTCCTCATTCTTGACTATGAAACTGTGCCCAGTTGATAACCACTTATAAATGAGAATTAAACTTCTCTATCTCAGTCCTACTTGGAATACATTGGAATATAAACCACTCTTAAGAGCAGGCCCCAAGCCTAGTTGTATATGGTCAACATAAAACTAACTAAATGATATTCCTGGAGGGTTTTTTGTTTATTTTATTTTATATTGTATTATTTGTCTCATAGTATGATTTCATGCCATCTTTTCTTTTTCTGTCTTTCTTGGTTTTGTTGTAATTGTTGGTTCTTTTTTATATACCTTTCACATCCTAGCATATATATTATTGCTTGTGCTTTTTATATTTTTATGGGATTTCTGTACTACAAATATTTGTCTATCTATGTTTTTGAACTTTTTCTTTGACTCTTCTTTTTTGTTATGTTCTAAATTGTTTTTTAGTTTTAACTTTATTTTATTATTTAGATGCCTGCTTAATTTCTAATTAGAGACAGAAAGGGTGTGGATCTGAATGGGAAGGGAAGTGGAAAGGATTGTGAAGAAATTGGTGGAGGAGAAACCATAATCAGAATACATTGTATGAAATAAAATCTATTTCACTAGAATAAAAATAGAAATAAAAGTAAAAAGAGGAATGTATATGCACCTCAGTACTAAAATGTTTGACAAGAACAAGATTCTGGATTAATCTCCAGCACTGCATACACACACACTCAAACACAGACACAATATGTAAGGACAGATGGAAATAGAGATTTTTTTTTTCCTAAGCATAGTTTCATAGGTAAAAACCCTGTTAAACTCAATAGAGTAATCATTGCTGAATTAATAAATGGTAAAACATGTTTCAGGAATACCCAACATACGTTTAATTATTTAATTTTTATAAGAGTACTAAGAAAAAGGTATAATTATATGATTTTATGCCTGAGAAGACAGAGTATGGCAGGCCAAGTAGCTAGTACACAGATGGTAAATGAGGATCTGTGTCTCGATCTCACATAATAAAGTGCACTGCTAAAACACACTTTCTATTCTTCCTTACTTTTTTCAGAATATTATTATTGACTGTAATTCTAATACACAGTCTCCTCTCCATAAGTTATTTCTTTTTCCCTTCTTCAGTCTATAGCAAGTATAATAGTCAAGTAGGTATTTTCATTAGGGTCTACAGAAATGGTTCATTGTCTTAGAACACTTGCTACTCCTCCAGAGGACCTGAGTTAGTTCTCAAAACCCATGTCAGATAGGTCACTATCCCTTGTAATTCTAACTCCAGGGTACCTAACAATGGAAGTTTCTGTCCCGCCCAGTACCACAGCCATTCAGTCCCAAGGAAACATACAGAGGCTTATAATAATTGTAAACTTGGGGCCTATTAGCTCAGGCTTATTATTAACTACCCCTTAAAACTTAAATTAACCCATAATTCTTGTCTATGTTTAGCCATGGGGCTTGGTATCTTTTCTCAGTAAGGCATTCTCATCTTGCTTCCTCTACATCTGACTTATGAACGCCTCTGCATTTCTTCCTCTCAGAATCCATTAGTCTTGTTGTCCCACCTGTACTTCCTGCCTACTAGTCAATCAGCATTTTATTAAACCAAAATGAGTGATAAATCTTCACAGTGTACAAGTGCATTATCCTACAGCAGACACCCTGCTCTTCCCTTTTCCTGTGCCTGTTCTTATGTGTGGATACCCCACACAGGTGCATACACATGCACATAATTAAAGCAAGTTTTCTTAAAATGTGAAGAAATCATACACATGCTCACACGAGCATACACAGAGGAATGTACACATACAGACATTTACGTACACACTCAAAAGAATACCATTTCAAGAGCTGTAGTAAATCTAAAAGACATATGACCTACAACTTTCAATGATGACCCAGAAAAATCCCATGTGTCTCCCCCAAAGTTAAAAGATAGACCAAGTAATAGGAGAATAAAAAGAAATCAATGTTTTCAAAGTAGCTACAATATTCCATTAGCCACAGAGATACTATCAACACAGATAAATATCAAGGATTTTCCCTTGACAATCCTTATTTCAAAACAAGCCCTTCAACTTATCCAACTATTACACACCAAAGCATTAAAGATTAATATCTATAATAGCTTTTTTAAAAAAGAGAGAATTTGCCCCAGCCTGTCTTTTCCTCCCTCAAGGTCTAAATAGAGGAGAAAATGATATATCCTGCCAATATGCATCCAATTAAACATAAATTCCTCATGACTACATTTCCACTAATATTTACAGATAAATCATGCCATGTTTTCTCTTGAGGCATTTAGGAACATCATTGTGACTGTCACTCGTAGAACCAGCAGCTAAGAAATGGCAAATACAGATTATGAAGACATGCTAATATATTTTGATGGATCAGGAAGACAGAAACAGTGACTGGAAAATGTAAAATACTTCATTCAGCCATACATCAAGTTCATATTTTACATAAACTAATCTTTCATTTATTCTCATAAAATATAGCCATTTTGCAAATGTAGTGTCCTAGCAGAATCTGTAATGCATAAAAAGTGGAAACAATCAATTCTGAAGACTTTCTTTTGCTCACATGTAAAGCAAATGAAGATATTTTCATCCATTTGTTCATCCACTCAAAAAATACATGTTGTAATCTAAGGTGATGAGGTAGACCAGTGCTTTGCACACTTTAATGTGCATTTAAATCACCTGTCATACCATAAAATGGAGATTAGATCTGGGACTCGTGATTCTGCATTTCTAGGAAGTGCATAAACTGCAGGCAGTGGATCACCCTTTGTATAGATCAGAAATTTCTATATCAATGTAAATGTTCTCTACCAGCTCCATCTGAAACAATAGCCATGAGGCACTTATTGTTATCTGAATGTGTAATATTGATGTGGACTGCTGAAGAAGCTTTAATGTTTTAGCATTTTAATATTTTAAATTTTAATACACTCAACTTTATTATTTACAATTAAGTCTTGGAGTGATTTTGCATACCTATAATCCTTGCATTTAGGAGGTAGAAGCCTACATAATAGGCTTCAAGCTAGCCTGGGCTACAAGCACTCTGTATTAAAAACAAAGGGCACTCGGGAGGCAGAGGCAGGCGGATCTCTGTGAGTTCGAGACCAGCCTGGTCTACAGAGCTAGTTCCAGGACAGGCTCCAAAGCCACAGAGAAACCCTGTCTCAAAAAAAAAAAAAAAACAAACAAACAAAAAAAAAAAACAAAAGTCAAGTTTAAATAATTAAATATGGCCTGTGACTCTTATATTAGCAAATACACTTCCATAAAGATGAACAAAGTTACCACATGAGAGAAAAGAGAATGTGTTGTGTTTTATTCTTTTGCTGTTTTGGCTTTTGGGGGGAGCCTGTCACCCAGTTACCAAATGAATCACACACGGGGACTTATTTTTACTTATCAATGCCCAGCCTTAGCTTGGTTTGTTCTTGCCAGCTTTTCTTAACTTCTACCTTTTGCTTTGGGCCTTTTCTTTTCTTACTTCTATATATCTTAACTCACTCTTACTGTGTGCCTGGCTATAAGAGCTGGATAGCTAGCCCCTAGCATCCTCCTCTCCTTGTTCTCTTTCTCTTTCCTCTCTTCTCAGATTTCTCCTGCAATTTATAGCTCTTCCTTTCATCCCCACATATCTTTTCTCCTGTCTCACTCTCAGCCATTCAGCTCTTTGTTAGACCATCAGGTGTTTTTACACAGGCAAAGAATCACAACTTCACAGAATTAAACCTAAACAACAAAAAAATAAACAGCATAAAAAGTAATACATCTTAAAATAATTATCTACAATAAGAATTCTAATGATGCAAATTTGAGATTGTTATGGTCAGGATTGTACATTATTATTATTATTATTATTTTATTACTTTGAAAAATTACCAATCCAAATTCCCATTTCTTCCTCTCATCCAGCTCCCTCTATACACCCTCACGCCCACCCCCTTCAGTCTTAAGAGAGGTCAAGAAACCCTGCTCTGTGGAAAGTCCAAGGCCTCCTCACTACATCCAGGTTGAGCAAAGTATACATCCAAAGAGAATAGGATCCCAAAAAGCCAGTACATGCAGTAGAAACAAATCCCAGTGCCGTTGTCATTGGCTCCTCAGTCAGCCCCAACTGTCAACCAATTCAATGGGACTAGTTTGATCCCAAGCTCATTCATTCCCAGTCCAGTTGGAGTTGGTGAGCTCCCATTAACTCAGGCAAACTGTCTCAGTGGGTGAACCCATCATGGTCTTGACTTTCTTGCTTATTATACTCTTCCTTCCTCTCTTCAACTGGACCTTGGGAGCTCAATCCAGTGTTCCCATGTGGGTCTCTGTCTCTTTCCCATCTGTTGTTGGACAAAGGTTTTATGGTTATATTTAAGATAATCATCAGTCTGACTACAGAGCAAGGCCAGTTGAGGTATCCTCTCTGTTGCTTAGGGTCTTAGCCAGGGTCATCCTTGTGAATTCGTGGGAATTTTTCTAGTGCTTGCTTTCTTGCTAGCCCCAAAATGGCTCCCTCGATCAAGATATCTCTTTTCTTGCTCTCATATCTGTCCTTCCTTTATCTTAACTATCCCATTCCCTCAAGCTCTCCCCAACCCTCCCCTTCTCCCCTCTTTTTCCCATCTCCCTTTCCTTCTACCCCCTGCCCCCATGCTTCCAAATTTTGTCAGGTGATCTTGATTCCTTCCAATTTTCAGGTGGATCTATATACGTTTTTCTTTGTGTTCACCTTATTACTTGGCTTCTCTGAGATCATGAACTATAGGCTCAATGTCCTTTGTTTATATCTAGAATCCATTAATTAGTGAGTACACACCATATTCATATTTTTGGGTCTGCATTATCTCACTCAGGATAGTGTTTTCTATTTCTATCTATTTGCATGCAAAATTCAAGATGTCATTGTCTTTTACAACTGAATAGTACTTTAATGTGTAGATGTGCCACACTTTCTTTATCCATTCTTCCATTGAGGGGTATCTAGGTTGTTTTCAGGATCTTGCTATTACAAATAATGCTGCTATGAACATAGTTGGGCAAATGCTTTTGTAGTATGATTGAGCATCCTTTGGGTATATTCCCAAGAGTGGTATTACTGGATCCTGAGGTAGGTTGACTCCCAATTTTCCGAGAAACCACCACACTGATTTCCAAAGTGGTTGCACAAGTTTTCATTCCTACCAGCAATGGATGAGTGTTCCCTTTACATCCTCTCCAGATTAAGCTATCATTAGTGTTCTTGATTTTAGCCATTCTGACAAGTGTAATATGGTATCTCAAAGTTGTTTTGATTTGCTAAGGAAATTGAACACGTCCTTAAGTATTTTTGACCATTTGAAATTCTTCTGTTGATAATTCTCTGTTTAGTTCAGTACCCCATTTCTAATTGGGTTATTTAGAATTTTAATGTCTATTTTTTTTGAGTTCTTTATATATTTTGGAGATCAGACCTTTGTCTGATGTGGGGTTGGTGAAGATCTTCTCCCAAGCCGACAGCTAAAATCAAATTAAATGGAGAGAAACTCAAAACGATTCCACTAAAATCAGGAATAAGACAAGGCTGTCCACTCTCTCCATATCTCTTCAACATAGGGCTTGAACTTATAGAAATATCAATGAGACAACATAAGTAGATCAAGGAGATTCAAATTGGAAGGGAAGAAGTCAAACTTTCATTATTTGCAGATGTTATGATAGTGTACATACGTGACCCCAAAAACTCTACCAGAGAACTCCAGTAGCTGATAAATACCTTCAGTGATATGGCAAGATACAAGATCAGTTTTAAAAAATCAGTAGCCCTCCTATACACAAAAGATAAAAAAAAAAGTGAGAGGGAAATCAAAGAAACAGCACTTTTCACAATAGCCACAAATAGCATAAAATATCTTGGGGTAACTCTAACCAAGGAAGTGAAAGATCTATTTGACAAGAACTTTAAATCTTTGAAGAAAGAAACTGAAGAAGATACCAGAAAATGGAAAGATCTCCCATGCTCTTAGATAGGAAGGATCAACATAGTAAAAATGGCAATCCTATCCTATCAAAGGCAATCTATAGATTCAATGCAATCCCCACCAAAATCCCAACACAATTCTTCACAGACCTTGAGAGAACAATAATTAACTTCATATGGAAAAACAAAAAACCCGGGATAGCCAAAACAATCCTATACAAGAAAGAAACTTCTGGAGGCATTACCATCCCTGACATCAAGCTCTATTACAGAGCTACAGTAATAAAAACAACTTGGTATTGGCATAAAAACATAGACATTTACCAATTAAATAAAATTGACAACCTGGATATTAATCCACACACCTATGAACACCTAATTTTTGACAAAGAAGCTAAAATTATACCATGGGGGGAAAAAGCATCTTTAACAAATAGTGCTGGTATAACTGGATATCAACATGTAGAAGAATGAAAATAGATCCATATCTACCACCATGCACAAAATCAAAATTCAAATAGATTAAAGACCTCAGTATAAACCCAACCACACTGAACCTGATAGATGAGAAAGTGGGAAGCAGCTTTCAATGCATGGGCACAGGAGACCACTTCCTAAATAAAACCCTAGTAGCACAATAAGAGTAACAGTGAATAAAGGGGACCTCCTGAAACTGAGAAGCTTCTTCAAAGCAAATACACAGGCAATACAACAAACAGGCTTGTACACTTATTAGTAACAAAAATGACATGAAAATCAAAGAGAGCAAGACTTAGAAAGTATGATCCAAGAGTAGGTGATATGTGAATATTCTGGTCTGTAATTTTCTTATGAGCTTAAACAGATTAAACTGGCAGTCACATAGAAACACAGACACACACATACACACAGGGGCACATACATGCACACATGTAAACAAAGAAAGAAAAAAGGCTTGTTGGAGAGAACACTACCAATTTGAATTTTGTATTTTCCAGATCTAGATTATCTACAGTCTGCCCTAAGTAATGAAAAGGATTTTGTGTGCAGTGTTCTATTGCTGCAACTTTTCTTAGATAACCAATTTAACAACTGAACAAAATTTGCTGGGAAAACCAAACCACTTATGCTTATGGGCATTGCTATAGTACTTTCCTACTTTTAAGAGGAAATGATTATATAATAGCTGCAAGCAAAATCAGGCATAAAGAACCATATCTAGTTGTTGTAAAACCCGAGTCAATATAATTTGAAAAAGAGGCACCTAATCTCCTTGATGCTCATTAATGGAACCTCACTTGTGTCCTGCTTGAAGACAAAGGGAACAAAATGAGAAGGAGGAGAAGCTAAAGAACTGTGTATCTTGTTCATCTCTCTCACTATTCGCTCCTGTTTGCTTGAAAACAATAAAATTTCACATGATCCCTATTGTCTTTTGAACTCCATTTTCTTCTCCTTCTATACATTTTGGAAAGAATAAACCAGTCATTAACATTCATGCAATTGAGAATCTATTGCTTTTCTTTCCTCTAAGTTACTGCTGACTAGAAAAAGATAAATTTAACTTTGTTTTTGTTATGTTATTTCTGATGGTGGAAGAAAGTAACAATTGTAACTATGGGAACAATCCTATGATTTCTTTTTTCTTTCTTCTAATTTTTAAATATCTTCCTTTTTCTCTACTTTTTATAGAGATTCAGAATTAGGATGAAATATATATGAGAAGAATATTTTGGTCATGTGTGATAACTATAAAATAGTCATATAATATATACAGAGGATTAATTAAATACTTGAGTTGACTCACATAAATCTAGGTTATAAATCCTGTGTGTTTATTTGTGATCATCAATACCTGCTCTGCTATTGCCTATATTTCTGTGTTTTTCCTACGTAGAGCTTGCATTGTTTTCCTCAGAGTATTCTTGCTCTCTCACCCCTCTTTATGTCTCCCCATATCTCCCTCCTCTTCTTTTAACCTAGCTCAAATATCATTTCCTCTTCTTTGGTACTCCTCAGATTGCCCTACCTTTAGTATTCCACTTGACTTCACAAAGGCGCCTTGGATTCTCCTCATATATTTTACACTCTCTACTCTAATTAGCTTCTACACAATAGGCTTGGAACACAAATAGTTATAGTATCTGCAACTGCGAATTTCATACTCTGCTCCAAAGCCTATAGCAGAGAAAATAACAAATTGTTCTTATATCATAGGACAACCATGAGCATCTAGTTAGTAATTAATCAGCAGCCCGAATTTAGCCTCCCCGTGTATGTTGGTCCACTCATTTTCCTATCTTCCCACACACATTTAGAGAGAAAAGAAGATGAAGAAAAACCTGTGATTATTCAGAATTGTTCTTGGATGAATCCTTCCTTGTAGAATCATAAACATCCTCTGTAGTATAAAATTGGATAATTTTTTTTTTACTTCGTAGCATAAAATAGGATGTTTTTACTATAACATGGTTGTTTTATGACTATAAAACCTTCTCACATAACTTTATGTTCTATCTTTGTTACTTTATTTAGTTTGTTCATTTGTTTCTTCACTTATGATAAACACATAGAAAGTATCTTTTATATGCTAGATGAGAGATGAACAATAGAATGTATAATGTAGTCTTTACCTTAAAATGATTCAGTCAAACAGAGAAAACCAAAAAGTAAGTGTTTAAAAATTAGTTGAGGAAGGAAAGAGCTATGGAAACTAAGGACAAGATGTTCTCACTGTACTGTAAGATGGAGTGCCTGATCTAATATCGAAATATACATAACCTATAAAGGACGTTTGGAGTAGCTAGTAAGCATATGGATTATATGACACTACTATGTCAATATTAAATACCTTCACATTGATAACCGTATAGATAGGTGTCAACAAATGAAAGAACATATGTAAATAACATTCTCTCCAATGATAACTAAATAAGCCTTATGTACTTTTTACAAATTCTGACTGTATATGCTTGTATGACTGTACATGTACACTGAGATAGTAAAAACTTGTCATGAAATAAATAAAGCTGGTACATTTGATTAAGTCTTCTAGATAGTATTTGAAACATTGCTCTATGTCTGAAAGTGTTTCAAAATAAAAATGCTGATAATATTTACATTGCTCAGAAATGACACATGATTTGGGGTACACTGGATATATGGCTCGAAGAAAATACAGTATGTAAAGAAATATCTACCCATTATTTCAACAGGTCACAAATTTACAAATAAGAGAAATGGAAATAAGATTGCAGATAGGTAATAAAATTATAGAATAGGAAATCATTTTATTACTTATTAATTTAATAAATGCACCTGTGGCCGGGCTGTGGTGGTGCACACCATTAATCCCAGCATTCACTTGGGAGGGAGAGGCAGGTGGATCTCTGTGAGTTCGAGGCCAGCCTGGTCTACAAGAGCTAGTTCCAGGACAAGCTCCAAAGCTACAGAGAAACCCTGTCTCAAAAAACAAAACAATAAATGCACCTGTGTATATTTGGCTTAAAATCAATAAGACAATGATAGAACTACAGTTTAGATGCTGTCTTTTTCATTATCTTTAAGGCAAAGATACTTTGAAGCAAAAACAACCCCCTCTATCTATATATGTCATAACACACATTCACAATGATATGCATTGTTGAGCAAAATAAAATAAAGCCTGGTTGAAAAATATACCTTTTCTCAAATTTGTCGTAATGTAGATAGCATGGAATATATTTGCAGAGACGTAGCTAGCATCTCTAAGTATATACTTAAACTACACATCATACATGTCTCAAAGTCTATAGCTTATGGTCATAATGAACAAAAGAGCATGGGACAAACTGAAGTCAGGAGAAAATGATGAATTCAAAAGATTTTACAAACAAAATATGCTGCATGAATAACACAGCTCTGTTTTAATGTAAACAATTTTAATAATGTAAAAGGTATACACTAAAATAATTATAAAATTATAGCATAGGAGTTGTATAAACTAAAAATATAAATATTATCAAGGTCAATTACTATACACCATACGTAATCACATGTGATTTCTAATGGTATATGTCTAAATTCTTATGATACATAAGTAAATTGGTATGTGTTAGGAAGGCCCTGGGGAACAGAACATGTTCAGTTCTGTTGTAATCTTATGAAATTGCTATTCATCATCATTTAGTCTGTCACTGACCAAGACATTGTATTGCAGTATCTGGCTGGGCATATGTGTTTATTTATAGAGAAGTGTCTTCATAAAATGTATAAATAATGTGTTATTTAATCTGAATTATCCTAATCGTGAAATATAAAAATGATTAGAAGGAGAAAACGGTGGAGCTGTCAGAAACACTTGTGATGCGAAGAAGGGGCTGATAGCAGCCTCCAGGTGTGTGCATGATTAAGATCGAGACTGGCTGTCCCAGTAGACCTCTGCTTCTCTGTGCATCTCTGCCAAGTATTTTCTTTTCTTTCTCTTTTTCTCTTTCTTTCTCATGTTTAAACAAGTTTGATGGTGTTTGGAATGTGATATATGTTATGTTTTTTTTAACTTTCTTTTGATTTATTCTTTGTGTTTTACATCATGCCTCCCTATCCCATCCAACTTCCTCCCCAACAGACTAAAACAAAATAAAATATAAGAGAAAAAAGTGATAAAAGGAAAACTCTTGTCACAGAAATTGCAGTGTAACACAAGAAGTCACACGGTAAACCCTTTTATTATTACATTTAGAATGCAAAAATGTTCACAGGACTGGTTTGAGACCCCTGGTCTCTGCTACACCCTGGACTCTGGGCCCTCACTGGGACTCTTCTTGGACATCTCTTTGTTGCCCTCTGTGGTGGACTTCCTGAAGTCCTGGGTCCATAGATCAACACTCCACTGTAACGTCCCTACTACCACCCCCTACTCCCATCCCATGCTCCAGTGGATCACAGATGGAGTGGATGTTGGAGTGTGCTAGAAGACAACCCTAGTTCTGAGCATTAGTAGCTGCAGAGTGGACCAGCCCTCCCTTTGTCCCCAGTCTTCCCCACCAGGATGAGCTCTCCTGCACTGCCCTGCCTACTTCACCCCTTGTAGCAATTTTCAGGGGACCAGGCCATTTCTCCCACACCTATATTTTCAGGCTCAGCTCTACTGTGTTGCCCAGGCAAGATATAGGGGCCACTCTCCCGAGTGCTGGGGCTGAAGAGGAAAAGGACAGCTCTTCAGTTCTACTCCACTGCCTCTGCAAGGAGCGGGGCCCACTTTCCTGAGTGGTGCAACTGGTAAGCAGGAGCGTTAGCTCGCTCCTCTGTCACAGGTGATAAGGAACGAGGGATAAGGCCAAGTATGTTGCATACAATGTTCTCCACATATCTTACAGTAACCTTCCCTATAGTAAACCTTACTATACTGACACTAAATGAACCAATAGATTAGGGAAAGTGCAGGAACCCTGCCTCTTAGGCCGTGGATGTAATCTACGACAGAAGTGGGGTTCGTGCTCCACAACTCCAGACAGAAGTCACCGCACTTCATTATGCTCCCGTATAGAATGAGGGAGCTCAGTTCCGCGGCAAACACAAAGGTGTAAGCCTCTTTCTGGAAGACAAATATTTAAATATCAAACACCTACAAAGGAATAATATAGGTGTAATACAGATGAGAGTACCACAACAGAATGTATTATGTTACCTTACATAAAGTTATTCTGATATGTCTAGTTTAAAAGCTTATTGCAATGTTTTCTGGCTTACTTTTTCTTTTCCAGTTTTGCTGTTTTTCAGAAATCCTTACTCTTCAAATAGTATTCTGAATTTAGAATTCTAATGTCACCCAGGGGTTCTCGAATTGAATCTGGCCTCAGAATGATCACATTGCATTAATTGCTAGTCTCTTGCACTGCAAAGACTCAGTGGGCCTAGGTAGGCAATCGATGTCTTTTCGCATATATTTTTTCTTAAATTCTGTTAAAAAGAAAAGATGTGAACTCTTATGCTGAACTTATTTCAAAAGCAAAGATATGCACATATCATTATTTCCAAAACTTGCCCTTGAAACGTATGACAGTTCAAAGACAACTGACAAATGGCGTCATGTTGTTCTCTTTTCTTTTAATGATGTCTTGATTGAATTTCCTTGACAAGCAAATTAAAAGGGCATTTGGTAAGTGCCAATACCACTGACTCCTGTGGGATTAAAAAGAGAAAAGGAAAAAAGAAAAACCCAGATGCACTCTCCTTCCTTCCTCTGTGAGGATCAATGCCCAGAAGATTTTGCTACGGTAACTAACCTGCAAACCTTTTGATACAATGCCAGGTGGTTTCGCCGTTGATATGTTGTCCCCTGATGTGCTGGCTCACAGGAGCAAAGCACTTAGGAAACCAAAACCCAAAGTTAGCAGCAGTGACTCAAGGCTCTCTAGCAGCAAATCTGCTGAGTGAGAGAGTGATATTCTTTTCAATCATCATTTTTAATCACATTCCTTCCTACTCATCTTCATGTTATCAGCTCCACAATGAACTCCAGAACCCTGAGTGTGGGTTGTAAAAGTTATTTGCAGAAGGAGAATGCTCCTTTCTCCTGTGATAATAAGGCCAGTTTCTTCACGTTATTTACATTATCAAGTTCTTATAAAGGAAAGCTATCAATGCTATACTATTTGCCAAGCATCTCAATTTTAGTCTAGAAGTCATTTCCTTCCTAATATTGAGAAGATATGAAATAAACTCACCAATGGTCAGTAAAAGCCAATTCTCATTTCTTTGATCTAAGATGCTTCTTATAAACATGTCTGCAGATATACTGAGCTCACAATAAATATTGTCTATAACCCCTATTATCCTTCAGTGAATATTAATACAGACTTAAGATTCAGATCTGACCAGCATGTGTTATCTTGATCTGAATCCATGACTTCCTGAAAACTGAATAGTTGGACTATATTATATCATTTCCCGCTCTCTTATATCTGATATGAAGCTATGAAATATATGCTCAATAACAATTTCAAGCCATTCTTACTTTTTTTCAACTTTTAGAGTCTCAAACTACATGTAAAAATTTAGCCTATCTTTGAAATCCCAAGTCTAGGATATTTTTATGAAAACATTAAGCATAAAATAAATCTTGCCCACTATGCATGTTAAATTTTTCCAAATATACTTTATTTTCTGACAAGTTAATTAAGAGGGTTTTAAATATTTATTCCATGTCAGATACTGTTTTAGGAATATTGCAAACATAAATCCTTATATGTGTTTCATGAGTTAAATTCTAAAGTTATGATATTTTAAATGCAGAGGCAGCCATTCACAGCTGTAAAATAATGCCATGTTCGCTTTAACTTACCCATTTTCTTTTTGCTGTCTAATAACAGCTTGAGAAAAGTAAGTGAAGAAAGGAAGAGACTGTTTAAGCTCACAAGGTTAGGTTACAATCCATCAGTACGGAGAAATCTTGGTGGCAGAACCTTGCTAGAATTGGCCACATTGCCTCCATTTAAGAAGCAGAGAAGATGAAATGACTATGCCCAGGCCCTTCTCTGCTTTCATTCAGATCCTTACATAGCCGATGAAATGACCACACTCCCAAATGAGATGGGTCTCTTTATATTGATTGATATAATCAAGAAAATCTCCTATAGGCATGTCCAAAGGCCCACCTGGAGTTTCTAGATCCTTTCACGTTGCGACTAAGGAGCTAAGATGGATTAAAATCCAGGCACTTAAGTTGCACTCTCCCCCAAATGATCTGTGTGTCTTACTGAGAAGTTAAAAGCAAAACGTAGTACCTACCTAGATGTTTATAGGGAAAGATTCATATGCAGCATTGGGATGATACGGGGTAGGTTTAGGTTCGAGGGTACATATCATGCTGTCTATACTTATTTATTATTGGGTTTATTTACTCTTCTCTCATGGATATATCAATTTCTGAAGCTATATTTTCACTTTCTGGCTTTCTGCAATGTACCAAGTTAGAAATAATCAGAAAGACAGGTAATTCATTCTAATTTAAATTTGCACTAAATCATACAGTCTGACTCCTTTCTACAAGCTAGAACAAGTGAACTCCTGTCACTAACATTGAGGAATATATTAACATATCAAAATATGTTAATATGACTAAGGGCAAGTCAGATACTTTATTCTTTATACTTTATACTTTATTCTTCATATATTCAAGGCTATCTAATGTGATAAATTTCATGGTACTACCTTATAGATGAAGACATAATCTTTTATTTATGACATAACTTGCCCAAGTTTATACTCTGTGAACATACCAGACCTAGAATATCACCTCAGTTAGCTCACATTCAAACTCTTAATCATTGAGTCTATGGTTTGTGGGATAACAGCTGTGGCCTGGACACTCTTAAGGATTCAATAACGTTCACACTTTGTTAACAAGAACGCTGAAAAATTCTTTTTATCATGCTGTCCTTCTCACTGATGCTTTACTGTGGTTGGCCTGTTCCCGTCAATCAAGGCAGTAGTCAAAGCTAACATTCATAGTATTTCAGGCTCACATGCTGGCCAGCTGAGAAATTCTATTTCAGGAAAGAATAACCTCGGAGAAAGTATATAAAGTATTATTTTTGCCCTTTGAGTACATATATTTTTAGTGTTTTTATGATGAGATGTGAATTGTGAAGGAATGAGTAAGACACATGTATGAGTGAGGTATGATGAACTAGTTTCTTTATCCAGAAAACATCATCTTTATGTAAAAAAATGACTATTGTACAAGCTGCATTCTTTTGGATAAGGCTACTCAAGAAACATTTCTAAAAAAGAAAAGTAAATTTGAACTGAGTTTGTCCCTGAAGGAAAACAAACAAACATCTGACACTATTTGAGATCAATGATAAAATTTAGTATTTCAAACAAACAAATAAGAAACCAAAATTTGAGTATATATATAACCGTCCAAACACTTAGTGAGTCTTCTGATTTCACAAAGAATGAAATTTATTAGCAGAATTTTACAGTGAAATATGTTGATATTTGGAAAGTCTGCATAGCCGATTGAACTAATCTATTACAAATTCCTAATGTATAAGATGTCACAAAGTCAAGTGGGAACAAGAGATGAGCCTGCAGGGTGGGCCACTACCTTGTGATACAGCATATGAGATGTACACTGGTATGCTTTCAGATTCTGTATCGCAATTAACTTTTAGGAAATGTTTACTTATTGGTTTTCACATACCAACAATTAACTAAAAATTTAATACATGAAGATGTTGTATTCAAATTGTGGATATATTGTGACTGGTAGAACTTATTTATTACCTCAAGTAGAACAGTATATCTGAACAGAATGAGAGAGAAGTTTGAAAAGAACTGTTCTTATATTAAAGAATACTGTTCTCATTGCTATATTTTATTCAAATTAGATATTTCATGATTCTATGTAACATATAATATAATAGTTTTATTATGGCTATTAAAATGAGTTGAAACTTCTAAATGGTTCTTATTCTCAATTCCCAATAGACAATGCAGAAAAAATTTTAATTTTTAAGAATTGAATCATTTGATTTCTTAGCTGCATCCTTTTTGTTTTTTTCTTGTAATAAAAATAGATTTTTTTCATATAATATATTCAGATTACTGTTTCCCTTTCCCAAACTCCCCTCAGTTCCTCTCCTCCTCTCTTCACATCTGGATCAATTCCCTTTATGTCTCTTAAAAAAACAATAGGCATCCAAAAAATAATAACAAAATAAAGCAAACAACTAAACAAAAGAAAAAAGCCAAAGACAAAACCAAAGAAACACATATGGCTGCAGAGATACCCACTTTCATGTACATACAAATTCCATAAAACCACAAAAACTCAGAAATCCATAATATATACACAAAGGTTTTTTTAATGCCCTGACACAACTTTATGAGAGAATGAATTATCAAAAATGCCATTGAGCCTTTCTTTTTGTCTTGATCATCTGCTGCTGGATGTGGTACCTAGCCTTAAGAGTGTTTTCTTCTCCCAGAGAGTCTCTTTGATTTGAATAACTTATGTTCTTAGCAGTATCGTTTTATTTCAAAGAATGTTTTGATAACAAAAATTTCAGGACTGGGCTAGATTCTTAAAACATCATTCAGAAGTATTTTTATTTATTAATACGTTCATTATTTTTTTTAAATTGTTTTTATTGAGCTATACATTTTACTCTGCCCCCCCTTTTTTCATCGCTCCTCCCCCCTCCCCTTTCCCATGATCCCCATGCTCCCAATTTACTCAGGAGATCTTGTATTTTTCTACATTCCATGTAAATTAGATGCATATATGCCTCTCTTAGGATACTTTTTGATGTCTAGATTCTCTGAGATTATGAACTTCAAACTGTTTTTTTCTTTGCTTTATGTCTAAAAGCTACTTATGAGGGAGTATATATTATATTTGTCTTTATGCAAATTAACTCACTCAATATGATGTTTTCTAGATTCATTCATTTGCCCGCAAATTTAAAGATATCATTATTTTTTCCACTCTGTAGTACTCCATTGTGTAAGTATACCACGTTTCCCTTATCTGCTCTTCAGTTGAGGGGCATTTGGGTTGTTTCCATGTCCTAGCTATGACAAATAATGCTGCTATGAACATAATGGAACACATGTTCTTATGGTATGACTGAGTATCATTTGGATATGTGCCAAAAAGTGGTATTTCTGGGTCTTGAGAAAGATTGTTTCCTCATTTTCTGAGAAATTGCCATACTGATATCCAAAGTGGTTGTACCAGTTTGCATTCCCACCAGCAATGCAGGAGTGTTCCTTTTACCTCACATCCTCTCTAGCATAAGCTGTCATAAGTGTTTTTGATCTTGGCCATTCTTACAGGTATAAGATGGAGTCTCAGACTTGTTTTATTTGCATTTCTCTGATGGCTAAGAATATTGAACATTTTCTTAAGTGTCTTTCAGGGATTTTAGATTCATGTGTTGAAAGTTCTCTGTTGATAAATATGTCTAATGAATAAAGATTTATTATTTCTTACAAAAGTGAAGTGAAATTTTGTATCAATCATATTATACCATTTCTCTTGAAATATATTATCTGATAGATGCTCATGAACCAAAGAAAAGAACACAAGTCCCTCTTCTTTCCCAGACATGAAAAACTATAAGATAATTTAGTACTAATTGTAAATTAAATCATGAATATGATTAATACTTGTTTTATGAAGTTCTTAATTAATAAGGTATTTTATATATTGAACCATAAGTTTCTCAGTACTTCTGTACATTTCTCTTAAGAAAATCGAGATTTTTTGTCAAGTATCTTTTTTTTATTAAAAATTGTATTTAAAATAATTAAAAATTTCCACTTCCTCCCCTCCTTCCATTTTTCTGCCCCTTCCCCCACTCCCCCTCCTACTCCCTCTCCAATCCAAAGAGCAGTCAGGGTTCCCTGCCCTGTGGGAAGTCCAAGGTTCACCTTCTTATTTAGCTTCTCTAGGATCACGAATTATAGGCTCAATATCCTTGAATTATGGCTAGAATCCACTTATGAGTGAGTACATATGATATTCATCTTTTTGGGTCTGGGTTACCTCACTCAGGATAGTGTTTTCAAAGACAACAAAGCCCCTTTGACCTAAACTTTAGTAAAAAGATCACAGAGTAAAATTACACCATGAAATAATGGTGCCAGTGTTCTCTCTTAGAGCCGTCACATTAGTTGTTGGGATTGGAAATTCCTATCTAAGAGGTCACCAATGATAACTGCACAACTTGAATGAGATCTAGTACACTTATGAAAGGATTATGGAATCTAATACTGAGCATTGGTTAAGTTTGTCAAGTAATTGTACCCTTATGATGCATTTTGTGTATTAATTTGCATAGTATTTGTGGTTTTGTGTACTGCATTTATGTTTTGGATTATGTGGTTGAGAGAAATACTGGTTTGAAGGTAAGTCGCTCCTCCTTTGTCATCACTGTGCATGCATTTTGAATAATTTCTCCATGTTTTTAAGTTTCCTGAATCACCACATGAACAACTGCTGTAAGGCAATCTTGGAAGTACCTATAAGTCTTGTACTTCAGTCTAGTCATGCGTTATATTACTAATTTAATTATTATGAAGAACTCTACTTGGGTTACAGCCTTGCTTATTTTTAAATCTCCCATTAAATACTTTTGTCAGGTTATATCTAAAATAAAAACACTCAAGCATTATTAATACAAAAGGATGCTGTGTTGAAATTTCTTAGCTGTTCTATCGGTGTTTTTTTCTCCTTTTTTGGACAGGGGTTACAGTAACGCTATTTAGGCCTGAATATCTCATTCGTTTCAGTCCTGTTCCTATTTCTCTTCTTCCCTTGACATCTAATATCTCTGTTGCAAATATCCAACAGGAAAAAAAAAAACACTGTTGTACAAGTCAATGAAGACCAAAAGGCAGAAAGTAATGACTTTATATTTTGGTTAATATAACTGTGAAACCACATCAAGAAATCTGGCAGGAGGAACTGAGAGAGCAGAAGTAAGATAGTCTGAGAGCCTCAGATGAACACGGCCATCTGAGGATGACAAGGGCAGGAAGCCTGTGACCAGGACAGAGAATAAAGCTCAAAGTGATCCCAAGAGCAGCAAGCAGTGGCCCCTCGACATTTATAAAAGCTATTATTGTCCCTCTTCTCTAAATAACAGGATGTGGATGGAGCATATTACTGTCAACTTTTGCTCCTCTTTGCTCTGAACACTATTGGAATGCAATTTTTAAAAGTTCAGTGTACAGTACTGTTATTCAGTTTTTCTGGAACATTCTGATTTGCCACTCACATGCTCTGGCATAATTTTTAGACTTCAGAATAATGAAATCTTATCGTTATCTGAGTGGGGATTAGTTACCAAAATCCTAAATGCAACACACAGTGTTAATCCTTCCAAAAGAGAGAATTCTTCCCTTAGCAGATTCATCAAGAGGAATGACTATTTCTCTAGCAACTGAGACAGACTGATGTTACAGCATGTTATTTTAAGCTGTGTTACTTTGGTTTATGCTGTATTTGTTTAACTCCGTGAAGCTCTAATTCAGTGCCTGTCTAAAATACCTGATGGTCTAAAAAACAGCTGAATGGCCAATAGCAAGGCATGAGCAAGAATAGAGACAGAGAGTATAAATAGAAGGAGAACCAACTAAGCAAAAAAGAACAAGAGAACAAGAGGAAGAGGACATCAAGGGCCAGCTACTCAGCCACCTAACCACCAAGCTAGCCACTAAGTAAGAGAAAAGATAAAAATATACAGAAGTAAGAAAAGGGAGAAGTCCAGGACAAAAGGTAGTGAAATAATTAGTTAAGAAAAACTGACAAGAAACAAGTCAAGCTAAGAATGGGCATTTAGAAGCAATCATAAGCCTTCATGTGTTTTCTTTGGGAGTTGGGGGGTGGGCCCTCCCAGCCCTCCTGGCCCTCCCAAAAACCAAAATGGTAAAACATCACAAAACAGACTGAAGTGGCCAAGTTTTGCATAGGCAAAGTCACTGACTATCCTCAAGAAAGGATATTAAAAATAAATGGGGTTTTCCCTTTGCTAGATATATATAGCAATTACCATAGGGTGAGGGTAATCCTTTCTGAATTTGTATCTTGTAGCTCCCTAATTTAGACTTGGATACTATTCCTATCTACACTTCAAAATTTTGGCAATATATGTGATATAGCCCTCCATTGCTGCCAAAAGTTTATCCAAAATGAATTTTCCCCAGATCTGCAGCTTTCCAAATCCTCAACCCACAGGAAACAATGATTAAACTCCACAGCAATTGAATTTACTGGCCAATAGTTTCAAGGATTCTTCAGAGTTCAAAATCCTGAATCTTTTATTCCAACTTAGATATACGTTCCTACTTCTGTTCCTTATTTGTTGAATGTTCCAAATCGGCTCCTTCACAATCTCATCAATTTTGCCTCTACTGACTTCTAACATTCTTTCCCTTCTCCTTTCTTCTTTCTTTCAGATTCCTAACATACCAATAGGAATGAAAACCAGACTCCATCTTCACAGAAGCAAGCAGCACAAAATGGCCAGGAGCTAAATCCAGAGAGGGCAAAGAGAACACACCTGTGAATTGAGAAATTATTGATCCTTTTCTAACACTTTCCCACCAAAACATCCTCCCATAAATCCCAAATTACTGATTATTTTCCCCTCTGTCAGTTGATTGCCAAAGTGGAGTCAAAATAAAGGAAGTGTTCAGGAAGAATCATTCTGAACTGTAACTCATAATACAGTACTGGATTTTGGACTTTGTGTCTCAAAGTAAGCATCAGCCAGAGAGAGTGGGGTGGCTCTAAACAGGATAGGCCATAAATGTTAGCTATTAGTGAAAGTTCAGCTGTGGGTGAACTGCTGCTGACTCCATTGTTTTAGTGAGGTACTCTAAATTCATGTGACTGAAACAGAACTCATAATCCCTTTCCATATGCTTTCTTCTCAGTGGTTTGATTTTTAATCTTACAGAAGCTGTATTTTTGGGGAGTAGGTTCATTGCTGAGGTAGTGCTTGTGCCTGCTTTCTGTCCTTTGTGATGGGATTTTGTCTGACATGAGATTGTACAAGTCTTGTGCACGTTGTCACAGTCTCCAAACCTCCTATGTGCATCTGCTCTGAGATGTCTTGGAAATGCAGTCTCCTTAAGACTGCCCACTATCTCTGTCTATTACAACATTTATGGACACTCTCCCACATAGATCCCTGAGTCTTGAGAGAAAGAATAAACTCAAGACACTCAATTTAGAGCTGAGCACTTCTACGTCCCCCATTTTCTGCACATTGTCGAGTTGTGGGTCTCTGTACTACTCATCATCAACCACCAAAGTGTTCTGTGCTGAGGTCTGAGTGAGGGACTAATCTATGAATACAGAAGTATATCATTAGGATTTATTTTATTGCCCAGGTGATTTAGTAGAGTAGTACTAATAAGTTTTCCATGCCACCATGACTTATCTAGATTCAGGTTCTTTGCCTCAATAACACTATCAACCATGGGTTCCAGATCATAGAATAAGCCTTATATCCAATCAAATAGTGCTTAGTTACTCAAATAACATTCACATCACTATTTCAGCAGTGGGTGGTACTAGCAGAAAGGTCTTTATTATGGTTCCTATTGTTCTTATCAGAACTGTTGTAGAGCTCTATTGAAAAAAAAAACTAAATTTCAACTGGTTAAGAAATAACAGGAAACTATTTTAGAAAACTTAGGGATGGAAGGTCATTTCATAGATTATATCTATAGGTAGACAATTGGTAAATGAAGACAGACTTTTAAAAATTGCTTTGTTTTGAAAAAGAATCAACATGACAAAGAGAAGTTTTTTTGAAAAAAAAATCAACAAAACAGAAAAACCTTTATCCAAACTAACAAAAAGTCAGAGAGACAATATCCAAATTAACAAAATCAGAAATAAAAAGGGAGCCATAAAAACAGACATGGAAAAAAAATCCAGAGAGTCATCAGGTCATATTTTAAAAACCTGTACTCCATAAAATTGGAAAACTTAACTGAAATGGACAACTTTCTGGATAAATATCACTTACCAAAATTAAATCTAGACCAGATAAGCAAATTAAATAGATGGCTAAAGTAATAGAAATAGTCATAAAATGTCTCCCAACCAAAAAACACCCAGGACCATATGGTTTCAGCTCAGAATTCTACAAGATTTTTAAAGGAGAACTAATACTAATACTCTTCAAATTGACCCACACAATAGAAACAGATGGAATAATGTCAAACTCTTTTTTAAGAGGCTACAATTACCCTGATAACCAAACCATACAAAGACGTTACTAAGAAAGAGAATTACAGACTGATCACACTCATGAAATTTGATGTAAAAATACTCAATAAAATACTGGTAAATAGAATCCAAGAACACATCAGAAAAATCATGTACCATGATCAAGTCAGTCTCATCCCAGAGTTTCAGGGATGGTTCAACATATGAAAATCTGTCAGTGTAATCCACCATATAAACAAAAATAAAAATAAAAACCACATGATTATCTCATTAGATACTGAAAAAGCCTTCAACAAAATACAACATACCCTAATGATAAAGGTCTTAGAGATAGCAGGGATACAAGAAACATACCTAAACATAAAAAAGGCAATATGCAATAAATCAACAGCCAAAATCAAATTAGATAGAGAGAAACTCAAAGCTATTCCACTGAAATCAGGAACAAGACAAGGTTGCCCTCTCTCGCCACATCTATTCAATATAGTTCTTGAAGTTCTAGCTAGAGCAATAAGACAACAAAAGGAGATGAAGGGGATAAAAATCAGAAAAGAAGTCAAACTCTCATTACTTGCTGATGATATGATAGCTTACATAAGTGACCTTCAAAATTCTACCAAGGAACTTCAACAACTTATAAACACCTTCAGTAATGTAGCAGGATACAATATTAACTCAAAAAAAAAATCAGTAGCCCGCATTTTCACAGATGATAAATGGTCTGAGAAAGAAATCAAAGAAACATTACTCTTCGCAATAGCTACAAATAGCCTAAAGTATCTTTGAGTAATTCTAACCAAACAATTGGAAGACTTGTATGACAAGAACTTTAAATCTTTGAAGAAAGAAATTGAAGAGGACATCAGAAAATGGAAAGATCTCCTATGTTCTTGGGTAGCTAAAATTACCATAGTAAAAATAGCAATTTTACTAAAAACAATCTACAGATTCAATGTAATGCCCATCAAAATTCCAGAAAAAATCTTACCAGACCTTAAAAGAACAGTACTCAATTTCATATAGAAGGGAAAAAAAAAACTCAGGAGGACCAAAACAATCTGGTACAATAAAAGAACTTCTGGATGCATCACAATCCCCGACTTCAAACTCTACTACAGAGCTATGGCACTGAAAACAGCCTGGTATTGGCATAAAAAAAGACAGGAGGACCAATAGAACTCAATAGAAGACCTGGATATTAATCCACACATCTTTGAACACCTGCTTTTTGACAAAGAAGCAAAAAATATAAAATGGAAAAAGAAAGCATATTTAACAAATGGTGTGGGCATAACTTGATATGAACATGTAGAAGAATGAAAATAGACCCATATCTATCACCATGCACAAAACTCAAGTCCAAATGGATCAAAGACCTCAACATAAAGTCAACCACACTGAACCTTATAGAAGAGAAAGTGAAAAGTATACTTAAAAGCATTGGTACAGGATACAAGTTCTTATTTATAATCCCAGTCACACAGATGCTGAGAGAAACAACTAACAAATGGAGCCTCCTGAAACTGAAAAGCTCTGTAAAACAAAGGACATGGTCAGCGAGACAAAATTGCAGCATACAGAGTAGGAAAAGATCTTCACCAATCTCACATCAGACAGAGGTCTGATCTCTAAAATATACAAAGACTCAAGAAATTGGTCATCAAAAGAACAAATAATCCAGTTTTTTTTTTAAATTGTTACAGACCTAAAGAGAGAACTCACAACAGAGGAATCTAAAATGGCTGAAAAACACTTAAGGACATGTTGACATCTTCAGCCATCAGAAAAATGCAAATCAAAACAAGTCTGAGATTCCATCTAATACTGGTAAGAATGGCCAAGATCAAAAACAATGATGACAACTTATGCTGGAGAGAATGTGGGGTTAAAAAAAATACTCCTCCATTGCTGGTGGGAGTGCAAGCTGGTACATCCACTTTGGATATTAGTATGGCAATTTCTCAGAAAATTAGGGAAAAAACCTTCCTCAAAACCCAGTAATACCACTTTTGAGTATATACTCAAAAGATTCTTAATTATACCACAAGGGCATGTGCTCACCTATGTTCACAGCAGCATTGTTTGTCATAACCAGAAACTGGAAGCAACCTAATTGCCCCTCGACCAAGAAATGAATAAGGAAAATGTGGTATATTTACACAATGGAGTACTACACAGTAGGAAAAAATAATGACATTTTGAGGTTTGTAAGCAAATGGATGGATCTTGAAAACATCATATTGAATGAGGTAACTAACACCCAGAAAGATAAACATCATGTGTATTCACTCTTAAGTGGCTTTTAGACATGAAGCAAAGAAAACTAGCCCACAATTCACAATTCCAGAGAACCTAAGCAATAATGAGGATCTAATCTACATGGGAGGTAGAAAAATACAAGATCTTCTGAGTAATTTGGAGCATGGAGACCATGGGAGAGGGGAGAAGAGGAGAACAGAAGAAGGGAGGAGAGCAGAGAAAAATGTATAGCTCAATAAAATCAATAAAAAAAAGTTTTAAAAATAGTACACAAAATTTCTTAGTTTCATTTTGTGATGTGGGTACTAGGGAGTGAATGCAGAACCTTTGTAATAACAGTGCTTTGTTTCCAGTGAATATATCTAGCTCATTCTTATTTAGTTATTGTTATGTTTTGGGTACTAATATTTATGATTTGGCAGTTTAATTTTTTTATATTTAATATAATTACAACATTTCTCTCTTACTTTTCTCCTTCCAGACCTTCCCATATAAACATGCCCACTGTCCTTAGAAATCATAGTCATCTTTTGCATTAATTATTGCGTATATATATATATATATATAAATTTAACCTGTTTAATTCATGTAGTGTTACATATATGTATATATACATAAATAAATATTCCTAAGTGAAACCAACACAGACCTTATAATGTTACCTGCACATATATGCTTGTTTGTTTGTTTGTTTTAAGCTAAATATAAGTCATTATAATCACTTACTTTCAAGAAGCCATCACTAAAGCATCCTATGTTCCCACTGATTCTAACCCACTATAGGCTGCTCTCAGCCCTGTGAGTACTGTGAGTAAGGATGTCCTTACTTTCAAAATCCTGGTTAGCAGTGTGCTATCAGTTTTACAGTATTATTTTTGATGCTGGCTGACAGGATCATAACATGTCTATAGAAAAAAGAAATCAGAAACTAAATATAGGAAATGAGGACTTCTAGAAATATGATTTTCATAAGAAATAAATTATGAACTAAGATTATGGTGAATTTTTTTGAGGGGAGTGGTTTCAAGGAGAGTTTCTCTGTGTAACAGCCCTCTTTGTCCTGGAACAAGCTGTATAGACTAGATCTCGAACTCACATAGATCCACCTGCCATTGCCCTCTATGTGCTGGCATTAAAGGCATGCGCCTCTCCCACCCAGTCAAATATTTTAAATTAATAAATATTATCAATGACTATTTCTCAAATTTAATATATTATCAATACTGAATGCCTTACTATTCTAAAGCTCACTGAAGATTTTTCCACTTATAACATGAGTATTTTCTTATTTTGCTGACAGGGAAACCAATTTTATAGTCTTTTGTAGTTCTCCTCAGGGCTGTGATCCATGATCTACTGGTTTGCCCTAGTGTGACTTCTCTGTGAATATATCGAGTCTCTAACTAGACATGTTTTAAAGTTCTATCAGCCTTGTGTAGTGCCTGCTTACTTGACAGTTTGGTTCCACTGACTAGTTCCCTAGGTCACTATTTATCACCTGCAGTATAAAAGGAGATCACAAAGGAGATCAGGGCCATCATTAGAGCAGGCAAACACAATGCACGGTGGGTGGCTTTTCCAATGTCCCTCCTGGGTTTCTGGGGTTTTGTCATTTTCCCTACAAACTCACCCCAAATGATTTGATAAGATACTCAATATCTGTCCATTCTGACACCATCTATGTAAGCATTAAATTCTTGAATGAGACTGCCAATACCACATGAAAAATAAATGTGGTGAGTCCAATTCTCCTCTCATCTGGCAGGAGCTGCATCAATAAAACCACTCAAGACATTCAGAAATATGTGGAGCTTTCCATGGAGGACTGCAGATCGATGAGCACACAGAACTTGTCCTTGTCACCCCTGCTGCGAGCCCTCTCTTCTCAGCCTGATGACACATCAATAATGGTGTCTGAGTCTCCGGCTGCTGCTACAGATTCTAAATGTCTCCTGGTATTAAATCTTGCAGAACAGGATTCCTGATTCACCTCCTTCACACTTGGTCTAGCCCCTCATTCTTTGACTAGTTCCTAAGTGTGAAGAAATTCGCATTATAAACAAAAACCAAATAAATAGATAAATAAATAAATAGAAACACAAAAATGAGCTTGCTGTGATTTATAACATTTCCAAAATTGTGTCTTTAAGTTGAATGCAGTATTTTGAAAAGTTATTTGTAAAGTAAATACCCTGCTTCTGCTTTTGTTTAAATATTAATGTGTGAAACCATAATTTAAAACAGTGCCCTGTAAGACCCTAATGGACCTCTTCTGGTTTTTTCTTCCTTCTCTACAAAACACTACCCTAAAGGGCTGATAAATTGAGAAATTAGTAAAAAAACATATCAAATTTGCTAAATGTTTCATGGTTTATTCAAATGAGGTTTTGCAGTTTTCTCATCAAATATTTTCTTGAAATGTGCCATATGCTGAACATTGTGCAAGAGCATGCACAGTAATGATTAATGTGAATGTGTCATGTCAAGTGGCACTAATGCAGGTAAGTCAACATGGTTCCAGTCACAAGCTAAAGAAAGCCTGGGTTTTCACAGCATAACACAGGAGGCACTGAGAAGGGGTAACTTAGGAAATGAATAAGGGCTTTGTCAGAGAACACAGAGAACAACTAAGAAGACTCACTATGGGAGCATGAAGTGTAGCAGGGTATAAAATTCATGATAGTACAGCAGTTAGCTTGGACCTAAGTGAGGCTGAAAGCCGGGAAGTAATGACAGGCAAGAAAAATCTGAAAAGAATCTTGGGTACTGTAACCATCTCTAACTTTTTGGACCAGTGGTTCCTATGCCTGAGTTATCATCAGAGTCCCAGGAACCGAATTTTAAGCATACAAACTCCATGATACCTGTCTAAAGATTCTAAATGAAAGTAAGGAGTGGGTTTCATTGATATTTTTTTTAAAATTTTTAGATGATTATTAAAAATTTGACGACTTCAAATGGAAAAAGATAAAAACAAAAACATCCTGAAGAGCTTGGATGCAATCTGCTACATTCCTCTAATTTTAATAATCTTTTACTTTGTATAAATATAAAGGAATAGAATATCTCTTAGCAGAGGGGTCACAATACATGGACACATAGACTGGCTTTACTGGTTATATACAAAATCCAAAATCTCTCTCTGTCTCTGTCTGTCTCTCTCTCTCTCTCTCTCTCTCTCTCTCTCTCTCTCTCTCTCTCACACACACACACACACACACACACACACACATACACACAAACATACACATTATGTGTGTGTATATGTTGTAAATTCGTGTATTTAGGGTTGTTCATTAATTAGTTTGCCTTTACATCATAATGCAAATATTTGGTTTAACAATTTAACAAATATGGTTTTCTCGTTTCTTTGGATAAAAAGGGCAGAGGACAATACTGGGCCCAATTTCTAACTTGATGACAATTTGCTGAGAGACCCCTGAGTTTGAACTTGCATCCTCCAGGTGATGCAGACTTTAACTGCCACTATTTTCTTTTCGCTTCAGCCTGAGTCAGATCTGACCTCCCTGGCTATCGAGGGTACACATACGACTTTATAACCAAGAATTAGAGGTTATTACGCTTGGAAAGGAAGGTGTAAATATTGCTTGTAGTTTCAAACTTCCATGTATAATAGAGAAAAATTAAATAAATGTGCACCAAAGAACTACTTGATTGCTTTATGGTGTTAATGTGTGAATTTTGAAAACGAACAGAAAGCAAGTGATAATTTGAAGAAATATTAAGAAAAAAAATCTGAGCATGTAGTACAAGGTAATGTTGGGAAATTTAAGTGTCCTTTTAGTGTTTTTAATTCAGCTTAATAACAGTAAAAGTATCAGAAGATAAACTCTGTGAAGGACAGGGATCTTTACTGATTAATTCACAGCAGATGAAATTATGTTAACTAAAAAGGAGATGTCCAGTAAGTAGTTTCAAATACTTAAATAACAGATAAGTCACAATTACTAAAACTGACATTCTGAGGTGCAAACCAAGGTCATTTATGTCTTAAATGTTTTAATTAGAATTGAATCACTATGCTGATTTTAAAATTTAGGAGTCTCCACTGCCTAATATGGGCTTCTATATTCCAGTGAAGTGAGTCCTCAGACATATGTGCCATTTCTTGCATGAGAGAAGAAGGGAGTCCATTGCCATATGTCAATTCAAACGGTGCCAAAAATCCTTCTGCACACTGTCTTGCTTCTGTTTCATTCTCTTCACTTAGACAAACATCTTACACTATTTAGATATGCAAATAACTGTGTTGGTGACAGTGAGCTTAATAGAAGAGCAAAATACGGTTTCAGACTCTCCGGAGCCTCCTAGGACTGCATTTAAAATCACCCAGTGCACCATACCCTTCCCGGCTCGCCTTAAATCTGTTCTAATGTTTTGTCTGACAAGCTACAAAGACTCTACATAATTACAAAATGCACCCACAATGCAAATATCTACTGAATTTTAATGCAACCCTTACTTGACCCAAGATATTAATCAAATAAAATTAGATTTTTAGAATATTTTATCGATGAGATGAGTTAGCTTAGCTTAGCTTGGCTCCTTTCTGCCATCAACATGTATTAGGCAAGCTCCTATTTGAATCTTATTCTGACCTTTACCAACATCACATCTTTGTGCAGATCAATAGTCTCAGCTCATTCCTGATGTTCTGACATTCTTTCGAACATTGTGAATTTATAAAAAGACTATTGATAATTATTACCCTGAAATAAATTATGTTTATTAAGCATATGTTTATATTAAGAAGGAGAATGGGACAATTATCTAAATATATTAGATTTCTCCTCTTTTCATTTTATTCTTTTTCTCCCACACTAAGACACTTGCAAGTAATATTACAAATGTATCAAAGCACAATGGGAATTCTGCTAACAACTTTCCTTTGTACATTTTTGAGTTAATATTGGTGATAAACAAATTCAGAGATGTTTTCTAATTTAAAAAAAGTTCAAGTAGAAAACCTTGGTAGCCGGAGTTCCACAGTACAATGAGAAATATGTACAGAAGCGATGCCTTGGCAAACTTATAAATGTGACTGGTTTGTCTGACTGCATCGCTAGTACAGACTCACCTCTTTAGTGCAAGGTCTCTGTCTTAAGATAAGACTGCCAAAGATGTCCTCAAGTGTTCTTCTCAGATTGTGCATCATCTATCTTGCTATTGGATCTCACTGCCTTTGCTGAATAGCACATATTAAAATTAGAAAAACTCTCAAGGGAAGCCAGGTTCCAAACATGAGACTGTGAGTCTGGCCAGTCACTAGACAGCAACATGCCTCCCAGATTCATGCCTTTTTTCATGCTGCCAACTTGCTCAAGAGCTTCTCATTACATGGTAGACAGTGAAAGAAACTGTAAACCAGCAAATTAAGCCCAGAATTACAAGTGGTGACATTTTAGTTTTTTTTCAAACTGAAGACTAAGTTGTTTGGAATAGTAGTGTGACTTCGTAACTTAGGGTATAGATAAGAAGACATGGTTATTTATGCAGAAAGTAAATCTCATAAACATTTACTATTTTACTCACGAATAAGAAATACTCTCAATGCTTACGGTAAATGCATAATAATATGAAGAAATAATATAGATATGAGCAAAGCATAAAAACAATATGCCTTTAATATTTACTACTTTTAAATTATGCATAAGAAAACATTAAAAAGCACATTAAAATATTATTTGATACATTACATTATGTTTATGGAGTTTAGAGTAATTTACTTTTTGCAAATGTTTGCAGATTATGTTGATGCTGAAATATTGAGAAGTGACAAATATAAAACAAAATACTGTACAAAATAAGATTAGTTTGTCAATGAAATAGTACAGCTTTTGACATGGGTAATTTACTTAAATAAATACAAATACTGCTGCAGCAGTTTGAAAAAGGTGGTCTCCAGTTTCACAGCATATTTTCTTCAGTTATTTTCAAGCACTGCTATTTCAAATGTAGTGATCACAATTGAATATGATGAAAGTAAATAATAAGTCTAAGAAAACATTAAGGCAAATTTTCCATTGGAGGAAGATGAGAAAATACAGGAGTAGCTTGTGTGAGGTGTGATTGTATTTCAAGTAGCATGTTAAGTGCTTTTGATTAAGTGAAAAATAAAAGTTAATCAGGATCTGTCTCGTTTTAAAATGCTCCACTCAGAGACACCTTGGGGAATCAAATATGAATCAAAAAAAAAGATTATTTGAGATCCATTTGAGATTATGTCAACAGAACTGAGGGACTGGCAAGATAAAGCCACATTTTTTTTGTACCTATTCAATGCTTCGTATATGTTCCATTAAGCTCATAAAAAAGAGAGACAAAGCACAACAGGATATTTTTGGCATATTTTAAGGTTCCTGACTAGTTTCAAGGGAGCTAGGGGCATCATGGTGACATCTGGTATGCATCCTGGAATCCTTTGCTACGTTATTCATTGTGAAAAGTTTGCACTGCCTTTCACAATCAAAACATACTTTTCTTCCTGACAATCAAGTAAGTTTACCTGGCTTGGAGGGACACTTTCTTTTATTGGGTTATTTTGTGTATGTTTTCCAACTTGAATGTGCCAACAGTAACATCTTCCCCAAGGCAATGGAAAAGTGGCAACAGGAATGATGATGTTTCAAAGTTTATTAGACATAGAAATGTGCTGAGGACTACTGAGAAGTCAAGAACAATGGCGATGGGATTTTGATCCTACTGCACGTACTGGCTTTGTGGGAGCCTAGGCAGTTTGGATGCTCACCTTACTAGACCTGGATGGAGGTGGGTGGTCCTTGGACTTCCCACAGGGCAGGGAATCCTGATTGCTTTTTGGGCTGATGAGGGAGGAGGACTTGACCAGGGGAGGGGGAGGGAAATGGGAGGCGGTGGCGAGGAGGAGGCAGAAATCTTTAATAAATAATTAATAAATTAGTAAATAAATAAAAAAAGAAATCCAAAAAAATAATAATAAAAAACAAAAACAAAAAACAAAAGAAATGTGCTGGTGAAATTTCTAAAATGAGGTAACGTGTCAGGAGGACAAGAAGACATGATGAGAGATAAGCAGCAACTAAGAGGTTGTGCTGGAATGAGTGTGGTTATAGAGAGCTATATAAATTGCATTGTTATTGACTTCTATAGTCAACAACTCTGTGGCAGAGTGACACATAAGACACACAGATCAAGGATATTTTAAATATAGAAATGTCTTTCCTTTGGTATCCTCAAGATTTTCTCTCAGTCTTAGAGATACAGAATCCAATAGCAAATAAAAGATGTAGGAGTGTCTCCTGGCTAACCTTGTGTGTTCTTCCAGCTCCCGGACAGCCTACCTAGTACATTACTGAAAACATCCATAACTAACATCTTTTTGTGTGTGCATTGGGGGTCTCAATATTGTTGGTTATCCTGGCACTTGCTATGTGGACCAGGTTCACCAAGAACACATAAAGACCTACCTACCTGTACCTCTGGAGTATATAGATTAAAAACATTCACCACCATTCCAAGTTCTTTTTTCTGTTTGTTTATTTTCTATTAGTTGGGTAAGAATTACCTGAAGATTTTTGGCAGCCTGTTCTTTATCTTATATCAATTCACATCGCAATAACAAAAATCATAAACCATGACTAAGATTCCAATTAAACATAATAATTTCCTAAAATGGCCTAAAACAATATAAATGTTTTTAATAGCTAACAGAGTAGAATAACCAACCCAAATAAAAAATACATCTATATATTTTCTTTAATTTTTTGGCTAGGAAGTTGAGGTTTTAGAGAATGGACCATGTTTTGTTCTATGACATATCGCTGCTACTCCTTTAGTTCACTTGTTCATTTATCATAGGCAAAAAAATGAATGGATGACCATATAGTTTCATAATTCATTAGTATAATTACCTCACAGACTTCCTGTCAAATTCATTCAGTGACTTCAGTTTTTGAGGTTGAAATTCTGAAGTTCCTTATACTAGATCCTATCAACTTTGTCAAACCATGAGATGTTTAACCATGTCATCCTTAGGATCACTGATGTCAAAATGTGATTTAAAACAAGAAGAGTGATAGATCTTAATATTTCAGGTCTTATTATCATTTGGTAATTTTTTTCTTATTTTCTGCTTACTTAAGTGTTCGGCAATCAGTCCAATAATAAGAAACAACAATTTTATTTTCTCCCCTCTGTGTTGTAATGTTAAGATTTAGAATTTAATGTGAGTATAATAGATAAATCATCTGGTGTAAAGGTAAAGGAGGTATAATTAATATGTCTTGGTCCATTAAGTTGTAGGAGAGGCTAGAACATTAATTAGTTTCTCTACTTCTCTTTTTTCTTCCTTCTTTCTTCCCTCCTTCTGCCTTGCCCTTTCTACTGCTATTTATAACACAATAGTCAGGCTGTTTATTGAGACTAAACTAAAGAATAGGCCGTTCAGGTAAAATATATGATCAATGTGTTCCACAAATATACTTTGGGGCTTTCACAAAATTTGCAAGTGTTGCCTTTATCTCTTTATCTACATGGGGAGGCTGTAACCTAGACTGTCATTCATAGTCCTAACTGTGAACTCGCTTCTTTCCACTGATTCAAGCTATATAGTCTTCTAGTTCTGTTATTTTTATAAAATAAGGAAATGATATGAGTTATATTTTACAGGAGAAAAAAGAAGCTCTAAATCTCTACAACAAAACCAGTTAGTAAAAGAACCTGAGCTGTCTTTTAGTGACCTGACTGGTGGAAGGGTGTTCTTGCCAATTTATAATCTGCTTGCTTCACAAACTGTGAGTACTTTGTTCCTCTTTTAATATCCCTAGGTGACATCCCAGAAATAACTGAATCACTGAATGAAGTTTTGAAGACATATGTACACTATCAAAGTGTTTAACTTGAGCACCTCAGTGATCACCAAGCCTGTATTTGCTCTATGACCTTGTATACATCTCCAAACTGGTGTGAGCTCAACGAGAGGAATGGTAAGAAAAATTATGATCACATGTAATAGGGAAAAGGGGGAGAATGTAAACAAGGAGACATTAGAGAAGTAGAAAAATAAAAGGATTCAAATAAGAACTCAGTATTATATAACACAGTGAAAAAGTGTAGCATTGTAGGATGTTTTAGTTGAGTATTCTTAGCATTCATAAGTTTGTATTTTTATAATACCAAAGAGAGGTATTGTATTAACAGACATTTATTCATAAATGAATCTTGAAGATAATGTTGATATTGTGATTTCCTGCTTGGAAGAAGACCACTGAAGAATATGATTTTACTACTCTCCCTGTGTTACTGAGCAGAGCTGCAACAGAGTGGGAAGTGAGCTACATCAGTCTGACCACTTCCAGACCTTCACTGCAGTGCTGTCATTGTGACGATATGACCCTGGATGGGTAAGCCACAAATTTCTGCTAAAAAAAGCAATCTGTTTTTAAAGTACTGCTGCCCAAATAACAATCCTCTAAAAGGTCTCACAGCTCATAACCATAGAAACATTGTTTCAAAAACACGGGGGAAGTGTCACAGAAAGGACAACAGCCCAATGGATAAATGAGAAGGTAAGTAAGCAGTTTAATTCACAAAAAAAAAAAAGAGAAAGATTGATATAACTTAAAACCATATGGGTAGGTGTTCAACCTAATTATTCTGTAAAATGCAAATTCAATAACAAAATTCATCTGTTTTTAAAAACTTATCAAGTTTGCCAAAGATTATAAAAATTGGCAGGAGTGTGAGGAAAGACATTTTTATATATTGTTGTTGAGAGTACTTGGCAATATGCAGCAAAAATTTAGATGCACATATGCTTGTAAGCAGAAATCTCTCTTCTAGGAATATCCTCTGTAGTCGAATACCTACCTGTGCAAAAATAATTATTGCCAATAACTAGGCATCCATCAGCAGTATGTAACACCAAGGCATTATGAGTAAGCCTAATGGAAATGTGGCTAAAAAGAGCTTTCTAAACAGGTTATACTATAAAATCAAAATGTACTACATAGTTTCACTATTGTTTCTTTTTGCGTGTGAAATTAATTTAGTCATTAGTATAAGATTAGAGCCAGCTGTGGTCAGAAACTCTTTTATGGATTCCCTCATAATTAATTATGAGACCCTTTACCAGAATTCAAATGCATTCTGGATATAGTTAGTCTTTTTAAAAATAATTTGAGTCATGAAAATGTTTTTTGTTATGTTGTGTTTTAAACATGAAATTTGAACCAAAAGAGCAATTTTTAAATTTTGTGACATGAATATTGAAGTGACAGAGAAATGACAGAATGGAATCAAGAGGAATGCATAAAATATTTTTGTTTGATACAGGCACATACCACTATTCTTTCAACAAATATATACATATATATAATATGTAATAATACATGTTTTTGGAAGCCATATGTAATTAAAAATACTGATAAATACTAACACTGGAAGAATAATGAAAATTAAGGAAAGAGTTATCTAAAAAGGTAGAACAGTATAATAAGTGAATGCTGGGAGGCTATTTGGTTGTTAAAATATCGATGTTTTGTATTAGGAAAACAAAATTGGGGCTCTGCTCTCACAGATTATACTGATGTCTTAGATATTATAAGCAAGTAGACAGATTTAGACACAAAGAGTAAATAAGCATGCAAAAATGGCTCAAGTAAACAAGGAATTATGTTTAGTTCAGCTATTATAAAGATTAGAGAGTGAATGATTTTTCACATAAACAAGCGGCTTTCTAAAAACTGGAAACCTAACAAAAGGCTTAGGCTTAATATGGTAGATCAGGGGTGAATGTCTGATACCCTTTCTAAGATGGCACTTTCCTTCTAATTCATCTCTAAGACTGAGTGAATAGTCTCTTGAAAGATGTGTTTGTGTCTTAATTCCTAGGCTGCCAGAATGACTCATTTTTTTGGAGAAAGGATTTTTTAAAAAGGAAATCAGATACAAGCATAGGGTAATGATTGGTTTTTTCCACATGCACTCATATATGTAAAGAGTGTAGTGGTTACCCAGAGACAGCACTACAAAGAAGGACAGCAATAGAATAACCATGTGACAAGACAAGAGAAGCCAAAATGTGAAGAATAGACAGATTCAAGAAGATTCAGACAAAGAACTTACTTCATGGGTATAAAAGAGCCCATCCTTACTCACCCACTCCCATCACCCTAGCACTTTGTACAAATTTCTATATTTTAAGTCATTTCATGTTTGGTCCTCTTCTACACTAAGAGACAGAAGCAATCCTCTACAAAGATTGGTTTTGCTTGGGCACTGCTGTTGTTGACTTGCTAGCCCCAGGATCCCTTTGAATACTTTGCTCTTTAGATAAGACAAAATTTCTGACCTCCTCTTGCTGTTTCATATATATTATTTTGAAATATGGCATTGTAAAATAAGTAATGAAAAAAATACCAGGTATCCAGATACTTAACTAGAAGGTTTTTCCAAAGGAGCAGACTGTAGAAACATTTGAACATCTCTAGTAGGAGCTGAAGTTGCCTTGGCAATGAAGGGTATACCAGAAGGATAAATTGCGAGCAAAGACTGCTTTGCCAGAGAAGTTGCACAAGGAGGCCTGACTATTGTGTTTATACAATACTTTTTCAGTCCTGTTCCAGTGAAGTCTTCACTAAGCATACAAAGTTGTATTTTTGAGAAGGAATCAGAAGGCAGAGACGCTGTGGCAGGATCCTTAAGTGCTTCTTCTTTTCCTAGAATGAAAACCCCCTTTGTTGTTTGTTTCTATTGCTGTCAGAGTATCACTTATTTGGAGAGATAGTGAATAAGTGATAAATTCAGCAACCACTTGATGGTTGGGAATGAGTGGTAAGGATGTCAAACAAGTCTCAGATGCTCCCATTTCAATAGATGGAAGGTTGAAAAATAACCAAGTGCACCATAGCCATACCATGAAACAAGAGTTATGTGCATAGTGTTTCAGGCACCTCTGTAGCTGATCCAGAATTTTGCAAATGATTTGATCTCATTGGGTATCTGATCTCTGCCTGCACAAGCTACACACAGAATTACATTTCATAGGTGTCCAATCAGAGGGAGTATTTGAAGCTGTTCTGTTGTTGTATAATCTTTTTGTTCTCTGTGAAAATGTGTCCTTGCCAAAGTGTCTTATAGTTGATTTAATAAACATCTGAATGGCTAATAATCTGGGCAGGAAAAGGTTAGGCAGTACTTCTGAGCAGAGAGAGAGAAGAAGAGACGATTAATTCAGTCACATGAGAGATGTTGGAGGACATGGAGAGGAAATGGGAGGTACAATATGAAAGAGAGGTAAAACGCCATGAGGCTAAACGTAGAATAATATAAACTGGTTTATTTAAGTTATCAGAACTAGTGGGACAAACCTAAATTATAGGCCTAGCTTTCATATTTAATAATGTTTCCATGTCATTTTTTGTAAGGTGCCAGCCTAAAGAAAAATGCCTTACACTGATTTGTAAAGATAGATACATAGGTAGATAGAAAATTAGAGGTCGTAGTGGAGGCATATTTTGTTGGTTTGGCTATTTTCTTGTCATCATGATCATCACTGCTGTTCCAATGCAATATCTCTTATGCAGTAATGTCCTCCTTATTCAAAGAAATGCTAGTTATTAATGCAGTAGATGCTGCCAAACTAAGCCTTCTTCGTCTTCTTTTAAATTGCTAAGAAAAAAAAAACCTTATTAAGTAGAAAGTACATATTTTGCTCATGTCAAGCTGTGCTGGCTAGTTTTATGTCAATTTGACACAAGCAAATGTCATTTAGAAGGGTAAAATACCAATTGAAAAAATTCCTCCATAAGCAAACCGGGAGGATATTTTCTTATTTAGTGATTAAAAGTGGAGGCCAAGGCCATTGTGAGTGGGGATATCCATGATCTAGTGGACCTAGGTTCTATAAGATAGCAGGCTTAATAAAGCACAAGGAACAAGTCAGTATACAGCACTTCTCCATCACCATGCATCAGCTCCTGCCTCATAGTCCCTTCCCACGATGCGTTCCTGCATTGGTTTCCTCAGTAGACCTTGATTTATGATATATAAACCAAATAACGCCACTCCAAGTTGCTTTTGGTCATAGTGTTTCATTGCTGCAATGTTAATCATTAGTTATACAGCAGTTAATATAGATGTCTTATTGTTCTGTAGCTTGTGTAGTCATTTAGTTATTTACATTATTAAGCTGATTCTGTGGCTTCTGTTTCCTTTCTATGTTTTGTGTTGAGCAGTTAAATATATAGACTATGTTATAGTAAGATTGTGTTCTTAACCTGCTTAATGTGCTAGGAGTCTTATGGTGCATATATTGTATCAAACAGCAAGTTACTGTGAGGAGCTCACTAGAAGGAGACAAGTCATGAGGAGGCAAGTTACAATGTTGCAAATCCTAGGTTTCCATATCTGCTCTACCCCTTGCAAAGGGTGTCACCTTAGAGGGACAGTAATCTCTGAGAGTTTTATGTTTGAACTTGAGAGTAATGCATAATTCACAAGATTGGGTTGAGATCAAGTAAGACAACGCAGGTGAAAATATATTTTGCGAGTGCAGACTCTAATAGTTCCTTTGGGAGACAAAAATTCCCGTAAGATTGCCCAGTGAAATTCAACTGAGGAAGTAGGCAAACTGCTCAGAGTCTAGCAATTTAGCTCTCAAACTCAGGTGAACTCATGACTTATTTTTTAACATGTACTTATTCATTGTATGCATTCCACTTTCAAGTCACTTCCCAATTTGGTTTTGAACCTGTACTTATTTTCAATATTTATCTTTGTATTATTTTGTCTGTGACTTGACTTCTCTGGGCTGCAAGTTGGTCTGTTTAACTACAATTAATGTCACACAATAAAATAATTCACACCTCTCAAAATGGTAGCTATAATTACTGTAAACATTTCTTAATAAAAATAACCTGGGAGAATAGACCTTGCTAGCTACTTAATTTACAGGCTTAAAGTCTGAAAATAACCCTGAATTTTGTAAACATGCTACCTTAATTTAGACTGTAGGAATGACAAAAATGATTATAAAGTTTATGGCAAAGTTTCAATTCATTGTTTCCCTAAGAATTTAAAATATTTTTTTTTTTACTATTAAACTGTAAAACAGTGGCTGGAGAGTTGGCTCAGAAGTTAAGCACACTGGTTACATTTGTAAAGTACCCATCTTCAATTCTCAGCACCTGCATGCTGACTGAATGATCTGTACATGGTTCCACGGGATATGAGTCCCTCTTCTGCTCTTTCCAGGCATAGCATGCATATAGTACTCAGATATACATGCAGGCAAACATCTCTATACATAAAATAAAAATTCACTGCCAATAAAAAAATGGCATTGCAACCATAACTGATACTAAGAGATCTTTTTATAAAGTCTGTGGGTTCCTGTGTCAGTAAGAGCATGCAGATATATGTTACAGGATGAGAGTCAGAGAAGTTATTGGTTTTATTTGTAGTTGGGATATCTGATATCAAATGAGGAAAGGACATTTGAATGTAATTCTTCCTGCAGGTCTAAAACTGAGAGTACAATTAAGCATATTGCAAGAACTGGCCACTCAAATAATCAACCAAGAAAGTGATAATTATTTACCATCACCAAATTTGCATCTCTAATATACATTAAGGAAGAAAACAGGAAAACCAGCATGGCTTATTCCATTTCACGGAGAGTCATTGATTCCAATAGAACTGCATGAGTTGCCTCAAATATTCACATATGTTTTTAAAAATTCAAGTGACAATGAAAATGTTTATTTATTTGTGCTATACAATATGATGGTTCCATAGTAACATACACTAGGAGACGATCCCTATAGTCAAATCAATGTAGTTATATGACTGTAGTTTGTGTGTGTGTGTATCCAAGAAGGAGGAATATAAGCACATTTAAAACATGCCTTATAAACATATTTCAAGTGAACATATCATACCTTCATCATACTATTTACTAGAGCTGATTCATTCACACTTTTTCATCTTATAACTAAAAGTGTGACACCATTTCTCTAGTTTATCCTTCTTCCCTTATTCTATGTCAAGAGAAAATTGAACTGTTGACTTGAATCAGTTCCTCCCTGTCAGTTGGTACATTGTCATAGTGATTAAATACGTTATCTAACTAAGTGCACAAATGTCAAGTGAGAAGAAAAGATTTCAAATACATGAATGTTGTTTAATCAGAAAACTTTTTTTCTAATAAACAAATGAAGACTTTTTACTCCTGTCTCTCTAAACATACTCTTGTTCCTACAGCATCCTGCCTGCATGTTCACATCTTCCCACTTTATCCCCATTACCTCAAGCCCTCACCTCTTGATGGAGATACCTGGTTCCCTTAATTTTTCCTGATGTTTTTCTCAGCTTTCCCTTCTATCCATATTCCTATTTCTTTGAGGCAGTTACCGGGGACACATACAAGTGGTCATACTTGGTTGGGACAAAGGAAGTGATTTTTCTCTATCTTTCCTCTCATCCATTCTAGCCTCAATAGCTACTCTTAGTCCTGTAGGAGCCTGCTTACAGGAGCCCTTCCTTGCACACTACCTGTGTGAACACTGACTGCCTCTTGGAGGGTGCAAACCCACATCTCCTAAATTATTTCCTATATGCCCTCAGACTTTCCTCCTAGCCCATTTCTTCCTTTGTGCCACTCAACAAACTGCAGAAGCATTCCCTACCAAGGACTCCACAGCGATCACACCTTTCAAGGTCCACAATATGAAGCAGCAACCAAAGAACAGAAAATGTACCCAAGAAAAACTAAAACGAGGTATTTATACCATGAAACACTTCAAACATAATTAATCCAGATGTGTAAATACAAGCATAAAAACACAAACATGAAAGGCAAGACAACATGCATCTTTCCAGTAATATATGGAAATAGGACCTGTGAAATGCAGCTTAGATGAGGCCCAAGATAAGCAATTAGGAATATGTTCAGGGGCCTTAAAGAGGCTATGAATAAATGCCTTGATGAAGACCATGATAACACTAATAAACAGTGAAATGAAATAATGAAAACATTTAAGAACATGAAAGTAAAAACTAAATAGCTGAAGAAAACCCAAACTGAAGTAAAACTTGAAATGATAAATTTAGAAGGTAAAATAAAAGTCTCAGAAGTAAGGTTCATCAATAAATTATAAGGCATGGAAGAGAGAATTTCCACTATTGAAGACAAGTTAGGAGAAATGGATATCTCAGTCAAAAAAAAATGTGAAGTATAAAAATATCCAGACGTATAACATCCAAGAAATCTGGGACAATGTGTAAAATACTATGAATAAGATTAATAGCGAAGGAGAAGAAACCCAGGTCAAAGGCACAGGGAATATTTTTTTTTTAGCAGAATCAAGAAAAATGTTCTCCAATCTAAAGAAAAGAGTGCTTATCTAGGTACAAGAAGCATTCCTTTTTGAGTAATTTCCATTCTTTTATGAGCTGTCACAAAACACCAAATAGACAAGACCACAAAAGAAATTCCTAACATCAAATAATCAAAACAATAAATGTACAGAAAAAACAGTGTATTAAAAATTATAAGGGTAAAAAAAAACAGAATAGCCTTCTATTCTCCTTTTTCAGCTGGCAGGGCTTCCCACAGGTCAGGGAACCCTGATTGCTCTTGGAGCAGATGAGGGAGGGGGACTTAATGGGGGAGGGGGAGGGAAATGGGAAGCGGTTGAGGGGACGAGGCAGAAATCCTTAATAAATAAATAAATTAAAAAAAATAAAAAAAAAACAGAATAGCATTAAAAAGAGGCCAATAAATAACACTGACTACTGACGAGAAACCCCTAAAACCAGAAGGGCCTGCACAGATGTTGTTCATACTGTGAGAGACAATAGATGACATATCAGATGACTTTACCCAGCAAAATATCAATCACAATCTACACAGAAAGAAAAACATTCCACAATAAAAGGAAAATTCTGTAATTTCTATCTACCCACCCTGCCTTCCAGAAGGCACTAAAAGGAAAACTTAGTCTGAAGAGGTTAACTACACTAAAGGAGTCATAAGAAATAAATGATCCAAGAATATGAATCAAAGAAGGGAGAAAAACCCACATTATAAAACAGAATAATAGGACTCAATAAACAGTACACATGGATAACCCTCAATTCATCCATAAAAAGACACAAACTAGAAGAATGTGCGGGGAGCAAAGACCTGTATTTGGTTATAGTCAAGCCATCTTAGTTCACAAGTTAAGTAAGCTATCCAGAAGCCTCTGTAGGGCAAGTTCCTATCCCAGGAAATAACCCAGTATCTTCTTATCTCTCCCTGTGAGTTAAGAATGCCTGCAGACCTCCAGGTTCCAGGTCCCAGAAGTAATTAGCATTCACCTGGCAATTAATATTTACAGACCCTCAGTATTTCCTTATCTCTTCCTGTCAAACTATGGACATCTCCAGATCTGACATTCCAGTTAACAATTGCATATCAACCTACCAACTCCCCTGACCTTTTGCTATATAATGCTCCTGAGAAAAATATTGCAGCTTAATCAGAACACAGACTTGGTGTCTATTTTCTAGTGTCTCTCGTCCCTCCATTTCTCTCCTGCAGGGTCAGAGTACCAAATTAGTGTCCAAGAAAGAATGGATACAAAAATAGATCTATCTTTCTGCTGAATCTAAGATGTCTGTCCTCTATGGTAAATAAGTTTCAACATATGAAAACCAATAAATTTAATCCACAAAAGAAATAAACTGACAGAAAACAAAACACACAAAAGCAAATAAGCAAACAAAACTACATAATCATCCCATTAGATGCAGAAAATCCTTTTGACAATCCAACATCTCTTCATGAAAAACATTCTCGGAAGACCAGGGGTACAAGGGAAATACCTCTACGTAATGGAAATGCATAGCAAACTTACAGTTAACATCAATCTAGAAAGAGAAACCTCAAGCATTTCCACTAAAATCATAAAGAAGACAAGGATGTGCACTCTTTCTAAACAACTTCAATGTGGAATTTGAAGTTTTAACTAGAATGTAGCAAGAATTTTAATTGTTCTTAATAAAAACTCAGTGTCGGATTTTAGGGGGTAAAAGCTGAGAGATCAGACAAACAGTGCAGCCAGTCACTAGGGAAACCTTTTACACCCACCAAATCCTCAGACCAAAAGGGTGGTATAGTCCTCAGACTGTCTCCTCAGACTGATTGCTTCAGATTGCACTTCAGCCATATCCCTTCCTCTTTCCACCTCCCTGGTACTGCAATTAAAGGCATGGAACTCCCAAGTATCTGGATTAAAGGTATGAGCCACCACTGACTGACCTCTAGTGACTAAACTCTTCATACTGATATTCAGGCAAGCTTTATTTGTTAAAACACAAACAAAACATTAATACACTAGAGCAATAAAACCACGGAAGAAAATCATGGAATTATAAATAGAAAAGGAAGAAACAAAAGTATTTATTTGCATATGGTATTATATTGCATAAAAAGACACTAACAACTCCACCAGTAAACTTATTTTGCTAATAAACACTGTCAACAAAGTAGCAAGATTTAAAAAATAACACACACGAAAATCAGTAGCTTTCCTATAAACAAGTGAGAAAGAGACTCAGAAACAAATCAGGGAAATAGTACCTTTCACAATAACATAAAATATTCTGGAATAACTCTAACCAAGAAAGCAAAAGTTTTGTTTAATGAAAATGTTACAACTCTAAAGACCAGCATTAAAGATCTCACATGCTCATGAGTCAGCAGGATTAATATTGTGAAAATAGCAGTCTCAATAGGAGAAATTTACATCAATGCAATGTCCATCAAGATTTAATCACAATTCTTCATAGAACTGAAAAATCAATCTTATCTGGAAACACAGCAAAACTTGGGTAGCTAAAATAATTATGAATTATAAAAGACCTGCTGGAGGTATCGCCATCCATGATTTAAAACTGCAGTAAAGAGCTATAGTAATAAAAATAGAATGGTATCTGCATAAAAGAAGAAATGCTGATCAATGGATCAGATTAAAAACAAAGACAGAAATCCACACAACTATGGGCAACTGATTTTTGCCAAAGAGGTAAAAAATGCTCACTGGAGAAAATTCAGCATCTTCAACAAATAATGATAGTAAACTAGATGGCTACAAGTAGAAGAATGAAAATATATACATATCTATAGGTCAGCACAAAAATGCAACTCTAAATGGTTCAAGTACCTCAATATAAAACTGGATATCCTGAATCTGATAAGGAGAAAAGTGGAGAATAGTCTTAAACTCTATGACACAGAAAGTCTTTCTGAACAGGACACCAATAATACAAGCAAAGACCAGTAATTAATAAATGGGACCTCATCAAACTAAAAAGTTTCTGTAAAGCAGAAGATACCATTATTCTGGCAAAGCATCAGTTTACAGAATGGGAAAATATCTATACCAATTATATATATGATAGAGAGTTGCTGTCTAAAATATATTTGCAAAACTAAATAAAACACTGAACATCAAGAAAACAAACAACCCCATTAAAATTAGTTTACAGAGCTAACGAATGAGTTATCAACAGATAAAACACAAATGGCTGAGAAACACTTATAGAATTGTTCAATGTCTTTAGTTACTAATGAATATCAAAAAGAAATGCATATCATTTTTATTTGCACCAGAAAGAATGACCAAGATCACTAAGATGCATGTCACCTCATGCAAGCCAGTGAAGAAAGGAAAATATGTATTTATTCACTGTGGATGGGAGTGCAAACATGTAAGTTAGTGTAGGAGATCCAGCTATACCACTATTGGACATATGCCCAATATACTGTATATTCTAGTATAAAGATAGATGCTCACCCATGTTCATGGCTGCGCTACTCATAATATTCAGAAAACAGCCTATAGGCCTACTAATTTATGAATGAATAATGGAAGTGATACATTTTTTTACCATGGACTATTATATAACTGTTAAGAAAAATGAAATTGTGAGATTATCAGGTAAATAGATAGAGCTAATAAAAAATCAGATTAGAAAACAAAATATAATAACAAAACACAAATACTGTGTTTTGTCTTGCATGTGGATATTAGCCATTAAATATTTTTAAAAAACCAAGCTACAAGTCATGTATGCATATATATATATATATATATATATATATATACATACATATGTTGATACAGAGTAAGAGATTGGTAGACAGGGAAGATAGAACATAGTGTTATGGCTAGACAAAGGAAAAACTAGAATAGGAAGAAAAAATAAGAAAGGATTGCAGAGAAAGGAAAAGAATGGAATATAGGGAAGTACAACTAATTCTAAGGCCCATTTGCATAGCCCCATGGGAACTTACTACTGTGAAAACTTATATATCTATATCTATATATGTTATATCTCCATGGAAACTTATGACTATAAAAGCTTTTATGTCTATATCTTTATAATATATATTATGTGTCTATGGAAACTTACTACTGTGAAAACTTATATATCTAGAGATATATACAGATAGGGATATATGAAAGAATATAAATGGAGTCACCAACAAAGGGGGAGAAAATGTCTAAACTATAGATCTTATGCCACTAAGTAAAACCTCCAGTGTCAGGAATAGGTTTATCTTGTTTACTCATTGGCCAAGGGTGCCCATGGAAACCTTCCAGAGATGGTAAGCTATTGTCAAGGCCATTGATTACAGTATGATGTTAAGGCCCTATTACTGAACATAACACATATTTATGTTATCAAAGACAGAGAAATAAAGTTGGACCTAACTAGAAACTTCATCCCTATTAATACTCATAGTACAAAGCATGCTACCAGAGGAGAAATATAATCATCAATAACATCCTTGTATATGCTATGACTTAGAGCAGCGGAATGACTACAAGATATACTCGTGTAGTAGTGGCACATGAGATGTAACTCATGCCTGACATTGCTAAAGGGGCCAATAACCTGAGACTAGATTGGTCACAGATCTGAAGGAAAATCTACTACTATGTTTCTGGCAAAGTAAAACAGCAAGAAAATAACTCCTAGTGGTCTTCTGCTATATTATAGCAGTTCCTCACAGAATTCATTCAGAGACAATTATTCTTTCAGTAGATGAGAACTAACATAGAGAACCATAACTGGACTATGTGCAGAGAGTAAAAGACTTTAAGGTACTTAGTTCTAAATGTGATGTTTTTATCAACCTTCTCCCCCACCCCCGCCCCATAGATCTGCATAGGGATCTAGGCAAAAGAGGAAATGGAAAGACTGAGGAATCCGTGATGAATGACTCAAGGAAAACAATGCCTTCCAAAACAGGAGTGGTACACACATAAACTCATAAGAATTGTGGCAGAATTCACAAGACCTGCATAGTCAGGGTCCCACTACCAAAAGGGGAAGTTGACATGAGATCTTCACATTAATCAAGAAGTTAACTGTAATTAATACCTACCAGCAAAAGGAGAATTAATTTTTTCTAGTGGACTATCACACTTCAGGGCAGGCCCTTGTTCAGAAGTAGTTGACCAAAACAAAATGAAATCAATATTATTTTCCCGGAATTTTGCTTCATTTTGACAATTTTTTGTCCTATTGTTTTTTTGTTTGTTTGTTTTATTTTTGCTTATTTGTTTGCTTTTGTGAGTGTCTTTGTGTTTCATGGGTTTGAAATGTGTGTTTTTGCTGTTTGGATGAAAGAGAGAAAGAACATATAATTGTTCAGATAGGGAGGTGGGGAGGGTATGTAAGGAATTAGAGAATGAGAAACATGGTCAAACTATATTGCATGGCAAATTTTCAATAAAAAATCAGGAATATATATTTAGCATTCAATTTGTACATATTCAAGGAAAGAAAGGTGAAAAGTGTTAATATCCATGAAAAGTGATCGCAGAATTCAAAATCAAGACTTTCACTCAGCATTATGTGAAGAACAATTCTTCCTGGTTAACAATAAGGAAAATAGTTCTCTCATAAGTCATTCCATTATTCATAAATATCTCTATATCCAGGAAAGTCAGGTAATATCCAAGGTAGCCAAACAAACATCTGCTCTGGATACTCTGAGAGCCTGGGTTCCCTCTTACCTGTAGCAAACACCCTGGATTTCCATTATTTTTTCCTTATTGGACTGGTGTGGAGTTCTCATTCAATTTAAGGTTGTGAAGTCTTTATTTTCACTTATAACTAAGGCAAAGCCTATGATTGTGTACAGGAAACATCTAAGAAACCAGGAACCAGAGAAACTCCTTTTAACTTAAATGCTGTTGATCAAAGAAAGAGAATGGTATTATCACTACTCTTCATTTTCATTAACTGAGCAATCATTACTGAATGTCCTTGGCCAGGCACTGATGCCATCACTGAGATACAGCAGCAAACAAAATAACTCCTTTCATACTCTCTTCAAGTTTTGTGACCAGACAAGTAAACTATAATGTTTGCTATATGTGACTGCGACAGAGAATAGCAATAAGGAGTGGCAGTTAGTATAAAGACATTATTGTGAGCTCTACATACAATAATCTCAATATTGAAATCATTCTGGATGATATATGTAGTTACTGCATATGATAGATTGCTAAGATTTCTTATCTAAGTCAGTTATACTTGCACAATATTACTTAATCATTCATTCTCAGAGTTAGATCAAACACTGGGTTTTTATTAAGCCAAATTTGAGGGTTAGCCCAGAGTAATCATACATCTTCAATATGTTTTCTCATAGTTTAAAAGACCTCAAAATGAAATTCCACCCATTGAGTTCAATTTTGTCTTTATAATTTATCAAAGCTTAGCCTCATCCATAGACCAATGGTCAAAATAAAAATGGATTGAAAATGTATTATTTCTTTCTTAAAAAAGGATAAAAAATTTATTAAAATAGATTAGAAACATATATGTCTTTCAAATTTTCATAATATGAGAAAAATGGCTTTCACTGCTTAAGTTAACTTACATTACCAACAAACCTTGCTTTTGGTACTTACTATTGCCTCCTGCTCCAGGGCTACCAACAGCTCTCAGGATTTCTAGTCCAGAAACCCAGTGCACACAGGTTCCTGCAGTAAGAAATGGATTGTAGCTTTCCTGGCTTATGTTGCTCTTATGAGCTCTTGCTCTATAAATGAAACCTGCAAGTCCTCCTGCTTAGGCACACCTATACTTTAACGGGACCACACTCTAGATACTGCCACCAACCTCCTGCCTATAGAAATATAGCTTATAGTTCCCCAGAATGTTTATCTGGAAATTAAGTCCCCAAAGACTCTTTAAGTAAATAGAAAACCCCAGTTTACTTTGTTTAGATCAACCTTTGCTGCTCCAGATTTTCCTGCAATCTCTCCTAGAGAAAAACAGGCATCTCAATGCCACAAAGAATTACTTTACTTATGAACATTTTAAATACTTCCACAAAAAGAAATTATAAAGAATCAAAACCATAGAAGGAAAATTTCCAGACCTGAAGAACAAAAAGGCTACTCAAGTACAAGAGGCATAAAAAAAACCTGAACCAAACAAGACCAGAAGAGAAAAATACTACCCATTATGTATTAGAGTTAAAAAATTAAAAACAGAATAAAGAAAGGGTATTTAAAGCTATAAGCAGGAAAACTCAAGTCATCTATAAAAGCAGCCTAATTTGTATAATATCTGATTATTTCACAGTAGAATTAAAAGCCAGAAGTGACTAGAAGAATGGACTCCAAGTTCTGAAAGACCACAATTGTCACCCAAGAGTATTATACCAAGCAAAACTATCTATTAAAAGTAAAAATTAAAATGCTTCATTATAACAGCTTAAAAGAATTTATGATCATTAATTCAGCTCTGCAGAGGATACTAGGAGCAACACTTGACTCGGAGAAGAAGGATAAATATATCCAAGGTAGCACAAAAAGCAACAGAAATACTAGAGGAGGTATAAGAAAGTACTGCAAAAAATATACAGAAAAAATTAATGCACATCTTTCAATATTAATATTTAACAGCGATAATCTCCATTCTACAATCAAGACACATGAGCTAACTTAGTAGGCCAGAAAACAGAATCTATTTTTAAGCCCCCAAAACATACCTCAATATCAATATGAGACATAACGTTAGAGTAAAAGGATGACAAATGTTATTCCAACTAGCTAGAACTAAAGAAGTAATCAAGGGTAATTATTCTAATATCTGACAAAATATTAACCACACCGCAACCTAAAATAGGAAGGTAACTTCTAGAGAGAATTAGTGGTAAATTAGTAGATGGAAACAAGAAAACCAGCTCCTTGAGATGTAAGCTTTTTGTTCCTAGACTAAGACATTACAAGAAGAAAAGGCAGAAAGGCCCTGGGTGGTTAACTAGACTAGACAAGACAAATCAGAGAAACAGATCGACCCAGGGACACAATAAAACACCCCACCAAGAGTCCTTGTAGAATTCCAGCCTTAGAGTCCTTCCCCTTCCAAAGGTATAAAGCTATAGTTTTCACTTTCTCTGTGACATGGCCTTTTACTTTCAGGGATGTTTAAGTGTTTGTGTGTCCTAGAGAAGGAGCTCAGACTTCTCCTAGGTGAACATAAGTATTCCTATTACAACTTCATAAAATATTAGCAATCCAAAACATATAACAACCAAATATCTAGAAATAGTTTATTTCAATATGTTCCTAAGGTGAAAATTAAAGTAAAATAGTACCAAGAAAGGGGGTTAGTTTAATATTCCTAGTGTCCCTGTAATCACCAGAGAAGTCATAGGTAAACACAGATAGCGGAGGCCACATAAAAACAAATATTTGGGGTGCAAAATGTAGCACAGACTGATGTGCTGAACTTGCAGCTCCAGATACTAACATGCCAATATACTAACACTTTATCAGTAACCACTAGCATGAGAAAGAGGGAAAGAAGAGAGTGATTACTCATTAAGCACCGTCCTACTAATGCCATAATTTTACCATGGTCTCCAGAAATATGGAACAGACTTCTGCTATGAGAATAAAATCTTGTGTTATCAAAGAAGCAGGATGGGATTGACCCTATTATCTTTCAAAGTTCATCTCAGTCAGAGCTTTCTTTCCTGCAGGTTTCCCATTGCTTGGGTCTTTGTAAACAGCACAAGTTCATGGAACTGCTTGAATACTTCATAGGAGTTGCTTCTTGTTCCATAACATTCTTTCTTTAATGCATGATTAAAATTTGTGCACCTCTCTTTGTTCAGATGAAATGTCTTTTCTAAGACTTAACAAATTAGACTGGTTTGCCAGACTATCTGATCTTGCCTTTATAACGTTCATTTTCATGGATAATTAAATACCTGTCGTCTTTTTATTTACAAATTGTTCCTCAAGCAAAGCAAACTGTGATGACTGGGTCAATTTACTTTTCTTCCCAATGTGTGTTTGCCACTGTCTGTTTGTTTCTTGTGTGTAGGGGGAATGTGTTTATATGATCAAGAAAATTTTATTTGGAGTCTTTAAATTTTCTTTATAAAAACAATATCTAGAAGAAACAAAGAAGACTTACCCTTCCAGTTCTCCACTCTGAGTCTAGAGCAGTCTTAATTCCCCCTGTAAGCCTAAGTACATACAAAAGGAAACAAATAAAAACCTTACCCATATTACTACAACATTTCTGGGGCTAAATGGAACAATTCAAACTCTAGGAGAATATGAGATTTTTTCTTCTGAGAATGGGTTAATAGGTAATTGATAGATACAAAAACTAGAGGCATATATTCTGCATATAAAGTTATATATTCTGTATTATAAAATGCATCCTGTAATCACTTTACCAGATGCTATTATTTTATGATACACACCACCCACAGTGGCTCTTTATGGATAAAATGATAATACTATGATGAAAAGGCAGAATAAAAACTTCCCACATAATATCTGCCAGGGTCAATCTTTTAAAGGCCTTGCTTTCTGCCAAAGAAACAGAATCTGTTTTTAGGTGAGTCATTTCAGAAACAAAAATTCTTTCACAAAAGATGTCCTCTCTGTACTCTTTTCTGCATGCCTAAAATTTCTGTGACTCTGTATCTCATGAATTATGAGTCACAGCACATAATAAAGAGAGAAACTTTTAAACAAAAGTCATTTGTGCTCATTCTTAAGGATTTTTTATCAATACTTTCTATTGGAAATTTTGAAATAAAATCAATTCTCTCATTTTTATGTCTTCACAGTGCTGGTGTTAAGCACACAGCATATACCAAGGCAGACCTGGCTGCCCTGAGTCAATAGTAACCTTAGGTAATCTTAGTTCCTCATAGGCATGCTTTCCTCAGTACTTAGTTAGGTAAGTTATTTGTTATAAATTTTACAGACTTGGAATTTTAGAATGCATACCTATCTGTGCTGAGGAGGGTTTACCTTTTAAATATACACTGATGTGGATAATTAAAGCTATGTAGTTTGAAATATTTAAGAAAAATTTGGTTTTTATTAAGTTTTTATTCTTAAAGAAAGTAAGTTGTTTTGAGGAAATCTGCCAGGGTGCTCACATTGCTTGTGTTACATGCAGTATGAATCCTTTCTATAGAACTTGGAGCTGGCTGGACAAATGTGTCCCTCCGGATGGGATGTCCCTTGTGCTCTTTATTCAATCACTGGTTGGGATGTGGGTGCTGCTTCTCTATGGGAAGGAAGTAGACCTATATCAGATGATTAATGGTGTGTGGCCACAATGACAAAAGAGTGCCAGATTAATTCATATTTATCACCATGCACAAAACTCAAGTCCAAATGGATCAAAGACCCCAACCATAATGCCAGCTACACTGAACTTCATAGAGGAGAAAGTGTTCCCACTTGAATGCACTGGCACAGGAGACCACTTTCTAAATGTAACCCCAGTAGCACAGACACTGAGAGAAATAATTAATAAATAGGACCTCCTGAAACTGAAAAGCTTCTGTAAAGCAAAGGACATGGTCAACAAGACAAAATGACAGCCTACAGAATGGGAAAAGATCTTCATTAACCCCCATCAGACAAAAGTCTAATCTCCAAAATATACAAAGAATTTAAGAAATTCGTCATCAAAAGAACAAATAATCCAATTAAAAAAAGTGGAGTACAGACCTAAACAGAGAATTCTCAACAGAGGAATCTAAAATGGCCGAAAGACATTTAAGGCGATGTTCAACGTTCTTAGTTATCAGAGAAACGCAAATCAAAACAACACTGAGATTTCCATCTTACACCTGTAAGAATGGCTAAGATCAAAAACACTGATGACAGCTTATGCTGGAGAGGTTGTGGGTAAAGGGAACACTCCTGCATTGCTGGTGAGAATCCAAGCTGGTACAGCCTCTTTGGATGTCAGTGTGGCAATTTCTCAGAAAATTAGGAAACAACCTTCCTCAATACCAGTAATACCACTTTTGGGTATATATCCAAAGGGTGCTAAATCGTGCCACAAGGACATGTGCTCAATTATGTTCATAGCAGCATTGTTGGTCATAGCCAGAACCTGGAAACAACCTAAATGCCCTTTGACCAAATAATAAATAAGGAAAATATGGTACATTTACACCATGGAGTACTACACAACAGAAAAAAATAACGACATCTAAAATTTTGCAGGCAAGCGGATAGAGCTAGTAAACATCATTTTGAGTGAGGTAACCCACACCTAGAAAGACAATTATCACATGCACTCACTCATAAATGGTTTTTAAACATAAAGCAAAGGAAACCAGCCTAAAAATCACAATCCCAGAGAACCTAGACAACAATGAGGACTCTAAGAGAGACATATATGGATCTAATCTACACAGGAAGTAGAAAAAGACAAGATGTCCTGAGTAGATTTGTAGCCTGGGAACCTTGAAAGAGAGTTAAAGGGAGGCTACGTAGAGGCAGGGAGGGAATCAGAGAAAAATGTAGAGCTCAATATAAATCAATAAAAAAAAAGAAATCTTCTCTTCATCAGAGATCAAAATGGTTTTAAATCATGTGTGCAAACTGTTAATCTGATGAAAAACTAGACCAGTGGTTCTTAAACTTCTTAGTGTTGTGACCTTTTAATATTAAGTAATATCATTAATTAATCATGTTTAGTAACCCCTAACTACAAAATTATTTTGTTGCTATTTAATAACTTTAATTGTACTTCTGTTATGAATTGTAATGTAAACATCTGATATACAGGATGTGTAATAGGTGACCCCTGTTAAAGGTTTGTTTGGTCTTCAATGGGGTCACAACCCATGGATTGAGAAGCACTGCACTAGACTGATTCAGTTTCAAATGAATGAGACTGACAGGTAATGTCAAAACATCTGTGTGACTTGAAAATAGAAATGTTATTTTTTTTATTCTGATCACTAGATTAGTGATCTAAGAAAATATATTTTCGAAGCTATTAGGAGAGAAAAAAGCATGTTCACTTTTAGTAACAAATATTCTGCCATAAGTCTTTTTGTTCATCTGTGGAGTTCAAGTTGGGATAATTTTCTACTTTTTAAAAAAGAAATATAATAAAATTTTTTGTTAAAATTTTAAAATCAAGGATAGTCTTAAGAACTTCACAAATTACTTTATTTAATTTTTCTAATCCTTAAAGGGTCAACATTTTACCCCCATATATTTCACCGAGAACACTATATGGAACAATCCCACAGTGAATGGGTAGTAACCAGACTATTTACACCCTACTAGCTATGTGTGGCCACTGCAATATGTGGTATTTGTCATAGAATTCATGTGTTAGGTACAACCTCAATTTGGGTAAAACCTGCTTTAATGAGATTGGAATCACTTCCAATTTAAGCTAAGAAAATGTTTTATTTTTTGACAATTAAAACATTTATTCTGCTGCTGTTTGTCGGGTGCTGGTGAGATGGATGCTACCCAGCAAGAACTTTATAAACAGTGGTGTAAATCATCTCTAAATCTCTGGGTTAAAAGAAATTGAATGTTCATCCAACAGATTGCATAGTTAAAACATTAGGTGTTTGATTTAACTTCACATTGATCTTCAGAAGCAGAGTACTTGTCATCTACACAATTCTTTTCATTGGAAAAATATCAAGTACTGTTTTTTTTTTCATGATAAACCAAGAATTCAGAGAATAAAGCTGAAGGCAAGCATGCTACTTTCTCAGACATGCTCCTCCAGCATTTCTGTATCACTTGTCTAGAAGTTAAACAAAGAAAACAATAAGCTGCTGCTAATGCTTCAGGAGGCACTTGACCTTGGGAACCAAAGTATTGATAGGTTCCAAAGGGATTAGTGAATACTCCCTTTTCTGTCTTCCATTACCCTGATGAGCAATTAAAATGCTAATTAAAAACAATCCAAAACTTAAGCAGTCAGAAGGTTATGAAATAATGCACTCATATGTCTTATTATACAGACAGCTAATAAGGTCAGCAAGCAAAGAGTGTTTAGCAAAAAGAATTAAATCATCACAGAAATTTACTGTTAAGATTTATGGTGTCAATGACCATAATTCCCCATGAATAAATATAAATTTCTAGTTTTTATTGTAATTTCATCTTAAGACACCTATTTTCAAAAGCATTAGACAATCATAGAATGAGTCTGAACAGTTTCGTAACTATTGGATAAAACTTCAGTCTTCCAAGCCCAGTGTAGTTAATTGAAATATTGATAACTCAATTAGCATATTTTTATGGACCATAGAGGTTTCAGATTTGTTCTTCTACTATCCTGTCATTGAGTTCTTCATCATCTGTCCACAATTAGGCTTGCGAATGATTTAGAACATTTTGCCTTAACTTTGCTTACTATATATATGACTTCTTATTTAATAACCAGAAGTATGATATTGTTTACAGCACATAGTTAAAGTTAAATTATGTTCTTTAAACCCAAGATAGCAGGGGTTTTTTTTTTGTTGTTGTTGTTGTTTTGTTTTGTTTTCGTTTTTCAAGCCAAGTTTTCTCTGTTTAACAGCCCTAGTGCCCTGAAACTAGCTCTGTAGTCAGGCTAGCACGAACTCACAAAGATCTACCTGCCTCTGACTCCTGAGTGCTGGGATTAAAAGCAAGTGCCACCACTGCCCAGCAAGATAGCAGTTTTTAAATTCAAAATACGAATAATTGTCTGAAACATAAGCCATATGGGGGAAGGAATGTCCGTGTTTAGTGTTGGTAAGTTTGCATCCAGATCTAGTAGAAAATGTGCCATTTGTTTGTAAAATTCATATTAAAAGTTAATCATAAAAATTACTGTTAGAAGCACCATTTGAAATAAAATGTTTATTATTTTCTCAATAGCTTATTTTCTGTATCTGAAACATAAATATTTAAACATTTTCTAAGTAACATGGTAATTAACTCTATCAAATATTGACTGATTATTTTCATTCTACAAACATTGTCAAGGAGACAGTGCCAAGCTCCCAAAAAAGTTTTCTTTCAGAGAAAACTTCCAGAACAAACTTTATGTCTAGTCTTTTTCTCGTCTTATCAGTGAAGAAAAGGTCTCTGAAATTCTTTTTGTTCTGTTTCTACTGCCAGTGTTTGTGTTTGCCCTCTAGCAATATCACCGCTTTCTCCTCACTGTTTTACTTGTGGTTTCTTTCTTCTTAATTTTATCCTCCATAGTGTTACTCTCTCCCTTTCAAAGACAGGAAAAAGTTTCTGTGTGTGAGACAAATACACAAAAATTCTTGAAAAATTACATAATGAAAATGTTGTACAGTAGATGTTTCCATATACACATATTAACCTTCAAATAATTAGAATTGAATTGCTTGGAGTATAACAGGGCAACAATTCCCCTTTTAACATCAGAAGCTAGAATAAAAATTCCAGCACCAAGAATAAATTAATTATTTTGGAATTGGGGAACAGTGAGGTTCCCTAGTTTCCTGAACAATATAGCCTATTGCCAATGCTTTTGATTACATTTCACATTTTGACACTAAGACCCTGCTGCTGAAGACACCACATTCTTGAGTCATACAATACAATAAAATCAAGCTTATATGGATCTGGAAGTTCATCTATACTTATGAGAGTCCAAGCTACTGAAAGATACTATATAAGCTATCAGAGGGGAGAAGTTATCATCAGTCATATCCTGTGAGCTACAGTCATAACTGGCTTGATAAGACATGCATATAGGTACAATAGTGGAATGAACATAAGAGGTAACAACTTAAATCCTGATTTGATTTAACTCCTGCTCCACAACATGAAATTCTAACCTCACTCTGTCATCAGGCTAAGTACCTATGCCTAGACAGGTCAAAAGCTTTAGGATTGAACCCATTACTAGTAGGTCGTTAAATGAACATAGTATTAACTTGATTCCTAATGACTTATCATTATACCCACAGATCAGTGCATACTCAACTTTCTTCTGAGATGCTTTTATTTGCATTACATGGTAACTAAATTAGTGACCCTTAACTAGCTAAAGCACAAAGTATAAAAGACTAGAGAATATTCAGCTCCTAAAGAAAACATGTACTGTGTATTTCCTCCTGAAGCTTGGGGAATATTGTGGGAAAAGAAGTAGAAAGAGCATAAAATCTAGAGGTGATGGATGACTGCAAGAAAAGGTAATCCTACAGACACATCAGGACATAGAGGGCATCTGCACACATGAAGTCACAGTAATTGAACCTGCATGTAGAAAAGCATGTGTAAGTCCAAACGAGACCATAGTCTAACATGGAAAGAGAAATTAGGTGCACACCCCCATCCCTAAATGAAGGCATAAGTCACAAACAATGCCACACCAGTTTGGAATTATGACTACTAGGGTGGTATTTATTTAAAGGGGAAAAAACTTACAGATAACCATCCCAGACAACAGCCCTCTGCACAATCAGGAAGAAGTCTAGTCACCGGAACCTGAGCATGAAGCAAACAAACAAACAAACAAAAAAAAAAAAAAGGGAGAAGGGAAGTAACTGCTTTTTTAAAGGGAGAGTGACCACGCCCCAATGGGCTGGTATCTCAGCTGCTATTGGCTGGAGGAGCAGAAGGACCTCCCGCAACACCTAAACATAGAGCTATAGAGAACTGTAAGCTGCTGGAAGGGAAAAGGATGCTTTCTCTGAACTTGTAGCCCCTGGTTAAGTTGACAACACCTCCAGTGGAAGACCACATATACAAGAATATTGTGTAATATATACTAAACTTGAAGGATTTAAAAAAGAGTGAGACAACGGTGGAAGGGTTGAGTAAAAGAAATAGAACTAGGGGAGTTGTTGGTAGGGTAAGGGTGAATATGTTCAAAACAGTTTGTATAAAACTGTAAAATGCAGTACGGAACTAATAAAATAGAACACACATACACACACAGTGAGAGAGAGAGAGAGAGAGAGAGAGAGAGAGAGAGAGAGAGAGAGGGAGATGATAGATAATAGATAGATAGATAGATAGATAGATAGATAGATAGATAGATAGATATTATTATACAAGTCCAAATACCACTATGTTATTCATTTTAAAAACGGCTTGTCTAGACCGGGTTATTAAGATCCAATTGTTAATTATAAAAAAAGTTTTGATCCATTTATACAAAGGTGTAAAATAAGGTTTTGTTTGGATTTTTTTCTTTTTCCATGTACACATACATATTTTGTTATCTTTCGAACTCTTTCCAGATGCTATTTTAAAATAATCTGATATAATTTATAGCATGAAGAAATCTTCAACTTATGCAAATGTAAATTAACACAAGACCTGAGGTTCTGAGAGAAATTAAGTTATTAGATTAAGCACTACAAAACTATATATATATATATACATGTACATTCATGTAATTCTGTATATACTTAGAGAAGACATGGATAATATTTAAAAAGTAAAATAGTAAAAAATAAAAGGGAGCAGGTGCTAGGCATTGGCTCAATAGGTGGAGGGCATTCTTGGCATGCAGTAAATCCTGGGTTTGAACTCAGGCATTCTAGAAGTGTGGAAGTATACTCACATAACCCCAGTACTTGGAGGATCAGAGGATCAAGTTCATTTTCGGTCACAAACAATGAAAGGTTTTACACAATCATTTCTCATATTTTTAACAATATATTTTTAATTGAAATAGAATTACATCTCCTCCCCCTTCCTTTCCTTCCTTCCTCTACTCCCTTGAATGATCTCCCCAATTCAAGTTAATCATTTTTCTCTCTACCTTTTTCTCTCTATGTCTCTCTATGTCTCTATGATTACCACAGTTACAGCCCTCTGTGTGTGTGTGTGTATGTGTGTGTGTGTGTGCAACTAAGAAATACTTTATAACATGGATAAAAATACCCGTGCTTAGTAGTTCTAAATCAAATGTTAGCCAAAGCAAATAGTGACACCACAATTTAGTAGAAAGCAACAAAGTCAGACGCACATGGTGGACACCGGCGCACAGACATGGCAGATACTGGCGCGAAGACGCGGAGGACACCGGCCTGCAGATGCAACAGATGCAGGGTAGTCCAAGCATGAAACAGTGAAGCCCACACTGAGAGCAGATCGCCACACTACAACTAAATCAAGTAGGTTTTGGGGGAACTGGCCTGCAGAGTGGTAGACCCACGGGCGAGGTCCACGGGTGAACGGGGAGTCTGGTCCTGTCCTTGAAGACCACCCTGAGTGGGGAGAGTGTTCTTGGCCCGCAGCAGGACACAGGAAATGAAGCGGGGGGCATTCCCGGACCCCCTTGACCCCCCCCCCCCCGTTAGCCTGGGAGGGCTGGTACTCTCTGCTGGGGAGCTCCTCCTCTGCTGCGCCCTCTCTCTCCATGGCATATCCCAGCTTGCAGCACCCAGGGGCCTCCTTCACTCCCCCTCCCTTGTACAGGGCCACAGGATCATCCAGTTTAGCCTGTTTGGGTGCTGGATAGGGAGCTCGGGGCAGAGGGCAGCGAGAGTTTCTCTGTTTTGGTGGCTGGCCTGCAGAGGGGTAGACCTTTTTTTGGTGAGGTCCCTGGTGAATGCGGAGCCTGGTCCTGGTCCTGAAGACCCTTCTGAGTGGTGAAAGATTTCTTGGCCAGCGGTGGGACCCAGGAAACAGAGAGAAGGCATTTTGTAAGCGGGGCCCCTGGCCAGCAGGAAAACCTGTTTCTGTTTAAAAAGACCCATTAGATAGCATCGATAAAAGGAGATGAGCAGGCACTAAGGCAAGAATTCACCCAACAATCTGAAAAACAACATGAAAACACCAGAACCCAATGATCTTACAACAGAAGAACTTGAACACCCTAACACAGAAGAAGTGGAAAAAATTGACTTTATGAAAGCAATAGAGTCCCTAAAACAACATGTAAAAAACGCCCTTACAGAAATGGATGAGAAGTATAACAAAAAGTTTGAAGAAATGAGTGAATGTATAAATGATACCCTGGGAAATCAAGAAAAATGATCAAACAGGTAATGGAAACAGTTCAAGAATTGAAAACTGAAATGGAAGCAAGGAAGAAAACACAAACTAAGGACCAGCTGGATATGGAAAATCTAGGTCAACGAGCAGAGAATACAGAAACAAGCATAATCGATAGAATATAAGAGATAGAAGAAAGAATCTCAGATTCTGAAGACACCATAGAGAAAATAAATGCACTGATCAAAGAAAACAGCAAAGCCAACAAATTCTCATCACAAAACATACAGGAAATATGGGACACAATAAAAAGACCAAACCTAAGAATAATAGGGATAGAAGAAGGAGAAGAGTCACAGCTCAAAGGCCCAGAAAATATTTTTAACAACATAATGGAGAAAACTTTCCCAACATAAAGAAAGATATTGCTTTGATATTCAAGAAGCATACAGAACACCAAACAAACTGGATCAAAAAAAAAATCTCCTCGCCAAATAAAAACCAAAACAAAAAATATACAGATTAAAGAAAGAATATTAAGAGCTGCAAAGGAAAAAGGGCACGTAACTTATAAAAAAAACCAATCCGACATGCACCTGACTTCTCTATGGAAATCATGAAAGCCAGAAGATCCTGGACAGAGGTACTGCAGTAACTAAGAAAACATGGATGCAAACCCAAACTACTATACCCAGCCAAGCTATCGTTCACTATCAATGGAGAAAACAAAACATTCCAGGAAAAAAACAAATTTAAACAATACGTAGCCACAAATCCAGCACTACAGAGAGTAATACAAGGAAAATCACAATCCAAGGAATCCAACATTGCCAACACTGCCTACAATAACTAAGGCATGTAGCGACCCTTCACAAGCACAACTCAAAGAAGGGAGACACACAAACTCCACTATCAAATACAATAAGAATAACCGAGTAAACAACCACTGGTCATTAATATCACTTAATATTAATGATCTCATTTCACCTATAAAAAGGCACAGGCTAAGAGATTGGATACGAAAACAGGATCCAACATTCTGCTGTTTACAAGAAACACATCTCAACCACAAAGACAGGCATCTACTCAGAGTAAAGGGTTGGGAAAAGGTTTTTTAAGCAAATGGTCCTAAGATAAAAGCAGGTTTGGCCATACTAATATCTAACAAAACTGACTTCAAACTAAAATCAATCAGAAGAGATCAAGATGGACACTTTATACTCATAACAGGAACATTTCATCAGGATGAAGTCTCAATCCTGAATATCTACGCCCCTAATACAAAAACACCCACTTATGTAAAAGAAATATTACTAAAACTCAAGACAGACATCAAACCACACACACTAGTAGTTGGAGACTTCAACACACCTCTCTCACCAAAGGACAGGTCAATCAGACAGAAACCTAATAGAGAATTAAGAAAATTGTTGGAGGTAATGAAACAAATGGACTTAACACACATCTATAGAACACTCCACCCAAATAGGAAAGAATATACCTTCACTCTGAAGCTCATGGAACCTTCTCGAAAATTGACCACATACTCGGTAACAAAGGAAACCTCCACAGATATAAAAAAAAAAAATATCAGTGTCCACCTGTGTCTTATCAGATCACCACGGACTAAAGTTAGAATTCAACAACAATGCTACCCCCAGAAAGCTTCAAACTCATGGAAACTGAACAGTCAACTACTGAACCACACCTGGGTTAAGGAAGAAATTAAGAAAGAAATTAAAGTCTGCCTTGAATTTAATGAAAATAAAGATACAGCATACTCAATCCTATGGGACACGATGAAAGCAGTTGTAAGAGGAAAGTTCATAGCACAAAGTGCCCACTTAAAGAAAACGGAAAAAGCATACTTTGGGGACTTAACAGCACACCTGAAAGCTCTAGAAGAAAAAGAAGCAGACACACCCAGGAGGAGTAGAAGACTGGAAATAATCAAACTGAGGGCTAAAATCAACAAAATAGAAACACAGAAAACAGTCCAAAGATTCAATTGTAGTAATAGCGGCGGCGGGGCTGCGTTCCCAGCACCCCGACTGCCTGTTCAGCTAGCTTATGCCCAAAATAACAACACACAAACTGTATTCATTTAATCACTGCTTGGCCCATTTCTATATAGTCTCTTCTAGGCTAATTCTCACATATTAATTTAGCCCATTTCTAATCATCTGTGTTGTGCCCTTAGGTGCGCTTACCGGGAAGATTCTAGTCTATGTCCATCCTGGGTCGGAGATTCATCGCGTGCAAGCTTACTGGGAGCTGGGAGCATGGCGTCTCTCTGAGGCGTCCGCTCCCGAGAGGAGAGCTGTGGAGTCTGAGATCACTTCCTCTTCCTCCCAGGGTTCTGTTCTGTTTACTCCTCCCACCTATCTTCTAACCAATAAAATGGGCCAAGGCAGTTCCTTTATTAGCCAATGACCTTCCTCCATCAATCAATGAAACAAAAAGTTGGATCTTGGAGAAAATCAACAAGATCGACACACCCCTTTTCAAACTAATTGAACGGCATCGAGAGAACACGCAAATAAATAAGATCAGAAATGAAAAGGGGGACATAACCAGAGACACAGAGGAAATTCAGAGAATCATTATATCTTATTTCAAAAGCCTGTATGCCACAAAACTGGAAAATGCCAAAGAAATGGACTTTTTTTTAGATAAGTACCATATACCAAGGCTAAACCAAGACCATCTTTTTAGATAAGTACCATATACCAAAGCTAAATAGACCTGTTAGTCGCGAAGAACTAGAAACTGTTATCAAAAATCTCGCTGCCAAAAAAAGCCCAGGACCAGATGGTTTCAATGCAGAATACTACCAGAACTTCCAAGAAGAGCTAATACCTATACTCCTTAAAGTATTTCACAATATAGAAACAGAAGACTCAATGCCAAATTCCTTTTATGAAGCTACAGTTACCCTGATACTAAAACCACACAAAGACCCAACCAATAAAGAGAATTACAGGCCTATCTCACTGATGAATATTGACACAAAAATTCTCAATAAAATACTGGCAAACTGAATCCAAGAACACATTAGAAAAATTATCCATTATGATCAAGTAGGATTCATCCCAGAGATGCAGGGCTGGTTCAACATAAGCAATTCTATCAATGTAATCCACCATATAAATAAACTGAAAGAAAAAAAAAACATATGATCATTTCATTAGATGCTGAAAAAGCATTTGACAAAATTCAACCCCCATTGTGATAAAGGTCTTGGAGAGATTAGGAATACAAGGGTCATACCTAAATATAATAAAAGCTATTTACAACAAGCCAACAGCCAATATTAAATTAAACGGAGAAAAACTCAAAGCCATCCCACTAAAATCAGGAACACGACAAGGCTGTCCACTCTCTCCATACCTCTTAAATATAGTGCTTGAAGTTCTAGCAATAGCAATAAGACAACATAAGGGGATCAAGGGGATTTGTATTGGAAAGGAAGAAGTTAAGCTTTCGTTATTTGCAGATGATATGATAGTATGCATAAGCAACCCCAAAAACTCTACCAAAGAACTCCTACAGCTGATAAACACCTTTATTAATGTGGCAGGATACAAGATCAACTCCAAAAAATCAGTTGCCTTCCTATACACTAAGGATAAGGAAGCAAAGAGGGAAATCAGAGAAGCATCACCTTTCACGATAGCCACAAATAGCATAAAATATCTTGGGGTAACTCTGACCAAGGAAGTGAAAGATCTATTTGACAAGAACTTTAAGTCTTTGAAGAAAGAAATTGAAGAGGACACCAGAAAATGGAAGGATCTCCCTTGCTCTTGGATTGGGAGGATCAACATAGTAAAAATGGCAATTCTACCAAAAGCAATCTATAGATTCAATGCAATCCCCATCAAAATCCCATCAAAATTCTTCACAGAGTTGGAAAAGACAATAATCAACTTTATATGGAAAAACAAAAATCCCAGGATAGCCAAAACAATCTTATACAATAAAGGATCGTCTGGAGGCATTACCATTCCTGACTTAAAACTCTATTACAGAGCTACAGTATTGAAAACAGCTTGGTATTGGCATAAAAACAGAGAGGTCGACCAATGGAACCGAATAGAAGACCCAGATTTTAACCCACAGACCTATGAACACCTAATTTTCAATAAAGGAGTTAAAAGTATACAATGGAAAAAAAGAGAGCATCTTCAACAAATTGTGCTGGCAAAACTGGATGTCAATCAGTAGAAAAATGAAAATAGATCCATATCTATCACCATGCACAAAACCCAAGTCCAAATGGATTAAAGACCTCAATATCAGTCTGTACACACTGAACCTGATAGAAGAGAAAGTGGGAAGTACTCTACAACACTTGGGCACAGGAGACCACTTCCTACATATAACCACAGCAGCACAGACATTAAGGGCCTCATTGAATAAATGAGACCTCCTGAGACTGAGAAGCTTCTGTAAAGCAAAGGACACTGTCACTACGACAAAAAGGCAACCCACTGACTGGGAGAAGATCTTCACCAACCCCACATCTGACAAAGGTCTGATCTCCAAAAACTAGACCGTAAATGGCTAATCAACCCAATTATAAAATGGGGCGCTGAGCTGAACAGAGAATTCTCAACAGAAGAAGTTCAAATGGCCAAAAGACACTTAAGGTCATGCTCAACTTTCTAAAGATCAGGGAAATGCAAATCAAAACAACTTTGAGATACCACCTTACACCTGTCAGAATGGCTAAAATGAAAAACACCCATGATAGCCTTTGCTGGAGAGGTTGTGAAGAAAGGGGTACACTCATTCATTTCTGGTGGGAATACAAACTTGTGCAACCACTCTGGAAAGCAGTGTGGCGGTTTTTCAGGAAATTCGGGATCAACCTACACCTGGACCCAGCAATACCACTCTTGGGAATATACCCAAGAGAGGCCCTATCATACAACAAAAGCATATGCTCAACTATGTTCATAGCAGCATTGCTTATAATAGCCAGAACCTGGAAACAACCTAGATGCCCTTCAATGGAAGAATGGAGGAAAAAAGTATGGAATTCATACATATTAGGGTACTACTCAGCAGTAAAAAATAAGAACTTCTTGAATTTTGCATACAATGGATGGAAATAGAAAACACTATCCTGAGTGAGGTAAGCCAGACCCAAAAAGAAGAACATGGGATGTACTCACTCATATTTGGTTTCTAGCCATAAATAAAGGACATTGAGCCTATAATTTGCCATCCTAGAGAAGCTAAATAAGAGGGTGAACCCAAAGAAAAACATATAGGCATCCTCCTGAATATTAACCTTCATCAGGCAATGAAAGGAGACAGAGACAGAGACCCACATTGGATCACTGGACTGAAATCTCAAGGTCCAAATCAGGAGCAGAAGGAGAGAGAGCACGAGCAAGGAACTCAGGACCCGAGGGGAACTCACCAAGGCCAGCTGCCCTGGGTCTGAAAAAGCCTGGGATAAAACCGGACTCGCTGAACATAGCGGACAATGACTACTGAGAACTCAAGAACAATGGCAATGGGTGTTTGATCCTACTGCATGTACTTGCTTTGGGGGAGGCTAGGCAGTTTGGATGCTCACCTTACTAGACCTGATGGAGGTGGGTGGTCCTTGGACTTCCCACAGGTCAGGGAACCCTAATTGCTCTTTGGGCTGATGAGGGAGCGGGAGTTGATTGGGGGAGAGGGAGGGAAATGGGAGGTGATGGCGGGGAGGAGGCAGAAATCTTTAATAAATAAATAAATTTTAAAAAAAGAAAGCAACAAAGTCATTGGTTTTATACAAACCATAGAGTTATTTGGTGCCTCTCTCATCCTAGCAAAGTGTAAGCTCACAGTCTGCACAGCTACAGTAAGCAGTTTTCTGTAGCTTTCACGTCCTTTAAAATTTTAGGTGAACTAATAAAACAGTTAAGCAAAAATATTGTTCAAGTACTGCTGAGTTAAATCCTCTGACTTTAGCACTTTAGTTTGCTGTGGGTTATAGTATGAACTCTCTTCCTATGGCAACATTGTTTCTAATTGAAAAACAACACAGGGAAATTTTGAATGAAACTATGTTTGTTAATCATGGCAACCAGATGACCTAACAAGAACACAGAGAACATTGTCTCATTGATGTTGTAATTAGATTTTCATTGGAAAGTCTATCCCATAGCATCCATTAGTGAACCATGACAACACATATTTAGATATCTACTCCTTCTAGAACACTGCCAGTACCTGGGAATAAGAAGACATCAGAACTTGTATCTGTGTTTAAGATAATTCTAAAATAGCTCAGAAGACACTGCCAGTAAGTCATTGCTATGTATTGTATTGTGCCTTGTAAGCAGCCAGTATGTTTGTAGAAGGAAACTGTGAGTGAACAAACAATGCACGTGCAGATGGGGTGATCAAATATCCCTTAAATAAGCAGGAAAACAAGGATGGAACATGCTCCAGAAAGTGAGGAGTACGAGCAGAATGTGACGAGAAGTGGAAGTTTGCAGTGAGCTGGGACTACAAAGGAAAGGAAGTTCAAAATTAGCAGCACCATCAAACTATGTAGCCTGTCAAGTAGAATTTGTAGTGTTGTACTTATAATTCTTTAACATTGCCATATAAAGCCTAATATATGCATAATTATTTTTTGCTAATAAATGTTAAGTATTAATTCAAAATACAGAAAACATCAGTGAAAAATGCCAAACTGTGGAAAAAACAATAGGGAATAGTTTCTATAGATTCCCAATTCATTATTTTTTCATGCTGAGGTATGCAAGGTGTGCAGCTATTTTTCAGAGACCTAAGTTAAAATATTGAACCTAAGGGAGAAAATAGAAGAGTGATTCAGTCCAAGCAGCCTTAAAAGTAATACAAAAACCTTCTGACATATGTTTGATCATGCTCAGGCCCATATCATAACCCTCAATGATACCCTGTGGGACCAGTTTTCTTTCAGTGTATCAGAGTCATTGGCAGATTTGCAGGGGGAAAGTTTCCCTGACACTGGAGATGCTGTGTAAATCTCCTGAGCAAAAGTCTTATAACATACTAAAGTGACAATCATAACTCTTTTCTTGCCATCAGACACCACCACAAAACCCAAGATGACGTGGATTGAGTAGCTAAAGCATTTGTCCTTTGAGAAAGCCTTGCAAATAGTCTTTGTTTTCTAGGACCACGTGAAAGATAAACTTCTCTCATGTATTATACATGAGAATATGCATAAAAGACAGGTATCAGAGTATAAGAGAATGAACTATATTTGTACATACGTATGTGTCTTTGAGGTCCTATTTATCACACATCCACACCCACCAAGGCCCTCCACACATACACAGAGTTACAAATTTTTATTATTAAATACGAAGCTGGCTACTAAGTTTAAACCAACATAAAGTACATTTTCACCCTTAAAATCTTTTCTATCTTTGAAACCCTATGCCTTTTTGTTGCCTTTCTTTTTTCTTATATCACTTTTTTGGCCTGCTTAAAATAAAAAAATAAATAAATAAATAAAAAAAGAGAGAGAGAGAGAGAGAGAGAGAGTCATGGGCATAAATTACCACAGCAGAACTTTGCCCAATATATTACTTATATCAAGCACTCTTTTTTTTTCCCCTGACAAATCATGTTATTACATATCTCAAGAATCTTTAAAGCAGAAAGACCTTCTCCCTGGACTGATACTACTGAAGATGATTAATAGGTGTTTCAATGGGGTAAAAAGTAAGCTAAGGTTGAGCCATGGCTCCCAGTTACTACAATAGTGATCACTAAGGGGTTTTGGTAAAACTGCTGCTGTACTTCCCTTTGGACTACAGCCTCACAGACTGAGATTATACCACTTCATCTCTGTACTGCAAGCAGCTCAGTGGATAACTAGCTTCAGAAATGTATCCAACTAATATAGTACATACCTGACATGACAAGTTGGGGCTTCTGAATGTGTGCTTTATCTACCACACAGCTTTCCCAAAATGAAAGAATTATAGATCCATATTGATGTATGTGCATTGTACATACACAAAAATATCTTAATGAAACTTATTGCTTTTTACAGTCAATATGTGCTAAAAAGAAGTATGCCCTTTTAAGAATCAATTGAAGAGAAAAAAATCTACAGTTACAGAAAACAGATATCTCTTTTTGGACAAAATGATTAAGTAGATTTTCAAAACCCTCATTGAGAAGAAATTCAAGTAGGCAGGAAGGGGCTCCACAATTAAAAAAATAAATCAAGAAATTGAAACATACAATGGTAACTTTATGGGGATCTGCAGTTGAATGTACCTCTTAGAAACTTGAAGTTCACACCATACTCAGTCCCAAGTTTTCTACTGTGGATGGATTCCAGACTCTGTGGAAGTAGCACAGATCAGTTCTGTGCTTAGAGCACATTCACATCTGAGCTATCATGTTGAAGAACTGCCCATCAGAACTCTGTATAGCAAGAAAACCAGCGGGGCTTTCCTCCCAGTGCTATGCAATTCACACCTATCTGACTGGATGAATGAACCACAAGGACTTGGAGATTCTGCTCCAAAATGACATTTCCTCATAAGATCTGAGAGAGAAAGGTCTAATTAAAATTAACTGGATGTTTTTCTTGGCAAATTGTTTTAACATCTGCATCATAGTAAAAATTGTGGCTAAATTTGCAATATTGAAAATCCCTTAACCAATTTTCAATATTCTCCCAAAAGAGTCATTAAAACATGACCAACCAAATAATTTTTCACAGAACACATATAAAAATGCAAGGAAATCTGATCCTTTGCTTGCAGTAGATATTACATATGCCATTAGCCATTTAGTATTTGGGTAAAAAGTAAGCATATGTAACAATACATTGGAATAAGTTTCAATAAGATAAATTAGTTATAGTTGATATAGTCTTTTGCCCATTTTGACTAAAAATTTATGAGGTTAATTATATTTCTTAATTAAAATAAACCATGAATGTACTTACTTATTCAGTCACAACTCACAGGTAAACATTTTCCAGAAACACTGTCATTTGATGAAGCCCATTACACACAATTCCCACTGGAAATAACATATCTATTGATAATGTGAAGTGCTATGAACATAATGCTTAGAACAGAACAATGTATTTGTCATATATTAACTGACCCCTGTCCCCAGTCAAAGCTTTGGACTTATGAGTATCTAGTCAACCCAAGGCTAGAGGGTGTTACTGCATAAGACCTACCTGACTTGTCATACTTACTTATGTTCATCATAGAGAAAATTGAGGGGGAAAAAGAATTGTGGAGTTATTTCAGAGGTCAGTTACAATGAAATTGGTTCTGAAAACTCAAACGCAGGCAGAAGAGAGGAGATGCCTAGTTATATTAACCAGAGTATCCGGTAAATCTGAGCACAGGCCGGGCGGTGGTGGCGCACGCCTTTAATCCCAGCACTCGGGAGGCAGAGGCAGGCGGATCTCTGTGAGTTCGAGGCCAGCCTGGTCTAGAAGAGCTAGTTCCAGGACAGGAACCAAAAGCTACGGAGAAACCCTGTCTCGAAAAATCAAAAAAAAAAAAAAAATCTGAGCACAGAACAGAGATAATGTGATGCAAAAATGACCTGTAAAGATAGTGTTGAGTCAGGGCTCAATACACAAGGATGCACAAGCTGATGGACAGGAAAAGATCAGACTGGGAGAGCTGAGGATGTAACTCTGTGTCTTTGAACATTTACCTATGCCGTTATGCTTCCAGACAGAGACAGTCTCCTCCTGTTAGCATTGGGAATTCCACATGGTAAAAGCCCTCTGAGTCTCAGAAGAGGCAAGCAGCTGGAGCCTTCATTTGCCCTCCAGACTAACCTGTGGCAAGACTGTGAGAAGCCTGCCACACTACATCGAAATCATCATCATCCCACACTAGAGATAAACTACTATAGTTTCAGAGGCAAAAGATTGAAAGAATTTATTTGAACTTTTTTTTGAAAATATTGTCAAAAGAGAGTAGCTGTGTGTGTGGCCATTACTATCATGGTAGCATCCTTGACAATGAGAAAATATGACCTTTCCATGATTTTTAAATTTTTAGTATATAAAAAAGAAGAAAACTCATCTAATAAAAACAATAAAGTTGTAAATAATATAAAATTTATAGAATTAATACTATTGAGTTGTGAAGTAACTGGATTTACTTCAGTACTCATGGGCATCGCTTTTTAAAGTTCTTGAATTTAACAATATAATGAAACATACTTGTGTATGCATAGGTGTCTGAATGTTATTTGTTTGTTTCTTTTTTCTTATTGTTGTTTCTTTTCTTCTCTTTCATCCAACCTGTTATAACAGATGACATAGCAGTTTATTAAGGTCAACTTGGTAGTCTCCCAGTTTTGTTCCTAGTTTTCATGTGAGGGAGAAAGAAGACACTGAAATTGACATCACATTTTCTGAAAACTAGTCTATCTGAACCCTAGAGTATGTGTTATGTAATTGCATGGGCATCTTGCTTTCTTTCATTACCATAGGCCTGGAAATTGTAGTTTTGTTGCCATTTGTTTGTTCTGTTTGTTTTCCTAATGACTGCTATTTACTTTAGGTTTGAATTTTAAGAAAAAGTTTACTCTGGTAGAATAAGATGTGCAAACAACCACATTCTGGCATGCAGATAATACCTTGATTAGTTATTCAAATAACTGAAATGTGAGAATTAAAAATAAATGTAAACACATACTGTGTAGTGTAGTTTGGAATTGAAATGTTAGAAGTTCGAGAGATGGATCAGCCTTTAAGAACACTTGCTATAGGAAGTCAGGACCGCGAGGGGTGTGTCCACCCACAGAGATGGTGGGACTGAACTAATGGGAGCTCACTGGGACTGAATGGGCATGTGATCAAACCAGACTCTCTGAATGTGACTGACAATGAGGGCAGACTGAGAAGTCAATGATAATGACACAAGGTTTTGATTCTACTGATGTACTGGCTTTTTGGGAGCCTAGTCTGTTTGGATGCATACCTTCCTAGACCTGGATAGAGAGAGGAGGGCCTTGTACTTCCCACAGGGCAGAGCACCCTGACTTCTCTTAGGACTGGAGAGGGAGGGGGAGAGGAAGAGGGAGGGGGAGAGAAATGGGAGGAGATGGAAATTTTTAATAAATAAATAAATAATAAAATAAAATAAATTGCACCTATAAGAAAAAAAGAACACTTGCTATTCTTACTCAGGAACATGCTCTGATCTCAGCACCCACATGGAAATAACTATCTAGAACCACGGTACTAGGGGATCTGACGCCTTCTTATGACTCCCAGCAGCACTGCATGCCAATGGAGCACATATAAACACAGAACCAAAATGCAGACATAGCATCTATAAAAGAAAAAGGAACAGGAAATGCATGTTAAAGGCAATGTCCTACACTCCATAGCATTATTGGTAGCTGATTGGACCCTTCAGAGGAGGAGCACAGGGAGGTCTTTATGTGAGTGAAAGAGGACCTTCAAAGAGGAGAATAATATCTACAACTCTTCTCTTTCTCTTCCTAGGAAAGAGGAAGTAGCTTGCTTTGCCTCCGGATTACCCCATAAAGTACTGTCAGCAGCTTAAAAGCATTATGTCCATTTTACCTAAACATATAAACCAATACTCAAAAGTGCATGATTATAGTTATGTGCTAGAATAAAGCTGCTTATTGCATACACACCTATATATTCCATTCCTCTACAGATAAGAAAACTTATTTGTAAATGTTAAGTGTTTCATTTTCTTTTCTTTATTTGCAATGTGTAAGTGACATGGAATCAAAACACAAGAAAAATTACATAAAGTAAAATTTGCAACAGAGTTTAACAGACTTTCAGAAAATGTATTGCAAAATATATTAACCTATCTATATCCAAAAATATAAAATATTGTACTATTAATTAGAAATGACAAAAATGAGAATAGAGGTTTAGACACTGTCTTATATTGCAATCTTTCAGATTATAGACGGTGACAGAAATATGTTTGTAAAGAACCTTAGCAGTTAGTTTAGCCCAGAAAGTTAAGTAAATTGAATGAGTTCACAGAATATTGTATTATTTACACTCAATTAGCTCCTGCCTCCTTTTACTGAATCTCACTTATTGCACCTTTATCTTTTCTTTTCTTTTCTTTTCTTTTCTTTTCTTCTTTTTTCCCTTCAAGACAGGATTTCTCTGTGTTGCCTTGGCTGTCCTGGAACTAGCTCTGCCCACCAGGTTGGCCTCAACCTCACAGAGATCCACCTGCCTCTGCCCACCAAATACTGGGATTAAAGGCATGCGCCACCACCACCCACCCGGCTATCACTGCATTTAAAAGTCACCACAATTCAGTGACCTTACCTGTTGTAGGGCATTTGTTGTGTGAAGATGTGTCACTATGATTGCTTTAATAAAGAGTGAATGGCCAATGCCTAGGCAGGAGAGATAGTTGGGATTTCTGAAGAAAGAAAGGAAGAGGAGGAAAAATCTAGGCACAGTTATTGCACCAGAGAGACGCTAGAAGACATGGAGGGAGTCAGGCATACAGAATGAAAGAAAGGTAAAAAGCCACAAACAAGGTAAAACATAGATTAGTAGAAGCAGGTTAATTTAAGTCATAACAGCTTCTAGGACAAGCCTAAGCTAGCTTCTATAATTAATAATAAGTTTCTGTGTTGTTATTTGTGAACTGGCAGTCCATAAAAATGCACAACTACACATAGTGCCCAATGTGGGGCTTGAATATCCAAACATAGAACCTGGGAAAGTGAAGAAAAGTTATGTACAAGGAACCAAATATAACATTCTATTCCCACAGTCTCTCGGGCAAATGATATTCATGAATACAGAGGTGAAGCAACTGGCCACTTGCAAAGGGAGTAAGGTATGTCCGTAATGAACAAAGAAGGGCATAGCCAGACACCCTACCAGTGCAGTCAGGGCCTAGCTGCTATATAACAGTTTAAAAGTAGTCTTATGCGGTCAAAGAATGCTGCAGGCCTTTAGTAAAGTCAGGTCCAAACACAGTAAACCTCTAAAAATGTGCATTACGCTTTAAAGGTGCTTAGAACAAGGTGGTGGTATACACACCTTTAATCCCAGGACTTGGAAAGCAGAGACAGGTAGATCTCTGAATTTGAGGCCAGCCTAGTCTACCCAGTGAGTTCTGGGACAATCTCCAAAGCTACAGAGAAACTATGTCTTGGGAGAATAAAAAAGTGCATATGTGCTGAAGAAAGAAAGAAATGAGAAAAATAGTTTAAAAATTATAAAGCCTGAAAAAAGAGTAAATTAATATAAAAGAAAACCCATGGGAAATACACAGGGTGTTTCAATCCTGTATGGTTAATTTTGAATTTTTTAAATGCTGATGAACAAATGGCAGCTGCCGAGAGACATTAGACTGTGGAAAGTACTGCTGAATTAAATGAGCCTAAACATACTTAGAACTGTCATGTCTTCAGAATGAAAGTCAAGCAATATATTGCATGAGGGGAGAGGTTGTGAGGTTGCAATTTTGTTTCCACAGGAAATGAAAGCTATAGATTCCTTCAAAATAGCAGAGATCAGATTTGACCTGAAGGGACCTGAGGACCTTACATAGAACGTGAGGGGGAAAAGCCAGAGAAGACTAAAGGGGAGGTGATATAGATGCTAATCTGTTGATGTGGAAACAGCTATGAGACTGGAGGAAACATGGCAAATCTTGTTAGGCACGAAATTCTCCTGATTTACTATTACATGCCATATTTTCATATGGCATGGATGGAGATTTGGTTAAACAGTCCAAAGAGATTCATAAGGTTGAAAGATGCCTTTTAACTGCTCAAACATAATAGAAACACAAAGTTATCTCTAGCTGACTTATACACAACACACATTCCATACTTGTATTAATGCAGATATGTATGTAGATAGATAGATAGATAGATAGATAGATATAACCTTTAAAAGTTTATGTGTTTTCAGACATAAAGGACCAGATCAATGAAGACAAGTAGTTCACATTATCCAGACTCTCAAAACACCTCTGCTGCAGTTTCCTCCAAATTCTGCACCCAGAACAACTTCAGAGTTGCTAGCTGAGATGGTCCAGCCTCACAGACTATCAAGTTAATACTTCAGATAAGCTCTACACTTTCCCATTACACAGAGATTGAGCAACGAATGATATGGCTAGTTTTCCCTGGATTTAACCATTACCTCTATTTTCTCAGGGCCCCTAAAGATACCATAGCCCTCAGACAGCAGAAAGAAGTCTAGAGAATGCTCATACTCCTGAAAGGTAGGGTAATACTTTTTGGTTATTTGGTGAATTATGGATGTTTTTCATCACTTAGGGGGGGGTTACTTAAAAGTTGGTATTAGTAATGATGAGGTGTGATGATGGCAGTGTCATATATCAATCTGTTGATTTCATTGGCTAAGTAATAAACAAACTGCTTGGCTGGCCCTCATAGGTTAAAACATAGGTGGGAGGAGTAAACAGAACAGAATGCTGGGAGGAAGAGGAAGTGAGCTCAGACTCAACAGCTCTCCTCTCGGGGGCAGACACCTCAGAGAGACGCCATGCTCCCCTCTCCTGGGTGGATGCAAGAGCTCTGCTCTCTGAGGCAGACGCATGAGATGAAGCAAGCCGCCAGGTTAGACATGCTGAATCTTTCCCGGTAAGACCGGTGCTTACAGATTGTTAGAGATGGGTTGATCGGGATATCAGAATTAGCCAGTAAGGGCTAAAGCTAAAGGGCCAAGCAGTGTTTAAAAGAATACAATTTGTGTGTTGTTATTTCGGGGCATAAGCTAGCAGGTGGCCGGGGTGCTGGGGACGCAGCCCCTCTGCTCTTATCATTACAGAGGTGAAAGCTAATCAGAGAAAATTAGATTCAATGATCTATTTCTATAGCAAAGGAGGAGATATACTATAGAAATGATAGAATAAATGAGTGCACTGTTGAGTCCACCATTAAACAACCACTAGTCTTAGTTTTTTTTTGCCGCTGAGTAGTACTCTAATATGTATATATTCCACACTTTCTTTATCCATTCTTCCATTGAGGGGCATCTAGGTTGTTTCCAAGTTATGGCTATTACAAATAATGTTGCTATGAACATAGTTGAACAAATGCTTTTGTAGTATGATAGGGCATCTCTTGAGTATATTCCCAAGGGTGGTTTTGTTGGATCTTGGGGTAGGTAAATCCCGAATTTCCTGAGAAACCACCACACTGATTTCCAGAGTGGTTGTACAAGTCTGCATTCCCACCAGCAATGAATGAGTGTTCCCCTTATTCCACATCCTCTCCAGCAAAGGCTATCATTGGTGTTTTTGATTTTAGCCATTCTGACAGGTGTAACATGGTATCTCAAAGTTGTTTTGATTTGCATTTCCCTGATTGCTAAGAAGGTTGAGTATGACCTTAAGTGTCTTTTGGCCATTTGAACTTCTTCAGGAGAGAATTCTCTGTTCAGATGAGTACCCCATATTTTAATTGGGTTAACTAGCATTTTAAAGTCTAGTTTCTTGAGTTCTTTATATATTTTGGAGATCAGACCTTTGTCTGTTGCAGAGTTGAGTTGGTGATGATCTTTTCTCAGTCAATAGGTTGTCTTTTTGTCTTAGTGACACTGTCCTTTGCTTTACAGAAGATTCTCAGTTTCAGGAGGTTCCATTTATTCAATGTTGCCCTTATTGTCTGTGCTACAGGGGTTATACGTAGGAAGTGGTCTCCTGTGCCCATATGTAGTCTTAAATATTTTGCATTGGTATGAACTTTTGTATATTGATACACATTTAAGCTTATTTTTGCTCAAACATACTCTATATATTGTTCTACTCTAGTTTAAGATATTTTTGCATATTGATGCACTTTTGAAGTTTTGTTTTGTGTGTATGTGTGTGTGTTGCTACTTTTTTTTAAGGTATTGACCTATCCAGCTCACTTAACAGTGTAATGTAAATTTCTAGTCTTTGAAAGTTATTACTACAAACTATTTAGGATGATTAAGAAATACAGGTTAGGGGGCTGGAGAGATGGCTCAGCGGTTAAGAACACTGACTGTTCTTCCAGAGGTCCTGAGTTCAATTCCCAGCAACCACATGGTGGCTCACAACCATCTGTAATGAGATCTGGTGCCCTCTTCTGGGGTGCAGGTATGCACACAGGCAGAACACTGTATACATAATTAATAAATAAATCTTTAAAAAAAAGAAATACAGGTTAATATTTAGTCATCAATAATAATCAAACTTGTAGTCATGTTAGATATACTTTCAAGGTAAATCCAGATATATTTAAAGTAAATAAATGGTCTCTAAACATGTCAAAAACCTGCACAATATGGCATTTAAAATGTTTTAATAACATAAGACTGGCTTTTTATGACAGTGAGACATGTCTGCTCCTGGAAGTACCAATTTACTTCAAAAGAGGATTATGGATATTGAAGAACTTCCATATGAAGTCTTCTTTTATTGTGGCAAAGTTAGCAACTAGGTAAGAAACTGTCTTTGCCTTGAAAATTGACAGTACATTGACCAAAATGACAACCAGGAAACATTAGAAAGTAATTGCCAATATTTGCCAAAATAAGGTTAGATAGTCCTTCAAAATTCCTTCTTCACAGAAAAGTCTGTCTGATATTCTACGCCTGTGGTCTGAACATGGATGCCCCAACATTGCATAGGAAAACTGAATAACTGTTGAGGCACAAAGTTGTTTCTGTCATTTCTCTAGTTTTGGAAGTTGCTTGCTCTCCACTTCCTGTTTACTTAAGGAATTATACTATATTATATTATACCTTCTTGGGTATCTGGTGGGGTTGAAGATCAGATAGCTATAATTACACTTTTTCATCATTACTATAGAAAATAAATCAGTACAAAATCTTTGACTCACCAAGATAGGCTAGATAATAGATTATTTTCTCTGAATTTGACAAATACTAATAGACTGGACATTATGAATGTATTTCTGACGTGATAATTGCTCTCATATATAGTTTTACTGTGTTAGAGTGAAAACCTTTCCTATAAATTTAGGTAAAAAGGGAGAAATGTTGCAAAATATTTGCTTATACTGTATGAAGGTATGTCACTTTGATTGTCTCAGTAAGGAGTTTAATCATCAATCGCTAGGCAAGAGAGATAGGTGATAATACCCTGGAGAGAGAGGAAGGGAAAGATAATTTTAGGCACATGGGATTGTGGCAGACAGATACCAGGAGACATGGAGGGAGTCAAACATACAAAATGAAAAACGATAAAAAGCTACATTGTAAAATGTATATTAATAAAAGCAGGTTAATTTAACTTTTAAGAGCTACTAGAACAAGCCTAAGCTAAGGCTTAGCTTTTATAATTAATAATAAGTCTCCATGTCATTATTTGTGACCTGATGGCTGACAAAAAAGTACAAGAAACTATGCACTGGAAAACAGTTGTTCAAGCAAACAGACATAAGAAGGATGGGCCATATTAATATTTAAATGCACCTGAATTCAGGATTTAGCATCGTATGTCTGTGTGCATGTGTGAGCTCATGTTTTTGGGGAACATATGGGTGGGTTTGCACATTCATGAGTGTGCAAGTGCATGTTTGGTGTCTATGAAGATGTATATATGGAAGCCAGAAAGTAACACCAGTGTTATTTCTCAGAATCTGTATAAAACCTCTCATTCTTGAATAATGCATTCTTCAGTTATTTCATTCATGAATAAAGTGAATTTAGATTTATGCCCATGATGGAGAAAGGTCATTGGTTAAATAAAAAGAAACTGCTTGGCCCTTGTTGGTTAGAAGATAGGTGGGAGGAGTAAACAGAACAGAACGCTGAGAGGAAGAGGAAGTGAGCTCAGACTCTACAGCTCTCCTTTTGGGAGCAGACGCCTCAGAGAGACGCCATGCTCTCAGCTCCCAGGCAGACGCACCTCATGAAGCTCCGACCCAGGATGGACATAGGCTAGAATCTTCCCGGTAAGCGCACCTAGCTGTGCTACATAGAATATTAGAAATGGGCTAGTCCAGGTGCGAGAGTTAGCCTAGAAGAGGCTAGATAGAAATGGGCCAAGCAGTGATTAAAAGAATACAGTGTTCATGTAATTATTTTGGGGCATAAGCTAGCCAGGCGGCTGGGGTGTTGGGAACGCAGCCCTGCCACCCGTATTGCTACATGCCCATGCTACAACTACTCTTCGATACTTCATCCTTTATCATTTTTCTCCTTACTTCATACCTTTTTTTTTCTTTTTATAACTGAGTTTAATTAATATTACTCACATTCCTTTAGGTGTATGTCTTTTTCAGGGTAGCATGAGAAACCTATCATAGACTACACTGCTAAAGAAAATAAAATCATCTTCTTGAAGCAGTCATCAACTGCTAATAGCTTCTCAGCTAGAGATGGGACCTCATGAGATCCTATCCTAGCCAGGCTGAAATGTGAACTGGCTTAATTTTGTGCAGATCTTGTACTGATGACACAGTCTCTATGAGTTTCTTGTGCTGTGGCTTGTCAAGTCTCACGGTATTATCTTGCGGTGTTTTGCCCTGACTTTTAATTTGTATAATCTCCCTGCCCCCTGAACATTAGGGAGAAGGGATATGAAATACATGTCTCATTTAAGGCTAACAACTCTAGTCATTTATTGTCCATGCTTTGATTGGTTAAGTCTCTGTATTAACTGCTATTAACTACATAAATGAAGTTTTCTGATGAGGGGTGAGAGCTGCACCAGTCTATAGGAATAAAGAATAAATATCTTGAAGGTGGTTTGATATTGTGTCCCTTTAGTAAAATAATGGTAGTAGGGCCTATGGCCTTTCAGTTTCACAGTACCAGACTTGAGTTTCCTTTTATAAAGTAGGCTTTAATATAATTAGAAAGCTGTTGTTTACACCTCTGATATTTATTAGACTATTAAATCAATGTAGCATGAATTCTAATTGGTCTTAATAATAAAAACCTAGATTCGGATATTGGAATAAATGCTGGAAGATAAGAGAGACAATGGAGCAAGCCACAGCCAGTTAGCTCGCCTGTTTCTCAGTCTGAAAGAGATCAAGCTCCTGTCTCTGCCTGCCTTACATTTCTCTTTCCACCCAACCATATCACTTCCTCTTTCCTCTTCCCTAGTGATAGGATTAAGTCCTGTGTCTACCAAGTACTGGGATCAAAGGCATGAGATCCCAAGTGATGAAATTAAAGGTGAATGTCACCACTGTCTGGCCTCTATGGTTAACTAGTGACTACTAGCTCTCCAATCTGATCTCCAGACAAGCTTTATTTGTTAGACCACAAACAAAATATCTCCACATACCAATGGGCATATCTTGCCAGGTCAGTCAATATTATACCTTGCAAGTTTGGATAAAACAATTGGTGACCTTTCTCCACCAGCAGCTTTCAAAGCCCCTTCTGACTCCATGTAAAGTAGCCAGAAGAAATGAACCTGCTAGCTCAACACAGTTTGATTTTCCATGTCACATGATCAAAGCATATGGCATCTCCGCAATGGGTTCTTGCCATCTAATTCCAGAGGGAAACAAATGCGATGGAAATATACTGTTTTGGTTTGAAGTTTCTGTGGGTCCCCCAACATTTTCGTTTTTGAAACAATGTTATCCCAGTCCTAGTACTTTTGGTAAGTTAGGCTGGCTGGCCATTGAAACCTAAGGTTTCTCTCAGGGCTGGAATTCTAAGTATCTACCACCATATCCTATTTTTACTTAGGATTTGGGTATGGAACACAAATAATTTACCATTTGAGCCCATACCTCCGTCCCCATAGCATTTAGTTTTATCTTGTTTATCCAGTTTAGTACTTTGGTTACCTAAGACACCTACTAAATGCTGAATGGAATCAGTCTCAAAGAATGCACTGATATTCTGCTAGGGTTTTGTTCATATTTAGTTTCTCCATTGATAACTTGGAATTTTTTTTATTATACCCAGTTCCCAGCACTCATTTATCATCTTGTAATTCCACTGCCACTCCCGTGCAAGAGTATGGCCAAAGCAAGTGAGAGACACATACAAATGATTGTTTTACATGTCACCTCTATCTACAAGAAATGTCCAAACAGAGTGGAAATTAGATCCCAGACCATCATGATCAATAGCTATACAAGAGATAAAAGAATAACTGTAGGGCCCAGGGCAGCCTTCCCAGGACAACTTGGTACATATCTGCCAAGATGGGTTCTATAGATCAGCCCTCCTGTTCTCATTTTACCCTGGGACCCATTCCTTGCCTTTGTAGAAGACAGCATTAATAGCAACTTGTTTACCCTCAAAATGACAAATTCAGTTTCTTTATTAGCTTTAATTCAAAACCATTACAGAGTGTGGAGTTCTAGTCTTGTAAAAGCTGCTAACTTATTATAGACTATTAGGAAATGCAAGTTAGTCAGTCATCTTTAAAGTGCTGATATAATTAGTTACAGAAATAAGACTTATTTAGTTCCCTGTATATGTTTTCAAAGTCAAACTTAAAACAAATAATGAGAAACAAAGTTTGTCTAATCAAACATACCTAGGCAGCCCTCATACTTCAGAGATCTGCAGAATACGGCATTTAAAATAATCAGTAAAAAGCTTATTATATTAGACAGAGGCTCCAAGATCCTAGCAGTAACCCAAGGTCTCCAAAGATGTCTCCACCTGGATTACAACAATGCTGTCCACTGGGCGAGATGCCCCAGCGCCACACCTGATGCCAGGACCCAGTCCAGACTGTGGACAAACAGCAGGACCTTGGAGAATTGATTGCACCAATTTTGCCTAGACAAAACAAGGTCAGTCTTTTCCATGTCTGTCTTCCACAGAAAAAGAAAAAAATTCACCTTATGGGCCTGGTTTAGACAGTAAGACTGCTATTGTAGATATTTCTGCCTCCAATGCTATGGAGATCTAGGTATGACTAACTTTGTATGGACTCTGGTCTCTGTCATTTTTAATAGATTCAGAAACTGTTTGGTCTGTACTCAGATATACTTCATTTGTCCTTCTGAGATCTCTGGTAGTATTAATGGCTAGGTTAGTTACAATGTCAGATTAACAACAAAAGTTATCTGGATTCTTCCACAAAGCTATAGCTAACTTGTTAGCTCATTCTAAAGCTACCGTACATGGTTCTCTGGACAGCAAAAAAATATACATGCTTCTAACCAAAATCTGTAGTTTTTGCTAGGACTCAAAGGTATGAGTCTATTCCTTCTGTTTATATATACCCGTTATCTGCTCTTTTTCTACAATATGGGTTTTTCTTTAAGTAAATTAATTTTAACTTCTGTTCCTAGTTTAAATTTATCTCAATAGGCTTCCACTTGGCTGCAAATGCATCTAAGCATCAGTTGCCGACTACAACCTGTTCTGAATGGTAGCGAGCCCTGGACTTCCTGAAAGCTGATGTGGTCCAGTCCAGCTGAGATGAAAGCTCCCTGTCCCTTCAATGAGGAATGAGTGCCCCATTGCCTAAATTTCCTCCCTACCTTTGGCTAGTCTTTCATCCTGCTTGGGCCCTGATAACAACGCCCCAGTGTCAGCTGGAAGTAGTTGCTGAAAGGAACAGTCAGCTGAGACAAGAGGGAACTCCCTAACATGGGGACAAAATAACTATCTGTAGTGCCTGTTGATCTACTAAAAAAAAAAAAAAATAGGTCCAGAGTTGTCAATTAATGGATTTATTAATTTAAGTAATTCCCTACCTCCTTAAAACCAGGGGCAAACAGTACCCAAGATTGGGTCCTGCCATTAGTGCTTGTAAAGGGAGAAATGTAGAATCCAGCCATGATAAACTAAATATGAACAGATCACCCAAAGGAAGTTCTTTACTTCCAACCATTATCACCTGCCAGAGTAGGACTCACCCATCCATAAGTTTCATAGAGGCCCGAGTCTCAGTAGTTTACCCTGAGGCAATACCTGGTTGCTGGAAGAACCATAAAGATTACCAGAGCACCACCCAAGAACAAACCATCCCAAAGAAATACCTAATGTTCCAACCACTGTAGATAGGATCACCTGCCAGCACATACTCACCAGGACACCCCTAGACAAATGTCAGCCAATCAGGGGTCCTGAATCTCAGAAACCCTCACCCCCACCTTTACTACTATAAACACCCAACTCTAACTGAGCTTGGGGGCTCTCCATTTATTCCAACACATTGAACATTTGGAGAGACCAAGATTGTAAACTTCCATGAAATAAAGGCTCTTTGCTCATAGGGGATTTAGTCTCCTTGTTGGTTTTTGGGAAACTTTGCAGATTTGGGCATAACAATAACCATGTAAGCAAGGTGCCTCAACAGTTAGCCTCTGGCCTTAGGTGGCACACAACGGTTTAGTAACCAAACAACTCAGTGTATTCCTGAATTCCTGGCCAAATACTTTCAAATTGATAGCAACAACAAAATGACAACACATGTGTACACACGCACACACACACACATCTAGAACAAAACCAGCTTTAATTCTGTTGAGAAGGAGCAGATCTCAAAGGTTTTCAGTGATCTTCTCTTCATTTTTATTTAAACCCCTGTAAGCCAGCTAATCCTCTTAATTTCCCTAACCTCATTTACATTTCCAATGCTAATTTCCCACCAGGTTCTCAATTCCCTGGGTTTAGTATTTCTTTCCCCTTGTTCTCACTTATTTGACTCCTACAATCCATCTATTTTTAGGGAAACCTTCTTCTATTGTATACGCCTACATTTGACACCACTATGTACACTACAAAGAATGAAATGGGATGTTTTCTTCATTGTTGTTTGCTCGTTTTGTTGTTTGTTTGCTTTCTAATGAGAAGAAATCACACCACCCGGAGAAAGAAAGAAATAAAATATTGATGACAAGGTCTGGCACCTAGAGGCTACTGACAGGGAGTTTTCAAAGCCTAATCATAAAAGCTTAGGAAGTATTCATTTATTCCTGAAAACTAAAAGGATTTAGATGCCATGCATACACACAATACACATCCAGCATAAAGAAGGGTTAAATAAAAAGCTGATTATTTTCATTGCAATGTTGATAGAGTTTAGAACAGAAACCCAAAAATATGGCAGTGTGACATTTGAGAACCCAACAGAAGTGAGATCAAAGTAGCCTTCCCTTCATTTTGTCTTTTTTCAAAGAAATATGAAGCCTAGGTGACCTTCCCTGAAAGCAGATCACAGACTTCTCCTCTGTAAATGTCTTTCCTGTACCTGGAACAATGGAATGACCTTATCTCACAATGACACAGAGACAATAAGCTGAGAACAAATAGACCTTGCAAAGATCCCCTGTTTGTTTCTATTAGACTATGCTAACTTTTTCCATTCTCTGCACAACTGATGTCATTTCTGGGACCCCAGGCCTAAAGATGCACAAGCTCCCTTAAGTATTAAGGTCCTCATTTTCTCATAAAGGCTCCTGTGTCCCGAAAGCTTAATTTCATATGTTAAGATGCAATTCTTCACTTAATTGTCTTTTGTGATAAGAGCCTTTGCCAAGAAACTAGTGTTAGGTTGATATCCCTGGGAAGCCTGTTCTTTTCTGAAGGAAAATGGAGGAACAGTAGATCTGGGTAATAGAAGGAGTGAAGAGAGTGGGATGAGGGGAAGGAGAGGAAACTGGTAAGGGAACTGGGAAGAGTGAAGGGAGTGGGAGGTATAGTCAGAGGCTGTTCATTTGTTCCCAGCCATTCACATCTGAAATAATCACACAGAAACTATATTATTTGCAATATTGTTTGGCCAATAGCTTAAGCATGTTTTTGAGCTAAGTCTTACATCCTAAATTAGCCCATCTCCATTAATCTGTGCATCACTATGAGATCGTGATCTAAAGGCAACGTTTTAGCAGCCTCAGAAGGAGACATCTGTCCCCTGCTGTGGCTACATGGCTTCTCACTGATTCTGCCTTCTTTCCTCTTCTATCTGTTTGCAATTCCCACGTTTCTTTATTCTTCCAAGTCACTGGCCAAGACAGAGTTATTCATTAACCAATAAAAGCAACACATATACAGAAGGACTTCCCACACCAGGAAAGCTTTGGTCTGGATGCATTGTATGAGAGAAGAATAAATAAAGATATAAATTAAAATAAAAAATAATTACAAAAGAAGCTACTGATGGATGATTAAAGAAACTTTAGCGAATTGTCGTAAAATATGTCAACAAAATGAGGGTGAACTGTGTATAGTCCACTAACACTGTGAAGATTCTACCTGGAAGACAATCTCTCCTTCTGAACTACTATACAGCCTTCATACAAAGGAGTGATTATGAGATGCATCAAATGAAATTCTCTCTGCCTTGCTGTCAAGTTTCACTCTCTTTCCGACAAAGCTTTGCTCAAGCACTTCTGATCCTCTTTTTAATTAGATTTCAAACTTCAAATGTTCATGTTCACCTTTTCTTGGCTAATACATGAAATAATTCCTTACCCACCTATCCCCCAAGTGACGACCAGCTTGCCCTAGACTGTCCTCAACAATGATCCCATCTCATTACTTTAGCCACAATCTCTGCTTATCCCTTTATTTCCTTAACTTATTCTCTCTCTGCCTTCTCCACCCACTGCACCCCTCCCCTGTTCCCTAGCTGTCAATCATCTCTTGTATCTGAAGACTCTTTGCAGTAGTTTCTGTATATCATCAGCCTTTCTTGTGCCTCTGCTTTTCCTTGACAGCCTCCTGGTGTCCTCTACTATGGAATGTCTGCAGTATATACCTCTCTAACTTAGTCACCAAACACTAACAGTAGATTTCACAGCAGCTAGAGAGAAAACAATCGTGGACTCCACAGGAGGCAGAAGACACTGTCGGCCAAGTCAGGTTGGTTAATGCAGAAGAATGGAACTAAGCTCAGAAAACTCAGAACAGTGTTTTTATTGCTTTGCGTTTCACCTGTGTATAATTGATTTCTACATAAACATCTTTTATGTGTATTATATTTTAGGAGTACTTTTTAAATTCAAGTCTGTCAAACAGTCTTGCTGTCACCTGTATGCATGTTAGAGAATTTTGCCAAGGGTTTTGAATGTCATGCTGAAGGAATTTTTTGATACTTATGCCACCATGACAGTACATATGAAATGTGTTTGAAAGAAAGAGGAAACACTCTCAGTGTACAATCAAAAATGGACAACTACTACAGTTTTCTTGGCAAGCCTAGCATTTTATAAATAATTGAAATAATTTTGTCACGCTTTTAAACTAAAGACAATGAGTGTTTTATACTTCTCTCGATGTACCAGGAAATAAGAAGTGCCGGACTTGCTTTCTTACCTGTCATTAATTGATTCAAGGAAAATGGAGGATTTCTGGGCTTTTCAACTTGCTACATAGCTCAGTATGTGCTATTATTTCTCCTCAGACCTGTATGACTCATTTGATTTGTTGGCTTCAGTTTCTGCTTGTGTAAAAGTGGTTCTAAGATGAACTAAAGGAATATTCAGAAGGTCTTGAGTCTCTGTGCACACATACTTGGGATGGCTTGCTTATTCCCTAAGTATTGTATATAAAACTAGAGTCTGTTCATATGTTTTTCTCAGTGATGAAGCTATAAATTCAATTTTTATTGAATTCGATATTATAAATTTTTATATGCATAAAGTTTATTCTGATTGCCATAGCACCCCATCCTCTCTAATGTCCCTCCTACTGCTATTACCAGGCCTTTCCCACATTCATGTCTCTCTGTTGTTTTGGTTTTCTTTGATTTTGTCTTTCAAAATTCGTGGAAGAAACCTAAGTTTGTAATAAATGTAGAGATACAAATTTACATCTGCCCACGGTTCTGAGTGTAGTGATGACTGAGTGCTCAGCTGTAAACAGGACATTTATATCATTCTCTCTATTGCTCACAGGTCATAGCGGAAAAGGGCTGAAAATTATGTAAGAGCAGAAACGTAAGAAGAAGGGATGTGAAATGTTACATTCTGCCATGGCACAGCCAGTAGAGTCATGATCTCACAGCAACTGTGATTGACTGCTATCAAAATTTTGAAAGAAACATCAAGAACCTTCTGATAAGATAGACTCTGTTTGGGCTTGAATGAGGTATGCACCCTTAGTCTCGATCATTTCACCACTCTTTGCCTAGTTGGTGGCTCTGTTTTAGGAGATGTAGGTGGTGTAGCTTTGCTGGAAGGAGTGCATCAATGGAAGACAGGCTGTGAGATAAAAAGCCCTATGTCACTTTCTGTTAGCCTTCTTTGCCTTGTTCTCAAGGTTGTGATATGAGATCTTTGCTTCTCGTTCCTGCCAACATACTTTTGTCTTGCTGCTGTTCTCACGCCATGATGGAATTTTATCTGTTCAGATCCATAAACCCAACCAATCTCTTCTTTTTATGAATTGCTTTGGTCACAACTTTGCTGTTTTTAATCATAAACTCAGAAAAATAACTAATACAGGTACATACTAAACAAAGTTTCCTGAAAACTAAACATGGATATCAAAAGTTCTTCTATGTATATAAGTATGTATACATACAAAGATTTTACTTGTAGCAAAAGATTAATCTAAATTTAATTTGCTTAACTTATCATTGTCCTTTGAAGAGTGAACTCCACGAGAATTCTTGACAGACATGCACACTATACCGTGGCAACTGTCCTGGCTTGTATGACCTCGGAATAGACTTTATAGCATCTATATTTCAGCCAAGGCGAAGTTTTAAGTGAATCTAAAAATCAGTTTGATATAGATTTTTCCATTAGAAAATATTAGTGCATGCATTGTTCTTCAGACAACCACAATTTAGGCCAAAAGTGATATTTTAGAAAACCAAGGGGTGCAATGTTGAGTCCACTTCATCAGAAGCTTTCCATCTTGTTAAATAGGTAAGACTTGTCATTATTATCTAAGGACTGAGTATACACTGAAGTTCTTTTTTTTTTTTTTTTTTTTTTTTTTTTTTTTTTTTTTTAAATTTATTTATTTATTAAGGATTTCTGCCTCGTCCCCACAACCGCTTCCCATTTCCCTCCCCCTCCCCCGATCAATTCCCCCTCCCTCATCTGCTCGAAGAGCAATCAGGGTTCCCTGACCTGTGGGAAGCCCAAGGACTGCCCACCTCTATCCAGGTCTCGTAAGGTGAGCATCCAAACTGCCTAGGCTCCCACAAAGCCAGTACGTGCAGTAGGATCAAAAACCCACTGCAATTGTTCTTGAATTCTCAGTATTCCTCATTGTCCGCTATGTTCAGCTAGTCCGGATTTATCCCATGTTTTTTCAGACCTAGGCCAGCTGGCCTTGGTGATCCTGAGTGAGGTAAGCCAGACCCAAAAAGAGGTACACTGAAGTTCTAAGAAACTAATGTGTCGGTTTATTTTTGAGATTATTTTTCTATTGAGCTCTACATCTTTCTCTGCTCCCCTCCTTGCCTCTCTCCTCCCCTTCAACCTTCTCCCAAGGTCCCCATGCTCCCAATTTACTCAGGGGATCTTGTCTTTTTCTACTTCCCATGTAGATTAGATCTAAGTATGTCTCTCTTAGGGTCCTCATTGTTGTCTAGGTTCTCTGGGATTGTGATTGTGGACTGGTTTTCTTTGCTTTATGTTTAAAAACCACTAATGAGTGAGTTCATGTGATAATTGTCTTTATGGGTCTGGGTTACCTCACTCCAAATGATGTTTTCTAGCTCCATTCATTTGCCTGCAAAATTCAAGTGTAGTACTCCATTGTGTAAATGTACCACATTTTCCTTATCCATTCTTCGGTCAAGGGGCACTTAGGTTGTTTCCTGGTTCTGCCTATGACAAACAATGCTGCTAAGAACATAGTTGAGCATATTTTTGTGCTCATAGTTGTACACATTGTGTTCATTTTGAACATAGTTGTGGTACGACTGAACATCCTTTGGATATCTACCCAAAAGAGGTATTACCGGGTCTTGAGGAAGGTTGTTTCCTAATTTTCTGAGAAATTGCCAAACAGACATCAAAATGGGCTGTATCAGCTTGGATTATCACCAGCAATAGCAATGCAGGAGTGTACCCTTTTCCCAACAACCTCTCCAGCATAAATTGTCATCAGTGTTATAAATTAATCACAGTATTTTCACTTTCACTATTTCCTTCCAAACCCTCTGATCCCTTTAAAGTTCATGGCCCCTTTATTCATTGTCATTGCATGCTTGTATCTATTTGTATACACACACACACATGCACACACAACCACACATCCATAATCCTAACTCTAACCTATTCTGTCAGTATAACGTTACATGTGTATGTTTCCAGAGCTGGATGCCCAATCAGTGTGCTCTTCTCTGGAGGGAAATTCCTCTTCCACTCCCAGTTTTCCTCAGTAGTCTCTAATTCCCTGCATCTTGTTTGGCGTGTACTTTGCTGTCAGCATTGTTTATGGCACACTGGCTTAGTTTTTCAGAATACATCCAGAAAAGCCACTGCGTGTTCTATGAAAATGTAGCTCATACCAGTTTTGTTTAAAAAACAAACAATTCCTATTTACGTAAGTATAGGTTTCGATCTCACAATGAGGATGGCCGCTAAAAGAAATTTGTTTTAGAATTAAATAAGTTATCTGTAATAAATAAATATATAAATAAACAAATAAATGAAAAGAAAGAGAGATGTGCTTTTCTGGAGTACTGTATTGAATGCATTTTAAAGAAATGAGAATTTCCATGGTTTAAAGATGTTATATGAAAGTGAAGTTTCCTCAAATGAGAAACAAAGAGGGTAGGGCTGTTGCAAAACCCTAAAATATTATCATGATATTCTTAGTGAAATTACTGATGCTGATGGTTAATTAGTTATAATAAACAGACATGGTAACTACTAATGGGATTAGAGTTATTCTTTCAGCAGCACTAGGAAGTGAGACTTAGGAAGTGAAATTGTCAGAAAGAAAGCAAAGATATGTATCACACTTGCATCAACTGTTTCAAATGTATATGCAGTCATTATATTCAGGGAGCTTAAAGATGAGTTTAGAGTACTGCTTTACTTTTAACACTTCAAAATTATGTTTTCTGTAAGGATGTGTCATAATGAAATAGATTTAAATGCCACTCAAAATTTTACAAGGCATTATTACTTTATTATGCCACATAGGAATTACAAAGTCACAGTAAATAGCACAATTATAATCCCAAATTAGATCCATATATACACAGATACACATGTACACAAACCTGTACACTCCTTAAACATACACTTCCAAATTCATTGATACACTCATACATACTCAGCATCCACATATAAAGCAAGCATGCCTTCTGAGTCATACACATTTTTACATCTGTACATTTAAATCCACATATCCTCATAGTTACAGCCAAGTCTATAGTCGAAAACATCAGCACACAGTATACCCATATGAATGCAAACTTCAAAGTCTATACACATTTAATTTGTTAGTCTTCTACAATTACATCATGTTGATGAAAAATAAAAAAAATCAAAATATGATAAAAAAAAACTGGAAAAGATGAGCTAGCTCAGAAAATGAAGGTATTTGCTATACAAGCCCAGTGACCTGAGTTCAACCCCAAGAACCCATTCAAAAGTGGAAAGAAAGAACAACCTCCAGATGCATACTGTGGCACAGAAGCCTCACTAAAACGTGCTAAATACAATGCAAGATAAAAAGATAGCGAAGAAAACAATTCACTTAGATCATTGCCGGACGTAACTGCCCAGTTGAAAGAGAGTGCTATGCCTGTAAAGCTGGGTGCCTTCTCTTCATTTTGTCTGTTGTGTTTTGGAAACACTCAGTTTCTTAACTGTGGTTACTATGTGATACTTAACAGCTGCAAAGGCGTTTTATGGGAAGAAATAGCAGGTGTGGCAGCCCTGAAGGCAGGATTTCCTCAAAGGTCCATTTGTTATGTGATCTGAACAACCAACTGGACCTAATCTCTGCACTCCTCAGTCCCTAACGTGAAGAGTCTGACTTACTCCACCACCAAACGAGATTCTCCCTAATTTACAATTTTAAGTTTCTTCACTTAAAAGTCAGAGCAAAAATGAGCCACATGGAGGGACCATAAGGAGTGTAGGTGGGAAGATTAAAATTGAAACAGAATTCGGTGTCTAGTGCACATTTCCTCTCTGCAGCTCTGTGCTCTCCACCTCCCCGCAGCTCCTTTTAGACGCTTTCTCTCTAATAATTTTCTCTGGTTCACCCACATTATGTTTTCTCCTAGATCTTCAGGGAGCTGTATAATGAAATATCCAGTTTACTAGTGGGCAATAGGATCTTAGTCGGAAGAACATGCTGACCCCTAGTTCTCGCTCTAGTTTGTGTCCATCACAGAGACACTTGCTTTCCTTCAGTTAAATGTTTCTACCCTTAGCCAAGGAATAGATTTTTTTTTAAAAAAAAAAATAGCCATCAGACAAACATGGATACAGGAAGATGGGTAGTAAATAAACAGCTGTCTTTCAGTTCTTAGCACATGGAAAGACATTTCCCAGATCCTAATAGTCACAGATGGTAATTATGAACCAGGAAACAATTAGGAGATGAAAGGAGGGCCTAGCGTGTCCCTTGGTGCTCCCAAAAACAGTGGCCATGTCATTTTTATTTCTGTAAAAACATCAAGACTTTACAAAACTCTGTGTACAATTGATCCCTTTTGGTATAATAAGCACACATAAACCAGAATATTTGACCTGACGAGGTAGATCTTCTCCTTTTCCAATCATGTAAGTGCCTAGGATGATGCAACTTGTTCAGGTTGACTTATGTAGCCACCCAGAATGATAACAGGAAGAAATCCTCACATATTCTTAGTTCATATTTGGCTTTGGACCAGATCATTGTGCTTAGGAAAGAGAGATTGTTGAGCTGTGAAGAGGACTTCCTGTCCTCTGCTCATATTTAGGTGTCATTTGTTGCTACAATTAGTGCAATTTGTTCAGGGAAATATTAAATATTACTGCTGTTTTGCAGACTTACTAAGTTTGGAAGCTTGTATTAAGATTTGTTCCTTCCACAGAGTTTTAAAAGTCATTAGTAATATAGTATTTTGTATTTCCATCCTTGTTCTGGGTCAAACCTTGATCAAGAGGTCATCTGACATTCCAAACAACATACATATATAGCCAACATTTTCTCTCCAAATCAGATGCAAACAATCTTGTTTAGTCACAAAACAATTCCTGGGTTTTAATATTAAAGAACCAATCCTCTACCCTGTGAACAAGATATTGTAAATTAAATTAGAATTTCATTTTTGTCCCCAAGAAAATTTGAGGTGATTATTAAGATTAGGTAGGTAAGCACTTCACATAATTGCCAGGAGTGTTCTCATTCTCACAACAGAGAAAAAATTGGAAAACTTTAATTTGAATTTTTGTCTAGAGGTGGAAGAAGCAATACTTTAATATTGTAGGACTCTTTGGTGAGAAAATACATTTGTCAAAGACTTCTTCAAATTTGTTGGGGCATGATTTGGCAAGGAGGTAAATTTTATGGCGTTATATCAGCATAGTCTTTCTCAAATGTCTGCTGTTTGCTTTGGCTTTTTCCTAATTCCATATTTGTAAGTGATAGTTGGTAATGCTTTTGGAGTTATGTCTTCTCAGACCCAATGTAGGACTTCCTGGGGGTTCCATAACAGAAATCAATTTGTTATTTGTCATCAGGGTCAGAGACCCTTCAGATGAAAATAATGAGAACTCACAAACAAGCCATATAAAGTACATAATAATACTGCTAAAGTTTCTGTTACTGGCCATAGAACATTGAAAAAATAGATTAACAAATATTTAATACTGTACCCAAAATTACTTAAAATGCATTGAGACAATAACTTGAAAGAAAAGAGTAAAATAATTACTTTATTTACCTAATTTTTACATTTGGTAGCATGGGGATGAAGATACATCAGCACAAGTTTCTTAGAATATCTTTACCATGGTTTAATCAGAAAGTAGTAGATTATTTTAATATCAGCCCTCTCATTCTTATGGCTCTTCTGAATACATAATCCGGAGCTTCCTTGTAGCTCATTAACATTCACTTCTCTTGAAGTTCCGTTTAAAGCATCCTGTCATACATTTAGGGAGGTATTTTCGGGAATTATTACTCATTTGCTATTTTTCCCATTGGTGGTTACTTAGTGGTAAGGACTGTACACTGAAGTCATTTGTTCTCATTACCCTTATCATAAGACAAAGGATGATCCCTCTGTTACTCACACAGCGAATTGAGCACTTTAAAAGATAAGCTTTCCTTTCAACTTTCTTCATTCTTTTGGAGGAGGGAATTGAGGCACCTCAGTGGTTAGTCTAAACCTGTGTCCTGTAACTCAAGGTTGGAGTCAGAAGACATCCACCCACCCTTTCTTTTCACTTCCTGTTTTACAACTCCAAGCTGTTTCGCTCCTATGGGAATATTTATAACCTCCTGGCATTTGAAAGCAAGCTAGTGGAGAGATAATTACTTCTCAGCATTTGCTACTGAATAGGAAGAGTCATCCAGACCATGGAGACAGAAGGATGAGTTGATGCTGGTGTCTTTCATCTGCCACGTCCAAATGTTCCTCTTTTTCTAGGCGCTCCCGCCGACTTCAAGTAAAGCTATGTGCTTGCTCAAAGTTGAGGAGACAGAGAAGGCCAGTGAGAAGTTCACCTGATTCTGGTGGAAACAATCAGACACTGGCATGCTGTGAGGGGCCTGAGCACTCCCCATCCAGTGCTGATTAGCCTTCTCCATGTAACACAGGGAGGGGCCACCTGCTGAGGGCTATGGCTTCCATCTGGAAATATTTTCCTCTCAGAGAGCAGTGTGCCTTTAAAAGGGTGATTCAAAGAGTACCCTGTGAGTGTCTTTTTTACTCCAGAGAGAAATATAGCCTTCCGGATGGTAAATCTCAAGTAGACACTGAACCTACAGTACACATCTCATTGTGTAGCCATTGCTCCTTAGAAGGGATACATAAACAAGATTAAAGACCTGCAAGTGGCTTTTGTGTTTCATTTTAATAACTAAAGACCAGAAAACCACTAAGTTAGATAAATAAGGGCCAATACGCTATATCTTCTTTAATAAAATGGATACAGTAACTAGCCACATTTTGTGTTAGAGTCTTCCTTTGGAAAAAGCATCAAAGCACTTAGAATGCTAAAATTATTAATTCCCTGTCATCATTATGCTTGTCACATTCTGAAGTGAGTTTCTATAATCTATGTGCTGTGTGTTGGGATAACTGCTCTGCACTGTGGTTTATCTTCAGACTTCAAGGCTAGTCAAAAAGACGAATTTCGTTGTCTTTGTTTTACAGGAAAAGAGACTTGTTGAAACTAAGTAACTTAAACAGCAGAGCTAATAAGTAGACATACCCTTTGTTACTCTGTTTCTTGAGCCCTGGAGTGCAAGTGAAACAGAATTCCCCTGAAGACTGTCCTAAGCCAACAGTTTAACTGATAGTGGTGTCTGATTTGAGAGGCTGAGAAGAAAGAGGATTAAAGAAATCACTCTTGCTAAAATGTGATGTCAGGGACAGGAGAGATGGCTCAGCAGGTAAGAGCACTGGCTGCTCTTTAAGAAGAACTGGATTCAATTCCTATCCCCTACAGGGTAGCTCACAAACATCTGTAACTCCAGTTTCAGACAATCTTATGCCCCTTTTTGGCCTCTGCAGTTACCAGGCACAAATGTAGTACAAAGATATACATGCACCAAAACACACACATACATACACACACAAACCAATAAAATAATTTAAAAATAATTAATTTAAAAAAGTGCATTGAGAGAAAGATACAGAATAGCTGTGGTTTAGAGTATTCCATTTCATACTAATTCTGTATATCCCAGGTTTATGGCTATATATATATATATTTTTTTTAACTAACATTTAAATGTGCACATGTTAAGGCTTACTTTGGTGCATTAGTCAATGAAACACTGAGCCTGGAATGAAACTAGCCAAGCAATCAGTGCCTGTGCTTCAGTGTGCTGCTGCCTGCGCTGGCAACCACTGTGATCAATACTGCTTAGAAACAAAGAACACAAAATAGTTTCATCATGAAAAGTAGTTCTAAAAAGAAAGTCATTTACTTATCTCTACTAATAAACTCTAGAGAAATCTTAGTAGTCTTACAAGATGACAGTTACTGTCTATAAAAGCAAACAAAATAAAGCATTTTTATAAATGGTTTTCATTTGGAAGATACTAAGGGGAGTATAAATCACAGTGATTGTAGATTAGGTAGTGTTCCCTTGTCTATGATACTAAAAACAAAAGCAAACAGAGAAATAAATTTAAAAGTAGGACTTTAGGGCTGTCTAGATGGCTCAGCAGGTAAAGGCACTAGCTACTAAATCGAATGACCTGAGTTTAAGTCCTAGAACTTACATGGTGGAAAGAAGTGACTCCACCAATGAGGAGCAGAAGGAGGGAGAACATGAGCAAAGAAGTTGGAACCACGAGGGGTGCACCCACCCATTGAGACAGTGGTACTGATCTACTGGGAGCTCACCAAGGCCAGCTGGACTGTGACTGAAAAAGCATGGGATAAAACCGGACTCTCTGAACATGGCAGACAATGAGGGCTGATGAGAAGCCAAGGACAATGGCATGGGGTTTTGATCCTACTCAATGTGCTGACTTTGTGGGAGCCTAGCCAGTTTGGATGTTCACCTTCCTAGATATGACAGAGGGGGGAGGACCTAAGACTTACCACAGGGCAGGGAACCCTGACTGCTCTTTGGACTGGAGAGGGAGGGGGAGAGGAGTGGGAGGAGGGAGAGAAGGATGGGAGGAGGGGGAGAAGGATGGGAGGAGGGGGAGGGAAATGGGAGGCTGGGAGGAGGTGGAAACTTGTTTTTTTTTTTCTTCCTTTTCTCAATAAAAAAAAAAAGAAAAAAAAAAGAAGTGACTCCAACAGGTCATTCCCTGGCTTCCAGAAACACATGGACTTAGTGCATTGTTTATAAACACACAAACACACACACACACACACACACACACACATACACACAATGAGAAAGCCAGTTGTAAAGGATTTTTACCAGAATTAAAAATATTTTTCCTTTAAGATTCAAGAAAGTGAAGAGACCATTCACATAATAAAGAAAAATGTCCTCAAGTTAGATAACTTGATTCTTGCATTCAGAACATAGAAATAATACTTATAGCGCAACATTAACAAATTAATAACAGAAACAAAACTTTAGAAAAAAGTGAATAGATGTTTGTCTGAGGAAGTTTAGCATTGCCCAGTGAATAAATGGGATGTTCAGTATAAGTGATCCACAGTAAAATTCATAGCCACATATTTCTATCAGTCAGTCAATAGGAAATGCTCGCAAAAAAGGTCGAGAATTAGAACCAATTTGAAAATGACTTGCTAGTTCTACAAAAAGTGGACCATGGAATTGCCACACCCATCAGCAACTCCAATGTATACTCATGATTCTGAAAGTATCTTAAAAGAAAAGTTTACTAATATTTTTAATTATCATGCAAACCCTACACTTTGCCCTCTTTCTTGTTTCTAACAGTTGAAAAAACTGATGAGGAAAAATTCCTACCTTGGGCACAGTTGAGAGAATCAAGGAATTCCATCATTGGCCCTCATGTGGCAGTCACTGTCTTATATTTACGTGCTAGGTACAGTAAAAATCCCAGTGAATTCTGTCTCTCTGAAATCATTTAGACAGAGTAGGAGAGAGATTCATGATAAAATAACTGTGTCACTGTCAAATTTGAAATATAAACCAAATCTTGACTTGGAGTCCATCTATTCCTATAGCACATACCTGAGTAGACACCAAAGAGAAACAGGAAAATGTTCATTTAATGCAGATATTCACACATAGATGTACACATGAATGTTCATAGATTTCCTAATTTGTCACAGCCAAATGGTGTATGTTTGTGTGGTGGGGAGATGCTCATTACCTGATGGACAGAATATAATGGAGTCATGTGATGGATATTGACAATTGTGCATTGTCGTAGAAAGAGTGAACATCTGTCGTTCTTGAAACTCTTAACCACACCAAACTGGCAGCAAGCTGCAGTTCTTCCATGATATGAAACTCCCAGAACTGTGAAATCCATAGAGCCCCAAAGCAGGACAGTGTTCTCACAGCACAGAATGTATATACAGGGAAATGACTGCATAACTCATGTGTAGTGTTGGGGTTTGGAAGATGGGTGGAAATATACATGAGAACCTTTCAAGTTACATACATAAAATTCTGAATTTTATTCTAAATGGAGCACATTTTCATAAAAATAATAAATTGAGATAAAATAAATTTAAAGATTATTATACTTTAAGCATTTCTAGCCAAGTTGTGACAAGTACATGCTCCTTCTAAAATCCAGATCTTTTATTTTTCTGTACTCAGAACTGGGATTCAAGTCCTTGCAATTCTTATCTGGAATGGCTTTGAATACTTATCTATTTATGCTTCTCAGTGTTTCCATTGAAATGTCCAATATTCCAGAAAAACAAGCTCATGGCCCACGTACAGTGCTGTTTACATTCCCTTGTTATAATTTCACATGTGTGTACATATATTCCGTCTTTCTTTGCATTTTGAAAATAAAATTGCACACATAATGTGTTAGCTCTTATCCATAGTGTTTCTCCTCTTTATGCTTCCCCGAACATTGGAAGTTCTCTCCCTCATAGAAAATTTTACTTTGAACTCTGTGCTTAGAATGAACGTTGTTCTGATGTAACCTTATAATTTCACTATCAAAGCTTTGGCAACAATATCTAAAAATCTTTGTTTTTAAAAGATACACTTTCAGAAAGTAAATATTGTTGTGAAAAGCCAAAATAGTAAATAAGTGAATGATTTATAGTTTAAATAAATGAGCCAAACATGTTGAAAGGTATGTAAAGGAACAAATACTTGAGGTAAAATTTCTACTTAAATTTTAATTCCTTTTTTACTTTTTAAACCCTGGAATAGTACTTTTGACTTGTTCATAGTGTACCTTGTACAATGGTTAATGCGCACACTGGGAACACACATCATAAGCAGCCTAGCTTTATATCAGCCAGACCCAAAGTCATAGTTATTTGGGAAGCAGGGAATGCAACTACAAAGATGGTTTGGGTGGACTAGTCTGTGGGAGAGTTTGTGGTGATTTTTCTTGGTTAATGATAGATGCAGAAGGGCCCAGCTTATTGTAGGTGTAACCAGATCTGGGGAGGTGGTCCTGGGGGTATATAAAAAGCAGGCTGAGCAAGCCTGAAGAACAAGCAGGTCAGCAAGCAATGCTCCTCCACAGCCTGCTTCCAGGCTCCTTCCGTGATTCTTCTTAGCATTAGAGTTGAGCATGAGAGGTATGAGATCTTGTCTTCCACAAAGTGCTTTGCTCAGGACAGTTTATCACAGCAATAGAAATCTTAACTAAACTAGTGGATTATCTGAAATATCTCTGGGGTATCATTTTGTTTCAGAGACAGATTCATAATAAGCATTTGATTTTTTTGTTTTTTTTTTTGGGGGGGGGGTTCGAGACAGGGTTTCTCTGTGGTTTTGGAGCCTGTCCTGGAACTAGCTCTTGTAGACCAGGCTGGTCTCGAACTCACAGAGATCCGCCTGCCTCTGCCTCCCGAGTGCTGGGATTAAAGGCGTGCGCCACCACCGCCCGGCCATAATAAGCATTTGAAAGCATGAAGTTTTACTCCTTCATACTGGATCCATCATTGTAGCTCCTCCTCTGCAGCAGATACTGTAATAAACACAATGGCTTCTGCAGGGAGACCCAATGGGTGTGGACTCTGCTAGAGGCAGAGGTTCTTGGGCTAATGAAACATGTACAAAGCATAAAAATTGGAAGGGCAATGATGGCTGAATCACAAACGAAGAAACACAAGGGGATAAATAATTTTGTTCAATAGACAGATTAATTAGTAATGAGTTTAAAGCTAAGAACTAGCAGTGGATTGCATAGTACTTGGTCGACTTGTAGTACCTGCAGTTAATTCAAATTTGCACATCAAAAGCAAGGGAATCCATTGTGGTAACAACACTCCTAGAGTTGATTAAAGCTTGAGAAGGGAATGCTATCACTTAAGTATGTTGTTCTGTGCCATTTTAAAAATATGAAATGTCGCCAGGTGGTGGTGACCCATGCCTTTAATCCTACTACTCAGGAGGCAGAGGCAGGAAGATCTCTGTGAGTTGGAGGCCAGCCTGGTCTACAAGAGCTAGTTCCAAGACAAGCTCCAAAAACTACTGAGAAACCCTGTCTCAAAAAACAAAACAAAACAAAAATCCAAACAAACAAAAACAAAAAACAAACAAACACACAAAAAATAAATGAAATATCTCCCACCAGACTTATGTGTAGAATGCTGGGTGCCCAAATGATGGTGCTGTTTAGTAACGATGTGGGCACTTCAGGAGATGCAGAGGAAGTGGGCTGCTAAGGATGTCTCCTTGTGGATATATCTTTTTTAAGCCTCTTCTTTCTACTCTTTTTCTCTGTTTTCTGCATGCCATAGTAAAGTGTCTGCCACACACTGGCACAGCTGTGATGTTCTGCTCCATCACCAGCCCAGAATCAATGAAGCCAGTGACTGTGGATTAGAATCCCTGAAGCTGGGACATAGAGCGTATTTCTCTTCTCAAGTTTTTCATGTCCGGTATTGAGTCACAAAGATGTACAAGCAAGAATACCCTAGGTAAGCAACAGATTCTACTGAAACAAAGGTCATGGGATGCTGGTACTGCATTAAGTGAGATAAAGTGAAAGAAGTATCCATGGATTGCTTCACATGGGAGGAAAGCCAAGAAGTAGAGATTTAAAATGTGTGTCTAGATGCAATAGAACTTCTGCATCATTTACTAAAGGAAGGAAACACTCTAATCCGGGCATTTGTGCAATGTTGACTTGATTCTGAGTAGTATCTCAGGAATTAGATGTAGGGAGATAATTATCTGGATGGTGACTTTCTAAGAGAGACTGTTAAGAAATACATTAACAGAAGGTTCCAGAAAACCGAAGTGTTGAAAATTTCCTTCATGCTTACCTATGCCTGGTACACAGTTGACATAAAAACCCCAAACAAACAAACTAGTAGTTTAATGAAGTCAACTAATTAAAGATGAGTGCAACACAATCATCTCTGTAAATAAGATGTAAATATTTTAAGTCATCCCTTTGAAATGTAATACACAAAACTCAAGAAAAACAAAACGCAGAAAATAATGACTCTATCACAGAAATCATGACCAAAATTCTAAGTTCAATTCTTGTGATGTTGGGGAATCTCTTAGAAAAATCACACATTCTTTTTTTCAAGTCTGTCATCTCTATCATTTACATAAGGCAACATGGGGCCAACACCTAAGAGCAGATCCAGAAATGAACTTTCTGCTTGTTTCTCTCTGGTTTCTGGTGTTGCTGGCCTGCTTACATTAGATAGTCCCCAGTCACTGTCACATTTACATATCTTCATCACTATGTCAAAGCTGGTGCTAAGCAGATTCTGCAGGATATGAGCATATTTGACACCTTAAATGATTGAGATAGAAAACATCCCCGCTACGAGAGTAGTTCAGAAACCACAATCTGATAAATGATATGGCGTGATAATAACTTTATATTTGATCTTGGGTAAAAAGAAAGCCACAAATATAGAACTTTAGAGTTAAAAAAAACATTTAGTAGAAAAGAATATTTCTACTATTAGGTATTACTTAGTTGACTTGTTTCATAAAATGATAACTTATATTGGCTTTTTAGTTTCCTGTTATAAATTTCAGCAAGATAGTCTCCATTTTTCCCATCTCTCTTCTAAATTTCTTTGTCTTTAATTTTTTTTTCAGATTATAATTACAACATTGCCTCTTCCTTTAATTTCCTCAATTATTCCTATATGCTTTCAGAGGCAAGCATTTGGAGAACTAAGTGGTGCATTCTCCCCTGTGGAGGACGACCTCCCCCAATCCCAGATTCCTTAGGTTGCCTACAGTTTTTCATGAATAAATATGCATATATATTTTAAATAAACATTTCTAAATTTGTGATTTTACAACTACATGCAATTCAACTTTGGAGACCACTGGAAGCACACTTACATTTAAATTAATTTCTCTAAACATCAAGCAACATGTTTTTCAGCTTTATCAAAGCAGTCATAAAAAAGCCACTGATTTTTATTTTAATGTAATAAAATGGTATAAATGTTCCCAGTTACCTGAGTTCCACTTCTCCTTACCATGTTCAAAAGCAGAACCCATTTCCTTCTAATCAGTATTGCTATGGATAGGTGATAAGATGTCACTTCTGATATAATATTACCAAACAATAACATCCCCTCATCCACAGGGAGAATCTCCCTTGTTACCTGAACTGAAACAAGTTGACAGTGTTGGAGAGGCCTATTTGGTAAATGGCTGAGAACAAAATCTGGTTGATAGCAAGAAGATAAACCCTTATCCTTATATATAGTAAAATACTTAGTTCTGTATGTAGTTTTCTGCAAAACCAGACAATCCCTAGATTCTGTCTATACTTATGAGACCTTGAAGTATAACCAGCTGAACCTGGGATCCTTATCCAAAAAATGAATATATATATATATATATATTAAAAATTAAGTTTGTTGGTAGTGTGGCTAAAGAGGAATCCAGATATATAATTATGTCTATATACCCAACAGAAACCACCTCTAAGGAAATTCTGTACAAGAAACTATTAAGTATCAAAACTGAAATCTATGTTGAATTTTCGTTACAGTGATTTCAAGTCATTGTTAAGAAGGTTTTTAAAGGACTTACTACACTTTAAAATGTATTTTTCTTTTAAATATTAAAAGTTTTGCATTCTTGAATGTCTCAGATAAATATACGGTGTTTTTTAGCTGGAAGGGATTTGGCTCTGTTAACAGCAGCCTTCAGTAATCCTGTGTCAGATAGTTAGAGGCCTTAATTGTCATGCGAAGTTATTTGCATTGTTCACTGTGTCCCACATTAGCACAGCTAGAGCTATTCATTAGTTAGATCAAAACAGTCATAAGATAAAAACATGTGATGACAAAAGTGTCTTCCTAATCCAGCTTTGGATCATGGGTCTGAATCCAAATCTGTCCTATGCACTTTCTGATCTAGGTTTGAGTGTGAATCCCTGTGCACACAGCAGATCATTCACTGTCAGTTATTCATTTCTTCTTCCTGATTTTGATTAGAGTAGAAAGGAAATGAAATATGTCATGTGTTTATGAAGTGAATAATATGTCATTTCTCTGCAGAGAAAGAACAGGTTCTAACTGATCACACTCACTGGGTAACTTACAAACTGTGCAGGCAAAGTAACGTTTTTTTCTCATCAGATTCACATGAACAATTCTCACTAAATATAATTTCTTAGTAAATAAATCTAAAGCTTCAGGTCTATTAAATCTCTACTACAATTATTAGGAGTTACTCAAATAAACTGATTTTCTTAAATTGGGTGGATATTTGTGTACAATCTCAGGAATCTTGTCTAAAAATGACACAGTGAAAATACAACACCAAAAAGAGCACCATTTTCAGTCCAAAGGATGCTCTAGCCCATCGCTCACTCACAGCAAGCCACTTACCACTAAATCATTGATAAAACCTGATTGCTGGGGACTGAGCTGTAGTTAGGAACAAGCACTTCCAGTAGTCTAGGAGGGAGTAGGGTGGATATGGATGGTGACTTCACACTCTGCAACTAAAAAAGTTTTAGAATTAAGAATTTTAAAAGTTTTTAACAATGAAAAAAATGAACATTTGAGATATTTCAACAGATTTAAACACTAATGTGTAGATGCCTCAAAACACCAATGACAGCACATTAATGTATATAACACACATACTTTATGCAATGGTTTGGAAACAAATGTATTTAAAACAAAATAGTGAACTGATTGAGTGCCTCTCTTCTACTTCCATATTTTCTATTTTTGCACTCACAGGATATTTTTGTGAAGAATACCAATATATATTAAAAATATTTTCCATAAATTTTTACTTTGACCCATAGGAGAGGTTTTTTTTTTAATTTTTCCTTTGCTTTTGAAATTATAATTAGAACATTTCCCTTCCCTCCCTCTCAAAATGCCACAAACCTCTCCTTTTCTCTTTCAAATTCATGTCCGCTCTTTTCCACTGTGACACACACACACGAAACAACACATTGGTGTTCTCATCCCAATTTCTCCCAATCTAAGCATCCTTAGTTGTCTGTAGTATTGTCTTTGTGCAGTTGCTTTTGTGTGGTGTTGAGGCCTTGTGGGCTTTCCCATCTTCCTTGGCAAATCTAGTAGTTTCATCTTTGTTCAGCTAATGTTTAGGCATTTATACTGGTGAGTCTTTATGAGTAGAGATTCCAACGTTAGTAGAAAATGAATTTCACAGCAAACTGTGTTATCCTGGCTCTTTAAATCTTCCTAACTCCCCTGCATTTGATTGGTTGTGGTTTTTGGGAATGACCTTCATCTGTTTCAAAGAGAAATTTTCTTAATGGAGCTGAGAACTACAAATACCTGTGGGTATAAGGACAATTGCTAGGGATTATATTTTGGTAAAGTGGTAATTGTAGGTTCTTCTCCAAGATCCACGATCCCTTCAGGAGGCCTGAGTTGTTGACTAGGTTTTCAGAACCAGACATGATTTTTTTTTCCTCTTGGTGAATGAGTTAAGTACAATTAGAAAACTATTGGCTACCCTAAAAATATGCAAGTTATATTAAACCTTTAATTTATTTTTAGGATTTATTATTTTTTAATTCTTTGTTTTTCTTTTTTAAAAATAAGAAAACAAGCTATCCTCATACATTTTATATACCAATCCTAGTTTTTACTCCATCCCCTCCTCCCATTCCCTCCACCTTCACCCCTCACCCTCCATTCACTTCACAGAGAGGGTAAGGCACATTGTTTTGAGGAAGGGCCAAGACCTTCCCTGATGAGCAAGGCATCTGTCCAAAGAAAGCAGGTTCCAAGAATCCAGCCCTAGCAGCAGGGATAAATCCTGGTGCCACTGCCAGGGATCCCACAGTTTGCCCAGTCATACCACTGTCACCCATATTCAGAGGGTCTAGTTTGGTTCTATGCTGGTTCCTTCCATGTCAGGGCAGAGAGTTGGTGAGTTCCCATTGGTTCAGTTAAACTGTTTCAGTGGTTGTCCCCATCATTGTCTTGACCTCTTTGCTCATATTCTTACTCCACCCACTCTTTGACTGGACTTTGGAAGCTCAGCCCAGTACTTTGTTGTAGGTCTCTGTCAGTTACTGAATGAAGGTTTTATGGTAACATTTAAGATAGTGATCAATCTGACTACAGAGCAAGGTCAATTCGGGCATCCTCTCCTCTATTACTTAGGGTCTTATATGGAGTTGTTCTTGTGGATTCATGGAAATTTCTCTAGCCCCATCATGGTTCCCTCAATCAAGATATCCCTTTCCTTGCTCTCTGTCTCTGTATTTTTCCCTTCTTGACTATTCTGTTCCCTCAACTTCTCATTTACCTTCTGCTTCTTCCCTCCTCTTCCCCTTCTACCCTCCCTTCTTGCCCTACACCCATGCTTCCAATTTTGTCAGAAGGTCTTGTCTATTTGCCTTCCCAGGGTGTAGTAAGAGGCCACTTGTTTGTTTTTGGCTGATCAGACCATGAGATAACTACACAAAAACTATAGTCTTTACAATACTGTTTGGCCAATAGCTTAAGTGTATTTCTGGATAACTCATATCTTAAATTAACCCATTTACATTAATCTGTGCATTGCCATGAGGCTGTAGTTTATTGGGTAAACCTCTAGTGTCTTTCTCCATGGGGCTGGGGGGTGGCTAAGTGACTTCTTTTTTTCTCTGCCATCTTTCTCCCAGCATTCAGTTTAGTTTTCTCTGCCTAGCTCTGCCTTACCCTATCACAGGCCCAAATCAGCTTCTTTATTAACCAATGGTATTCACAGCATAAAGAGGGGAATCTTGCATCACCAGGGGGAATCTATATATGTTTTTCTTAGGGTTCACCATGTTACTTAGCTTCTCTAGGGTCTTTATCTATAGGCTCATTTTTCTTTGCTTTACAACTAGTATCTACTTATGAATGAGTAGCTACCATGTTTATCTTTCTGGGTTTGGATTACTTAGATCTCAATATAAATCCAATCACAGTCAACCTGATAGAAGAGAAAGTGGGAAGTAACCTTTAATATGTGGGCACAGGAGATCACTTCCCAAATATATCACCAGCAGCACAGACACTGAGAGCAACAATAAATAAATGGGATCTCCCAAAATTGAGAGGCTTCTTTAAAGCAAAGGACACAGTCAATAAAACAAAAAGGCAGCCTGATGGAGGAGGGTCATCTGTGTATGTGTTACTCTCATTGGTTAATAAAGAAAACTGCCTTGGCTTTTTGTTAGGGCAGGATTTAGATAGGTAGAGTTAGACAGAACAGAATGCTGGGAGAAAGAAAGCATAGATGGTCAGCCACCCTGGAGCCAGCCACCAGGTCAGACATGCTGAATCTTTCCCCGGTAAGCCACCACCTCGTGATGCTACACAGATTATTAGAAATGGGTTAATCAAGATGTGAGAGCTAGACAGTAAGAAGATAGAGATAATGGGCCAGGCAGGGTTTAAATAAATACAATTTGTGTTTTGTTATTTCGGGGCATAAGCTAGCCAGGTGGCCAGGAGCCAGGTGGCAGCACAAAAAGCAGGCCTGCCCTCCTCATCACTACAGCAGCCTACTAAATGGGAAAAGATCTTCACCAAGCCCACATCACACAGAGGACTGATCTCCAAAATATATAGGATTTATTTTTACTTGTGTGCATATGGATGTGCATAGCGTGTGTGTGTGTGTGTGTGTGTGTGTGTGTGTGTGTGTATGTGTAGACAGAAGAAGGAATCATACTCCTTGAAGCTGTGGTTACAGAAATTTGTGAGCTGCCTCATGTAGGTGTTGGGAAACTTATTCGGGTGCTTAGAAGAACAGGAAGTACTCTAAATTCCTGAGCTACCTCTCCAGCTCCTCTATTATGCCTCTCTCTCTCTTTCTTCTTCTTCTTCTTCTTCTTCTTCTTCTTCTTCTTCTACTTCTTCTTCTTCTTCTCCTTCTTCTTCTTCTCTTCTTCTTCTTCTTCTTCTTCTTCTTCTTCTTCTCTTCTTCTTCTTCTTCTTCTTCTCTTCTTCTTCTTCCTCTCCTTCTCCTTCCTTCACCTTTTCCTTCTCTTCCTTCTTCTTCTCCTGTGTAACAGTCCTAGAAGTCATGGAACTAGCTCTTGTAGATCAGGTTGGCCTCAAACTCACAGAGATCCGCCTATCTCTGCCTCCCTAGTGCTGGGATTAAATATGTGCACCACCAACACCAGACTCTACTAACCTTCTAGTGTAAAATCTTAACCTTTACCATTTATTCTCTATCTGTTCTTTTAATTAAATCTATGTGCCACAAAAGGGATTCTCTGGTACAGGAAGAGTATAACTCACAACAATCTGATGTATCCACCTGAACATCAAAATGATGATCATAAAGCAGACTTAGAAGAAAATTATAAACTACAGAAAAGCCCAACTGAAGAATCAATTTGACTGAATTTATCATGATTCTTTATTTTTACTACCATGAAAGTAACATGACATTTTTATTGAATAAGTTGTTTGGGAGACAAAGACTGGTTTAAGGGTTCAAAAATATGAACTCAATTAAATTTATCAAAACATGTGGTCACTTTCTGTATTACAGGCACTGTACTAGAAAGCAATGTTCTAACAATAGACAAGTAGCATAGTTTTCACCAACAAAGAGTACAGTGAAGAAGAAAGATAGGCACTTATTGTACAAAAGGCATAGCTCATGGATAGTTTGCTTATCCTGCATGTGCAAGGTCCTAGGTTCAATCACCACCTCCAGTACAAATGAAATTTATGTGTTTAGTGTATACAATTGTAATCATTTCTGCATAATGTATATATACCTATATCTAAATATATTATCATGATCTATAATAGTTATAATAAAGAAGCACATTGTATCATAAGAAAATGTTGGGACAGCTTATCATTTGCAATTGTGTTTGAGGGAAATATTCATATAGAAATTAAAAATGTGATGTGGGAGTGTCATATATCAATCTGTTGATTTCATTGGTTAAGTAAAAAAGAAACTGCTTGGCCCTGATAGGTTAAAACATAGGTGGGAGGAGTGAACAGAACAGAATGCTGGGAGGAAGAGGAAGTGAGCTCAGAGGCCATGCTCCCCTCTCCCGGGCAGACGTGATTGATGAAGCTCCGACCCAGGATGGACATAGGCTAGAATCTTCCCGGTAAGCGCACCTTGGGATGCTACACACATTATTAGAAATGGGCTAGTCCAGGTGCGAGAGTTAGCCGAGAAGAGGCTAGATATAATGGGCCAAGCAGTGTTTAAAAGAATACAGTTTGTGTGTTGTTATTTCGGGGCATAAGCTAGCAGGCGGCCAGGAGCCAGGCTGTGGGAAGAGGCCCACAGCTCCCACTACAGAATGGTGCCCAATGTGGATGACTGAATCCACACAAAGCCTGAGAAGGCTTGGGAAAGAATAGAGTAAAGCATGTTTTCTTGGTAGCAGCAATTTCTTGGGTCTGCTCTGCTTGCTAGAGGCAAGCAAGCGCTCTCATCTAAGAGAGGCTTCCTGACTCAGCTTCAGCTGTAAAACCCTGCAGCTCTTAAGAGTTCCTGCCATGAAACACTTAAATGGTGTTGATAATAGCCAACTGAATGCTTGTTTGTTTTCAGCAGTAACAGGAAAAAACCTGTGTTGTTTTAAAATGCCGGCTTTCTGGGCCATCCTGCCAGGGCAAATTCTGACTGTTTGAGGCAGGAGGGATGACCACAGAGAGAGGATTTGAGTGTTGTCTGTGGAAATAATGCTGCAACTTGTTTGCTGGAAAGGACCTTGAAACACTGTAGAGTTGTGGCACTGAATGTGTCTCTGGCTGGTACCTCAGCCAAAAGGTTGGAATGGCAGAAAGCTAAGGAATGGACTGGATCTAGCCACCAAAGCCACGGCTTTAATTCTACCCATATTGCTCAGTAATTTAAAGGCTCATGTGGTCAGAAAAAAAGAGAGAAATATAGTAAAGAGAGATTAAAAAAAAACTTTAAATGATTTACAGTGTGTTGAAAATATATGCAGACTAAAAGTTAAAGTTCTTAAAGTAAAAAACAAAAAAAAAGGAAGAAAGAGAGTAGTTGGGTGTGGTAGGACACACCTTTAATCCCAAAAGTAGGGAGGCAGAGGGAGATTGACCTCTGTGACTTCAAGGTGTGGTAGCACCCGCCTTTAATATCAATGCCTGGGAGGCAGAGACAGATGGATCTCTGAGAGTTCACGGACAGCCTGGTCTACAGAGTTATTCCAGGTCAAAGATATACAGAGAACCTGTCTCAAAAAGCTAAAAGTTAAAAGTAAAAATAAACAAAATAAAGGTTAAAATAAAGCTGCACAAAGATGGAAAATACACAGAGAATCTTGATACTGTGTGCTATTATGCTCTCTTTGAATTGTTTGAATGCTGAGGAAAGATCAACAGCTGCTAAAAGATATTTGTTTATAAATGCTGCTGAACTAATCCAAGATAGATATTTTGAAAATACTTTGAGTTCAGAATTTGGATCTAAGGATATGATACTTTGGAAAAGAGATTCCTCTTTTGTTTTCACAGATGATGAGACCCTGTGGATTGCTTTCATCCCAATATGGTATGATAGACCACACCCTCCTGAAAGGTTGCTGTGAACACCCTCAAAAAATTGCTTCGCTCAACTGCCAACTGAGATGACCCTGGCACACAGGTTACCCCATGAAAGATATGATTAACAGCGCCCCCATTCAGCAGGAAGCAGTTTGGAGAAAAATAACTGTGCCCATATTCCCAAATATTGTTTATAAATGTTCTTTTACATTTAAAGGGGGATATGATTTAGGTATGAATTATTTGCATTGATATGGATTTTGCTTTGGTGATTTAAATTTAAGGTCAATTTTGTTATATGTATATGTGTTTCTGATCTTAATTAAGGTATTGTGATTGTGTAGTTCATTTAAAAATGTAATGTATATAGGTTGTTAATGGATAATCATTATTAATAGTCAAGTTTCTAGTCATGTTAGTTAGATTTTCTAGATATATAGATATATATTTCAGTTAGATCGGCATTCTTCATATCTTCCAAAGACTACGGAATATGCTATTTAATGTTTTAATAACTTAGGGTTTTTCATGACAATGAGACACTCTGCTCCTGGCAGCACCAATCTACTTCAAGAGGAAGATGGGCATCGAAGAGGCTCCTTATGGAGTTTGATAGCCATTTGGGCTAAAAACTGTTCTTGCCTGGGCTATTGCATAAACTAGACACAGAGAACCTGCAGAGAGAGGACTGCTGAACTTGCCTAAATGTGAGATGATCTTTCGGGGTTCCTGATTCATGAAAGAGTCTGCAAGACATTCTGCAGGACACAGCAGATAGAGACTGACTGCCTTTGAAATTTCCTGCTTCATTGAAATGTCTGCTGGAAAGTATGGGCCTGTAGCTAGCAGGTGGCCAGGAGTCAGGCTGTGGGAAGAGGCCCACAGCTCCCACTACAAAAATGTTCTTTTACAAAACTTCAGATAGTGTCTCAAAAGGAAGTCTACCAATATTCGCCACAAGACTCTCTATGTGCCAAAGCAGAGTTCTTGAAAAATTATTGTCATTATATACCTGGGAACCCAGTCTAGTAACTTCATCATTCTTAAATTTTACTTTGGATCTCATCCAAGGGTGGCAGGGCCAGTACTATTAATACTCTACTGTTAAGCAAGCATGGCAGTTCACACAATAAATCCCAGAGGTAGAAGTAGGAGGATTTCTGTGAGATACAAGCCAGCCAGGTATACAAGCAAGCTCAGGACAATTAGGACTACATAGCAAGACCCTGTCTCAAAGGCACAGGAGACAGATTCCTGAACAGAAAACAAATCACACCTGCTCTTAAATTGACATTTAGTAAATAGTGTCTCATGAAATTGAAACACTTCTGTAAGGCAGAGGAGACTGTCAATAGGACAAAATGATAGCTCATAGATGGAAAAAATATCTTATCCAATCCCCTATCTGACAAACAAATATTACCTAAAATACTTAAGTCACTCAAGAAACTAAACATCAACAAAACCCCAAAATAATCAAATTAAAAATAGAGTACAGATCTAAACACAAAATTCTCAACTGAGGAATCTCAAATAACTGAGAATCACTTAAAGAAATGTTCAAATTTTTAGCCATCAGGGCAGTGCAAACCAAAATGACTATGAGATTCCATCTTACACCTGTAAAAATTTTTAAGACCAAAAATGTAAGAGTTCGTGCTAGAAAGGACATAGAGCACGGGGAACACCCCTTTACTGCTGGTGAAATTGCAAACTTGTATGGCCACCTTGAAAACCAATATGGCAATTTCAGAAAATTGGAATCATTCAAGCTCAATACCCAGCTATACTACTCTTAAACATATCCCCAAAGGGCATTTCATATGCCACAAGGATGTTTGCACAACTATGTTAATAGAAACTTTATTTGTAATAACCAGAAACTGGAAACAACCCAGATACCCTTCAACTGAAGAATGGATAAAATGGTACATTTACACAATGGAGTATTACACAGCTGATAAAAGCAATGGCATTAGAAAAAAATACAAATGAATGGAACTAGAAATGCTCATTGTATGTGAGATAACATAGACCCAGAGAGAATAATATAGTAGGTACTCAGTCATAAATAGATATTAGCTCTGAAACAAAGAGAAACATGCTACAAACTATACATAGACCCAGAGAAGATTGGTGCCTACCTCAATTGTTATCAAAGGGGCTTTACCCAGCCACTGATGGAAACAGATGCAGAGACTCACAGCCAAACATTAGTAAGAGCTTGGAGAATTCTATGGAAGAGGGGGGAGGAAGAATTATAGGAGTAAAGGCTGAGGGGTCAAACAGATCACAAGACAACCGACAGAATCAACTAACCTGGGCTTGTAGGGGCTCACAGAGACTGAACAAACAACCACGGAGTCTGCATGAAACTGAACTATATATGTTCATATATGTTACAGTTGTGTGATATGGTTTCCTTGTGAGACTCTTAACAGTGAGAACAGGAACTGTCTCTGAATCTGATGCCTGATTTTGGTACCTATTCTTCCTACTGGATTTTGTCTTTCCAGCCTTAACAGAAGAGAAGGATGCTACTCTCACTGCAGCTTGATATATCTTGGCTGGCTGATGAGCACAGGAGGTTCACCTTATCTGAAAAGAAACAGTGGAGGGAGAGGGGATGGCAGGAGGGAAAATGGATGGTGGATTGGGAGGAAAAAAAGGAGAGGAAACTTTGGTTGAAAGTAAAACCCCCAAAACAACTAACAAACAAAAAACAACAAAGGAAACAAACAAGCAAAAAATGTACTAGGTTTTCTTGAGAAGAAAGTTTGAAAGAAGTTGGGAGAGGAAACTACAAGCATGGAACATGAATTTCTACATTCCAAGAAGAGTGTTACTAAGGGTATTGGTCAGCTTTGATGTCTTAATGATTTCCCATTTGAAACGCTCGCATTTCTGGCATTTCCCAGAGGACCTGGTCTTCTATTCTTTCTTTCCCTTCTTTGCTTCTGTTCACTAGTTAATTAGCTAGTGAATGCCTATTCCAGGAAGATTTCTTACTCTCATTTGGTCTTGCAATTTAAATATTACAATGTCAACTTTGATAAATTCTTTGTAAGTTAAACTTGAAACATTTAAAACATTTTGGAGGTTAACTTATTCTTACTTATCTTATGTTTTTAGTTTGTACTTTTCTAATGCTTCAAAGTTTTTTTTAATATTTTTATTGATTCATGAGATATATGCAGAAAATAGTATTATTTTTTGTATGCATATACTCCATGATATTCTGTTTCTCTGTGCAATCTATCCTTGTTTTTAGCCCTATCCCAATTGTATCTTTTTAAAAAACATTCTTTAAATACAGTATATTTTATGTATTTGTTCTCATCTTTAAGGTATTCTGAGTTTGGGGGGCATGAGTGAACAGAGAAATTGGTATATTTCCTACTAATGAAGTCTGTAAGTAGGATAATACAATGTCTACACTTGCCGTCTGTTCATCAAGTGTCTGTGTTCTATTTTTTAATACTCAGAAAGAAATTAAAATATACAACTTATATTCTTAACAGTAGTGGTATTCAATATCAACTTTAATTTCTTTCACCAATATCATTAATGAGATTGAATTGTGAGTTAATTATTTTTTTATTCATCCTAAGCTCTTATTATCATGTTGTGAAACTGGAATGTTGACTATATGATGTTGCATTTGTATCTTTGGTCTGCCAGCACTTGGTACTATTTTGGGAAATTGTAAAATATAAAAATTTGTATCCAAAAGTTTACACGAATGAACTTATTTTCCTTTACATTTGACCATCAAACTTTTCCCAAAATTATACAAATCGTTAAATCAAGTACATATCTCAGTGGCTCACAGTAAGCATGCAAGGATGAGTAGAAATACATGGTCACGCATCAAGAGGATTAAGTATCTTAGGAAATACCCTGTGCTTCTTTGAAGACTGTTTTCCAACAGTTTATATAACCTACTCTTGCACAGTATGCTATTTAAAAATATCACCCTTGTGACTATTCATCTAGTTAAGATGAACAAAGGGAAACTAAATAACCATAATAAATTTACTATCTTTATAAAAATAGAAGATAAATCAAAAGATATGGGAAAACAGACATGTGAGCTAAAGTTATGGGAACAAACCACACAACCCTAGAGTTTCTAAAACAACAGAGGCTAGGAAGAGGAGAGGGAGTATCTTTCTTCAGAGCCTCCAGAAGAATTCCATTGCCTTAAAGATGTCTGTATTCTAGAATTCCAGCTTTAAAAATGGGGTAACAAGAAATTTCTGTTTTACAGAGTTGTCTAATTTTCTGAAATGTATAATAGTTCTACTATTCTAACACATAACCTACAACCATCAATGTTTAGATCCAAAGAAGAGAAACCATTCTAGGTAAAAAACAAAATGAAACAAAACAAATCAAAAAAATAGGGTGATAAATTTTCTCTTAGAAGTACTTTAGACTAAGCAATATTTTCTAATGATAAATTTTCTCTTAGAAGTACTTTATACTAAGCAATATTTTCTAATTTGAATATCAGAAACTGTCCTCTTATTAAATATTCCAGCAGTGTTATTGCTAGGAATTGTTCTCTTTTATAAAGCTACAATAGTAAAAAAAAAAAAAAAAGAAATTAGATTGGTGTCAAGGAGCCAATCCAGAAATAGAGATGGTGATGGGAGCAAGGCATGGTTCTGAAGGACCAGGAAGAGTAGATGAAAAATCTAGCAGAAAGAATAGAGCCAAAAATCTAGGTTAGCCGGTTCAGTGACTCTGTTCCAGGAACTAGCTGACCATAAAATTAGATTATAATCTTGAAAATAATCTTGAGAAATGAGAGTTACCCCCTTGTGATTATCACTAGTATTTTCAGAAATTTCCAATGATGCCCTCCCTACCCGCTTTGGGTTGTTGTTTCTTCCCCTAAATACCATTTCTCCCAGCTACTCGGGGTCAAACTCCTCTACCCCTGTGTGGGAAATGAGTGTTGGCTCCAGTGCGCTGGTTCCTGTCAATAAACCTCATGTGGTTACAGCAAGGATGGTCTCTTGTGAGTACTTAGGGGGTCGTATTATCCCGAAACTTGAGTGAGAGTCTCCTTACTCCTGGGGTCTTTCAGTTTCAAAAACACAGTACTACTTATTTACAGAATGCAAAGTTAATCCTACTGAGAAAGGACCTTAGAGGATGAAAGTGGTTGCCATCTTGAAGAGATGCTCTTCAAGGGGTGCTCAAGTTCCATGGTCCAGTAAGTAGAATTATCCAGTAGGCATGGGAACCAATGAAACTATTGTCATTGTGGCATTGGGGAGTAAATGAAAAAAGAGTACTAATCATTTGGGTCACAGATTAGGTAGGAAATAGCTTCAGAACTAAAATTCGAAAGCTATGGTAAGCAGCTTGGTTTGAATTGGAGATGGCATATATGGTGTGCCTGGTAGCAAATGTTAAAGAGCTGCAGTTGTCCTGGACTAACGTGACGGCTGAGGGGAGTGTGTGTGAGTTGGAAATGAGAACTAGCAGGACATCGGATGGATTGGTGCTGAGTAATCATGAAACAGAGCAACACAAGAGGACGAGAGGGCACACAGCATTTTACAGGTAAAATCTGATGAATGTCAGCTATATCAGATATGCACTGGGAGGGCCCCGCCATGATAATCTAAGTCTTCAATAGAGGCTGGAGTCTCAATTGTTTACCTGAGATGAAGACAGGGCTGCAGGAGAAACCACAAGCTGAGATCACCTGACCCCCCCACCCAAGAAAAAAACAAAGGAAATTCCTGGCATTCCAAGCACTACAGATAGAAACACCTGCAGCTCACAGTCACCAAGGAAACCCTAGACAAATGTCAGCGAATCAGGGGTCTTAAAACCTCAGAAACCCCTCACCCCCCACCTTTACTACTATAAAATCCTATTCTAATTGAGCTTGGGGTTCTCTGGTTATTCCAATATGTTGGACCTGCGGAAAGACCGACTTTGCAAACTTGATTAAAATAAAAGCTCTTTGCTTTTACACACGGCACTCTTCGTTTCCTTGTCGGCTTGTCGGGGATTGCTATTTGGGTATAACATGTACCACTTCCAATATATGTCAAGTTGAGTTTGATTTCACCCTTAAGGCATGCTTTGTGGGAGTCAAATAGTTTTTTTTTTTTGTTTTGCTTTTGTATTTTTTTTTTATTTCTCTGCAGTTCAGTCCAACACAAACTTGTTTTTTATCATTTGATTCAGCTGACTACCAAACATGTTGTAAATGATTCCTCATAATGTAAAAAAACAATGCTATAGTTTAGAATTGATATTTGACGTATGAAAATAATCCGCTCTATATTCAAACTCTCTTCTTACTTAGTTCATAATTAATTTTCCCTACTCCATAGTCTCTAAATTCCTACATACCGTACATATCCTCTGCTCTGATATAACATATGTTTTGTAGTATAAAGTAGGGCACTTGTATTTGATAAATAAGAAGTAATGATGATGTAAGAATAGAAGTAGTATAGATTTGTTTGGCTTTCTGTGACATGCTCATGTTTCACAGACAATGCTGGGAGAGCTAGCAAATCCAGCTATGGAGAAATGTTTTGAGATAGGTGTTGTTTCTTTCTGCTTCTTATCCACTTAATCTGACTATCTGCTGAGAGCAGGAGGGGCTCACTGACTTCTCTTTTTCTTCATTCTCCACAGCTCCAGAAGTTACCCTGGCCTATTATACGAAGCAACCACCACCTTTTCAAGAGAGAACAAAATTCTACACTTAATGGAGTGTTTGTTGTAGAAACCAAAGCTGTTCTTTAATTTAGTAATTGTGTTACTGTTGCTTTCATTAATTGCAGTTATCACAGACTTAAATAAATTTTGAGTACTATGCCCAACCTCATTCTCCCCCATAACTCTGTAGGCAGAAGTTTCCTGTCTCAGAGCCACTTGGTCCCAAATACCCAGCAGTTACTTCCAAAATTGCTGCACAGAGGCTTAATATTTGTTATAAATGCTCCACCAATAGCTCAGGTCTAGTATTAATTAGATTCACATTTTAAATTAACCCATATTCCTATGTACTCTCTGCCACATGGTGGTATCTTTTCTCAGTACAATATGCGCATCTTGTTCTCTCTGCATCTGGCCAGTGACTCTTGACTCCACCCTTCTCCTTCCTATCATCCTTAGTTTGGTCACCCTGCCTGTACTTCCTGACTAGCTACTGGCCAATCAACATTTTATCAAACTAGTTCATGTGACAAATCTTTACAGTGTACAAGAGAAATATTCCACAGCAAAACTCTGTTACTTAAATGAAGAGTCTTGAAGCAGTAGATGTTTCTGACCACCCACATGCAGTTCCAAACCATCTGTCGCTCCACTTCAGATGATAAAATACCCTCTTCTTGTCTATTTGGGCATCAGACATGTAAGAGGTATACAATCACACATGTAAGCAAACACTCATAAAAAAATTTATAAAAGTAAGTAAATATTTTGAAAAACATATTCAAGTGGATTAAGGATAATATTAATTCACCTTTGTACATATTATTGTATTAAGATAGCTGAAGACTGATAATATTGAACCAAAAATATGAAGAGAATAAGTAGAAACATATTGCTTCTTAGTTCAATTAAGAATACAGGTCCCTTCATTTTCAGAATTCTCTCTTGCCTATAATAGAGTCATATAGCTTGCTATTGTGATCTATATAACATGGAGATTATGCAGACTTGCCAAAGCACATGAAACTTTAGACTCCCAATTGTTACGTTTTAACATTCACCCTGTCTCTCCCATAGATGAGTAAAGACTCCTTCACCGTTACCTCTTCCCTGAAAGAGACTGTGCTCCTCTAACCACAGTCCATCAAAGGCTGAAGATATTATAGTCAGTGCTCTGAGCTCAGAAGTCTTGACAAAATAATCAGCACTTATAGTAAATTGCCAGAGAGAATGGGGGAAATAGACCATTTTAAGTTGTTCTGACTTACTGAAATACCAGTCTGGAATTACAGCTGGAGTTCATGGAAAGTCCTTGAAAACTCTGCAATTTAACAACCACCTCAATGCATGTCCCTCAGAAATGACCTTCATCATAGGAGAGCAAAGTTTCCAGTTCAGTATCCAGCAGATTAAATGTATTTCAGGTATGGTTGTTTACAAATTAAACCAACAAACAGAAAGACTTTGGATGGGGTCAATTTCTGAAATGGTTCTCAATGGTCCTCGAAATCCAAATCTGGTCTTGGAGAAGAGAGCTGTGCTGATTGTCCCTCAGTTTTGAGTCTCCCTGTTCCTCCCACCATCATCAGTCAATGAGGCTGTGGAGAAGCTAGTTTGCAGAGGGAGTTTAGGCTCAAGAGTCACTTTGCCCCAGGCTGTTCTCTCCTCATGTCTTCCTGAAGGGAATCAATACCAACAGTGAAGATAGGAGTGACAATTGCCAATGGCTCTCATCTCAGACATATTTTCAACAACTTCAGTTCTCAGTAAGAAAATACTACTGTAAAAAGTTACTACAGTGTTAATGCCTTTGTAAACTTGACACAATGATAATAAAAATGCATGAAGTTGCTACACAATTATAAGTCAATCTTTATTAAGTCCTTAATAGGACCTTCATTCATTTTTCTTTGTAGCTATTAATCTGTCTGTCTGCCTGCCGGTTTCCCTGCTGGTCGATTTATTATCTATCTATCTATCTATCTATCTATCTATCTATCTATCTATCATCTATCTAATTTCTCAAGTCTATCATTATACCTGTCAAACATCTATCTGTCTATAATACAAATAATATCATTGCAAGCTAATTACCTGACTACCCAAGGTGTTCTTTCACATCCTCATAAAGCATGCTTGAATCTCAAAGTTTAACAGGAGTGTGAACATATTCAGAAACTTTTTTCCTGTTTTAATGTGTGTTATAATTCTGGAAAGTATTATTGTTGATAAAAAAACCATAGATTATTTTTAAAAGAAAGTTATTGGTAAAAGAAAAAACATATAAATTAGCATTATCAACATATTTCTTCCTTCAAATAAATTAACATATTAAAACAACAAACAAAATAATCAAAGGTCTCAATATTTCACATTTTCTAGTCACCATGTACTACATTGTTTCTTTATTTAAAGATACGTCTTCACATTTATCTATGTAGAATATCTGCCTTCAGCTACTTTGCATTCTCTCTTACAAGCATTCTAACCTTTTAAAATTATTATACTGTTTGTGATTATAATATAATTTCATAATTTTATGCTTTCCATCTTCTATCCAAACTCTCCCATATACTTCTTCCTGCTTTCCTTCAAATTTATGGTCTCTTTTATCACTGATTGTTGTTACGTACACACAGACACACACACCACTCCTAAAATATATGAGTACACAATAGCCAGTCCATATAATGTTACTTGTATGTATATTTTTTTTTCAGTGTTGACTATTTGATATTGTATAATCAGTTAGTGTGATCTTATCGAAGGATGAATATTTCTCTGGCTCTCAGCATTCCTTATTTGCCTGTAGTTCTTTGTGTAGAGTTCAGTTCTATTGGACTTTCCTTCTGTCCACATTAGCATGTCTATGGCTTTGATCCTATTTTAGCTCATGTTTAGGCAGCCATACCTCTTCCCTACTTCTCAAAACTCTTTGTTTATCAACTCAATGGCTAAATCTTGGTTCAGCTTCTTATAACAGCCTCTAGGTCATTAATTCATTCTTTTTTTTTTAGTTTTATTATGCCTATTCCTTCTTTCCCCACCCCGAAAGTCCCATGCTACCAATTTACTCAGAAGATCTTGTGTTTTTCTACTTCCCATGTAGATTAGATGGATGTAAGTCCCTCTTAGGGTCCTCAGTGTTGTTTAAATTCTCTGGGATTGTGGTGCGTAAGCTGGTTTTCTTTGCTTTATGTTTAAAATTCCCCTATGAGTGAATACATGTGATAATTGCCTTTCTGTGTCTGGGTTACCTCACTAAAAATAATGTTTTTTATATCCACACACCTTTGAACACCTGACTTTTGACAAAAATGAAGAAAATATCAAATGGAAAAAGAAATTTAACAAATGGTGCTGGCATAACTGGATATCAACATATCGAAGAATGAAAATAGACCCATATCTATCACCATGCACAAAACTTAAGTCCAAATGGATCAAAGACCTCAACATAAAGCCAGCCACACTGAACCTGATAGAAGAGAAAGTGGGAAGTACACTTGCAAGCATTGGCACAGGAGACCACTTCCTAAATATACCCCCAGCAGCATAGACCACCTGAAACTTAAAAGCTTCTATAAAGCAAAGGACATGGTCAACAAGACAAATTGACAGCCTACAGAATGGGAAAAGATCTTCACTAACCCCACATCAGACAGAGGTCTGATCTCCAAAATGTACAAAGAACTCAAGAAATTGGTCATCAAAAGAACAAATAATCCAATAAAAAATAAAGTACAGACCTAAACAGAGAACTCTCAACAGAGAAATCTAAAATAGCTGAAAGACACTTAAGGAAATGTTGAACATCTTTAGTCATCAAAGAAATTCAAATCAAAACAACACTGAGATTCCATCTTACATCTGTAAGAATGGCCAAGATCAAAAACACTGATGACAACTTATGCTGGAGAGGTTCTGGGGGAAAGGGAACACTCCTCCATTGCTGGTGGGAATGCAAGCTGGTAAAGCCCTTTTGGATGTGTGTGGTGATTTCTCTGAAAATTAGGAAACAACATTCTTAAAGACCCAGTAATATTACTTTTGGATATATATCCAAAGGATGCTCAATTGTGCCACAAGGACATGTGCTCAACTATGTTCATAGCAGCATTGTTTGTCATAGCCAGAACCTGGATACAAAATAAATGCCCCTCAACTGAAGAATGGATAAGGAAAATGTGGTACATTTACACAATGGAGTACTACACAGCAGAAAAAAATAATGACACCTTGAATTTTTCAGGAAAATGGATGAAGCTAGAAAACATTAATTCACTCTTAACTTTTTTGAAATTATATTTTAGTGTGTGTGTGTGTGTTCATGTATGCATGCATTCATGGGACTGCTACAGCACAAACTTACAAGTAACAGGACAATGTTTTGAGCCAGTTCTCTTTTTACTATGTGGAGTCTGAGTTCAAACTCAGGTCATAAGACTTGAGTTAGATGTCTTTGTCCACTGTACCATAGCACTGGCCTTATTTTCCTGTTCCCCTTCTTTTCCTGTTTAGTGACCCCATTACTGGCAGTTCTTCCACATATTTGCTTCCCCTTTTCAGCACCTTATCATATTGTCATGCTCAGAGAAGTCTTCTGTTCTCTGGGATAGTTTGAAGACTCCTTTTCTCTGTGTAGAAACAGTTTGATTCAAATTTCATGTTTTAGACAGCTTCTATGTTTTTACAAATCTGACACTTTGTTTGGTTATCAAGTAAGGTCTTCCTATTTATCTCTGGCTGGCCAAAGACTCACTAAGTAGACCAGGCTATTTTTTAACTCTGACTGCCTCTGCCTCTTGAGTACTTATATTAAAGGCATGCATGCACTACCATACTCAGTAATATCTTATTCTTAATCTCTAACCTGAATTTATTCCCTGAAACCCATCATGCTATGTAAATACATTTCAAAAACTCAGCTTGAGCCTCCAAGGATTGAGTCTCAATGGTTTACAGGAAAAGGAAGTGAGATAAGAGGAACACACACACACACACACACACACACACACACATACACTTTTGTAGTCTTATACCATGAGACATTCTGCAACCATTCAAAATTCTCCCAGCTGCAAGAAGTGGAATCTTGAAACTCTAAAATTCTAGGCTAAATATTTTAAAATACTATCGGTTTTATGAGCATGTGTGTTTTGTCTGAAGGTATGGGTACATAACAAATGCCTGAAGAACCCATTGAGGCTATAGGAGAGAGTCAGATCCATGATGAGATGGGTTTATGGATGGTTGTAAGTACCTGGGTCTTAATCGGATCCTCTGGAAGGGCAGCCAGTGCTGCTGACCATGGAGTCAACTTTCCAGTCCTCAAACAAACACTTTAAGCTAGACAGGGTCTTGTATATATGCCAGACTAGCTTCAAACTAATTGTTCTTCTGCTTCAGCTTTCTGAGTGCTGAGATTACAGGTTTGTGTCAGCACAATCAATTTAAATTTCTTTTCTTATAAGATTATTTCACCTTATGAAAGGCAAGATGTTTACTGTACTAACACAAAGTAAATTGATTTACAAAGTCTTAAATCAAGTTTTGATTTAGCCATTGTCCTAATGTGTTCACAAGGCACTCCTCCTTTCATGTATTGGCAGTTATTGTCTGTAGATAAAGAGAAGATCTGGAAAAATACAAAACAGCCAAATATTAAAAAGTTACAGAAAAATATCATAATTTAGGAAATTAATCTGATGTACTTAATATGATAAAATAAAATACAATTGTAAAGTTCTGACTCTTTGATGACTATTAAAAAATAAATTTAATTCCTTATCTGCTATATGACATCCATACCAACAAGTTTATTTTCAAGTTGAACAAAAAGAATAATAGATCTCAAGCCTATTCTCCAAAACTTAGGTTTCTACCTGTTCAAAGCTTTAGAGATATTCCCACTCTTCACAATTGGGTGTGAAATTCTGTCTATTCCAGATACTGACCTGGCCATAAACAGCATCACCACCATCGTAATCTCCAGCTCATATCCATCATCATCACTACCATCTTACCATAATTAGCACCATCATCAAAATATAATGCAAACCCTTTTGAGACTCATGGTGAATTTTGATGTCCCCAAATTGTGACTTATATTTCTGTTTTTGTTGTTGTTGCTCTATACTTGAAGGGATAACAAAGTGAGTTGTAAGGTGCATTCCTGTCTAGAAACAACATTATGCAGCAATCTTAAACAACATTTCAAAGTATTTTCTGTATCCCTCCACCGTTACAGTCTAGAAGAATGAAAGAAGAGATGCGTTAAATGCTTAGTTCCAGGCCATGGTTCTGTTAAATGATTGACGTGATGTCAGTGGGTGTTCTTTCCCTTGCAGAACCTTACTCTGAATTTTTCTAAAATACTGTGGCCATCTATAATTAACTCACCAGAAATCACTTGGTTCACTTGGCCTTTGAGCTTGGTTTGGATAGTGAACACTTACTTCTATAGGTATTTCTACTCATGATATTTTTCTCTTTTCTTGGCAGGTAAATTCTCCTAGAATATAAATTTTAATTGCTTGTCTGTGCAGAAATGGAATACTTTCAAAACCTTGTTTTGTTCTGTTTTAACAATACAATATTTAAAATATCTATGAAGCAAATATAAATGAAAATTCTTTTATACTTTTCAAAAGCAGGTCATTTAAAAAAAAATTTTGAAGGTAGCAATTATCTCCTTAAGTGAAAATAATGGTCACAAATACGCTCTGAGTTTATATGGAGACCTATAAGAAAGATATATATTACATTTCTGTTATTGTAGCCATCAATTGAGTTTTCTTAATGGAACATTGTAATTAAGCCCTGGATATGTCATTAAATCAAAGGTGCCACAAAAATAAACAAGCATATGGCCTTTAGGCCAGTCTGTTGGAAATCTCAGAAGAACAATTTCCACTTTACAGTGCCATTTTAATGGAACAGAGGGGATATCCGTGTAACTGTAAAAGGCAATAGATAATTGCCTCTTTTTAATATTTCATGGGTGAAGAAAGACTGAATGAAAATGATTCACAAAGACGTAAGGGAAAATCCACACCATGCAGTCTATGCCTCAGGCACCCATCCAACTACTAAGATTACTTGCTGGCTTCAAAATTCATTTTCATTTTGTTGCAGAATATTTGATCACACTGTGAACCCAGATACTGCATTATTAACTGGAAAAACTTGTTTCCAATTGTGGTATAGCTCAGCTCTATCAGATGCCTTTAATTCAAGAGCTTTCTGCTCGGATATTGTAAACAGGATTAAATAAAGTCAACCATAGATCAAGAGGTACAATAAGCAGTCAGCTGACAGGAAGAGAATATAGGATTTTTAAGAAATAAATATAGAAAGTAAGAGGGAGTTAGGAGAACGAATCGAGTTACTCACAGAAAGTAGAACGGAGGGACTTTCAATTTAAGGAGTCTTGTTTGAGAAGGCAGAGAAGAAAGGGGAGGCTCTTCGGATGACAAGGAGGAAAGTCAGCTATGTGCCTTCTCTGCCTGTGAGAGAAGAAGCTTTCACCCCAGTATCAGGTTCCGGAGTCTTTACAGGGAAAATTGAACGATCAAGATTTTGTTTTAAAACAAAAAACAAGCCTTATTTTATTTTTTGTATGTTATAAGAATATGCACATGTTCTTGTATATGAATATGCATGTGTAGGAGTATGCATTTGTGGGAGAGAGTATGTGAATGTGGAGGCAGGAAGAAGGCATTGGCATCTTCCTCTGCCACTGTCCGTCATATTTTTGAGGCAGAGTCTCCAGCCATGCTTGATTCAGCAAGACTTGCTCATGACCAAGCTCCAGAAACACACTTGCCTCCCTCAGCCCAGTGCTAGAATTATAGGTACTGCCACTCCTGGCTTCTTCCCTTGTATTGGGAATCTGAACACAGGTTTACTAATGCAGATAACTCCATAGCCCTACAATTTGTATTTTCATCTGGAGTCATTTCTGTTGGCTAAGTGTCTTTTTATTTTCACCAAGTGCTACAGTACAAGAAATACAACCTCGAGTCAGTTCACTTTATTCTCTACTTCCTGAGGATCTGAATTAAAATAGCCAAAGCCAAGGATTTTGAAGCATCATTTCTCAGTGTTTTTTTTTTTAGAAGTAAAGTGGCATTCAGTATTCCTGTGCATAATAAAATATAAAGCTAAAGATCAAAATTTGAGCTTTATTTGCCCCTCCATCTTTTACTTATTTCTTTTTCTACTATAACATGTTGCCCAATAGTTTTAAGCTATTTTACTCTGAATTCAACACAGAGAATTGGTCTTAGGCACTATATTCAGCAAATCAAATGTTACTACTACTCAGTATTAATAATACATAAAAGCTGAAGAGTGTTATTTCTGGTTGCTCTGGTACAGGTGTATTTATAGTGTACAGCCAGGGTGCCCGATGTGCTGCTGTTTCATCATGCTCTTTGAATTTAAAAGGCAATCTCCAGCTTTATTTCAGGTGGGGGTCTCTGAACTCAAGGACCACCTTGATTGAACTGGTCTCAATGGTCACTTGTCTCATCCCCCGAAAGGGCGCTGGCTTTTGAGCATGATTAGGCTCTGATTGATGTGTGCACCTTAAATCATCTCCCTGGAAGTTCAAGAAGAATGAAATGTCACAAAGCAGCATGAGGTCAAATAAATAGATCAGTAGAATCAACTTGCGTGCATGTGGATGCTGACCAGTAGGTCAGCCCATTCTCCTGCCTCACTTCTAAATATACAATTGGAAAAGCATTATCTGCACATTTGAGACTGGCTCAGGGGTCAACAGCACTATGTGCAGATGATCCTGAATTGTGGATTATGGATTTCGGAGACAGCAGCATCAATAAGCAAACAACCTCACACACACGCACGCGCGCACGCACACATACACACTAATTGGAAAGAAATACACATATGTACATACACACAGAATGTGGATGCATGCCACCTTGATGTGGGAGTGATTTCTTATTAATAAAGAAACTGCCTAGACCCATTTGATAGGCCAGCCCTTAGGTAGGCGGAGTAAACAGAACGGAATGCTGGGAGAAAGAAGCTGAGTCAGGGAGTCGCCATGATTCTCCCACTCCAGACAGATGCAGGTTAAGATCATTCCTGGTAAGCCAGCTCGTGGGCTACACAGATTAATAGAAATGGGTTAGATCAATATGTAAAAGCTAGCCAATAAGAAACTGAAACTAATGGGTCAGGCAGTGTTTAAAAGAATACAGTTTCCGTGTAATTATTTCGGGTAAAGCTAGCCGGGTGGCGGGACACAGCCCGCTGCTCCGTAATACAACACCACCTTCTTTCATGCTTTCCCATGTTGTTATGGAATGTTAAATTTAATGAATTGGCTCATAATCCTATAGACAGAGAATAATCTAGCTATTGGATGCCAGTTAGATGGCTCCAAAACTTTTACTCTAAGAATTTTCTGGATCTTCCCCCCTGTTTATTTCTTGTGCATCACATTTTTCCTTGGTCTTAATATTCTGGTAGATTCTCTCCTTGTTTCTTCCTTCTGTGTCCTATTGCTGATTTCTCCCGCCTCTTTTTCCCATTAAGTCTTGTCCTTGAACCAGAGGGCTCAAAAATAGCTAGGTTAGATGTTTATTATAGTGATAATGTGTTTGGACAAACAATAAATCCTTTTCAACAATGAGCGGTTTGGCTACTAAATTATATGTTTTCCTCCTGGAATATGAAATGTCCACACCTCATGTCTCACAGCAACACAAAGAATCCAAGTACTAGATGGAAGTCAGGCTACACTGCTGATGTCTGCCTCTGGGTTGTGCAAGATAAAAAGAAAAGGGAACAAATTTCTGTGTAAATTCAGAACTCAATAGCTGTTTACAAGTCCATACAATGAAAGGTTTAGCAAAATTTGATAATGAATTCTATGTAATACCAGAGTATTGTCTGATTCTACTACTAACTTCCTTTTCAACATATATTCACAAACATCTTAGGAAGGAAAGTATTTTCTTGAAGGTTATTAAAGTCATTAAAGTCATTTACTGATCTGCTAGCAGGTAGGAGAAGAATTTCATGTTGAATGAATTGTAATTGTGAACCCAAACTAAGTGTATAGATTCAATATGATTAGGAATCTGTCACATTCTCCATCTTTCCCCATTTCTGCAGCCTGTCCAGAACTGACCTGTCCATTCACATGAGGTGTAGCTCACAGCACTGTGCTTCATTGTTGGTCAGTCTGAATGACATACTTGTGAGGAAAATTTCACTTATTAATCACGCTTGTAACTGCATGCAACACCGCTATGTTGTCAAAATAAAGTTTCTATGGCTGATAAATACGACAACCCACTTTGACAAAAGCTTTCCAAGCATTAACTAGGACTGACAGTCTGTACATCCTGCAGAGTTCTTGAGGGGCATGTATTTGTACAAACCACATTAAAGCACAAATGATAGTGTTGTTCTTCTTATTTGCCTATTGTCACAAGAAGCCAGTGGAAAGATGGCTCATCCATATTAGGAACTGTGCTATAAGCTGTGAAATATAAGAATAGAATGTAACTTCTGCTCTATGCAACTGTAGTTTCTGAGGTTTTTTTGCATGACAGTGATTTTGATGGTTACAAGACAGTATCCCTTTATCACATGTGCTTGTCATCTTTGAGTAAACCTCTTCAGTATGCAATACAACTATTTCACAGGTCAATTTATATTTATCAAATTAACATTGTCCAAGAAGATAAATAGAGATTGACAGGAGTCATCTCCTGAAGGGACTCTGTAGGTTGCCAAAGGAACAACACAACCAATTGATCTTCTAAAGGAAAGAATGAAAAGAGTCACAAAAACAAAGATGGAAATAACCTCTCCTTGTAAAATATCACCTAAAAGCACACACAGTCTACTTTACACATACAGAAAATAACTTTAGCGTCAGATAGAGCTAGTATAAAAAGCAGGATTTAATTTTTACTACCTGTGCAATCCTGGAAAAGTTACATAATCTCTGTGAATTTTAAAGTTAAAGAATTGCACTATATAAGCATTAAAGGAGCTGCTGGCTGACATGTATCCATAATACCTGCTTGTTTCTGCCATTCTTATTGTTGCTTTTAGATCTTTTTCATCTAAATATCATGCAACCCAAGACAAAATCTTCTTCTAATTGACTTCTAGTTAATAAAAATCCGATTTTTTTCAGTCTTCCTTATCTAAGAAATTTGAAAACCTAATCCTCTACAAGATTAACATTCCAGATGAAAACGCTTAACATAGTTAAACAATAAGGTTATGCTACTTACCAGGATCGACTCAGGCATTGTTGACATGGGCAGCACCTCAGAATTTACTTTACTAGGGATCATGAGAACTTTCCTTTCAGTTTTGATGATGCGGAGGCCCTTCTGCATATGTGTTGGCTATATTGGTTGATGAACAAAGCTGTTTCAGTCAGTGGCTTAGCAGAGTAATGCCAGACATGAAATCCAAACAGAGATACACAGAGAGAACAGGCAGAGTCAAAGAGATGCAATATTGACACTAAAGAAGAAAGATGCCAGAATATTACCGGTAAGTCACGCCTCATGGCAATATATAGATTAATAGAAATGGGTTAATTGGAATATGCCTAAACCATTGGCAAAACAGTGCTGTAATTAATATAGGTTTTGTGTGATTTTTCAGGTCTGGGAGGCCAGAAAACAAAAGTGCAGTAACTGTCTACAGTATAAAAACAACTGCACTTCTTGAGTTGTTTGTTTTCATGTTTAAAGATGTAAACAATAATACTACCTAATGTTCAAAATTGAGAATGAGAAATCCACTCCCAATTGTCAACTATTCTTGAACATAGTGGTATACTTGGAACAGAAAGAAACAATAATCCCATACAGTCTTATTTTTGGAATCAGAATCCTGCCCAAGTAAATTATCATTTCTCCTTAGAGAAAGCAATAGCTAAGCACACAAAAGTGAAAGCACATTTTTCTTTAGTGGTGGAAGAATGCTGTCATTTTAATATCACAATGTATGTTGAGTGTGTTCTTTGTTCCAGTTATTCTACTGAAAGCCATGTATATATTTGTTCATATAACTTTTAATCACTGTGCTGTGAGACCTGTTCGTCTTGAGCAGGAGGGTAAATCCTGAAAAGCAATGCAGTGCAAGATTGCCTGGTTCAAAGATTTTCAGGAAGAAGGAAGACTATGATTTCCAAGGTGAGGAAACAGTACAATACAGCATTTTAAAATAAAAACAAGAACTATGAATGCTTGAGTTGTGGGGATGGTTCAGTTGGTAAAGCATTTCCTTTGCAAATACAAGGACCAATGTTTCCCACATTTGCAAAGAAAAACACAACTGAGTAAGTGCAAGCTTGTAATATCAGTGCTGTTGGGGATAGAGAGGGGGATACCTGAGGATCATTGGAAGGCAAGATTAGCCTAAGGCCAGTCTAGCTCCAAAGAAAATTTTAATTAAAAGTAATTGTTAATATATTTATAGCCAACTTACTGAGAAATTGGAGCCTGGACACAAAACTCAGTATGTCTAAAACAGAGTGTATATATAGTGTGTATATAGGGCTGAAATACACAAAATAGAAACACAGAAAACAATCCAAAGAATCAATGAAGAAAAAAGTTGGTTCTTGGAGAAAATCAACAAGATCTACAAACCCCTATCCAAACTAATTAAACAACAGAGAGAGAACATGCAAATAAATAAGATCAGAAATGAAAAGGGGGACATAACCACAGACACAGAGGAAATTCAGAGAATCATTATATCTTACTACAAAAGCCTGTATGCCACAAAACGGGAAAATGCAAAAGAAATGGACATTTTTTAAGATAAGTACCATATACCAAAGTTAAACTAAGACCAGGTGAACAATCTAAATAGCCCTGTTAGTCACGAAGAATTAGAAGCTGTTATCAAAAACCTCCCTTTAAAAATAAGCCCAGAACCAGATGGTTTCAATGCAGAATTCTACCAGAACTTCCAAGAATAGCTAATACCAATACTTCTTAAGGTATTTCACAAAATAGAAACAGAAGAGTCATTGCCAAATTCCTTTTATGAAGCTACAGTCACCATGATACCAAAACCTCACAAAGACTTAATCAAGAAAGAGAATTACAGTCCAATCTCATTCATGAAAGTTGACAATAAATTCTCAATAAAATACTGGCAAACTGAATCCAAGGACACATTAGAAAAATTATCCATTATGATCAATTAGGCTTCATTCCAGAGATGCAGGGCTGGTTCAACATATGCAAATCTATCAATGTAATCCATCATATAAATAAACTGAAAGAAAAAAAACATATCATTTCATTAGATGCTGAAATAGCATTCGACAAAATTCAACACCCCTTTATGATAAAAGTCTTGGAGTGATTGGGGATACAAGGGTCATACCTAAATATAATAAAAGCTATTTACAGCAAGCCGACAGCCAATATTAAATTAAACGGAGAAAATCTCAAAGCCATCCCACTAAAATCAGGAACACAACAAGGCTGTCCACTCTCTCCATACCTCTTCAATATAGTGCTTGAAGTTCTAGCAATAACAATTAGAGAACATAAGGGGATCAAGGAGATTCATATTGGAAAGGAAGAAGTTAAACTTCCGTTATTTGCAGATGATATGATAGTATACAGAAGCGACCCCAAAAACTTTACCAAAGAACTCCTACAGCTGATAAACACCTTTATTAATGTGGCAGGATACAAGATCAACTCCAAGAAATCACTTGCCTTCCTATACACTAAGGATAAGGAAGTAGAGAGGGAAATCAGAGAAGCATCACCTTTCACGATAGCCACAAATAGCATAAAATATCTTGGGGTAACTATGACCAAGGAAGTGAAAGATCTATTTGACAAGAACTTTAAGTCTTTGAAGAAAGAAATTGAAGAGGACACCAGAAAATGGAAGGATCTCCCTTGCTCTTGGATTGGGAGGATCAACATAGTAAAAATGGCAATTCTACCAAAAGCAATCTATAGATTCAAAGCAATCCCCATCAAAATCCCAACAAAATTCTTCACAGATCTGGAGAAGACAATAATCAATTTATAAGGAAAAACAAAAAACCCAGGATAGCCAAAACAATTTTATACAATAAAGGATCGTCTGGAGGCATTACCATTCCTGACTTCAAACTCTATTGCAGAGCTACAATATTGAAAACAGCTTGGTATTGGCATAAAAACAGAGAGGTCGACCAATGGAATCGAATAGAAGACCCGGACTTTAACCCACAAACCTTTGAACACCTAATTTTCGATAAAGGAGCTAAAAGTATACAATGGAAAAAAAAGAGAGTATCTTCAACAAATTGTGCTGGCAAAACTGGATGTCAATCTGTAGAAGAATGAAAATAGATCCATATCTATCACCATGCACAAAACTCAAGTCCAAATGGATTAAAGACCTCAATATTAGTCTGTACACACTGAACCTGATAGAAGAGAAAGTGGGAAGTACTCTACAACACATGGGCACAGGAGACCACTTCCTACATATAACCCCAGTAGCACAGACATTAAGGGCAACATTAAATAAATGGGACCTCCTGAGACTGAGAAGCTTCTGTAAAGCAAAGGACACTGTCACTACGACACAAACGCAACCCACTGACTGGGAGAAGATCTTCGCCAACCCCGCAACTGACAAAGGTCTGATCTTCAAAATATATAAAGAACTCAAGAAACTAGACCGTAAACGGCTAATCAACCCCATTATAAAATGGGGCACTGAGCTGAACAGAGAATTATCAACAGAAGAAGTTCAAATGGCCAAAAGACACTTAAGGTCATGCTCAACTTCCTTAGTGATCAGGGAAATGCAAATCAAGACAACTTTAAGATACCATTTTATACCTGTCAGAATGGCGAAAATCAAAAACACCAATGATAGCCTTTGCTGGAGAGGTAGTGGAATAATGGGTACATTCATCCATCTCTGGTGGGAATTCAAACTTGTGCAACCACTTTGGAAAGCAGTGTGGCGGTTTCTCAGGAAATTCGGGATCAACCTATCCCTGGATCCAGCAATACCACTCTTGGGAATGTACCCAAGAGAGGCCCTATCATACAACAAAAGTATATGCTCAACTATGTTTATAGCAGCATTGTTTGTAATAGCCAGAACCTGGAAACAACCTAGATGCCCTTCAATGGTAGAATGGATGAAGAAAGTGTGGAATATATACATATTAGAGTACTACTCAGTAGTAAAAAAATGACACCTTGAATTTTGCATGCAAATGGACGGAAATAGAAAACACTATCCTGAGTGAGGTATGCCAGACCCAAAAGGAGGAACATGGGATGTACTCACTCATAATTGGTTTCTAGCCATAAATAAAGGATATTGAGCCTATAATTTGTGATCCTATAGAAGCTAAATAAGAGGGTGAACCCAAAGAAAAACATATAGTTATCCTCCTGTATATTAACCTTCATCAGGCGATGAAAGGAGACAGAGACAGAGTTCTACACTGGAGCCAGACTGAAACCCCAAGGTCCAAATCAGGAGCAGAAAGAGAGAGAGCAGGAGCAAGGAACCCAGGACCGCGAGGGGTGTACCCATACACTGAGACAATGGGGATGTTCTATAGGGAACTCATCAAGGCCAGCTGGAATGGGTCTGAAAAAGCATGGGACAAATCTGGACTCGCTGAACATAGCGGACAATGAGGACTGCTGAGATGTCAAGAACAATGGCACTGGGTTTTGATCCTATTGCAGGTACTGGCTTTGTGGGAGCCTAGGTTGGTTGGATGTTTACCTTACTAGACCTGGAAGGAGATGGGAGGTCCTTGGACTCCCCACAGGGCAGGAAACCCTGACTGCTCTTAGGGCTGATGAGAGAGGGGGAGTTGATTGGGGGAGGGGGAGGGAAATGGGAGGTGGTGGCTGGGAGGAGACAGAAATCTTTAATAAATAAATAATAAAAATAAATAAATAAATAAAAATTAAAAAAGATATCTCATTTGTTTTCTTTTTTAAAAAAGAAAAGAAAGTTCAGCACTCAATTACAGGACTTCATAACTAGCTCCATAGCATTTTATCTCCATTCACACCAATGAACAAAGACAGAAAGCTTCAGCTCATTAGACAGCCACATTGTGATCCCAGGATTCCTGTGGAAAGTATCAAATCCATGCTAGTGATAGAAGAAGAACATTTACAGAGTGGTTAGACTTACAAAATTATTGGAAAGGCAGAAATAGTAGGAATAATAGGCCCACTTACGTTTTCTAAGAATGCCCCCAAAGCTAGAACACAGAATCTAGACTCCACAAAACTTATGGTTCTTTAGTGAGGAGAAATAGTGGTTCAGAAAACTAATGTAAACATTACTTGCTTATTCAACATGTAAACATCTGAGAAAGGAACTGGCCTAAATCAAAATAAATAATTTAATGATTTGACCTTGATTTCTTTACATCAAAAATAAAATAGTCCTTACTGTATTGTAAATTATATTTTGTGGTTTTTAGAAAAGTTAAGTTCATTGAATGCAGTGTCTAGGGTGGTATATGTTTTATGTATGTATTATATGTGAATTATATATATATACATATATATATATGTATATATATATATATACTCACTAAGGAGGAGTCGTCATCAATCTTTATACATTGTCATGAACTTGTTTTTGCTCTCCATAGTAAATAAACATATTTACTTAGCCAAATAAATTTCCTCATGCAGTTACCAAGGATAAAATTTATAGGATGTTGAAGCTATAATTTGTTCATATTTAAAATTTATTTCAAAGTATTAGGTTGATGACAAAATAAATGTTTGTTGCTGCTGTCATTTAATATTTAAAAAGTTATTTGGGCATATTTATTTATTTCTTCCAAATAAAATACCAAAGAATTCTAATAGACTTTAAAGGAGAAATTAAGTATAAGGGAAAAAAGCAACATGGCTTATTATGTAATGGTGTTTGCTGCTAAGTCTCACTACAAGACTTTGAGCCAGAGGAGAACTGACTCCTAAGAGTTATCTTCTGACCTCTACCTTCAGGGCTTTCCAAATGTGCACCCATATAGAGAAAGAGACTGATGCATGCACACACACACATACAAAGAGAGAGAGAGAGAGAGAGAGAGAGAGAGAGAGAGAGAGAGAGAGAGAAATCATTGGAAGAGATAAGTCAGAGAGAGAAATAAATTAGAAATGAATAAGAAAGGAAGGAAGGAGAAAGAAAGATGTCTATGCTTAAAGCAAAATTTTAAAGGAGACTATCAATAAAATGGGGTGGTTGCCATAGTAATGAATGCTTGTTTAAAAGCTTGAATATCAAAAGAGATTAGATAAGACAAAAACTTTTTTTTTATTCCATCTTCTAAAACAAAACTTAGGAAAGTATTTAAAGGACTTTTGTTATTCCCAAACTATGTGTTACAATCTGGCTTCTTACAAAATCAGCCCCCCACACACATGCATCCTTGAAAAGCAGTTGTGTAACCAGATCACACACACTTATACACATATGCTGGACACAGAATTCTACATTTATATTAGGATCTAAGATGGTCTCAGAAAATGTGTTTTGACTCCACATAGATAAGAATTCATTACATCTCATATCCGGTCAACACAATTATAAGAATATTCTCTTTCTTTTCTTTGTTCAAAAAATGTGTGCTTGCATATTTAAATGCGTAGAAGTGATATTTCATAATTATGAATCTAGAAGCAAAAAGCCTTCCCAGTATCCTCTTGATCAGCAGTGTTAAGTAAACAATCAAGAAAATAAAGCAAGTAGAACAGCTCACGGGGTCCCAATTATCACTGGAGCAGCAATGATGCTTTCACGAAATCCATCATCTTTCTAGCTAATGACCAGTGAATACAATGCAGATGATGTCTAACTTGGTCCAGAGAACTCAGGATATTAAGGAAGGATATGATCATTAATTCCAGGTAATACAAAGACCACTTCTCAAGGGATCACTGCTCAAGCAATCTTATGTTCAACTTAAGAAAAGTTCAGATTCCTAAATACATGATTTTTGGAGTAACTGTCCTTTTTTTTTTCTTTTTTTTCTTTTTTTTTTTTTTACAAAAGAATCTGATTTAAAGGGAGTAGAACCATTGTCCCTTTGTCTATTCATGATTGTCCACCTGTGTAGGTCAGAGACTTTTAACCTATTTCTTGCCAACTACAAATGGCTCAGCTATTAACTAAAGAAATTCATTGTAAATTACACTTAAATATTGACAAACATGTTGTTGAAGTTATCTACACAAAACTTTAGAAACATAAATCAAACTCATAATATTATAACCTTATGTACTAAAAAATCATCATGGGAAGAGGATGTGATCCTTTTTATTTTAATTAACATTTATAATTGTGCAACACAATGGGCTGCATGATCACACATACACAAACACACACACCATCCTTTGATGATATTCACCCTGTAGAAACACAATTCTACTCTCTAAAACAATTGCAAATAAATGTGAGATTAAAACAAATTTTACAGATAAAATGGAGTATTCACATCCCAGATGAAAGTTTTTATGAATAAGCTACGTGTTGTATAAAAACATGCTTCTTCTACTGGTTTTAAAAGTCATAATATCTGGATATTGAAAGTTATACTATTAAAAGAAACAGATTTAGGGAGATACTTAAGATATACCATTAGTGAAAATGGAATTAAAGGGATAATATTTTAGTGTGTGTGTGTGTGTGTGTGTGTGTGTGTGTGTGTGAGAGAGAGAGAGAGAGAGAGAGAGAGAGAGAGAGAGAGAGAGAGAGAATTGGGCATGGGTAGGAAAAGGGACAAAAATGAAGGGAGGAGGGAGGGAGGGAGGAAGGAGGAGGCTGGGAGGGAGGAAGGGAAAGGGAGAATCTGGATGAATTGTACACTAAGGTATCTATTTAAACAATGCTTATTTTCAAGTGAGTCTATTATGTTGTTAGTTGTCCTTTGTTTGTGTCTGGTTTCTAATTTCCCAATAGTGCACATGTACTACTTCTTTACAAAATTACACACTGTTACTCATAGCCTCATAAAGATTGACATGCTTCTTATACAGACCAAAGACAACCTCATTGAACTCTGATGCTGCCAATTACAGTGACTTTACCATTGGTATCAGCCACTTAATAGTATGCTATTAACCAATGTTAATGCAACATGCAGAATTATAGGTCATAGGTTTTCAGGTTTTTGTGGACCTTAATGCAATAATAAAAACAGAGATAGTGCTTTAGGTAGTACATAGGTCAACAATGTAGAATAAAGCATTTATAATATTATACAGGCTATATAGAACTTATTTATTGTATATATTTCTTTCCTTTTCTTAAAAGTAAATTTAAAGATAATACCTTTGAAATTTTCCCCTCTCCCATTAAAAATAAGAGCAGAGTTGGTGATGAAAATAACTTAGAGGACTTGTCTAGTAGAATAGTAGAGGACTCGTCTAGTTTACATGTGGGCCTAGGTTTGAGTCCTTGCTGATGTGTACATACATACACATATATAAAAATTAGAATAATGCCTACTATGTACTAACTATAATTAAGACCCTTTTCTTAGGGTGAGGTAATTGTCATAATAACATTCAATAAACAATCATTTGAACATAGGTATACCTGATTTCCAAAACTTTACTTTCTTCATGCATTTATAATGTAAAGGATACTGTTTTAGAGAATTTCCTTCAAACTGGATCATCTTTGTTGGCACTGTTCAATAGAGTTCATGTTATCTTCAATGCATGAGAAATTTGTTTAGTAACATTCATAAACATCTAATGAAATTCACTCTATGATTCTCTTACTTTACAGACAATCCTAGTAAGTACTCAAATTTCTACATAGGAAAATAGATTTTTAAATGCGGAAGAAAATAAATGGATGGATATTGCCTACAAAGAATCTCATGGCTCACACTGCTATGAAAATGCAAACAGAACAATAGAAGAAACACCTTTCTAGTGAGCTTATAAACATTACTTCCACTTTCAGTGCATTATTCTCCTTTTTTTCAACAGTGAAAGTTATATTATCAGGTTCAATCATGCACTTATTGTCATCTAATGTATGGAAGTTTTCAATATTGTCATAGTTTGAGATGATCCTAACTAAATTATTGAGGTAATTTATTTAACATTTCATGCCAGAAGTGATAGTGTATGCCTATAATACCAGCACTTGGCAGGACAAGAGAGGAAGAATGTTTATTTGTGGCTAGCCAAGGCTACATATAAGACCTTGGATTAAAAATAACAGAATTATTAATCATATAATAACAGTCTCTCAGTACCCTGCATCACTCATGCCCTCTTCTCTGCTGTCTAGGAAGCATGAGGGATCCAAGAATTACCCCAAGCACCCGTCTATAAAGATGTAAATTTCCCATTCTGTTTCTGTTTCATTCTCCCTGGATTTTTCACAGTATCTATCACACTCTAGGCTGGGACACTCAGTCAATCACTGTTATCTCAAACAGAGCTCAACAATCACACTATTGATTACAGCAGAGTCTCAAAACCCTTGGTAGAATGAACACCAACATCTCGTCTTAAAGAATTCCATCAAGTGGCTTTGGTGTGACCTATTATTCCCTCAGGTAGAGTCTTCCTGGACATTCTCTTGAGTCACTGAACTCTCATATACTCTAGGTAGAAAACTACTAGGAGATGAGCGAGTCCTGCAGTGCTCTCTGATCCACCTATTTTGCCTGCGCTGAAACAATTACTCAAATTCATAAACCAATGTACAGACTCAGGTTCGTTTGAATCAGCTCAGTCCAATACCCTGCTATTGAGCCTCACCACAAATTTACTTCACAGTCAGAACTGCCTTTAGTACATAGTGGAACAAAAGTTACTGTCAAAATGCTGTGTGGCACAATGCCTCATGGCATATGCTTGCCATAATAAAATACGTCTTAATATGCAGGAAAATAAGTGGAAAAATATTCTCCTGATGATTAAAATATAGGAATATAACTGTCAGAATCAATGGAATTGTCTGTGCATTGTTTGATACATGTTAAATATACTGACAAAATCTCATCAGGGCTCAGAACAAACTTCATGTCAGAATGTACTGTTGGTGGTGGTTAAGGTTTAAATACTATAAAGGATCCACATATAGTTAGGTATAATGTTGATAATAGTGATTATAATTTATTTATCTAAGCACTTGTGGAGTATTTAATCAGCTTCTCAAAACTACATTCTCCCAATTAGACATCCAACATCCCTATTCTTCAATCATTTTCTACCTGTCTTTGGCAGAAATGAGCATGATTAAGAGATTTATTCAAAATTTACAAATACCAGAGACAGATCCAGGACTGACTAGTGAGCTTGCAGCAGCAGTTCAGAGTCTGAATAGCCTGGCAGCAGAATGGACACTTTGTGAGCTGATTGAAATTCATCATAGCTGCCGCCTCTACTTTCTGTTTCTGTGAAGCCTCTGAGTTCACTTCCACTTATACCTACCAGGTTTGCCACCTGCTCCCACACTGCACCCCCGTTTTGCACTCTAGCCCTCTGTAACTATTAGCCCAAATAAATTCTTTCTTCTGGAGACAGACAGAGCAAGAGAGACAGAGGAGACACAGACACAGAGAGAGAGGAATCACAGGTCTGCTTGGAGCATACACTGCCTAGTCACCGTGACAGTAACACTGACTGTTTAAGATATTCGCCATCCTCTCTCTCTCTCTCTCTCTCTCTCTCTCTCTCTCTCTCTCTCTCTCATTACTCTCCTCCTACAAACAAATATGCAAAGAAAGAATATGCATGATATTTGATCTTTATGACTGGCTATTTATTACTTTTCTTTATCCTCTCTTGCAAACACCACAGTTCTTTGAGCCAAGTGACAGACTGATGTAGGTGGGCCTTCTGTCTATGTGTTACTTTCATTGGTTAATAAAGAGACTGCATTGGCCTTTTGATAGGGCAGAAAATTAGGTGGATGGAGTAGATAGAACAGAATGCTGGGAAGAAGGGAAGTGAGGCAGATGCCATGATTCTCCCACCCGAAACAGACGCAGGTTAGGATTTTTTCTGGTAAACCACGACCTCGTTGTGCTACACAGATTACTAAATATGAGTTAAAGAAAGATGTGAGAATTAGCCGATAAGAGGCTAGAGCTAATGGGTCAAGCAGTGTTTAAAATGAATACAATTTGTGTGTTGTTATTTCTGGTGTAAAGCTGGCCATGTGGGACTTGGGAGGGACAAAAAGCAAACCTGCTCGCCTCTTCACCACAACAGACAACTGCACTGTTCCTTGTGCTTCCCTGATGAAACTATGCCATGTCTCCTAGGTGTCTCATTTAGTCCATTCTGGCTTTTTTACTACATCCTGGGAGACTGCACCCCTCTTTACACCAAGTGGTCATTTGTGTTCTACTACCCTTGTTCACATAAAAATTAAGTCAAACACATGATACCACACCCCATTAGACCACATTCTCATCCTTAGGATTTGAAACATCCTCTCATTAATAACTAAACATCAGTGTCATGCTCCTCTTTGGCTGATTGCTTCCTTCTCAAACCTGCAATTGTTTCAGCTGAGTCCAGCATGTCCAAAAGCCTTTGATTCCCCAGGGTGAATGTTGGTAGAATCCTTCTTTCGTTTATCATTGGGAGCATATTAGGAAGATATAGACATCTGTCTGTGGGCAAAAACTTTGAATATAGCATTTGTTTGTTTATAAATCATAACCATAATGACCATTGTTTAATTTAAATTATGTATTTGTTGTCCTTGTTTTCTGTTTTGCACATTTAATTAAATACTTCGTAAGAGGCAGCTACTCTGCTCCTTTATTTAAAAGTCCATCCCTCTTAACTAATATAGTGGCCTGCACACAGTGGGTGTTCAAAACATATTCATTAAATAAGCAGTTTTTAAAACAATGTTTGGGTCTGGAAATAGAGCTGAGCATTTAAGAGCTCTTGTGCTTTCAGAGGAGCAGAGTTTAATACCGAGGTCATGCATGGTGCCTCACAACCGCTTGTAACTCAAAGTATAGGGGATCTACCTGATACTGTCTTCTGCCCTCTATGGACACCAAGTATGCACATGGTGCATATAAATACATGCAAAGCAAACACTCATACACATGAAATATAAAATAAAATAAAAACAATTTTAAAACAAGATTGAAAACTACCAAGGCTGCTATAAATAGCTGGTTAATTTCAATGTCTCTCAGAACATAAAAATGGCTTCCGAGTACAAAATGCAACTGTGATTCTTCAGTTATGCCCATTTTTTAGTCTATTAAGAAATGTTAGGCTTTCTTTTCACGCCAATTTTGAAGAGAAAAATTGAAGTGTGTTTCATTCTTACTCACTGCATTTTATAAAAATGACTTCACCAAGAAGAAAGAAGTGATAAGGTCACTTCTCTATGGAGAAAAGGTGATCCTACCTAATGAAAGCATTACAATTCAGGATAGAGATCTCTCAGTGTAGTGCACTGGCTACCCTGATGGAGACTTTCTTACTCGAAACAATCTTCACAGGTTTTTTTTTTTTTTTTCCCTCTACAGAGGCAAAGTTGTTCCCTGGCATTGCATGGAAATGTAGCTAGAAAAGTACAGTGAAATCTGAGGAAGTAATTAATTACTTTTTAAGTCAAAGGCATTAGGTTTTACACCAAAACCAGATTTTTGACTGCAGGTAAAGGCATATTAAAGTTCAAAATATTTACTTCTCTAGTGCCTGAGCTGAGCTGAGCTCTGATATTGATCCTCACTATAGGTTGAGGAGTAGAAAAAGATAAACACTTTACTTCCAAAACACAAGCAGATGTACACACACACATGGTAGCTTGAGTGAGATTACATTACATAGGCTCAAACATTTTAACATTTGGTGCCTATTTAATGATGCTGTCTGGGGACATTTGGAAGGTGCAGTCATTGGAGAGGAAGGAAAGAGGGAGAATGTCACTGGGGATGGGTTTTACTATTAAACACCTAGTGCCATCTCAAGCCTGCTCTTCTGCTTCATGGTTGAGTTGAGAATGTAAGTGCTCTGCTCTTTGCTCCAGAAAGCCTGCCTAGCTATTCCTCACTGCCATAGTTTACTCTAGTCCTCTGGAACTATTACAGCAAATAAACTTCTTCTTATATGCACTGGTCATGGCATTTTATCAGTGTCAGAAAAGTAACTAATGCTGTCCTCTACTCACCATTGTATATTTCCTCATTGTGAGTACAATCATATAATATGTAATGTTAGAGTGCATACCACTCTGCATTAAATACTATGTACAGAAAGTTAAATGATGATTAGCTTGACCTCAGAGAGTTAATATGCAGTGGTCATTCAAGTTAATTCTAATCCATCTGATCATATAATGCACTAAGGTGTTTACTGTTTTGAATGAATATGGGAAGTGCAGAAATATTTTTCAAAAATCAGATGATTAATATTCCTTCCCATTTTTGAGTAATCACACTTATTATGCCCTGTTTTTTAGATCAGGAAAGATAACAGGATTCAAGCATTATTAAACTCTAATACATTTTTTTTGTTTTCAATTGAAAAAAAATACAGACCCTAAGTGAGCATGAAATAATCTAAAAGTAGACACGAAAGATCAGTTGAGAAATATCAGTCCCACCAGAGAAAACAAGAGAAACAGAAAGGTCATCATTCAGACTTTAATCAGCAGCAGTGAATGGAGGAAAAAATGAGTAGCATTCTGAAGGTAATCATGGAGAAAGTATGTATGCTTTCTCCAAAGATCACTTATTTTGTCGGCGCCCATTGAGTCATTTTCTCTAGTGTTTATAGAGAACATATGATTGAAGAGTTAAAACAAACAGTATTTGAGGGGAGGCAAGGCTAGGAAATAAACAAAACATGGGAATAGAGAAAGAAGAGTGAGCAAGAGGAAATCCTGCTGTGGTGTAAGTCAGTAGTCTTGTGCATGACAAGGTGTGTGTTGTGGGGGCCAGAATGGGAAGTCTTATTCAGAAGAGTCTGGAAGATGCAGTGCAAGAAAGGTTTTCTAAGTTAAAGTAAGGGATTTTGATTGCAAAACAAACAAACAAAACAGCAGAAAAGGCACTGAAAATTTTTTGTCTACAGAATTATCATACGCTAATTAATGTTGTTTAAAGACCTCTGACTGCAGCAGAGGACACATTGCATAGGAATGCAATGAGCTGTTTTAGTTTTCAGGATTGTTTTATTCTCAAACCATATGTGATCCTGCCAGGTGTGAACAATAACAACAACAAAACCAGCTTGCAACATGGGAATGCCCTAAGGTCCTTTTTGCTACATGTATTGCTTTGCTTTTATTTTTGATTTTTGTTTTTGTTTGTTTGTTTGCTGGTTTTGGTCCTAAGAGAAAGAACTGGCATTTGAGTCTCTAGGCTATAATGCCTCATAAATGCATAGGAAATTTGGAGAATTCAGGACACTCATGAATGTGACCTATGGTTTCACCTAACATCTGTGTTCAACAAATCAAGAAGCATTCAAGAGACTGAGAATCATCAAGAAAAATAGCACCACATTGCACAGGGTTCACACTGGCCAGACAATACTTTGGAGAGTTTTAGCATATTTGCCAGTTAGTTTCATGATACCATACCAAATAAACCATTTTCTTACCACACAAAGAGCTTCTCCTTTGGAATGCCTGGATGACAAACTAGTAGGTGGTATATGCAAACTAAGTCTTCCTAAATATAGATTAGCATAAATATTAATATGATGTCCTGTCAGTTTCTCGACTAGAGATAGATATTTGAATATCACTATGGTATAAACAGTTGCCTGCTATGTGAGATTTAAGTGAGCTCCCAAGAAAAGTAGTTGAGTTATCCTCCTGAGGTGCTATCTAATCGTAATCACTGGCAGAGCTAATATAGCACCTGCAATAGCACCAAGCAAAATAGGCCAATTCTTGGGAATCATATTATATAAATTTAAGAGGTAACTAAGATCAATTTCATTGATTCCCTAAAAGTATATTATTTCCTGCATAGAATATGTACATATTTATTATTAGTTGACATACATATTGTGACACTTTTCTAGCAGTTAGCAATACAGATAATTTTAATAATTTTCAAAATAATGGGTCTTGGGCGAAGTACTCATTTCATAAATAACATCAAGATATATGCGGAGCAGTCATGACCATGCCTTATTTAAACAATGCCCATGTGAAAACGTCAACTCTAGCATCTCCACAGTACTTTTCATGCCTTTTGTCCACACTTTCCCTGCATTCCTCTATTCATGCCACCCTATCATCTCTTTCCAGTATGCTTCCTTTGTGATGAGCTGTGAATCAGGATTACTTCAAATGTCTAAAATTCCTCAATGGCAGAAATGTTTCTGAAGACAAAAAAAAAAAAAAAAAAAAGAGCAAAATCAACTAAGTATTGACACAAGGTGGGTTTACACTAACATAGGGGTTCAGGATATTGTTCTTTTTTCTTTACTTCCTCTGAATCCGAGTTTGCAGGTATGTAGGGCGTACACTTGACCACAGTAGCATATAAAATGTTATTTATTTTGTCCTTTGTTCTGTAAAATCAATGTGGCCCTCTTGCATGGAGGAAGTTTGGCCATTTCTTAATTCTTTCATTGACCAAAGATCACAACGCGCTGTAGTTCCCTTAAGTTTAAGGCTACCATACATAGTCTGGATTTCTCTCATGAATTTTTTCATGAAGAAAATTAGTTTAAAAATAATAGCATAGCTCAGGTAGCTCCTATTTTTTTCTGGAAAAGTGGATTGAATTTTGGAAAAAGTACTAACTTGAATGAGACCATAAAATCTATTCCTATATCACCTAAATGTTTTGAAAATCATTTTAGTCTTGAAAATTTAGAGCAAAGAAATTTCTGTGAGCCTAAAATAAAACTCATTGAGAGTCTTGGCTTGTACCCTAGTGACCCAGGAAAAGAAATTTAATAAAAGACCTTGTTTTGGCATAAAACCCTAGGTTAAAACCTATAAGTTGAATCAAACCCATCAAATTTCTCTCTAATGATCAATTTTGGCATCAGCCTTCACTGTCCTCCTCACAAGAAGAAACTTTCATTACATAGACAGATATTAATGCAAAGAAGTTTGAATATGAAATGTTTATTCCAATTATTGCATTTCACCCATATGGAACAACAGAGGCAGATTCATTGCTATAACCTAAATTGTTAGTGAATTGCATTGTGGTTCTCTTGCTTTGTAACTGAAAATCCAAAGAAGAACCATCTATGTTTTGAAAGAAAAAGTTAAATCACTCCTACAGACGTTCTTTAACCTCTAAAAAGTAACTATCTGCTTATTTGATCCTTTGAGTAGTATGGACACATATTGTTTCTAACCGAAACCATCTAGGCTTTCAGCAAATTTATCATTTTTGAGCTTATTGAGAAATTATGATAAAAATCATGAAAATTTAGTTGCCTACTTAAGACCTTTAAGACATGGTTATATAAAATGTAGTTATGGTAAACAGTTTCTGAGATAAGCTACAATGTTGAGTTATTTGTGCAATTTCTCTCTTCTCTAACACATTTAGGTTGCACACAGCACTGCTAGGGTGCTACATGAATTCCTACAGCCAGTAGCCTTTAAGTTACTCACCCACTTGAGCGTGGCCTCTTATCCTAGTTATGCCGATGTAAAGTGCACATCCAGCCTCTTTCCAGCTGCGTGATTCTGTTGCTGTTCTCCATTCCAGCATAGGATTGTGGTATGTGAGTCTACCCCTAAATAAATAAATCTCTATTATTCTCAATTCTGAACTAGTGTGGGATTTCTTGTAAGCATTCATCTTCATCTGGCGACCCACATGGATTTGGACTCCACTCCAAACCTAAAGGCCTAACCAGTCCAAGGCCGAGAAAGTCTCCCAGCCCTGCCTTCTTTCTACCTGTTTTCTGTTTGTTTGTTTGTTTGTTTGTTGTAGAATCCCCACCACAGCAGAGCTTACTGTGTATGGCCACTTGAAAATTTCCCCAGAGCATTGCCCCTGAGTTCTGGGTTTTTTGCTCCGAGGATGGAGTTGATTTAATTGCTTTTAATTTGTCAAGCAAAGCATATTTCTCAGTATTTAACCAGTACCAAGGCAGGAAAATAAGGCAGCTCAAGACCTTTCCTACCACCACAGGTTGCATCGCTGCTAGTTGCGACTCTGCAACCGTGACACCTGCTGGACAATAAAGATTATTACACCTAAAACAATTACTGGATCTCATAATAGGTAATTAATAAATCAATATGGCAGACTAAATTAATATTTAACTTTTAGTAACGTTTTTGCTAATACTATGTTTTGTATTCTGCAAGGTTTATATGGCTATGGTGACACTCTACTTGGAGCTTGTTTTCTTCTTGGCAAAATTGGCCTTTGGGCAAGGAACTTCCCATGCATCAACCACTGACAAAATGCACAATGTCCAGACAGGACAAGCAGGATACAAGCAATCTTGTCAAATCTTTCCAGGACAAGGTAAGACGGTTTTGAAAAGTTTCCTGCCTCTGAAAATGGTGTGTCAGTTATTCTAGGCCTTAGTCAAAGTTGGTTGCTTCAATGTTGCAAATGAGACTTTGGTAGCCAGTTGTCTCTGTCACTTGTACATTTTCGGAAGTTGCTTGATTGCACTTCCTGCTTACTTAAGTAATATTATTTCCCTTCTCGGATCTTCAATGGGGGTTAAAGACTAAATAGTTGTAGTTCCTTTCCTCTTATGACTTGGTCAAGTTATTTATTATATAAGACTTAAACTCATTATTGAAACATTTATCAAATATTTCTTCCTTGATATATTTGTTCTGATTGTATATAATTTTGTATTAAACTTAGAACTCTCTTATTTAAACAAAAGGGGGAGGTGCTGTAGGAATTTCTACAACCAGTAGTAGCCTTTAAGTTACCTGCCCTCTTGGGTGTGGCCTCATATTCATTTATGTTAATATAAAGCCCACATCCAGCCTCTTTTCTGGCTGTGGGATTCGGTTACCGTCCTCCTTTCCAGCAGAGAATATTGATTTGTGAGTCTACCCCTAAATAAATAATCTTCTGTTATTCACAATTCTGAACTAGTATGTGATCTCTTTTAATCATCTTTCTTCATGGTGGGGTCATGCTCCCTGATTTTAACTGAATCTAAACACATTTTAAAATTCCCATATAGTGCATATGAAATAATTGTGTTAGGACAAATTTAAGGCATGGGAACACAGTGTGCTAATGTACATAAATCCTCTTGCTCACAATATAAAGTTTCAGTAACAACAAAATATGAAGTATTTTCAAAGATGCTAATGACTCATGAAGTATTATTGGAACACTGCAGGAATAAATTCAATATGTAAGTGTCATTAGAGAAGAAAATGTACATATCAAGGAAAATATATAAAAAAGGAGAATATGGTATTCTAAAATTATGAGGTCAAAACTAAAAATTAAACCAATATTTTATGTACATAAGTTCTGACACTTGATTTGGGATACAGGTTTTCTCATAAGCACCCCACCTCCATGTATATTACTATCATATATATATATATATATATATATATATATATGCACTTGTAGCTCTTAGCCAAAAATATTTTCACAGGTTTTAATGATATATGATAATGAGTCAATGATAAGTAGATAAATGCATGGAAATCATAGTGCTTCAAGGCACTTTATAAAACAGACTGTTTTATAAATATTATAATATTATGTTTCAAAATGGTTCTTCCCTATTATTAAGTCACCCATAGATCAAGGCCTAAAATCAGCTTTTTCTTCTTTCAATCTAGTGCTGTTTCTAATAAAATCTACCAAATATCATAAATTTATATGGAATTATTATATTAGTTAGTCATAATGCCATCTTGCATAACATGAACATTATGATTTCAGCAACCATATTTTGAGGTTTTTCAATTTGCCAGCTGCTATAGATACAGGGATGAGTAATGCGAACTTCCCTTGCAGAAGGTTGCAATCATGTACAGATGATAAACACACCAGTAGTGTTTTTCATTGCTTAAAGGATAATAACACCTTCTTTAAAATAACACAAAAAGAAGATATCCAAATTAATCTTTAAAAAATAAAAAACTTAGAGGACTGAACCTTTCTAGATTCAAAGTGAATAACAAAGCAGATAGAATAAGGAAGTGTAGTATATTCAAAATGATAGCGAGATTAATAAAAAAAATTAGTGTTAAAAATAAGTCTTAGCATCTTAACATTTATGTTTATAGATGTTTAAGTATGGCACTAGGGTCACATAGCAGGAAAATAGTAGTAATTATCACAAGTGTTACCCGTACTATTTGAACCAATATTCAAAAATGTGAGCATGTCATAACAAATCACTAAATGTTAAGTGCTGAAATTCTAAATCTCTTAAAAGAAACAAGCTGAGCAGCTCTGTGCCTATAGGTCAGACAAGCGCTATTTAGATGTACACTATGAGCATTAGTGATATAGGAGAATTTTGACAAACTCATTGTCACAAAAATTAAGAGCTGGGACTGGGGGGATATATCAGTTGGCAATCTGCTTTCTTGGTTAGCATGAAGATTGGAATGCAGAACTCCAGGCACCACATGAAAAAGATTCTAATCTTTCTAGCCACGTAGAAAGCTCCAACATCCCAGGTTTAGTAAGCTAACTTATCACAAAAGCACACACACACACACACGCGCGCGCGTGCGCGCATGCACACACACAGACATTCATGCACCTGATAACAGTAGAAGAAAACATCCAGTGTTGCCCTCTGCCTCCTCACACTCACATGGGGCATTTCTTCCTGAATTGTGTTCACACACTTAGACAAAATAAAAAATACAGAAAAGCGTTAGTGTTGTTCTTCAAAACCTTTCATTAGGGAAGAGGAAATATTGTTAAGACTGGGATAAAATAAATGCATATCTAAATTAAATAGAAGACTTGCATGTAGAACATGTAAATAAGTATTGTGGGGGGATATGAATGAGGATCCTGCACTCTGTGGTGCCCATTGTAGGAAAATCTCTGTGAACACTTTCTTGAATCTCCTTCCTTCCTTCCTTCCTTCCTTCCTTCCTTCCTTCCTTCCTTTCGTCCTTCCTTCCATCCCTCCTTTCTCTCTTCCTTTACTTTTTGATTTAAGGTCTCTCTCTCTGTAGTACTGACTGTCCTGGAACTATATAAACTGAGATGGCTTCAAACTCTTGAGAAATCATTCAGCCTCTACACCTTGAGTGCTGGAATTAATAGTGTGTGTCACCTGACAGGCATTTAACTTTATTTCTTTATGGTAAGACTACAGAGGAAAGTATTTCCCTTGTTTACCCCATTAAATAACATATATTTGCAATTCTGAACTTAATTCAAACAACATCTCATCAAAACGTTACTACAAATTTATTCTTCTAAAAGTTCTTATCAGATGATATATTTGATATATCCAAATCCAAGTTAATTATTTAACTTCCTGTCTTCCCACTAGACTATTAGTATCCTCCCCCTACAAGCAATTATATATATATATAACAAAAGAACTCTCTTGGCTCTCTTTAGTGCTTTACACATTTCAATTTTTAGAAATTATTTATTAATTTTTAAAAGTATACAAAGTTCAAGGATTGCAGTCAAAACAGGATATGGTGATGTCATAGATTCAAAAGGTTTGCAAATGATCAAGAAGAGATGAACAAGAATTCTGTAGGTACTTTGAACAGTTTCTACCAGGCATGTTCACCCTTATTTCTGGAACCTAAATTGAGCAACTTCAAGTTCATGCTGGAAAACTGCCCAATCTATTTACAAAAAAGAAATATAAAGAAATATCCAACCTCATGATATCTTATGTAAGTTTACCCTTTGTGCTCGGCCACATTGCTAGGTATCCTTGGTCACATACTGATGTGTGAATATCATTTGTATGCACCTAGAAGGATTATATTTCATGCAGGGAAATGACCTTCTAGTACAAACAGTTGTTTCCAGGAAACCATTTGTCTCATTTCAGAACACATCTGGGCTAAAGTTTTCATACTCATTTTAAAGAAACTCAGACTGAGGTAATAAGCATTGTATCCAGTGCTATAGAACCTACAATCTACCTAGTGCTCTACATTCTTGGGGCAAATATTTCTTCTTCTAGTGATAAAATGTTGTCATTTAAGGTATCTTTTTATGTCTTGCCTTGTTGTATGTGTGTGTGTACATGTGTGTGCATGTGTGTGTTTGTATTTAGAAGGCAAAGGAATTTTAAAAATAAAACCCTTTTCGCTAACATTGCTAAAGACTGCATTTGTGTGTGTTTGTGTGTGTGTGTGTGCGTGCGTGTGTGTATTTATTGGGCACAAGCATTGTGCTAAGTATTTTATATCCAGTTACCTTTTTTGTCATCCTCGTCTATGAAGAACTTACCTTTGGAAGAGGGATGATGAAATTTACAAAAGTTCTTTTTGGTTTGTTTGTTTTTATGTTTTTTTTTTTCCAAGACAAGAGTTTCTCTGTGGCTTTAGATCCTGTCCTGGACTGACAGTTCATAGACCAGGCTGGTCTCGAACTTACAGAGATCTGTCTGCCTCTGCCTCCAGAGTGCTGAGACTAAAGGGGTGCACCACTACCACCTGGCACAACTTACAAAAGTTTTAAAGGTAGCTTAATATCATCTGCAATCTTTGAGGTAGTGCTCAGGACTGCACGGCACAGAAGACCATACTCTATGTGTCATAAACTGTGATTCATCATTTTCCACCTGCTATGGAGAGTCTGATGTCTGTGAGTTCCAGAGACATTGGGTTTGTGAATCTTCTTTTGTTTCATTTTTCTCCTGCCCTCAATGAAAAAATGAGGGAATAATCAGGACATAATAGTAGTAAGAATATCAAATGTTGCTACATAATTGGAGGAGAAAAGTAGAATAAAATTTTTTAAATTATCTTGTTATTTGGATTTTGCATTATATAAACATATATTAGTTTGACATAAAATTTTACAAAGTAACATTGTTTGTATATAACACTATATATGGAACTATAAATATAAAGTTTGACAAAATAGTATTATTTGTCTCGAACCCTGTATATGGAACTATATAAGGTTGATATTCTTTTTTTAAATAATTATTTATTATGTATACAATATTCTGTCCACGTGTATGCCTGAATGCCAGAAGAAGACACCAGACCTCATTACAGATGGTTGTGAGCCACCATGTATTTGCTGGGAATTGAACTCAGGACCTTTGGAAGAGCAGGCAATGCTCTTAACCTCTGAACCATCTCTCCAGTCTCAAGGTTGATATTCTTTAAGAAATGTTTTTGCACATGTAAATCCAAAACAGGAAACAGAACAAATAAGCAGTCTATTTGAAAGAACTTGGTTACTCTTGTAGGATGAGTAAAGAAAAGTACTCTTGAAATCAATGAAACGTGCACATAATCTAGCTGTATATCTCAAAACAACCCTTGAGCATGAGGCATATCCTCATAAGTATTAACGGAATGGTTACACATAATTACTATCAAAAAAGAAAATTTGACTCATTATAATGTATGGGGAATCCCAGTTACATCATCCTTCTCTCCCTGACCTAGTCTTTCAGCCACATGACCATCACAACATTCATGCATATGTCTACATGTTCATTTCTTCTGTAATTTTATACTGTACTATATATAGGACTTGCCTGGGCTTTTCTACTATTCTTTCTAGCATCCCATTTACACATTTACTGTAATGGGAGTTTGTTAAAGCCTGTCAATACTCTTTAATCTATAAAATAGAACTTCCTACTTGACAGTGATTCTGTCCTTAAGGTATACTCATTGCCACTTACTCTTCTACAATTGAAGAAGAATTTAAGAAGAACGCTGTTTATTCTTTAAGAATGACCCAGAGAGCAAGTCCATTAAGATATGCGCTTGTCAAACATATTATTCCCATTGATTTTCGTGTTTTATGCAGTTGGAGGTTGTAAAGCTGCATGTTCATGGTATCATTAATATCTTGCTAATTGAGAATGCTTTACCTTTTTCTAAATCATTGACCCTTGACTACTGTCTCAATTTGTGTGATTCTGATCATTTCTCTAAGAAACATATTTTGAATGTGAAGAAAAAAATTTTGTGTTCTATGATGACCTAGATCATTATCTTGGCTGACATCTATAAAAATTAACATCTTACCCAGAAAGTTCACTTGCTAGGTGTACAGTGTTCATAATGAGGGAAGAGTACCTGAGACAAAGCAGCTTATCCGAATTCATTGAGCAACCTCAAACTCTGAAAACAAGTGAAAGAGCCAGTGAGCACTGCACACAGGAATGAGGACTGGAAATTACTTATAAACTATGCTAATTTTGACATTGGAAATGTTGCTTTCATCCAGGTATAGGATCACACATTTGAAACCCAACTAGCAGTGGAGTTTCAAGGGTCAAAAGTTCAAGGTTATCCTTTCTGGGTTACATAGTTAGCTGTTCAGAGCTAGCTTGCTGTATACAAGTCTCTCTTCAAAACAACACCAACAAAATCCTCTTTTATTTGATAATGAAGAGAGGGTAAAAATCACTTTATGTTCTCAATGTAAGTGTCACATTTCTTAGCTCTTCCTCTCCATTTTCCATTCCTCCCCCCTCATCAGAGAAGTAGTTCTTTGAGTCACTTACCTTTTTTTTATTTTTCTAAATGTGGAAGAAAAATTATTGTGATTCAGAACAGAGAATAACAATGGATGGATTTTGATTCTACAAGACAGTCCTCATGTCCTTATTTTTCCTGCTCTTTTCAATGAGTCCCAAACAATCACAAGTCATACAATTATGGATGGAAAGAAATTATGCCAAAAAATACAGTCATTCTGTGGTTATAGAAAAGTTAGAGAAATAAGAGATTTCACACACCAGCAGAAACAAAGCCAGATGTAAAACCTGAGAAAAATTCACATTGCTTTCATCCTTGAAGCTTTTAAGATTTTGAGATAATGTAATCAATTAAATCATCAATTGAAAAGTGCAGAATACTTCCTTAACAATCTCAATATTTCACTTCTTATATTGCCACTACTTTGCAGATAAAGATACTGACCTGAAAAGTGTATGGTAGAAATGAAAAGACCTTTAAAAACACCTAACTTAGCAGTCATATCCTACAAATGAAAACGCTAAAGTCAAGAAAAGAGAGTTGACCAAACAAATGAAATTAAAGCTAAGAAGTTGTCAATTCGGACCCAACACAGTTTCCACCCACACGAGCTTTCATCATATAGCCCAAACCAAATCAATTTCTCAGGGCAAGAAAGACAGTCATTTCACTGTTTCAGAGTTGTTTCTTTTTCTCTACCAATATTGCTTATTTCTTCAACCAAATTTTGAGATAGTCTCTCATTTCTTCTCAACCACAAAAGGATATAGAAAAAGTAATAAAAAATGCTACTGTGCTTTTAGAGAAAAGCTTGGGCAGACAGCCCAATTAATATTTCTAAATCTTATTCACAGTTTTCTTTTTTGGTTGCTGTAATTTGGGGATCCATAACTGTTAATAATCACAAGATATAACTCTATTGGCCGCTCTTGTTTACTCATTTAGAAACTGAGCCACCTACATGAACCCAGATGACCCTGACTTGCAGCAGTCCTCCTGCTTCTGTTACAGACCGCACTAACACATCCAGCTTTTATAATTTTATTTCAATAGCAGCTAAAAAGCATGACTGTTTTCTTTTCCTTATACCATTGCAAAATACCCGAGTACCTCAAGTCTTATTATTTAATTTCTCTGATGTTAAAATATTCCACTTTAAATACTATGGAATGTATTCATGTTTAGCTCAGGGAAAGACTATCCTTGAAGTATTAAAAAATAAATAATTTTTATTATTCACCCCAAAATTATTATTCTTTTATTTGAGAGAATGAAAATTTAAGTGACTATTCAAACATTGGAAAAATACTAAAAGATGGTGTCACCATTTTTATGGAGACAATATACCTTTTTAACCATTCCCACTTGCATGCTTGCATGTGTAGATAATGAAACTTATTGCATCCTGTATGTAAGATCATTATGAGATATCAGTGAAGCACAAAGGTTGGCTTCAGGTTGTAGTATGGCTGAGCCAGAGCAGGGTTGGCTAATACTACTTTCTGTGAACACACCTTTAAGACTAATCAGCACCCCTGTGCCTTGCTCATTTAGAAAACCTGCTAATTGTTCATTTTCATTTAGGTTCTACTTTAATCTCTCAAATTCTATTTCATTTTTCTGTATATACCAAAGAAAGGAAATAGAAAATGATACAAATACGTGTATATGACCAAATAGTTCAGCCAGAGAAAATGGAGTGAAAATCCAAGGTGTAGTCTTCTTCTTTTTTTTTTTTTTCAATATTTTGAATCACTAAATGAAAGAAGGGTGGCTCTAGATTGCTGGGACTGAAGGCATTTGTAGAAGCCATTTAATTCCCAGGATACAGATAAAACCTGTATATAGAAGCAACCCCCATCATTATCATTATTATCTTCTTGATTTATAAAACTTGTATTGGTAAAAACATTGCCTACCAATATACTTTTATATATCTTTCAGACTAATTTTATAGTAAAAGTGTCTTCCCGGGATACATGCAAGAGAAACATAGGACCATTAAATATGAGTGTCATCTCACCAGGCATCAAATACAGCATTTATGATAGAAAGCCATGGCTAGTGACGACCCATACAAGAAAAAGTTGCAAGATCAGGAGAAAGTATGTTAGAAGTAATGAAATTTCCTGTTTGCTCTCTTCATGTGTAGCTGATAACCCTCTAATATGCAAGCAGAACTTTATCAGACAAGGCTAATTTGGTGTATTAACCATTTGAGAAGTAAATGAATCTATGATGTTAGCAATCAGGAGCTTTCAATATTTTGACAAATTAATGTTCAAGATGCCAACTACATCCAACAAGGCAAGTTCCTTATGTCCCTGCCCCCATTGTTCAATGGCAGAAAAAGTGTCGAATCTTTCCAGGACAGTTTCTAATCTGAGCATCTCTCGGAGAGCCAACACTCTGACAGGAGACAGCATCTCCCTGACAGCATGAAACAGGAAGGCTATGAGCTGAACAAGCTGTGCAATGCCTTCCCCTGTCGATCAGGTGGGCAGCCATGTCTGGATGTGTTATAAAATGGCTACAGGTCTTTAATTTTTTTTTCCTCTGTCAATCCTTTGCAGCATCCCATAATTAAATCAGGGGAGTTGGAATAATGATTTTGAGCAAACAAAACAGCAAGCCTGTTTTTTATATACTGAAAATTTTATGAACCCTCTTCTGGTTCTCTTAGGAAAGACAGGAGGGCCACTGTCATTTCATTTCACCCGTCTTCCCACACCGTCTGGATGCATATCTCTTCTTTAATGACAACATCCAGGAAGTAAGGCATAGGTGTAGAATTATTTTTTAATCTAAATAAAATTTAAAGCTAAGGAACATGTAAGATCTGTATAATTTTGATTTTACATTGAATATTGTTATTCCTCTAGCACATATGAAAATACAAAACTCCTATGTGCAAGAATGTTTGTTTGTACATGTACATTTATATGATAATGTTTATGTTTGACTATGTAGAATTACTGTATATTTAGATAAATATAAAGGCATAAATTACATATGTAACAAATAAATATTCTGAAATACTCGCTTCCTCTTATATTGAGGCATATTGTAGTTTTAATAACCTAAAATATAAAACCACAGTCGAAATTTAAAATTAATGATAAATATTTTTCTCAAAGCACAGTGAAGAAGGGAGAATAAAAATAACTTCACTTTATTAAGAATATTTTTTGTAGATTATGAATTTATTTAAATTAGCCCTCAACTTCTGGTCCAAAAGCACAAGCAAAAAATGTCAATTGCATAAGAGCATCATGCCCACTGCAAAAGGCCTGTGATAAATAAGATGATTTTACTTTTGTATTCTCCTCTGCCACTGCTGTTGGGGAAAATGACAGCCTAATCATGTCTGCCCAGCACCGGGCTGTGAGTTTACATTACTCGGCATGTGTTCTGTCATTACTGCACGGTTTGGGGGGATAATGATTTTGTCTAAACTGTACCACAGGCAGAGAGCATTCCTGAAAGTCACTCAGCAAGTCACAAAGGAGATTTTCTGCATGTTTTAAAGTGTGCTGGGGGTTTAAATGTGAAATAATTTGTTGCTGGAGGGCAAAGAGGAGACATAAAAAATCTTGTCCTCTTTAACAACAGCACAATAAATGCTGACATCTATATTCATGTTTATTTACATAACAATGAATTAATCTATTTCCAGCGAAGGAATTGTGATCAGTGGATGCCCCTAAGACAGAGGCAAAGCCATTGAAATTTACATAATTGTAGAAAAGTAGGTAAAGAGAAGAGATAATAGCAATTACATTATTGCCAAACTTTAGGCGACAAGAGAGACACCAAACAGGAGATTTCCGTTGGGTCCCTCCCCTGCTCAGGGAACACAGCAAGAGAGGCAGAGAAAAGATGGTAGGAGCCAGAAGGGTCAAGGACAACAGGAGAACATTGCCCACAGAATCAGCTAACCAAAGCTCATGGGCATTCACGGAGACTATGGTAAAAATCACAGTGTCTGCATAGATCTCTGCTAGGTCCTCTGTATATATGCCGTGGTGTGTCAGCTTGGTGTTCTTGTGGGACTCCTGGAGGAGAAGAGCTGTCTCTGACTCTGTCTTCTCTTGGGAACCATTTCTTCCACTGACCTGCCTTGCCCAACCTTGAAATGAGAGTTTGTGCCTAATCTTATTGTATCTTGTTTTGTCCTATTTGGCTGTTGTTTCTTAGATGCCTGCTTTTGAATCTGGTGAGCAGGGAGGTTGAGGGAGGCATTGGGGTCAGTGTAGGGAGGTGAAATTCTGGCAGGGATGTATCACATGAGAGGAAAAATTTAACAAAAAAGGAACACAAGAAATTGAGAAGATAAAGGAAAAAGTGGTGGAGTAGACAGGGATTGGAGGAGAGGGAATAGAAGGTAGATTGATCAAAACATAACACATCAAATGTATGTATGAGACTCTTAAAAAAAACAAAAGCAACAAAATTGAAAAAAAAAATAAAATTAACTAAATTACAAAAGCAATAGTATGTTCACCTTAGAAAAATATAACAATGGGAAGAGAGTGAAAGAAGTAATAAATTGAAGAATAGAACAATGAACAGCATTAAAACTTAGGAAAATTGATCTCAAACCTCTGCACTATTGAAACATTGTCATAATAACATTTCTTTACATGTATCTCTGGTGTGCATGAGCTTCTGTATGTAATACAATTTATATGGGTACATATATGTGTGCAGATGCACTTGTCTGTGCAAAATGTTGACTACAAGTGTCTTTATCCATCACTCTTCACTTTATTTACTGAGGCAAAGTAGATGATGAACTAGGAACTCACGAATTGAACTAGTCTGGCTTGCAAACTTGACTCAAGAATCTCATCTCTGCCTTCTGAGTGCTTAGATTACAGGTAAGTCACCATACCAGTCTATCTGTTGTTTTACCTCAAAGGATTGGATTCTAGCCCCCATGGTAGTGAGATAATTGTTTTATCCATTGAGTCATGGCCTTATCCCTTCACAATAACTTCTACTACTTCATTTGTTCTATAAACTGGTCTATTAATCTAGAAGGTTTTCACAAAGTTACATGTATTATTTAGCAGAGACAAACAACAAAAAATACAAAAAATTGATGCATATTAATTGCAATGGAAATATTTGGTACAGCAGATGGTTCAGGAGTTCTGCCCCTTGTCAAAGTATAGCCACTTCCTTTATAATACAATCCTTGACTTCAAGTTGAACTAATGGATTATTCTTCTATACATATCTCAGGCTTTAATTTTGCCAACAGAATAAAAGTAGCTTTTCTGGTTGCAGTTTTACACTTAGCTCTTCTTCCTGCAACCCTACTAATTACAATGTGAAAAAACACAAGAGGGTCTGCCTTAGAATGGAAACCCTGCAGCCCACCCACTCTACTGATCTAGCAGAAAGCTGTGTGTGTACTTTCAGGAAGACAAAATAGCTCCTACTTCAGTTGGCTGCTGATATCTGAAGGATATCTAAAAACAGAAGTGCCTACCTAAGCTCAACTGGGAATTCTAACCAACAATCCTAAGAATTACGTAAGTGCTTTTTGTTAAGACAGTTGAATTTGGAGTGATTTGCCAATATAGTCAACAATATAGTGATTTTAGTCCTCAACCAACAAAGCACACTGGGCAGTTTTTAAGATGTCACAAAAGTAGCTAAGAAAAATAATGGATATTGTATGATACAAAATTGAATAAAGGTCATGTGACTGGAGAGTAGTACATGGAAAGGCAACATGATATTAAGAAAAAAAAACCATTATAGATGACTGGCCATCTCTCCATGGTTACATATACAGGGCAGAGCATGTGCCAAAGGCCATAATTTGCAAATGCAGGAGAAGGTGTGTAGTATGGAACTGAGCAACCTACAATGGTCACCACTCTCCCTAGTCAGCGCCCTTGAGCTCTGAACTTTTCCTGTTTCACTGGCCCACTTCCCATGTCAGAAGTGCATTTCTTTCTTAATAAATGGTGTCTGTTTCTACCTCTATCCATACAGTTCTACTCAAATCTTTGTTTTGAGATTATGAACCTCAAAATCTCAGAGAGTATTTCCTTAAATTCACATCATCATCTGTAACAGCAGTAAAAGAAGAAAAAAATAATGAAGGCAACGATGCAAACTTCTACATTCAGGAGTGAAGTGGCACCGAAAAGAAAGCTTTGTTTTACAGGAGTAGAAAGATTAGCTTTTCTCATTACCATTTTAACTAATGTAATTCTAATGCATTCTATAGGAATGCATATGGCAGAACAAAAATAGAAGTTTGCAAATTGAAGGCTATTGTCCTGTGACATCATTGAATCAGGCAAAGGATCAGTCAAAGTGTAAACCAGGTCTTTTTCTTTTCTCTCCCAATTGTTATAATTGGAAAAGAGAAATGAATAAACCAACCCAATAGAAATACTGAAAAGAAATTGAGAAACCCCATTATTAGTTAGAAATTAAACAAAATTCATACTGGCCTGTCTTTCGTTCATTGTCACAGTGCTAGAATATAGAGTAAAAGAAGAGATTTAAATACTTCATGAGTTCAAACTTATTAAATAATAAAAGGCACTGACAACAGCTCACTCTAACTTGTTGAAGCATAATCCTGAAATATTAGAGGTGACTTGATCTAGAGATAAAGGGGTGAAGGTTAAGATACTATTTTTAAAAATCATTATCACTAGCATATCTCATTCATTTCCTAAATATGAATGTTTACATCATAAAACCTTACCCTAAGGGGGAAAAAACCAGGCCAAACAAACAAAAAACACGACTTACTTGAAAAAACTAAAGAACTGTATAAGGATCCCAAATACATGTCCTTGAAATTTACCCTTGACCAATGTATCTCCCCACATCCAGTGGGCTGCTTAAGCTCAGTGCTGCATTTGAGGTAACTGAACACATTCCCTCCCAGCATGGAAAAGAATACAGAACTTGGCACTCTTGTCTTATGAGGGCAATTTATTTTGACAGCTTCCTCAACTCCCACCCCAAAGTTGTCAGCCTTCCAACATGCTACAGATTGAACTATTCGCATCCAACAATGACGGAGCTTGAAGCTGAAAGGAGAGGCGTGAGGATAAGAGTCAAAGACAACAATGCAGTTATTGCCTTGGTGCTTTCCTACAGAAGCCAAGTGTTCAAAACTGAATTTGTTCTTTCTTTAGATTTTGTCACTTTCTGCTCCCTTCTCTATTCACTTTAAATGTGTCCCTGTAAGCCTTACACATCCTCTTGTGAGACTCCATTCATTCATTCCATAACTTGTACATTAATTTCAACTTTCCCCGTTCAGTGTTCATTCCAGCTACCACTGAGTAACTTCCCCATTCTCTGGGAAAGCCAGTCAATTTTCCTATTACCAGTTCTTGATCTCTCCTTCCTCTCCACCCCCCTGCCACATTCTGAACCTCTCCACTTACGATACCCCAGAAAGCTTTTCTGGGAGGGAAGCAAAAGGCATTGTAATGTTCTTGACTTAGTTTAAAGTTTGTTAAAAGATAAATAATCAAACTGAGAGTGACATTCATCATTCATTGTAAAGATATTGTCAAGGGCGTTGCCTATTGCATCATACTTTTCTGTTTACATAATCTCCTCAAAGAAATCCATCTCCTCTATGTTCAGCCAATAGAAGTGTCCTTTCTGAGATTACTTTGTGCTGATTTCTTTTTTTGCTCGTTTGTATTTAAGGAGCTCTGTGAAGTGTGTAGCTACCAAAAAAGTGATTGCCTTGAGGGAAGGATAAATGTTAGCAAACCCGCTATAACATTTGATTTGGCTGTTTGGTTCTTCTTTGAATTCCATCTTGGTTTTTTACAGATTTTTCTATGTTGTTTGCTATTTCTACTGCTACTACTATCATTATCATTATGTAAATGCTTGTTGATTGTATTTATTTATTTATTTTTAACCAGGTATTTGTCAAGTATTCTTTCAATGTCAGACACGGTTTGGACTACATAGCATGTCAAATCATTTAAATCCTCCTTTCTACAGAGTTCTACATAGCTACTTTTCTATAGTGACAGCTTCATTTATCTCTCTCTTGAAGAAAAGAGAAATAATAAAATATCTGCCTGGACGAACTATGAGGGCTGATGAGACGCAAAGGACAATGGCACGGGGGTTTGATCCTACGTAATGTGATGGCTTTGTGGGAGCCCAGCCAGTCTGGATGTTCACCTTCCTAGATATGGACGGAGGTGGGAGGTCCTAGGTCTTACCACAGGGCAGAAAACCCTGACTGCTCTTTGGACTGGAGAGGGAGGGGGAAAGGAGTGGGGGGAGGGGGAGAAGGGTGGCAGGAGGGGGCGTGGGGGGGGGAGGGGGAGGGAAATGGGAGGCTGGGAGGAGGTGGAAACTTGTTTTTTTTTTTTTTTTCTCCTTTTCTCAATAAAAAAAAAAAATATCTGCCTGGAGTAACTGTCTATCCTATGTCTCCACAGCAAGTGAGTAGTGAAGCTGCTTTTAGGTAAATTAAATGTTTTCTACAAAAAGACTCAATGAGAAGGTATTGTATTAGAGAAAGATGAGGTAATGATTTATCATGTCACGAGCTAAGTCGATTTGTCCCCAAAACTTTGTTGACAGAAAACGTTTGCTGTTGTTAGTTCTGTTATTACAAATGTTATGTGTATGTGTTTTGTGTGTATATGTGTGTGTGTCTGCTGCATGTGTCCTCTGAAGCAAGAAAAAGATCTGGAATCCCCTGGGGTCAGATTTCTAAAAGCTTGTGAGCCACTGGTGTGGTTTCTGGGAACTGAAATCAGGTCCTCTGGACGAGCAGTAATTCCTATTACTGCTTACTGCTGAGCAATCTCTCTAATCCTGCTTTTCAGTTTTATAATGTGCTAAAGAATCCCAAGATGTCATGCCACTAAAAGCCTTTTCTACATTTTCAAGTTATTGGGTACATATGCACTTTTAATTGTTCAATACCAACTGGTGGTGTGGTGCATACTTGTTTACTTGTTTATCAGCACAAGCAGATGCAAGATAGGATCTAAGTTTGAATTTCAGACAATCCTGGGCTACAAATGTAGACAGTGTTAAAACAAGCAAATGCAAATGTAAGGGTAAAACTTATCTTTGCTATAAGTAAGAAAAGATTTATATTGTCAGGATCATGAATATGTTATTCTAAAAAGTTTTCATGGTGGATTCCTGATGGAAGTTAAAGCCTGATTTCATTCATGTTGCATACAAATATATTAATATATCTTGACTACTGAAATGATGATTGTTTTGCAAGTGCATAAGAGAAATTATTTTAAATTTAAATATTGTTTTTGAACTTCGACTATGACTATATAGAAACATCCACCTTCACACTGGCATCAATGCCCTTTATACAATTGTGGTTTAAAAGAGAAAGATAGATTCTGAACTTGTAGCTTTAGGTCTTTGTGACAAACATAAAAAAGTGTTTTCTCTCCATGCAAACAATGAAAATAAATGGGGCTAACTGAAGCAGAAAATGGCTTTATTGAAAGGATATAAATAAATTGGCAGAAAGAAGAGGAGAGTAATGGAGTCCAGATCACAAAATCATGAGAAGTTAGGGAACTATCTGTTTCGGGTGGATCTGGGCCCCTAGGGCTGATGAGACTCTGTTGACCTTGAATGACACAGCAAAAACAAAATGAATGGCACAGTTTATTCTCTGGTTTACAGACTTCCCAGACTATCATGGTTCTGCACTATATATAGAAAATTTCTCACAAATGTCTGTCCTCAAAGCCTTTATAGCTGAAGAAATGTCCTCCCATACAATTCATACAGTCATAAATTCTTCAGGCTTGGAGTGGTGGGAGAAACTGAACTGCTAAAAATAATCAATGTTCATTTAACATGAAAAAATAAATACATGGCTGTCTTCTTTTCAGTCTTTTATCCATCCACCTATGCTGTTACTCAACAAATACCAAATGCTTCCAAGGCATAGTGGGAAGGGCTCAGAATTCTCCTGGTCTTTTTCTCCTCCCTCCATCCTATTCTCTACCCAATTCAGATCAGTAAATATGGTTTTAGATGGACTTCAGGACCTGCAGTGAAAGATGGAGGTAAGGAGAAAAAAATATTCAGTTTTCACTTCTTCCCTCCACGGCCAGTGTTTGGAAGCACCCATAATGGCTTCCTAAATGTCCACTGTTTGCTGAGAAGCTGGTGGTAATTAATAACTGCTGGGAGAGGCAGAGTCCATTTTCTTTAAATAATAGACCCAAGGTAGGAAAACCACATGGTAGGGCAGGCAACACTTCAGAACTAGCTGGGTTACAGACACTGGGTTTAATGAGGAAAGAAAAGAAATAAGATGAAATGGACAATAGGGAGGATAAAGAAGGGAAAGGGGAGAGAGTGATTATGGGAGTAGCTGGCAGGAGGTGACCATATACAAAATACATTACATGATATTCTCAGAAAATTATTCAAAATACTGTTTTAAAAAGCACAGCTAATCTGTCCTAAAGCTGCAACTCTGATGGGGTTTCTGATGCTCACTCTCTTTGAAGTGCCAGGGTTTCTAAGGCATCCTACAGTTTTTAGTTGAAAGTGATCTACAAAATTATTTCCTTTCTCTTAATGCAGAATACTTCCTGAGCTGTTTCTGTTATGACTTTCTTTGGTTATTCCATCCTGAAATGGCATCTATTACTCAGAGAAATCATGACATTGCAGGATGCTTTGTTTATCAATTAATTAGTATGTCATTGACCTTACTAGACTTACAACCTAGCAACATGGCTTTTTACAATCAAATTCTCTTACCAAGACCAAGAGGAGGTGGTCTTGCTAGGAATTATATTACAAGCACATCAATTCCGAAGATTGCTCTTTTCATACAAAGCATTCTGATAACTGTCCAGCATGCACACATACACATTTACCAAAGTTTTATGCTCTCCATAATGTTCTCCCCATTCCACTGCCCAGTTGTTGTTTTTTTTAAAAACCACACTATTAAATCCTTTCTTTTTCATCGAATATTATAAGATTTTACCCAGAGCCATATTTTATGGAAAGATCAAAGTAAGTGAACACAGTGGATGTCTGCTTGCAATCGGAATCTGTTTAACTTGAATATTTTATCCAGTACTGTCAGAATGGTTTGAACACATTTCCCAGAGAGAATTAGTTGCATTACAATATTTTTATTAGAAAAAAAAGACAATAAAGAAACATATCGTAGCAGTATCAACCAGCAAATGTTGTCAGTTCAGATGAGGGAGACAAAGGCAGACTCTAGGCAGGTCAGTAAATTCTGGTTGCAAGGATCCAAGAGATCAGGAGGACTCTGCCTTGGGAAGTAATTAAAGAAGTGTTTTAACTAAAGTTATCAAAATGTTCATTCACAAAAACCTCACACACAAAAAATAGTACGTGTATAACATAACCCACAGTATACTTTAAGAAGGAAAAAAGGTAGATGAAAATGGAATTTGTGGTTTAGTGGTAATACACCCTTCAAACTTGGAATAATTATATTGGACATTTGGAGAAATTGAAATGTAAAAATTAGAGCACTAGGACACAAAAGATGTGAGCTGAGGAAAGCTGAGAATTGAGGCATCAGGAGAATACTTGAAAACTCAGTAGACACATCTAGGATACATTTAGACTTTGTTCCAGTGAGCAGTTCAACACTTCAGTGTGGAGTAGAGAATATCACAATGACTGAATCCAGTCGATTCTATAGGCTCTTTTCCGAAAAAAGCTAGTTGTATGATTTTCAGTCCATCTGTCTGTCTGACTATCTATCTATCTATCTATCATCCGTCTATCTATCTATCTATCTATCTATCTATCTATCTATTTATCTATCTATCATCCGTCTATGTATCTATGTATCTATGTATCTATCTATCTACCTATCTATCTATCTATCTTAGTCTATGTAAAGCCTTACTATTACTTTACGGTCTTTCTTGCATCTCACTGTCACTCAAGCTGGTGTTTGTCACATTCACGAGATCTCTTTGCCATTCACTCCTGAATATTGGGACTAAAGAAATGTGTCACCGTGCCTAAATGATTCTTTGTACCTCTGGCAAACAGCTGAAGTGGTGCTGGAAAAGGTGAAACTCTAGGCATACAATTTTTTTCTGACTTCTTTCCACCCACATTATTGTATTATATTATATTTATTGTTCAATTGAAAATGAACAAATGTTTGAGGTTTTCAATCAGTTAAGTTTATTTTATAAAAATAAAGCAGATATTTATTTTGAAAATTACCTAGAATTTTCCTGCATTTATTTGTTTGTTATGAAAATGATATGTAACATGATTGAAGAAGGTAAGGAAAAAGCTGACATGATAAACATTTAATAGTGTATTAGAGAGATGTATCAGTGGGTGAACACTTGGTGTGCAAGCATAAGAACATGATTTTCAATCCTCAGAACCCACATAACATCTAGGCAATGTAGAAGGTATATCTGTAATCTCAGTGTTCCTACATGGAGATGAGAAGTAAAGATAAGAGAGTCCCTAGCAGCTCCCAGCCTGGCTTACCCAATGGTATAAGAAAAAGAAATTTTCCTCCCCCAAATTAAATGGCTTCTGGAATAAAAAAAAAAAGAAATTTTACAAGAAGACCAATACTGACATACAATCTTATCCTCTGACCTACACACATGCACACGCATGACATACAAATATGTAGTCATAAATATGAGTGGACCCACACATACAACACATTATGCCTATAGTACAGAAAAAAAAACAAAGATAGTTTTCCAAATATTTAAATGGCAGCTTTATGGTGAGAAATAGGAGTTTTAATCATACTAATATTTGTTATTGCATATATATGTGATATTCTTTTCAAGATTGGATTCCTGGTGTGGGACCATGGTCTGTATTCTGTCAATTATATTTTAAATATAATTGACAGTATATTGGTCAGTAGCCAATCAGGAAGGTGGGGCAACCAGACAAGAAGTAGAGGTGGGTCAAAGAGAACAGGAAAATTCTGGGAAGAAGGAAGTTCCTTTTGCAGTCCTGGCCCAGACACAGGAGAAGCAAGATGTGGCTGCCTCGCTAAAAAAGGTACCGAGCCATGTGGCTAACATAGACAAGAATAATGGGCTAATATAAGTTATAAGAGTTAATAAGAAGCCTGAGCTAATGAGCCAATCAGTTTATAACTAATGTAGACCTCTGTGTGATTTCTGTGGGACTTGAAGTTTGTGGGAACCAGGCAGCAAAAGGATTGGGTGGAACAGAAACCCCAGCAACAGATCCCCTAATTGCAGTTTATTCAATGAAATTTAACACAAAATCAGGATTTTGTGAATATCAGAAAATTATACTTTAGATGTACAGAATTCTTGATAGACAATAATACACATTGACTTTTTCAAAGAATCTATTTATGCTCCAATGAAAGCTCCACAACCATTCTAAATTTTCACAAAATGTTAGAGTATGTAGAGAAGTTATATATTTTGTCTTGAAGTATTCTTAAGGAAAGTTGGTTCTGTACTCAGGGTTTCTGTGTCTTGTTGCTAAGTAAGTCTAGATTTTACAGAATGTATTCAGACTCGGCTATAAATTGGTATTCTGCAAATCCTATCACTTGCTATTGCCCTGACATCATTGGAATAGATGATGAAGCTTGTCATTCTTAGTTTTTCAGAATTCACTCAAATTTTCCTCTAGTGTAGGCTAACCAGCCCTTTGCAAAATAAGGTTTCCAAGCCCACTGTTGCCAACCTCCAAATGACTCTAGTTTTCCTTTAGTATTTTCAAATATTATGATGAAAGTATTTGTATCAATAGCAAATCTCAGGATTTTTATTTTAAAACAGCCACAAGTCCTGAATAGATGATTCTCAAAAGAAGACAAACAAATGCCTAAAAGGTACACGATGAACATATCAAGATTTCAAACCATCAGGGAAATGCAAGTCGAAGCTACAAAGAGGTGTTACTACACTCTTGTTAAAATGCTTATGACATCTAAAGAAAAGGTACTTCTGAGGCTGTGGAGAAAAAGAATCTTTATCCACAGTGAGTAGGATTGAAATTAATAGAGTCATAATGGGAAGTGGCATGGAGATTTTTCAATAAATTAAAAATAAAGCTGCATTTAATCTAGCAATCTCATATCTCAACATATGCAAAACATATGCAATCAGGCTGTCAAAGGGGCACATATGTTCCTATGTAACTGCAGTAGCAGTCACTACAGCCATGGCACAGAAACTGTTAAGTCTGCAAGCAGACTGGCTGAGCTTGAGCACATGATGTCGAATATTCGGCCATTTGTAACAGGATAGATGGAGCTGGATCTCACTAAGTGAAATGTGCAAGACACAGAGAAAAAAAGCACTGTATGATATCACCAAAGCATAGAATCTAAGCTGATTTCATAGAGCTTGACCATAAAATATTACCAAACGCACAGCAGAGTACAGATGAGAGAATGATGCTAAAATAGTGATTAAAGAATGGGTTGTAGATAGAGATGGGCAAATCAGTTTTAGTGCTCTAGTACGATGGCTAGATGATGACATTGTGGAATATGTATTGAAAGATAGAGAATTATACACACATGTTATACACACACATATATATGTACACACATATATATGTATATGTGTATGTATTAATAATGTGTATATAATAATAAAGTAACACATAAACCATTTTCAGCAGGAGGGCCTGGAGAGATTGCTCAACAGTAAATATCACATGTTGTTCTTGAAGAGAACATAAGTTGGAGTTCCAGCCCTTAAATGGCAGCTTACAACCATTTGTAGCCCAGTTCAACAGAGCCGAAGCTTTTGTCCCTTTCTATCGGGGGCCTTGAGTACCAGCCTCAACACCTCCTCTGGGTTCATAACAAAATGACTACAGCAAGTGAAAATCTGAATCCTAAGGTCTGAGGTTAAATGAAATAAATTAACTCATATAAATCTTACATCATGTCCCCCTTATTCTTTCTATGGTCTCTCTAATGCCCACACTGTTTCTTGTTCTTTGTTCTTCCTCGTGTTCTTGCTGTGCTTGCTAATGATTCCCCTCCCATGAAGTTTCTAGTCTATACAACCCACAACGACATTAACAGTGGAATCAACATGCATTTCAGAATCATAAAAAACAACACAACACAACACAACACAAACAAAAACCAGGTAGAAGCTGACAAAGTAGTGTTCCAGGAAAAGGTAACACCACCGAGAAAGGACCAACACCCAAAAGGGAATTCCTGACATTCCAAACCATTAGATAAGATTTCCTGAACCCTGAATTCACCCACTCTCCTCACCCCAAACTCCACTGTGAAAACCAGCTTTGGGGAGCATAGACCTTGTTTGTTGGTATTGGCGACCATATTTTCTTCCTATCTTAGCAAAGGTAATTGTGGGATGAACTTTATATAGATTGGACTATTAGAACAAAAAGTGAATGTTATTGTGCTAAGGTTCACTGGATGGTCGTCATGCCTTTGCCTGTACAGGAGGACATTACAAGGTATTTTGGGAATGAATCCCATTTGAAGGGGAGAAGAATCATGGCTTCACAAGGTTTCTACAAACTTTACAGCTACTATCTAAGACAGGTGTTGCAAAAGCTCTGCAAAATGGGACCTCTTGGTCTTGTGTGTCCATCTAGGAATCTGTCAGTTGTACATTTGCTGTATAATTCTTGTAGCTTCAGGAATTTTCTGACCTCCACAGATACTGGGCATGGGCACAGTACATGGACAAACATGTTGGCAAAACAGTCACACATACAAAAATTATGTGTTAAAATTTTAAAGTAAAATTTTAAATAAATAAAAATAGCATAAAAATATTTTACTAGGTAAAAATAAGTGTTTGGAAGATAGATATGTCCACCTTGATTGAAATATTACCGTGTTTAACACCAGATGTCAGGTAATGGACAACCTATTTACATATATTAAAACAAATAAATATGGAACAGACTGAGCAGTACTAGGAGACGCACAAGTCAGTCACCAGCTCTGAAATGAAAGCATGGTCCTGCCCAGTGCCATGATGAACTGAGAGGCAGGACAAGGAAAAGTACACATATGTTTGGGACAGTCAACCCTGGACTCCAAGGAGAAGACACAGACATGGGCCCACCCGGTACCTTGAAGTGCCTTGAAGTGCCAGACAGTCTTTTGCAATCTGCAGGCCTGGTATGTCACCTGCGTACACTGTCCCTTTAAGAGACAAGCTCCACCCACTCAAACCCCCCCACTTTCACTAAGGCAAGCAGATCTCCCTCCTAGTTCTCTCTCTCTCTCTCTCTCTCTCTCTCTCTCTCTCTCTCTCTCTCTCTCTCTCTGTGTGTGTGTGTGTGTGTGTTTGTGTGTGTCTATTTGCCTTTCTTCTGAAAAGCCAGTTTCTACCTCTCTCTTTTCCCCCTTTCCTCCTTCCCCTTCTCCCCTTTCCTTCCTCCTCTATAACCCACTAAATAAACTCTATACCCAAGCTCTCTCTGCATGGCGTATCGGTCTCTCTCTCACCCTACCTGGTCTCCCACGCACCAAGGGGACCCACCAAGGCCTTTGGTGACGCGCCACTGCCTCTCATGGGATCCCTGCCCCTCATGGCACCAGCCTTGGTTCCCACCTCCTTATAAATAACAACATTGGTACATGACTCAGCCAGGCTCTCTCCGTGTACCTTTCTGCACGTTGGCAGGCTGACTGAGGACATGTGGGGGTCCTGGACTCGGACTATTTTCCGGCATTGTGTGCCTGCTCCATAGTTAGAAATAACAAGGTCCCCTTCTCCAAGTCAGTTTTCGCTGACTTTCATCTCTGGTTATTCTCCATGGCTGAGGACTGAGATCTGGCTTCTCGTACTTAGACTGCAGTCCTAGTCTTGTGATCCGACTATAGTTCCTCAGTCAATCGGAGTGGCTCCCTGTCCCCACCTTCTGAGCTGAGGAGTCTTAGGGTGGCCTTGACCTACCTCTCAGCACTTGCGCTATCCCTAAGACATTCACAGATATGTAGCCATTGGGTTCCTGCCTTTCTCATGCTCTTGCCTTCGAAAATAGACATAAATTCTGTCCAACCTCCTCCTGGTATGTCTTTTACAAACCCTAAAACCTCTGTTTTGTATAGAGATTTCTAACCTTTACCACCCTTTGTACTAACAGATGGCCTATGTACCCCTTAAATAACAACTTAAAATGGGAGCTTTCTAATTTCTACCTGCAAACAGGCAAATTAAGAAGTTTCCATCCAGCCATGTTCCTCACTGCCAGTGTCCCACTGTATCTCACGTCCATCCAACTTTTCCTTTCCCTAGGCAGCCACACCCCTGCCTGCCTGTAAAAACTCTTTTTCTTGCTCGTATTCCTTTTCTTGCTACAATTTATTCTATTCTATCTCTGGCACTGCTACTGCTGGTCCTGCAATAACTGCAAAACCTGACTGGGTTGGAGGAAGCTGGCAACATGGCAGCTGGCACACGTCAGCTGGAGGTGATGGGTAATTTTCCCATCTTCTTCATGTATGAAAGAATATGTAAATGGTGTGGCCACACAGATGTGAATCTGTAACATGATTCTGTATGTTCTGTATCACCTCTATTTCTCTTTTGTTATTTGTATCTGTTTAAAATTCCTGCCAGGGCTCTAAAAAGTTGGTTACTCCCCGCAATACGTGACCACTGCCATTTTACTAAGGCTAAGTCAGATGACCAAGTCCTGCCATCTTAACACTTGACACATTAGGTAACCAATCACCATCTTTACTGAGGTATACCTTGCTTGTTCTGGTAGTTTACTTAACGTTTTTGCCACTAAATTCCTCTTAGTGACTCTGTTCCATGTGTGTTTTGCGCAGTGGCATGCTTTTGGTAGGGACCTTTAAAGCATCCACTTTGCCTAAATCCTGTTTAATATATGGTGTATGCACGCATGTGACTTTTGAGTTATCTTTATGTATTAACATAAGTTAGCTTTAACTCTATATGTATATATGCATAAAACTTAAATTCAATTGTGTGTATATATGTACTTACTATTAAACATGTTTTAAATAATCTGTTCATTGTATCTCATTCCAGACTAAGAAAGCAGTAAGTCTCACATTTCAAATTGGTATGTACTTTTAAATCTCTTACAAAAATACTGTATATGCAATCCAATCCTAGGTCTCCCATCCTCCAAGGGAATTCACCAAGACCTTGGGTGGTCTGCCATTGCCTTTCAAGGGTCTGCTGCCCTTTATGGTACCAGCCTGGGGTCCCACCTCTTTATAAATGATAATACTGTCAGTCACTATTATGGTGAGCAAATGTATGGAGTGGTATGGGAGAGAAAGAGACCGAAGGGTTTATTTTCTGTGGACATATATGAAGAGGTGAAAGCAGTGAGGACCAGGCTGAGATGGCTATCTTGGTAGCCAATCAGAGCCATGGTGGTGGTTAGGACTAGGTTGCTGCTGAGGCCCATTTCTGGTTCTCTCTTACCAGCTGTGGCACTCAGGAAAGCAGACCCCGTTTCTTGCCTAGGCAGCATAGTAGAACTAACTCTGTGGGTGGAGGAGAGGGTGAGCCAGTTCTGAGGGTGTAAAGATACTCTCCCCATATTGCCATGCCACCTGTGCTATTGGGAGAGCTGTCCCTGTGGTCATAAGAACAGGAGTGCTGTCCCTGACCCTCACCAGCTGTAGTTTTGGAAGAGTGGACCCTATATCTCATGTAGGCAACACAGCAGATCTGTTCCTCCTGGCTTAGGTGCGGGAGAGATGCCCCTGCAGGAATGAAAGCAGAAGAACCAGTTCTGCCCATTGGTTATTGCTGCAGTGGGTAAAATAGCTAGTGCAATAGAAGAGAGCTCACCCTGGCCATGAGAACAGGAGCGAGCAGGGAGGATAGCTGGTGAGTTGACCAACCCTGCAAATACCCACCCAGAAGTAGGCTTATTAGTTGGCTGTCCCCAACATCCTCATCAACAATCTGCTGGAGTATGTGAAGAGGTCAGTACTACAGACCCAAGACTGCAGTATCTCCAGTACTCAGAGCAACAACCGGAGATCTAAGTGGAGTCCCAGTGAGGGCCCAATATCAATAGTGTAGCAGAAACAAGAAGTCTGGAACCAGATCAAAGACTCTTTGCAATGAACACTTGCAAGTAAAGATGCATGGATAAAAGGGTAAACCCTGCAACTCACTGTGCCACACTGAAGCTTCCATGACAAGATCTCTTCCTTCCTTCCTTCCTTCCTTCCTTCCTTTATTTTTTCTTTCTTTCATTTTCTTTATTTTTATTTTTTTATTATTTTTAAAACAATCTTTTTATTTTACATACCAATCCCAGTTCCCTCTCCATTCTTCTTTCTTTTTCTTAAATTTTATTTTATTTTGTGAAGGAGGATGCAAGGTCTTAGGTTGCATACAAAGGGAATGGAAGGTAAATGGGATCAAGATGCATAATGTAAAAGACACGAAAATAAAAAGCAAGTTCAAAATAAAAAGTAAATATAAACATGCTTTGAATTGTACCGAATATTGTAGATGTGGGTGGATAAATGTAGATAGCAAGAGACTAACACCTCATGCATAATTAAATTATTTTTAGTCTTGGCAGAGACATCATTGAAGATTCATAGTAAATTGGAAGTTGAGATCAACATACACCCAACACTATTTTCATATGAGCAGTTGCCTCTGAATGCCTATTTTATCCTGTAGTTAAGTTGTTGATCCAGGAATCCAACAACTATCATTGGGTTTGCTACAGTGTTCCAAGAGTCCTCTTAGCTTGCAAGGCCTTCATCTATAGAAGAATTTCAGCTGAGGTTTATTTCATCTCACAAAACATGCTGACTAAAGTTAGCCTCTTCAAGCTCACAAAGTACGTTAGCATACTCTGTTACTTTAGCTCTGTAATGCAGAAAAAATGTTAAGGATCATTAGCATCAATTTAACATTGAATAAAATGAGAAATCAGCAATTTTCACCTTCATTATTAACTTTTCTGGTGGGTAGAACAAAAGGAATAGAACTCTTTCACTTCTTCCAATCTAAAATCCCTTCCTATCACAAGTGTTTTATAGAGGAGCATAGCTAATGTTTCCTAAGCCTAACAATTGCTTTATGAGTGTTCAGTTAAATCATGTAGGTGGGCTAAGATTTATCTTTCTTCATTTTTCAACACTTATTAACAAAACTATTCTCTTAAAAAGAGCTGCACCCTTAAGTTTAGAAATGAAATCTGCTTAACTCTTTGGATTCTACTGTGCTTTTTGGGCAAGGATTAAAAACAATGATTTTTCTCTCTAAAACCACAGACAGTTGACAATTAACATGAATGAATAGTTACTCTATTTTATCAGTAAATATGAGTTAAAATATTATTTCTGGGTTAAAAATTCAATTAAAATTTCTTCTATTCATTAATCTTTTCACTTAATCTGTCACTTTTTGAAATACAAATAACTGGTAGAAAATATCTATGGTTTTTATCTTCTACCATCTTCTGGGATCAGGGAGCATTTTCTGCTTTATGTATTTTAAAAAGGAAATAAATATAGATACATGATGCCAAATAGTAAGCAAAGAAGGGCGTCAGGCTTGAGGGTAAGAGCCCAGGACTTAGATGAGGGGCATGGTCCATAGGCCTGTAGAGGACAATATTTCCAGGATATCAGTACTTGGACTGATAATTGAGTGAGTAGCTAAGTGAATGAATTCTGATAGAATCTTTGAATCACTGGAATATTTGCACAAGATTCTCAATGAAAGCTGAAAATACTGTTCTATATTCTCCACCTTGCTGCAAAGAAATAAAAACTTTGCTGTGACCAGTGACTGATGCAGAGACTCCTGTTAAGTGCTGAGAATAAACAAGTGTGAGTACGCAGATATGGATAGAACATTTATCGCAATCCCCATGTGACCCAAGGCTCAGGGAGTATTGAGAAAGATAGGGTGGAAAGAATGCAGGAGCTGGAGAATGGGGAGCAGGGCTGTGAAATGCTGTTCTGGGCATAAGAACAAACTGCAGCCCATTCCTACTTGTGACGTTCATAAGGTTGTCACTTAAAAATCCCAGTCACACACCATTATTCTAAGTACTCAGTAGACAGAGGCAGGCGACTCACTGTGAGTTTAAAATAAGTATGTGTCAGAAGTATGGTCTACATAAAGAATTTCAGGTCACTCAGGACTATACAGTAAGACTCTGACTCAACAGGATTTTAGGGAGTGACAACTAGTAGGTTGCTCATGTCAGAATAGATGACCCCAAACTCATGAGGACCCAGGCTGCATCCAATGCAATGAGTTAAAAAAAATAAGATGTTATATTGGGAGAGAGATATGTTGGGAGGGGGGTCCTGTTGGAGATGGATGCAATCAAGACATATTATATACATGTGTACAATTTTCAGAGAATAAATAAAAATATTTAAGTGTTACTTTTATACTGTGAGTTGTGTATGTGAAAATTCAAAAATGAAACAAAAGCTGTGCTTCTGAAAGGAAATATAAAATAAATAAGCATGGATTTGAGAGAATTAAAAAATGTATCAGGCCAACACTAACAACAATGGACTCTTAATATTTGGCTTATATGCACTGGATTCCTGCAATGGGTTTGTTTTTCAAATATAGCATCCACTAAAATCAGATAAAAAATAAAATAATATCCGTCCTTATTTCAAAAACAAAAAAAATGTACTTACACAGTTTGGGCTAATCCCTCCGTAGATACACCTTCCACTTCTCCTAAATTTCTACTTAACTAATAACTTCAGGATAAAATCAGAGTGAAGGATGCCTTTTTAAAATGGAAGCACCAATTAAGGTAGAAACTAACACATCTTTTTGATAGTTACCAAGACTTTAGATCAGAAAGACTTGCAAAAGAGAAGAATCCTCCACAGCTGAACCTGAAGGTGATTACAAGGTTACAAACATCAAACATGATACTTTGATTGGATAAGACTTGTGGAAATCCAAAAAGTCAACATATTCTCCATGTGGGATAGGGAGGAATCCATAGAGCCAAGGGCTGTCAATAGTAGATTGCTGTGCTGTGAGTCCCGAAGAACGAACCCACACACTCGGACATCTACATCTTGTGGAGACCTGTCTACACTGAATCGAGATTTGAGAGTGTCACTGGCATTTGCCCACAGATCTTCAGCAAATAAGAAACAAGTAGAAGATTTCAAATGATAGGAGTGATGACAGCAGCTAAGAATGTTTTCTCTAAATGCAAAATAAAGTTAAGATTTGAAAAAACAAAAACAAAAACAAAAAGGAGGCAGAGAGCTATTCTAGGCATCCCAGGCAAGCAACTATTTCTATGGGCCAGGCTCTCTCAGTCAGGAAGAAAACATAAAATCAAATTTATTCACCCAATCGTCATATTATGAAAATTCAGCAATTTTTTTTGTTGTTGTTCCAGGGAGCTTGGCATTCAGCAATAGATGGCCGAGGGGTGTGGTGAGTGTCAGATGCTGCTGCAGGGTTCCCCTTGTGAACATAGAAATCGTGAGAGAAATTCAGCTCTTAACAGAAGGAAGGCACAAAATTTTAATTACAGTTTCTGTCAGGTTATTTTTCTCTAAATGTTTTTTTAATGGTAGATATCACAGTATACTAATAATTCCTATTTTTCATCTGAGATTATGTGTCAAAGCTTTGTTTACCTGAACAATTCTACCTTGTTGAAATGATCAGAGGTCTGTTTAAAGTTTTAGAGAGTGAGTTTGGATATTCATTTTCAAACAATTCAAGCATCCTTGTTTTCCTACTTTGTTTATTAATGTCTACCTGCTAAAGAAATTTGTTTGCATAAGCAAAGAATGATTGATAGAGTGTTAAAATAATTTAGAGTTAAAGTTAAGCTTCATTTTGTTTTTTTTTTTTTTTTTGGTGTTTTCTGGTGTTTGGGGGCATTGATGGTAAATTTAATAATTTCAAGTTATTTCATTCTACATACTCATGATAGTACATATCTGATGTGGGAGAGTCTTCTTTTTTGTGTTGATTTCATTGGTTAATTAATAAACTGCTTGGCCTGATAGGTCAGAACATAGGTGGGTGGAGTAGATCCGGGCAATGGTGGCGCACGCCTTTAATCCCAGCACTCAGGAGGCAGAGGCAGGTGGATCTCTGTGAGTTCGAGACCAGCCTGGTCTACAGAGCAAGTTCCAGGACAGGCTCCAAAGCCACAGAGAAACCCTGTCTCGAAAAACCAAAAAAAAAAAAAAAAAAAAAAGAAAGAAAAGAATAGAATGCTGGGAAGAAGGGAAGTGAGGCAGATGCCATGCCTCCTCTGTGAGCCAGACACGATGAAGCTCCAGCCCAAGATGGATGTACACCAGAATCTTCCTGGTAAGCCACCATCTCGTGGTGCTACACAGATTATTAGATACGGGTTAGTCAAGATGTGAGAGTTAGCCAAGGAGGAGATAGATATAATGGGCCAAGCCGTGTTTAAAAGAATATAATTTGTGTGTTGTTATTTCAGGTATAAAGCTAGCTGGTGACCGGGAGCTGGGAGGTGGGAAGCGGCCTGCAGCTCCTTCTATACCTTTCTTCAGTATACCTAAGCAGTCAAAAGAATATAAGTCCTCATGGTTCAAGGGCACAGTAGAGCTCAGCAGCTCTAATCTTGGAGGCCAGGAAGCACAGACAATAGGTGTGCTTTATTGTTGGTTTTGAATTTGAATTTCTATGGAATAAAGTTTGTTGTTACAGATGAATTCAATTATTCCTTGGTTTGAAAGCTGAGAAAATTGAAGATGTATTATACCAACAAATAACTTCTTCTTGGGAGATCAAAATATGTATATTTACCAAATTGAAATGATTGAACCTAGTTCTGCAATAAATATGAATAAGCCACCTTATATAAATTTGAGTGCCTTATTTGAACAAGGCATTTACTGTTATTAACACGTTTTGTAAGTGAAACCCAGACAAATGCAGTTAAAAAAGAACCAGAGTGCCTAGGTTTAGTAAATGCTCAAAAAAATATTTCCCAAGAAATAGAAACTACTTATTTAATACTTATGATTTTTTAAGGATTCTTGTATCTTATTTCATGCATGAGTGTTTTGTCTGCTTGTATGTGTGAGCACAATACATTTATCTGATGCCCAAGGATACAAAAGAGAACTTCTCATCCCCCTGGAAGCTGATTTATGGTTGTTGTGAGCTGCCATGTTAGTGTGGCGAACTGAGGGGAAAAAACAAGTGATCTTCATCACTGATCATCTCGCCATGGGTATTATTTCATAATGTGAAAAGTAGAAAGATTGACAAGTATAACATACTTTAGAATCCCAACATTGAGAATGGTGTAGTTGTTTTCTGATAGATTAGTTTATGTGACTGCCATATACTCCTAACAGATATTTCTACTTGATAACCCAACGTTCTTATAATTCTTTCAAAGGTTTGACAAATTAGCCACAAATATGTGTTTGTGTCTCCTCAATATATGTTTCCTCAATCATATCATTAGTTGTACTTCCACTATCAAGATATACAACACAATACATATGTGAACACACATGTATGTGTATGTATACACACATATATAATTATTTTCCATGATTATATTGTGTGAATGTATATAAACATACATGCGTATACATAATTACATCCCACTATTTGTTATCTATTTGAATACTTCACTTATTTATCTTAATTTTTCTTTAAATGAGACTATGTCACTACAATAATTAGAAAATTAATATAATTTGCTGGACATGAGAAGGAACTATAGAATTTATGCAATTAAATTAGTATTAATGTTGTACTAGATTTCATTGTCTCTCAAGTGCTCTGATTGAATGTAGTTATGTAAAAACAGAGGCAGATTGTAGCCCATTACTTTTTAATACAGGAAAAGTTTAACAACTCAAAGACGTATCAACACCAAACTGGATTCTCTCTTGATAATCAAATAAAATGGAATCTAGTGCTAAAAATGATTTTGTTTATACTTCTGTATCCTTACATTATTATATCCTTAAAAATACATGTCTTTCTTTCCTGAGTAATGAGTGTTGAGCATAAATATATACTTTGCTACTGAGAAATCTTGCATTCTACATAATGTATTTCCCCATCTCAGTAAGGCATATGCTATTTTCCTTGAATTATTTTTATTATACTTTTTAACAAAATATAAACATATATATTTATAGATCCATCTCACTCAATCTTTCTACTTCATTTTAGAAAGATGCCTGTTTCAATGTACAACCTTCCAATGCACATAGAAGCTTATCATAATGTTAGAGTTTGTTCCTAGAGGCATATTATTGTAATTCATAAATGATATATTATTTCAAGTCAAAATTCAGGTGAGTTTACCAGTTGTAGTTTTATCTTCTTTTATTCACCATTTTGCATATCTTTCTTCTAAAAACACAATTTTCTCAAATCAGTATATTTATTGTATTCTTAATTTTGAAGGCACATTTCCTACGTTACCAGACACTGAATTCAGTTTGAGGTTCTCTCATAGAAACTTTCCTTAACACCCTGAAGTGTTCACATATTGTATCAAACTGGTTCACTGAAGTCACTAATGGCATCTAAGTTATTATAAATCACAAGCCCTTTCTTTCCACTTAGTATGTAACTATTCCTGATTTGAACTTCTTTTATTTAGAATCACATGGCTCATACTGTATGTAATTCCATCTTCTCAATAACTTCATCTAGAGCTCCTGTAACCAAATTCTAGGTGCCAAGTTCTACAATGTTTATAAAAGACTAAGATGCTCCCATTAGAACAGGTACATTGCCTCAGTGGGTGGACCAACCCCTTATGGTTCTGACTTTCTTTCTCGTCTTTTCTCACCTTCTGCTCTTCAACTGGATCTTTGGAGCTCAGTCTGTTGCTCTGATGTGGGTCTCTCTATCTCCATCTGTTGCCAGACGAAGATTCTATGGTGATATTTGAGATAATCATCAGTGTGATAGTGGGGCAAGGACAGTTCAGGCACCCTCTCCTCTGCTGCCCAAAGACCTACCAAATCCAGCTGGACCAGGACTGAATGAGCATGTGATCAAACAGGACTCTCTGACAGTGGGAGCTGACTGAGAATCCATTGATAAAGGCACTGGGACTTGTTTCTACTGCATGTTCTGGCTTTTTGGGACCCTAGTCTATTTGGATGCACAGCTTCCTAGGTCTGGATGTAGGGGGGAGGGCCTTGGATTTCTCATAGGGCAGGGTACCCTGCCCTCTCTTAAGGAGGGAGGGAGAGGGAGGAAGGTGAGTGGAGGAGCGGGAGGAGATTTGGAGGAGGGGAGGAAGTGTAAATCTTTGAATGGAAAAATAAAAAAAAAATTAAAAATAGACTAAGATGCTTTGAGAGCTGAAGTGATGATGTGGGAGTGTCATATATCAATCTGGTGTTTTCCTTGGTTAATTAATAAACTGCTTGGCTGATAGGTTAGAACATAGGTGGGTGGAGTAAACAGAACAGAATGCTGGGAGGAAGAGGAAGTGAGGCAGATGCTATGCCTCTCCTCTCCAAGTCAGATGCGATGAAGCTCTGACCCAAGATGGACATAGGCTCAAATCTTCCCGGTAAGGTGATACATGCATTAATAGATATGGGTTAATCAAGATGTGAGAGTTAGCCAGTAAGAAGCTAGAGGTAATGGGCCAAGCAGTGTTTAAAAGAATACAATTTGTGTGTTGTTATTTAGGGGCATAAGTTAGTCAGGCAGCCAGGAGCCGGGCAGCAAGAACGCAGCCCACAGCTCCTTCTACAAAGTGACATCTCAGATTGGGAAGTGGTTGCCTTATAAGCACAAGGACCCATGTTCTATCTTCAGAACCCAAAGGGGAAAGCTGTATCTGAAATACTCGGGCTGAGGAAGCATTTTTTGGGGCTCACTAGCTGGCTAACTTAGCTCACTTGGTGAATTCCAGGCCAGAGTGAAATGCTAAGTAGGGATGTGGGATTGATCTTGATACACAGTGATTCTACCAGGGAAACCTGTTCCCTGCTCCTCCTTATACAGTATCTTCCAAATACCTCCCCCAAATAATTACAATCTTTTCTTTATGGAATTTAAATCCTTTCATTTCTTTCACAAAACCTGACTAGAGAATGTTTTTAATTCTCATTTTGCATTGATAATTAAAATTATGTTTATTAAAATGATATATATTGTCAATAATAGTGATCTAAGATAGCAAATGCTAAGTTTACATTCAATCTCTAAATGTATCCTAAGCAATTTTCCACTATAGATTTATATTTTGTCTAGTGAGTTTGCTCACAATAAAGTCAGACATTTCGAAAGTAATTGTCTATACCATGAGTACTTTTTAAGTTTCTCCATTTATCTATACCTCTACCACTTTCTTCCTTGTTTACCAATTGTGCTGCACCTTTTGCTTGGTCCAACTCTTTATGGTGTCTTTATGGTTTTTAACATCCTGATTTAGCAGTTGCAGGAAACATTCATCTTTCTTTGGGTTTCCTCTTTTCTTTGCTCATCTGCTGCTACTATTGCATGTTTCAAAGGTCAGGGATCATTAATTTGCACTGTTTCATGGACAAAGATTACAGCAAAGCACAGGATTAGTATATGGGGGCAGAAATGTACATAATGAACCCAGAGTGGAACAACAACCCTGGAACTCACTCTACTAGAAGCAACTGAATTGGCACGTTACATTAAACAGCCTGGCTGCAGGCATTCAACAACTCTAAGTTGGCAAAAGAAAATATGCTGAACTAGTTATTTTTCATTTTAAGTGATGGCTCTGACCTTCGTTTCAAAAGGTCTTCTCTCCATTCACATGAGCAGGTGTCTTAAACATATCAAGGTGCTGCTGGAAGGTTTACAGCTAGAAACTACTCACCTACTCGGGCGAGGCCTCATAGATAGACGTACAGCCCCTTCTCTTTTCTCCCTGGTTCCCGTTTTGCTGGTTCAGTTTGTTTTGGATCTCATCTTCATCCATCATTCAAGTAGAGAATCCTGATCTGTAAGTTTTACCCCTTAACAAATGCCTATCTATTTCTTAGTTCTGAGCTAGTGTGGGATTCTTTTTTAAGCGTCCAATCTCTCAACCACCATGAATGTTAAGTTGCAGCTCAAATTCTATATTTTCCTTTAACAGTCCACTGATAACCCTCACCAAAGTATATGAGCATTACAAAAATATAATAGCATTGTATATGAATGTGCTTCCATGACAATTTTTCCTTTACATTTAAGGTTTCACCTTGCACGTTTTATTAACATTTTTGGAAACTGGGTATTGTTTCTGATTTAGCTTGTTATCCTCTGCAGAGCTCAGCATGACAAAGACTAAAATGAGTGTGGTTATAATTCTATATCCATTTTTCTAGATCTTGAGGCTTGAGAAAGTAAGGAATAGGTTTCAGACTTAAATAAAATATTACAAATAGTTAGAGAAATCTTGTACATTAGCTACCTTACCATGTAATTGATCACATTTGCTACATACGTTTATGGAGTTGCTAAAAAACCTTTTTGTTTCAACACACTAAAAAAGAGGTGTTGGTAGAGGGTAAGAAGTATAAAGTTCCTATTTTAGAATCTATTCTAATAAAGACGTAGTGTGCAGTCATCTAAGATGTACTTAGAAGCTTAGTATCTATAAAATGAAAAAATATCTTTGTGGCCAGTAGAAACAGAAAGCTAACAAATTACAATTATTGTTTAAGCACAACTATTAAAGCTTAATGGAAAAATAATACATATTAAAATGGAAATTTGGAACAACTGTGGGTGGTTTGATTCCTTTATTGTTTATCTAATTCAAATTTTCGACCAAGACTATCTTTTAATATCATGATAGCAGTGAAATAAAATGTATTTTGTTATTTTTGAACAAAGTTGCTCAATTTACATAAATTGAATTAATCTCCTTTTATTAAGTAATTACTCTATTAATCACTACTGAATAGGACAATGTGCGAGAAGTATGGTGTAAATCACTGCACCATTGTTACTTCCTGGAATTGTAATGAGGATACAGATGATTTATTTTAATGTAAAAGACGCTTGACTTTCCGCTTCTAATCCAAAGAGCATAGCAATTAGAAGATAGCTAAAAGTATGATCTCAAACTTAGCATAATGATCTGGCTCAGAAAATGAAAATATCATTTTCCTACTGAGAATGTGGGACTTAAAATGGATTTTCGGTACCTACTATTTAATCTATGTGAAATATAAAGAGGCAATGGTCATTGCTGTTAATCTCTTAAATGTGACCCCAGATAAGGAATGCAAAGGTTTCTGGAGATTAAGTCCATCTCAATGACACTGGACAAATACATTCTACACTTGGGGTATTGGATCCACAAAATCACCACTCTTTCATTGTATATAGATAACGCTGAGGGATGCACAGCCCGTGGAAACAGATTTCTGGGGGGGGGGGTGGTAAATAGTTAAAGAGCCAATAATCAACAGCACTTTTAGAAACACTAAAGGTTCCTTGATTTCTAATTGCCTGCTTGATGTGTCCATCTTGGTAACCACCATATGAATCTCTTCCTTGGACTGTCAACCAAATTACAAGTTTCTCTTAACAGAAGAACACAGTATTTGCTGTTTTCCTAAAAGACTGATTTCAAGATCCCCTAGAAAAGCTTCCATCTGCAGGCATTACTATATTCTATACACATTGTATTTTATCCCCTGTATCATCGTAATAATTATTAATAAAATTCAATTTATAAATCAGGCAAAGTAAAACATAAACAGTACCATCCAATAACAAATCCAACATAAGAATTTCCCACATGGTAGCTATATGACTGCAACATCTCCCTTTTGAAATATTATCTTAAAAAAGATAATGTAAGATGATACAATGCCTACAGGATGACTTGAAGGGAAGAAAATGAGATGGAAATAGTGAGGAGCATTAGGTGTCTACTTATAGATCATTTCAGCTATGAAAGTGTAACCTAGAACTAAACCAAGTAGACTGCCAAGCAGTCATGGATGGTAGTATTTAGAACAGGAATGGCTAAAGTCCTGAGCAGGACAAAGGGTGAGGCAGCATGTGCTTTCAAAGAACTGCTTCACTGAAATGAATGATGTGGAATTTAATACTCATGAAATGCTTAGTTCTGGACATTTTACACTTAATATGATAGAACCTCAGTTGAACACAGGTGATTGAAAGTGCAAATAATAAAAAAATATGGATAAGGGACCAATACATTACTAGAAGTATTGCAACAGAGTATCAAAAACTGGTTAAGACTGCAAGGCTAGGAATTCCAAGCCAAGCTGGTGGTAGGTGACACAAGTCCTTGTGAAACCTCTGAGGTTTAGACTTTCACTTTTCTTATTCCTCACCTACCATTCCTTTCTCCCTTCTTCCTTCTCCTCTTGCCTCCTCTGGCCCCTTTCCTCTGTCTCCTCATCTATTCCCTTCCCTCTCCTGTCCTTCCTGCCCTGCTGTGTAGTCCAGGCTCACCCTAAATTCAGAAATTTCCTGTTTCTACTCTCTGAGTGCTTAGCTTCCAAGCACTTGGGCCTTTTTTGATAAGGACAGTAGTCACTGGATTTAGTGCCAAGTCTCATCCCCATGGGAACTCATTATAATCTATTATATCTGCAAAAAATCCATGCAAAAATAAGAAAATATTCTGCAGATTTTGGAGTTAAGATTTATCATATATTTTCCCTAGACACAATTTAAACAACAATAGATAGATAACAAAAAAGGAGCCTCTGTGCAAATAATAAAAACAAAATTAAAATAAAAAAGAATAGTGACAGCTTTGTCACATTCTTTTTAGTAATGCATCCATTATTATAAAGAACTGAGTAGTAGAAAATAAAATTATCTCATTTGAAAATTTATGAGCTAATGACTCATTTAGAGAAACCAAGGAAAATGTGTCACACACACACACACACACACACACAAACACACAAACACGCTCCACACCTGACTCCAATATCATGTTGTTTTCTACACTCAGATGAACACATGACTATAGACTGTATGTCTCATTTTCTTTTTTGTGACATTGAAAAATTGGTATTCTTCCAACATGTTAAAAAATCTTTCTGATCTTACCAATTATTAGGGAATCCTACTTCTTCCTAAACCAGCAGTTTCATTTTTATCTCAGTGTTATTTAAGTATCAGAAAAAGAAAAGCAAATTTTTAAACAGAAAAATAGTGAAAAACAGTAGAGAGAAAACCACAGACAGGCATTTGGGAAATTGGGGCATATGATAAAACAAAGGAAAAGAGGACACATATTAATAAATTGCTATCTTTCTTATCAGTTTAAGGAACACAAATTAAGAATGTGAGCAACTTTCTACCACACAAATTTTCTGAACATAGTTTCAATCCTATTGCCACTTCAGTATTGATCTATTTATGCTACATGTAATGAGTGTTATGTATAAACTTAGAATACTAATGTAATACTATATAATGATCAAGACCAGATAAGATTATTTATTAAATCACCTGGTCAGACCTTGTATGCAGTACGTATGTTAGTTTTTGTCAATTTTACATGAGATCGAATCACCGACAAGAGGCAACTTTAATTGAGGAAATCATTGATTTTCTCATCATCAGTTTTTTGATTGATACTTGATGTGGAAGGGTCCAGCCTACTGTAGGTGAAGCCAATCATGGGTAGTGGGTACTAGGGTTATACACAAACCCAGTAATCCAGAAAAAGCTAGTGAGTAAACATTGTTCCAACATGACCCCTGTGTAAATTACTGACCTGAATTGAGTTGTTAAAGGACTACTACTTATAAGCTAAATTAAACCTTTGTGCCCCCTCCCCTAGTTGTTTTTAGTCATGGTCTTTATTACAGCAATACCAACCTAACTAAGACACAATAAATAGTCAACAAAATTGTGTGTGCTTTTCTTCTATGCATTGCTTTTTGTTTTTTTATTGAGAAAAGAAAAAAAAAAGTTTCAGCCTCCTCCCAGCCTCCCATTTCCCTCCCCCTCCTCCCACCCCTCTTCCCCTCCCCCCACTCCTCTCCCCCTCCCTCTCCAGTCCAGCGAGCAGTCAGGGTTCCTCGCCCTGTGGAAAGTCCAAGGTCCCCCCCCCCCCCCCCCCCCCCCCCCCCCCCCCGCGGAAAGGTCTAGGAAGGTGAGCATCCAAACCAGCTAGGCTCCCACAAAGCCAGAACATGAAGTAGGATCAAAACCCCGTGCCATTGTCCTTGGCTTCTCATCAGCCCTCATTGCTCGCCATGTTCAGAGAGTCCGGCTTTATCACATGCTTTTTCAGTCATAGTCCAGCTGGCCTTGGTGAGCTCCCAATAGATCAGCCCCACTGTCACAGTGGGTGGGTGCACCCCTCGTGGTCCTGACTTCCTTACTCATCTTCTCCCTCCTTCCTCTCTTCATTGGGACCTTGGGAGCTCAGTCCAGTGCTCCAGTGTGGGTCTCTGTCTCTATCTCCATCCATCACCAGATAAAGGTTCTATGGTGATATGCAAGATCAGTATTGCTTTAGGATAGGGTCATTTCAGGTTCCCTATCCTCAGCTGCCCAAGGAACTAACTGGGGACATTGCCTTGGGCTCCTGGGAGCCACTCTAGGTTCAAGTCTCTTGCCAACCCTAAGGTGGCTCCCTTAACTAAGAATTGGGCTTCCGTGCTCCCCTATCCAACCTTCCTATATCCCAATCATCCTGTTTCCCCAAGTTTGCATTCAAATGGATGGAAATAGAAAACACTATCCTGAGTGAGGTAACCCAGGCCCAAAAAGATGAACATGGGATGTACTCACTCATAATTGGTTTCTAGCCATAAATAAGGGTCACGGAGTCTACAATTGGTGAACCTAAAGAAGCTAAATAAGAAGGTGAACCTGAGGAAAAACATATAGTTATCTTCTTGGCTATGGGAAGTAGACAAAATTACCAAGGAGAAAATTGGGATCTTGGGGGTGGGGTGGGATGGGGGTAAGGGGAGATGGGCAGAGAAAAACATGCATTGCTTTTTTGTTATAATAATATGGATTGGCTTGGCGGTTAAATTTACCTGTCAAGTTGATTGGACCTGGAATCAACCAAGGTATACTTCTATTATCTCTAAGACTGGTTGAGTGGTAGGTTGATAGTACTGAGTGAGTGGGAGAAAACCCTCCCTCAGAGAGAATGGCATGTTCAGGCAGTGGTCCAGAAATAAGGGGATCTAAATGAAAATCTCTTGCCTTTGGCCTGTTCATCCTCACCTCTTGCTGGTGAGAGCATTTATTCTGTTGCTGTCACCATTTTTGCCATCTTCTGTTGACAAATGAACCAACATTATTTGACCTTCCAACATTATGAAGATTTATGGCATGCTAGGTATCCTTCAAACCCTCATCACCATATTGTGACTTCTGAGTCATTCAAATTTTTGTCCTAAGCAACTAGAGGGTTCTTAGCCTTCTACTATACCAGCAATCATTATTTGGTAACCGAGCATATATTATGTAAGCCAATCTAATAAGTCAACTTTGTAATATATTCATTCTTTCAGTGATGTTCCTCTAGAGAAACCTAATGCATAAAGATATATTTGGTGCCTCCTAAAAATCAAGTGATAAAATGTTTTATATAAAAGTTTAGAAGCATTTTAGCTAAAATGTCAATATGCTTTTCACAGGAAATACATTTCATCCCTTTAACCTTTTGTCAAGCTTACAATTTCTAACCGTAAATGAAGCCTAGACAGCCACTACTTGTATAGGCTGTCTACCCATGCATCCACCTGCACATATATCCACACATCTATCCGTGTATATGGACCCATCTATTCCTCATATTATTCAGTTACTCAAACAATATTTTTAATATATTTATTTTGGTCCTAGATAGTGATCACTGGAGTGTACATACTTCGAAGATTCTACACTTGATTTGGAGAAGTGTATTCTAATGGGAGAAAACAGCTTGAATAAACAGGAGATAACAAGATTGGTACTTTTATCTGCTACAGCAAGCCACAGAAATGAAGGTTTAGATATGTGGAGGCATAAAAAGGTTTTGGAGGTTTGCTGGATGTAAAGTCCTAGAGTCATACTAGAATACAACACTATATACCCAAAGGTAAGTTCTGTGATAAGTAATCTGAGTGCTGATGCTCTTCCTATTACCCAGATGGGTAAGAGATATTGTAGTGATCAAAGACACCATCCATGGCAGACAGGTAACAAATATAAAGTACCCAACAGAATATTAACTACATATCAGTAAGTAGAACTTTGCCTAAGAAAATAGATATTAAAGTGAAAGAAGTAGTTCATTTATAGATTCATATTTAAATGTTATCTTTCTGAAAGTAGTTATTAAAATTCAGAGTCTTAATGAAAAGGAGAAGAATCTAAGTAATTAACATTGGGCTCATTTTTTACCACGTTGCTTTAGATCTGAAATAGACTCCCAACTCTCAATATCACCTTTCCTTCCACTTCCTAACCTACTGACAAACAACTTGTTTAATTTCCTGAAATCATAAATGTGCCTCTGCCTATTACATTTATGAACTGCTTGCAAGTGAATCTTATTGGAATTGCATATACAATATAGTTTTGAGTGAATAAAATCATTCTCCCAATATCAACTTCAAATGTGTCATATCTTTGTCTTAGTTCAGTGTTTCACAATATATGTAAAAATGTATGTCTTTAGTTCATAAAAGATGATCCTTTCAAGGGAACAAGCACATACATATTCAAGGATCATGCTAGCTGGATGTGTCCCATAAAACCAAGCACATAAAGTGAGTAAGAAAATAATAACTGATTTTATTCAAGACTACACTCACATTATGAGCTAGGTGTGGTGGTTTATGCCTGTAATTATAGCACCAGAGAAGTTGAGACAAGAAGATTATTAATGAAAATGCATGAATAAACCAAATCATCCTAAGATCATGCATTTAGATGAAGCTGTAATGTTTTGTATTATATAGGAACCACTTTCAACAAGAGGTATGGCACACACATACTTTTACAATCATTCATATGTTTACTAGGTAGCTATGTTCATTTTTCTAGAATGTTCTGAGTTCACTTGAGCTAGGTAACAGCTATGCAAAGTGATAATAGGAAGGTTTTAGTGAGTAGTCACTTTGAAAATAAAATTATCCCCAACCAAAAAATACATCTTGAGATGAAAATTGATTCCTGAAAACATATGGAAGCAGAAAGATAAATACAGCAGTGTGTATCTATCAGCTACTCCATTTGTCATTTTCGGCAGCCTTCAAACATTTCTCCCGAAGTGTGAAATACAATTTAAGAAAAAAAAATAAGAATGTGTCATAGACAGGCTTTAATCTGCAAGATTCATCTGTCAGTCTGAGGCAAAAACTATGGCAATTTGACTTTAGAATTTGGAGGATTTGCCTCTGGTTTGGGTTCCCAAGTTGTAATGACAATAGAATGTTATCTTAAGCCCAAATTATTCTTGCCTATCAGTTGCAGAGATTGACCCATTGAGTGGTGGTGTAGGTTTCATGAAATAAAATAGTGAATTGAACAAAACAAAGCATGGAAGGTTTAGCAAGGTCTTCAAACTTCTTATTTATCTATTAATTTGTTAGTTTGCATATCTACTTGTTTCATATTGGGCATTATATTATGCAAATGATAACTCCTGAAAATCTAAGGAAGGGACTATAAATTAACTTGGAGGAATCAAATCTGCACAGCCACGAGTTGATGACTTTAAAAATCATACAGTAGTTGTTGGGAATGAGTGTATGCCTTCAAGGGACTGGGCATACCTCTGTCTCTATGTTGACGCAATACAGCAGAAGCAAATTTCTCTGTCACCTGAGGCTTTGGATGCTGCAGGAGAACAAAAGAATATGTGGAATAACAGAGAAGCAGGGGAGAATGAACTGTTGAAGTTCCCCCTTAAATAGAAAAAAATACCTTAGGTCTAAAATGTGAACTGAGGAAGCAATGAATGGGGCATGCTATATTATCTGAAACAAACATTGGAATAGAGGTTATTTAAACAGGACATGAAGGTGATAAGACCAAATGCCATTTCTAAAGACAAAATATGTACAAAACAAGTACATTTTGAAAAGTCATTTTGAAAAGACCTCTGTGAAGGCAATTGTACCAGATGTCAGCTGTTAAGATTGTATCAGTCTTTTTCCCTAAGTAATCAGAAAGCCCACTGGGGACAGAAACATTTCAGTTAAGTTTCAGTGGGCTCCAAGCACAAGCATTCTCTATGTATAAAAGATTATCACTGGAAAAGGCTGTTGTCATTATAGAAAATGCTCTTCCCCAAGGGGGAGCTCAAGCTTTTCTTTAATTAAACTTCCTCCTTTGAAAACAAAGCAAAGGACATCTGTGGTAGAACTACTAAATCTTAAGAACACTTAACTTTCCCTTAACAGCCTCGGTATACATAACTCATCCTTCTATATCTGAAAGTTTTCTTTTCATTTTAAGAGAGAAAACAGATATATGTTTCTCCTTTAGATAAAAATAAAGGAGCATGTGTCTAAAAGCCATATGTCCAAAGTTCATTTTTCTCTGGCTGAATATTATATTGTTTCTAAAATAAGAAGAAAATAATTGTATAGCCATCATTTTGCACAGACACATGATTATTGCTGATTGGAAATCAATTTGTAGAACTGTTTTATTAGGAATTTTTGTGGTCAAATTTCATAAAATTTTAAATTACTCACTCTGGAAATTACAACCTATAGCCTACAGAGGTTATCTGGAGTAGTTTCTATTGTACATGCAAACTGTTGTTGGCCAAAATGTCACCACATGGCATATGACAGCAGCCGGAATCAACTTTACCTTTCATTGAAGAACAACAAACAATGAGAATCTGTTCACAATGCTTTCCTAGCAAGGGTCATAAATGCAGTGTAAGTTTTAACAATCACGTTGTGTCATTCTTTATAATTTTACATGCTCAGTTCTGCAGGCTAAATGTGGTGTGAAGCCTCTCAAACTAGATAATCTAGATTCTTCTAACTTGCATAGCAGAGGTTTACCCAAGCAGTTATGAACAGAATGAAAACATGTTGCTCCATTTATGACAATGCTATGAAAGAGACCTTACGGAAAAGGCAAGAAGAATTTAGAAGAGAAGGACAGATGAGAAAGTATAAGGTGAGAAGAACTAGAAACTAGGACAAAACAAATGACACAAAAACCAAATTTTAAATGAATAGGTTATCTAAGCACCAAAAGGCCTATTAAACTAAAATCTAGGAACATAGCCAGCAGAATCCTCAAGTTAGTTCAGAGGATTCTTCATGTCTCAGTAAAGCCTCGGGTTAATACCTTTATTTTTAAAGTATGGTGTATTTCTTTCTTTAAATGAAATTCTGGTCAGAATCTCAATGTGATAAACAGTAAATCAATCCCTTGCGTGATACTTGCAGTAAAGCAGACCTTGTTGTATCCTTTGTTGAATCCTTCCTTTCCTATGATTTTTGTTGAACACACGTGTCTGAAGAAGGCATTGAATTACTTTGCTCTAAGAAATCATTTGCTGCTCCATGTTGTTTTAAGCACCCACAACATGGAAAATTCTTCTGTCTGATTCTTAATCTTTCTGGTTTTAACAGCAGAGTAAAACTAGGGTCAGTTTCATATAAAAAAAGGCTTGTATTTGAAAATTCCCATTGTGATCATAGGCATACTTTTAAACATTTCTGACAGATTCTTCATCTGTAAATGGCAGAGACTTACTTTTCTCATTCGTGGAGCACTACTAACTACCACAAAGCTGCATGGAACAGTTGACATTGTTGAAACCTGACTTCATTCAGCCTTGTGATCAGCAAATGCACTTATAGTTCAAAATTACCTACTAACATCCCCTTTGTGGAAAATGCCTTAGCACAAAGAGCCGCTCTTCCTCATATGACTCCGATAAGATTTTTTTTAAAAAAAATCTCTCTTTTATTTGTGTCTGAGACACAGATTCTAGACTCAGAGCACTTTCCACAAGCGATCATGCTCCCTAATGACTAAATGGTACCATGTGCTTATGATGCTTGAGATTTTTCTTCACTGGGATTCCTGAACGTTAGAGGAGCTTCCACCGGAGCAGGCATAGAATAGAGAGCAGAGAAAGACACATTCTGGTGTGAAAATTCTTCTATATTCTTTCTGTTCGGACTACCTTATTCACTTAACTCACTTGTACATGTACTTGCTCACATGAGGTAGTTTAACCTAATTACTCTTTCCTATAAAAGGAAATATCCTGTATTGGAGAGATTAGGGATACAAGGGTCATACCTAAATATACTAAAAGCTATATACAGCAAGCCGGCAGCTAACATCAAATTAAATGGAGAGAAACTTAAAGCCATCCCACTAAACTCAGGAACACGACAAGGCTGTCCACTCTCGCCATACCTCTTCAATATAGTGCTTGAAGTTCTAGCCATAGCAATAAGACAACATAAGGGGATAAGGGGGATTCGAATTGGAAAGGAAGAAGTTAAACTTTCGTTATTTGCAGATGATATGATAGTGTACATAAGCGACCCCCAAAACTCCACCAAAGAACTTTTACAGCTGATAAACACCTTTAGTAATGTGGCAGGATACAAGATCAACTCCAAAAAATCAGTCGCCCTCTTATACACAAAGGATATGGAAGCAGACAGGGAAATCAGAGAAGCTTCACCTTTCAAGATAGCCACAAACAGCATAAAATATTTTGGGGTAACTCTAACCAAGGAAGTGAAAGATCTATTTGACAAGAACTTTAAGGCATTGAAGAAAGAAACTGAGGAGTATACCAGAAAATGGAAGGACCTCCCTTGCTCTTGGATTGGGAGGGTCAACATAGTAAAAATGGCAATTCTACCAAAGGCAATTTATAGATTCAATGCAATCCCCATCAAGGTCCCATCAAAATTCTTCACAGATCTTGAGAGGACAATAATCAACTTTATATGGAAAAACAAAAAACCCAGGATAGCCAAAACAATCCTATATAACAAAGGATTGTCTGGAGGCATTACCATCCCTGACTTCAAACTCTATTACAGAGCTACAGTGATGAAAACAGTGTGGTACTGGCATAAAAACAGAGAAGTCGACCAATGGAATCGTACAGAAGACCCGAATTTTAACCCACAAACCTATGAACACCTCATTTTTGATAAAGGAGCCAAAAGTATACAATGGAAGAAAGAAAGCATCTTCAACAAATGGTGCTGGCATAACTGGATGTCAACCTGTAGAAGAATAAAAATAGACCCATATCTATCACCATGCACAAAACTCAAGTCCAAATGGATTAAAGACCTTCCTATCAGTCAGAACACATTGAACCTGATAGAAGAGAAAGTGGGAAGTACCCTACAGCAGATGGGCACAGGAGATCGCTTCCTATGTGTAACCCCAACAGCACAGACATTAAGGGCAACATTGAATAAATGGGACCTACTATAACTGAGAAGCTTCTGTAAAGCAAAGGACACTGTCACCAAGACAAAAAGGTAACCTACTGACTGGGAGAAGATCTTCACCAACCCCGCAACAGACAAAGGTCTGATCTCCAAAATATATAGATAACTCAGGAAACTAGACTTTAAAATGCTAATTAACCCAATTAAAAAATGGGGCACTGAACTGAACAGAGAATTCTCAGCAGAGGAAGTTCAAATGGCCAAGAGACACTTAAGGTCATGATTTGCATCAAGGAAATGCAAATCAAAACAACTTTGAGATATCATCTTACACCTGTCAGAATGGCTAAAATAAAAAACTCCAATGATAGCCTTTGCTGGAGAGGCTGTGGAGGAAGGGGTACCCTCATCCATTGCTGGTGGGAATGCAATCTTGTGCAACCACTTTGGAAATCGGTGTTTCGGTTTCTCAGGAAATTCGGGATCAACCTACCCCTGGACCCAGCAATACCACTCCTGGGAATATACCCAAGAGATGCCAGATCATATGACAAGAGCATTTGTTTTACTATGTTCATAGCGGTATTATTTGTAATAGCCAGAACCTGGAAACAACCTAGATGCCCTTCAATGGAAGAATGGATGAAGAAAGTGTGGAATATCTACACATTAGAGTCCTACGCTGCGGTAAAAAAACAATGACTTCGCGAATTTTGCATGCAAATGGATGGAAATAGAAAACACTATCCTGAGTGAGGTAACCCAGACCCAAAAAGATGACTATGGGATGTACTCACTCATAATTGGTTTCTAGCCATAAACAAGGGTCACGGAGTCTACAATTGGTGATCCCAAAGAAGCTAAGTAAGAAGGTGAACCAAAGGAAAAACATATAGTTGTCCTCTTGGCAATGGGAAGTAGACAAAATGGCCGGGGAGAAAATTGAGATCTTGGGGGTGGGGTGGGATGGGGGTAAGGGGAGATGGGGAGAGAAAAGGGAGAAGGGGAGAATGGGGGGAACTTGGGGAAAAAGGAGGATTGGGATAAAGGAAGGTTGGATAGGGGAGCACGGAAGCACAATTCTTAGTGAAGGGAGCCACCTTAGGGTTGGCAAGAGACTTGAACCTAGAGTGGCTCCCAGATGCCCAAGCCAAGGTCCCCAGTTAGTTCCTTGGGCAGCTGAGGATAGTGAACCTGAAATGACCCTATCCTAGAGCAATAATGACGAATATCTTGCATATCATCATAGACCCTTCATCTGGTGATGGATGGAGATAGAGACAGAGACCCACACTGGAGCACTGGACTGAGCTCCCAAGGTCCCAATGAGGAGCAGAAGGAGGGAGAACATGAGGAAAGAAGTTGGGACCACGAGGGGTGCACCCACCCACTGAGACAGTGGGACTGATCTATTGGGAGCTCACCAAGGCCAGCTGGACTGTGACTGAAATAGCATGGGATAAAACTGGTCTCTCTGAGCATGACGAACAATGAGGTCTGATGAGAAGCCAAGGACAATGGCACGGGGTTTTGAACCTACGTAATGTGCTGGCTTTGTGGGAGCCTAGCCAGTTTGGATGTTCACCTTCCTAGAAATGGAAGGAGAGGGGAGGACCTAGGACTTACCACAGGGCAGGGAACCCTGACTGCTCTTTGGACTGGAGAGGGAGAGGGAGAGGAGTAGGGGGAGTGGGAGAAGGGTGGGAGGAGGGGGAGAAAGGTGGGAGGAGGGGGAGGGAAATGGGAGGCTGGGAGGAGGTGGAAACTTGTTTTTTTTTTCTCTCCTTTTCTCAATAAAAAAAAGGAAAAAAAAAAGGAAATATCCTTTCTTCCTAATCTATTAACAGCAAATTGCATGGTTGGAAAGTTTCTCACACTGCAAGAATCCTTCTTCATTTAAGTGTACAAGTCTGCTCTCCTCCCTCCTCCTCCTCCTAATAATAATAATAATAATAACAATGATGATGATGACAATCTCTTCGAAAAAGTTTCTCCTCACCTAAGTCAATATGTTTTTGTTTAACTCTATTAATATTGCTAAAGAGATAAGGGAGCATGAAAATAGCCATATAGTTTATAGTTTTTTTATTAATTTTCTGCTAGTCTGAATAAAATATCTGTTAAAGTACACAATTTTACATTTTAGACTAAAAGAGAATCAGAAATATAACCATAAGGTATGAAATGTAGGGTATATTTAGATTTCCCAAAGCAAACCTAGTAGTATTATGGTTAAAATGAATTATCAGTTGTAAACAACAAAACCTGCAGCTGGGAGAATAATAAAGAAAGTTGATTTAAAGTTTGTGAGTCAGAACAGCTTCTAAAATCACAGCATTTCATGTCATGTTTTCTTTAGCCTCAGCTCCCTAGCCACAACCCCATATGAAATCTCCATTTCAATCATCACATAGGGCTGGCAGGACCATCTCTGTCAAGCTTAAAGCAAATCTATTCTGTCTTCATTATTCCACATACGCAGCATTGGCTAAGATGTTTCTAAAGAAGAGGATCCAGCTGCATTATAAAGTTAGAAAGGTTTTCCCTCAGAGTTTGTTTTTAATCAATTAATTAAATGACAGCAAATTTTCTTGGACTCCACATGATCACATATGCTTTTGGAAAGCTAAGTGAGTCACCTGTCATAATTTCTGTTCACTGTTGCATCAAATTGTACTTCTTAAAGATTAATTGTCATTTATTAATAGCTATATGTGTCATTCCCAGAATGATGCAATTAAAAATAAGACTCACAAAAAGGAAAGTATTTGCTAAAAAATTATACATCTAAATTGTTTATTGGTGAACCTACAGAACTAATGAGCTAAGTTTTTGCTACAAAGATAGAAGACTCAAATTAGCACCTCATGTTTTGCAGGTTATCAGTTGGCTTTATTTTTTGTGAGACAATAAGTTCATAGCTCTCGCTGTGGTTCAAGAGACTGTTGCATTAATTAATGAGTCTCCTTCCTCTACTGGGTAAGAGGGCTACAGGATTACAGAAGCCATGACCTCTACCTTCAGAAAACTTCTAATTCAATGATAGAGTGCTTAAACATGAAATGTAGCAGCAGCAGATTAAAGCCCTGTTTAAACAACTAGATGGAAACGAGAGATGGTTCAGTGTTTACAAGTACTTCCTATTCTTACAGAGAATCAGGGTTTTATCCCACATCCACATAGTTTTCAGTCACGTAAAATTTCAGTTCTACAAAGTAATTTATGCCAAACACTAATACACACGAAATAAAAAAAAATCACTTTTTGAAAAGTTAAAAAATAAATAAAGACTAGAATTCTAGACTCTGGGTACTGTGTTTCACTAGGTCAGGAATGGGACTCACATATTTGAATTTCTTTAAAAAAACACGATTTTTTTAGGTCTTGATTTTTTTAAAAAATTTTTTGTTTCTTTTTTAAATTGATTTTTATTAAGCTCTACATTTTTCTCAGCTCCCCTCACTGCCTCTCCCCTCCCCTTCAACCCTCTCACAAGATCCCCATGCTCCCAATTTATTCAGAAAATCTTATCTTTTTCTGCTTCCAATGTAGATAAGATCCATGTATGTCTCTCTTAGGGTCCTCATTGTACTCTAGGTTCTGTGGGAATATGATTTGTGGGACGGTTTTCTTTGATTTATGTTTAAAAACCACTTATGAGTGAGTACATGTGAGTGATAATTATCTTTCTGTGTCTGGATTACCTCACTCAAAATAATGTTTTCTAGCTCCATCTATTTGCCTGCAAAATTCAAGGTGTTATTTTTTATGCTGTGTAGTACTCCATTATATAAATATATCACATTTTCCTTATCCATTCTTCCGTCGAGGGGCATTTAGGTTGTTTCCAGGTTCTGACTATGACAAATAATGCTGCTATGAACATTGTTGAGCACATGTACTTGTGGCATGATTGAGCATCTGCTTTTATTTTTTGTATTTGAGTATTTTGCTTCCACATCCACGCAGTGCCCACGAAGGTCAGAAGATGGATGTAGGATCCCTGGAACTGTAGTAACAGACTAATGTTAACCTCTGTATGGGTGCTGAGAAACAAGCCTGAGTTTTCTAGATGAGCCCTTGAACCTCAGAGCTAAGTCTCCAGCCCCACATTTGAATTTCTAACAGGCTCACAAGAGATGCTGTGGTTGATGTTTAAGTACTTTAGGAATCACTTGGTTACCATGGGTATGGTGGTCACGTTAATTTAGTGTTTCAGTCTTTGTTGCCATTGGATAGAAGTTTTCCATTGTTTTGCATAACATCCAGCTGTGTTTTTAAGTTTTAGATATAGAGATAAAGATTAACATCAGAGTGGGTGCTGTAATTAGATAGATGGACAATCATGTTAAACTCTAGACAACCTCCAATAACAACAAAAAGCTCACAAATAGAAATCAATCAATGTGCTCTATGTTTTGATATAAAAGAGACACATTAAAATTCAACTTAGAGACTTCAACTTGCTTGTGTTAAAAAAAAATATCACATGCTCGTCAAAGTGCTCTGCTGCCGGGACAGTGACTTATACAAATGCAACTGAACAAAAGCATGCATCTCCCACTTTAGTGGGGAGAAGCAATGGGCATGGTATTCTTTTCAGAAGTCAAAAAGAGTGTTCTTAGTACTGATAGAATAATAAAGCTATATTCTTTTCATTAGAATAACAGGTCTTTTGTGTTACAGAAAATCTAAAGCATAATCCTTGTAATTCTTTTGTATCTCATGTCTATCTTAACCATTTTATTTTGGTATCAGAAAAAAGAAGACAATGGAAGGCTGTGTGATGTATAAAGATGAGTGCTAATTTTTGAGAATATCACAATATCTCTAAAACCAATGAGGAGTAAAATAAACTCATGACTCATGTTTGGGTTCAACAAATATTATAAAATTCAAGCAAAACTTTAAGTAACATTGTTTTTGAAAATTTTGAAGATATCATTGAATCTCTCACTTCTCGATATCTGTTTCCCTTCCCCTCCCCTCTCTTTTCTTCTCCTATTATCTCCTATCCCTCAACCTCTACTCTCCCTTCCAGGTTTTCATTATATGTACAGGCTGATCTTGCCTACCTAAGCCAAATTAGTCAACTCTTCCAGCTTCCTAAATTTCTAGAATAATAGGTATAGCACACATTAGCCAGGTCCTAGCTATTCAATTTAAATTACAACTTTCCACAATTAGCAAGGCATGCTGAGAGAAGTCAATAACCCTCATATCTTGAAAGCTAGGGGATTAAACATTCTGTGTCAGCGTTTGCTACACAGGGATGTTTAAGTTAACCTGGGCTACATCAACCCAACTTAAAAACCTCAAAATATAAAACAAAATTTTTCTGAAAGCAATAACTAAGAATTATGATTCTGGGACTCTAAAGGTTATAAAAATGTAACTTTGTTATGATTTTATTAATTGTATGTCAATATGACCTTTAATTTCTATACTCATATAACATAGATTAATATGTCAGTAAATGAAATAAGAAGGGCTGATGGTATCTTTCAAATGCCAATTTGTCCCAGTGTTTCTTTAAAAACAAATAAAATAGATTTAGGTTGTAAGTGTTGCTAATGACAGCTTAAGTGAAGATTCCTCAGTTGAGGAAGGGAGATGACTCTGTCAGGAGAATGGGAGATACATCTTTAAAATATTTTACCCAAAAGGAATTCTCCAAGTAAAGAATTCAGTAAAGTAGTTAAAACTCCTAGCAATAACTGTCTGAAAAATGATCAAACCTTTCCTTCATTCCTGGTGTGGATTCAAGTCCACATTAAGGAAATTATGCTCTGTGTGTAAGGGAGCAACTGAGTTGATTAAAAGCTTCCCCGATATTTTAAATGAGCAGGTGAAGTTGAGAAAAATGAGCTGACAAGCAAGATGGCTCCCTGTGCCTCCTTAGTAGTCATGTTTCTCCATTTATTCTACCATATCGCTCATGAAAAGCAGTGTCCATACATCGTCCTTAGCACTGTCAAAACAAATATCAGTTGATCAGTTGACTTTACATCTTTTTTTTTTTTTGTAACCAGTAAGCAGCCAAGTCTAAAAGAATTAGAAAATGAAAAGGAAGCCACTTGCTCAATGCCACTTGCAATAATCGCTATTTCCAAACACACTGCTGGCCAGGGACTTTTCAGTTCAATCACCTCACCCGTTATCCCACGGAAGCACAAGGAAAGATAGAAATGGTGTTGAACAAGGCAAATGAAGCTATAAACCAGAGCTGCTCAAGATGGAATGTAATGTTCACTCTGTTCTCTTGTGACTCTCAGCTGGGAATAGAATAGCTGTAAGCAAGGAGATGCAATGATTGCTTTCCAAGGTAGCCTCAAAGCAGAAAATGACCATTGAAATGGAATATGACAGTACAAAACACTCCAGACACCACTTCAGAGTCCAAGGACACAATGTATGATGGAAAATGAAGAGCATATACATAAATTTCTTTTCTTTTAATGGGATAATGTTAAGCTAGCAAGAACATTATTCACACTTCTTTGCCTAAGGTATACTGACAAATAATTACGCCAGGACACAACAGGTAACAAGCGATGTGAATGCTTTGCTTAGCTCCCATTACTTTTTGGGTATACAACACAAGCTTGCTGCTCGAATGAGTGTTACATCTGTTGAATCAATAAACACACAACTTTATGATCAAGAAGAAAAGAAAAATTCCAAAAGATTTAAAAAAAAAAGAAAATGTGGACCTCAGCCTCACACAGGATACACATGACTAGAAATTAATGCAGATTAAGAAAGAAAGAGATAAATGTTGAAAAAATGCTATATGGATGTTGATGTGTGCTATACAGTTCAGCATGTGTACAATGGAAATTTCTAATTACATACAATACATTGCATAATAATTATTTTCTAACACTTACGCTGTACTACTTACCATAAGAAGTCTAAAAGTGTTTTGTTTTTTTCTGGGAGGATCCATACATTGTATATATGAACAGTTACTCTCAGAATCTATGAGTATTAGTTCTAAGAATGTGCTTGAGCCAATATTTGTGTGTTTTCATATCTTTAATCTAGAACAGTAGACGATTAACATACAACTCACATGTATATTTCTGTGTATAATTTAAATCACCCTAAATTTTCTCACTTAACCTGGATATGACTACCTCCTTCTGTTTATTCACATAGTCTTGCTCAAGTTAATTTTAGAGAATTATGGTGTACTTAATTGTGGAGATGGATAATTATCTGGTCATCCACTACTTGGCACTTAGGAGCTGCTAAGTTTCAGTCCTTAGATTATATGTTTCCATTTCCTTTGAACAAATCCTTAACTACAGAATGGCAGTGATAAAAACAGGATGAACATATTAAACTTTCCCAATATAGAGCAAGTATATTACCAAATTTGAAAATCTATTTCAAGAAAGTGTATTGCTGTGGTTTAAAACACTGCCTTAACTGCCTTACTAGGTGGGCAGGCTACTTAGCAAACTGGATTGAAATATTTTATTTTGTAAAATAGGAATAGTAATGATACCCAAAGTGTCTTTTAGAAAGAATGTAAATATATATTTGTAATTAATTTTCAAAATAAAAATTTGTAAGTATTTGTAATATATATACCTGTAATTAATTTGCAAAATAAAAATTTATAGCATTTGCCTCACATTTTTTTTATAAAACTTCATATTTTTTATATAGATGGTTTTATAGAAGGATAGCAAATCTTCAAACTTGGTCCATTTCCATTTTTATTTTATTTTTTTAAATTTCTACCATATGAGTGGTGTAAGAGCCACAATATTCTTTAATTTGAATTTCTTTATGAGTGAAGTGGTTCATCTCTTCTTACCTGCAATTTGGTTTATAAGTTACTCAAATTGTTTTATTCTACATCTTTATAATTTTATCGTGAAATCATTACTTTTTTGCAGTGATTGCCATTTCACAGCAGGTATACCAAATCATGTCTACTGACTATTTTTGTAAATGTAGTTTTACTCAGATAAAGATACACCAATTCAGTTGCATACAATTTATGGCTCAGTTGACTAATCCCCGTTGAGAAATTACCGTTCACATGCGTAAAATCTTTACTGTTCAACTCTTTTCAGAAAAACCTTTATTGACTACTGTTCCAAAGTAATTCTACATGCCCATGATTGTCACAATTGTGGATTGTCAGTATCAGGATGGTACTCACCACATGTGTTCTTTCCCTTCACAGTTCTCAACACGGAACTAGTGTTTAATTAAGTTTGCAGCATAAACCCAGTTTCATTACTGGCTAAAATTTTAAGTAAATGAGATATAACTAAAGGTTTGATTTTGGAAAAGCAATATATTTAAGAGATTCTTCTCCTTTTTGCTGAGAAAATTCTATTCATTTTCAAGGTTAATCTCATACGGTGCATTAGTTTTGAGGATTCTATGAACATATAGAATGATCAAATATCCTAAATAATTCTCCATTGGCTACTATAAGACTTTAAGGTGGAAAGAAGGACAGATCTGTCTTCATATTGTAATTCAGGGTGCAAGAAGCTGTCCTCTTTTTAAAAATGACGATCGCTTGGATTAGTGACTGTATTTTGCATTTCTTTATATGCAGTCAGCGTCCAGCAAATAGTGCTCTTATATTAAATATTCATTAAATGAATGAATGAAGAATGGACTTGTTGTTAGTTTTAGTTTGGGTCATTTAACTTTCCTGTGCATTAATTTAACTACCATACATAATATTTCTTCATCATTTTTCAAGGTCAAGAGCAAATCAGCCCACTCTGTAGACAAAAGCTTTATTGACCAGACTGGTTCATTCTCTTCTCAGGGCATACAGCACTTTGCTGTAAGAACAGTGAATTTTTCGTTACATTGATCTAGGATTATTTTATAGCAAAGTATCTGAGAAGTAGAAGCTCTCCCCTTACTTTGATCTGTTGCATTGTTTACTGGAATAAAAGAAGGTTATCCTTTAAAAATCTGACTGCCATATTTCCTCAGCTTATTTATTCAACACATTCATTAGGGATTGATCTGGAACAAGTAATGTGGAAGGACTTACAATATCATTTCCTCCAAAATGAATATATAAATGAAAGAATGAATAAAATTCCTTCCAAAGCACAGTAGCAAGACATATAAATAGACGTTTATTCTTTCAAGAGATACATTTGAAATTGTGTTCTTTTAAGTATAAAATAAAAAAGGAAAGCCAAGCATTGAATGCCATTCTCATACATGACTTGTCTACATTACATATCAAGTTGATCTCTCAAAAGATAATTGTCTCATGGGGCAAAAAATTCCATGAAAAAAATTACCATCTCCTTATTAAAAAGAAATCTGTGTCCAGGTTAATTTATGAAAAATTCTGAGTTTATGGTTGAAATGTATTCATCAAACTGAAGATTGTGTTATGCCAGCCAAGCTCTCCAATACTTCATTATGTTTTGTAGGTGCTGAATGATTTCAAAATCTTCAAACATCATCTAATGATTCTCCTGATATGAATAACCTTGTAATTATAGAAATTAGTGAGTTAATTAATGCTTTCTGTTTTTTCTCAACTTTTAATTGCAAGCATATTTTAGGAAACTAAAAAGAACCTATATTTTAATAATTACCGAAACTATGGATTTATTGGATAATATTAACCCTGACTTCCAAGCACTCAAATTCTCAGAGGGCTCTGCATGAATAAAATACTTTCTGAACATTCATTAATGCCTGTAGCTGCATAGAATACAAGAGCTAGTCAGCTGTGTTCATCAGGGTCCCTTAAAAAGTTACAAAAACTGCTATCCTTGAGTTATCATCTTAGTTCATGTTCAATAGTTTTTTAATCTTTGAGTGATAACAAAGAAAGGCATGAATCACTCAAGGTATGTTTTCTAAGCCAGCATTATTAAATTGATCAATCATAGTCATATACATTCATGAAGTAAAATAGTATGTTTTAAAATATGTAACCAGTGGGATGTAATATACTGACTTTTGGGTAATACAACTTTAAATGCATCAAGTATCTGGTCACTCAAAAGCATTAGTTAGATATATTGCCAAAAAGGATGTACAAGATGAATGTAAGCACAGGGGGAAAATGCTCAATATCATTTATCATTCAAGAAATGAAAATTGAATCAAGAACTAAACTTGATTTTGTGGGTGAGGTATGCTTGTTAATCCTTGGCAGCCAATTGTTTTAATTAGGTTTTTGTCAACTTGATGCAAGCTGGAGTATTTGAAAAGAGGAACTTCCATTGGAAGGGAGGTGGACTTGATCGGGGGAGGGGGAGGGAAATGGGAGGCAGTGGCGGGGAGGAGGCAGAAATCTTTAATAAATAAATAAATTAAAAACAAAAGATAATGTCCTCAACAGGTTCTCTGTGGCAATTACATAGGGAATTTCTTTGACTAATGTTTAACATTAAAGGACCAAGACCACAAGGTAAGACATACCATCCCTGAGCAGGCAGATTTGAATTGTGTGAAAGAGCAAGTAAAGCTCCAAATGGGCAAGTCAGTAAGCAGCATCACCCCATGGCTTCTATATCAGTTCTTGACATCAGGTTCCTTCTCGGTCATTCCTTCATTATGAATTGTGATTGGGATATGTGAAATAAAATAAATATTTTCTACCCCAATTTATTTTTGGTTATGGGGTTTTATTAAAGCAATAGAAATCCTATGCAAGATATCAGTAGTGTTCAGAATAAAAAAAATTGGCAGTTGTAATATCCTTATAAACCATACCATCATCAAGACACCCTAAATTGATCAATTATAATATCACTCAGTCCCGAATTACCTTTGTGGAATATGACCAGTATAGCACACAACTGAAGAAGAGCCATTCAAGTTAGTGTTTGAAATCCAACACTATCACTTTCTAAAAAAAAAAACAAAACAAAACAAAAAAAAAGCAACGTTGGTTGTGCATTCATAACATTCAAAATGGGGAATATTAGCATTTAGCTACTGTTAGAGCAAGTGTTGCATGCTACAGAACTCACCTGGCCTAACATACCATCAAAATTACTGATCTTCTTATTTTATTTATATTTTTTATAAAGAAAACAAACTATTTTTTTTATAATATATACCAATCCAAGTTCCTACTCCCTCACCTTCTCTACTCTCCAGAGTAGTGGTGTTTAAAACTAATTGATTACAATTCTTATTATCTCCACTTACTGAATTACAATAAAGAGTCTCATGGCATCCCACCCTAGCATACCTGCCTCAATTTCCTAGCCTATACCAAAGGAAGCGACAGGCAATACTCTGTATTGTTGAAGAAAACTTTCATCTTTTGACAAAACACAATCATTTCAAATTAACATTGTCCTCTTAAGACAATGAGTAGAACAAAAATAAAAAATCCTTATTGCTCTGTTTGTACACCATGTTCATGATTTTTTTTAGTCTTTAATCAGTGTTGAATAAATAGTGATAATGTTGAATGGTGTATAGTCAGGGTTCTCTAGAGGAACAGAATTTATAGAATGAATACACACACAGACATTTGTGTGTGTGTGTGTGTGTGTGTGTGTGTGTGTGTGTGTGTGTGTTATGGTCTAACTAGTCCAGCAATGACTGTCCTCCAATGAAGGGTCCAAGAATCCAGTAATAGTTCAGGTAAAGAGGCTGGATGTCTTAGCTGGTCTTCAGTATAAGTCAGAATATTGAAGAAGAAGGTTCTGATGCCAGTTAAGGAATAAACTTGTTAAGAGAGAGAAAGGGCAAACAGGCAAAGGAAGAACAAGTTTACTTCTTCCATGTCCTTTACGTGTGGCCTGGATTAAAGTTGTATCTTCTCAAAAGATTTGGATTAAAGCTGTACCTTTCCACTACAAAGATTAATATTAGAAGTGTTTCTTCCAAACTTCAAATATTTTAATTAAGAAAAAAGCCTCTCACAGGTGTGACTAGCCATTTGGATTTTAGTTAATTCCAGATATATTCAAGTTGATAACTAAGAACTGCCATCACAGCAGTAGAAAAGATCAATGCACCAAAGTATAGTAAGTGACACTTAAGTGTGTAGTGGAGGATGATGAAGAGATTCCGGTGGAATGAATTTAAAGGGCAAAAGGAATATGTTGCTTTCCCAAGCACGAGTAGGGTTTTATGGAAAGAAAAACAGGGGTTGATAGATGGACTTAACTTACTTGGACAAGTCACATTCCTACCAAGAACTAAGGTTCAATAACTTTGAGTACTTGATGGGAGAAGGGTGCAGCACCATGCTAATGCAGGGAGAACTCAAGAAAGAGAAGTCAAAGGCAGTTGGGAAGCCACAGTGACCTAATACAAATTCTTCTTAGTAGAGGTCATCAGAAATCTTTCAACAAAACCATATAGTTTACTGTGTCACTCTGCCCTTCTATCAAGAAAGAAAGTGCCCATTTTTATCTTCCTTTTTTATAAGGCTAAAATCAATCGATTTTTGAGAAATAAATCTATGTCAAGACTTCTGTGCTTCATAACAGGGGAGGCATCCTTTCATGAACCACAATCCCATGGAGGTAACCATGACCACTTTCCTTCCTGCCAAAGTGCCCTCCATTACTTTGGCTATTACTATCAGATCTTACTTCAGGTTCCCTCTAAAATGCCATTTTCTCATAAGACACCATGTAAAAATCAATGTCTGTTTTCTCTCTCATCTCATTCTGTTTATCTCAAGGAACTGCCAGTATACTTCAAATATTTGTTCTAAAGTCTATGTTTGTTAAACCTTAGTTCTAGTAGGAAGTTTATAGTTTATTCTCAAGAGAAGATTATTAGAAAACAATGATGTCATCTGTTTTGATCACAGTGCTTAACAGTTTTCCTTCAACCTGGAGATAGTCCCCTTGAATTTAAGGGAAACATCTCCTAGGTTTATTTGTAATTATTTGTGTTAAATTTTATTCATATTCTCTCTCTGTTAATCTATTGTATATGTGTGTATTTGTGAATCTGTGAGTATCTGTGTCTGTGTGTATGTGTGTGTGCCAGTGTGTGTAGACTAGAAGATGACCAAGATTCTACAGTATACATGATTAAGTCCCAAGACGATGTATGGAAGTCATATTGGCCCTTTCCTTTTATGGGTCAGGTGACCAAACTCAGGTTATAGGGTTGTTGCCAAGTAGTTTTAATAGTTGAGTTGTCTCACTGATCACCCAATCATTTCTTAAACACATCACTTATTTATTTATTCCCACTGAAAAGAGACTACACTGACTTTTTTGAATAAAAAGATTGGTTTATTTTTATTTTACATGGAAAAAAAATGTTTTTGTCTGAATCTATATATGTGCACCAAGTACAAGTCCATTGCCCACTAAGTCCGCAAAACAATATAGAATTCCTTTTAAATGGAGTTAACACACAACTATGAGCTGTCATTTGGGTAATGGGAAAAGAGCCCAGGTCATCTGTAAGAGCAGTTGGTGTTGTTACCAGCTGAGTTCTCTCTCTAGCTCTCTACATTGACTGCTTTCTTTGTTACTAATGAAAAATATTGCTTCTAAAATATACAGAGTATAGTTTTAGACAAGGAGAGAAGCTGAACCTGTCTCTGAACATGAAAGTCTAGAAAGCAGCGTAGCCCTACTTGGGTATAATTGCACAGTATTCTCATCCTCTCCTCCATGCATACAAAGCAAATAAAAATTAGCATACTTTCTGTTGACACTAGTAAAGTTTATATGTGTTCCTTTTAACAAACTATTTGTGGTTTGGGTCCTGAGAGATATCTGCTGATCTAACAAGGTTACCCTTCTATTAACTCCACAGAAATAGACTGTTTTGTTAAAAGAGGAACTAGTTTCTCCTTGCTCAGGAAATTATCAGCCTAATTCCAACTGCTAATGCTTATAGTGGTTGACAATGTAAAAGACATGTAAAGAATAGCAAGCAATCAGGATTAGGTGGAATCTACAGTACTTAAGATATTCGAGAACTACCTTGTTTCCTAATGATAACACTCTGCGAAATGGCTAAAATATAGTATCTGCATGAAAAAGAAAAGGAACAGACTAGTGAGAACTCATGGTCAGTTTGAGGATGTGATACAAATATTCTCATAAGGGAGCCAGGTGGTGGTGGCGCAAGCCTTTAATCCCAGCACTCGGAAAGCTGAGGCAAGTGGATCTCTGTGAGTTCGAGGCTAGCCTGGTCTACCAGAGCTAGTTCCAGAACAGGCTCCTAAGATACAAAGAAACTTTTTCTCAGAAAAAAAATTCTGACAAGGAACTAAATGAGGAACTTCCTCAGTCTACATTATTGCCTTGCAGCTGAGTAGTGTGAATGAAGGAAGTTAGTCTATTTGTAAAATATTCACACGAAAATGACTATTTCAAACCTGGCCCTTCTGTACATATACAATCATTACACGTAGCTACCACAACAGTAACCTAGTGATGTGTGTAATAAAGACTACTGGCCCTCTGACCACACTGCTGAGGAATGGTTTATATAGATAATTGTGAACATTTTAAAAACTTGTTTATTCTAACAGGTTAATTTCAAAAGGAAAAACAAATGCTATCAATATAATTTTGTAAGTTCTATCTTATGACAGTCTAGTTCAAAAAGTTTTACATGAATTAACCCATTGCAATATCAGTGGATTGTTGAGAAGCATGTAGTTATTGTGAGAGACAGAGTTCATTATTGCAGATACATAATCCATACATCCTTACTCTTCATCCTTATGTGTTAATTCACTTGTCTTTTGACCTCCCTGCCAACACTTTTTTTATACATACATATTTCTGTGACTTCTTGTCATTTATTCTCTTTTTTTTTCTTTGTCTACAGACAGTAAAAGAAGACTGTATTTAGTAGCTCCTGGACACCACACTGGCATTTGGAGATACTTCGTGCTTTGTGTGCTTGTGTGAATGGTATCTGGACATACCTATAGGATTGTGATCTCAATTTACAGACAAGGAACTGATTTTTTAGAGAGATGATGTGAGTTCTGCCAAGTCATAAAGGAAAAAGGTATCAAATGCCAGAATTCAGACTTAAATCCGGATTTGTATCAAATTATATTCCACACCATCCTGTTGTCTTTTAATTTTTCTCCATATAAACTATAAAATCCCAATTTCTAACACCATTTTCTCTGAATTTCTTGATAGCCCAATTGCCTATAAAGAGAAAAAAAAATCAACCCTTAGATCAGCAGGAGATATTTTTAATATCTTCACCCATTGCAGGAAGAAGTAGTGTTTAATGAAGTAAGTTTTAGTCAGAAAAGAAAAGCAATTGTTAAAGTAACCTATAAAATGTACACATGGCAATTCACATCTCAAATGCATCCATTTGTGCCAGTAAATATTTTCAAATAAGAGCAAGGATGCTTTAAGGGAGCCCCATATTTTTTTTCAGTACCAGTCTAATGAAATTCTAGGTTATGCCCTGAAATAATTACACAGAAACTGTATTCTTTTAAACACCGCTTGGCCCAATTCTATCTAGCCTCTTCTAGGCTAGCTCTCGCACCTGGACTAGCCCATTTCTAATAATCTGCTGTAGCCCACGAGCTGGCTTACCAGGAATAATCTTAACCTGCATCTGTCTGGAGTGTGTGAATCATGGCGACTCACTGACTCAGCTTCTTTCTCCCAGCCTTCTGTTCTGTTTACTCCTCCCACCTATGTTTTAACCTATGGGGGCCAAGCAGTTTCTTTATTGCTTAACCAATGAAATCGACAGATTGATATATGACACTCCCACATCACATATCCATTTTTAAAGAAGGCAGTACATGACGCACAGTATGAATTCAATAAATGCACATGGAATAAATTTATGAATTGTGATTGATATGAAAGCCTGAAGCAAAGAACAGAGGGATTCCTTTGCTTAATTGAAAAAGAAATGGAGTAATTTCAAACAAATATTAAAAACAATATTGAATCTTTGTAAGTCTTAGAGTAAACACAGAATGAATATCTAGGAAGCAAAGATTTACAAGATTACCCTGGGCTAGGAAGAACTTTGTGTTTAATTAGATGACTATTACCACTAATTAATTGAATATAGTTGCTATGTCATTGCGTAGAGTTTCTTTTCTCTCACTATCAGCATGCCCGGCATAGTGGTTGGCCCTAAAATTCAATTTATTCTAATTTTCTTCTTTGTTTATTGTAGTAGACTGAATGGTAATTCCAAGTGGCCTCATTTCTCAGCTCTCACAATTTTAAGTTAATTATGTTAAAAATGTTGAAGTGAAAATATTCTGGGTTAGCCACATAGACCCTGAATGCTATCACTATTAGAAGAAAAATGGGTACATAGAAGAGGAGTTTGGAAGACTACCATATACAGATGTTAAAGTAATATGCCAAGACATTGAGAAGCCAACAGTCAGCAGAAGAGAGAACATTAAAGAAACCTACAGCTGCAGGATTTTCTTGGGCAGTGAAACTGTATACGTCTTGATTTGGGCTTAGTTTGTAGACTTCTGGCCTTCGGAATTATGATAAAATACATTATGGGTGTTTAATGCTACAGAAAGATTATATACATTGCACTAACCCTTGCCTTGAGTTCAAATAAACTTCTATTGATTAGGTAATTTTTAATAAAAATACTCTATGCTCTCATTCTTTAGAATATTTATTTTCTTTGTGAAATTCCTCTGCTTTTTTTAAATTTATTTTGTTATGGCATTTATCATAAAATGCATGTAATTTATTTTGGAGTCTGGCATTGTTAAGAAAAAAGGACCATTTGCATCTATATTTCTTCCCCTAGGACACTGTCTAATGTCTGGGTGTTAAAATGAACTCACTAAATACTTGTAAGGAAAATTAAATTAAATTACAAAGATAGAATAAAGGTTTTTGTGTGTGGTTCTTCATAAAGTGAATTAAAAATTTATAATTCTTTTTCTTTTGAAAAATAGTAGATATAATTCCATTTTGATAAACATTCAAAGCTAAATGGTATAACTGATGACACTGTGATCACCCTCAAATCTTTAGTATCATAAAATTGAAAGATGACATACTTCCAGTTGTTCCTTGGGGCAACTTTATACAATAAAGTGGCAATTCACAGTTCCAGAATAAGAACACAGATTTCAAAGCATAAGTCTAGATGACTTCTATAATTTTCCACTAGAAAGACAATTGGGAAATTGGCATAGTCAGTATCAAGCTATTAAAACTACAGCCTGTAGTTTGAGTAGGCAAAGTGTGTAGATTTGTATATTAGGGTAAGGATAAGGAAGTTCATTTTAAAAAACACTGGCTAAAATCTGATTTCAGCATACTATGAACTATATTAGGATGTCCAGTGTGATTTTACAATGTGGTGTTCATGAAACCTCTCAGCTCTGCTGTATCTCTGGCTTTTGCTCTAGGACAGCACAGGTCCTGGAGACAGCTCCTCTACTTTTGCCAACAGCCATATAGGTGAAACCTTTGCATGATTCCCGTCAATACCCTTGCAGTATGTAACCCAAAGCAGTACGTTCCCCCAAAATAAACTGTGGTCAGTCGCAGTCCCACAGTTCCCACTCATTCACTCTGAAACTAGGAGTTACATGCTTGCGGAAAGCATGGCTAGCAGACCTCACTAAATCTTCGTTCTCTATCAACTCATTTTGGAGGCTGGAAAGATAGATCCAGGGTTCAAAGCACTTACTGCTTTCCCAGAGGAGCTGAGTTCTGTTTGCAACACTCATATCAGATGCCTCACATGTGTCTATAATTCTGGCCCTCTGCTCCCCTGGACACCTGAAATCATAGGCACACACCTACATGCAAGTATAGACACTGGCACATAATTAAAATAGATCTAGAACAGAATAAACTATTTTGCACATATATGGTGGTATCTATTGCGATTCAATTATCCTCAAACTTAATCACACTCTTATAATACTATATATTTAAATAAGTTCAAATGTTGAGACATTAAAGGAGGTTGATGAGGACAAAATGAGCAGGCCTGGGGAGATGAGTCTGTAGATCCCTGTTGTAAAATCATTGAGACCTGCGTTCAGATCCCCAGGACCCAAGTAAATCCTGGGTGTAGCAGCCACATTTGTATCCACAGTTCTAGAAGCTGGAAAGAGGCTAATTCCAAGGCTTTAACCAACCAGCCTGTCTCACACTGGGAGACTCAGCTTCTGAAGAAGAGACACTGATGTCAACTTTGGAACTCCATACCTAAGTGTATGGATAAGTGCATCCATATATGTGATTATAGTACACAGAACAAGAATAACAGGAGGAGAGGAGAGGAGAGGAGAAGAAGGAGAGGAGAGGAGAGGAGAGGAGAGGAGAGGAGAGGAGAGGAGAGGGAGGGCAGGGGCAGGGAGGAGATGACAGAGAATGATTGATTTAAGAAATCATATGACTGTTCTGGAAGGAATTGATTAATGAATGGATTAACTCTATCCCTCATGGTGTGACAATACAGAAAGCAGCCTTGTTTTTTCCCAAAACAAATTATGGCCTCTGGTAGGGGATAAATTATAGTATAACCAAGGACATAACTCTAGTTCTTCTTTGGCTAAAGTGGATCACCATAAGACAGTGTATCCACTTCTCTAATCTGCCCTTCCTAATTTAAACTGTATTACTTTCCCCCTCCCCCAAAGCTCACAATAGAGTGAAAGTAAAGTGAATTATTTAATGTATTTTTTCACACTGATTTACAAACTGAAAGTGTCTCAAATCATCTAGGAACCAAACTTCTGGTCATATCTGTGAGGGAGATTCTAGAGTTGATTAATTAATGAATTAATTAAAGTGAGTGCCACTGTTCCAAAGACTGACACCATGCACTGAATTGGAAAGAGGAAAGGGATGAGTAGCGCCCTCCTCCTCTGGCTTCACTGGGTTACAATTTTATTGCTGCGTCAAAGCTTCCATGATCCACTGTAACTGTGAGCCAAGATAGCCGCTGTCTTCTTTAAATTGCTTTGTCAGCTTTTTTGTTGTAACAAGAAACAACCTCAGGTAATTTTCTCTCTCCTCACAGTCTCTCTCTTTATCTCTCATTTACTCTTACTTTTGCTGTTTTCATTCATTCTTTGTGTCCTTTGCTCCCTTCTTCTCTCCCCTCGCCATATTTCCTCCTTTCTTTCTCCTTCCTCCTCTTCTCTCTCCTAAGTCAAGATAATGGTTTCTCTATGGTTTTACAAATAGATACATGTCCTTCTCACTAAACAAATGCTTTCTCCTTGTACACATCCATTTTGGGAATGCTGAGCCATAAATCTAGAATCAAACAAATAAAGCCATCTTCCACAGCATGACTCAAATCTGAGAAAAGAGAGGTTCTGAGTCAGAGGAAGAGTTTTAGCATTTTGCGGACAGATTTTTCTGCTTTGTTATTCAGCCTTGTGTAGGATTTAATTATCTGAATCAGCTCTTCGTAAAACCCACGAACCCATCTACGCAGAGCAAAAATAAACAGCCTTGTTAGAAAAGATCAAAGCAGTATAAGAAACAGCAACACACGTGTGTCTGCGAAAACATCACTGCAGGCACATGAACAAAGACCTGGGAAGCTGAGTGAAGAGCAAGGTTACTTGGAATGCCCTCAAAGTTGTGATAAGCAGTCACCTTAAATGTAACCCTTCAATCACTCTCTTGCCTAGATACTGAAAAATATATTAATTATAAGAAGCAGACAAAAATGGATTTATTCCTCATTATCTCACAATGGAAACAGAGGATTAACAACTTGGTGAACAGTGTTTCCTTTTCCACCAACTGGTTAAAATTTTTTTCTACCTCATAGTGATATACTTCCCTTTATCTTATATGACAGATTAAGCATTTTGCAACCATCAGAAAGCACATTTTTTTAAAGCATTGGAGATACTTCAATGAACAAAACAAGGGTAATGCCCTGACTTTATTAAGCTGGTATGACACAGTAATTAAATATATTTTCCTATCCAAGGAAGAAGAGGCTATGGAAATTAACGAAAGATACTATAAAGAAGGGGCTTGAGAGCCAGTCTGCAATATTAACTATGATATAGCATTCAATAAATTGAGTTGTGAGTGTTTGGCATGTTTTGTTGATATGCTGAGGTAATTACAGACTGCCATGGTTTTATAACTTGATCACCATCAAAACTCGTTGAAACTCCCAGTGTGATCGTGCTGAGTGATGAGACAGGGTGGGAGGGTGGGAAATATTTTGGTCATGAAGGTTTACTGCTGCTAGGAAAAAAGGAAAGGAGAGGGTGAGCTCTCATCTTCTATTACTCTGTTAGTGAAAAGCAGACTGCTTTCCTCTCGAGACAGAAAGGTCGAAGGTACCATCTTAGAAGCAGAGCATAGTGTAGCCCTTGAACCTGCTTCAGCTTTATTCTTGGACTTCTGAAGCTCCAGAACTGTAGGAAGTCAATTTCATCCAGAAGTAAATCACTCACTCTCAGGTATTGCACCACAGCACTGAGGAAGGAGTAAGACAAATGGCAAAAATCACTCAAGCAAGAGAAGAGCAGTAGCTTTTAAGAGGATAGCTAACGCATGTGATGGATCACCTAGCAGGTCAGATAGACCAGACTGGACATTGACTGCAGGACACAAAGAAAGGGATAGAGAAGTAAGGGATGACACACCATTAAGGCCATTCAGTCATCTTTGGCTTATATAATTGTTACAGGAATGAAAAACCATAGCAAATACACTGAACTCAGTATTATCGTTGTACCTATGTTTTTGATCATGTGTAGATCATGCATGCATATGAGCATGACTGCATGTTCAGGCACATCTACTCTTGTGTTTGCATGTGAATAGACATCTGATATTGATGCCAAAAAACTTCCAATGTATTCACTGAGCCATGAGTCTCTCTTGACCAAACCTGTTTTGGGGATACATTGTCTATACCTTATGAGGCTGGGCCACCACATCCACATGGCATTTATATGGATACCGGGGATTCTAACTCTTATCATTTTGCTTGGCTGGTTAGTGCTTTAACTAATGAGCCATCTCTGTATTTCCTTAACCATGCATTTTTGTTCTAAATGTATTCATATTGGTAAAACACAATATTGAAATAAAAAAGAATATAATTGAGTTCATATAATCTATTATGAAGGGTCTGTTTATCTTGTACAAATTTGTTGACATTCACAGAAAAAAGAAATACACACACAGATAGACATATACATAATTACATTGAACAGAATTCAAAGAGAATAATTGACAGAATTTTAATTATTATGGAAACATTGGGATGTTGTGGATACAGAGCTATAATATCTTGGGCTATTACAACCTATATAGCTATTGTACTTCTCACCTCTGTGTGTAATCTAACATTCTTGTGTCTCTTGAGGAAATCCTTTTAGAATATATAAACAAATTCTATCAGTTCATAAAGCTAAATCTGTCTTCAAATAGCATCTGAAGGCAAAACTTTCCCAACTTGTCTATAATTTGCCTAATGCACCAAGCAATCAATTTGAAAAGTATTGTGACATATGACTATTTCTCTGTTATTGTAGAAATATCATGACACTTACCATGCAGGGACAATGAATTGAGGGTAATCTAAATCTGTGTTCTTTTGTATATCTGATACCAGAATAAACTCTCTCTTACTGCCTTTGTGGTAAAAGTCACACTTTGTGTCTTGTAAGTTTTCTAATGACATCCATGTCACAGGACAGATGAAATCATTGCCTCAGAGAAGGGAAACAAGCCACCGAATTGGGGTTTGATGTCTTTGTTAGCTTATTTTTAACATAGACACTCTAGTATGCAAATGGAAATTAAAAATTGAAGAGAGTTGCCTCAAGTGGACAAGTGACCCCAGACAACTAGGTTAAATTATAAAATGTCCTCAAATGAATAGAAATAATATAACTTCTTTGTAGCTTAATAATGCATTGGTTGTCAGATACTGTTTTCATATTTGAACAAATTGACTTCATTTATAACTTGTGGGAAGAGCACTGTGGCACACTCATCTGTTAAACCTTCATTAAACATCAGATCCACACTTCTGCCCATGATTTTAGAGTACACTTCCTTAGTCATGATGCTGTATGCACCATTTTGAAAACTAATGTTTCATGAATATTGAGAAATTTCTCAAATGTCATCATTTGTTAGGATCCACTGAAAAGTAATTGCAGTGCACTTCAAGACAAAGGCAAGGAAGGTAGGCTTTGCCTATGCTCACCATGATGATCCTGGTGGTCACAGATAGAGATGGTCACAGAGAATTTACTGTGCACCTGAACAAGCAAATGTGATTAGCTCAGCTGAGGAATTCAGCCTCATTCTCTCTTCTTTGTATGTGAGAAAGTTGACAAGGGCTAACTCTGTTGAAATTTTGTCGAAAACTGATTTTGCATCGTATTGATTGAAGTGTCAAACTCTCAATTTGCATTTAATTTATTAGGATTATCTTCGGTGCATATAAGATATATTAAACCATATCTCTAAATTCTTATGGTGTGAGTTTGTTTATCTTACCCACATTGGAGCGCTGGACTGAGCTCCCAAGGCCCAAATGAGGAGCTGAAGGAGGGAGAACATGAGCAAGGAAGTCAGGACTGCGAGGGGTGCGCCCATCCACTGAGACGGTGGGGTTGATCTAATAGGAGCTCACCAAGGCCAACTCGACTGGAACTGAAAAAGCATGGGATCAAACCGGACTGTCTGAACGTGGTGGACAATGAGGGCTGCCTGAGAAGCCAAGGACAATGGCACTGGGTTTTGACCCTACTGCATGTACTGGCTTTGAGGGAGCCTGGTCTAATTAGATGCACACCTTCCTGGACCTGGATGGAGTCGGGGAGGACCTTGGACTTCCCGCAGGGCAGGGAATCCTGACTGCTCTTTGGACTGTAGAGGGAGGGGGAGAAGAGAGGGGGAGGGGGAGGGAATGGGAAGTCAGGAGGAGGCGGAAATTTTTAATTAAAAAAAATAAAGTCGTTTAATCTTTAAGGTCAAATTATTTGTCCAAAAAGTCAGAAAAGGCATGACTAACAACAGCTTTGGATTGCTTCACAAATATGGTATTTATCCAGAACAACTCAAGCTCAAAACAACTATAATTATATGCTTAAGTGGAATCATTTTTATTTATTTCTAACATTTTTTTTGTTTTATTGATAAAGTAAGTTAGGAATATGCTTGCCTTCTCTTGTTTCTATTATTCATTAAACTTCACATGTGGGAAATTTTTTTAGATTTTACCCTGGGTATAATAATCATGCATAATCTTATCACCAAGACTTCTGGTTCCCCAATGTTCCCCATGCTACAAACCAGCATCACTGTTAGCTGTGTAGTTAGCTTTGCCAGCAAGAGATTCAGAAATAGTGTCCTTGTAATCTTAGACCATGCTTGAACACAAGAATTTGCCTTTGTCACCAAGAAAGGTAATGTATTATTTTCACAAAATGCTTGACTCTTTCCCTGTCTTGCTGAAAAAAAAAATATTTAAACTCATATCAGAAAATATGAATATCATTTACTGGAGCATCTCAATGATCCCAATTTATTAATGATTCAGAGATATTACTTTGTTCAGGATCACAGATATTTTTTCTTCCTCTGAGTAAAGGAAGTGGTTTAGTAGATATAAAAAGAGGCATTTACTCTGTTCCAACTAGTACACTCAGCGTCTTTGACAGACTCGTTCATTTTAAGCCCACAATCTATAGGTGAGGAAAACATTATCATTTGCAGAGAACTTGAAGTTCAGAGAGTTCCAATTTCTTCTGCTGAGACATGAAGCTTCTAAATTTCCACCTCCAATACCCAGATTGCTTGCTAAACCTAGAATCTCTGAGGAAACTAAAAGATACATCATTTTCACAATATGTAACTTTACAGGATTCAATTCAAACCTTTGTAAATTACCAGATGTCTTGTAGTTGATAATAATTTAAACAGAGCTCCAAAAAGTTTTGGTTTGTATCCAGCTCTAACCCTGTCATCTTAAATTAATGATACATAGACTTTAAAATTTCATCAATTTAGCTTTTAAAAAGTGTAATAATAGATCTGGCCTTGTGTAATAAAATGAAATACTGCATCTAAAAGGTTCGACATTGAATTCAGTGTATTAAAAAGAGTGTATTAAAGATGTTTTTACCTCAAATTTTGATATATATGTTACTGGCTTTCCCCCTAGTCCCCAGTCAGTGAGAGCAAGAGAAAAAGCAGCGTAGAAATTCTTATTTTAACACCAATAGCAATGCCTAATTTAATGTAAATTCCTCAGACTGAGAAAAATAACCATAACTTAAATTTTTCTTTTTAGTATCTATTCCAAAGCACACAGAATTATTACTGGCGGGTAGATATGTAAATAAAGTAAAAGTCATATGGACCAGATAAAGGTTTAAAAATCATGATGCTAGCGTTGATATCTGGAGTGAGTCAGCTAAGACAAAAACTATAGGATGACTATGGACCATGTGCTCTCAATGAACACAACTATTATTGAACTGTTCCATGGCCAGTTCTAATAATATGTCACTTTTGTGTGAATTTTATATGAAAGTTCTTGAGAGCAAGGTGTGCATCTTTGTCTAGAGTGAATTTAGTATGCTGCATCAGCCTGGAGCTCCACTACATCTTTCCTCATTCCCTGGCCCCTCCACTACCTTCTATCCCCACCCATAGACCATCACCTCTGACCTATCAGTAAACTTCAATGAATTAAAAACAGAGGGTTTTAGTTCTGATTTTCACTTAGAAATTTCTATAAACTCCACCTCTGCTGGAAATGGTTTTTAGGTTCCCCCTGCTTCTGCTGGTTAAGTTCAATATTCTAGCTCTCTTTCCCACACTGAAAAATAATGGGTAACGAGTAAGAGCAGAATCAGACAGGACGAAATAATGACTGCAAAAATACAAGGACCCATAACTTCCACTGTTTTCCTACAATCAAACCTCTCTTTGGGGAAGCAATCAATATTTGCCTACCTGAATTGATTGAATACGATCCAAATCAAGCAATGGATTAGATCAAACCAGCGTGATTGGGGGGCTTACTTTTTGTAACCATTTTACAGACATCACCACAATTTATTCATACAGTATTATATGTGATATAGTCACATCATCCTTGGTTTTCCAGATAGCTAAGGATTAGAAGAGTTAAATGTCAGATCTTAGTTGATTAATTGCTCATTAGCAACAGGGCCTGCATTCAGAGGTGATTGCATTCTATTGCAATGCTCTGACTTTTATGACTACATAATAGATGCGATAAGAATAGTTAAGTACACTTTCTTTTGGTGTACATATATAAGTAGGCACACACATATGTATGTTTTTTTTGTTTTTTGTTTTTTTTATGTAAGTTTTTATAATACATGTATATATGTATGCCTGCATGGATGGATAGACACACACATGTGTGTTTGTGTATGTGTGTGGACAATGTTTTGTTTTTATCTCCCTGAAAGTATGCAACCAAAAACTTTAATAACAATGTTACTCTCGGTACTTACTATTCTTCAAATATCTAATTGTAGAGTTGCTGTCATGCTTGAACAGAAAAAAAACTCTTTCCTAGTACAGTACTCCAACCCACATTGTTATATTTTCAACTAATCTCTCAGGTGGACTTTAGCTGCTTATAGTGCTGCTTTGTTGGACAAGGATTGTGATATTCCTGGGCTCCTGTGTGTTTGGAGGGAGAACATGAACTCTGTCCAGTACCAGAAGATCAACACATTTCGTTATCAAAAGTGGAGCAGAGAATAAAAAGAATACTTACTTTACCACCTAAATCCCACCATTCTTTTCTGCAAAACATTGGCTCTAAAGCTTCATCTCTATCTGCCTGAAACAAATCAAATTGTGAGGACAGTTTTCACTTAATCAACTCTACAACCTGAATCAATTTTCTGATACCTACATCTAATTAACACTAATAGTAAAACTAATTTAATGATACAGTTTCCTTGGCTGAAATACAGAACTGTGTCACCCAATTAAACTAAGCAGACAATACCCAATGTCGATTAGTCTTTCATCTGAATGACCACCAATTAAAAAAAGAAAAAAAGCATTTTGAGCCCAACCCCTCATCTGTGATACTCTTTGGCAGTGAATTTTCATAGTGAATAAATAATTGAAATAAACACTAATTATACACTAAATATTAGAAGGTAATTTGAGTAACCTGAAGGGTTAAGTGATATAATATTATCTCTAAGCTTTTGTGCACATTATCAGTCATTTGCACACAGTTGCAAATCAAATAGAGCAAGGGGCCGGGCGGTGGTGGCGCACGCCTTTAATCCCAGCACTCGGGAGGCAGAGGCAGGCGGATCTCTGTGAGTTCGAGGCCAGCCTGGTCTACAAGAGCTAGTTCCAGGACAGGAACCAAAAGCTACGGAGAAACCCTGTCTCGAAAAATCAAAAAAAAAAAAAAAAATAGAGCAAGGGAAAAGGTAAGAGTACATTAAAAGTCATAGATCTGAGGCTCCTGTGATTGACAGTCTATGGATCACGGGCTTGTGTTTTAACTCTACTTGGCATTTACTGACCACCAGTATGCTGAAGATTGATCTTGTATTTCCATAATATACTATTTACAGAATTGCCTTATGAAAATGATGAGAAGACTAAATCCAGAGGGTTTAATAATTTTGCTGACATATCTGAAGACTAGTGAACCACAAAATAGACCCAAACTTCCAAAATGGAAACTCTCCATCAATAAATTAAATTACTGTGTTTCACTCAAAGACACGTCTGCATATGTACTGTGAATACTCTTAAACTGCTTCATGACAAAAGCTCTCATCTAATAAAATCTCAATTACTAATGCCTGTATGCAAACATCAAGTGTGAAACCGTCACTATCCTAGAGGCCCATTGGAGCTGAAGGGATGATGGACCCTTGAAAATACCCGGGTATTTGACAAATAAAAAAAAAAAGTTTTTAAGTCTTTGGGTGACTAAAGAAATGTTGATGCTTTTAATAATTTTTTTCAGAACTGAAGTGACAAGGAAAATCACTGCTTCATCATTATGTATTTTCATGTTTCTGTTGAGAAGAAATGAGCAAAATTGTCTGTTCATGATAATTAATGTCCTATGGCAAACATTTCACATGATTATCACAATTTTTCACAAGGTTTGGGGAACAGTATTACTTCCTTCCTTAGAAAGTTGTATTTATACTTAGGAATGAATATGTATATACATATATGCATGTAACAAAAATTAATGAAAATAGGGCAATGACTCTGAAAGAGAAGAATATGTAGTAGTGTTAGAAAGAGAAGAGGGAAATTATGCAATTATAATTTTCAGAAATGATTAAAAACAGAAACTGCAGTCTTTTCAGATACTTTAGCTATTTCATTATCTTACAAAGGTCATAGGCTTCTCTATTCAAAATACATCCCATTGACCTATTTAATGGACCATTAATTCATCAATTCATGATGCATGAACATTGTAAAATTAGTACTGCTCTACAACAGATGAAAAATTAAATTAAAGTGTCATTTACTCTTTTTTTGGTAGATATACAAATCATAACTTTGAATAAACAAGAAAGTAAACTTTCCTTAAGAGGACTATCCTAACTGAACTTCTTTGTGGGCTGAACCTATTAAGTTATTCATGAACAAACTATGTAATAAGAATTCACTTACCATTTAAAGTCCTTTCAAAATAATCGAGACGAAAGAAGCATTATCTCTAGATTAATAACTAGACTTTGTTTCTGATTACTGATTCAAATAGTAATAATGAAATAAAGATGAAAATATAAACAATTGTAGAAGCTGTGGAGCTTTGATATAGTAAACAATTAAATTTCTGATGCTTGCAGTATAAATACATAATTTATGTTATAAGAGGTCCAGTCTTTAGTGAGGAAAAATGATAAGGAAAAATACTGATGCAATTTTGAATGTATATAATTGGGACATCTTTGTATATTCATTGGTTTTTGTTTTCCAAGGTTGGTTAGCACGGCAGTCCCTTTGTGTACGTCCTTGCCAGTTAGACAGGGACTTTTTCTGTGATAGGCTTAAATGAATTTTGAACACTCATTTCCAGATAACCTTATCTACAACTACAGAGGAAATGATCATGTCTTTACATTTTGTATGGTTCTACTTCTTTCAGTCGCCACTGCTAGTTTTTCTTATTGTTTATAATTGTCTATTTAGTAAGTTCATCCCACAGATGGGCTCAGTTTTAATGGTCCTGTTATTATTACTTTACTTTCCTATTTACTATGCAAAGTTATATTTTGCATGTCTACCATAAACACAGCAAATAAGCACTTTAACTTGACATCTGTTGTGGATTAATGCTATTTTTTACAGTACTTGTGTATGCTACATTGACAAATTAATGGAGGATTACCATTAAAGGCTACTGAGATGTATTTTGTATAGAGTAGCCTATTACCTCTGAGATATACTAAAATATCTGAAAACATAAAGTTTTTTATTTTTAATTATTTCTTGAGATTATAATTTCATACTTTTCCTCTTTCCTTTCTTCCAATCAAACACTAGAACACACCCCTCCTTACTCTTTCAAATTCATGGCCCCCTTTAACATTAATTTTTTTTTTTAAAAAAAATAAATGTATCTGGACTTGAATTCTGAAGAGAGACATCAGACCACAAAGGTAATTAATTGTCTTTCATCCTTATAAAGACTATATTTTTAAATACATTTAAGGTTCAATATCCTATTGTATCCATGCAAGCAACCCTGTGAAAAAGGCTTATACCATGAAGTTCTCTTAACCCAAATCAGTGAGGACTGGTAACATGAGAACGTCACTGTTGAATTTTATTATACTGGTACCTTTCAAGACCCAATTTTAGGACAGTGAAAGGTTGGAAGATTCAAATATATTTTAGGAGTAGAGATGCAGGGACTTGTTAATAGGCTATAAATACCTGAAAAAAGAAAGGCTTTAGTAAGGTTTCTGGGTTGGTTGGATTCTTGCTACATGCTGAAGAGAAAGGCTGTGTATCTACAAAGGGCCCTGTGAACTGTAACAGCTGTGCATTGCTGCAATGATAAAGTGCAAATATTGCAATGTAACACTAATGGGACAAACACCTTTTGTAGCTTCTTTTTTTTTTCTTTGTTACTTTGTGATCTTCTGATGTCACCATAGTATTATCTTTCACTTACTTCTTTAAATACACAGCATTCACCATCCCAGCTGTTTTCCTTTTCAGACGACCTTTCTCCTCTCAGCCTGAAGAGCTTCTCACTCTGGTTCCAGTCTCAGTATAAGAATCACTTGTACTTGTATGCTGGGCAGTGACGGCACACACCTTTAATCCCAGTATTCCAGAGGCAGAGGCAGGCAAATCTCTGTGAGTTAGAGGCCAGCCTGGTCTACAAGAGCTAGTCCAGGACAGCTAGGACTGTTACACAGGAAAACCCTGTCTCAAAAAACCAAAAAAAAAAAAAAATCACTTGTACAAGGTGACATTTTGCTACTTATTTTGCCACTAATATACACACTTTACATGCCTACAGTTGAAGACATTTTCTTCTGACAAATTCAGGCTTCATTAACCTTCCACCTTGCCTAACTAAAATACAAAAACACTGTAAGAAAACTGTATGTGTATTCCTAGATTCTGTTGCATCTTCATTACGTACTGAAAAAAAAATGCAAAGAAGAAACTTGAAATGTGTTTTTTCCATTTTAGTTTATTCTACTCGCATTTATTCCATGCACTGATATTATATTATCCCTTAATCCCTGCTTTTGTTGAACCATCCCCCTAGAACTACATCCATCTCCCAACTTTAAATCATCTTTGCTCCTAACCCATCATCCTCTTCTTTTTCCTTTTTTTTTTTTATAACCCACTGAGTTCAACTGGTGCTAATTTTATGCACATGGCAGTTGGGCATCATCCATTGGATCGCATACAATCTACCATGGGACCGTCCACAAAAGGAAACTCACCGACCTTCCTTTAGAGACCATCAACTGCCAGTAGCTACTCAGAGGTGAAGTCTCATGAGTGTCTTTCATTGAGTGGCTTGACCTTATGTAGTTCTTGTGTCAGTAGTCACAGTAAACGGCAATTAATATGGAGACTTAGAACTGGCCAAAGGGCAGAGAATGAGTGACTATGGGATGTTAATCGCTGAATGGGACATCTATATCACATATGCACATACACAGACTTAAGGAACTACAGACAAAGGCAGGAAGGTTGTAATAGTGAAGGATACTAGAAATAATGTCATCTGGACATGATAGGCCTATTTCACTCATAGGCTCACAAGAGAACAAGAGGAAAAGACTTTTAATTGAATAACTTATATTTTCTCCACAGCGGTTATTCTGTTTAATGTTGGCAATTCACTAGATACATAGATGAGCTAAGCCAGGCATTAGGACTAAGATATAGTGTGTATCTTGACCAAAACAGAATTTTATTTTTGATCCTTACATAAAGATATGAAAGAGAACCATGCAAAGATAAATATTTTCAATGGGCATTGCCTTGAATCTGTAGATTGTTTTCCTAAGACCACCATTTTTACTATGGTAATTCTACCTACCCAAGAGCATGGGAGATCTTTCTATTTTCTGGTGTCTTCTTCAATTCCTTTCTTCAAAGATTTACAGTTCTTGTCATACAGGTCTTCTACTTGTTTGGTTAGAGTTTACACCAAGATATTTTATGTTATTTGTGGCTATTGTGAAGCTAATGTTTCTCTGATTTCTTGCTCAAATAATTTATAATCTTATAAAGGAGGACCACTGTTTTTTTTTTTTAGTTAATCTTGTATCCTGTTACATTACTGAAGGTATTTATAAATCGCAGAATTTCCTTGGTATAATTTTTGGGGTGACTTATATAAACTATCATATCACCAGCAAATGGTGAGAGTTTGACTTCTTCTTTTCCAATTTGTATACATTTAACCTTCTTTTGTTATCATATTGTTCCAGCTAGAACCTTAATTACTATATTGAAAAGATACAGAGAATGGACAAACTTGTCTTGTTCCTGATTTCTGTGAGATCATTTGAGTTTCTCTCCATTTAGTTTGCTGTTGATTGCTGTCTTGTTCTATGTTGCCTTTATTATAGTTAGGTATGTTTCCTGTATCTCTGCTCTCTCCAAGACCTTTATCATGAAGGGATGTTGTATTTTGCTGAAAGCTTTTTCAGTATCTAATGAGGTGATCATGTGTTTTTCTTTTTCATTTTGTTTATATGGTGGATTTTCACAGACCTCCAAAGAACAGTACTCAACTTCATATAAAAAAAGGAAAAATGCCAAGATAGCCAAAATAATCCTGGACAATAAAGGAACTTCTGGAGGCATCACAGTCCCTGATTCCAAACTCTACTACAGAGCTACAGTACTGAAAACAACCTCTTATTGACATAAAACAGACTGGAAGACCATGGGAACCAAATTAAAAACCCATAAATCAATCATATATCTATGAACGCCTGGTTTTTTTTTTTTTTTCGAGACAAGGTTTCTCTGTGGTTTTGGAGCCTGTCCTGGAACTAGCTCTTGTAGACCAGGCTGGTCTCGAACTCACAGAGATCCGCCTGCCTCTGCCTCCCGAGTGTGGGATTAAAGGCGTGCGCCACCACCGCCTTGCTCTGAACACCTGAGTTTTAACAAGAAGCAAAAAATATAAAATGGAAAAAAGAAAACATATTCAGCAAATGATGTGAGCATAACAGATATCAACATGTAGAAGAATGAAAATAGATTTGTATCTATTGCCAAGCACAAAATTTATGTGCAAATGGATCAAACTCCTCAACATAAAACCAACCACACTGAACCTCACAGAAAAGAAAGTGGGAAGTACACTTGAATGTACTGGCACAGGATACCACTTCCTAAATATAACCCTAATAGTACAGTCACTGAGAGCAACAATAAATAAAAGGAACCTCTGAAACTGAGAACTTCTGTAAAGCAAAGGACACAGTCAACAAGAAAAAATGGCAGCCTACAGAATGGGAAAAGAGCTTCACCAACCCCATATTGGACAGAGGGTCCTTCTCCAAAATACACAAAGAACACAGAAATTGATCATCAAAAAATAAAGAATCTGATAAGAACAAGACATACATACAGACATAAACAAAGAATCTCAACAGATGAATCTAAAATGGCTGAAAGACACTTAAGGAAATGCTCGGCATCTTCAGCCATCAGAGAAATGCAAATTGAAACAACCTTGAGATTCCATCATACACCTATAAGAATGGCCAAGATCAAAAATACTGATGATAACTTATGCTGGAGAGGATGCCGGGGAAAAAGGAACACTCCTCCTTTTCTGGTGGGAGTGCAAACTGGTACAGCCTCTTTAAATTTCAGTATAGTGATTTATCAGAAATTTAGGAAACAACCTTCCTCAAGACCCAGCACTACCACTTTTGGGTATATACCCAAAGGATGTTCAATCATACCACAAGGACATGTGTTTAATTATGTTCATATCAGCATTCCAGAACCTGGAAACAACCTAAATGCTCCTCAACCTAAAAATGGATAAAGGAGATTAACACAAAGGAGTACTATACAGCAGAAAAAAATGACATCTTGACATTTGATAATAAATGTTTGAATCTAGCAAACATTATATTTAGTGAGGTAATTCAGATCTAGAAAGACAAATATAATATGTACTCACTCATAAGTGACTTTTAGACATAAAGCAAAGGAAAACCAGCCTACAATTTACAATCCTGGAAAACCTAGACAACAAAATGAACCCCAAGAGAGACATACATTGAACTAATCTACATGGGAATAGAAAAAGACAAGTTCTTCAGAATAAATTGAGAGTGTGGGGATCATGGGAGAGGAAGAAGGATACTGGGGAAAGTGGAGGGGAGTGGAGAAAAATATATAGCTCAATAAAAACAATAAAAACACCAGACAGAGTTCCTGGAAGAGCAACCCTCAAAACAAAACTGTCATTTTTAAAATCTAGGTGTTTCGTTTACATAATAAAGTAAATAGTCACCCAGCTTCCCTCTAAAGGCTCACCAGGATGGCAGTTACTATATTTTAGAGGTGATTCACATTAAAATAAAGATATATCTCAAAATTTTATCTTTTTCTGGCTCTGCAAATATGTAAAAAAAATTCCTGATGCTTCAAGTTATTTTTAATGTAACAATAAGCTTCTAATTAAGGAGTTAATTAACATTTATGCTAATAGGCCATACTGCCTTAGCAAATAGATGTATTTTCTCTGTAATACAGAAAATTCACCTGGAAAAAAGATAAGTATTTTTCACATTTAAATTTCAATTTGTTAAAAGTTTGAAATTATTAACTTGATTCCTTTCTCCTATGTTTTGGGGTAAATCCCCACTGGTGAGTGTGCATTTAATATAGACCATCATATTGTTAATTTTTCAGTTCTGTGTCCACTCATTTAGCAAATTTGTTAAATAGTTCTCAAGTATCAGACATGGTTTAATGGCATATGCTATAAAGATGAGGTCCAGAACTCACATAGCAATCGATAGGAATGTGAAGAGGATGTGCTCATGTAAATACAGTATAGTATTCAGCAAACAACTGAATTGGCCCTGAAGGAGAGCTGCAGAGTTACCATAGCTTGGCAGCGCAATGCACAGTCCCTGAAGAGAGGTTGTGCCTTCCATCTTTGATTGACAGCAAGGTATGTAGTATAAACACTGAGTAGTAAAGGAAAAAATGGTAAAGAAGCCACTTGAGATAGCCAACCTGCCAAAAGCTGAAAACTGGGTATAGAAGAAGAGGTTTGCTTTCTTTGTCCATTGCTTTGTTTTTAGGGGAAAAAAAGGTAATCTCAAAATAAGCTCTTTGTAAAAAAGGTTAATGCTGTTTCCACTATTTACAAATTCTGAGCAGTGCAGACACTTATTCAAAGGCAGCCCCTCTGGAGCAGATGACAATGTAATATATAATTCTAACTGACCTCCTGAGGTCTCCGTGTTGACTGGTTTTGTAAATAAGCATAATAGATAAATGTCTATTTTCTCATCTGTCTGCCTACATTCTCTTCCCTCTAGGCATTCACCACCTGATATATTGATACTTAAAGGAATGGTGTTCAGAATCAGGGCCTTAATTGAGATGAGTCAATTCATCACCAATATGAAACTTTTGATTCCCCTGCAATTAGAAGTATGTTTCATATAAAATCCTCAAACTTCAATGAAAAATTCCAGCTTAAGTACAATAATGATTTGCAGCTACAGAGACACATCTCTCTAAGCATATTCAACATTGCTTTAGCAATTCTATACAGGCAGTTAGGTCACCCACCACAAAACTCAGTTGCAACAAGAGAAATGCAGTAACATTTTAATCATAAATAGAAATATAACAAAGGGGTGGAGGGAAACACTAACATGCTGTAGACAATCATTTGAGGGGTGGAGAAGGAGGCAAATAAATGCCAGGTACATATGAAATAACAGAAACATATTGGAAATAACAGAAATTTAGTCTTTGAAGGTAAAAGCTTGTTCTACAGTATATTTAGACCTAATTAGTTTCAGTCCTTTCATTCACTCATGAACATTTATGTTCTTTCTATACTCCCTCTGCTGTGAATAGAATTTCAATAATCATGGTTGTGTAGGAATCTGTCTGACCTAGGGATTTCCACTCCTTTATGAGTTTTTCTGGCAATGGGAACTCTGGATCATACATAGAGCAATTGTGACACTTAAAAGAACCCTAAAGGACATCATGTTAGTTGGAATTCGGCACAGAAAGACAAGTAATGATTTCAATTAGCCTTGGTATCTAAAAACTTTGGTCACATGGAAGTGGAGAGGACAATGGCGGTTTCCAGAGGTTGGCAGAGCAATTGACACAGAAAGGTAAGATGAAAGGTTAAGCTGGACAATAGATGCAACATTTATTAAGTAAAAAGAATAAATCAAGTTATCATGTGTTCATGCTTCAAAATATTGCACTGGATTTTACTATTCTCTTATTGGATTTGAGGTTCACTTCATAGAAAGAAATCCATAGCTGATACTGTCAACCTTTTCAAAAGTCAATGATAGGAGAATCACAGACCCTACTAGGGAGCTTAATTCTGTTGTTCAGCTATTGTTAAGTTGGGAGAATAGCCCCCATCCCCTCGCATCCATCCCAGCCCCCAGGCTTGGGAGTTGTATCTGTCTGAACTCCAAATCCCATCATGCCATGTCGGGGGGCGGGGGGTTGGTCAAGACCACTTCCACAGGGTATTTAAGTGAGATCCCAGAGGAGAAACAAGTGGTCTCTTTCGCTTTCTCTTGGTGGTAGCATTAGTGGCCTCCAGGATCCCCCTCAGGGCCACCCTAGAGTGCACGAATCCCATTAAACCTGGATATTTCTTATTTTGGCTTGTTGTAATTTGGCTTGATTGAGATTTTTGCATTGGCAGAGAGCTGGCATTAGGAAAAATTCCTAACATCTTGGAGGTCCCATCAAGATAGAGTGGCCTTGGCCTTTCTGTGTGGCCTTAGGCCATGCATCGAAAGCTCCCTAGTCCACAATCTGAGCTCTCCACACCACACTAAAACTGGCTCCTGGGCTACAGCAGCTGCATTTTGGTGAGTCTCTTTTGTTTGCTTATGCTATAGGGTTTTTGAGGGACTCATTCGTACTTACTTTTGTCAATTATGGGACACTTGTTGAAGCCACGAGCTTGTGCCAAGAGTTGATCTCAGCAGTGGCTAGACCGGCAACACCAGGCCTGACTTTATTTGTTCCAGAAATACCTAGCATTCAATTTCTATGACCCCATTAGGCTGAAGAGCTATTTTAGCAGACACGTTGTAATAGACTTAGGCCTCTTGGTTGGGCATAGACTTTAAAATCGGCACTTGCAGTTCAAAGACAGATCCGCTGTCACCCCTGGGATGCCTCTTACAAAATCTTTATAAATTGGGCCTGTCCAATAAAGACAAATGGACAGAGCTTACATACGTCCATGGTTTTTGGGCTCTGCACTCTCACCCTTTCCTTAGTAGCCAGTATTTTGCAGCCCCATGCAGTCAGAGGCATTGGTCCCTCACTCCTTCAAGCCCACACTACCCAAGCCCCTCCTGTGGAGCAACATTCTCCACATTCCTCTCCTCCCCTGTCTGTCCCCTCCCTTCCCAATCTGGAGGTTCAAGATCAACTTTCTCCTTACCCACTTTCCTCTCCTCCTCCTACCTCACCTCCCGACCCTTGGACCCCCTCTGTGCACTGGGCTACCCCCTCCCAATCCTCTCCAGTCTCCTCCTATACCAGATCCCACCATAGTTCCATCCTTTTCTGTCCTCTCTGGGAGGTGGCTGGAATTGATGGCATTATGACTATTCATGTTCCCTTTTCTCTTCCAGATTTCTCAGATAGAAAATTGGCTAGGTTCTTTTTCTACTAATCCTTCTGCTTAAAGTTAAGAAAGTTTGAGGAGGGTCCCCAAACTCCTACATGAGAATGGGTGATAATGGCCTTTAAAGTTTTAATACCCAAGAAAAAACAGCTGAGTTTCCTGACAGACAAGACTACAACAAATCTGCAGGCCCAGGCCTTATCAGATGACCTAAGGTTGCAGGAGGGGGGACAAGGGAAGCCAACTACAGGGCTCTATACCGTGACAGAGGCCAGCCTAAGTCAACTTCACAGGCAAGCTGTTTCAAGTGTGGCCTAAATGGTCATGTGGCACGATATTGCACTACGCCTCCTCTGAGGTTATGCTCTACCTGCCAGCAACCTGGGCACTGGAAATCACAATGCCCCCATGCAGGCTTGTCCTCAATGCCATGCCACAGAGGTCCAGCCTACCAACATCAGCAAGTGAAACTGTACCAATCTTTGAACTTTTCAGCCTTGCAGAGGATTGACGCTGCCCATATTTGGTATATCCTGTAACCCGATCGGAGCCTAGGATAAAGCTGCAGGTATCAGGTAAGTCCATTACTTTTATATTGGACACGGGACCTATCTATTCTGTTCTAAGTTCTCACTGGGGCCTTATGTTCCCCTCATCAATTTCAGTTGTTGGGGAAGACAGGACTTTTTCCTCCCCACTTAAATCTTTGCCACTGCTCTGCATTCTTATAGGAGAATTTTTCTCTAATACTTTCTTAGTGATACCTGCTTGCCCAACACCTTTACTGGGTCAAGAAATCCTTAGCTGCTTCCCCAAAGCTTTGTTCTATGTTTTGGGGCCCCTTTTTGACCCCACCCATCTCCAAGATTCTATTTTACAGGTTCACTCCTCCTGCCAGACGTGTCCCCAGGTCAATCCACAAGGGGCTCTCCACATATGTCAGTCTCTACACCATCTTTGTAGACATCAACTGGGCAAAGATTGGCAGGTTGATTTCACTCATATGCCTACTCATAAAAACTCTGTTATCTCTTAACACTTGTGGATACTATTACAGGATGGATAGAAGTGTTTCAGGCCTCAAGGAAAATAGCAGATGTAGTGGCTAAGGTACTCCTTGACCACATCAATTCTTGGTTTGGTGTCCCACGAACTATCCAGACAGACAATGGACCAACCTTCACTTCCAGGGGGCATGGGGCTTGTGTCAGAAGCTCTCAACATCTCCTGGAAATTTCACAACCCCTACCATCCACAATGCTCAGAAAAGGTGGAGAGGGCTAATAGACTCATCAAACAATAGCTAACCAAGCTCTCCAATGAACTCAGGTCTCTCAAACATCAATGGACAGGACCTCACACAGTAATCCTCACCACCCCTTCAGCTGCCAAGCTCTTGGGACACTCATGCTGGTACCATCTCTCCAGGCTCAAGCAGGCACCTACTCAGGACACTTGGTTTGTCTAGGAGACAGGACCTTCCACCCTCCGGTTTTCCAGGATGCCACAATGAAGGGCCTACCTGCTCCTCATCCTGGCATACTCATCCTTGATAATAACAATATTTTCTTCCTAGACACCTGCCTTCTCACCTCCCCCAAGGAACAGATGCCTGATGTCTCCAGGATGACAGTACATGGGATGCCTTTCCAGCTACACCTCTCACTGAGTGTGGACCCACCAACACCCAGCTTTCCTCTTCACCACATTGCCCTATGCCCATAGGAAGTAGCCAGACTTGAGTCAATGCCCTTTCCCTAGAAAGCCTAAATTGATGCTCACAATTAGCACTTCAGTTTCATGTCATCCCTATAGTTAAAGAGTCTGGAATGTTAAGTTGGGAGTGTAGGCCTGAAAGTTATATTGGTCTGGACTTCAAATCCCAGTATGCCAGGTCCTGACTCCTCCATGGGAGATCAGAACCACTCCCACAGGGTATTTAAGTGAGTTCCCAGAGGAGAAATGCATGGTCTCATTTCCTTCCTTCTGGTGGTCATGGTAGTGGCCTCCCAGTTCCCCCTTGGGGCTACCTGAGAACGCAGGAATCCCATTAAACTGGGGTATTTTTTTTAATTTGGCTTGTTGTGACTTGGCTTGATTGGGATTTTTGGATCAACAGAGAGCTCACATTAGGAAAAATTTCTAACAGCTATATTGAGATAACATCAAACTGCCTTCATATATATATATATATATATATATATATTACACACACACACACACACACATATATATATATATATATATATATCCACTACCCATAGGCAATCATAATTCTGAACCTTAATTAGAGAAGCTTCTCTTTCTTTTTTTGTTTCTGTTTCTGTGTTTTTGTTTATTTGTTTGTTTTGATTTGGTTTTTCAAGACAAGGTTTCTCTGTGTTGATTTGGAGCCTGTCCTGGAATTAGTTCTTATAAAGCAGGCTGGCCTTGAACTCACAGAGATCCATCTGCCTCTACTTCCTGAGTGCTGGGATTAAAGGCATGTGCCACCACCACCCAGCAAAGCTTCTCTTTCTAATGAACTCTTTGTATGAAAAGACTCATAGATGCACAAGGTTATGGAAAAATAAAACAATGGAGGGCTCAGTCCTAAGAAGACATTTATAGCATCTCTCTAAGGGTCAGGGAAGATAGAGAAAGAAAGGATAAAAAAATGTGGTACATTTACACAATAGAGTTCTACTTAGTGGTAAAAAATCAATGACATCTTGAAATTTGCATGCAAATAGATGGAACTAGGTAAAAACCATCTTGAGGGAGGTAATCCAAACCCAGAAAGATGAACATGATATGTACTTACTCATAAGCAGATACTAGCCATAAGCAAAGGATAAGAAGCCTATAATTCACAACCCTAGAGATGCTAAGTAACAAGGTGAACCCTAACTAAAACACATAGAGATCCTCCTGGGAAGATGAACTAGACAAGATCTCCTGGAAAACTTGGGAGCATGGTATTACGGAAGGAGGAAGGGCAGAAGGGGAGGAAGAAGAGAGAAAGGGAGTGGGAAGAGAACTTGAGGGAACTGAATAGTCAAGATGGAGGAAGAACAGATATGGAGAGGAAGAAATGAGATATTTTGATTGAGGGAGCCATTATGCGGCTAGCAAGAAACCTGACAGTAGAGAAATTCCCAGGAATCCATAAGAATGACTGCAGCTAAGACCCAAAGCATTATAGGAGAGGGTGCCAGAACTGGTCTTGCCCTGTAGTCAGACTGATGAATATCTTAAATATCACCATAGAACCTTCACCCAGCAAATGATGGAAACAGAAGCAGAGACCTGTGGAATACTGGGTGAACTGATCTCCCAAAGTGCAGTTGAAGAGTGGGAGGAGAGAGAATATGAACAATTAGTCAAGACCATGATGGGGACACCCACTGAAACAGCTCACCTGAGTTAATGGTAGCTCACTAATTCCAGCCAGACAGGGAAGGAACCAGCATAGGTCCAAACTAATCCCTCTGAATGTGGGTAGAAGTTTTGTGGCTAGGTGGGCCCTACCACTCACTTAAACTATCTGCTACTGATTTAGGAGGAAGATGAAAACATGTTGCTTTTAACTGTGTATCCACTATTGATCCTATTAATCTCCAAAGGATTATCCCAGTTCAAACTAAACCAAAAGTCACTAGTCAGGGAAAAAAGAGAAACGGGCAAGGGAGTTTGTAATAGAACAAGGAAAGAGATAACAGAAAGGAACTGTAGGTAACCAGAAAGCATTTATCGACATGTGTGAAATAGTCAAAGAACTAACATTATTAGTATATAAAATATATAAAAATGTACAACGACACAGATAACTTATGTTAAAGATCACAATACCCAAGATTTAGCAAGTACTCCATACATGTTCACCATTTTTAATAAAAATAACCACACTGCAGTTTATAAACATCTATTTTTATTATCCAATTAAAATAAAGAAAATTTAACCAAAGTAACCAAAAGTTGTCCTGTTATTAACATTGCAAGACAGCCTTCTTAAAGCCTGCATTTCTGTGAAGCCTGCTACTTCATGGTCACTGCATGACTGTGATCACTAATTGTTACTGCCTCAGTGTCAGGCGCATCAGTGAATCTCAAAAGCATGAAAGGAGAAAGCATTTAGCATATGTCAGTCAGTGAACTGGAACACTTGCTAGATCTGGTCTAACATATTTTTACTGCTGGTCTAGTCCTCTGCTTGCTCAAGAGGAATTAAATCAATTCACATACCCTCTAATAGTTCCGAACAATCGAAGAATCAAGCCTGTGTATCCTGGATGCTTAGTAGGAAAATATCTACTCAAGTTTACCAGAAGACATTAACAAATACTAGGTCCATGGTACTCATGCCAGAATTTCTACCACAGGTTATTAAAAGCAAGAGTCAAGTCTGTTTTTTCACACACTTCCTGTCTTGTACATGTAGGAACTGAACCTTTTGGTAGAGATGAGATTAAAAAATGATTTCAGAGCTACAGGAGATGGAAACAGAGGAATAGCAGAGTTCATAAAAACATGATCATTCAGGAAAGCTGTGATTCAAGGTTCTTTTTTCTTGCACACCTTCAATCAGGACTTTGAAATGGAATTCTCTTTGCACTGCAAATCACTTGGGCAGCAAATGCAGCATTCGGATATGTAGGGTTTCTCACAGATTTTTAAGAGATACTAGCTATAAAACTAAAAATTGAGGAAGGACAGATTATATGACTTAATCAAATCAAGATATAGACATTAATGTTCTATGAACCTGAACAATAAATGCCATTTTACTGTGGTACTCTTAGAAGTTTTCATTTTCTTTTCTTTGTTTTTCAAAGTCAACCATAACAATTGATATATTCCTCTTTATTTTATAAGTCACATTAATTCTTTTTTCTTTTGCCTCTTTTACCTCCATGAGTGATAACTAGAACACGCTATCACCAACTCATATTGCAGTGTTTTCATCAGGAACTAGAAGCTATTTCTGCTGCATAATGAGAATAAAGGTGTGCTTGCAGTGCTGAGAATGACCTGTAATGTCTAAACCATTAAATTCTACACATAATTTTAATTTTAACATAAGTTATCTGTATAATATAGATATCATTCATGCATTGTACTTTCTAAACAATGGTTACTTGAGTATTTACTGAGTCACTGGCTTCAATCAGTGGTGGTAGTAATTAACAACAACAATGAAGGATATTCAGGAACTGGAAAGATGGATCTATGTTTAAGAGCATCTGCTTCTCTTTTAGAGGTCCCCCCTTTAATTCTCAAGCTAACAAGAGTCTGTAACTCAAGTCCTTTTGTATTAGAGGATACTGAATGAACATGGTATGCTGACATATATGCAGATAAAGAGTTCATACACATAAATAACTTAAACATAAAAAATCCAGATATCTTATAAATCACGAAGCATGATAATGTAAAGTTGTTTTTTTTGTTTTTGTTTTTGTTTTTTTGGCAATTAAACATGTTTACTGAACACATGTATGTACCAAGCACAGTTGTCAAACCTGGAAGACTTTCCTTTGAGGAAGCTTCTTTCAAGGTGCGTGCAAAGGAAGTTATGTTAAGAAAGCCCCCCTGTCTCAGTCTCTCTTTCTGTTAAGGAAAGATCTTTCACTCCCTCTTACTTTGGTGTGGGTGTGGATGTGGGAGCATGTGTATGAAACTATTTTAGACAACTCTAAAATTATGGGCACATTTCCAGAGATAAAGGAGTTAAAACATGTTGATGAGTAGTTTATGAGGATAATAAGGAAGAGGAAGGTAGTAAATAAACCAAGAAAAAAAGAAAAGTGGAAAAAAGAAAGTAGAGCATTATGACTTTTCAGATATTATTGAGTGAGAGCCACAAATATTCAAGATGCAGACAGGATAAATTTGGTGCTAAGTGTGGAAATTTATGAGAGAAGCTAGCATAAAAAAAGTTTTAGCAATGAAATCAAAAACATTTTTTTTCAAATTTTTTACTCAAATTTTTTTTTCAAAATTTTCAATTTTTTTCCAGTTTTTAGCTATTATAAATAATGTTGCTATGAAAATAGTTGAACAAATGTCTTAGTAGTATGGTTGAGCCTCCTTTGGGTGATATTGCTGTGTTTTGTAGTAGGTTGATTCCCAATTATCTGAGAAACCACCATGATAATTTCCAGAGTTATTGTACAAGTTTGCACTCCCACCAACAATAGAGAAGTGCTCCCCTTACTCCACATCCTCTCCAGAATAAGCTATCATTGGTGTTTTTGATCTTAGCAATTCTGTCAGGTGTAAGATAGTATCTCAGTTTTGTTTTGTTTAGCATTTCCCTGATGGTTAAGGATGTTGGACATTTTCTTAAGTGTCTTTTGGCCATTTGAGATTCTTCTGTTGAGAATTCTGTTTAGATCTGTACTCCATTTTTTAAATTGGATTATTTGGAATTTTCAGGTCTAATTTCTTGAGTTCTTTAGATATTTTGGAGATCAGTCCTCTGACTGATGTGGGATTGGTGAAGACCTTTTCCCATTCAGTAGGCTGCCGTTTTGTTTTATTGGCAGTGTCTTTTGCTTTACAGAATCTTTTCAGTTTCAGGAGGTCCCATTTATTTATTGTTGCTATTGGTGTCAGTTCTACTGGTGTTTTATTTATGAGGTATTCTCCTGTGTCCATGCATTGAAGGCTACTTCCCACTGTCTCTTCTACCAGGTTCAGTGTGGTCAGATTTATATTGAGGTCTTAATCCATTTGTACTTGAGTTTTGTGCATGGGTATAGATATGGATCTATTTGCATTTTTTTCATGCTGACATTCCATTATGCCAGCACAATTTGTTGATGATGTTTTCTTTAGATGCCTTTCAACTAAAGAATGGATTAAAAATTGTGGCACATTTACACAATGGAGTATTACTCAGCAGTAAAAATCAATGATATCTTGATGTTTCCATGCAAATGGATGGAACTCGAAAAATAACATCCTGAGTGAGGTAACCCAGATCCAGAAAAATAAGCATGGTATGTACCAACTCGTAGATGAATACTAGCTATAAAGTAAAGAATAAGAAGCCTAAAGTCCACAACCTCACAGATGCTAATAAAAAGGAGAACCCTAAGAGAAACATACATGGATCCCCTTGGGAATGGGAAATAAACAAGATCTACTGAAAAAATTGGGAGTTTGGGGGTAGGGAGAAAAGGGAAGGTAGAAGGGGAGGAGGAATGGAGAATGGGAGGGGGAGGAGGACTTGATAGATCTAGATGGTTGAGATGGAGTAGGACAGAATCTGATAACAAGGATTAAGATATCTTGATTGATAGAGACATAATGGGGCTAGCAATAAATCTGGCATTAATGAACTTCTCAGGAATCCACAAGGATGACCCCAGCTAAGACCCTAAGCAGTAGTGGAGAGGGTGCCTGAACTGGCCTTGTCTTGTAGTCAAATTGATGAATATCTAGATGTCATCATAGAATCTATATCCAGCAACTGATGGAAGCAGAAGTAGTGATCTACAGTGGAACACTGGGCTGTGTTCCCAAAGTCCAGTTGTGTTGTATGAAGCAGCGGGCTGCTTCCCACTGCCCAGCTCTCACACGGCTAGCTTTACACCCAAAATAATTACACGGAAACTGTATTCTTTTAAACACTGCTTGGCCCATTAGTTTTAACCTCTTATTGGCTTGCTCTTACATATTGATCTAACCCATTTCTAATATTCTGTGTAGCACCATGAGCTGGCTTACCAGGAAAGATCTTAACCTGTGTCTGTCTGGAGTGGGAGAATCATGGCGACTGCCTGACTCGGCTTCTTTCTCTCAGCATTCTTTTCTGTCTATTCTGCCTACCTGATTTTCTGTCCTATCAGGCCAAGCAGTTTTCTTTATTAGTTAACCAATGAAAGCAACATATAAGATACAAGACCCACCTCCATCATTTCCCCTTTTTCTGATTAAACAAAAAAGAAAGGCTTTAACTTTAACATAGTAAAATTACATATAACAAAACAGTTATCAAATAAGAATTACAGTTACAATATTTATATCTACTTTATCTTTTACCATAACTAAGGAAAACTATATCTATTCATTGTTCAACTCCATCAAAGACTCCAGAAGGATATAATATTAACTAAGCAAACAAGAAGTCCAAAGCTCTAGAAATGACAGAGACATCTCGTTGCCTGGACAGTCACCCAAAGTTCCTCGGTACCGTTGGCGCATCCATCTTTGGCCTTCAGGCCCATAGTTTCCAGCAGACTTTTCCATGAAGCAGAAAATTTCAAAGACAATTCAGTCACTTTCTGCTGTGTCCTGCAGAATGTCTCACAGACTCTTTTATGAGTCAGGAACCCTGAAAGACCATCTCACCTTTAGGCAAGTTTAGCAGTCCTCTCTCTGCGGGTTCTCTTTGTCCAGTTTATGCATCAGTCCAGGCAAGAGCACTTTCTTGCCCAAATGGCTATCAAACTCCATAAGGAGCCTCTTCAATGCCCATCTTCTTCTTGAAGTAGATTGGTGCTGCCAGGAGCAGACGTTTCTCATTGTCATGAAAAGCCCTAAGTTATTAAAATATTTTAAATGTCATATTCTGCAGTCTTTGAAAGGTATGAAGAATGCCTATCGAAATGAAATATATTTCTATATATCTAGAAAATCTAACTAACATGATTACAAGCTTTACTATTATCGATGATTATCCTGTTGAAGAGTTGGAGCAGTGAGAATATGAGCAAAAAGGTCAAGACCATGATGAGGATAGTCATTGAAACAATTTACCTGAGCAAATGGAAGCCTACCAACTGAGACCTGACAGCGAGTGCAACAACACAGGACCAAATTAGGCCCTCTGAATGTTGTAAAGCTGGGGAAGACTGTGGGCCCACTGACAGTGAGATCAGAATTTATCCCTACTGCTTTTTCTGACTTTTGGGAACCAATTCTATCAAGAGAGATACCTTGCTCAGCATATATTTAGTGAGGAGAGTTTTTTCCTGCCTCAAAGCAATATGCTGAACTTTGTTGATTACACATGGGAAGCCTTACCCTCTCGAAAGAGTGGATGGGATGGAGAGGGTATGGGGGGAAAGGTGGCAGGAGCTGAAGGCAGAGAGGGAGTGAAAACTGGATTAGTCACCTAAAATGAGAGAAGATAATTTTCTAAATAAATAAAAAATAAATTTGTTTTTTTCAAAATACAATTTCATAGCTTCATGGAAATCTTGTTCTTTTCTCAAAGCAATGTTGAGTCCTAAGTCTTTAACACAAGAAACATTAGTTTCTCCTAAAACAAATGTGTGTGTGTGTGTGTGTGTGTGTGTGTGCAGGCAAATGATACACTAAATGAAATGAGCACATATTAACACACACATATACACACACATGTACATGCATACATGTGCACACATGCATGTGTCTATGCCACATTCCCCAAAAAATGGACTATGGTTGTTCGTGTTTTCTTAAAAAAAGAGAGGGGAAAATGGTGCGGGACAATTCTGTATTTTGTCAATTATGTTTAAAATATACGCTGGTTGGCCAATAGCCAAACAGGAAGTATAGACAGGACAACCAGACAGGAAGTAGCGGCAGGGCAATGAGAACAGGAGTATTCAGGGAAGAAGGAAGCTCTTTCCCCAGTCCTGTCCAGACACTGAAGAAGCAAGATGTGACCTGCTCCACTGAGAAAGGTACTGAGCCATGTGACTAACATAGTTATGAACAATGGGTTAATATAAGTTACAAGAGTTAATTAGAAGCCTGAGCTAATGGGCCAATCAGTTTATCATTAATATAGACCTTCTGTGTGATTTCTTTGCAGCTTACCAACTGTGGGAACTAGGCAGGACAGAAACCCTAACAAGCAGGCCCACATTTACAAGATAAAGCATCTATAAAACTACTGATTATTAATAAACTAAATAAATGCACTAATAGCCAGAAAAATCTACTTCTGCATTTAAATAGATTTTTATATTAAAAATATTTTTCTCTTTGGATTGGCAGTACTCAAATCAAAAGACTTCATTTTTTCTTGCCTATTACTGTGCTATAATTCTTACCTCTTTCTTTACCTCCTGTATATACATGCTTATACAGAACCTTATCAAAATGGCAACAAAAGATTTTTTTCAGGCATTCTTTTATAAAAACTGAATTTTGATAAAGTATTATAATGCATACTGAAAGAATGATTCTTAAAACAGAAAATATATGGCCCTGAAAAGAAATGCCAGCTGCTTAAAACAATGTCTTCTTCATTATCTGCCTTGAACCAACACTGGTAACAGTAAATCACACTGAGTATAAATCCCACTGAAATCGTACCAAACTGCTACCACGTAAAATCTCTGACTTTCACTATAGTCCTTTAGGAAAATATTTTGCTTATTAATAAAATGAGTGTAGAGGCCTTTATGTAGACAATCTGTTCAATGCTGAGGACAGATATCTAGTTTTAGGAGTGTCCTCAGGGTATACAGTAAATTAATAAGAGAACAAAGAAAACCAATTCTTTTTTATTGAAAATAGATTCTTCTCTCATATAGAACATCCCAACTACTTTCCCTTCCTTCCATTCCTCCTAGCTCTCCCTAACTTCCCACCTCCTCCAGATGCACTAGTCCTTTATTTCCTCTTCAGAAAAGAAACTGCTTCTACGAGACAGAAAAAAGACAAGGCAATTCCTAACACCCCATCAACACCCTGCTACTCTCTTGGAGCCTGCTACACAGATGATCAATTTTATCAACTTCTTCCACCTGTAAGATCATCTTCCTTAAATGAGAAAATACTTGACATTACACAATTATGATCACTTTGCTGCTTTGCTCATGTTTAAAAGCAAGCTTGGCTCTATTGGATTTTCAGTAATGTAGAGAACTAACACATTTAGCATGTGATAATAAGTTTATTTTTAATGAGAATAAAAGTCTTCTAATTTGAGTATTCTTGGACTTTGAGCTATCATCTAAATCACACATTCGAGGGTCTGTTAGAAAGGATCAAATGAGTTTACTATGATGACTTCAGCATAGGTGGAATCATTCATTGCTTCTAAATTCATAATCCCATCTGTTTAATACTTATATTTGCTGTATTCTTTCTTTCTTTTTCTTTTTTTGAGACAGTGTTTCTCTGTAGCTTTGGAGTTTAACCTGAAACTAACTCTTTTTATTTATTTATTTTATTGATTTTTATTGAGCTCTACATTTTTCTTTGTTCCCCTTTGTAGACCAGTCTGGCCTCAGACTCAGAGATCCATCTGCCTGGACTGTCAAGTGCTGAGATTAAAGTCGTGTGCCACCACTGCCTGACTGCTGTGGTCTTTCTTTCACTTTCTTAGGATAGGATAACTATTAAATGAGTTATATTGAAAATTCCATTTTTGTAATGATTTTCATAGTCTACAGCGATGGATTTGACAGAATACAGTACAAATGACTATACCCTCCAGTTGACTAATAACCTCTGCAATTTGCAAGTTTTGCTTTTGTTTTTGAGAAAAGGAGGAGAAACAAGAAGGTGGTGTGTAGGGATGAGAGCAGGTTCTGTGCGAAGTTTGGGTAAAGGAAAGGTTGTTACCAAAATATATTGTATGGAAATTTTTTGAAGAGTGAATTCTAAGGAAATTTATAATCATGTTCATTTTACAAATATTTTACAATAAGAAAACATGAATTTATAAGATTCTATAGAAGAAATTATTTGTTAATTTAATGTCATAAAAACTATCACTAGTCTTTATTATGTGTGTTGTAGATTAACATGAGCTATCATTAGTAAGCCTCGGGTCCAGGTCAGATTTGGTCGAAGTGAGGGATCTGAGGTAGAAAAAGGTCTTCTAGATTCAAGATGCAAGAGAAGGCAACTTGGACGGGAAAATAGGGAGAATACTTTTATTCAACCTCCAGTACATTTTGATGCTAAGGTGTCATTTCTTTTACTTCCCAAAGCAACTTGTCTCCTCACAGACATGTACTATCTCAGAATGGTTCTAGTAAGTAAGTCGTACTTCCTCATTTAATGGTTCTCTTCTTGACAAGATTCTTAGTACCATAACTAATTCAATTCCATGTCCATTGCGCTATAATTAGATTTTAGCTAACAGAAAGGAAGAGGTTGTCTAATTATTATGCATGCACATATATTATACATAAATGTAAACAGACATTTATAATTACCTGTGTGGTATAACAGAACACACAAAAGTTACTGGAAACACCTTTTATTAAAGTGGCAGGGTCTATTTATTCTATTGCACTGCCCACTCACTTATCCTCCTACCTAAGCAATAACTCCAAGGGAAGGAATGGAAATTCCAAGGCTTGAGAGGTGAAATTTAAACATGCTTGTGGTATGGAAACAGCTTTATCTGTTAATGGCCTTGAAAGCCTTATAATTAAGGCAAACTAATAAAGTTAAACAGACAATTAGCTTGTCCTTTAAGGGTATAAACAAGGTGGAGATTTTAAACATTTGCAAGAAGAACTCCACAGTTAGAAAATCCTCTTGCCTGGAGTTTAATTCTGCTTCATTACTGTTGTCACATCACAATAACAGGTGACCAAGATATTGGGCTGGGAGGAATCAAGGGAGGGAGAAATGAATGAAAGGCTCCCTCACTTGCATTTGATATGGCCAGAGAACTGCACGTGTGCTTCAATTAATCTGATGCAATGCAAATGCCTTGGCTGAATAACTTGAAAATGATGTATGCTTGGCCAAGTACATTCATAGGCATCTATCCTTGCAAACACAAAAATACATCAGCAAACCAGAAGTTCGATGATGTCTTGGCCATAGTTTATTTTCAAACATGCTGTCTCTGCACAAATGTTAGGTAATGATGATGAAAGCCCTTTCAGAATAATTACAGTCCAATCATTTGGCTCCCAGCCCCTCCTGAATCTCACTGTCAGTTGTTCGGTTCCTTGGAAATTAACGTCTCTTGCTTCAGTGAAGAAAGCACTGCTGGAGACTCTTGCCTATGTATATTCTAATAATGAGAACATGAGTGATAAACTGTGATACCATCAGCTCCCCTGGCGCATCTGTATTGATAATTGATTGTTGTAATTTCTCTTCAGTCCTCCCTGGCCTTTTTTGAACCACTTATTTTCTCCTTAAGAACAATCTGTTTCAGTATCTGTAGAAATCTATTTAATGGTTCCTTATTCATATAAAATACTGGTTTGAACTCAGTCCCACACATTTTTCAATTAGCATAGATTTGGTAAGATACAGTTCCTTGGACATGCAATTTGCTTAGAAACTTCTCTTGTACGTAGTAGAAGATTATCTCCATGGCATTCAGTGAGTCTTGTATGGATGTCCTGTCTTATTCATGTCATGACAATTTTCCTTTGCTTCTTCATTAGCCTTGTATTTTATGTATTATACAATAACTCTTAACATATATCTAACTGTGTTCTTTTACACCTAACAGCAAACTGAACTAAACCTATTTGCCCTTCAGCCTGTTAGACATTTATGAAAGACAGGGAACAACAAAAGCCTACACTTACTCCTATCACAACAGCCAAGCTTTGTAGTGATTATGTTAGAATGTGAATGAGACAGACATGGAAAGAGCTCATTGCAAAGTATCAGACCATGCTGAGCAAAAGGTGATCCCAGAGAGAATGAATCACAAGGTCTATAAATGGTCGTAATCTGAAGGAAAATCTGCAACTGGGAGTAGGGGAGCTTTGGAATAAACAATGTATAAGATGAACCCTAGATATCCCACTTTCTACAGGAGGCAGGGAAAACTCCATTCATGTCCACTTTACATGTTAAAGCATAAGATACCCTTGAAAGACTTTCTGCTTCTTTAAAGAGTGATGATCATTGACTACAAGGATTCTAAGCTGTTATGGAATTTCCTTGCTTCCTGTCCTGAAAACTACATTCCACTTTCCAGTGGAGGAAAGCATTGACTTTGATGGCATTCTTCTTCTTTTTGTGTACACATGACTCATTAGGTTGTTACTCTTTTTGAGACTAGATATTCATACTACATTTTATATAATTTACTTAAGCTTCTCTTTCAACATGTTAGGGAAGTCTTTCATGAGTATCCTTCTGAACTACCACATGCCCCAAACTTTCCAGTCAAATATGTAAAGTTATTTACACACATGACATCTTCTGAATTAGCATATTGTATGTTTTGTTATTAGCTCACAGTTGTCTCCTCATGGTTATGTAGGTTTCAGGGAAGGAGAAGCATATTTTATTTATTGAGTTGTTGCTAACACTAGAATAATGCCTAGAAAATAATAGATATTTATGTGCACATGCAATATACAAATATACTCTATTATACATGTTCACATTCTTTATAATAATAAGTAAGTGCCTTTTAATTTAAACAGTTTTATAAAATAATTATTGCCAAAGAAGTAAAAAACAGTGCTCCAACTAACTCTGGGAGTTTGTGAAATCTAGATCTATTGTTATTAGAGATTCATTGGATTATAAATGGCTCCTCAGCCCACCTCATTAACTTTACATGAAGTGAATTCAGGAGCTGAGATGTTGTTTAAATGGATATATTCCCTTTGAACTTCCTTTCCAGGTGCTCACAATATGTCTTTCCTGGTTGGTACTCTCATCATATCTTCTCATGCTTGAATACTGTCTTAGTTAGAGTTACTATTTCTGTGATGAAACACCATGACCAAAGAAACTTGTGGAGCTTATGCTTCCACATTGCAGTTCATTATCAAAGGAAATCTGGCCAGAAATTCAAGCAGGACAGGAAACTGGAGGCAAAAATTGACATAGAGTCTGTAGTTTTGCTGATTGCCTTGCTTATCTCCATTGCTTGCTCAGTCTGCTTTCTTATATAACCCAGGACCACCAACCTAAGGAAGGCAACTATAAGTAGAAGTTTCTCTCCTACAAGTTGTTCCTAAGTAACTACTCAGATATTTAATATTAATTATAAATGCTCAGCCAATTGCTCATGCTTATTACTAGCTAACTCTTACATTTTCAAGAAATCTGTATTTCTTATCTGCCCTTTGCCACATAACTTAGGGTTTGTTGCCTTGTTTTCTACATGTCCTGCTTATACTGCATCCACTGGCATCTCCTCTGACTTTGCCCTTCTTTTTCCAGTGTCCTTAGTTTGGTTGTTCTGCCTATACTTCTTGCTTGGCTTTCAGCCAATCAGCTTTTTATTAAACCAATTGGAGTGACAAATCTTCATAATGTACAAAAGGATTATTCCAAAGCAGGCAATACCCTTAATAGGTTGGGCCTTCCCCTATAAAACACTATTAAAAGAAAAAAATCCCTTCAGGCTTGTCTACAACCCAATCTTTGGAGACGTTTTCTTTACTGAGATTCCTTCATCTCTGAGGACTCTAAGCTTGTGTCAAGTTGAATATAACTAGTCAGTATAAATACAAAGACTCACTGTGTTCCATTTTGTAATCTTCAAAATGAAATTCTAATGTCAATGTTATTAATCTTCCTCCTTAACTAATATGAAAAAAAAAATCACATATCTGTTTTCAAAAGATGTTATGACCAGGAACAGAGAGCAGTCTTAGAGCCAGGAAGAAACTAAGCTGGGAGAAATCTAAGATGTTAGGTTCAAAAGCCGATCAAAATTGGAAAGTAAGCCTGGATGTACATTCTTCCCAATCAAGCCCAATAGGCAATCTCAGCCATAAACAAGAGCTTAATTACAGTTATGTAAGGTCTTGAAATGAACAAGACCCTGAAGTCATACTAAAAGCCTTCACTGAAATTGTGATGCTATAATACATACCTTTTCAACACATTCTGCACAATAATACTGCTATGTGATAATAGACAATACAGATATACAGTAAACCTTTTGTTGCAAGACATACTGAGCACAGTTGTTATAGAGGGTAATCAGCTGACCATGGAAACTGTTCACCACAGTCAACATTATTTACATGAGCTTCCTCAGGACCTAACTGTTCTTTTCACAAATTTTGACTATGCAAAACAAAAGTAGGTAGATAACCACAAACTCAGTTCCTGCTAAAAAGCACTAATAATTAGTCTATCTAAAGTCAACTGATTATACAGAATTATTAATGTTGTGCAAAGTGTCATTTTTCTTTGTGACCTTAAAACATGGTAGGTTTGAAGGACAGATAATACATTGGAAAACACCCAGCAAGAATATATGCAGATTCCATTCTGCCTTAGCTTTCATAAACTTCTTAGGCAGGCCGGCAAAATAATCACATGAAAGAAACTGATATTGAGGCATGAACTGGATAATAGGCTGCAAGCCCCTTTGATATTCCCACAAAGGAGATGCAGAATAACTATATGATCCCATCAGAACATGGAGCTTTCTCTAAGTGTAATAGAGAAGGGTCTGAGTTTGATAATGGAGTGACCAAGCACATAAAAGTTTGCAAGCAGAACTTTTTGAAGCATCAATAAATATATTGAATTATTTGTACTTTAGGATAAAAGACACATAATTAAAATTTGTTCATGCATTATTATTGTGTGTTTGTATGATGTACATGGAAGTTATTCAAATACCATGGCATCTGTATAGAACTCAGAGAAAAACTCTGTGGTGTTATCTCGTTTCACCTCCACAAGAATCTGAGGAATACACTTAGGTCTTAAAATTTACCCTCCAAGGATCTTTACCTCTGAACTATCATGTAAGCCTCCAAGATTCATGAAATAAAAGAACATAATCACGGGGAAGAAGATGAAGAAGAACTATCTGGCTATTCACTAAAGGTATTCTGCAGATGAAATAGAGAAAAATCAAACACCTTACCTAAGGACACTCATTACCATTGGCATTGTGAATGTGAACACTAGATTCACTCTTAAATAATAACAACTTTTGATTATGCTAAATTCTTTGGCTGTTGTGGGACTGAGAGGGTAAGACTTCACATTATTGAATGAAGGGACTGATTGTCAGTCTGTGGCCACAATGATGGCTCATCACTTGCCTGCCAATCTCATTTTGGAGAGTATTAGAAAAACAAATGGATTTATGCATTAAAACAAAGATAGATGGAATGGGCAAGTGCACAGCCTGAGGGTTGAAAACACACATGTGCACACACGCACACACGCACACACACACATGCTTACACACAAAAGACACATGCTCTCTCTCTCTCTCTCTCACACACACACACACACACACACACATGCTCACACTAGTTGAGTGATTTCTTAAGATTTTCCTTCTACTTATAAGTCACATTTATAAGGCTTGGAAATGAAGGCCGTCAATATCAAATGCCACCTAGTCATTAAATCACATGCTTTTTGTAGATAGAAAGTCTTTCAGTATTTGTGTAGTACTATATATTGAAAAGTATTTAAACTTTTGTAAAATCTTGATTTTTGGCTTGAAACTCTCTCTTTGGCTAGACTTTGAGAGCAGTTGACTTTGATCAAGTATTTTTCTAGAACAGCAACAAGTTCCGTTGCAACTTCACCAAGTCCTAGCTCTGTAATAAGGTAAAGGCTTGTGCGTCCTCTGCAAGTGGAGTCTGCCTCAGATGCCGACATGTAACAGCATCCCTCATGGACACGGCAGAAGACAAAACCATTTCAGAAAATAAGCTCTTTAGCAGATAAAGCTCAGATTCAGATCTTTCTATTTCTAAAGAGTGCTGGAGGAGGGTGTATCTTGATACCTATCCTGACATTCAGGAGGGCAGTCTTATCATTTTATTGAGTTTTTCAGCCTGACTGGTGCTGTGCTAAATAAATAAATAACTGTCAGAAAATAACAAGGGAAAATCTACCTGTTTGTCCTATGTGTGTCATTGTGCTACGGTCTGGAGGAAATTTGCTGGTGTGGAATTCTCCAAAAAATGGCCGAGCACTGAACAGCACCTGTTATAAGGAGATCTAAAGAACCTCGCTAAACTCTTTCCAGCAAAACCAAAAATGAAACAGAGATTGTTTTTAATTTAAATAAAGATGGAGTGCCGTTGTATCATAAACGGATGCTTTCTTCTTCCCCTGCACTCTGCAAGTGCCGCACTCAAACCAGGCCTCACTGTTTCAACAATGCTTCTCAAGACACTTCTCTCAAGACTTATTATGCAAAATGCTTTAAGTTAAATTGAATTCTCAGCAGGTTCCATGTGTTTTTCCATGTATAGATAAAAGTAATAAGATCAACATTTCGGGTTAATAGGTAAGTAATAAAAGTAACCAGCTCATCCTAGTGCCGATGAGCCAGGAGGTGCTCAGCACCCAAAGCCTGATATAAAAACAATCAAATTCATGCCACTACACCATTATTCACCACCATCACCTTCATCTTAAACTGGAGACCATACTATCATTATTATTATTTGCTTTTTTGAGACAAGTTTTTTTTGGAGTCCATCCTGGAACTATCTCTTGTAGACCAGACTGGCCTCAAACTCACAGAGACTTGCCTGTCTCTGCCTCCCAAGTGATAGGTGCTAGGATTAAATGCATGCTAAAATACTCCTTATTTTAAAGATTATCATAATTTGATACAACATTGAAATAATAACAGGAAATTTTCACAAGAGCAATTGCATAGATTTTTGAGCCATTAAAGAGATATTACAGTTTTTCTATCTTATTTGTGAGCTACTCTCTGAACTTAACTATCAAATATATGTATGTTCTACATATGCAAAATTTATTTATAACTTTCCTTTAACAATAGTATATTACAACCGGTATTCTTATGAGTAAGCATGCCAGTTACCAAGCCTGCAAATGTAATTCTGGATATAATAGCATTTCTTTTGTAATTGAAAATCAGAAGCTATTTAGGTATTTGTTCTTTCCACTTTTAGAATCAAGATTTTTCAGGGCTGAGAAAAATGGATATAAAATGAATCAGCCAAATCAAGGACGTGGTGGCATAAGGATTTGAATGTCTAAGGACAAATTTGAATCCCTACAAAGGAGGCACACACCAAGGTTGCCTGTGAAAGATGAGCATTTCCCAAAGAGTGCATTGGGGAGAAAGTGCACATGGGAGGCCTGAGAAGCAAAACAAACACACAGTAAATGTCTGGAGGAAAGAGAATTATCACAAGGAAGTTTCTCTAAACATATGAGCTACGAGTGCATTGGTGAGGACCGCAGCTTTATTAAAATACTAGAGGACTAAGAAAATACTGAAGAGACCAACCCGGAGCTCAGTCATTATAGGGATTGTAAAGGGGAATCAGGTCTCCTTGAAGTTCTACATATACAGAAAAGATTATAGTGCACAGAAGAAAAAAAAAATCTAGGACTTGGTTGTAATTCTTGTTTTAGTTATTTCATCTCCAGAATTTTTTTCTTTTTCTTAAAGTATAAAATGTTAGTGGTCATTGTGTGATGAAGAATTTAGCCTTAATAAATTTCACACTGCAAACAATTGCTGCATGAATGTGCTTTTATGTGCCATCAAGCTATAATTATATTACTTTATATTATTTTAGCAATGAATTTTTGATTGTGTGTGTGGGCGTGCATACATATGTATATGTGACATCAGGTGCCCATAAATGTTCTCATGGAGTCAGAGCTGAGGTGGTTGTGAGCACTCTGATTTTAGGACTTGAACTTGGGTCCTATGGAATATAAATATACGCTATACTTTCTGAGCTCTCTATCCATCCCTTATTTTACACTAATGATTTTGAAGGAATATAAAAAATGACTATTTTATGTAGCATCTATTCTACAAATGGATGATGATTCCTCCAAAAAGTGGGAGAAAAGATGGCTGTTCTTGAGTTTGACCAGGAGCGAAAATTTCAATGTGCAAAGCCTCAGATCTTTCCATAGTCTCTACATGCTCAGGTTTTCATAACTTCTGTGCTAACACTCAGAACATGGTTTCCAGTCCCAGCATGCTCACTGCAATGCCTCAAACTCAGAATTATCTGTACATTTAAATGTTTCTTTCTCAGACTGTAAGCGTGTAGTCTTAGCCTCCCTCATGACTCATTTTCCAGAACTGTATTACATGCAAAAGCAAGGTGTTGAAGGGACTAAGTAAAGAGCTGGTGGTTGTAGCTACCACAGAGTGAGGTGAGCTGTACTAACATGATCAAACAGGGCTGAGACAGGATGTCAGTACCTAATAGGGTTTGTCATAATATGGTTCCACTTCTAGATAGATTTGCAAGGCAATTAAAAAGAGTGAACTTCTTATAGTACAAAAGTAGAGTACTAACAGTCAAAGACTGACAGAACCTTGTAGGCTACAATAATGAGGGTAGATTTTATTGTAGATAGAATGAAGACATTTTGGGTGTTCTTTCAGCATACTACTTTGGTTGCAGCCCATGCTAGGATATAATTCACTCAAATGATTTAATATAATTTTTCCTATTCTTTTGTTATACACCTTTCTTCCTACACAACTTGCTCCTTAGCCATAGCATTCTAGCCATGCTAGCCCTCCTATAAGGAATCGTTCCTGCAACTTTTGAAAAGAGGTCTAAGTGCTGATGTTGTGCATGAATTGCTCCTCTTCTGTGCAAATGAGAGCAAAAAGCTTGTGATTGGCTCTGTCTGAGAACCCAAACCTTAATTACTAAGCTACTTCTTACCTTATGATTTCTAGAGGAATTTCATAAAATTTAGGCCTTCATCCCTCTTCAGTGATATTCACATTTTAAAGATGGATCAATCAAACCTTTGCTACATGCTCAAAATGACAAAGATAATGAGCCTGCACCGTCTTGCTCATTTTCATTGCCTATTTCCTTCTACAAAAGCTTGGGTGAAAAAACTGCAGTGTGTCCCGGAATTCTTTAGCCTCCAGTCTGCCCTATTCTCTTCATACCCTATAGATTTATCCCATTTCCACGTTGGTGTCTTGTTTCCTAACTGGGATATAAGGCTCACAGAACGTAGGCCACTGGTCATCTTGTTCCCATTTATTGTTATGTTTTTATTAACACACCACCTGAATTTCAGAGTACATTAATTACCTAGTGTAAGTGTGTTAACATTCAGAAAATGCCCAGAAAGTGAAATAAGTCCCGCTTTCATTACACTATTTACTATGCATTCTGATTCTAGAATTTTATGTTTGTAAGATTACACCAGAACACCAAGTTACTATTTTGTGTATCTCAGGCAAAGATTTTTGGTATAAATAATATGTTTTTCCCCCATTTCTTCTCACTGCTTTACTTCCCTCCAGGTAGATTAACTCCAAAACCTTTATAAAGAGCAAAGCAAATCCAAAGCTTTCGGTTCTTACCCACAGCTGCTGTTAAGCATCTTCACATGCCTAGAAGCAGAGAGAGGTTCACCCATGACAGATGCTCATGCAGTTATTTCCACAACAGAGGCCACCTGCCTTCATTTGAATTTCAAGCTCTTTCTGTCATCTCCATCTTTATCTAGTTTACGAGGTCGTAAATTATCTTTCTCCCTGTTCAAAGCTTTGCCCTCTGAAACTGACTCCATGCAAAACACAGTATATTTGGAACTGAGAGCTGGTTCAAAGTTAAACATCCCAACCAGGTACATTTTATTTTTTAATTAGTATTCATTAACTATGAAAAGCAAGAAGGAACTCACAGGAAAGAAAAATGGCATGAAGTACATTGATAGCCTCTTTAGAATGTTCTTCTGTTGAATTTCATCTCTATTGAAAATTATACAGCCAAAGCCAAGATAGTTGTCAGCTTGTGTGTAATCTTCAAGTGCCCCATGATGGAGAATAAAGAAGATCTTGGGGAGTACTGACAGATAAAATCCTCCCCAGAAGCCCCATTAATTTTCACCTCTCCTTTCGCAAAACCTCCTCCTGTAAGGCTTATGGTAGGGTGAAAAGTTTAAATGCTTGTAAACACCTGTGAGACAAAAAGGAAAGATTCCAAAGACTTGACATATGCAGAGTAAAACTGTCTATTTAAGGAAGCAGAACCTTAGTTGAAATGAACAGATAAGTTGTCTGTTCTCATTTGAAGCAAGTCAGTTAGAGCCAGCAAGTTCTCAAAACCAGTCCCAACGTGACACCTAGTGGCGACTGGAGGATTAACCCTTAGGGATCCTGATGAATCAAAGTGTCTCCAAGGCTTTATTTTGTTGTTTTCTTTTGTTTGTTTGTTTTTTCTTCCTTGTTGACTCAAATTGCTTATGTGGGAGGGAATTCATTAATTTCACAGGAAAGATCAATTACACAGAAAACCTCCTCACAGGGAAGTGTTAACTCCATAGTTTTGAAGATGGTACCCAATCTCATTTCCACAGCCCCCATGTGTAAATTGTTTCTTCCTCAGAATCTGTGAAGAATGTCTCCCACCCTCACTTAACATCTCGATGCCTATTTACAAATTCAAAGATCTGAAGCCCTTCCCTTCCTCTTCTAAATAATAATTTTGCGTCTTTAATAAGTGTGATAAGCATCTCAGGAGATTATACATGGTACTCATTGAAAGATTCCAGCACTGGCAAAATTTCACAAAAAAGTTAATTATTCAAAAGTGTTTATACAAAAACGGGTCACTTTGACTTCTTTACTTTAGCTCTTGTGTATTATGAAGAGTTTCCTTCCTTCCTTCCTTCCTTCCTTCCTTCCTTCCTTCTTTTTGTTCTTTCTGCTTTTCTGGTTTTCATTATTGCTTAGACTTTGCCCAACATTTAACAATATTTACCCAAAGACACACATACACAAATATATGTATACATATTTACACATATACACACATCACACACACACAAATGCATACACACATGTACATGGAGACATGAACACACACACACCTGGTAAGTACAATCACATTTTAATACTCTTTCTCTTAGTCTTTGTAAGACCCTGTCAACACAAGTTTTAGTGCCTCTGTTTCATTTTATCCATGGATACACATTAACTCTTTCCTGAGTAAACATAGTTGTTTTTTTTTTTTGAGTAAATACTATTTTAATGCTTTAGTCCTCCCCTGTCTCTTTTCTGATCAAGCAGTTTCACAAATAGGCTGATGAAAGGGGAAAATGTTTAGAGAAGAAGTGATATTGTCCCAAAACGATTATGCTGATACGGGCTCAAACTTTTCTGTCTAGTACAATAAAATATAAAGCAATTGCAGGAATGGTTTGACTTTCCAACTCTAAATTTTTATTCATATAACATTAGTTCTAGCTCCATCAGTTACTTAAAACATGAATTCAATTGCTCTCTCCCAAGTTTACCTATGCACCTTAGAGAAATTTATGTTCTCTGTGTAATTAATCCCGTTGCTATATCTTTGTAGTCCTCAATTGGGCTTTAAAACTGAGCTTCTAAAATTCCCATTTTATGGAGAAAGCAATTGAGGTTCAGCGAGTTGCTAATCATGCAGCTGAGATTTCTGGATCTATGATGCCATGCTTTCAGGCCTGATGGTCTTTACAGGAAGGTCTCTGGATATTTAGAAAGAAGTGAAAATTCCACTCATATCAGGAAAGATCTACTTAGTATTAAAGTGGTTGTCTAGGAAACCCACAGTATATATGAATATGCACAAATATATGCATAAACATGCACATTCACGCAGAGTTGGTAAGGTATCAAAGAATCATTGGCTATAATACCTAATCACGACAAAATTTTGCTTTGAAACTGTGCTCTTCTTTTCTATTTCCCAGACTGTAGTCATTATGGAGGACTTTATTCCTTCACAGAAGATGTAAATTTACTTCACTTTTCAGGGTTTCATTGTGCATTTTGCTTACTTTCTTGAAGATGGAATTTAAACAGAAATGAAGATGGGTGGCCCTGCACACTTAAATTTTATTCTAAGGATCACATATATTTTACTATCCATTACCAAAAATCTACCATAATGTAGAACATAAATCCTATAGTTTTTGAAAATCTTACCCCAGGAACTGAGGAAATGTTGCTTTGGTCATAACTTCCAAATACTTGGTAAAGTCAGGTATAGAATTATGATTATAAGCCGTATGATGCACAGAGGGGTACATAAAATTATATTTGAAGATAATTGGATTTAGATAACTAGCATTAAAAATTAAAGCTGTAGTATTTACTTTGATAAGTGCAAACATTTCTTTGTCCCACAGGCCAGACAAAGGAAGCCAAAGAACACAACAGGATGATCACTGGGGAAGCAGATGACATTGACCCACAATAGAGCATCGTAAGCCAGGTTGCCTAAAGACATAATTGAGTAACTTCAGATGCCAGAGTTAACCTCTCTTGTGTCATCTTTCCCATTTATTGAATATCAACCTTTAATGAGTTAATATTTATTAGAAGTGTGTCAGCTACAAAGTTAGACTTCCAAGTGTGAGTGTCAGTATGGCTGAGGATATATGTGTAAATCCAATATTCACAGTTGAAACTGCCTGTCCTTCAAGACAGCCTGTGGGAGGATGTCATGTGGAGCATGACACTGACATTCATGTCACACTGACAGGAAGGAGACATTTGCCAGGCATGCCATTCTCACGATGTAGTCAAAGAGGCACACACAACTGTTAAATCAGGATGAGGCCTCCCAGTCCCTTTTTCTTCAGAGGATAGAATGACAAAACTAAATAGGTCCTCTTCATATCGTGTTTTTGAGTGTCCAGCTGGTGGAGGCAGAAAAAGCAACTTCAGTGAAACAAGAGTTTCAGAGAACAGATTTGGAAGAACGTATGATCCAGGCCTTCTAGAAATAGATATGCTGTGATGCAGACTGCCAGGAATTAAGATTACCCTCATATCTGTTTCATTCTTGAAGGAAAGAAGAATGATATAATGATAAATCCAGTCTGGTTCACCAGCCTGCCAAAACAAGTGAAGTTATTGGTACAGACTAGGTTCCATTTTGTGTTATCAATACTTAAACCGAGAGAGATAGAATGACTGTGACAGAAACAACTTGGTGCCAGAATCCTTACCTATATCCAGCCTCCATCAGCCACACACTGATCCAACTGACAAACCCAAAATTGGCAGTCAGGAACATGATCGGAAAAGCCACACCCTTTCCTCCTCTGCATAAGTGGCCATTCTCACATTCAGAGCTTCAGAAGGAAGATTGTGATTTTTCTTTCCATTTAGAATCCAAACTCCATGCTGAACTGGGCATTCTTTACTTGTTACTGAAACATGTGTGCTCGGGGCTTAATTGTCTGTCTTTACTTTCATCTTTTAGTGATGCAAAAAGTATGCTAAGAACATTTTATGTGATGACAGCCCATCTCTCTTTCTGCCAGTTTCTTTTTAATTATAGTCACTAAACACCTACTGTGTGTCATGCACTATAGATTATAATATGAATAATTCAGGTAATACGTAGCCCCTAAAATGTCAGAGAAGAGAAACAAGATGTAAGTAAAGATATAAATAGACATGGTGTTTGTGAAGCCTGATCAGAGATGCAGAAGGTGTGAGGGATTGGCAATCAGCCTGGACAGCTGTCCACTTGAGAGAGGATGATAAGAAATGACATTTCTCAAGTTATGACCTTGAACAGAGTCATACAGTTTGAAGAGTAACTGTTGTTTCTAGAATTTAGGTAATGGTTATTGAGTGTGAACATACACAAAGGTCCCAGACACATTCAAAGCTCCAAAAAAATGAGATAAGGTTCAGTATGTTCAGGAACATAGAGGAAGCATGTGTGATGGCAGCAGAGCAAATAAAGGAAAGGTGATTTCTTCCAAGGTGTGTGACTTTGATGCAGAAGGACTGTAAAGGACTGAAGAGTCTTCCGTTTTAATTGACATTTACATTTAATATTGCAAAAATCAATGCAAATGTTAAGCAAAGAAATCTCCTACTCCAATGTGTAGTGTATCCAGACTATGGCAACCATGAGATGAATTGGGAAGGCACTAGTCTTCAAGGTGAGAGATAACGGTGACTTTATTCAACTGCTATGCCAAGTAGAAAAAGGAGATACTGTATTTTCTTAACTTCGAATATGAATTAAGAAAGTTGTTAATCATTGATGCCTAAACTTACATATTATCTTAATAATAGTCAGGGCTCAAATCCTGGCCAGTGTAGACCAAGATAAGCTCCCACTCATATTAACTATTGACTTTTTAATGGGTTTGGCAAGGAAATGTCATGCTTCAGGTATCCTTATCTTCTTGGGACCCCACCTGTAAATTGAGCAATGTTGTTTCTTATGTGCTAGCAAATCTAACATTCATGACAGCAATTCTATAAAGCAGATGTTACTGTTATTGTCATTTAAGGAGAACCCAGTAGAAAAAAATTCTGAAAGTCAAAGGCAGTATTTAAAAGCTGGCCGCTGTGTCTACCCTGAGGAGTTGTACAGTATATACACGCAGGAGGAAAGCTACCAATATCCTCTACAGATCTCCAATGAAGGATTTATATAAAACATAGAACAGCTTTTTATGGTAAATTCATCAAAATGCAATTCAACAGACAGAGCCTCCCACACAGTTTGGAGAAGACGAGATCAGCTTTAAAAAGAGGGGGCTAAAAGATTTATATTTTAGCTAGCCTTAGTTCTCCAAATCAACAATTGCACTGGGCTGGCTTGTTTCTAATACCAATAAAAGAAGACTCAGATGGATACATCCAGCTGCACTCACTGTTGTTTCTGACACAACAATTTCTCAGGCAGCCCCAACTTAAAACACATGTGGAGGCTAGCTTCTGACAAGTTTCAACAAGTTAGGTCTGTAGAGTCTCCAAATCAACAACAGAAAGCCCAGTATTATGAAGGAACACCACCAACAAAACAGCAGCAACAACAAAAGGGCCTCCTTCATCTCTTCGGGTTCCAGAAAGATCAAAGGCCAGCTATTATTTTCCATAGCTCTACCCTTGCTCCCAGCTTCCCTGGGATAGTCTCTATCTCCTCTGCATCCTCTGAGACCTAAAACACTTGTACCAGAATTTCCAACACTTCCAGATGCCCTTTTCTCTTTTAGAGACTTCTCCAGTTTTGTAAATAAAATTCAGCTAATTTAGGCTTTTCCAGGACAGAGCTGCAAATCCCTTTGTCCATAGCTAGAGTAAATTAGTGTCACAGAGAAAAACTAATTTGAAGTGGACAACTTAGACTTCCTAATATGAATTTTTGTTTTTGTATTTAATTAATACTTTCCCCCCCTCCCTTCTCTCCTCCAAGTCACCCCTACTCTTTTTCATCTACAGCTCCCCTTCCACTCCTCCTCTTGCTCCACTCAGAAAGGGGAAGGCCTTCCATGGGCTTGAACAAAGTATGGCACATAAGTTGAGGCAAGACAGAGTTCCTCTTCTTGTGTCAAGGCTGGGCAAGGAAATCCAGCATGGGGAACAGGTTCACAAAGGCCAACTAAGTGCCAAAGACAGGTCCTGATATCATTGTTAGGAACCTAACAAACAGACCAATCTATACAGCTGTCACACACATGCAGAGGGCCTAGTCCAGTCCCATGGAGGCTCCCTAACAGTTGGTCCAGAGTCTATGAACTTCCACAAACTCAGGACAGCTGTCTCTTGTACAGACACATTGGAAATCAATTTGGTGGCTTCTCAGAAAACTGGGAAACAATCTAGCTCAAGATACAACAATACCAATCTTGGGTATATATGCAAAGGATGCTCAATCATACCACAAGAACACTTGCTCAACTATATTCATAGCAGCATTATTCATGATATCCAGAACTTGGAACCAAACTAGATGCCCCTCAACCAAAGAATAGATGAGGAAAATGTGGTGCATTTACACAATGGAGCATTACTCATCTGTGAAAAACAAGGACTTCATGAAAATTGCAGGCAAATGAATGGAACTAGAAAAAATCATTCTGAGTGAAGTAACCTAGATATTGAAAGACAAACATGATATGTACTCACTCATAAGTGGATATAAGGAGTAAAGTATAGAATAAACAATTTACAGTCCACAGCCCCAGAGAGGTTAGATAATGAGGACCAAAGAGGAATGCATAGATTTCCCTTGGAAGGGGAAATAGAAGAGATCTCTTAGATAAACTGTGGTTGGCAGAGAGAAGGATGGAAGGATGGAAACTAGAGGGAGCATGTTGGAGACTGACTGGAGGGGGAGAGTAATTAAAGAGACATCTTGATAAGGGGGAACATTTTGGGATTAGCAAAAAATCTGACATCAGGGAAACCCCCAGTCATCCACAAGGATAATCCCAGCTAAGACTCCTAGCAATAGTGGAATGGGTGCCTGAAATGAGATCTACTGTAATCAGATTGGTGACTACCTACCACATTCTAAATTATTTAATTATTTAAACAAGAGAGACTATGTGAAGCTTTCTCACTCTCCAAAAGAAAGAACATTAATGTGATCTATAATTGTCTTTGGAATGCTACTAACTTAATCAGAATTCATGTCCTAACTCTCAGAATTCAGGACTTTATCTATTGTTTTAAACTTACATCCTTCTGTTGTTAAAAATGTTTTATGCTTCTAAAATATAGATTGAAATAAAGTATAATATGAAGTATGTTTTCCTACCTGTACTAATTCTTCATTTGCTTTTTCTATAAGGATTAAAAACATTTTGTGCATTATGATTGAGTTACTGAACCCTTACAAATTTAAACTTGTGGTCTTCAATCCTACATGAAAATTTATAATCACACCTGGTGTTCTATAAAATTCAAAGTACCTTGGCTCTGCCTGGAAGATTCCAATTTAATTGTTGTGCAAAGAGTCGAGAAACTATTCATTTGAAAAGGCCCTCTTTCCTAGTCTTCCTGTGAATTATTATGGTGTAAGGGATAGAAAATAAATGCTCTCAGCCAACCAACATAATTTTATACAATATCAAATAAATTGTGAACTTCCAACATATTCACATGCTGAAGCCACAACCTTTGTTGTGACTGTATTTGAAGTCAAGGCCTTTATAAGGGATAGGAAGATCAAATGAGTTAAAAGATCAGGGCTCTACTCCAATAGGACTTTTGGTGTTAGGTCATAATTTTCTTAATTTTAAAAAAAAAATTTGAGATTGTAATATAATCACAACATCATTCTCTTCCCTTTCTTTCCTCCAAAACTTTCCCTATACTCTTCCTTGTTCTCTTTCACATTCACGGCCTCTTTTATTTTTCTAATTGTTATTACATGCATATATGTATCTGTATGTTCATTTGTATTCTCAGATGTAATATGCTCAGTTTGTATAATGCCACTTGGCTGTATGTTTTCAGTGTTGATCATTTGACTTTGGAAAACACCAATAGACAATGTCCAAACGAAGGGCAAAAATCCTACCAGGCCTCAACCCTACACAAAGAACTAGAGGCGACTAAAGAGTTCTGAGAGCAGAAGAACTAAACTTGGGGGAAGAGCTCACCAACTGGACCCATGTGTCATAAGATGAGGAAACATCAGATTACTAGAAACATTTATGCATCTAAAATCTAGCCATTTCTCCATTGTCTGTCTAATCTCTTTATCTCATCTGTTCTCATCCAAGGAAAGAACATGTAAAAACACAGCAAAAAAGCAGCCATCTATAAACCAAGAAGAAAGTCCTCAAATAAACTTAACTCTTTTAGTGCCTCGGAACTAGACAATCAGCCCCCAGAGCTGTGTAGAGGTAAGGATCTGCTCAAGTCACTGAGTCTGAAGAGCTTTGCTTGGGTAACTTAAGAAAACTGTAATAAATTTTGATTCTGTGAGATAAGATCTTGCTATAACAATTATTTGTTAATCTAGAGATATCTTTGAAGATGAGCAATTGTTAAGAGTAGAAACTGGAAGAATTGTCTTGAATACACTATGGAAATATGAACATAAGAGAAAATTTTGGAAAGTTCTTGGTAGGTGTGTTGACTAATACCATGTCAACTTGATACAAGCCAGAGTCACTTGGAAAAGGGAGCTTTTCTGCTAGCAAGTCCATGGAGCTTTTTCTTTATTGATAGTTGGTAGGGAGGGCCCAGCTTACTGTAGACAGTGACATCCCAGGACTGGTGGTCCTGGGAGGTGTAAGAAAGCAGATTGGAGAAGCCACCTAGAAAGAAAGCCAGTAAGCAGCATTTCTCCATGACTTCTCCATTAGTTCCTGCCTTCAGATTCCTATCATGCTTCAGTTCCTACCTTGCTTTTTTTTCCTCAGTGATGGAATAGTTCCTGAAAATGTAAGACGCAACAAGCCCTGTCCCCCAAGTTGTGTTTTGTCATGGCATATGATCACAGCAATAGAAAAACCTGACTAAGACAATAGAACATATTATCAAGGGGAAGAGAGAAGGTTAGAAAAAGTAGCAGTCACCGTTCAAAATGCACCTCTCATTGTTGCTAGAACGTTGGGAGAAATGATGCTGTTAAAGGTGTATCTTGTACTGTGTTTGTAGTTCATTTGATGGAGTGCTTGTCCAGCATATGTGAAGCTGCTTTCTATCTCTGTCACTATACCATCTGGGCATAGGGGCACAGCTGTATAAATCTAGTACTGAAGAGTCGGAAGCAGAGAGACTAGAAACTCAAGGGCAGTCCTGTTCTACATCTCTGGAGGCTAGTGGGGTATAAACCAGACCCTGTTTCAAAAACAAAAGAGATCTGCTTGTGACGTATCAGAGAAAAATGAGGACTAAGCTATTACACACTACAAAGAAGTCAAATTATACAACATGCTTGTAAGCATATGACTGAATTATTATCTAGCATTTCAAAAAAGAACCTTATAAGACATACAATGTATTTTGTATGTCTTATAATGATGTATTTTCATTATGAAAAATACATAGTGTAGAAGTCATATTCTGCTTTCTTATTAGTACTTTTAGTAAAATGTGAGGGGTGGGAATGACATCAGAGGAACTGCTAGGCAAAACAATAACAATAACAAATACATACTCTGAGATTTGGAAAACTCTCTGCCATATCACATAGGGAAAAAACTGAAAAAAAAAACACTTTCTGGATTGAATATCAAAAGTGTGATTCGACTATCCATAATTCATTCTTTAAAGGGATAATGAACAGGGCTTACCAGACATTTTAACTAAAGCCAGGAATAAAAATGAGATTGTTCTAGCAGACACCGCCAACTGGAACTAAGTGGGACAAAAGCAACCAGACAGAATGAAGGCCAGGTGTCAGAATTTGGGAACTAAGGAATTTGGGAACTAAGGTTTCTTCCCAAGAATGTGAGACCTCTTTTAGGAAAAAGAATTACTGACCAGAGAGACAATTTGGAGGCCTTTTTGGCAGTTGCTTTTCCTACAGTCTGTGAGCAAACCTTCCTTCTAAGATTCAGTGACTAGTACTACACCATTGTTGTCAGTAAGTTAGGGAGTCCTTGACCAACAGCTCAGGAAGTTCCTAAGACTGTGAGGATGGGCACCCATGGAGTGAGGGATTAGGACCATTTCTGAGAACTGAAGAACTCTAAATCAAAGGCAATGTTTCCATTATCCTAGGACAGCCGAGCACAGCAGCCCGGCAGAGAGGATTACTCTCAATCTTTGAAATCAAATGAAATTACCTTGATGGATTTTTTAACTTCCTTGGGAATTTTGACATTGATATTTTCTTTTTCTAGTCCTTTAGAATATGACTGTTTAAATAACACTTCTCCAAACCTTGCATAAAATTTCAGGTTTTACTTGCTCACAGCTGAGTAGAAAGTTTGCATCAGTACACATCTTTTTCCACTTCATTTTTATACATCACAAGCTGACTGTTGAGTAAAATATATGATGGAAATAAGATGTTTGAAATCTGGCTCAGTGGAGTGAGTGTATCTTGTGTGTTATAAGGGCATGAATCCTGACCACTCTTAGACTATAATGGATGGAACTGTGTCCTGGAAATGCATGGGTTAAATGTTTAAATCCTAACATGACTCATCTTGGAGAAAGGATTAATAGGAGGGAAAATTAAGTATGAAAATGGAAAAGAGGCGATTTTAGTTACATAAAATAATATTTCCATTAAAATGGAAGATAATAATATTCTTTCTCTGTGTTTTTCTCTGTCTCTCTGCCTTTCTACTTTGTCATGTTCTTTCCTTTTCCTTGATATCCAAGTTCATTAATTATACGAATATATATTTTCAATTCTGTTGCCTGAACCACACAGTTAATGACATTTTGTTATGGCCTTAACAAAGGCAATGTGCTATCTATTGTGAGATCAATGGGCTGGTGAAAATGTCTAACATCTAAATGTGTAAGAATATAGATGGAAGTTTCTGTCCCGCCTGGTCCCTCAGCCATTCAGTACCAAAAATTACACAGAAGCTTATATTAATTATAAACTGTTAGGCCTATTCACCCAGGCTTATTACTAACTAGCTGTTACAACTAAAATTGACTTATAATTTGTCTATAACTTAAATTGTCTATATTTAGCCACATGGCTTAGTACTTTTTCTCAGTAAGGCATTTTCATATTACCTCCTATGTATCTGACTGGAGACTGACTCTCTGCCTTTCCTCTTCCCAGAATTCTCTTAGTCTGGTCACCCTGTCTATTCTTTTTGCCTGGTTACTAGCCAATCAATGCTTTGTTAAACTAATACCAGTGACAAATCTTTACAGTCTACAAGAGCATTACCCGACAGCCTAAGAACCTGAAGGATCAAGAATTACTGCTGCCCTTCAGCAAACTAGGCTAAAAACAGAAGAAAATTCCAACACAAATGAGAAAAAGCTTAAAAATTCACTGTTTCTCATATGTATATTGTTGAAAGACAGAACACAGCTCTTTGTCAAAGGACTACAGCAGATATTCTGATAAAGATCATGAAAAGCTCTCATGAACAATCCTGTTGCAAGTTAAAAAGTGTCCTGGAGTCCTTCTGTTCACTCCAATTTACCTACAGAGTCTATAACATCCAGATACTATCAAATGAACTAATCTTTATCTTTTTTTTTACTTTCTGTGAGATCGGGATGTTTTCCAGGAGGTCAGGTAGACAGGGTAAATGTATTACTTTTCCGAATACAAGTGACTATAAGGAATACATAGTCTTCTTCTACACAAGGTTTGTTTAAAATCACTATCACTTTTGATATTGAGCATTACCGGTGATCTGTAATCTCCTTAAAAATAAATATAAGTAAGAGAAAATTTGAGAAGGACTGCCGCACTAGAAAATGGATCAAGAACTTCAGGAAGAAATGACTCACTTTCATATCAAAGATGGAGCTCAATACATCCCCAACAGCTGGCATATAGCTAGCATCAAGGATATGCTTTATAATGGGTATGTTGAGTTCTGAAACCATGTCCTATGAAGGGCTAGGCTTATGACATAGGACTTTCAGTTTCTTCATATATAAAATGTGGTGATATTTGTGTGTGTGTGCTATAATAAATAGAGCTTGCCTTAAGATCACAGTGTGGAGTTAAGCCATGAGTTAGCCATCGAGGCCAAGCAGTGGTGGCACACACTTTTAATCCCATGAACTGGGATGCAGAAGCTCTGGATTTCTGTGAGTTCAGAGTCACCCTGAGCTACTCTATATTGGTCCAGTCTAAAAGAGGACCCGAGCCAGGCGGTGATAGCTCAGATCTTTAATCCCAGTACTTGGGAGTCACATGCCTTTAATTCCAGAACTAGGAAGGTGGAGCTAGGAAGAGATATGGCTAGGCAGAGAGAGGAATATAAAGTAGGAAGAGACATGAGTAAATTGCATTCAGTCTGAGGACTTGTAGAGACAGGTTGCCCCATTTGGTCTGAGAATTTTGTAGAGGTAAGAACTAGTGGCTGGATGCTCTGGTTCTCTGTTCTGTCAACTTTTCACCCCTAATATGTGACTCCAGTTTTTATTGTTAACACCAATTAGAATTTGCATTGCACTGAAATGAAAATAAATAAATACATATATCTTCTATGATTTCTGAAGAATTAAAAGTGTTAACATTCTGGAACTTTTTGACTTGAACTACAACACTTCAAAATTTCATGAATCATTATGACTTTATTATTTCAATTTATAATTGTTGCCTTTGTTTTTTTGTTACTGAAAATTCAACCTCTATTAAAATCGGAACCTCATTTTCCATATATTATTACGCAAATAGCATAAAGATTTGTAATAGTATTATTATGGCGTGTGAGGTAATTGATTCATAAAATAGTATGGTAACACAGCAAGTCCAAAGATAGTGTTTATTTTATGTAAAGTTATGCGAGAAGACAGACATTAGTTCTCACAAAAGCCTCTTTCTTTCATAAACAGTTGTAAGGCTGATAAAATACAAACTGACAGCGAGGGTGTTATCCCACTCATTTTAATTTAGTTTTAGAGTCTATCACAAAGCAACTGGTCATGTAACTCTACATCTAATTCTATTCCTTGAGTCTTTGCTACCACATCTTAGATGTGTCACAGGCAACAAATGGTCCAGGGCTCCAAATCTGAAGTGATTGTAATAGTCAAGTAGTAACGTTACACAAAGTTACAAAACATTGAATTATAACAGACATCAGTTAATAGATCAATGCATGGTCTAAAAGTAAACCACAGGATAAACATAAGCTCTGGCAAATACACTTAGTGCCCTTCACATCTCTCTTCTCTTTGAATTACTCCAGTGCTCCCGCAGCAGTCTTAATGAAACCGGACGTAGTCTGAATTACATTCTCTCAAAACTGAAGCAATCACACATCAACTTGAATTAAGTTCTTTCCCCAAAGATCTAACTGATACAGCAAAGAAGTCAGAAAACACATTTTGACCTCTGTTTCTTATTCTCATTTGTTCATTCTGCCGTAAATCTGATTTGAACTCATTAAAATGTTCTTAAGTGTACTAAATCTTCCATTAGGAAAACGACACATAAAGCTTTTAGACATGCTTGTTTTTGTTTTTATTCTACATGTTAGGCATCAGAATTGGCGTTCTGAAATTCCTCAAGTGATCTACCTGCCAAAAATGGGTAGGTAAAACATTAAAATCTGTTTCCAGTGGGAAAAGAATTGAGACACACTCACTTAACCTTTTTTTTTTATTATTTTATTTTTGGTTTTTCGAGACACGGTTTCTCTGTGGTTTTGGAGCCTGTCCTGGTTTTGGAGCTCTTGTAGACCAGGCTGTTCTCGAACTCACAGAGATCCGCCTGCCTCTGCCTCCTGAGTGCTGGGATTAAAGGCTTGCGCCACCACCGCCCGGCGCTCACTTAACCTTGATTAAGAAAAATAGTGAACATAAACATTGTTTTATTCTTCTTTTATTTATACCTTTTTAAATTTTTTTTATTGAGACAAGGTTTCTACATATTGCCCTCGATGTCTTGAAACTTACTCTGTAAACCAGACTGGCCTTGAAATCAGAGATTTGTTTGCCTCAGCCTCCCAAGTGTTGGGATCACAGGTGTGTGCAACAGCACTGTTTGCTTGCTTGCTTGCTTGGCTACTTGTTTGTTTGTTGGCATTGGTCTATTTTTTATAAAGGGTTAATATCATTAGTGCTCCAGATGATAGGAACACCATCGTTAGTATCTTCAGCCTTCCTATTTTATCTATCTAGTTCCTGACTACTTCTATGTCCCAAAATGCTAACCATGGGTGTATCTTTGACCACAAACACCTCTCCTTGTTTCTTATTAACAACACATAACAATTAGTTTTAAAGCAGTAAGGTGTGAACATCTACTTGTGCTTAGAAAGCATGCTTAAACAAATTGTAATTATTTGAAAGAGAATCTGAAGATATCACAATATAAATATTGATCAGGTATGTGTAAGATGAAAAGTTGAAGATGAGCAATTATATTCCTAAATTCCTTCTGTGTTTACTCTTTGTTTCTATTTCATATTGTTTTACAATAGTATGTATGTATATATATATATACATATATATTTCTATGATAACTTATTGAAATATAATTTGCCTATCTAAAATGCCATCTTATCAAAGAGAATAATTTAGCGGCTTTTAATATCATCACGAACTTGTATAATGATCACCAATAATTGATTTTAGAACATTTCATTACTAACTTGTGAATGATATCATTTCCACCTTCCTTGTTCCAAGTCCTGGAACCATGAATTCACATTTTTTTTTTGTTAGTCATCAAGGTTGTTTTTTAAAGTTATATTAAAAAAACAAAGTCAGCCCCGACACCTTATGTTTCTTAGCGTTCCTTTTCTGTCAGGTATAAGCGTAGTTTTCTTTTTAATACATTTATTTACTTGTTTGTTAGGCACGCAGTGATGCCTGTGGAGGGCAGAAGACAACTTGCAGGAGGCAGTTCTTTCCTTTTACTATGTAGGTCCCAGGGGTTGCACTCAGGTAGCCAGGCTCCACAGCAAGCACCTCTATTGTCTGAAACATCTCAAGTGTCTAGTTAGCTTGGTTCTGTTGAGAACATCTGTCATAAATCTACCTTCTGTTTCTATGGATTTGCTTATTATTGCCACTTAATAGAAATTTTATTTGATTTTATTATAATGTTCTTAAATAAGCTATGTAGCATTTTGTGTCTATTTTCCTTCACATAACACAGTGATTTAATAGTCTATGTTACAGCATTGTGATTCACTGTTTTTTTCAATTTCTTAGTGATTTCATGTATATGAATATTTAACATTTTGTTCATTCATTAATCAGATGACATTTGAGTTATTTTCACCTCTAGGTACTATGACTAAATTACTGTAAAAATCATTGTAAAACTATTATATGTATTTTCAGTTTGGAGGAGGAACAGCAAAATCCTAGGGCTAAAATTGAAATGAATTGTTACCATTTTTTTTTAAAAAAAATGTCACAATGATTTTAAAGTGCTTCTTTCATCTCAATATCCTGTCATATATGCATTTAAAAATTTTAATATATCACCTTTTGTCAGAAAATTACCTTACATTATTTTATTTATACTATGGAATTTGGATACATTGTGAATATAAAGGCCACACAAGTTTTTAGCCATTAAAGAGTAAGAGGCTGTACTTTATTATTACTCATTTACTAAAGAAAGATTTATCTTTTACTATCACCTTTCAAAAAGGATTATTACCTATTGCTATTATAAATTTCAACAAAATTCTAGGACAGAAAGCTATGAATCATCATATGGACTATAGAACAACAACAACAAAACAAAGCAGCATAGCAAATGTAGATAAGTGGAGTAGCCGCAAGTGAGTCAGCATTAACTATTCAATTTTATTTTGTGGAGATGATTGAGATAAACAATATTGAGATCAGCAAATGTATCAAATTAGGAATCTAAATATAGATTGGAATTGAAGTGGTATTTCAAGACACATTCTTAAAGCATAAATAGGTGGGTAGAAACTGAATGTGTTGCACTAAATGACAGTCCTGCTCACAGCCCAGTGTGCAGCAGTCCAGCTGTTCTTTGCTGCTTTGTGCCTTAACAGCAGTGATGGCAAAGACAATTTTCTTATTTGCTGACAGTTATGTTGATGATGCGGAAGGCAAAATAGCATTTCTCTTCTGGGCAATGTTAATTATGGAGTGCTGACAGGAGTTCAAAAATAAATCCAAGTCCTTCAAGTCAATGTCCCACATTAATATAATACGGAAAGTAAAGCACATAGACAATTGTGGGGGAAGTATTTGTTTTGCGCTGTATCCCTTTTCCTTCAGAAAAGGAATCCATGTTGGTTTTAAAGCATAATAATAGCTTGAATATGTATTCTGTCTACCCAGCACTTTAAATGACTCACTTTTTGAACAAAGAATGAACATACAACCATATCCTCATTTTCATATATCTGAGCAAAGGTCTTACAGATTAGCAAGGGTATTAAGTTTCAGAATAAAAATATCATACCCCTTTCTGTCTCCTCACTTAGTACTGCAGTATGTCATCATTGCAAGCATAGTTTCTGAGTATAGACTATTGGGTAGCTTACATAAAGTTAGTTATGGGAGCAGTTGTTAAGAATGAGATTTAAGGCACATAGTGAATGTAAGATAAAATCCTCCCAACTATCCTTTCTAAGCCTTGCTTAATCCTTGTTAGAAAGTCATTAAGACATTAAATTAACAAATTTAGTACACATGGGTTATGATGCAAGGGTTTAGCACTTACCGTAGATCTATGTCCAATAATATATGAATCAGTATTATGTTCTAATTATTGAAGAATAATTTTATTGTATTATTGTCCTCACACTTTAAAAAGTTTTCATTTATAAATATATGAATATGAATATATGCACATGCAAATATATAGATTATTTATATATGTAGATATAAATCAGCAATATATATATATATAACAATTAAAGAAAAAAACTCAAGTATTTGAAAAGAGCAAGGTGAGGTATATGGGAAAGTTTGAAGGGAGGAAATAGAAATGGGAAATGATGTAACTCTATTATAATCTCAAAAATTTAAAATAAAAGCTTCTTTCTACTTCAATTTAACATATGGAGTATTGACACTTAAGCAACTTGCCCAAGGTCAAACAACAAAAGAAATATTTAGATTTGTGACCCATGATTTTCCAAATAGAAAGTAGTATTATTTAGTAATGTTTATAAATATGGTGGTCCATTGATTGAGGAACCTTACATATAGGGTTGTGGTTTAGGAATAGAATCAGTCACATGCACTATATGAACAGACATAGAAATTTTGTTGCTTTTTTCTAAGAGCAAGAATCATCCTAAAGGTCAAAAAGAGAAACAGTTAATACATTTTGTTATGTGCATAGAATAAGTTAGTATGTAGATAATAATAACACTCTGATAGAAAATTACCTCATCTGGAAAATAATATTAAAACATATTATATTCCTGGTGAAATCCACTTAACTTACAAAATTTAGTTAATCATTTTTTTCTTTTATATGTGTATTTTTTCTGTGATTCTTTCTAAGTAAACTTGAACCTGCCTTTCTCTGTACTGCCATGAATCTCAGCATACTGCATAGAGTTTTACTCAGCTATTTGGGTGACTCTTTTCTGCAAGTGGGTATGGCTTCCACATGGACAGAGAACAGACTTTACTTCATTTATTATCCAACCTATATCTCACAGAAAAGAACTAGGAAGTATTTAGTAAATATCCAATGAAGAATGAATACATTATAGCATGCTGCTTTTAGCACTGAACTCAATTTACTTAATTCAAGAATGTACTAAAAGAATAAGCTTCCTGTTGCTTAGCCATCTTTCTCCTAGGAAAAGAGGATGAATTTTATGCTCCTAGCTCCCCTTGGCTTACCAGGATGTGCTGAACACAGAAAGGGCCTGAGATTTTGGAACTCTTAAACTCACCCCCTGCACAGCATGATCTTGTGATATTTGTTGAGTCTGGCAATGTTCTGACTTAATACACAGGTTTTAATATGAGATTTATTAATTTCCATGTAATATATAAATGGGCTTTTCTAAATATATTCTTTAAATTAAGCTCATATTTCTTTATCCTCTAAGGATAATCTTTTAATTTTTACTCATAAAGATGTTGAATTGTGAAAGTTTAAACTACAACAATGCATCCTCTGTTGTGTTTGCCATTTTATTAGAGCTAAAAGCCACCTCAAATTTTAAAAACATGCTTAATAATTTGATTCAGTATTTTGGTTTTGTTTGTATTTTTAAACTAAAGCATGTCAATTAAGTTATTCAGTAGCATTTAAGTAGCATTGTTCATATTCCTTTCCATATGAACTTAAGGTGCAGATATTATGCATTTCCGCAAAGATTGCAAAGTTCCTCACCTTCAGGAATGAGAAAAGGAGAGTTACTACATGCCATTTATGAAGAAGAAGAGGCACCTGGTATCTGCACAGCCAGTGTTTTCATGTTCTCTCAAGAAAGTCAGAGGATTGGTCATTGGAAAAAAAGTCAAAAGGAAAAGGGGCCAGAAGGAAAGATAGAGCACCAGAAAAAGTTAACCAAAGCCAAAATAGAAAGACTACTTTCAAGAAACAGTCCATCAACTCCTATGCTTTCTTGAAATGTGGGTATGTTCTTGTACATATAGGTATAGCTATGATTAGGGCTGTTGAGCCTCCCATTGACTAAAGGAATTTCTATTTATTGGCCAAGTTAACTTCTGCCCTATTAGAAAACACACACACACACACACACACACACACACACACACACACACACACATATATATGTGTGTGTGTGTGTTAGCCTTATCCCAGCCATGTAAAAGTACAGATTTTTTTATGGGACTGGTAGGGGGTGTTTGCCTAATTCTGTTCAGTGTACATGCAGATACTAAGTCAGCTGGGGTCTCAGAGGTGTAGTTCAGTGATTGTTCGCATATGTACTCCACTTGCCAAGCTCTAGATTGTTTGAGTTTTTTAAAACATCCCAAAAGAATCAAAATATATTCAGAAATTGTGAGCATATCAAGGAGGATTGGAGGGAGTGATAAGAAAATCCAATCTCAATAGCACAGAAAAGGTGCCATGGGGTGCCTTAAATACATCGTCTGGTTCAAGCTTGATATCCATTAAGAGATAACTAGAGAGTCTTAAAGACTTCCTTAAGGATCAACAAATATTAAAAGCCAATCAAGGTTGAGACCATTTCTGACTGGCATACATTGCCTGAATAATGGGAAACTTTATGCATTAGGAAATAAAAACAACTGTGATAATGTCTTCTGGGTGCTTTCTTTATGCTAGACACAGTTCCTCATGTTTTGTATGCGCAGCTTTACTGACTCATGAGGTCATTGATGTTTTTGTTGTCCTTCTGAAAACAACAAAAACAGAGCAGGAGATGAAGTAATTTTATCAAGGGCATCCAAGTAGCAAATAAGCATTCATGCTCTTAACATAAAATATTTTTTTGCAAAGAAGATCTATAATAAAAAGGATTTTCTCTGTTTCTTACCAATTAACTTGCTCCATGTCTCTGGCTGCCCTCTGGGTTATTGGCAGCACAGTGCATACTTTCTAAAGAGCAGTTCAAAGTCAGAGACCTTGAACCTGACTAGTAACATGTTGGACAATGGATATTTGCAAGTAAAGGTGTTTGGACGATGGATACATGGCGTCATACGCTTCAGGTACCATTACCACTAAAATGAAGGAAGAGGTGCTGAGGAGGTGGGAAAGGAGGAACAAAGTGGGTTTTTTAGTTGTTTGTTTCCTTTTTATTGTCTGTTTGGTTTTTCTTGACTGTTTGTTTTAAAATTAATATTCTTATTTGCATTTTTATTTTTATTTCTTATTTTTATTTCATTGTCATTATTTCTTTTTAAGTTTTCTTTGTGGCAGATGCTACAAGAGTGAAGGGCAGATAAGGGAGGACTGGAAAATGAGGGAAATTGAAGTGAAAAATATAAAATTTATAAATAATCAATAAAAATTGTGTTTAAACAAAATGTTTTTCAAATAATTACTAGTCTCCACACATACATATAAGCCTGTCTACACAGTGAAGAATATTTACAGCACAAGATGTAATCACAAATCACAAAACTATATTGAACAATATTCTTTTGGGAACTGCTGCTATTTTACACTAAGAATTATAAGATTTATTGAGGTAAAACATGAAATATAATAGCTTATTATACTTATCTAAATTAAAACATAAAAGTATGATATAAATAAACATGCCAATCATCTTGCAATCTTAAAAAAAATTCAAAGACTCTAATGATATTCACACTAGAAGAATATCCTGTTTTGTGAGCATAGCTGATTTTGCAATAACAGCTATTCTTTGAGCAAGTAGCTTAATCTTTCCAGGAGGGTAAAAAAAAATCATTTCTATGACACATCAACCTCTATTAACTTGTAAAGATACTCCTACTGTTAAATTATAAATGATTTTGAATTAGTTTGAGACATTTTATATTTATAAAGTACATGAATATATTAATTTCAATTGGGAGGTTTGGAAAGAATGACATTATGTTTATAGTATTTACAAATAAAGTTCAAGGTAACGAACCATACCAATAGCATGGTGATCTTTCTGGCACAATGAAAAGTTCCCAAAGATATTGACATACACAAGAGAAGTCACTAATTCTGAATTTCCATTCATTTCTTTTGGGTCATACTAGATTTGATCTCCCCCCAGCTCTCACTTTTATTCCATTTAATAGGCTCACCAGTCTCCTAGTCAACAACACATTGACTTAGAATTCCAAAACAAAGTTAAATTTTACTTTCTGTTGGAGCACAGTGTTATAATACCAGAGGACTGCAAATTGTTAACTAAAAACACAAGACTGAAACACACAACAGAAAATCCATTAATTATTGTGATGTTACTGACGTGAACACACCATTTCCAAACAATTTTGTATTGCAAAAACCATACAGCTGAAGGTTCTAGATCACAATATTTCAATCACAGTTCCACCAGTGATTTGTTAAGTGAAAGACACTGTTATTTGTGGATTTGGAAACCCAACAGACTTGCCTTTTTGAAAGACATTTATCCTACTCTTGAGTGCCAAATTATTTGGAGACTCAATCTCAGGAGGTTGTGGAAAATGTCTACAGAGCTGCGTATTTTACGTCAAGCATTCTGAGATGTTCATGGGGCATACAAAAGCACAAGAGCAAGAATCTCTGGCACCACAATACCGAAAACAACAAAAACAGCAACAAAAAGGACACAAATCTCTTCTTACAGCAGGGAATTAGTTATAAATAAAAAGGTAACCCATTTGCTTACATCTCAGAAATGCAACCACAAAGTTTGGACTCAACCCCTGATCTTTGCAGAAGGCCAATGATCCTCTCAATGAGATAAGTTTGTAGCTTAGTTCTTGGTCGCCTCTTGAATGATGTTTAGATATCCAGATAAATTAATATTGAGAGATACACTCACCTGCTACTTCTGTCCCTGTGGGTTATCCTCTCAAAAATAGGCTGGTCCAGACTGGCCTTTGTGTGTGCATGGCATTCAGTCTTGATTACTCAGCTTTAGATGATCTTGGACGAATTATTAATTCTCTTTGAGACTCAGTATCCTCTTCAGCAAATAGAGATAATGACCGTAAACACTTCATTTGGATTCTGTGAGGATTAAATGAGATAATCTATGTCAAGTGTTTATCATATTATTCGCACATAAAGCATTTGAAACTGCTCGCTGTCGTTATAATTTAGGATTTGATACCAGGGGATCATTTTAGTACTATAAAAGAGATTTTTATCCTTTCTCAAAGAAAACTAAGACAAACAAATTTATGGTTTGCACAAGAATAATAGAGACCCATTAACTTATAGGCTAGCTACAATGTCATCGTTGGTAAGGTATGCTATATTTGATGAGAAAATGATCCTGACTTTCAGATCAGAAAAAAAAAATCTCCTTGTAGAAGATGTAGATTTTCCCAAAGAGGCACATTCTTACTTTGTTTCTCTGTAGCTGGTTAGGAAAAGAAAACAATACATGATGTCGCATGTGGGAATTAGTTTTCATAAGTCACAGAGACAACCCAAAACTTGAAGTAATAATGTCTGCTAAAAGCTGAGCAGTCATGACATCATCACGCATGTTAAAGAATGGGATCTCTAGTGCTATGTTGTCCAATCCGGGAAAAGGGAGCATGCTCTACCACCTGAACAAGTCCATAGCAAAAGGATTGGAGTTCAGGCTATTACAAACACATAGGTGTTAAGCATGCAAGAGGAACTGTGACTTTTTAAAGAAGCCTCTACTGATGTGGAATTTTCCTCTGTATGTTGTGAATATCATTAGTTAATAAAGGATCTGCTTTGGGCCTATAGCAGAGCTATAAGGGAACAGAGCTAGGCAGAGACAACTAAATTGAATTCTGGGAGAAAGAAGGCAAAGTCAGAGAGAAGCCATGTTGCCCTGCTAGAGACAGACACTGGAATTTTAGCTGCCAAGCTACTGCTACTTGGTGATACACAGATTAACAGAAATGGGTTAAATTAATGTACAAGATTTAGCTAGAGCTAATGGGCCAAGAAGTGATTTAATTAATACAGTTTCTGTTTGATTATTTCGGGGCTGAGCAGCCGGGAACTAACTAGTGGCTTCCTTTTACAAACTTCCACATTAATACTAGCATTGGAGCTACCTAATGTTTTATACTATACAGATCAAGGCACTAATCACTCAAACTCATAGTATGGAAGAAGACGTGGGTATCAACAAAGTCGAGCACATCACTTTGAGGTAGGACCAATACTTTCCCCATATCTAGACTGAGTAAGGTACAGAGAATGGACTCCAAAAAGACAGTTTATGCACTAGGAATAAATTTTGGTCCCACTGCCAGTGGACCCACAGACTACCCAAACCACATAACTGTCCTCAACATTCAGAGGGTCTAGTTTGGTCCAATGCAGGTTCCTTCACTGTCAGTCTAGAGTCAGTGGCCTCCCACTAGCTCAGGACAGTTGTTTTTGTCCCTGTCCCTATCATGGTCATGACCTATTTGTTCATATTATCTACCATTCCTTCCTCTCTTTGACTAGACTCAGGGAGTTTGGCCCAGTGCTTAGCTGTGGATCTCTGCATCTGCTTCCATCAGTTAGTGGATGAAGGTTCTATGATGACAATCAAGGTAGTCATTAATCTGAAAAGAGGGGAAGGCTAGTTCAGGCCATTACTACTGCTTAGGGTCTTAATTAGGTCATCCTTAGGGATTTCTCTGAATTTCCTTAGTGCCATGTTTCTTACTAACTCAATAATGGCTCTGTCATCACAATATCTTTTTCCTTGCTTTCCCTCTCTGTCCTTTCTCCATCTTGACCATCTTGTTACCTCATGTTCTCCTCCCCATCCCATTCTCCCCTCCAAAAATTTAAGAGCTTCATACACAAACACTAAAGTTTTTCTTTCTATCAATTTCCTCCATGGTCATATTTTATCTAAATTCATAACTTCTTAATTAATAATTATTGCTACCTCACAACTTATACTTTTTACTGATATTACATGGGTTAATATTGTTTTTGTGTCTAGGGGAAGTAACAGGGGGTATACTGTACAATTCTTCTCTCCTGTGACTTTTCTCTAAGCCTTTATTATAGAAACTGTGTTAGAGATGTATCAGCTGGCACTCTTCAATCATCACTTATTCCTGATTTTTTTAAATGTTTAACTCAGGCTACCCTTGAATTCATGATTCACTTGCCTCTGTCTTCTACAGTAAATCCTACTGGTATGTGCTAACACAACTGGCTTATTCTTGAATTTTTACTAGTTGTGGATCTTAGTAGAAGTCTGAAGCTTTTGCAAAAGGGAGTTTCTTTGAAGAGGGTTATGAGTCAAAATTGTCTGTGCATATAGCAGTAAATATAATACAACTAGAAAATGCATTAGCTTAGGAAAATGCTGATGCAATTAGTGGTGGCCATATGGGTTTAGGGTGGCTACATAGAGTGACTCTCTCTCTTCAGCAGCTATCAAATGCCAATAACTCCTCAGTAAGGGGTAGGTCTGAAAATCTTCTCCATGTTGGTTCAAAAGTTTGGGCAGCACTGATCTTCTGCTCTGATTCTTGAAAGGTTGAGGCACACCTTCTTTATCCATGAGATTTATTGGCTCTGTAACTATGATTCATACCCTAGAGATTAATTTTTGCATAGTAAAATTGGAATAGTAAAAAAATGAAATTGAGCCTTATGTATATTTACCCATGTAGCTGTACCAATGATAAAGTTGATATTTGAATACTGAAAGAAGTCAACATTTCCTTTTCCAATCAAAGCATAGATAAGGCAACTGATTCAATATCTCCCTTTAACAACAGATGTTCAATTCAGACACCATTTGTGTCCAGTTGACCTTGGGATGATTAAGTAAATCTAGAAGGGTCCCTATACTCAGTTTTCCATGCCAAAACTTTTATAACATTGCCTTCTGTGAAGGTTAACTTGGGTAATATCTGATATATAAGAGGTAGCTAAAAGTTCTTTTGTGTGGTTTATGTGACTTTAAGCATAGCACAATAAAAATAATTTTAAGATTAAGGTACATATATGGATTCTTATGTTAAGAATTTTCTTTCTTTTTTTCAGCTACCTAAGGTATTTGAAATACAATAAAACATTTAATGGATTACTGCAGAAAATTGGAAAGCGTCTTATGACCTGTGCTCATAAAACACCAGTCAGTTTGACACCTCTATTAGGAACAGGAACATGAGGGTTACAGAGAAATATCACAGAAGGACATTTAATAAATCACATGAAAAGTGCAACTTCATCCCATGCCACTCAACTCAGGAGGATGCTGCTGTCCATGTGTCAATTAAATGATGGAGGAAGGTCACTGGTTAAAAAATAAAGAAACTGCCTTGGCCCATTTTATTGGTTAGAACATAGGTGGGTGGAGTAAACAGAACAGAATGCTGGGAGGAAGAGGAAGTGAGCTCAGAGATGCCATGCTCCCCTCTCCCGGGCAGACGCAATAGCTCTGCTCTCTGAGGCAGATGCAATTAAGCTCCGACCCAGGATGGACGTAGGCTAGAATCTTCCCGGTAAGCGCACCTTGGGGTGATACACACATTATTAGAAATGGGCTAGTCCAGGTGCGAGAATTAGCCAGTAAGGGCTAGAGCTAATGGGCCAAGCAGTGTTTAAATGAATACAGCTTGTGTGTTGTTATTTTGGGGCATAAGCTAGCCAGGCGACCAGAAGCTGGGGCGGCAGGAGCTGGACTGTGGGAAGAGGCCCACAGCTCCCACTATAATTAAAGTGTGATTCCTTTGAAGGGGTGGAGAGAAGCTCTATTACTAGTCATGACTGCTTGGAGTTCCAGCCAGTTTTTAATCATTTTGCATCACTGATAGTCAGTTCAACAGGGACTACAGCCTCTATTTGCAAAGTTTTGGAAAGCTGAAACTTTGGTCTGTTTCCCAAAAGCCTTATCCAGTAACTTTTACAATCCTGTAGACTTGTCATGGCTTTCTGAAATCAGTGTGCTACTATAGAGCCCCAAGCAATGATTGCCTATAGAGAAAGTCAGGGAAGGCACACTGGGTTGGAAACAAGTGTTTCTATTAGAAGAGAGACTTAACAAAGCTCTTCAATTCCTCTGTCCAGACTGTTGACAAAGAAAAGGCAGGCAAAAAATGATTAGCAGATTATCAAAGCCTACATGTTCTCCTTTTTCTCAAAGAAGAACATTGCTTCATACTGCCTAGAGAGAAATTTTAAACTGAGAGATATCAACTTCAATGTCTTGTCCCCACATGCAGACTCTTACCACTGTAAGTACTGAGAATTCAATTTCCTTCTTCAAATGTCAAAGCAAGTGATTTTCTTTTTCGTTGAACTAGCTCTTCCATCTGTGTGCTCGATTTACCATCACTTGTCTTTGCCACTGATTGATATGTCAGTGATCCACCATTAGTTTTGTATTATCCTTAAGACCTTTACTATTGGCTTATTCTTTTCCAAAATGTTCAAATCCTTATCATTATAAATGCACACACACACACACACACACACACACACACACACACACAGAAAAACACCACAGGACATTCATACATACATGCACTTGTATTTTTTCAGTTTCCTTCAGGGATCCCCATCTCTATTTTCCATCTACTATAAACTCAAAAGAGATGTTATACCCTCCTGGGGTTTAAATAAATCCTTATAATATAAATTCTAATTCTCATTCTTGGGCAGCAATTGTTTTTACCGTTAATTCATTTTCTAAGCCTCCTATAATTTAAATGTTTCATGAAAGAAGACAATAAGTGATAAAATCTTTCTCCTTTTAAGTTCTTTCCTGTTCTTCAGTGTCATTCTCACGGTCCTTTCTCTCATTCATCTAGTGACTATATATCGACACCTATTTTCTTTGAAAACTACACAGCACACTTTGATTGTTAATATACTTGCATAAGGTTGGATACACAGCTATACTGTTTATATTTTTAAACTTTTGTAGACAGAATCTAAGATTTTTGAATAATTTAAATTACACACTAAGTAAAAAGTATAAAATTCTGCTTTTGTTTGGAAGCTCAGCATTCTATGAACCTATTTTTCCACTTAAATATAATCTTAAGTTTCTTTGGCTTCATATATAAAGCCCAAATTTACTATCATTTTCAAGCTACCATTTACTGTCATGATTTTACTGTATTCTGTCCCCACAGATGTCCAAATGTCTAAAACATCCAGAACACTAATGCTCATTCTTTTAATAGTTAAGATCTCTTATAATTTCTTACTTTTAATCTGTTTTTCATTTTACTTGGCTCTAACACTTCATTACAGTATAAGTAGATAGCGTTTGTTAGAATTGTCATTGGATGATGGGGCTGGCCTCAGTCATTCTGAAGACTAAAATTCCCATTCCCAGACCCACCAATCTATGAACCATGATATCTACCATTTTTCTATCCCCATTCCTAAAATATGTTTGAAATTCTTATTGGTTGAAACACTGATTTATACATGGAAATGTATGTCTTAACATACATTCATATATGTATGTATGTATATTATGACAGCAGCTCTATTCCCAAATGTTCATTAGCTGAATGAGTGTGTAATAAAAAAGAATTGTCGTAAACTCTTAATATTGTATATGTAAATACTATCTTATTTTGATGTCTCTTATTGCAAATCTCACTTTAAAGAAATGAGCATAGTCTTTTTTTTTTTTTAGTTTTTATGAATGTGATGTAGGATCGATTTCTTTCTTTATTTATTTATACTTAAAAATTTCCAACTCCTCCCATTTCCCTCTCCTTCCCCCCATCCCCTTCCCCCTCCTTCTCCAGTCCAAAGAGCAGTCAGGGTTCCCTGCCCTGTGGGAAGTTCAAGGTCCTCCCCCCCTCCATCCAAGTCTAGGAAGGTGAACATCCAAACAGACTAGGCTCCCATAAAGCCAGTAAATGCAGTAGGATCAAAACTGAGTGCCATTGTCCTTGGATTCTCAGTCAGCCCTCCTTGTCTGATAAAGTCTGGTTTGATCACATGCTCCATTAGTCCCAGTCCAGCTTGCTTTGGTGAGCTCCCATTAGATCAGCCCCACCGTCTCCGTGGGTGGGCACACCCCTCGCGGTCCTGACTTCCTTGCTCATGTCTTCCCTCCTTCTGCTCCTCATTTGGACTTTGGGAGCTCAGTCCAGTATGAGCACAGTCTTAAGAAAAAGATGAGACTGAGAAGAAATGACCACAGCATACTAAGAGAAGAACTGCCAAGTAAGAGTCAAAGTCAAATAAGAACAGTTTACAAGTTTGTGAATTAGTTGCCTATTCATACATAGTTTGTCAGTGTTAATGCTTATTTCAATGATTACTTATGTCAATTATATTACTCTTCCCTGAAAGAGTTGTATTTAACTGTTAGCAACTCTGATCATTATAAAATATAACTCTTCGGACAGTTGTCAAAACAAGTAATTATGCTGACAAAGAGCCTTGCAAATAACTCTTAAAATGAAATAAATCTAATGTTTTTTAAAATGTATATATATATATATCATAGAATTTTTTGATTTTTAAAAGGACACTGTAAATATTCAGATTAATAATTTTATTAAAATATTAAAAAGGAAAATATTAATTATAAGGATAAGCAAAATATATACATTCATTTGAATTGGTAGAATAGAAAATCCCATGATGATAAGAATAGTTCTTTTTTCTCACCTGGAAAATTAGTACTAGGAAACAGAATTTTACATTTGCTTTGAATCTAAGCAAATTTATGTGCATAATTTATTATCTAAAGATTGTTATGCCTAGAAGTAAATTTGCTTTTTTGAGACAGGGTTTCTCTGTAGCTTTGAGATCTGTTCTGGAACTAGCTCTTTTAGACCAGGCGGGCCTCAAACTCACAGAGATCCACCTGCCTCTGCCTCCCAAATCTGCGATTAAAGGTATGCGCCACCACTGCCCAGAAAGAAAATATATGTTAATGTTAATTGTATTTCTGCTAACAGGAGGAATACAAGTTCTTGTTTAGTTATCGCAGTGCTATCAATCAATCTTGAATATATATGCAAACATGAGAAATTGAACCTGGTTTTTATTCTTTGACAAATTTAAATTTTACTATATTGGATTATCTACTTCATCTCATTTATCACATAAATGTCTAATTCTGATATCAGCTTCAGATATCCATTGGGTAAAATTCATGAATTTTAGTACTAGACAAAAATTAACAGATTTACTGTTAAATTTGTTAGCTCATGTCTTTCTATTAAACAATAATCACAACTCAAGGAGCATGTGTATGCAGATTTTGGATCTCAGATTTTTCTGTTGGAGTGTGTGGGAATAGAAAAGTAAGGTGTAGGTACATGTAATAAAAATAAATCAAAACAGAGAACATGAAATTGAAACAGAGCAAATAAGGATACATGGGAAGGTTTGGAGGGGAGAAAGGAAATGAAAAACTGATGAAATTATGTTAAAAACTTTAAAAATAAAAGAAAAATTTAAAAAATCAGCTCTATTTATGAACTAGAGGGGTGGTTCAGCAGTTAAAACACTTGTCAATCAAGAAAATTAGATCTACCCAACCTACTTAAATGCAGGAGATAGGCAATTTCAGCATGGGAAAAAAAAAAATAAAGATCCCTTGAGAAAGCTTGGATGGGAGACTAGCTATATCTGCAAGCTCTGAGTCTGATAGAGAACCAGTATGCAAACAATGAAATGGAAGAACAATCAAAGATTTTCAATGCTATCTTAGACCTCCACGTGTATGTGCTCGCTCATCTGCCCTCATACATGAGAACATACATGCATATCATGAAGTAATAAAGACAGCTCATCAGTATATATTGGTCTAGATTTGTTATTCAGATTTCCTTCTTCCTACCCTCAAGTCAATGAATGGGAAAGGTCAATTTCTTTAAAAAACATAAAATGGTTACAAATTTACATGTGCATAAAATTGGCAAAGGAAAATTATGTCTGAGTTGGGGATAATGTAGAATAAACTAAAAATGCATGCACTAGAGATTCCATTAGCCTAATTCTAAGATTGATCTGCTCTCTTTGTTCATTTATTTACTCATTTCACTGATTTCCATTTGCATAGTTATTATGATCTATACATATCCTGATCATTGATAACATCATCCTGTTTACCTGGATTGTTCTTTCAACTCTCCTGTCTTGCACAGTCACATAAATGACTGTAGATTGTGATTTAGAACCTAGGCAACAACTACTGTTATCTGGAGAATTTATAACAAGTTGTGTTAAAGATGAAAGGATGGGAGGAAGAGGATCAAATATATAAATACCCATGTCTCTTGTTTGCCAAGAAACATTGGTCTCACTGGAATGTAAACTGCATCACTGTTGTCTCAAAGATTCATATACTTCCTATTTCCTTGGTAGTTTATATGTGTTCTGTCTCCCAGTGGAATTCCTTAAATATTCAAGAAACAGAAAGTATCCATTCATTTTTATCTTCTTGAGAGCTAGAGGTATGTTTGCATGCTACTTAAAGATAGATATTGAGGCTTAGACAAATAGCCAGCACCTGGAAGAAAATAGGTAATTAATATGTGAAAGGGTATACTTACAGGGAAAATTCACAGCTGGAATCAAATTTAAAAGCTGCCTAAGAATAAAACAAAAACATACCCTTGCAACCTTAGACTACTCTGGCACTAAAACAATAGTGCAGTTACAGAACTGCATTTACTTTTATCCAGGAATTAGGCACTCTGACTGCCCCTCCCCATAAAATTTTTATTTAAATAGAAGTATACACAAATGTCCTTATATTTACATATGCAGAGATGCTATTGTTCACATCTGTGAAGATTAGTTTGATCTTTTCTAAGCACACCCTAATGCATTGAATGACCCTGCCTACATAACCTGTGTTCTTTCTTTCTGAAGTATTTGACTATAACCAATAGCTCACCCTTACATTTACTCAGGCCTTATTTTTAAAAGGTCTTACTTTATAGATGCATATTTGAGATGTTCTTCTTTTGTAAATGGCCCTTATCAGTCTATGTCCAATCACTTCAATTCTTTCTAACAAACACTGGTACTTAAAATAGCTACATCAGTAAGCATTTAAGACTAGCTTTTTTCCTAACTACATCCTCTGTAGTGACAAAGATCTAGCTGGTTTTAGGAACTATGTATTCTTAGCTCGAACACTACTTGCTGCATAAATAGCTGGGATGCATACTTTGGATGACTAATGGCTCAGTGAATGATCAATGACCGTGTGATGGACTCATCATTGCATTTTCAATCCCTAAGTGAAGATTTTTGAGTGTTTCATTTTAGTTTCGTCCTGATGCCTTTATCTATCCATACCTCTGTGATGTTTTAGCATTCCATGTCTTTTACAATCAAACACAAAAACAATCTAAATTTTGATATAAAGAAATTATTTTTTCCTGAGAACTACTTATCCATTTAGCATATGTTTAACCTTCAAGAAGACTTAACGTTCAGATCTTATACTTTCTTGTGACCTTGAAAAACAGCATTCCTGAATTCCTCTATAAAACAGAGGAGAAGATACTTCACAGATTTGTTGAAAAGATTTATTAACAAAATGACTTCACGTAAAGTACCTAAGGCATTTATTCTCACCTGCTATGGCATAATTGGGTAGGAAATGTGTCTTTCATTGCAAAAAAAAAAAAAAGTGCTTCTAGAGGCAAAGGTGCTGATTAGCCAGGGACGTGAGTCTGCAAGGTAAATTTAGATGCATCCATTTCTTTCCATTTAATTCTCAGCTTCTGCATCATTTGCATTATTTCTGAAATAACATTTGGAGTCTATGGAAAGCTTTGGGTTAGAAATAATAAACCCATGAGCTAATTTTTTTTTCAGTCCTCTAAAGCTCTATCCTTGACAAGAGATTTTATCTACAGGTACTTAATAACATTTTATATTTTTGTTGTCCCTTTAAAAGCTTGGTATCATCTTCTCAGGAAACATAGCACTTATTGAATCCTCTCTGGTTCTTTTCATTTCCAATGCCTTGGCTTAAACATTAGGTCTTGCACATACTAGGTAAATTCTTACTAGTAAACAGCACCACCTGTCCCCCATTCACTATTTATTTCCAGATACCTACATGACTCATTCCTTCAACTTGTGACTACCTATCAAATATTATCTGAACACTGAGGAAACTTAATCTTATTGCACAAAATGAAGACCAATTTGTACATAGGGTAGAAGGATGTATAAGCTGATAGGCAGATACGCCTGTCAGCTAAAGAACAGAGTTTAGAAACCCATGGTTTTTTTTTTTTTTTTGTGGATTTCTTGGATTTTCTTTACTACTACATAATATCTTTTGCCTATCAATATTTCTAGTTTTCAAATGAAGATAAAGGAAGCAGCCACCTCATTATCCTTCAGAAACGATAACAACAAAATGATCAAATGATCATGCATGGGTTTGGCACATTGCTATAGTATGAGGGAGCTATTGTTTGCTATTTTCCTTACCAGCTAGGAATCACTTACTATTAAAAGAGATTTGAAAAAAAAAACAAAAAGAAAGGGGGTTAATGAAACTACTAATATAATAAAAAAATAGGAGTACTGAAATACAGTGGTGAGGTGACATCCCAGTTATTGACACTCTAAGCAGTTTTCCTTGTCTCTTTCACACATGATCGAGACTTGACATGGAGATATGATCAGTGAATGAGATCATTGTCCATGCCCCCCCTGGTAATTCAGGAGAAATGACTATCAAATTAGTTAACAGACAACAGAACAGACACAGAATTTTCCAGATGAAAATTATGGGAAAGCATATTCATGAAATGGGTACTTTCTAAAGGCCCATGCAATTTTTCTTTCTTTCATGTCATCTGTATTTTTTCTGGAATATTTACAGATGAAGATTGGTGAGTGTAGAGAAAACCTCAAGTGTGGAAGTTTGGATGGAGAATGTCAGACGGAAATGATAGGAGGTGACCGAGTTAACAATAGGCCAGTTTCAACCAGTACTTCCTTGGTCTTCTTCATGAGGAGTTTGATGGAGGAAGGTCATTGGTTAAATAAAAAGAAACTGGTTGGCTCTCATTGGTTAGAAGATAGGTGAGAGGAGTAAACAGAACAGAACCCTGGGAGGAAGAGGAAGTGAGCTCAGACTCGACAGCTCTCCTCTCACAGACGCCTCAGAGAGACGCCATGCTCCCCGCTCCAGGGAAGATGCACGCAATGAAGCTCCAACCCAGGATGAAAGTAGGCTAGAATCTTCCCAGTAAGACCGGTGCTACATAGATGACTGGAAATGGGCTAGTCCAGGTGCGAGAGTTCTCCTAGAAGAAGCTAGATAGAAATGGGCCAAGCAGTGTTTAAATGAAAACAATTTGTGTGTTGTTATTTCGGGGCATAAGCTAGCCGAGCAGGCATCCGGGGTGCTAGGGATGCAGCCCGCTGCTCATGCTGCTCATATTACTACAGGAGTTTACCCATTTTCTGTTTATGTTCTTAAATTTCTGTTGCTCTAGTTCATGAATATATAAACATTAATTGAAAAATACACAAAAATCTATAGTACTTGCATATCACCAAGCTATGAACTTCCCTTATATGGATAAATGAATATCCATATCAAATTCATAGATCTTTGATCATCTTTGTGGGTGGGTTTATATTTAATCACATATAAATATTATATATAAAAACAGTAACAATCAAAAATTAGAGACTGAGTTTGGAAAGGACTAAGGGTGAGGCATAAATGGGAAGGAAGGGAGGGAACATGGCATTGGTTAGAGTAAGAAAAAGAAAAGAAAGAAAAGGGAATAATGATGTAGTTATATTTTTAATTCAAGTTTTTAAATGGATAAAGAAAATAAAAAAAATGTTTATATGATTCATTCTTCCAAAGTTAACCTTCCAGTCCAGTAGCACATTAAAGCTAATTATCAACAACTTTGAAAATAATATGAGATGCCTGAAGTATATGGAATGTGTTGAACAATAAAAAGCAACTCTCAAGCATGATACAACAACTATGGCTTTAAAAAACTAAGTGCTTGATCAGGAAGACAGCCACGTGTGTGCACCCCGAGAAAACTGTAGGTTGTTTCTAGAAATAAGTAGCGACATTTTCTAACAAGCAGCTTTGCATACTATAATAAACACTAAAATAGAAGTCACGGAGATCAGTGTCCTATAGTGAGCAGAAATGATTTTTGGCTTAGAAAATGCAAAGAGTGGGTTCTGGCATTTGCTTATCTTGACACCTCCCCACATTGAAAAGATACAACTTTATTGGGTTATTTTTGCCAACTTAATGATCTGTTATTACAACCTCAGAGTAAGAAGTATTGAAGAATTAGTGGCACAGTATGGAATGCTAAAATAAGAAACAGTAGAATGTCAACTGTGAATTCAAATGATGTTTGGTTAGTGAAGAAAGGGAGATTTTCACAAGGGAAAGGAGTTTTTTATTAAATATGGAAAGCAAAGTAATTCAGAATAGAAAAGCTAATAGAGACAGGGCAGCCTTAATTTACATGTAAGCTATAATATCTACTTTATGAAATTATTTATTTGTTATCTCAATGGCATGTCTTAAACTAGTTACTGCAGCAACTGTCACAGGACAAGTGACATGTCTCTGAGATACAGACTCTCTGCAAAAAAACAATGCTTCATCAGTATCTCAGAGAACTAGTACCATTTTGGATATTGTTGATGGTGTGAAAGAAAGGCGTTCGCCCTGACTCACAGTCATTTTTCTCTTAATATTCACATTCCTGTAAGAGTGTGAACAGTCCTTTCAGTATTTTTATTCCTATTTATCACATCACTATCTTTTTAAATCTTAATTACTCAAATATTAGCTTTCAATTAAAGCTGCATGAAATTTCCTATAAATAAAATGTGACTTTTAAAATTAATAACTCTTGAAGATCTTTAGACCCTAGTTTAGTGTTCAATAAATACTTCCTGGTATATCCTGATGCACTAGTACCCATCTTTGAAGATATGATTACAATGCCAGTTTCTCGGTCCCAAAATACATCAACTGAGTTAGTGTATTTGTAATAAGGCATGTAAGTTTAATCCATCCTCATCAGTTTTATTTATTTCTTTCTTTTTTTCTTTTCTTTTCTTTTTTTTTTTTTGAGACAGGGTTTTACTGTAGCTTTGGAGTCTGTCCTGGAACTAGCTCTTAGAGACCAAGTTGGCCTTGAACTCACATCACAGAGATCTGCCTGCCTCTGTCTTCTGAGTGTTGGGCTTAAAGGCATACACCACCACTGCACAGCCCAGATGCCTACTTTTTTAAACCTGGTTTTAAGCTAATGAATTTTGTTACTTTAATTGTCCCTTCTGACCACTCAACACAGAAAATAATCACTAACTACTGAAATAATAGTTCAACTATTACACTTTCTCAAAAATAAACACATCGTTTCTTACCTACAAATAAAATATGTCACTAGTTTTTCACCACTTTCACTTCTGACCCATAGTTCATTTTAAACAACATGTTAAACAATTGTGTATGTGCCTGAGGTCTCTTCCTAATCCATGTTGCTGATGAAATTAGTGCAGATCGTTACCACAATTCAACTATTGTGCAATCATATTGGGAGTATGGTATCTATTTTCCTTGTTAGTTTCCTTTAAGAGTTGAAACAGCTAATAGTGTCTATATCCGTGGACCCAAAGAGTCAAAGTGACTATACTCTTTTACATGTGATTTACCAGTATATAGTAATGATTTAATTACTCATAAAATACTGGATATAATTGATCATTGGAGTATTATATTTTCACAAGTTCTATGGATGTGGTATATCCCAAGAATAAGTCCATTTTGCAGAGTCGTCATCCTATGAATAAGTCCATTTTGCAGAGGAGGGCTCTTGTCTTGGAATAGGATTACTCCCCAAACATACACCTTGGTCTCTAGACAAAGGTGTAGATGAGCACTTAAATATTAAGCAGCAATTGGATCCTAAGCACTAGCTGCTTCAAAGAGTGACCCATTTGTTGTAGCAACAATAAGTCAGACTACTGAAGTTATGTCCTTTGTATAAAAGGTAAATTATACAGAAAACCACCTTCATGTCTTCATAAAGCTTCAACTGGAATAGACATAATCAATATTCAGAACTTTTCTCTTTCTCCATACCTAATTACAATCAACAGATAAAGCATCCAATGAGGGAAAAAAGACAGAGACAGAGAGAGAGAGAGAGAGAGAGAGAGAGAGAGAGAGAGAGAAAGAGAGAGAGAGAATTTGGCAGGGATAGGAATAGATATGTACTATTGTCAACGTCAAATGTTATAATATTTTCACTATGTTGATGCAGAAGTATCATCTGAGGATATGTATTTGAGGAAAAACCTGGGAAATATAACAATATAACAAGATGATTTAGGGAAAAGACAACCAATAAAATATAGCAAAACCCAAACAAAATCATAGAGTTCAACTTTAAAATCTTAAACAAATTCTTCTCTTTTCTCCACATTTTTTTACCAATGAAGTAGCTTTCTTAGGTCCATGATTTTATGTTTGGCTTCCTGGCACTACTGCACCTCATCCTAATGTTCTCTGTCTTTAAGATTAAGAAGGTTGTGTAGTTGTCACCTGGTGCACAATCCTAAAAAAGTTTCCATAATCAAAATGCTGCAAACAATTTCCTTATTGCACTCAGAACTATTATCAAAATAATATTTGTAACCAATGGGATGAACTTTCCATTTTCACCATAGACACTTTTCATTGCTCTTCACCCAGAGTGAATGCTCCACCTGCCTTCTACTCTTACTCTACCTGGAATCTGCCACTGTGTGCGGCTACACACACGATGATTTTACCTGAAATGATCACTCAGACAGCCCTTTACTGAGGCCTGATCTGAGTGCATCCTATTTAAAATATCACATACACTCACCTTGTTAGTCATTATATTTTACATATAAATGTTTAGAACATTTTAATATGTATGTTATATTAAGTATATTACTTTTATAGATTTCTCTCATTCTACCAGTATGCAAGTACCATGGGTAGAAATTAATTCTGGGATTATTTTGCAATGTTGGGTGTTACTCCAAAGCCCTAGAAGTACAACTTTAACATAACAACCCTTTTATAATGTTTGGTTGGACAGAGGAAACATAATAAATCTGTTATTCTTTTCTTCCTTTCATTAAAAGAAACCCCACTTATTTGTAAGTGCCAGGTAGAGTTTCTGTGGCTTAGATTATCTTAGTGATTTCTAAAACCACAGAATCTTGGAGAACTCTTCCTTTTCTGGTGAATTATGTTCATGCCGCTATGAAAAATGAGTAGTCTTTTAAGTAAATGAAGGGCAGGATCTTATTAAAACAAAAATCAAATGTCAAAGCTTAGAGAAAGCACATTTCCTCCTTCTTCAAAAGGGTACCCTTGAAACCTATCTCGCATTGGCACAAACAAAAAAGGAAAAAAATGGAAAACTTTAACTTTCTGTATATCATGAGATTTGCAGGCTATTAGATTAAATTATCTTGGGTTGCCTGAAGGATGTCTGAGGTAAATGCAGCCGTCCCCAAGCATCACTGCATCTAATTCTCAATGCCATGCTTTGGGGAAAAATATAAAGAAATCATAGAAATGCAGAGAGTTTCTTCCATAGTGATTAAATGCAGAAGTAGACCAAACTGTGAGAGAGATGGATTGAGTTAGAAACAAACAGCCTGAAAAGGCAGATTACTGGAAGGCACCTTCTTCTTCTTTTTTTTTTTTTTTGAAAATTAGAAGAAAATAAAACAAAAGAGGCTCTTATATTAATTGCACAATGTAATATTATTTTAAAAAGCAATCTGGTTTTAAACATGAGAGTATGTATTTGAGGAAAAAACAACGATTCCTTCCAGTCTGGGAAAACAACTTTGGAAACCAGGAAAGGCTTTCCTCAATCACTGTTTTGCTTAACTGGATTCCTAACTGAATCTAGTAGATTCCATGAAAGATCTACACAGGAATAATCGCCTCTCTTGGGCTATCAGGACATATAACACTTTACTTTCATCTGAGAAAACAAAGTATTACAGATGGATGTGGTAAAATTGTTGTAGGTGAACATGTTTATAAAACTGGGAGAGGGAACACAGGAACTGTACAAAACCTCAGTACACCAAAGCAAAACATTTGAGTTTTATCCATTTTAATGGAAATACAGATGCTTAGGCAGGTATATCCTGAGTTCTGGCATATATGTTCCATTAAGATAGACAAAGAAGCTTAAAGGAGCCATGCCATCACTGTGTAGAGTGAATGAGGAAAAGAAAATTAAAGCTGAGTATTTCTGGGTAGCACAGAGAAATTTTACTGAAATACCTCCTTTGTCATAGCAATAAGAAGGTGGATAGTAATAGGGATGCTCAATGGTTAGACTTTACAGGTAAGCTTTAAAACAATCATTGTCAAGAGAAGTCCAGTAGGTTCAATCACATCATCATCACCTTCTACATATCCACTTCTCTTTAGTCTATGGAGATGAGTCATGGATGCAGTTGGTACATGGATGCAGTTGGTACTCCTTCCTCAGTAATAAGAAGCTCAAACTGTAGCTTAGTATTTTGCTGATAGAAAACTTGATGTTATCCTGATCTGTACAGCTATGTGTGGCCATATGACTGAGTACGCCTGATATGGTTGCCTCCCATCAAATTGCTTTCAATGAAATGAAGACTGCTTTTATTTAATACTATTTTCCACTCTGTTGCCTAGAAGGTGGATATTATGGCTGAAGTCCTAGCAGCTATCCTGAGTTACAAAGATTAGAAACACAGACTAGAGATGATTAAGTAATTTGGTAGAAGATATCCAGGTTTTTAAAATTTTCCTAACCAAGTTTAATATAAACTTGTTTACCTACTTTGTTTATATGAGAATGGGTCTTTCTATGTAGCCTAAGCAAGGCATGAACTTAAGATGCATCTTTCATAGACTTCCAAGTGCTAACTGGTGTAAACTGCAGACCTTGCCTACTGCTTGAGTCTGGACAGCTGCGTTGTCACTGCTCAACTGTTAGCTTTGGTTCAATACATGTTCAATGTACCGGTGTTGTAGCAATAATGTGAAGGAGGCTTCTATGATTCTGTTTAAGGGAATAAAAAATCCCAATGGCCTCAGTGAGCAGAGATGAGCCTTAGCTTCAGATTCACATTATAGAGAACTGCCAGAGTAAACAATGACTCATATCAATGCATCCATTTACCAAACAAAAAACAGTACCATTGAATTAGATACACTCTACTGTAGTTAGGCCTTGAGAACAGAACAGATAATACTAGTCACATAGGCAATAGGCAATGCTTGGGATCTCAGGATCCTTTGTCTCATGCACTCATGTTAATAGCAAAATATCTCTCTATTATGATGGAACGAAGGTAAGGCAAGAGTAAGGTTGGGAGGACGAAGGCAAATAAGGAAAGAAGGAGAACAAAGGAGGGAGAAGGAAACAAATCTGGAAAATATACCTTTAAAGTGCCAAACAGCTGATGTCTTTATCTGCCTGGAAATTTGTAAATATGAATGTAATCATAGTCAAAAAAGGGGAGCACCCTTCATGTCAAAAGTAGCAAAGTGGAGTTTCATTTTGTTCTTTATAGGAAAGTTGCTTTCTAAAAGTTTTTCAAGTGATAGCCATTACAGATAAAGTCAGAGAAAGTGAAAAGAGTAGATTTGAGGTAGCTCCAGGGTTGACATGGCCACTGATGCTGAAATAAGAGTGAAGGTTTCCAATACAGTTATAGAGCCAAAGGCCAGAGACAAGGAATGAAGACAGCAATTTTAGCAAGAGCCAGACCATTCGTGAGAAGAGTCCACACGATTTGAGCATAAGCATTTCTTCCCACCTAGACTTGGCATTTTAGCTTCAAATCTTAGGAAATTGTCTCATTGCTCTTCATTTTTTTCTTTCTAGATAATAAAAATTCTATTTATCACTGTATTATCTGGCCAACTTCTGACTGAAGATACAAATACATGGACTTCACCCTAGGAAAGAGGATGAGTATATATGCAAATCCATGGTAGACCCAGAAATTTAATAACACAAATATTGAGTTCTCAAGCTTTCTCTCAATCATAGAGATATTTTGCAGAGTTAGACCAGAATATATACATACATCATCTCACTTACTTCCTAGGAGGAACTCAATGGAAATATAATTAGAAGAATTTACTCCTGAGTTCTATCAACTGGCATCAAGGATAATCTATTCTCCTTACTCATACAGAGACCCTGGGAAGGTTATTTATCATATTTACCTATCAAGTGTTTCTTGCGGGACAGTGGTGGTACATGCCTTTAATCCCAGCATGCAGGAGGTAGAGGAAGATGGATTTCTATGAGGTCAAGACTAGCATGGTATACAGAATGAGTTTCAGGACAGCCAGAGCTGTTAAACAGAGAACTCCTGTTTTGAAATACCAACATGTGATGTACTCACTCATATTTGGTTTCTAGCCATAAATAAAGGACATTGAGCTTATAATTCGCGATCCTAGAGAAGCTAAATAAGAAGGTGAATCCAAAGACAAACATATAGGCATCCTCCTGAATATTAACCATCATCAGGCGATGAAAGGAGACAGAGACAGAGACCCACATTGGAGCACCGGACAGAAATCTCAAGGTCCAAATCAGGAGCAGAAGGAGAGAGAGCACGAGCAAGGAACTCAGGACCGTGAGGGGTGCACCCACACACTGAGACAATGGAGATGTTCTATCGGGAATTCACCAAGGCCAGCTGGCCTGGGTCTGAAAAAGCATGGGATAAAACCGGACTTGCTGAACATAGTGGACAATGAGGACTACTGAGAACTCAAGAGCAATGGCAATGGGTTTTTGGGGTTTTTGATACTACTGCACGTATTGGATTTGGGCGAGCCTAGGCAGTTTGGATGCTCACCTTACTAAACCTGGATGGAGGTGGGCGGTCCTTGGACTTCCCACAGGTCAGGGAACCCTGATTGCTCTTCGAGCTGGTGAGGGAGAGAGACTTGATCAGAGGAGGGGGAGGGGAATGGGAGGCGGTGGCGGGGAGGAGGCAGAAATCCTTAATAAATAAATAAATTAAAAAAAAAGTTTTCCTTAACCTATAATGTGCAACTAAAATGAATATCTACTTCTATTGTTAGAGCATTTTAAATGGTACTGACTCCAGTCTCTATACATTTACTCCTTTTTCTGATCTTTTCCCCCTTGAATCCACTTTACTGATTTAAAGACCAAACTCAGAGAATATTCTCAACTAAGCAATGAAATAATTAGGACAGGGTAAGTGTCACTTATCTGTTGGGTCCTAAAGTGTTTTAAAGTTGGTGATTTTAGAAGTTTGTAATAATTGTCTTTGCTTTATGAGGTAAGCACCCCTGATTTAACTATTCTAAAACTTATTCTCCAAAATCTTTTAGATTTTCGAAAAAAATTGGGAAGTTAGCTTAAAGGCATAAGACCTTTATTGAGCTGTAGAGTGGCTTCCTCTAATTATATCATTGTCTTAATATCCTGAGAGGCAGACACCCACAAAACCATTCTCTCTAAAATTAGACAATAAAAACAACTATTTGTGACTATTTACACATTGTCTTCGTAACTATTTGCATAACAATTATAATATTTAAACTAAAAGAAAAAATAAACATCTTTTCAAGTCTCATTCCAGTGGTGGCATTGGCTATAAGGAGTTTTTGTCAGCATGCTCTCATGAAAATATCACATACATGAAAATCACAATAATTTGAGTATCCTCTCACCATTCAAGGCAAAAGAATACTACTTCTCCTAGCCTTATCATTGTAGAGTTCAATACAAATGAAGTGCAGTACACAATTAGCTTCTAGGAGAACGGCTGCATTATTAGAGAATATTCTGTATGGTGAGAAACTATTATTAGAGGCATCATATCCATTAAAATATGAAACAATCAATTTCTCATCACTGCAATGTGAATCACATTGAAAAGAATGGAGATTCTTCCTTTATCTTATATTCAATATCCTTCTCCTTTTAAAATTCCTTCCTAAGCTGACATCAAACTTTCCATCCATTTCCAAATGGGGTTTTCAGTGCACCAGAAAGATGTTTGCAAAACTAATTTGAGGTGAATTTTAATAAACTTCTTTTCTGTCTTCTTGCTTTTCAGCATGCTCTTAAGAACAAATACAAATTCCAGTGTTCTCTCTAGCTGAAGTCCGATAAAGAGACATTAAAATTCCAATAAGCAATAATGTCTTTTTACTGCATTTTAGTGCTAAAAAAAGTGGTTCTAAGACTGCTGTGGCTGTTAGTACTTAAATGGCAAAATTATCTTAATTGTCTTAGAAGTGGTACTAAAATTTGAAAAAGCAAGAGTGCATGTGTGAGAAAAAGGGAAAGTGCCATCATTATGCTCAGTTTTTGGAAGGGAACATTTGTTTGCATTACAGCCAATAGCTATCCACTTTCTAGTAAATCAAAACTCAAAGAGATGCGGGTGGTGAAGTTATATAGCATGTGCTATCCGTGGCTGAGTAAATCCAACTGAGCTGTGCAGATATTGGCTGTACAGAATTATGAGCCCATCTGATTCCAATTTAGTCAATTTGAAGCACCAAGCTGGCCTATTTGCACGTGGAGGGATGTCACAATACAGTATATGAGACATATTCTTCTTGCTGGCAGAAAGTTCAGTGGACTCTTGATGCTCAATTCAATGTCAAAAGATGCTTGAAATGCATGATGTAAGAAGATAAGGAACATTCAAGCTGGATGAATTATACTTAAAAAGCCACAACTAAAAAAAAAAAAAAAAGAGAGAGATACTAGAACTGAAAGCATGCAAGTATTTTCTAAAGGGTTCTTTTCCCATTGTTACCATGGAGTTGATTTTCACAATCTCCTGTAGGCTCTCTTGCCTCACTCCCTCACTAATGCCTATGGCATTTTATGGTCCTTCTTACTAAAACTTTCGGAACAGAACCGTTTATCTGAGCATTTGACAGATCTCCTGGACCCAGGCTGGGAAGGATTTGACTAAACACTTTTTAAATATCATACTTTGTCTCTATTTTAAAATGACAATTAGTTACTTCCAAGTAGTTGTTTTTTCATTAAGTCTAGATGGAGTTAGTTCATTCCTCCAAGGGCTGTGTATTTTAGTAGGCATTTAAGATTCTATCTAACAATGCTTATTCTTCTACAACCACTGTCTCTTCCTCTATAGCAATCTTTTTTGCTGGACATATCCCATTGCCCACAGCTGTATTTAACTGAGCAGCTCAACATTTATCTACATATTTCTTCTCTTTTCTTTGTCTGTCTCTTTATTTGCTTCCTGTACAGCTTCAATATGCACTCATTTATTTGTAAATAAATTTTCTACCACAGACCTGCTTTCTCCCCTGAACGTATTCAATATCAACAGTTAGAAGCCTACTAATAATCTTTAAATTGCAATTTTTCAGAAAGAACATTTAATATCAACTCTTCCAATGCAAAATACACTCTTCTCTAGCTCATTAATTGCTAATTCCATCCTAACAGACAAACCCTTGTTTTAACCTCCTCAGACCTTTCCATACTGTCTGTCCAATCCACAAACAAATGCTATTATATTTACATTGAAAATGTGTTTTGATTCTATTCATGACTCACCATTACCACTTCTAACTTTCTAATTCTAAAGATTTTCTCTTTTTGCTTAAAATACTGTAAGAGATTTTTGATCATTGTCATATTATTCTCCTTGGATTTATGTGACCTAAAGATGTCTGAATAAAACTTCTACAATTTAAGTCAGATCAACTAGTTCCTGTATTAAAAAGTAATCTAACTTTCCTAATAAATCTAGAGTGAAATATCAATACTTTATCATGATTTATAACATTCAGTTACATCTTTCCTGGGCTTTACTTTTAGAAGTTTCCCAGATTACTCAGTAGGTCCACAGCCTTGTCCCTAAATAACTGGTATATGCTCTTACCTCTGGACATGTACAATTATACCAATTTTATGAACTGTTCAGTTTTTAGGTCACTTCATCGGCTTCCATTAGGTTTCTTTTAAAATATTTTTATAAGGGAAGATTGTCAATCATCCACACAAAATACTATTGCAGCCCCATCAGAATTAGTCATTCTATCCTGCTTTGTTTCCTTCATGATATTTTAATACCAATTTACATATTTCCACTTACTTAGCACTAGCTATTTTCCATAACTACATATGAAGATAATGAGGAAATTATTTGGATAACAGGTATCGTGAGTTGAAAGAATTATGTCTAGCACATAATATTTTTTATAACTTCCAGAGTTACCTAGATTCTTACTCTAAACAATATTGAAGTTAGGTAAACAGCATTGTCTCATACCTGATTTAAAAAATGTTGAAGAAAGCATTAAGAACAGTAAAATTTGGCAGCCTATTGACCTTTAAACCAGGTAAAGTCTGCAAGGCAATCTCATAAGCGAGAATGAGATATCAGCAATCTGAGGCCAAAAGTAACCTTTTGACACTACCTTGTGTCACTTTGTAAAGGTCATGTATATATGAAATTAAATTTTCTTTGATATAATGGAGAGTGAGTCCTGCCAAAATCATTAGGAAATATTGATTTAGACAAATCTGATAGCTTGGGATTTCTGAGGAACTTGAGTAGCCAGACAAGAGCAACTCACTGGCTTGTGATGAGTTAGCAGGTTTTGTTTGTGTTTACTTTTTTGTCAAATAAATTCCATACTGTTTGAACAGATTGGACATGTCTTGGTAAGTGTTCTGATCTCAACTCTGTAACATTTAGCATGCATCCTTCAAATTAATAGCTCTGCTAAATTAAACCTGACATGATTCTAAACTCAGGCTAATATGCTTTCTACTTCACAATCATTCATCACTCACATGCTACTCATTTTTCCTGGGACAGAAGAAGTTTAAATGCATTAAGTTTGTTGAACAAAATCTCATTTTTTGAGCCAAGTGTCTTTATAACAATTTTTTTCAAATACACTGTATTATTTCATATATTATCAACCAAAAACAATTATAAAGTATTATTTGGTTGTATTTTTACAGAATATTGTTTAAATTCCTATAATTTCACCTTTTACATATCAATCCACTGTTATTTTTCTTAGTCAGCCAGAATGAAACAGAAAACAAACAGTATAAAGCCCTCAAAACTATTTGCTATTTCACAGGATCATGCTATTACCTTTGCACAGAGACTTGGCATGTTACATATCGGCACTGAAAAGGACACAGGGAAGCCATTCAGTTCTACTAAGGAGGAGGCTTTATTTTATGAGGAGAAACAAGTAAGAACACAAACAAAAATATGTCACTACACAAAATCTTTTCTGTATTTCACTGCCAATGACAAAATCCTGTTTGGACCTCACACTGTCTGTGTCTACCACCTGTGAGACTTATATTGTGCAATTTTTCTTCCACAAGTTACCATGATCTGTCCTTGTATGTATATTGCAATAATATATCTTTGTACAAAGTCTGCCGTTATTGTTGAAATGTGTGTTCTTTTTCCCCTCAGTTATCGCTTATTTCTCCTTTTGTATTATTCCAAGCCATTTAGCACTCACAGAGTAATAAAAGTATTTTTGGGAACAATATCTCCAATAATATATGGCACGATCACATTTTGTAGAGACAATTAAGGATTGTGAACAGCCTGAATTAATTTGGAAGCAACCTACCAAAACTGATTGACAAAATTGAGTATTAATTACCATGCCCTGACTCCTTACTACAGCTGAGTTTAATTTTCATGGCATTAATATTACCAAAATAACACAAAAATGAATATGCTCTTGAGTCTTTTCCATATGATGAGAGAGGCGAGGACCTGAACATTGTAATTGTGTGTTATGCTGCTTAAGTAATAGTTGTCTCCAGAAAAAGTAAAAGATACAGCAAGCATTTCACTTATAGAGATATCCTGTGACAATTAAAAATGCTTAAGAAAAAAGAATGCCATATCTATACACATAAAGACAAATACACACAAGTGTGCGTGCATGTGTAAATATATATATATGATATGTATATCATATATATATATATATATGATATGCATTTGTATGGGAAAGCATTGAAAAGAAATCTATGAACTAAACAATGTTATCTTTCTTTTAGCGGTTTATAAGAATCTTGAGGAAAACTTACATCAGCTAGATCAGCTAGGATGAAATAAGAGTTGGAGTTATTCTTCAAAACCTGTTCTTAATGAATAAAATTTTAAAATGCAGTGAGGATCTGGATTCCAATTTAATGAAATACGGAAATGAAATATGGAACATGGCAAGGCATTTGAGTAGGTAAATGGCAGCATGCTAGAGGATGCTAGGGGAGACATGAATTGTAAGCACCTGAATGTTGATTACTTACATGTGTTTGTCAATGAGTGCAAACTTTGGGTGGAAAGAGTACTGTATTCCTGATGATTACATTTTAAAGAAATAGCTCAAATTTCTGGACTAGAAAACTATCAAGATTTTGAGAAAATATACACAACATCAAGGGTAAAAAAATAAGAGAATTCATTTTCGTATTTTTCAAAGTAAATGCTGTAAGAAAAGAGAAGCAAGATCATGAATCTTTTTTATTTTTATTTTTTATTGTTTTTATTGATTTTAATTGAGCTTTACATTTTTCTCTGCTCCCCTCCCTGCCTTTTCCCTTCTCCCTTCAACCCTTCTTCAAGGTCCCCATTGCTCCCTATTTACTCAGGAGATCTTGTCTTTTTCTACTTCCCATGTTGATTAGATCTATGTAAATCTCTCTTAGTGTCTTCATTGTTGTCTAAGTTCTCTGGGACTGTGGTTTGTAGGCTGATTTTCTTGGCTTTATGTTTAAAAACCACCTATGAGTGATTACATGTGATAATTGTCTTTCTGGGTCTGGGCTAACTCACTCAAAATAATGTTTTCTAACTCCATGGATTTTCCTGCAAAATTCAAGATGCCATTATTTTTTTCTGCTGTGTAGTACACCATTGTGTAAATATACCATATTTTACTTATCCAGTCTTTGGTCGAGGGGCATTTAGGTTGTTTCCAGTTTCTGGCCATGACAATGCTGCTATGAACATAGTTGAACACATATCCTTGTGACACAATTAAGCATCCTTTGGATATATACCTAAAAGTGATATTACTGGGTCTTGAGGAAGGTTGTTTCCTAATTTTCTGAGTAATTGCCACACTGACATCCAAAGGGGTTATACCATCTTGCTTTCCCAACAGCAATGCAGAAGTTTTCTACTTTCCCCACAACCTCTCAGCATTAGTTGTCATCAGTGTTTTTGATCTTGGCCATTCTTACAGTTGTAAGATGGAATCTCAGTGTTGTTTTGATTTGCATTTCTCTGATGACTAAGGATGTTGAACATTTCCTTAACTGTCTTTTGACCATTTTAGATTACTCTGTTGAGAGTTCTCTGTTTAGGTCTGTACTCCATTTTTTATTGGAGTATTTGTTCTTTTGATGACCAATTTCTTGAGTAAATGGCAATCTTACCAAAAGCAATTTACAGATTCAACACAATGCCCAGCAAAATCCCTGCAAAACTCCTCACAGACCTCCAAAGAACAGTACTCAACTTCATGTGAAAAAACCCAGGAGAGCCAAAACAATCTTGTACAATAAAAGAACATCTGGAGGCATCACAATCTCTAACTACAAACACTACTACAGAGCTACAGTACTGAAAACAGCCTGGTATTGGCATAAGAACAGACAAGAGGACCAATGGAACCAAATAGAAGATATTAATCTACACATCTTCAAATACCTGATTTTTGAAAAGGAGCAAAATATATCAAATGGAAAAAAGAAAGTATATTTAATAAATGGTGCTGGCATAACAGGATATCAACATATAGAAGAATGAAAATAGACCCATATTTATCACCATATACAAAATTCAAGTCCAAATGGATCAAAGACCTCAACATAAAGCCAGCCACACTGAACCTTATAGAAGAGAAAGTGGGAAGTATACTTGAATGCATTGGCACAGGAGACCACTTCCTAAATATAACCCCAACAGCACAGACACTGATAGAAACAATTAATAAATGGGACCTCCTGAAACTGAAAAGCTTCTGTAAAGCAAAGGACATGGTTAACAAGACAAAAACGACAGCCTACAAAATGAGAAAATATCTTCACTAACCCCACATCAGACAGAGGTCTGATCTCCAAAATATACAAAGATCATGAATCTTAACAAAAACCATTATATCCTTTCTTGAAACTAAGGTGGCCATTGTGATCTTTTTGGTACAGGTTTGTGATTATATTTGGCTATCTCAGTTTTTAAAACACTATAAGTATAATTAAAATATAAAGTGCAACATATAAGATTTTACATCTTATAAACTCAATAATATGCTATTTGTTTAAAACAAGTTAAGGTATTCACTCATATGACTACTTCTCCCTTATTTAATTTACTTTTATTTTTTAATTTATTTATTTATTAAAGATTTCTGTCTCTTCTCCGCCACCGCCTCCCATAAGAATATAAAATATGTACACACCTGTCAGAGAATTGTCCCAAAATGAACACAGAGAATTGTCACAAAACGAATCCATTTGTGTAATTTGACTAGTAACATCTAAAAAGAGATTACCGCAGCCCGACTTCCCAAACACCTATTATAGCCTTAGTCCCTCTCATTAGTGCCTTTATAACTACAACCATTAGAGAACTTCCCCAGTGAAGCAAAAAGAACCCTGGGTTAGGTCCGCAAAACTTGGAGTGTTAGGGTGCATCACAATCATTGTGCTTCTGTGTGTGTGTCACTGAACTTAACATTTTAAGATTCGTGCAAAATGTTTCTTGAAGTTAAAGTTCATTGTTACTGTAAGATAATCCACATTCCTTTCTTTTTGCTTAATATTGAATTGCTTACATATTTGAACTCTCATAAGTGTTTTATTGTTTGCTTTTATATCAAGATTCAGAGTTTCAGTGATTTAAGCTCTATTGACACTGGGTAGTCATTATTTAACCCCACAAGAGCATTTACTATTTGGCTTCCATTCTGTGGGACTGACCATCTCATGCAGTTCAGTCTTCTCAGCTCAACGTTACTGAGTAGCTTCTTGCTCATTTTGTTCAAGATTGTCTGTTTTTTAAATTGATTTCTAATAGTTATTATTTATTTCTCTTGTTGTATATTGAAGTTATTTTCCCATTTTATGGCTTGCATGATAACAATTCTCTTTATGAGTGTATTTCATTTTAATAAATTTTATCATGTGCCAAAACATGAAGATAGTCTACCCTATTTTAAAAGCATGTATTGTTCTTTTAAAATAAGAATCTATAAGATTCTCAGAATCTAGCTATCTATTTATCTATCTATCCAAACATTCACAATTAAGCCAGAAATATATACTGGAAAAAATAACAAAAATTAAAAAAAAATCCAAACCCATCTTGCTGTTCCATCGCAATTCAAGACTTCCAATATCGGAAGGGTATTTCTTCTTAACTATTCTATCCCTTTGATCTCTAAGTGTATTCTGTGAAGGTATTCTCTATAGTCTAAAATAATTCATCTCTTAGTTTAATATTAAGTGGAGCATGCTTTTTCTCTTTATTTTTTTAAGGTTAACTGGCCTGCTCTTTGCCTTCATATTTCTGAGATAGATTTGAGATAGTGTTATCAGTTTCCAAACACATGTAAGTACAAATCTCCTGAGATAGTGAATGGGATAGCATTTAATATGTAATTCATTTGGGTATCAATAGTGTCTGTAAATAAATAAAGTTTCAACCATATGATAGGAGACCATCATTTCTATATTTAATTTCAGCAAAAAAAATTCATATCTACTCCTCTAAATCTAAATGTATCCTCCATGATCTTGACAAGAGTCAGAACCATTAAATGACAGATATTACACTTTGTAATTTATGATTATAAATGCTCACTCATGGACATAATAAAACTTTCCTGTTGTTATTTGTATAATCAACTCTCTTTATTCTAAGATGATAACCTTCTGAGGAATTATAGCTGAATACCTAGTGTGAGGACATTGGGAGCAGACTACAGGCCGCACTGAGCATTTCCACACTCTGTGAGTAGTGATTATATATACTTATCTATCATCTATTTTAACTTTCTAGTTTTGCTCTAGGGAGGCTCTGGTTGTGAGTGAGTTATCATCAACAGATTTACAAATGGATGTCATGGCATCTCAAGCCACCTTGGATTACCACCAAGGAATAATACAAGGTGGCACGACATTCAATTCTGGGAATGTGTCAGAAAGTGAAAGCACTTGGAAAAAAGCTTCTTTGTGTTTAACAAATGCAAAAAGAAAAAAAAATGCTTATTTTCCTGAATTTAAAGGCCAGAAAAAATTAACCCATTTAAATCTCAATAGGAAATGTAAGTTAAAATACTTCATGATCTCCCAGCAGATCAACTAATCTTGGCACATACGTCCCTGCCACCACATACACAGAATGTTTCAAAGAACAGGATATTTGGATACCTGCCACAAGACGGAAACATCAAAATAGATGATTTTCCTTTGTTTGTTGAATTACATTGTTCTAGTGATTTGCCATTGACCTTCAGAAAGCCCTGTGCCCTTTTCAGCTAAAATGATACAAATTGTATGGTGCCGAAAAATAATTTTAGAATACTGTCAGCTCATAAAAAGGTACATAGCAGTAACATGGGACTAAAAACCTGGCTCTGGGGTGATTTTGAATAGAATGACCCCCAGGGAAAATTAGCAGATCTGGCCTACTTATTCCAGCTAATAAATCACAACCTAGTCAAATTAAGCCATATTGAAACTTAGATGCTTAATGGATAATCTGTTGATCTTTCAGTCCTTGTGGATCCTCTTCAGTATTTACATTTGTATGCCAGGCAGCATGTCACACGTCAGGCAAATTTTGTATTCTAGACATAAGTGGGTTAGGAAGAGAGAACATCAGGGGCATGACAGCTATTCTTTTACCCAAACTGGTATATATTCACTCCTTCCTATGCTGTAGGAAAACTAAGAAGAAAGCAGAAGGGAATACTTGACTGCATATCTCCCCAAAAATTACCTCTCCTTTGCTAGTGCTCATATTAAAGCAAAGCTTGTACAGCTTTGCTAAGTCCCAGTATGCAGCCCATTAAGTGTCGGAGACATGTGGGAATGCCTTAGTTCACAAGATTAGACTATTCCAAAAAGTCAATCTGCATTAGCAACAGAATTTAGGTAGCCAGTACAATTCTGTTTCTCATATAAAGAAGTAAAGCTGAGTAATATTATTAAAGATATCACACTATGGGCCTATTGTCAGAAAAACTAAGGCACTGGTTCTTTGGATTTCTTTTTAACAATGAGCAGGGAAGAAAAGGAGTTAATGTCTCAAGTTGTGACATGATAAAATATGCTTTAAGGCAGAGATGTCAAGAGGCTGAATCTGAAGGTTTGTTTTCTTATTCAATATATTCTCTTCTGCAGCAATGCAGCATAATTGTCAATATGGCTTCATGGTTCAGTCACCATGGGCAAGAACATAACCAAAGTCTTATCTGTTATTCAATATATCCAGGAGGATGAGCAATCTCACTCAGTAGTTTCCCACCTTAGGAGAAGAAATTGTTTACACTCTTCTGAACACTATCCAGATCCTTAACCCAATCAGCTGCTCCCTTATGCTAGGAGTGTAGGTAGGTTAAATGATAATTGCACTATTATTCAATCATTCCAAATATCATCAGTGGCATTCAGACCCACTATGTTACACCACGTTTCATCTGTGCAGTTGCATTCAATCAGAAGTCCAAGGCAGGAAAATAGGTTCAGCAAATTTAGAGATTAGACGAGATCAAGCAATACTGATAACAAAATACATAGCATGTACTCAAACAATTAGTCCAGCCACAGAAACTAAGATTTCAAAAAGGAAAAAGGCAGAAATACATGCATACATACATATATATGTACATGTATTCATGTGTGAGTCTGTCTTTGAGTGTGTATGTGTGTATTTACTAAAGGGTTAACAAGATGTCTAAATGGGCCAAGCACTTGCTGTTTAAGCTTGATGACCACTCTTTGATTCCTCAGGGCCTATGAAGCAAGGAGAAAACAGACTTCCAAAAGTGGCCTTCCTACTTCCACAAGTTCACCAAACTCACATAGACATGCATCATAAACACACATATGAAAAAAACTGTACATAACAATTTTAAAGTAAAACAGAAAGGGAAAGAATAGGTTGTTCCCTTGTACACAACAGACAAGTGTCTTAGTGACATGGGACTGACAACTTTGCTAAAAAAAATATTGTTTCACACGATGGAAAATGGAGAGTATCTGTTTAGATCACCCGGAAAATTTAATACAGCTTCATCCTGTAGATAATAAAATCTTAGATAACAGAAATTCTAGTTATGTAATAGAACAAGACTCTGTAAGGTACTCACAGTTTTACCATAGAAGACTGCATATTAAATATATCATTAAGTCTTTAGTTAAAATTATTCTTCATTATACCAAAAATTGAAGACAATTGAGTTGTAAGCATCCTAAGATTTTTCCTTAAAATTCTGGTAGAGAGCTCACAGTTGGGATAGAAAGGGCATCAGACTTGGAGAATACTTGTTAGCTATCACACACATAAGTATTTATTAGCATTATGGTGTGGAAGGCCTGTTTTATGTTGGCATAATGACAGATAAATAGTATCATATACTCTCACTCTATTCTAATCCAGGTCAAACAGGAAAAAAAATCTCAAAAAAATCCTGAGTACTGGGTATTATACTATGTGGTCTAATAATACAGTAGGAAGCTGGGCAGTAGTGGCACACGCCTTTAATCCCAGCACTTGGGAGGCAGAGGCAGGTGAATCTCTGTCAGTCTAAAGTCAGCCTGGTCTACAAGAGCTATTTCTAGGACAGGCTCCAAAGCTACAGAAAAACCCTGTCTCGAAAAAACCATCATCATCATCACCATCATCATCATCATCATCATCATCATCATAATAATAATAATAATAATAATAAGTAGGTAAATAAAAAAAACACTAGAATGTACATGGAAATGGATAAGATCAACATATTATAAGCTGAAGCCATGCTGAGAAAGAAATGAAGACAAAACACCACCAGCCTTATATCTAACACATCCACCACTGTAGAGTTAAGGAACACAAATCTTGGTTAATTTAGGCAAGTTTAATATAAGAACTATTTCTGAATGCAGTAAAAAGGAGATGCAAGTTGTAGTTAAAATCAGACTAGTAACCAAGGAACACTAGACCTCTTTTCCAATTGTGAAGTGGTATATAGAAAATAATTCTTAGTTTAGCTGACACTTATCTCAGATTTTCCTTTTTCAGTTAGTCCTTTTCTTATTGGTAAGACACCAACCTGGGAAAACCATAGAACAAGTGAATTTAAAATTGGGCAATGTGTTTGAAAGATAGGCTGAAGTTCTTGAGTCCTTGTAAAACTGTTTCCAAAAAAATGTCTTCCTTCTGCTGCATCTATGACATGCTGATGTATTTATTTTTGTCATTTACCTTCACATTATCTCCACTTTCACTATTTACAGGAATCATTACTCATGCCCTTAACAAAGTTTGACAGCCATACCCATTTCACAAGAAGTACGAAAAATATGAGTTGCCTTCCTTCCCTTCTAAAGCTAAATACATTTATTCATGGTTCATTTGTGTGGCTAAATATTTTCATGATTTAGAAAAAATTGGAAAACCAGATGGAGTTGTAATACATAATCAGAAAACAAAACTTCTATATTAGGTTGTGAAGAGTGAATTAATCAGCGACTCAAAATAAACGACTGTACACAGACTTCAGCACATGTTGATGGAATGCGACAGCAGAGTGTCCATTGTAGTCTTGTCCTAGATCTACAGAATACTGATACCTTAAACACTGAACTACACAGTAAAAGTAAATAAGTTCTTCAACAAGCAATAAACTTCCCAACAATGTTAAGGCAAATAATTTGTATTAGAAATTACTTTGATAATTAATTCTTGGTTATCTGTAAGAAAAAGGGACATTGGGATATGAAGAATCCACAAAGGGGTTAATAACTTGGCTACCTACATCCTACTGCCTACACTTCTCATTTTAGATATTGATCAACTAGTAATCAAACTATGCCTGAAGTGAGATTACAAGTTTTAAATTTGATATTATCTAGTAAATGAGGACAATTAGAAGTGAGAACCCTGACATATTTTTATGTCTTTAGTGAAGATTTTATCTTCTTTTTTTCATCTTGCAGTCATTGGTATGATTTAATCTCATAAAATATGTAACTACAAAGACCAAAGATATGTTTATGTTGTATATGAAATAGGAGCACAGAAACTATTCTTTGACTCAAAAAAAAATGTAAAAAGAAGCTCATAAAAGTCAAGTCATTTCTCTATGACAAAGGAAAATGGCCAAGTTTTAATAGTAAACAGCAACACTAAGGATGGCCTTTTCTTAAAATCTGAGTGTAATGATTCTAACTGCGACTTCTCTGGCTCACACAACTGTATTTGACAGGCCTAGCTATGTGGAAAATACCATTTTTCTTCTACAAATAATGCAGATTAAGTATATCTTCCATATTTTCTTGGACTTATGAATAAAACAATGTATCTCCAGAATTAAAAGCTGCTACCTTCTAGAAGAAGTGATGTTTTCCAAGAAGGTTCCACAGAAGCCCTCTTAATATCACCAATATAAATGAAGCTTAATAGTGATCACTAAAAGCTGATTGGGTTGGGGACAGTAAAAGCTTATATAAAAGAAATATTTAAATTCTGATATTTTAATTTCTTAAGCTCATAATTCTATATTGATTACAAATTTCATGGTAGAATTAATTTTTTCATTTCTACATAAAGGACAATTCCAACCATTGCTTCTCAATTTGTAAATGCTATATTACTTCTCAATGAATTACATTACTTTTCTCTACGAATAGTCACTTACATGTGTTGCTTAGATTTGATTGTTCCCTGTGGATATCAAGATGTTGTTTACTGTTCTGGCAATCACATTGTTCTAATAGAGTTTACATATCTTGTAGATTGTAAAAATATGTACATAGCCTGATTAATTTGTTCCTATCTCTATGAACCTTTTACAAAAGAAAAAAAGAACAATTTTCTCCCCGGCAATTTTGTCTACTTCGAGGTCCCCAGTTAGTTCCTTGGGCAGCTGAGGATAGGGAACCTGAAATGACCCTGTCCTATAGCAATACTGACGAATATCTTGCATATCATCATAGAATCTTCATCTGGTGATGGATGGAGATAGAGACAGAGACCCACACTGGAGCACTCTACTGAGCTCCCAAGGTCCCAGTGAGGGGCGGAAGGAGGGAGAGCATGAGCAAGGAAGTCAGGACCACGAGGGGTGCACCCACCCACTGAGACAGTGGAGCTGATCTATTGGGAGCTCACCAAGGCCAGCTGGACTGTGACTGAAGAAGCATGGGATGAAACTGGACTCTCTGAACATGGCGAAAAATTGGGGCTGATGAGAGGCCAAGGACAATGGCACGGGGTTTTGATCCTACTTAATGTGCTGGCTTTGTGGGAGCCTAGCCAGTTTGGATGTTCACCTTCCTGGATATGGACGGAGCGGGGAGGACCTGGGACTTACCACAGGGCAGGGAACCCTGACTGCTCTTTGGACTGGAGAGGGAGGGGGAGAGGAGTGGGGGGAGGGGGAGAGGGATGGGAGGAGAGGGAGAAGGGTGAGAGGAGGGAGAGGGAAGTGGGAGGCTGGGAGGAGGTGGAAACTTTTTTTTCTCCTTTTCTCAATAAAAAAAAAGTTAAAAAAAAGGAAAAAAGAACAAAAACGTTATAAACTTGAGCTTCAGGCAGTTGGATTGATTTTTTTTTTTTTATTTCTAACCTATGTATTTTAGGTTTGACTGCTTGGAACAAAGTCAGGGAAAAGCCCTGGTTATACTCAAAGAATTGCATTACATTTTAAGGTAAATTCTTGCTCATGTTCTCCCTCCTTCTGCTCCTCATTTGGTTCTTTTTTTTTCTTTATTTTTTTTTTGTTTATTTTTTTTTAGTTGTTGAAAAAAAAATTTCCGCCTCCTCCCCATTTCCCATTTCCCTCTCCCTCCTCACACACAATGCCCCCTCCTCTACTCCCCTCCCCCTCTCCCCTTCCCCCCAATCCATTCCCCCTCCCTCTCGAGAATGAAAAGCAGTCCAGATTCCCTGCCCTGCAGGAAGTCCAAGGTCCTCCCACTTCTATCCAGGTCCAGGAGGGTGAGCATCCAAATAGGCTAGGCTCCCACCAAGCCAGTTCATGTGTTTGGGTGCACCCCTCCTGGTCCTGACTTCCTTGCTCATGCTCTCCCTCCTTCTGCTCCTCATTTGGATCTTAAGAGCTCAGTCAGGTGCTCCTATTTGGGTCTCTATCTCTATCTCAATCCATCGCCAGATGAAGGTTCTAAGATGATATGCAAGATATTCATCAGTATGGCTATAGGATAGGGTCATTTCAGGTTCCCTCTCCTCAGTTGCCCAAAGTACTAGCTGGGGACATCTCCCTGGACACCTGCGAGCCCCTCTAGAGTCAAGTCTCTTGCCATCCCTAAGGTGGCTCCCTTAATTAGGATATATATTTCTCTGCTCCAGTGTCCACCCTTCCTTTATCCCAACCACACCATTCCCCCAAGCTCCCCCAATCCTCCCCTTCTCACGTTTTTCACCCCAATTCCCCTTAGCCCCATGCCACCTCACCCCCAAGTTCCCAGTTTTTTGCCCGGCAATCTTGTCTACTTTCCATATCCAGGCGGATGACTATATGTTTTTCTTTGGGTTCACTTTCTTATTTAGCTTCTCTAGGATAACAAATTATAGACTCACTGACTTTTATTTATGGCTAGAACCCAATTATGAGTTCATCTTTTTGGGTCTGGGTTACCTCACTCAGGATACTATTTTCTATTTCCATCCATTTGCATGCAAAATTCGAGAAGTCATTGTTTTTTACTGCTGAGTAGTACTCTAATATAAATATATATATATATATATATATATATATATATATATTCCACACTTTCTTCATCCATTCTTCCGTTGAAGGGCATCTAGGTTGTTTCCAGGTTCTGGCTATTTCAAATAATGCTGCTATGAACATAGTTGAACAAATGCTTTTGTCATATGATAGGGCATCTCTTGGGTATATTCCCAAGAGTGGTATTACTGGATCTTGGGGTATTTATTTTTTAATGTAGTGAGTTTTATATACAGGGGAAAAACTAAACTTTGGTATTTAATAATTTGAGGTACAAATATCAGGTTTTCAATCCCAAACTTATGTAGCTTTGGGCAACCTTTTCAAGGCTGCTGGAAGGTAGTTTCATCATTTCTTAAGTGGGAGAGGAAAGACATTTCATGTGGACAAAAGACTTTCATGTACTCATCACTCATCTACATTCACTACGTCCCTTTAATTTTCTTCAATTGTATGTGATACAGAGTTCCCTCACCTCTGGCTAGAGCCTACAACTCAGAAAGTGAGGAGAACATACAAAAATTCTCAAAAGGACTTGCAAGGAGAGCCAATGGCTCTGAACATGTAATCTGTGGAGGAAGCTTAGAGGAACTGCATTGTTTGAAACACTATAGAGGAATTGAAGTTGTGCTATGTATTCATGATATATTATTGTTACATAAATACAACATATGCATTATATATAATAAATATAATGTACACATATATCGTATATGAGTGTGACCAATAATAAACAAAGAAAAGGAGGCTGTCAATTTCAGTGTGAAAGTAGCTTGGAAGAATGTCGCAGAAGGTCTCTTCAGAGGGGCTAAAGGGAGGAAAAGGAAAGAACGGAAGTGTTATAACTATATTTCATTTAAAATATATAAAAATTAAAAGTAAAGATAGGTGATAGATTTCTTATCACCCAATTCTATTCATGAAAAAGAAAGACAAGCAGTAAGAGAGTCAATTATATAATTTCCACTGAAAAATGCATAAGTAAATATAGACAATAACTCTATTTTTTATAAAATTCATGGCTAACACTGTAGGAACAGGAAAAAAGAAACAAATGAATAAGAAAGAAACAAAACAGAAAGTATCTATGTATTCTTTTATTTACAAAAGATAATCACATATAAGAAAAATGGCAAAGGGGGTCTGAAGTGATGGGTCAGCAGCCAAGAGTATGTATTTCTCTTTCAGAAGACAAAAGTTTGATTTCCAGCACCAACTCTAACTAGTTCACAACTGCCAGTAATCCCTTCTAGTTCCAGAGGATCCAATGCCTTCTTTTTGCCTCTGTAGTTAGGAAGAAAAAGTGAGTTTGGGGTCTCTGTCCTTGTAGACATCAGATGGATTTTAAGGAAGAATGCCAACAATATATCTTAAACAAAGCGAGTAAACATATCAAATGTGAAAAGTTGTCAACATTTCATTCCATTGTCTCCCAGATGGAATGAGCACAGATTTTATTACTTGAACTATGCAATATTTGAGGATAAATAGATATAATTTTTCCAGCAAATAGGTTTTGAGAAATTGAATGGGAAATATGGTTAAGTATGTATCTCACCAACAAAACTAGAGCTTATACTGTCATTGCCTTTTTCTATAATTCTTATATACCAGGCATATACTTGCAAAAGAAAAGATAAGAAAAGCTCTCTTTTGAATGTTCTGGTTTGTTTAGAAAGAAATATCATTTTAGACTGACACCCTTCATTAACACAGTATTGCTACTTATCTGACCATCAAAGTCTATATTCTGAATGCTTCACCTAAGTAGTGTCAAAAATACAAAATAATATAAACTCCAATGTGATATTGTTTCCAAAATTAAAATACAAACTAAAGGGTTGAATGAAAATGTTCATGTTAATAATGTAATGAGAGAAGTTATAAAAGTAAAATAAACTCCTATCCTTTAAGAAAAAATCGTGGATACAGATAGAAAATTTATTTTAAAGATGCAAATTCCAAAGTATAAAAGTTTTTTAAACCTGAAGATCTATTTCTAAAAATCTAAAATAAAGAGATGGGCTATAATGGGTTTGTAATGATAGTAGTGAATGTATTTAATTTCTGATAACTGACTTGATACAATACTTGAGATTTTAACCAAAGTATAGCATGACCAACAAGACAAATCTATCTGCTAGACTGCCATCATTTAAAAATAAGGTTTGCATTGACAGAGTTGTGAACATTAATTTAAATATTTCTGCAGTTACTTATGCATTACAAATAAAAATTAAAGAGTGTATGCAGAATTAAATAATCTACAGTCTATAATATTTTATCTTCTAGTAAACTAAAGAAAATTTGCTGACTTCTACCAAGATTATCAGTATATCAAAAATATAAACATGTAGAGGTGTTTTTTTGGTAATAGAATGTTAGTGATGCTAAATTCATTCTAAACACACACTTCTAAGTGATAAACTGAAGGACTAAAAATATTTGGGGTTTCTTGATTTTGAAGTCCTATTATTTCACGAGTCCCCTTCTAATTCATTGCAGGTTATTCTCTTTAAAGCTGGAAAGATGAGCTTGTTTGTGATTCAAGTTAATAAAGGAAGTTCTTACAAAGTAATACTATTTTGTAGTGTAGATATCAAATGTTTTCTCAGTTGTCTATGAGGCTTAAAACACACATACTAGTTTTCTTTAATTATTTGATAAGTAGTCATCCTGATACCTATTCACAAGATCAATTATCGAGAATGAGAAAGGAGAGAGATAACAGTCATTCTGGAAATGTGGCTTTCAATGGAGCTTCCTGACAATTTAATAAAATCCTGGGAATTTAAGTGCAGTCCTCGGGGAAAGTATTGCATGGCATTTTATCAGCATCTTTCTTGTTCAATTGCTTTCACATCACATTATCTTAACATATTACATTGTCTCTTAGTGATATCTTTCTTAATTTGTTCCTAATAAACTACCCGGTGAAAACAGCAACAACAATAGAAAATATCCCTTAAAAAAATCTCCATACTTTCTTCATCCATTCTTCCATTGAAGGGCATCTAGGTTGTTTCCAGGTTCTGGCTATTACAAATAATACTGCTATGAACATAGTTGAACAAATGCTTTTGTCATATGATAGGGCATCTGTTGGGTATATTCCCAAGAGTGGTATTGCTGGGTCCAGGGGTAGGTTGATCCCGAATTTCCTAAGCAACCGAAACACTGACTTCCATAGTGGTTGCACAAGATTGCATTCCCACCAGCATTGGATGAGGGTACCCCTTCCTCCACAGCCTCTCCAGCAAAGGTTATCGTTGGTGTTTTGACTTTAGCCATTCTCACAGGTGTAAGATGATATCTCAAAGTTGTTTTGATTTGCATTTCCCTGATTGCTAAGGAAGTTGAGCATGACCTTAAGTGTCTTTTGGCCATTTGAACTTCTTCTGTTGAGAATTCTCTGTTCAGATCAGTGCCCCATTTTTTAATTAGCATTTTAAAGTCTAGTTTCTTGAGTTCTCTATATATTTTGGAGATCAGACCTTTGTCTGTTGCGGGGTTGGTGAAGATCTTCTCCCAGTCAGTAGGTTGCCTTTGTGTCTTAGTGACAGTGTCCTTTGCTTTGCAGAAGCTTCTCAGTTTTAGTAGGTCCCATTTATTCAATGTTGCTCTTAATGTCTGTGCTTCTGGGGTTATACATAGGAAGCGATCTCCTGTGCCCATCTGTTGTAGGGTATTTCCCACTTTCTCTTCTATCCTTTTCAGTGTGTTCGGGCTGATATTGAGGTCTTTAATCCATTTGGATTTGAGTTTTGTGCACGGTGAAAGATGTGGGTCTATTTTCATTCTTCTACAGGTTGACATCCAGTTGTGCCAGCACCATTTGTTGAAGATGCTTTCTTTCTTCCATTGTATACTTTTAGCTCCTTTATCAAAAATGAGGTGTTCATAGGTTTGTGGGTTAAAATCCGGGTCTTCTATACGATTCCATTGGTCGACTTCTCTGTTTTTATGTCAGTACCACACTGTTTTCATTACTGGAGCTCTGTAATAGAGTTTGAAGTCAGGGATGGTAATGCCTCCAGAAGATCCTTTATTGTATAGGATTGTTTTACTCAGCGGTAAAAAACAATGACTTCTCGAATTTTGCATTAAGATGGATGGAAATAGAAAACACAATCCTGAGTGAGGTATCCCAGACCCAAAAAGATGAACATGGGATGTACTCACTCATAATTGGTTTCTAGCCATAAATAAGGGTCACGGAGTCTACAATAGGTGAATCGAAAGAAGCTAAGTAAGAAGGGGAACCCAAGGAAAAACATATAGTTATCCTCTTGGCTAAGGGAAGTAGACATAATTGCGGGGGAGAAAATTGGGATCTTGGGGTGGGGTGGGTTGGGGGTAAGGGGAGATGGGGAGAGAAAAGTTAGAAGGGAAGGAGGTCGGGCCTTGGGAAAGCAGGAGGATTGGGATAAAGGAAGGTTGGACAGGGGAGCACAGAACCACAATTCTTAGTTAAGGGAACCACTTTAGGGTTGGCAAGAGACCTGACCCTAGAGGGGCTCCCAGGTGCCCAAGCTGAGGTCCCCAGTTAGTTCCTTGGGCAGTTGAGAATAGGGAACCTGAAATGACCCTATCCTTGAGCAATACTGACGAATATCTTGCATATCATCAAAGAACCTTCATCTGGTGATGGATGGAGATAGAGACAGAGACCCACACTGGAGCACTGGACTGAGCTCCCAAAGTCCCAATGAGGAGCAGAAGGAGGGAGAACATGAGCAAAGAAGTCGGGACCACGAGGGATGCACCCACCCACTGAGACAGTGGAGCTGATCTATTGAGAGCTCACCAAGACCAGCTGGACTGTGACTGAAAAAGCATGGGATAAAACTGGACTCTCTGAACATGGCGAATAATGAGGACTGATGAGACGCAAAGGACAATGGCACGGGGGTTTGATCCTACGTAATGTGATGGCTTTGTGGGAGCCCAGCCAGTTTGGATGTTCACCTTCCTAGATATGGACGGAGGTGGGAGGTCCTAGGTCTTACCACAGGGCAGAAAACCCTGACTGCTCTTTGGACTGGAGAGGGAGGGGGAAAGGAGTGGGGGGAGGGGGAGAAGGGTGGGAGGAGGGGGCGTAGGGTGGGCGGAGGGGGAGGGAAATGGGAGGCTGGGAGGAGGTGGAAACTTGTTTTTTTTTTCTCCTTTTCTCAATAAAAAAAGAAAAAAAAAATCTCCAGCATTTCAGATATTCAAGAGTTCACTTACAGAAAAATTATGAACTTTCCTCACCTCCAGTGATGGTGTCAACATTAGTTACATCAAAAAAGAAATCACAATTTCTTTCAAAGTAAACCCATCTTCTTGGGAGTATACAACCAAACTGATATTAGTATGATATTGTTGATTTTTATAAATAACTTCAAAATAAATTAATATCTGTACCCTCATCACCATCAATCACATTCACTGGTTTAATAAGTGATGAATAACTTTCATATGAATCTTCCTTTAGTGAACCACTCCCGTCTGTGCTCTGTGCGCTACCATACAACCCATGAGCCAGGCAAGGGGCTGGACATTGAAACACATAAAGACAATCAGACAGAGAGACAGAGACACGGGTCATTTTTGAAACAAGAATGACCCCTTTCTTGTGTCCAGGGGCACCTTCTTTAGGGATCCTAAACTGATAACCATGCCCCAGCCAAACCCACCAGAAATCACTCCCCTGTCTTCAGGAACTCCTGAGGGTCTCCTGCTCAGAGCAGCTGCAAGCTGTCTCAGATCAGAGGAAAACAAGCTGATAATAAGAAATTCAGGATCTGGGGGTTCACAGCTCCCATCACCTTCCCAAGCCCTTCACTGGGGAAATAGATGTGCAACAATCACATTAGGGGAAAGAATATTTTTTTCATTTTTTTTTTATTTAGAAACTGTCTTTTCTCATTTTACATACTGATCCCAGTTCCCACTCTCTCCTCTCCTCCTGTTCTTTTCACCTTCCCCCCAACACATTGCCCATACTTTCCTTAGAGAGGGTACGGCTTACCATGGGAAGTCAACAAAGTATAGCACATTGCTTTAAGAAAGGACCAAGGCCCTCCCCATTGTATCTAGGCTGAGCGAGGTATCCCTCCAAAGAGAATGGGTTCCCCAAAGCCAGTACAAGTAGTAGGGATAAATCCTGACCTTACTGCCAGTGGCTCCACATTCTGCCCCAACCATGCATCTGTTGTCAGCCAGTTCAGAGGGCTTAGTTTAGTCCTATGTTTTTTCCTTTGCTGTCACACTGGAGCTGTTGTGCTCCCATTAGCTCAGTTATGCTATTTCAGTGGGTCTTCCCATCATGGCCTCATTGCTCATATTCTCACTCCTTCCACTCTTTGAATGGACTTTGGGAGCTCAGCCCAGTGCTCCTTTGTAGATCTCTGTATCTGTTTCCATCAGTTGCTGGATGAAGCTTCTATGGTAACATCTGGGATAATAATCAACCTGACTACAGGGCAAGGCCAGTACAGGCACCCTCTCCACTATTGCTTACGGTCTTAAGCTGGGGTCATCCTTGTGGATTCCTGGGATTTTTTCCTAGTGCTAGGTTTTTCTTGCTAGCCCCATAATGGCTCCCTAAATTAAGATGTCTCTTTCCTTACTTTTTGTCTCCGTCCTTTCCCCATCTAGACCATCCTGTACGTTCAAGTTCTTCTCCTCCGCCCCTTCTCTCCCCTTTTTCTCCTTCCACCCTCCCTTCTTCCCCCATCCCCATACTCTTAATTTTCTCAGGAGAACTTGTCTATTTCCCCATCCCACGGGGATCTATATATGTTGGAATGAATTTTTTTTAACATATTGTGTTAGTTGAGCAGCATCAGTTTTACCTATCTGTATAAAACCTTATATATAAAAATGGACCAAGCAAAAGAAGACAAGAGAGTGGAGGTATTCAAATATAAAAAGCTAGAGTATAATGATTCTTTTCCTGTGGTCATGATTTATGCTAATTACATAGACTGAGTAAATATCCTTGATAGATAAGGGACAAAAGATGATGTTATATGCTTTCAAGAGAAAAAAAAAACTCTAAATTTCAGACTTGCAATTACCTAACTTGATAAAATTAGTCTCTGCTAGTTCCTGGAAAGGAATAATGATAAAGATGTAAGAGCCGAAGATTAGTAAGGGGAATTTAGTTTAAGATCGGCACTTAGATAATAGTCAATTCTTGTCAGGGCACATAAAAGGACTTCCTAATTTAAGTCAAGCATATTAGTCAACATATTGGAGGTATTCAATTTTCATTTTCTATTGCTATGATAAAACAAAAAAAAAAAGCATCAGCGAAAGAAAGGGCCATTTGATTTGAGTTCAGGTCACATTACTTCCTTGAGGGGATACGAAGGCAGGAACTCAAATGGCTGGTCACATTACATATGCAGGCAAGAGGCAGCAGAAACGAATGGCATGGAATTCTTGCTGGCTTGCTACTCCGTTAGGATTGTTCATTCTGACACTGTTGGACCCAGCCTAGGGAGTGTGCTGCCACCTATAGTGTGCAAGGTCAATTAGCAGCTTAGAAAATTTCCCACAGACAAGACCACAGGCCAAACTGTTATAAAGAATTTACTTGAGACTCTCTTCACAGGTAATTCTAGGCCATGGAAATTTTACATTTACACTTAACCATCCCAGTAGGGAACAAAAAATATGTAAATGTCCCGAGAAGGCCTGTGATGTTTATGAAACAAAAAGCAAATTTGACCAATGGCATTGTTTTGAGTAAACAAAGTAAAATAATAGCAAAGTAAAGAGACAAAAGTAAAAATGGATACAATGCTTTGCCAATTATAATTCAGACAGGTGGATATCTAAAATCTGTAAAGAATGTAAAAGTTTTAAATACCAGGAAAACAAACAATCCTATCAAAAAAATTGACAAATGAAATATACACATAGTTCTCAAAGGAGTAGATATAACTGGCCAAAACCATACATTAAATAAAAATGTTCAACACTCCTAGTCCTCAGGGAAATGTTACTCATATCTCATAAGATTCCTCCTCAATATAGACAGAATGACTATCACTGAGACAATAAATGAAAATAAGTTCTCATTTGAGATAAGGGGAAAGTGGTACCTTTGTTTTACAAACAAGTATAGAATGAAGACACACATTATAGACGAGAAACCAAAGTTCAAAAATGTATCCATGATAGCAAAGCACAAAAGCAGTATTAAATCCCTCTGTTACACAACACTGCACTGGCTAAAATGGAAGCCTCTTGGTGGGTGAAAAAGCAACTTTAGGGGAGAAAGAAGATCACTAGTAGGAAGTCTGGAACAAGTCAAGGATTTTTTCTTCAAAGCAGAAGCATACACATTCCTTGTGGAAATTCACAGACTGGAACATAAAGCCAGAAATTGAGTCCAGTATAATTTAAACATTAAAAAAATAGAGAATTAGTAAGAGGAGACACAGAAAAAGAAACGAGAGCAAACCCAAACTGCCAGAAATAGCAACTTTATGTTTTTCTTATGCACATAATGAAATCATCCATGGCATTCTACTTTTAAAAAACACTCCATTCTGAACCGAGACTTTCTGGCTTACAGAAAAGAGCTCAACTTTTCTTCAGAGATCTCCAAATGCACTAACGTCAATTGGGTTCCTGAAAATAGCATCCGATACTACTTCTCAAAGCAGTGAGGTAGCAGGTTCAGGTTTAATTCGTATCTATTTTTAAATTAATTATCTTCTTCCACAGTCATTTGTTTTTCAACATAATTCTTACAGTGTGGTATATAAGAAGCAAGGCCTGTGAAAACACCTCACAGTATGTTTTTTTTTTCTTTTTGTCTGTTTCACATACTGACTGGGGAAGAGCTAAAGAAGAAGATGATAAATCTTCATCTTCTTGTGCAATTACATGAATAAATAGTACTACAATGCAGAGATGAAAGGCTTTCTGTTTCTCTTTAATCTTCTCCATATTATCATGAAATACCAACATCAGCTGTACTGGCAAATTAAGTTATCTACATGAAATATATATATCTACATGAAATATATCTATATATATTTATGTATATATACATATATATTATGATATATATATATATCATGATCTTTATCAAGTGTGACTCATTTTAATTAACCAAAACCAGATAGTCTATGGTATAGCTTTTAGATGTCTCACAGATTACAATTTTTCTAAGACATAGTACTTTTTAGAGGTACATAAACAAATATCAATGTTGCCTGTATTTCCAGAACTAATAGTTTATATTCGACTCCCTTTCAATTTGATAGTTTTATGGTTATAGGTCAATCTAAACCCAGCACAGTTTATGGTCTTGATTCTTCCCTGTACTTCATCTTTTAGAGGGAAATAAAATTTATTCAAGGAATGAGAAATGTATAATTTTGGACTACTATTATTGTATTTATTCATGAAGAATAAACACAAAGGAGCAATTGAAATGAGAGGAAAACAGACAAAATTAAAATAGCAATGAAACGTGACTGGGTGATTTTTTTTTTAAATATTCTACTGGTTTTCTAGCAATTCAATCCTAAAGACAGCAATGGATAAGAAAAAAGGTTTATCCTAATTTTAAAATCATCTTAATGTAATCTGAAGCTCTTGATGAAAGCCCCACAAAGCAAAATGCAAATAGCTGACTTTTTCTGGTGCCAGAATCAGTGTTCCCATCAGTGGTTTGCAGGAACAAGGCTCCTTTCTCTTGTTTTCTCTGTGCTTCATAATGAATCAATTTAGGCAAGTGCACCACCAAATGAAAAAGGATTGATAAAAAGTATGCACGTGTTGTCATGTCGGTTCAAGGAGAATTTTACCTCTTGGGGAAAAAGTGGTTTACCCTTTATGCTCAGCAGTGCAAGTACCACACGAAGCAACATATGAAACAGTCCAGTAAACAGTTCACAAAGGCTAATCCACTCAGCACATACAGGCTGGATGTAAAATTCCATTTGCTCGTGGCTTTCAGTCTGTATTGCCTTCAGCACTTAAAATGGTAGCTTTCACAGTTCACAGACAGTACTCTTATACTGAGAAGCATCAGTGAGAGGATCCTTGTGCTAAAATGGCCAAATTGATTGGAACATATGTATATCCTCTTTTAAAAATGATACATTTATTTTTATCCTCTTATGAGTCTGAGTGGTTTACATAAACCCATGTGCAATACCTATAGAACTCAGAAGCAAGATAACCACAGAGCTATCTCTCCAGCCCCTTCATAACCTTTTTAAATGCCCTTGTCAGATATACGAATGAAGCAGAAATGGATTTGCTACTAAAAGTTTCTGTAAGCACATGTGTAGAGTTTTCTATTTATTTTTTTCTCTGCTTTGCTACTCACAGAAAGAGCTAGTGTTTAGAAGGGTTTGCTGGCATAGTAAAAATAATGTAAATTACTTTCAAGGAAGGTAAGTATGACTTGTCCACAGAGAAAACACACCCTCATAACCCTCATACTAAGCAAATAAAGAGGAATAACATTAATGATGGCATCTGGGCCTGTTGCAAATGGACTTAGCAAAAGTAAAGTGCCTAGCATTTCACCTGCTGATTAACAAATGATTACAACTCTAGAATTGTTTTGCAAACTATAGTCCATGTGACTATAACACAAAATTCACCTAAATTCTCACAAAACTCCTTCAGATTTTGAAAAACAGTGTCACTATGTCAATATCTTCTCTTTCTGGGGGAGCTGCATGACATAATGAAGATATGTTTTAAAGACTGTAGAATCTTGATGTCTCCCCCCCCCCTTTTTTTTTGTATGACCTGGGTAGTTCCTTAATCAGTTCGATCTTGTTTTCTTTAAAAAGAGAAACAGTATCAATGCCCTCTCAATGACTGGAGAAATTAGCAAATGATTAATAGTCTCAAATAATATAATTACTCAGAGTTTAAGTTCATAGTATTATAATTAGAAATAAAAATTTCACAGACAATGCTTGCCAAGATTGTGATTTTGTTTCTATGCCTCTAGTTCTGCTTTTGCTGTTGTTGGTTGCGGTTGTTTGCTCACAGTACTCCAGACTAATTCCACATCCCCATGTATACTAGATGAGTTTCTATCCCTGAATGACAGGTGCAGTCTTCCTGTTAAATTCTGAGGTGCTTTTTAATGCAGGATAGTCTTGTACTTTAGCTCTGTCTGCCTCAGCCTCCAAAGTAGTTGCAGTTTTAGGCATATGTGACCACATGCAGGGCAATCTGTGTTCATACAACACCCCCAGTCCTGCTTGCACCTGGTGCTTCTTGCAAAGAGCCTCAGAGCTTATCCTTTCACTGGGACCATGCAATTGTGCTTAGTTCCATCCTCAATACCATTCCAATAATCTGTACTTTGTTAAACTGCGTAAAAACAAATGCCTTTGATTTGGGTTTTGATTCCATTCAAAGCAAGACTGAAGATGAATTATTGTAAAGATCCCAACACTTGCTGAGGGCTCTCTGTGTTCTCAAGTCTCATCTTCATTTTTCCTCATAATGTGCATTTACCTTCTTACTACCCAGAAGGAGTTCATGTCCCACATAGACGTTAGGTGAGACCCCAGTCCTGACTGAGAGATTGATTGTGACATTGTTAGAGGTCATAAGCAAAGATTCAGCTACATCAAGCTTGATTACTGATCCAGACAAATTTTAATATCAGGTTCTAAGCCTCAAATCTGTCATCTGTCTTTCCATCATTTACCATCTAGTTATCTTTCAATCATTATCAATCATAAAGATATCCATTCATCATCTATCTATCATCTATTTTTGTCTTAAATTAGTTCAGATTTGTTGCTTTTTCAAAGGTGTGTTTAATTAAAATATAATTACATACATTTTCTTCTTCCGTTTCTTCCTTTCAACTTTTTTCATATACTTTTCCTCCAAAATCTTCTATAACTTCTCAAATCCATGGCCTCTCTTTTGGTCATTATTGTTACATATATGCCTAAATATATAAATATAATGTACAGAGTCCATCTACTGCTTCCTTATGTATAAATGATTTATGTTAGGTGGTTCAAAATAGGGAAGATAAATTCCCTCTCTCAGGTATCATCAGCTGCCTGTAGTTCTTTGCTTAGGACTGGGGCCCATACAATTTTTGCTTCTGTGCTTGCATTTCTATTGGTGTTGTCAATGTTATGGTATATATAGGCAATCATATTGTTGCAGTATTATGAAGGTAGTTTCCCTGTTATATCTATTTACTTTTAAATTTTTCACATTACTTTATATAATATTCACTACATATCTGTACATTCAAAACTTGGTCTTTGTCTCATATTATATGCTTCCCCTCATTGTCACTAGTAATGAAAAAACTTTGGTTGACAAATATTACATTATAATATGTCAACACATTATATCTTGATAATCATGCCTAAATCATAATATGGATTATGATCAATAAGTTATATACAAAAGGGTATATCATTCAGTAACTGTACTGATAAGAATAATATTCATCTATATTTTATCAAAATAATATAATGTTCTTTTAATTCTTGTCTTGATGCTGTTGCTGGTATCTATGAAAATCATAGAATAAAGACAAAATACTGATAACTGTTATACTTAGAGTTTTACAAGATAATTCTTTCTCTTTCTTCTATTTAGTGTGGTCTGGATAAAGTTAACAATGACCAATGTGTAAATCATAATTTTACTTTCTTTTATTTGTTTTTTATTTTGTATTACTTTATAAATAATACCAACCAAAATTTCCACTTTCTCCCCCCTTCCCACTTCCCTCCTGAGCCCCCACTCACTCTCCCTTTTTCCCCACTAGTCCTAAGAGAAAGATGGGTATGACAAGGAAGTCAGGACCACAAGAGGTTGGCCCACCCACTGAGGCAGTGTGCCTTAACTAATGGGAGCTCACCAAATCTAGCTGGACTGGGACTGAACGAGCATGGGATCAAACTGGATACTCTGAATGTTACTTCTTTTTAATACCAGAGGAAAATCCTTGGGAGTTAGATTAGTAGGACAGACTACTATGGGAGGGCAACTCATCGAATTTGGAATCTGAGATATCTTGGGAGAAAAAGATTTATCCCTAAGAAGTGAATGCATTCATTACACAAGGTTCTGTGCCTGTTTCTACCATTTATCTCATCTTTCTTCAAAATAGTCTAGACACACACATTATGTGAATTCAAGCCATGGACACAAGAAGGCCGAGGGGAATGGCAGTGCCTGGGAGTTCAGGAGAAGCACACAGACAGAGAAGGAAGCAGTTGTGAGGAAGGGGTGCCCTCATCCATTGCTGGTGGGAATGCAATCTTGTGCAACCACTTTTGAAATCGGTGTTTCGGTTTCTCAGGAAATTCGGGATCAACCTACCCCTGGACCCAGCAATACCACTCCTGGGAATATATCCAAGAGATGCCCTATCATATGACAAGAGCATTTGTTCAACCACGTTCATAGCAGTATTATTTGTAATAGCCAGAACCTGGAAACAACCTAGATGCCCCTCAATGTAAGAATGGATGAAGAAAGTGTGGAATATATACATATTAGAGTACTACACTGCGGTAAAAAACAATGACTTCTCGAATTTTGCATGCAAATGGATGGAAATAGAAAACACTATTCTGAGTGAGGTAACCCAGACCCAAAAAGATGAATATGGGATGTACTTACTCATAATTGGTTTCTAGCCATAAATAAGGGTCACGGAGTCTACAATTGGTGATCCTAAAGAAGCTAAGTAAGAAGTTGAACCAAAGGAAAAACATATAATTATCCTCTTGGCTATGGGAAGCAGACAAATTGCTGGGGAGAAAATTGGGATCTTGGGGGTGGGGTTGGATGGGGGTAAGGGGAGATGGGGAGAGAAAAGGGAGAAGGGGAGGATGGGGGGAACTTGGGGAAAAAGGAAGATTGGGATAAAGGAAGGTAGGATAGGGGAGCACGGAAGCACAATTCTTAGTTAAGGGAGCCACCTTAGGATTGGCAAGAGACTTGAAGCTAGAGTGGTTCCCAGGAGCCCAAGCCGAGGTCCCCAGTTAGTTCCTTGGGCAGCTGAGGATAGGGAACCGGAAATGACCCTAGCCTATAGCAATACTGACGAATATCTTGCATATCATCATAGAACCTTCATCTGGTGATGGATGGAGATAGAGACAGAGACCCACACTGGAGCACTGGACTGAGCTCCCAAGGTCCCAATGAGGAGCAGAAGGAGGTAGAACATGAGCAAAGAAGTCGGGACCACGAGGGGTGCACCCACCCATTGAGACAGTGGAGCTGATCTACTGGGAGCTCACCAAGGCCAGCTGGACTGTGACTGAAGAAGCATGGGATGAAACTGGACTCTCTGAACATGGCGAACAATGAGGGGTGATGAGAAGCCAAGGACAATGGCATGGGGTTTTGATCCTACGCAATGTGCTGGCTTTGTGGGAGCCTAGCCAGTTTGGATGTTCACCTTCCTAGATATGGACAGAGGGGGGAGGACCTAGGACTTACCACTGGGCAGGGAACCCTGACTGCTTTTTGGACTGGAGAGGGAGGGGGAGAGGAGTGGGAGGAGGGGGAGAAGGGTGGGAGGAGGGGGAGAAGGGTGGGAGGAGGGGGAGGGAAATGGGAGGCTGGGAGGAGGTGGAAACTTGTTTTTTTTTCTTCCTTTTCTCAATAATAAAAAAAAAATGAAAAAAAAAATAAAACTTGAAGGAGAGTAAAGCAGCAACCTGATCAGTATTTAATGACTGCTCAGGTCTGTATGTCAACTCAGGACAGTCCGGAAGAAGGCTGTGTGCCTTGATAGGAGAGAACTGAAAGAAGATGACACACTCAGTTATCAAGTTCTGTTTCTTTAGGCCAATGGAAGGAGATATAAGTGTGTTCTCCTGAGAAAAAAAATCAATTAATATAGAATAAAAACAGTGCTTCCCCCTACCCTCTACTGTGCCATCTTGTTGCATATTACAGACCTAAGTATCTATAGGCTGTTGTAAGTGTCCAGCATCAATCTCTAAGACCAGGTATTGGCTTTACAATCCAAATATAAAACATTAACCCTGAATCCATCAAAAGGTCTGTAGCCAAATCACTTTGGCGGTAGTGATAACTCTATGGCAAAAGTAAGGTTTGTTTCAGGCATAACTAACAGCATGGCCTAATATGTAAGGTCTTTATTTATATAATATTAAACATTTGGTAAGTGGTTGACTGGATTTCTCTGAACCTCCAGAGTATCTTCTTTAAAACACATTTATCATTATATCTGTCCTCCAAGAATTGCAAGAATTAGAAGTGGGAGATACAGAAGCTATCACCTAGGGCGTCATTTATTTTAGAAACTCAATATATGCTGATATTGTCACCTCTTGATAAATGACAAAGGCAAACAACTGCCCCATCCAAAAATTTCCTTCTTTCCCATTAAGCAGAGAACAACAATCTCCACATATTGCATTGTTAATTATTTCTTGTCTGAGGCAGTTTTGCAGGTAATGAAAAGTATTTGTTATATTAAAGAAGGTGTCCTACTTTAGGATTTTCATTACCAACTCTTTCTGGTAATATTATAATGTAAGAAAATTCTAAGGAAGCATGAACAATAAATATATTGCAAAAATGAACAAGATGGCCTCAGTGTTAAACTCTTTTTAATGGAGCTAGTGGTAAGTGTGGACTCCCTGAAGGAAGCCTTTGTTTTTAGGGTATATACCTCAAGGAATCTTCCCACCACATACAAGACATTTTTAGTGAAACTGTGTGAAATCAAATTCTTGCCAATTAACTGACTTTCTGGTGTGTCTTAAAGGTAGCACTGACTTCTGTCCTTCTCCCACCTCAATAGCTGTCAGAGATGCATTCTGCCTTTCCTTTTGTAACTGACTTCCTCATTGCTAGGCAAATTTCTTAGGTGTTGTTATGACATTTAAACAGTTCAAAAGCGTCATATAAATCATCATTCTTAGGCAAGAAATACAATGCATTTCAAGATGTTTCCTTCTAAAAACGTATCTTTTCTATTAGATTTTTTTTTGTGATTTCTAGCAGTTTTGGTGTCCTTTATTTACAGAATCACCACCCTGACCTCTCTCTGCTATGTCTTCCTCTCCTTTAACTATTAGATTTGAGGCCCATGTCAAGACAAGCATGATTTTATTCTGCGATCTCTAACTGAATTCCATGTAAAATACCATATTTCTAAATAAGATCGTATTCACAGATACCCAGAATTAAAACCAGGGCATGCAATTTTAGGCAAGACTATTCTTTCAACTAGAGTTGCATTATATACTAGCCACAGATTTTATCAGTCTTCTGAATTCTTGTCCTTTTACACTCATTTTGTCCAATTCTTTACCTAAACTATTAGATAAAAATGTCACACACACACACACACAGAGAGAGAGAGAGAGAGAGAGAGAGAGAGAGAGAGAGAGAGAGAGAAACCACCAAAGGAGCTTTCCATTATAGACCACACCAAGTGGTTAACATCTACCACAGCTCTATGTAGACAGCCACAATCATCATTTTCCACCTTAACTTTCCTGCTCACAGTCTTCTCCTTTTCCTCCTTTCTGTTCTGAAAACAGCAATATTCCTTTCACTTCTCCAACTACCATTTTCCAAAACTCCCACACCTATCTCTTGATTTTCATGGGTGGCTCTCACTCAGATTTAGCTCAGATTTCCCATCTATTATGAAGCTGTCCTTGATCATACTTTCTAGACTGGTGTACTCTCCTCATAATCATTCCATCCAGATCTGTGCTGCATCCTTTAAGAAGGTATTATGATCTAAACTTACCTTATTTAATATATGTTTGTATATTTTTTGTTCTTTTACAAATAGGACAAAAGCACCATGATAGCAGGAACTTACCATCATTCACTCTCTATAGCAAAGAGATCCTTGGTAAGGCTTTAATTCACTAAGTAAAAGAAAAATACCACCTACCATATAGCAGAAGAAGGAGACAAAAGTCTTAATGATAAATGTTAGATGTTCTTTATGCATTATAACATTTAATGTGTATTCTAAACCTGATGGGCGCTATCATTTATCTTGTATCAGATGCAGTCAGTTCAAATGATCTTCCTAGAGTCATACAAAGAGAAATGTGGGGCTTTAACTCAGACTAGATCTACTTGACTCCAGGGAACAAGTTATTTAACAGAGGAAAAATATAAAGGAAAGAAATGTTAGCGGGCAACATCAAAACTAGCACAGAAAGTCAGCTGGAGATTAAAACTCTCTCTCTTTATAAATCCTCCGTGGTGTTTCCAAAAGAAAATTGGTTGCCTTTGCCCCTGTGATAATTCTGTGGGTTCCTATGGATTTGAGATGGGAAAATGCAAGGATTCAGATAGATTCAACCAGTGTTTCAACAAACTGGCTCAAAATAACAGGGGTGGGTGTTCACTTTTCACATGGGTAAATTTAATTAGCACGGTGGGTGGCTAAGAAGTGATGCAGACCTTCTCTGGATGCTGTGCAAAATCATGCAGGGCTATGGTTAGCATTTTCTGAGCATTCTGATTTCCTTGAAACTTGCAGTAAAATTTTCAGGTACCTCAGATACAAAAAAATGAATGAACACGGAAAAGAATATGACCTTTACGAGAGTTGAATAAGGTATTGGACTTTGCAACCTGTAGCTAGAAAGCTGTCATTTCCTAGGACATTGAGTTGCAATACATTTGTAAAACCTTTTTAAACCATGCCATCTAATCTCTCTCTCTCCCTCTCCTTCTCTCTTTTCCTGTCCCTCTGTCTCTCCCCCCTCTCCCTCTCACACACACCCATAGAAACAGACAGAAACAGAGATACAGAGTGACAGAGACACAGAAAGACAAACAAACATACTGTAGGGTGTGTGGAGGAAATGGGAGGAGGGGAAGGAGTGCAAATTTGAATTGATATTTTTTTTTAAAAAAATCTAATAAAAATGCTGTAGGATGTACAAGAAGGAATATGTTTATAGATTAAGCAATATTCTTTAAAATTAGATGATTCAAAAATGGATTGTTTTCCAAATTTTGTTATTTCAAGCAAAAAAACTTCACAATTGATTCTTTTGTCATCCTACCTGGTTTTTGTGCCGTTATACTACAATTGATGACTTATGGGATATTTGCTTCCTAAGTCATTAAAAAGCCAGAAGTTGAAACCAAAAGTGTTCAGTTCCCAAAGGTATCTTTAATCCACAGCAAATAAAATTAATAATTAGTACTTATCTTGACCTCATTTAGTATGATTCTTGGGTCAGGCAAACAGACACAAGCACACACAGACAAACATGTCCTTATACAGGGCACACACATGCACATATATACACATATCTACAAATGTACATTCATATATTCACATGTATACAACAATAAACATTAGACAAATATTCACAAATAACCGTTCATGAATTACCTGCAGGTTGAAGTCATGTTTCCATGACCTGAATACATCATATGTTTGTAATAATGAAGCCTAAATGTGGATGGTGCTAAGAAAGAGAAAAGCATAGCAAATACTAACACAGATGTAGAGAAACTGGAACCCTTCTGTACCAGTGGTTGAAGAAACAGAACAGTGCAACTGTTGTTACATACGTGATATATACATATAATTCAAGCATTAAACACATAAATACCACATTATCTAGCAATACCAATTCTGAGTATATAACCCCCAGATGAAATACCTGGGCTCCCATGCTCACCAAAGCACTACTCATAGTAGTCAAAATATGGAAACAACCCAGATGTCTGTGGACACACGAATAATAAACACAAATAGATTCTTTACAGAAAATATGGTGTTTTCTGCTGTAAAATATTATTTTAACTATAAAGAAATTTTACATTTACTTTTGTTGCAGAATGGTACTTTAACTATGAAAAGGTGTGTTTCATTTGTTTATGTTGCACTTGTTTAGTGTTGTAAAGATGTGTTAAATTTAAGCTGTGTTTGTTTAATGATGTAAAGATATGTTACTTTTCATTCTTAAGGTAATATATAAGCAAAAAAGAATAATAAAAAGCTGAATAGTCAGTAGATAGGCAATAGAGGAATAGGTGGGACTGGAGGGCAGAGAGGCCAAGATTCCAATTATATAAACTTTTAACATGGTGACGTGCTTGGCATGCAAGACATTAACAGAGGAACAGAAGAACAGAAAAGAACAAGTGGAGTGAACAGAGAAAGGAGATTGTAGCAGTAGCCAAGCTTAAAGCATGAGCGGTATAGGAAACCTTTATATTCAGAATCCAATGAGAGGTTTTCAGTGATGGTGACTTATGTATTGCTGTCATAGTAAAAGCTCATATGAAATTTCTGTGTTTGAGAGAACAGTAGAGGATCAAGGGCCTCATATGAAGCCCAGCAAGGCTACCTGTGTAGTCTAGTGATGTAGACCTGTACAATGGAAGAATCAGACTAGGAAGTGTAGTGAGAGCTGCAGGCTGCTTTCCTGACGCCCAGCTCCCAGCTGCCTGGCTAGCTTATGCCTCCAAATAACAACATACAAACTGTATTCATTTAAACACTGCCTGGCCCATTAGCTCTAGCCTCTTCTTGGCTAACTCATATCTTGATTAACCCATTTCTAATAATATGTGTAACGAGGTGGTGGTTTACTGGGAAAGATTCTAGCCTACATCCATCTCTGGTTGAAGAATCATGGTGACTGCCTCACTCTGCTTCTTTCTCCCAGCATTCTGTTCAGTCTACTAGGAAGATTTGATGAAGGACGGAATAAAAAGTATGGGAAAGAAAGATAGTCCAGATTTGTAATTTCAATGACTGAGCATCAGGAAGTACTGATTATCTATGTGGAGATATTTTCTACTCTTCTAAATTCAACAAGCAGGAATCTCAAATTATAATGTGGTGAAAAATTACTAACTGTCCATCATTATTAACCTTTGGGAATTAAGTGGCAAGAGACAGGGGCTATTTCAATTCATTGTTTTAAAATTAATTACCCTGCTTTCTCAGAAACTTATTGGTATAAAAAGTATACCACCACCACATAAATTAAAATGGAGTTTTATCCTAGAGTTCTACCATTAGAAATTTATCCCAAAGTGAAACATAATGAGTTGTGTAAAGACAGCCCAATGATGCTGATGCCATACTGGTTGTTCTAATAAAAGATGGAAAACTACATTGCAGATTTACCATTGTGTCCTGGTAAAATCACTGTTGTAAAATCAGAAGTGATAATACTGTAATCATTTTTTTCACGAAGATTTTCACCATATGATGGGAAAACAAACCAGTATAGAATATTAGCAAAAATTATGTGTGGCACAATTTTCTCTATAAGTAAATATTGATAGGGAAACTACCATATATCTTCACACTAAGTTATTAAGGATGATTTTCCCTTTTGGGGAAGTTTTATGAAAACTTATACATAGATTTATCTGAAAGGTGTATTGAAGCATAGAATAAAAGACTATTTTCAAAGTAAGAAGTTGAAAAAAATAGAAAAACATAAATGGTGCCAAGGCAGCTTTTATATCTAAATGACTGGAGAAACACAATTATCCTTTGCTCAGTACAGATGATGCACAGATTTGGTTTAAACTGAGGTCACAGTGAAGCCTAAGACAGGCTTTATCAATTACACAGTTCCAATGACATATTAGCATGATTAGCATGAAGAGTATGAGTCTTCCCACACCTACACCCTTTCACGTCCACAGATAAAAAGGTGGGTGACACAGCACCTTGGTATCTCCAAATATTCCCTAAAGACCTTCCTTTTCTACTAACATCAATTTTGGATGCCCTGCTAAGTGTCAGGCCCAGTGCATGTAATCATGTTTCTTCCACAAGATGTTGGTATGGGTCCTGGTTTCAAATGCATTTTTGTTTTTGCATTCAATTCAATTTTTTTTTTTTTGCTTTCTCTCATGGTACTTTGACTACTACATACTTAATCTCAAAATGGTAGCTTAATTCACAAATAGATGATTGACCCATACTTACTGGTTGTCATACAACAAAATCCATAATTGCCGAGTTATATTCATGGGTGTTTCTAAAGGCAGTTATATCTCCATAAAATAATAGGCCTGCGGACAACATTCCTATTCACAAGCAATATCCAAATCTGAGTAGCTAGAGATCTTGAGTAAATATGCTAGACTGTGTGGCAAAAAGATATATTGTATAGATAATATTAAGAAATTTGAAGATAAGGAAACGGCTCAGTTGATAAGTACTGACGGAATAAGCATGGGAGTGGGATTTGCACCCCCTGTACCCCTGTAAAAGTCACATGAGTCTGCTTACAACTTTAGTACCGGTGCTGGCAAGGCAAAGACAGCAGGAATAAAACTGTAGCTAATAAAATCCAATTTCAGAGAGTCTATCTCAAAAACAATGAGAAGACACGACATCAACTACATGTCTCCGTACTCATATACATGTGCTCATTCACGTATGGTACACTTGCACATATACATGTACACACAATAAATAATTAAATACTTTAAGACGGAAGACTACCTTGGATAATCCTCACCCAAATATAGCCACAACCTATGAAATGCATTTAGGCTTTGGAGAAAAAAAAATAAAAGAGCAAGGGAAATGATTTTCTAGATGGTTCCATGACTGTCTAGTACCAGTGATCAGTGTTATCAGTTTGACTTAAATACAGCGTTAGCTGATCAACATTTTATTAATTAGAACAGACCTAAGGTAAAGACCAAAAGCTGATTCCTGTACCTGACTCAGGGTAAACCCTAATATTTGCAGGGATAACACCAATGACAGTCCAGTTCCAGAAACTGATGCATATGTCTTCTCTTCCACCGCAATTCTGTGATCTGTTTTCAGAGAACTAGACATTTGACAGAGAACTAGACATTTGACAGAGAACTAGACATTCGAATACTAGTGTCTCCTTTAGCTGATATATTTCAGGTTAATATGGACTTTCAACTAATTCCATTAAATTTTTCCTGGCATGTTATAAATCCTGAAGGAGAATACTCTAGTTTCCTTCAATTGATACGGCTAAACACTGATTAAATGCAGCTTAGAGGAAGAAAGGATTTACTTGCTTTCCAGTATCTACCTCTAGATCCATCATGAAGATAATTGAAGATTATAATTCAAAGCAGGAACATAGATTCAGGAATCACAGAGGAATGCTGCTTGTTAAATCCCCTTTAGCTGACTTTCAGGCTCATGATTAGCTGGCTTTCTTTTACTTTCAATGACCATTGGGCAAGAGAAGGGCCATGACCCACTTGTACAGGGCAGGACCACGCCCAAACTAGGATGGGCTCTCCTATATCAAATTCCAGTGAGGACAATCCCTCAGCGACATGCCCATAGAACAATCGTTAATCAATATTATTCTCTTTTCAGATGATGGTAAGCTAGGTCATGTTGACAGTACATGCTCATTCAGACAGTGTTCATTAAAGAAAAAGATTTCATGCATCTTATTTGTGGTGAGAGACAGACTTTGTGGTTCTCTTTGATGCCATGAAAGGCTCCTACCGGACAATAGCGATTATTTCTGGAGTGGAGACTGCTGCTCTTCTACTGAGACTCTCCACACTGCAGTGAGTAAAACAAATCGAAAGTCTTTGCAACTCTCTTCTGTTCTACTATTGCTGCTAATTTGCTCTTGGGAAAAAGTTTTTCAAAAAGGTAACAGGAACAGGAAATGCAAACTGACACTGATAATCAGGACAGGTGGGAGAGCAGTTGTGTGCTACCACTATTGTGGTAAGTTCCAGAGCTTCCGATGGGTAAGCCTAAAGCTAGACACTGGTTGAGCTCATTCTTTTGCTTAGTTTCTTTTCCTTGTTAATTTTGCCTACATCTATTCCGTTTCTCTGAGACTGTGTCCTTAACAAATTCCTTAAACCATAATTTTAACTCGAGCTTCTGCTTCCACAGAACTGGACCTGTGTCGTTTTCCCTCCAGTCATAGGACAACTTGGCTCCGTGCTTTAATGACCAGATGGCTGTTTGGACAGCAAAAACTGGAATAAATATCTTTAATTACTAACATAAAATGATTAAAATATCCCTGTAGGAAAAGAGTTCCTTGATGTGAAAATATCATTGTCCAAAATAATGTCATTTCCCACCCTTTTCTTCCACTCTGACCCAAACAACCTTGCATTTTTTTTTTTAACTCGAACTTGAACACACTGGCCTTACAGAAGTGTTACTTTTGCCCCTGAAACTCTTACGATTCAAGTTCATTTCTGTGTTTTCTTCTGATATAATTTCTGACACAAAATCATCATAGCACTCATCAAGGCTTTCAGGGACAATTTTACATTGTGCTTTCAGTTCATTTATTACTAAGCAGACAGCCAGCTCCAAAAGACCAAGTGGTAACTTAATTCAGTGCCTGTTGCAGAGTTTCATGTCAAGTCTAAACACACTATTTAGTTCCTGAATAAAAACATGCAAAATAGAATGATAATTGTTGAGGGAATAGGAAGGTTAAAGACTCTTGTTATGAAAGTCCAATTTATAAGACATGTGTAAAGCAAAGTTGCATGATCCAAGCATGTATCAGATAAGCCTTATTAGACTATGGAGGTAACACACAGGTAGACATGCTCAAACAGAAAACAATCATAAAAAATTCAGATTTTTCTAGAATTACTGTGTAACAATAATGTACTCACCTATAAGTCTAATTTGTGACTCTGTGTTTGCCATTTGTGTTTATGTCCCTAAGCAAAACTCCTAAATTAATATCATTATTTGTGATTTTATAACAAGGTTATGCTCAACCACTCTGGACATTTTGCATTCACCATTGTGTTTCTGATAAAGGCATTGAAGAACATTATGGATATTTTTTTTACTTATATTGTGCTATTCTATGCAGATTTTAAATTGTTCCACATTTGCCAGATAATCAAAGACTAAGATAAAATTATGCATTTTGTTGTCCTCATCATGCCCTTGCAGTACAGAGATGTCAAGCTATAATATTACAACAATAAATCTTGACCCTTGTCTCCTATAAAAATCTATTTTGATCTTGAACATGGGAAAGATGGAAAGTCAGGGAAATCTAATGCATTATTGTTGGAAAGCTAACTAAGTGTAGAAAATGCAAACTGAAGACATTAAAAATCAATTTAGAAATAAATAGCATTTTTGTCAGACTTAAGAATTATTTATTCGAGGTCGTAGGTACATCCCTATCACCAAAACAACACCGAAAATGAGACTTGCAGGAAATAATGAACAATTAGCCTAGTAAATTTATTTCTTTCCATTTTATTCTGAAATAAGCTCACTTAAATACATATTTTCTCATACACATTTACATATAGACAGACACATACGCAGAAAAATATCCATCCTGAGAATAAATCAAGTCACCCCTAGTAGTGCTAAAATCCAAAATGCCATACTGGAAAGCATTAAGGGATTTACTGAAATGGATGTGGACTGCCTCCTTCTCTGAGTCATCAGGTTTTAAATAGAAATGAGATAGTAAATTTCTGCCCGCATCACACTGTGTGTCTTCTCTGATTCACTACTCTCATTCATCTTACTGCTCTCTAATTTGTAAAGATGCAGGCAACGTATAAATATTCATGGCAGCTCTGGAAATAGACTTCACGGTGCTCAGTCTTCCTTTAGAAATGGGCAGAACGTCAAATAGGGCTGGAGATGAGTTTTAAAACGATACACTTGGCTTGCTACTTAATAAAAAAAAAAGAATGGTATGATTATGTCAGAGAACAGTGAACAGTTTCACAGCAGAAATCAGACTATAGCTTAAACTGGTGGACCTCAAATCCATGCACATCAGAGTCAGCTCAGAAAGTCAACCTGGTTATCAATGTGCATGTCTAGTGTTTCCAAGTTAATTCACTCTAAATACAAGCCAGATAATGTTTCCTTTAGGCCACATGCTTCATTCCATGATGCCCCACTGGTGGTACTGTTCAGGGAGCTGTCGGGTCTTTTGGGACTGAAGACTCTGGAGGAAGTGGGTCAATGAGATCATAACTTCACATGAAGCATTCACAGCAGGACCTCACTTTCTGTTTACTCTCTGCTTCTAAAGTGTGAATATAATATGGACTGCTGGCCTCCTGCTCCTGTAACTGTGACCTTTCTGATTGATGCCATAGCTTCCCCAGCCCACAGAGTCTATGTCTCTGGAACACTAAATCAACATTCTCTCTTTTCCTTAAGCTGATTCTTCTAGAGTATTTTATCACAGCCAAAGGAAAAGCATCTAAAACTGTGAAGAGCTGTATTCAATTATTGGAAAGTCACATCATGTCAGTCTAACAAACTTTAGGTTGTCGCTGTCAAACTCAGAGCTGAACATACAAGGATAATAGTCAATCAATGGGGTTCAAATATTAAAATGGAAAAATATATACTCAGTATAAGTTACAAGACAATGAAAGAATTTATGTGCTAGTTTATTCCATCTCAGAAAACTTGGGTGCTGTCTTTTCAGAAGCCTATGAGTCTGTGGGTAAAAAGATAGAAGAATTCACACAAGGATGTACTGGCTCCAAAATACCTGTGGACATAAGAAAAGGAAGCATGTGGAAAAGTCATGGATTGACCTGGCCACAGAACAAGAGTGCAGAGTCTTAGTATTTTTTTTTTAATTTGTGTAAAATAGGTAGTCTGTCCACTGGAAAGAGATTTTAAATGTGGTTTGAAGCATGGAAAATCAGTTATTTTGAGATTCAACCAGAATAAGTTCTCATCTGGAAACCAATGCTTAGATAAAGAAGGCAATTCATTCACTGACATTATCTCACTACTATATAGCTAGAAATCAGAAGAGGTAGGAGAAAATCCCTTCTGAGTTTAAAACACTCCTTCAATTAAGTTTTGATTGAAATTCTCTTGTTTCATTGTTATTGTTTCTGCAGCTCCAGATTTGATAGGGAAGAGTCAGACTCTGGATAAATCAGGTCAGTAGTTTCTATTACTCAGAAACCTGAGTGGAGGCAAAGACAATGTTTACCAAGGCGTTGTGTATATTTCAGTTCATGGCTATTCATCTAGTTTGCACAGGCCTCTTGACCTTAACATACATTTACACTTAGTAACTGTATTGAAGAGACTAAAATAATTTGTAGGGCAAAATTTTGAGCCCATATATATTGAAATTTCAAAAAGAATTGGGCTGTAGACTTCAAACATGGAACCTTAACCTCCAGAGGAGCCAAACACACAGACAGTTTGACCCACGACTGTCCAAGTGGGAGGCGATCAACTGCATCCTCATTTTATTGGGTCTCAAGAGAGACATTCAGGGCTAGAAAGGTGACTGACCAGGTTCAAGTCCCACCACCAACACCAGGTGATTTACAAGAGCCTCTAACTGCAGAGACAGGGCACCTGGCACTCTCTGGCCTCCTGCGTGACATATTTGCACATACCATTCACATGTGTGTATATAATTAAAAACAAAATTAATCTTTAAAAACAGTAAGATACAAATAAGTAAATATCTACCCATAAAGCTGGCTTCTTGGATATCTCAAACCAGAACCAAAAATGAGAAAAACTTTGACATTACCCAAATCTGAAAACACTGTGAAATTGACTGTATTTTTTTCATTCTTCATTGTTTTCATCATTTTTCTAGTCTTTTATTGAGCTCTACATTTTCGCTGCTCCCCTCTCTGTCTCTCCCCTCCTCTTCAACCCTCTGCCAAGTTCCCCATGCTCTCAATTTTCTCAGGAGATTTTGTCTTTTTCTACTTCCCATGTAGATTAGATATACGTATGTCCCTCTTAGTGTCCTCATTTTTGTCTAGGTTCTCTGAGATTGTGATTTGTGGGCTGTTTTTCTTTGCTTTGTGATTAAAAAACACTAAGGAGTGAGTACATGTGATAATTGTTTTTCTGTGTCTGGGTTACCGCATTCACAATGATGTTTTCTAGCTCCATTCATTTACCTGAAAAATTCAAGATATCGTTTTTTTTTTTTTCTGTTTAGTACTCCATTGTGTAAATGATGTACCACATTTTCCTCATCCATTTAGGTTGTTTCCACGTTCTAGCTATGACAAACAATGCTGCTATGAACATAGTCGAGCACATGTCCTTGTGGCACGATTAAGCATCCTTTGGATATATACCCAAAAGTGGTTATTACTGGTTCTTGAGGAAGGTTGTTCCCTAATTTTTTGAGAAATTGCCACATTGACATCCAAAGGGGCTGTACCAGCTTGCATTCCCATTAGCAATGCAGGAGTGTTCGCTTTACAGCACAACCTCTCCAGCATAAGTTGTCATCAGTGTTTTTGATCTTAGCCATTCTTACAAGTGTAAGATTGAATCTCAGAGTTGTTTTGATTTACATTTCTCTGATGATTAAGAATGTTGAGCATTTCCTTAAGTGTCTTTTGGCCATTTTAGATTCCTCTGTTGAGAATTCTCTGTGTAGGTTTGTACTCCAATTTTATATTGAATTATTTGTTCTTATGATGACCAACTTCTCGAGTTCTTTGTTGATTTTGGAGATCAGACTTCTGTCTGATGTGGGGTTAGTAAAGATCTTTTCCCATTCTGTAGGCTGTATTTTTGTCTTGTTTACCATATTCTTTGCTTTACAGAAGCTTTTCAGTTTCAGGAGGTTTCATTTATTAATTGTTTTTCTCAGTGTCTGCGCTACTGTAGTTATATTTAGGAAGTGGTCTCCTCTGCCAATGAGTTCAAGTGTACTTCTCACTTTCTCTTCTATAAAGTTCAGTGTGGTTGGCTTTATGTTGAGGTCTTTGAACTTGAGTTTTGTGCATGGTGATAGATATGGTCTATTTTCATTCTTCTGCATGTTGATATCCAGTTATGCCAACACCACTTGTTAAATATGCTTTTTTAAAACATTTGATATTTTTTGCCTCTTTGTCAAAAATCAGGTGTTCAAAGGTGTGTGGATTAATATCTGGTCTTCGATTAGATTCCATTGGTCCTTCTGTCTGTTCCTATGCCAATACCAGGCTATTTTCAGTACTGTAGCTCTGTAGTAGAGTTTGAAGTCAGGGATTGTGATGCCTCTAAAAGTTTTTTTTTTTTTTTTTTTTTTTGTACTGGATTGTTTTGTCTATCCTGGGTATTTTGCTTTTCCATATGAAGTTGAGTACCATTCTTTTGAGGTCTGTGAAGAATTTTGCTGGGATTTTGATGATTACATAGAATCAGTAGATTCCTTTGGTAAGACTGCCATTTTTTACTATGCTACTTCTACCTGCCCAAGATCATGGGAGATCTTTCTACTTTCTGGTGTCTTCTTCAATTTCTTTCCTCAAAGATTTAAAATTTTTGTCATACAAGTCTTCCACTTGTTTGGTTAGAGTTAATCCTAGATATTTTATGCTATTTGTGGCTATTTTGGAATGGTGGTGTTTCTTTCATTTCTTTCTCTGTCCTTTTATCATCTGTGTACAGGAGGACTACTATTTTTTTTTAGCTAATCTTTTTTTTATGCAAAACCATATTTTATTAAGGCATATTTTCTGCTCTGTCAAAGTTTAAAGAAGAGACAGGAAATAGTTAAATTTCCAAATACATATTTAGTCAACGGTATTTTTATATAGGGAAGACTGACAAACAGTATAAACTTCCATTGCGCAGGGTTGTAGCTGTATGGGATTTATCACATAACTTCACCAACTCTGGCTGTTTTAAATTCCTTTCAGTTATCCTCTCATACACGAATTTAAAGTCTGAGACCCATATTTAATTTACCTATTTGTATTTACTAGGAATATGCCTAGGTGCTGGAGTTACAATAATAATCAGGTTCCAGATTTAAATATCTTGGTAGGGTGAGGCTGTAAAGGGGAAAAAAAAAAAAACAAAACCCCGCATTTTAATAGGATAATAGTCCTGCCTGAGGCTGTGTTTCTCATTAGTTACATGAGGATTCGGTCCCACATTTTAGTTTACTTTGACTATGTCAAACTTTTCACTAATCCATTCTAAAGGACGCAATGTATGATTATTTCTTGAAGTGAATAGTGATTTTGAACGAGGAAATTTACTTTATTACCGGAGGCCTGAGGTTGTACACCGAGGTTGGGGTGACAGTGAACACCATATCCACACCCCAGACATCGGAGGGGAAGCTGAAACACAGCGAGGTTTCTTGGTTAGGTCGGCAAATTGAAAAAGTTGCGTAAAGACAGGATGGACGGCTAACCTCTGGTCGAGCAGTCAATGGAGAAGACCCAAGAACCACTTTAACTGCTATTCATTTCAGGCGATGACCACCTTAGGGTGGAGCTGGTGGGAGGAGAAAGGGCCACACACACACAACCCTGGCAGAAAACTGTTTCCCAACTGCAACCAACGGGGTGCGAGCGGGCATCAGGGAAGGTCACCCAGATGGTGTGGGGGATGTCCTCGGGGAAGGACTTACCCAGACAGCTCCTCCTCGAGGCCACGGAAGGTACACTCCTGTCATTTACCAACTACCGCCGCCCTCAAGTTCCCGATGCCCTCAAACCGAAGGTTAAACAAAAAAGAAAAAAAAAAAGAAAGAAAGAAAGAAAGAAAGAAAGAAAGAAAGAAAGAAAAGCCTAATGAGGCCTTCCCAAGCACTAGGAGAGCTTCTACAGTTTTCTTCAGCCTTTTCCATACATAAGAACATTTTCTGTATGAAGACTACACTCATTGTTACACTCATTCACTCAACAAAACTGGGCTTTTCCAATTCAATTCTTTATGGGCGATTGCGTTTGCTAGGAAAGAAATTTGATGATGTGTAAGTTGAAAACCAATTCTTAATCATAATTTATTATACCATTGATTACTTCAGTACTCTCTTTTTTTGTAAAAAGAACTCACACATTTCATTCTTTATGTCTACTCTACTTGAAAATAGAACTTAAAGGCAAAGTAATCAATAATTGAACAAGTGAAATGTATTATAGTGAGTCTGAAAACAGGTGGTTTGGATCAAACAAAAATTAGGCTTGATATATCTGGTAAGGTGATATTTTTTAACACAAATGATGGATTATATTAATAAAGATAATACTGAATGAATGCAAGGGAACTCAGGGAAAGCAATGAGGTTACTTAGTGAAACTTAAGTATCCAACTAAATTTCTAACAGGTGGACCCCACGCAATGGTCCTATAGTTGGTTTTTATACCTATCCTCATTTCCCATTTTTTATTTTCTGAATGATTACATGCATTTTTCTTTGTGCATGAATAAGAATTAAATTAAGGTGTGAATTTATAGTCTATAGTGAGGAGATCATTAGTGGATTATTTAAATGTCTAACATTGAAGAAGATGCTACATAAAAGCCATAACAAAAGTACTAAGACTCTATCTCACATCACTACAACAGTGCAGTGAGGACCATAATTAAGAGATTCCTATTTAGAACACACTTCGATGAACATCAATAATAGTATGCTTCAGATTCACAGAATGACATATTTGTGTTTAAAAAACCAGATGAGTGTCCTTACTACACAAAAATGATTCTATCTGGCAAATCTAGATGATGGAGTATTACACAGATTTTTATACAGTATGTTTGCCCAATTTTACTGAAACTTTCTAATGCATATTCATAAGTTGTTACAACAAAATGAACCAGCTATGCAAATGATCCTCTGTTGCACTATAATCTCATGGTCAACCTCATCTTAACAGTAAATGGTACATACCCCAAGACCAAATTGAATTGTCCAAATGTGATCAGAGTCACATGTTACTTCTATTGCCTGAATCTTTCTCTTTTTAAAATGAGTTTTTATTTTAAAACAATTATTTTTTTTCAAACAAAGAAAGATCTACTGTCCATTTTTGTAGGAGAGTAAAACCAGCGTTTTGTTCTTGTTTTTTTTTTTTTTTTGTTTTTTGTTTTTTGTTTTTTTTTTTTTTTTGGTTTTTCGAGACACAGCTTCTCTGTGGTTTTGGAGCCTGTCCTGGAACTAGCTCTTGTAGACCAGGCTGGTCTCGAACTCACAGAGATGCGCCTGCCTCTGCCTCCCGAGTGCTGGGATTAAAGGCGTGCGCCACCACCGCCCGGCCTTTGTTCTTGTTTTGTATTAGTTTTGATTTGAGACATCCTGGAGCCCAGGATGGCCTCAAACTTAGTATATCACCAATAATGACTTTGAACTTCTGGACTACTCCCCTCTACCTCACAAATACTGAAACATCAGACCTGCACCTCCACACCCAGCCTAATCATATTTGCTACAAAACTCAAAAGTCCAACTTTAGTACTTCAAATGAAATGTGAAAACTATAAAGTGACCTCATAGCAAGACACGCACAAAATGTCTGCAAGAACCAGCCAGGAGGCCTCCCTGGCATCACTGTATCTTCCAGTTTGAGCCCAAAGAAGGCTCATGCAATTAAAGATATGAAACATCACCATTTTAAGTCCAAATGGCTGTCATTTTAGCAACCTTGGGTTAATTTCCTTTTGATTTCTTAATTTTTATTTACTCTTTCATATGGCTATTAGGAAGGGAAGGAAAGAAAAGGAGTGAAAGACCAATGATAATGCATATTATAGAAATTAGGAGTCAGTCCAGAACCCTAACACTGAAAACAGAGAAAATAACAGACTGGCAGCAGATCCTTTGCCATCTCTAGGAGTAAAAAATAAATGAGCACAAAGATAAATGAAGGTTTGGCAGTGAATTTATTAAATACAAATACCATCACCAGGAGAGCCTGGGGATATTCTTAACTGATATTGTGATGAAATTTCTTAAACAAGAACAAGAACAACAATGAAATGAGAATTAAACTCATGTCAGAGAATTATACCTAAGATTTTTATTAACATAATCATCATCAGCTTTGGTAAGAGTAGTGAAACCTAAAATCTCATTAAATCTTATCATGAAAGTTGGTTGTTGTCTGCTTATTATGTTGAAAGAAAAATAAGGAAACTCACATTGTTGTTCAGTGTGTCATGTTTCTAGAAAGGAAAGAATCTTTAAGTCCAACCAGAACCCAGGACAAAAGAAAAGTGTGAGAGGAAAAGCAGCGTGAGTGCTATAGACAGATGTCTCTTTGAGCATTTTCCTTTCACAACACAATATAATCTAACTTATAAATATCTAAGTAGAATTTCATATTTAACCAACTATATGGAAATATTTTCTACAAGAAACACTGACAAATGGATAACATATACAATATGGACATTTGTATTTACTGTAATCATTTTTAAGATAGCTGGTGAAATCATGACTTTGCTCCTTTATTTCTTCCTAACACTTGCCTGATAGTTTGACATAAATTTTGAAGACTGCATTGATTTCTCTTCTCAATTTTTTATTGGTGGGTGTGTTTGATTTATGGAGAAAAGGAGCAGACATGTCAGGGTATGTGCATGCGAGTCAAGAGGACAAATTTCAATAGTCTGCTTTCTTATTGTTCCTCATAGAGTAAGGTTTCTCTTGTTTCTATGTGTTGGCCAGCAAGCTTCTGGGTTTTCCTCCTTTCTCTTCCTAGGGAATTACAGATCTACTTCCACCATACCTGGTTTTTTTTGTGTGGGGGGGGGCAGTTCCAGGCATCTTACTAAAGATATTGTTTTACCCTGCAGTCACTTTCCATGACAAAGTATCCCCTTGTCCTGTCTGAATTTTAAAAACTGGGATAAAGTCACTACTCTGACTCATCACTATACAGATGATTTCCACAAGCAAAATAAGAAAAATTTTAAAGTCATCGACTTTGAGCTAATCTATTTCTCACTTTCAAAATAAGTAAGAGTAATTAATCCCACATCTCACAGAGGCTGGAGTTTATATTTTAGCACATGAAGAATGTTTCTAAAACACAAATTGTATGTACTCAATATCCATGGGCTGGCACACATGATCCTATGTGACCAGGTTTGGCAGTGAAATCTTTAGCGAAGTAAGCAAGTTTAAAATGCGATAATAGAGTGGGACCTTAATCTAATATGGATGATGTTTCTGTAACCATAGTTACTGTAAAAATTCAGCGAAAGTCATATGTGGACATATTTGACACCCAAAATGTTCTTCTTTTGATCAAGAAGTTAAAAACACCACCATTTCCAGAAACAAATGCTGATTGAATCCTGACCTTGAAACTTTACCTTCTAGAACTTGGAGAAAATGTCTGCTGCTTGAGGCATCTAGTGAGTGTTTCTGCTGCTTGACAGTACCACACAACTCAGGGTGTTGCGTAGGAAATTATGGACAATAGGATGAAATGTAGACAGTCAAAACAAGGGAGTGGGTATGAATAATGGTTAGATAATAGACATGAAAAATAAAACTATAAATTTCTGTGAGCAAATAATTTTACACTCAAATAGTCAATGATTTTAATCTCATAAGCAAAGCTATTTTGAGTATTTCTTCAGATTTCATGAGTATGAGTTTAAAAAATTTGCCAGCTGATGTAGGTGGGTCTTCTATCTATCTGTTGCTTCATTGGTTAATTAATAAAGAAAACTGCTTGGCCTAGTAGGTCAGAACATAGGTGGGTGCAGTAGACAGAACAGAATGCTGAGAAGGGAAGTGAGGCAGATGCCATGGAGCCAGCTGCCAGGTCAGACATGCTGAATCTTTCCCCGTAAGCCACCACCTAGTGATGCTACACAGATTATTAGAAATGGGTTAGTCAAGATCTGAGAGTTAGCCAGTAAGAGGCTAGAGCTAATGGACCAAGCAGTGTTTAAAAGAATATAATTTCCATGTTATTATTTCCGGGGCTAAGCTAACCGTGCCTAAGTTGGGTAGGACGAAAAGCAGGCCTGCTTGCCTCATCACTACAGCCAGCATTTACTTTCCTACAGTACAGGCTAAATCAGAGCAGTGTAGACATGGAGTATGCACTTCCCAAACATAGTCTATAGATTGGTTCAGAAAGAATTTCATAGAGGACACAATATATCATACTTCAGACACTTCAACAAGAAAGTGAGGAAATTCTTCTTTTGAATAATAAAATGGTGGGAAGAGAGTGCTGTCTGTGAAGGGTTTGTCACACAATCACGAGGACTGGAGCTGCATTACTAGAGTCCACCTAAAAAGGCTGTGTGCCATGACATGTACATGTGACCCTGGGGCTGTCAAGGAGGAAGTGGGTGAATCCTTGGGACAGAACAGAATTCTTGGTGAATTATAGACTATTGAGGAATACTGTCTCTAAACGAAAGACTGACATCACTTGAGGAAAAACATGCAGGTTGGATAGCTACTCTCTACGTGCACATGCACGAATATGCAAACACACATTCACAGAAATGTGCATCCACATAAACAACACCCATTATAAGATAAATTAAATAAAAAAGAATAACAATGAAATGTGAGCTTCGTAGCTTTTAGTAGTTATTTAAGTTGCTATTATTGTGTGGGGAAGGGACATGTAAATGGAACAGTGTGAGAGGAAGTCAGAGGACAGCTTTATAGAGGTAGTTCTGTCATGCTTTTCTTTTCTTGTGATACATGGATTAAATTCATATTTCTTGGTTAACACAGCAAGTACCTCCACTTACTGAACTATCTCACTGGCTTACAATTGTATTTTTAGTGTAACAAAAAGAAATCATTCAGATATAAATGTAGAGAAATTGTGGCCACATTTTTTGTATTATCAGGATGCACTATTAACAAATTTGAAAAGGCAAAGAGCGATGTGTAATAGATTATGAAATCATTCATAAATTTATCAGTGAGTGGACTAAATTTAAAAACTATGTTCTACTAATATATTAACCATGGATTTATAAAATGTTCACCTTTTCTTACTATAGAACACTGAAGATCTTTGCATGTACTTTTAAAATGTGTGCAATCTCATGAGTCTCCCAACCTCACTAATATTTCAAGGAGAGAGATCTTTAAAACATATGAAACACATTCCACAAACCCTAACACCAGAAATTTCTTGGAGTTTGATTATCTACAGTGGTCTGTATCATAGAACAATTGAGACATTTAAAAATGTTTACCTCCATTCTACTTCACTATATTTAATTTCGGAACAAATCTACTTTACTGTAGATATGCCTTTCTTTCAGTGTTTATATTCCTGAGTTACAAATGGCTTTTCATGCACAAAGATCTGCACACAACACACTTAAACGAAGAACTTTTGACTTGTAACTTTAATGCCTGGAGATTGAAATGAACTCAATATTTCTTGATGTCCAGGCAGAATGTGAGCCATGCCTATCCAGTAACAAATTATCCTGTAATTTGAAATAAGAAGCAATGTAGACATTTCTAGAAAACTAATATTTTAATGATTTAAAATAACAAAAAAACTAAATTTTTACACCAACCACAATTCATTGAATTAGAACTAAAATCTAATAAATTTATTTTTCTCAAGGCATGTCCATGTGCAAGATGAAAGTAATTATATCGATAAAACAGAAAGATAGGACAACCTCAAGAATGGAATTTAAATTCTAACATTTTCCAAATTTAGGATATGCATGTGAGTCAATAGATTTTATTCTAGACATTAAAAAAGGAGATGGAATATAAAACATGACTGACTTCAGAGACTGGAATTGGAAAGCTATATTTTTTAGTGAAGCACAGGATAATTAAACCGAGCTGTAACTTAGAAATCACACATAGGGACATATGGCCTCCGATTTCTACTTCATGCCTCTTACTGCTTTCCCTCTTATGATATAGCAAAGTTTCATATGTTTCTGTACCTTGGGAGTTATGTAGCATCTCTATATTACTACAGACATCTAAACAACTACATCTGTCGTCCTCATATTCTAACAAGAAAAAAAAGTTTTGTAGTTTATTGTTGTTCAATTTTGAAGTGTTGGAACCAAACACAATTTAGATGCTAATCTGGTTCTCTACCAATTAAATACACTCACTGATAGAGTAGCATTTTGTTGTGAGTTGCTATGGGTAAAAAGAAAGGAAATAATAAGCTGACAGGATAGACAAAGGACCTTGAGGCAAAGAATCACAGCCTGAGTTTAATTCCTAGAGCACATATGGCAGAAGGACAGAGCTGAGTCTTTTATGTCATTTTTGGACCTCTGTATGGGTAGTGTGGCACCTTCATGCTCTTTCCATGTACACACACACACACACAACATAGTGCTTTCAAGTCTTTTCTGCTGTTCCCAGGGGAACACTTGGTCCTTTCTGCTTTGTTGCTAACACGTTGACCACATAGCTTGCTGGCAGAAATATCACTATCTGGCTTACATTTACTATGGACTTGGAGGAAGAACTGTGCTTTGAGTCAAGTGGAAGGGCACATTTTTCTTTGGCACCAAAGCATATCTTTACTATGAAGGCTGCTTCTGCTCACAGATCCAACAGTCAATGAGAATCAAGCAGAACAGAGTTACAGGCAGTCCATGAAAAACAGCAGGATTAAAAAAAAAAAGCCAAAAATCTGTGTTTCAGGAGATTTTTGGGTTGTTAGTTAGTATAAGACACCTCAGTCTATCTTGGGGTTACATAAACTAATAACTAAGGAAGATGCAAGAAAGACACAATAATCTTATGTTATACACCTATCTGAACAGATATTATAGCAGATTACATGCTTATATGAGACAGATCAAGAGGTTTTCAGAAATAAGTTAACCACAATGATGACTGTTGACCAAGTAATTATGTAACTTCAAGACAGTACAGTTACACATGACTATTACCCATGGTTATCATTTTAAGTGTGCTTTCAGGCTTTAACATAGTTTAATAAATCACCTCTTCACAAACAGACATTTTTTTTGTGAAAAATTTGCTAGTAGAATCATTTTAAAACATTCTTATGAATAAAATTGGTCATATGTTTACAAATTTTATATTTTTAATCAGCAACCACACAGGGTTTTCAGAGAACATCATAATCAGTAAACAATGAATGAAATTTTATGGCAATCATTATTGAAATGAGCAAAATAACATGAATATTCAACAACAGAAGTAAGAAATAAACTCTGGGATATATTTAAAACAAATGGACAGCATATACAAAGTCATCAAGAAATATTTAACTATTGGGATATTTTGTAAATATATTTCAAAGAAAAAATAATATATAACAATAGTTATTTTCCTAATATATACATGACTAAAAGTATAATCAATTGATGATATCCTTTGTTTTATATAAAATTTTCAGTTTCATGAGGTTCCGTTTATTAAGTGTTGATCTTAGTGTCTATACTAATGGTGTCCTAATCAGGAGGTTGTCTCCTGTGCCAATCCCTTCAAGGCTATACATTTATACAATGAAGTATTACTCAGCTGTTAAAAACAATGTGTGCTGATATCTTCTTTGTGTAAATAAAATTTGCCTGAAGATTAGAAGGCAGAGTTAGCCATTAGCTAACAATAGAGGTCTGAAGGTTTGTATTTACAGACAGACAGGAAGTGATAAGGCTAGGTGAAGAGAGGAAGTGATGGGTGGGAGGAGACAGGAACTCTCTTTTAGGCTGGGAAAACTGAGTAGATAAGGTGGCTATGGCTTTACTTCTTCATCTCTCGTTTTCTCAGCATTTTCCCCAATATCTGACTCGAAACTTTACTATTAACACCTATTAGAACTTATGCGACAACAATGAGTTGAAATTTGAAATGCAAATGGATCGATCAAGAAAAATAAATCATCCTGCTTGAGAGGAGTAATTTACACCCAGAAAGACAAACATGGTGTATATTCACTCGTAGGTGGATATTAGCTTTAAAATAAAGGATGACTGTGCTGCAATTCACATACCCAGGGAGACTAGGTAATACAGAGAGCTCAAGAGGATCAAGGGGGTATGCAACCATCATCTCCCTGGGAAGAGGAAATAGAAAAGATTTCATGAGTGGACTTTAGGAGGGTGGGCATGGGAGTTTGAGCAAAAAGGTTGGGGAGGGACAAAGGAGGAGACTACTGAAAGAGACTGCTAGAAAGCTGGGATGAGGGAAAATTTTGAGATCAGGTAATAATCTGAAGTAAGGAAATCTTTTAGGAATCTACAAAAAAGGATGCAGCTATGCCTTCTAGCAATAGCAGATATGTTGCCTGATCTGGCCATCTCCTGTGTTCAGGCAAAACTTCAAGTAGAGAGAGTGGACCTTGAACTCAACCTCATAACCTTCAACCTAGAGTCTCTCCTCACTATGGGGTGTGCTGGATTTGTGTTTAGCCCAATTGTCATCGGAGAAGCTTCATCCAGCAACTGATAGAGAACCCCGCAGAAGAGAGGGTAAAGAGAATTGTAGTAGGAGCCAGAGGGGTCAAGGACATGACAAGAAAACCCACAGAATCAACTACCCTGGCCTCATAGGGGCTGACAACGACTGAACGGACAACCAAGGAGCCCGATTAGGACTGACCCAGGCACTCTACATGATATTACAGTTGTGTAGCTTGGTCTTCTTGTGAGACTCCTAACAGTGTGAGTAGGTGATGACTCTGACCCTCTTTACTGGCTTTTGGAACCCTACTCCTCATACAGGGTTGTCTTGTCCGGTGTTAATACATGGGGAGGTGCTTAGTCTTACTGCAACTTGGCATGCCATGTTTTGTTGATATCCAGGGAGAACTTCTCCTTCTTGAACAGAAACAGAAGAGAAGTGGATTAGAGGATTGAACTTAGAGCGGGGATGAAGAGGGAAAGGAGAGGAGAAAAAGGAAACTGCAGCCAAATAGTAAAATAAATAAATAGCTAAATAAATAAATTAGCAAATGAATAAATGAAAATAAATAAATAGAACCTCAATGAAAATACAAAGAGAAAAATTATAACCAAAGCATATATTTCTATTATTCTCACCTATATTTTTTGTTTTGTTATTTTGTTTTGTTTTGTGCTTGTGGTGCTGGAGATGAAACCCATGGCTTTGAACATAGTAGGCAAGTACTATAACACTTTTGTTTATAGCAACAATTTAAATAGAATTAGCTCTATAAGTTTGAAATTTAATGGGAAAAAATAATCTTCTATGGTATGCTATTAAATGAAAACCAGGTTAGCGGTATACTGTGCTTCTTATAAACTACTTTAAGATGAAGTTTTAGAAATAAATAAACAGTATTAACTTTAGAATTCTCGTAGGGCAAAGTGAGGTCTTACACATTTAGCCATCTAAAACTTAAATCCACAGACTTTTTAATGTGAGCATTCATTAATTTGTAATCTTGTAAAATTTACGAATGCTATTTAAGTAAAAATCATAAACATATGCAAGAATGTTACTGTCTTGACTGCTGATTCCTGACACTTTCAACAAATAGAAAGATCTTTCTTACAGTTGTTTCAGTACTAGAAATTGTGAAAGTCGATTTAAAGTTTAAAATCCAGGTCATGCTGTATACTCAGCATAGTGTAATTCTGAGCTCCAGAAGTAAGCTCGACAATAAGCCTATTTCTTTCTAAAAGGAGAGTGCACCACCCACACCAACATTTTTTAGGCTTTTCCCCAGGGTTTTAGTTCTGAAGACAAAGGAAAAAAATCACTTAGGAAATAGATCAGGGACTCTGTTTCAAGGATCCAGGCAAAGGATGTGAGAGCAAAGGCCTTCACACATAGAACAACTTGAGAATTGGGTTTCTGGCTTGCTCACTCTGGTGTGGTTTTTGGATTAGACAGTTTTGATGACTCCCCCCTCCAGTTACACACATCTCTTTGCAAAATAGACTTTTCTTAGAAAAGCAAAGGTTGTTTGGGAATATATAAGTAAGTAACTTAATATAAATAAAAACATTAATCCTAAAACTATAACTCTAGATGAACCTGTAACACATTTTCTTTATAAGAAAGTGCATTGTACATAAATTTTCAAAGGGTAAAGAATATATCACATGACTCTTTTTCTTTTGGCTGGAGTGTGTGCAAAGTTGTACTTTTTAATTAGATTTACATTTCAATAAATTGTTTTTGGAATGCAGTAATATCCATGGCTATTAGTTATTATATAAAAAGATTATGCCAAGAAAAGAGATTAACAAAGATAAGGGCAATTGAATCATAATACACAGTCCATGAAGTTAAAAATGTTGTTAATTATAAATGTAGTAATGACTTAAAGGAATATATTTCTTATAAATTCCAAGCAAACTAAGACCTGACTATAAAAATTGCTCTTATAAAACTGAATTTTTCCATAAATATTGGTTATTATAAAAGCAAACACATTAAATTTGCCACTTAATTGCCGATGATATAGTCATGGCTGTAGGCATGAGTCATATGTGTTTAGTGTAGAATTGCCTATAATATGTTACTGTCATTAATTATAAAATCTAAACAAAAGGCAAGAAATGATTTTGCCTTGTTTTATTGTATCTTCCTTTGTCATGTTTGACTGTCTTCTTTCGGAGGCCTTCTCTTTTCTGAAGAAAAAACAGGGAGTGTGTTTGAGTGATGGGAGATGAGAGGTGGGCAGGAGCGTGGGGAGGGCAAAAAGGTCAGGATATATTGAATGAGACAAGAATCTATTTTCAATTCTCTTTTTTAAAAGGTATGGTACATCTACATAAAACAATGGAAAATTAAACTAAGTATTTAAATATTGAACTTTATATTGTAAATATTTTGTGTTGTTTATTACTGGTAGAAATACAGTTTTAATCAATAGCAATGGAAAACATATATGATTAGCTGCAGTACCTTAGTGCCTAAGACAATTTTCCAACCAGCTCAGTGGATTATATAATGTTAGACGAAAACCGAAATACAAGTAATTCTTATTGTTCAATGATGCAGAATACCTACTCAAGAGAGTGAAATGAGAACGGGCTCGGTTGCAATTATAGCTGAGTTAGTTGGTAGGTGTTTTATTTTGTGCATTTGTTTCTTTCAGAAAAATGTTTACTGTTTAATGTCTACTTTTGTAATGTCTCTATTGTCAAAAAATAGACAGAAAGGAATATCCAGGCCAATTTTTGAGATTTTATTTCCAGGGCAGCAAACAATAATACAAATACTGATGAAGGCTCAGAGCACAGCCTTCCCTCTCCAGTGACCTTCACCATGACTGAAGTCTGTGCTTTATGCATAGTGATGTGGTATCTGGCGTCATCCTACTGAGTCTCGTGTTACCATTTCCAAACTGCCCTTTTCTTTACACCTACTTACATAATGTTCTACATATTTTCTCTATTAAAGTCAAGTGATTCTGGCAAAAAAAAAAAAAAAAAACCTTATGATTGACTGGGTTGAGTCATGCATTTAGATGTCACCTGCCAGGGTTAAGTGGTGTTTTCTCTAAGGTATACTCTAAGAGCTGCAAGAAATGTGACATATGTTCAAAAGTATGTGATCCAGGGATAGCTATACCTCAACAACTTTATCCTAGACTGGTCGTAGGTATTTCCCAATGTAAAATGAGTTATTAATTCAAATATTCCAAGTTACTAAGAAATTCTGGAACAATGTGTTTTAGAATTTGGTATGGAAAGCAAGCTAAGAGAGGCTGAAAATGAATAGATGATCCAAATTCCCTGTATTTTATGCAGAACAACAGGAACTGAAATTGAGCTCCATGTGACCATCTAGCCTTCCAGAACCCTAAGATAAAACTGAATTTCTTCCTGCTTTCAAAAGGGCCTTGTGAATTCTTCTATGATCTAACTTGTCATGTATACATATGCTAACTTTCATGCCAAGTTATAATGTTTGTTATTTGTCTATTCATTTATTCATTTTTGTGGTTTTCCAAAGAAAAGTATGATCAAAACAAAAGGAACTTCCTATTGGGGGAACTTAATCAAAGAATAAAGGAAAATAAAACCCTTATCATTTTATTCATTGTTCTCATTTCTGAAAGTCTACCTCAATTTATGTACACACTCTCCATCTAAAAGCCTACTTCCAGAGAAAATTAATTTATTAAGACAGCAAGACTATGTAAATTTATTTTCCTGCTTGTCATTTTAGTGAAATAGATAAAAGAAAGTCACGTTCAGTGAGCCAATGATAGTTTAATAAAGTTACAAATGCTGAAAAGGAGCTGAAGGTATGATCAGCTTTTCTCTCCAGTGCATCTTAGAGGAAGTATTTTCAGTTGCCAGTATTGATCATGACATTAGCTCTTTGTTTCCATAAAAGGATTTTACAAAATTGAGAAACATTTTCCTATTCCTAAAATCTTAATGTTTTCTACTCCGGGACAATGGTTTTATACCCTGTAAAGATTTGTCACTTGCATGGTTTAATAAAACACTGACTGGCTAGTAGTCAGGCAGAAAGTATAGACAGAGCAACCAAAATATGAGAATTCTGGGAAGAGGAATGGTTCAGTTTGCAGTCCTCACAGAGACACAGAAGAAGCAAGATGAAAGTGCCTCACAGATAAAAGGTATCAAGCCATGTGGCTAACACAGACAAGAATTATGGATTAATCTGAGATGTAAGGGTGAGTAAATAAGAAACCCGAGCTAACTAGTCAGCCAGTTTATAATTAATGTAGGTCTCTGTGTGTTTCTTTGGGACTGAACGGCTGTGGCACTGGGCAGGACAGAAACCTGTCTCAACAGTTTTCTTTCTTTTATAATCAGATAATCAGCCCAAAACACATATACATATGAATAACATTAACTGGACTCAGTCAATTGTATATGTTTTTACACGCATGTATGGTTGCTTAAAACAATAACTATAGAAGTCAGTAATTTGCGAGAGAAAAAGGGTGTGGTAGGAAATGGTAGGGAGAGAGTGGTGGAAATGATTAAAATAGAATACTCATGAACATAGGGCAGTGACTTTATATAATGTCTCTCCCATGCCAACTGAAAGGCCCATTGCTTTTTCTTTTTCTTTTCTTTTTTTTTAATGTTATATTTCATACTCATTTGCTCATGAAAAACTACATTCATCATCCATGGAGATATCCCACTTTGGATAAATATTCCTTTTGATGTGTGGTTGAAATCAGTTTGGACACATTTTATTTATGATTTGTCCATCAATACCCATCACATATTCTGTTTTCATTTTCTTTGATGTCTTTTTCCGGCTTAGCTACCAAGGTGATGCTGTCCTCACAAAATGTTTTTGGATCCATTCCTTCTAACTCTGCTTTCCATAAAATATTAAAGAGTATTGCTGTTTCCAAGGCATGAAAGAAAAAAATGCTAAAAAGGAATGATTAGGGAGACCTGGATGTGATAGCCAGAGTCAGGAGAAGTGGCCCTGCTTCCTGCTGTAGGCTGCTTTGGGAGAGCTAGCTGAGGCTGTGCTGGAGAGCTCATCTGGGTAGTGAGGTTGAGGAAAATCCGGCAGGCTGACCAACTCAGCTACCACCCAGGCCTAGAATCAGGGCTATACATTGGCCTACTCCAAAATCAATGAATCTATGAACTATTGGAGCACATGAAGGGGATGAACGTACAAATCCAAAACAGCAGGTTCTCCATGACATAGGACAATATATCCACAAGAAAACCCAGTGAGAGCCCATTATTAGTGGTGTAGCAGAAACCAGAGGTTTCAAGCCAGACAGCAATAAAAGTTTATTTTGGTGCCATCAATGTAATCAAATTTACAAGTGAATCATTTAAAGGCCAATTAGAAATAGAAATCTTAAAAATGCAGCAGTTGGTATACAGATTGTTAAGTATATTTGTTGTCAGATATTCTGAGATTCAAAGATAGATGGTGAATGAATAGAATTTCAAAGTTTACATACCTTGCTCATCATTAGCTTTTTATCGGAATGTATTCATTTTACCAAAACAACTGTTAATTATAACATTTTTTAAAAATATCATTTTCATTGAAATAAACTATGCAAACTTACCCTTCTTCCCCTCTTCCAACCCCTCCCAATAGCTTTCCTCAAAACTAACCCACTGCTCCCCTTCAATTCAGATTCGTCACTTCCTACTATTCACACTCCCCAGTTCTCTCATGTAGGCCAAATGTGAAATGCGCAGCAGTAAGCATGGATCTGCAAGTGTTTCTCTGATATGCAGGAGTGCTGCATCATGTGATGGTATAGTTTTAGGAAGCTCCCTGTAGATCCCATAGTAGCTGAAACAACTTACATTCCCTATAACAATGGGTGAGGATATGTTTCTTCTCTTGGCATCTTACTCAGTATTGTTATTTGCTCTATTGATGAATCATTTTTTATTTTTTAATTATTTAGGTCTGGAATGAACCAGAGCAATTGTTCTTTGAGAAACACAAGTCTCTGCTTAAGTCGCAAATGCATTCAGCTGCTACTAATGGAGATTGCCCAACAGGATTATGTTCATTTTGTTCCGAGGGACAGGTCTGACAACAGGGGTACCTCAGCAGAAGGTTCAGTCTTGTCTTCAGGATCGTGGGGAACAGTTTTCTCTGCCGTGTTTCTCTGTCCTCACCATTCTTCAGTTTTGAAATGCATGGCACTAGAGCTCCACTCATCTCCCGACTCTAACTAAGGAAGAAGTCAAGAGGGGAAGAGCCTGCTTTTCTCCCAGTGTTATTGCTCTCAAAGGACTTGCTTATTTATCACAATGATCAGATATAGATCACATACCCATGCTAGACAGATGCAGCTGGGAAATAACCCTTAAAATTGAGAAAAGAAAACTGCTGATAATCAACCCATGTGATCTAACCAAAATTGTTATAATGATAAGAAAAGAACAGAAATGGATATTACACAGCAATGTCAAGGTGTCCACCCAAAAAATGAATTCAAATATTCTTCTTCCTGTTTGAATACATAACCTAAACAATAAGACACAAAGCAGAATCACACCAGTAATCTCTTTTTATTTTGATTTTTCATTCTTCCTCTCACAGAAACACTAAACAGTAGTGAAATGAGTTACTGGGTGCACTAGTATTAAGAAAAGGGTAGAAACAAGTGTCAAGGAAGTATTCAATTCTGTGTTTTCTATTGTAGTTATTTTGTGCTTAATTTTGTCTAAATTTCATTCATGAGCTTTAAGACAATAACTATTGAAAGGCCATTGACTATACTATTTGAGTAGCCTCTAATGCCAGGGCCTTTTAAAGATTTTCTATGATGTTGGATATCTAATTATCACTGTATATCATTCAGTAAAAAGGTCACCATCCCTTTTGGTTGTTTCATACATATGTGTGTGTATATATATATATATACACATATATATACATATATATATGTGTATATATATATGACATATACACAAATATGGAATATGTAGACACAAAATCTTCTGTATTTTCACATAAATATATGTAGTAATAGAATCAACAAGATGAGGAGGGAGACTATTCTGAAGAACACAGAAGATAATTTTGATCTAATGAGACCTTAAAATATAAAAAATTAAAAAGGTTGCAAAGTCAAGCTGAATGAAAAATAAATCTCTATTTCAAGCAATAAATATTGAATTTTCTAAATATGTTAATGCTATTTGTAAAAGGATTCACATTTCCCAGAAAGAATAAATTTCCATTTTTTGTTCTTGTAGGGACAACAAGAATTTATTCAAGTGGTTGTGGTAATTGTTCACATATTTAATAGACTGACATCTACAGAAGAAATGATCGTGTTTTATAGGTTCAAGAAAAACAACCCATATTCTGATTCAATGGGTAAAAACAGTGCATTGACTGGAATGCTTTGGTAAAGGGGTGTATTTCAAGGACACCATTGGCAGGAGAAGGTCATTAGAATAGTCTGATTCAAAAGATGGCTCGAAAATATGTTGATGAAATAATGGAGCTATGAGAAAAACTGGTTGGCATGTGTAAAAGATGACTGTGGGAGTAATGACATGGAGAGTTTAAATTCAACATTTAGAACTTGAAGAGTCATTATCAAAACTATTTCTAACACTGCCATTTTAATTGCGTAATTGCAGGTTAGCATTTGTGAGGTACTATTTTTACTGGAGTACTTCATCAGAAACATGCAACATGAAACTTAATGATTCTACTTGCCCAAGGCTTAACATTGGAATCGTCCCTAAAATAATGACTTATTTTATTTAATGTTCACATTCATTTATTACTTTCTTTTTTGGGCTAGGGCTGATTTCTCTTACTAGGTGCTTGGAAAATTAGAACTCTCCTTTTTTTCTCTATAAAACTTAGATTCGTCTTACTAGACAATAGCAAAACCTTTCTTTTAGTTCAGAGATCTTGTCTATGGTTACTGAACTCTTTCAGAAAAACTCCTATTTAATACACTCAAATGTAGCCGTGTCTTACTGAACTGCTTTTGGCTTAATCCAATTGCATTAATCTTCTCAACTTAGTCCTCTTTCTTTTTGATTTTTCTACGTCTCTCCCCAAACCACCATTCACCAAAAAGTATCTGTAGTGACCCTGAGCTTCCAGAACCTATTAAAAGCTTTTAGCCCAGGGACCATCTGACATTTTATATCTTAGAAATTTCTGTGAATTTATGGAAACTTATCAATGGATATTTTTCCTTGTTAACATTCATATAAATGGTACAACATACCTCTCAAGCAGAATATAATTTCTGAGTCAGAAACTGATTACAGAAAAAAAAAAGGGACTTTGTGTTTTGTTATGGATCAACATGGCCGATCTAAAAAGTAAATATAAACAATTTTAGTTTAAAAATCTCGTTTGGAGACTAAAAGAAAACCAGAATACACTGAAAAATTGTTCTTCAGTGACCTCTATTGAGTGGAGCCATTGGTTCCAATGGGGGAGTGAACATGCCTAAAATTTGTTCTGTTGCTGTTTCTGGATTCCATCCATGCCTCTGCTCCACACTGAAATGGTGCATGCCAACTCCAGGCTGGCTGGTTATACGGTCTCAAATCTATTGACTTTTAATTAATCATTATATAAACTGATGTAATACGAATAAAAGCAAAGAAAGGAATTTCCATTTCCATAAAAACTCAGTAGAATGCTTTAAGTCTTGGTATCAGTAAGTCATTAAACCCTTTGTTGTCAAACTGATCTGAGTTAGAAAACCTCAAAAAGCATAGAGAAAAGTCATGCGGGGTGGGAAGCAAATGACTGTTGCACTTAAATTGCTTTGCAAGTTCCTTTAAAACAAAAATGCTTTCTGGAATGAGAATTCATTACCCCGAAGGAATGCTTTGTGCAAGTAGCCAGGATAGGGATAACCATGTGGCGTAAGGAAACTGAGACAGAACAGAACCTGATACTTCTGAAAGATAAAGTAGGGTCATTTCTCTAACATGGGAGGCAGTTGTCTTAGAATCCTATGTTCCACCTGTTTTGTGGCTCAGCAGACAAAAAAAAATACACTAAAGTTTATGACGCTGGAGTTCCTAATGTATAAACAAACTCAGATAGCTAAGTGTCCCGTGAAATAAATGTGCTTGTAGTTTTCAAACTTAGAGGAAATTTGCAAAGCAAGAGCAATAAACAGTAACCCTCAACTAGTCCACCAATGAGTGATGTCTTCACACTGTGTTTGTTTTTAATTTTTCAGTTATACTATTCACCTTTCTACAGTTTTTACATAACTGTTCATTATTACCATTTTAAATGTGTGTATGTGGGTGTAAACCTGTGAATGTGAGTGTGTGTGCATGTGTGGTACATACATTTAGTGTGTGGGTGTTCATACCTCTAGGCAAGCCTTGAAAGGACAGAAAAAGTCATATCTCTTCCTCTTAAGGCTCTTCCATGAGACAAGTTTTCTCACTCTCCTAGAAGCAGGCCACTTCTGGTAGATTGGCTGGACAGAGTTATCGAGAACTTGTTTGTATCTGTCCCCTTCAAAGAATTACAGTTACAGGAAGACACATCCAGTCTTGACATTTTTATATGCGTACTGGTGATCAAAATCCCACTCGGAATCCTTGCATAGCACGTGGTCTTATCCTCTGAGTCATCTCTCCAGCCTTACATTTGGTTTTGTTGAACTATCGGTGATTAGATTAGAACATACTGACTTGTTACTATAACAACATAGAAAAAGTTAATCTGATCACATACTATAATACAAGACAGAGTTCAAAACTATGTTTAGAAGAACAGTCAAATTCAAAAAAATTTAAGTAAGGAGTATCAGTTGTAAAGGTTTAACTCAGAATTTGGTAATTAGGAAAGAATGCCTGCTTTCCCAGAATTAAACATTGAAATAAACACACAAGCATGCACGTGAGCACGCGCACACACACACAAACACACACACAAACACTATAGATAGATAGATAGATAGATAATATGTTTACATAATAATGGACAATCCTGTTTCCCAAAGCCATTTGTTGAAGAGTATCTCTCTTGTATGATGTATGTTTTTAGCCTCTTTCTCAAATAGTAGATGGTTGTATTTAAGAATCATAGCCAGGCCGGGCGGTGGTGGCACACGCCTTTAATCCCAGCACTTGGGAGGCAGAGGCAGGCGGATCTCTGTGAGTTCCAGACCAGCCTGGTCTACAAGAGCTAGTTCCAGGACAGGCTCCAAAACCACAGAGAAACCCTGTCTCGAAAAACCAAAAAAAAAAAAAAAAAAAAAAAAAAAAAAAAAAAGAATCATAGCCAGTTGAGAATTCTCTGCATGAGCAAGGAAGTCAGGACTGCGAGGGGTGCACTGAGACATTGGCGCTGATCTAATGGGAGCTCACCAAGGCCAGCTGAACTGGGACTGATGGAGAATGTGATCAAACCGTATTCTCTGAACGTGGTGGACAATGAGTGCTGACTGAAAAGCCAAGGACAATGGCACTGGGTTTTAATCCCAGTGCATGTACTGGCTTTGTGGGAGCCTAGTCTGTTTGGATGCTCACCTTCCTAGACCTAGATGAAGCGGGGAGGACCTTGTAGAGCTCACATCAGGCAGGCTCAAGATGTGATGGCCTGGCTGAGCAGAGTCAGTTCATATAGTAAGAGAGGAGCCTACAGGTTGTAGGTAAGCAGTAAGGTCCTAAATGGAGTCTGGAGGTTGTGGGAAGGCCAGGCTTTGGATGTGGGGTTTGAACAAGAACTTGAGGCTTGAGAATGTGGAGGGGAGGCTAAGAAAGGCTCACTTGGCTAAATCCTTGCAGAATATGTAACATTATATATTTTGTAATATATATAGTATATAATATTTTATTTTAAAATAAAAAGAATAAATTATAATAAAAATAAAATATTACCTGAAACAAGAAACTATATAAGAAGAAAAGTAGATTCAACACAAACACATTAGAATTATTAATATTTCCTGGATAATAGATGCATCACTCAGAAATGAGGAAGGAGATACCACCAGTAACAATGAGAGGAAACTGAGGTTAACAGAATCTTTCAGCAGTAAAATTTGAATGCTATATAATAAGGTTGCCATCTCAGTGAGGGTATGGTTTCTCTGATGCTTTTATTCTTACTTGATCCAAGGAAAGATGAAACAAATAAATTTTTGGATCAAATAGAGAAAACTTGCATTATAATTTGATGAACATGAAATGAGACAAATTGGTGAATTGCCGGTTAGTTACAAGAAAGAGATAAAAACAATGAAAGAAGTATCTATTTGGTTTTCAGATCAAACTTCCTATTGGATTTTGAAAAATGAACTTATTTTCATATTATCCTTCAAATTTGTTCCAGTATTTAATTCTGATTTCTAAACCTAAGTGTCTAGGTTGAGCACACCTCATTCTCACTCTGTAATTTGAAGCTCAGTCTTCAACTCATGATGAAGCATGTTACTATGGTACACTATAGATCCCTTTACTTAGTCCCATCTGAACACTCCTGGTTTCTGCAAATCCTCATTCACCTCCCTAGATAATGCTTAGGACCAACTTTTGGAAATCATTGTTTAAAGAACTTTCTTCTTAATATTATTACCAAGAAGACATAAGGTGCAGTAATGCCCTGGACAACGGAAAACAAAAAGAACAATCATCCTGTTAGATATGAAAATTTTGGTATTATCATGGAGTTTCTAAAATTTTGTATTAAAATAGTATTCATCTGAAGGACTGAAATAATTTAGAGCTTCTTTAAATTTTGTGCCTCGGGCAAGAAATTCACATGGTTTTCCTTCAAAGCTATTTCATTAAAATGGAAAGAGTTGATTGCTTAGATAAAAGTAAATTTTCTTTAATATAGATATACAGAGTCCTTTTGTCTTTAATGAATAGGAACATTTTTACCTTTTCTATAGTTACCGCTAATTTCAAGAAAGGAGAAAACTGATATAGCTTCATCTCCTTGTTATTATTTAGCATATTAGAAGCAAGTAGAATGTAGTGGTATGGGAAACTTTACCAAGTTTTAGCCTATTTGTTTTCTTTTTCTCTTGGGAAAATTCTTTAGTGAGGACTTGCTCTAAATAACTATTAGGAGAGTTAGACAATGAATTAAAATACTCAAGGAACATCACAATGTGATATTCAAGGAACTACTGGCAGAGTAGACTACATAGTCTACAAAATTCTAAGTGGAAAGGATTCAGAAATAAGTCTATTAAGCAAAACTATGAACTCCCAATTTTAACAACTAACTTTTATTAAAATTAATAGTTAGTGACATATCTTGTTTGAAGGTACTCAGACTCTCAATGGGGCTTTTTTCACGTTCCTTATTAAATCTAGAGTAGGTCTACCTTAAAAGGGTGAGTTTGCAGTAAGATACTTACTTGGCTTATGAACTTAGTGACATGAATCCACATTTAATCAGAAGGAAAATAAGGACTTCACAAAGTTGTCCTCTGAAATTCACAAGTGTACAATGAGACACCCCACTAATGCACAGAATAAATTAGAAAATAATAGGACAGTGGAGGTGCACATCTTTAATCTCAGCATTTAGGAGGCCAAGGCAGGTGGATCTCTGGGAGCTTGAGGCTGGCCTGGTCTACAAGAGCTAGTTTCCAGGACAAACTCCAAAGATGCAGAGAAACCCTGTCTCAGAAAAATAAATGAATAAATAAATAAATGAAAAAGTAAATAAATAATAAAACAAAAGACAATTAAAGATTATACTCTGTACAATGAAAGAGAATTTCAGGACTTAAAGGTTTCTGCTAAGAAATCCTGTAATCCTGGGTAAGTAGACACATATCTAGGAAGGAAGGAAGTTGTTAAGGAGAGCAAGCAATGTGAAGACCTAGAGAGAAAGTGTTTCAAAGAGAAATAGAGTGGTGTTTTACATAGGCTGTTAAGGGGAAAAGGTTTCATACCTGAAATAATTTCTCCTTCTAATCCATTTTTGCTATAACCTGTTGTTTAATAGCCATGGCTTGTCAGAGGCTTTATAGAAATACTGTCTTTTTTTCTTCCATGGAAGAAGTCAAACCACGGACCCTCCCCCCACCCTCCATCTCTACTGAATGGAGCAAGTCATTAAAGAGAAATTTGAATGGAGGAGCTTTTCACGGGGTTCTCTGTCACAGCTTCTAAATAGACAGCCAGTGAATGGAGGCTTACTTACAAACACAGCCTTGTTGCATGGGGGCTGAGCAAACAGTCACCATTGTGGGGGCAGGTGGAAGAGAAATATGAATGGACAGTGTAGTTTGCTGCTGGGGAGAATCTCATTACTAACTGACTTTGTGCAAGGTTTCAGTGTCTGGGAGAGACACTTGCATAAACCTCCATCTTTTCCCAGTGCATCTTAAACAGCAGCAACAGGAGACACGACCTGAAATACTTCTGGGTAAAAATGCCTAAATTTCTCAAATCCCTTGCATTTAAATACTGCACTTTAGGAGTTCAGCTGGCACAGCACTCTCAAAGGGATCAGAAATTGAAATTAAAGTGCATATGAAGAATTCTTCATTTGTAGTGTGTTAAGGAAGACTTAAGAAACTTCCAAGGGTCTCAGGGGTACTGGTGACAGACATCCCTGTATCTGACTACATGCAGACTCTGAAATTTTGCTGAGAATGCCTGACCCTTCGGACCTACAGCTTAGTGACAGGAATATTTAGCATTCTTTCCCAGTAGATATATAAGTGTGTAAGAAGCTTCCCAAAGTATTGACCTAGGAAATATAATATTGCTGTTACAAGCTCAAGAGTAATGAAGAAAGTTATCCTCACATCCTTTTCCACCAACAGCATCTTGAAGACTTCCAGCACATATTTTTAATGTCAAAATTTGCTTTTCAAAACCCTATCTCTGAGAGAATATATATTTTTTGGCTACAGAAAAAATTATATATATTTACAAGGTTTATGGATACCTACTGATAGTTTTTCTTTTCTTTCGATTTCTGATTGGTGTTTTTGCAACTCCATGAGAAATGACAGAAAACATGAGGAGCTAGCCCAATAGCCTATGTGTATTTGCTCTTAAGTTGCACAGAGTCAATAGTATATGACATCCTTGTTTGATAGAAGTTCCAGGCTAAGTTTATATTGACGTATATGTTTAACTGGTAAGACAGCCCATCAGAAGTCAATTCACATACAATAAAACAAAACATGTCTCAAAGGATGGTGAAGAAGACATAACCAGCTTAGGCTGGTGTTTACAAGATAATTCTGGACTTTCATGGGTATATTTTCCAGACCAACCACAGAAGACACTCTGAAAACCAAGAAGAAGATCCAGTCAAATTTTATGGGTGGTTTCTGGGGCCTCAAGTAGAATGGAATATGCCTTGGCATAGTTGACAGCAAGTCCTGGTAGATACGGTAATCTCACAAAAGTGGACATGGCCCAAGTGCAGTGTGAGATGAAGATAGCCTGCCACAGTAATAATACCAGCATGTGCATCCTGGCAAACTGTAAAGAGGGATCAACCATTGCCCATTACAGAGCAGTACCCACTCTCCACAGGAAACTGCAGGACCGACCACCCAAGGTGGCTGGAAAGATGGAAGAGCAGATGCTCTGTGCCCTTTAGTCATTTTCTTTGATATTTATTTGGGTGGCAGTGCCTGGATACTTCAAAAAGGATATGCATTGGTCTTTGTAGGCTGAGAATCAGAAAAACAGAGGTTGCACATAGAATATTTCCATTTTACATCTGCCAACCGTGAGATTAATTAAAACTCATGTGCACACTGCACCCTCTCTCTCACACTCCTACTGTCAAATCTGAATTGAAGTGTGGTACAAACGACAGGGTTTCTGTGGCAACTTCATGGAATATACAGAAATTATAAATAAAAATCAGTTAACTCCTTAGTAGAATATTTTTTACATGATTTCTTGTTCATTTCAAAGTCACAATTTTACTCTGAGCTACTTTTCACTTGTCCCATGGGTGTACCTTAGGAAAATATGACCAGGACAACTCTGTAGTAATCTAGTTTTGAAATTGCTTTATACCTCACTGTGACCTTGGTTTCTCCTTCTCTGTTTAATCATGCTTAGATATATTGATTCCCTAACTATCTTTAAGACATAGTATCTACTCTATCTTTTCATTCTATTCCATCCCTTCTTTTTAACACATTTCCTTTTGAAGATTTTTCAAATAGGAAGACTGTAGGATTTTAGGAGACCACAGTATTAATCTGAAATTCTATTATTGGTAAGGCATCTGAGTTAAATCAAAGTTATGGATGGGTATCTAAGAAGTTAGGGTTCTGTTGTTGTGAAGAGACACCATGACCACTAAAACTTTTAAAAAGGAAAACATTTAATTGTGCTTGACTTACAGTTCAAAGTTTGCTCCATTATTATCATGACAGGAAGCATGGTAGCATGCAGGCAGATATGATGCTGGAGAGTTAGCTGAGAGTTCTACATCTAGATTTGTAGGAAGTGACTGTGACTTACTAGTCAGACTTGAGCTCCTAAGACCTCAAAGCCCATCCCCCTAGTGACACACTTCCTGGGGCAAAGCCACACCTACTCCAACAAGGGCATTCTTTTTAATAGTGCTGCTCCCTATGGGATTATATGGAGCATTTTTATTCAAATCACCACCTTCCACTTGCAGACACTATAGGTTTGTAGCCATATCATAATGTAAAATGTATTATTCTAACTTCAAAAATCTCCATAGTCTACAAAAGTCTTATATTTGTTTAAAATCCCAAAACACAAGTCTCTCCTGAGACACATGCAATCTCTTAGCTATAATCCCCTACTAAATCAAAATAAAAAAAAACAGATCACATATATCCAACATATTATAGCACAGGATATACATTACCATTCCTAGATGGAAGAAGTAGAGCATAGTGAGAAAATAATGGACCACAACAAAACCAAAACTAGCTGGGCAAACTCCAAAGTCTGCATGTCAATATCTGATATCAAAGCACTCTTTAAATCTCCAACTCCTTTCACCTTTGTTGACTGTAATACACTTCTTTCTAATTGGCTGTTTCCACCCTTTTACCAGATTTCCTTAGCAGATATTCCATGGCTCTGGATCTCCAACATTTTGGATTCTACAAGGCAATTCAAGTTTTGTAACTTCACACAACCTCTCTAGGCCTCTATGCAAGGACACCCCTGACACACACCTGTCCTCTGCAGCTTCCATTACTTGTGGAGGCAGATTCCATAACCCCTATCTTCTATCTTTGACTCTAAAGCCATGAACAAGTTGCATAAACTGACAAGTTTTGCAGCCTACTGGGGAGGAACATAGTCCCCTCCTTCAATTACATCTTCAGCGCTTTCTGTTTTCAGTAGTCTTTCACTATCTAAGCTTGGCTGTACTGGAAATCAATCTATAGTGCAGATTGGCCTCAAACTCAGAGATCAACCTGCCTCTGCCTCTGTAGTATTGGGCTTAAAGGCATGCACCATCACACCTACTGTAAGCTTTTCTCTAATTCCTTTTCACAAGTTGGAAGCTTAGCTGGGTGAGTCTTGCCTGTTGACACTGCTTGCTTTATTCCATTTAACATCAGGGTTTTATTTGGTCTATTTATCTCCTTAAATACAGGCTTTAGCTCTATTCCAATTCCTGGTGTCTCTTCTTTCCACAAATTGTACATTTTGTATTTTTATTTTCCCAGCTACCTTCTTTTCATTATAGATCCTCACAAGAGTGAACACTAATAACCACACAACAAAGTCAATAGTAGGTTGTTGTAAAATTTCCTTTGTTAACTAATTATTCCAAACTTGTCAGTTTAGCCTCACTCAGATTTTTTAACATGGGAAGAAAGTAGGCACGTTCTTCACCAGAATATCACAAAATCGTATCTAGACCACATACTAAATTCTTTTCCTCTGAAACTTCTTGAGCTGGGCCCCACAGATCAAATTACCCTCAGCACCACTGTCTTCTGTGTTCCTACTAGGACAGCCCATTAAGTCCCACTTTAAGTGTCTAGTTGTTTTTATAATCCAAAATCCCAAAGTCCATATTCCTCAAACAAAACCATGGTCAGACCTATCATATAAATACTCCAATCCCTGGTACCACCTCTGTCTTAAGGTTCTGTTGCTGTGAAGAGACACCATGACCACAGCAAATTTAAAAAAAAAAAAAAAAAAACAAACAAAAAAAAACATTTAATTGGGACTGGTTTGATGAGAAGCATGATGGCATGCAGGCAGACATAATACTGGAAGGCTATTTCTACATCTGGATCTGCAGGCAGCAGGCAGTGTCTGTGACATACTTTGTAGGTATGAACTTTGAAACTTCCAAGCCTTTGGTGACATACCTCCTCCAGCTAAGCCACACCAACTCCAACATAGACATACCTCCTAATAGTTCCACTTTATCTATGCCTTTGGGGACTGTTTTTATTCAAATAATCAAAATTTATAAGGAAAATGATGTTTTGTTTTCCATGAGCACTGCCCAGGCTCTATTTCCTACCTGAAACATTATTTTTTGACTCTTACCACGTGTTAATACCCAGTAGTGGATATTCTGAGAAAAATTGTCACTATCAGGTCCTTTGAATGGCTGGAGATAAAAAAGAACTGATGTAACTCTTAGTTACTATTTTTCTGGAGAGAACTTACATAAAGCTAGAGGTTAGAATTATAGAAAGAAATTTCCTATTATCAAATTTTGACTCCTCAGTGTGTCTTTTCTAAAATCTGAAGGAAGACTCTCAAGTTTTGAACAAGTTCTGTGGCTTAGTTTCTTCAACTGTCCAGGAAAGAATTAGCATACAAAGTTAATATCAAGATAAAATAAGTCAGTCCCCTAAGTACTAGGTGAACAGTTGGCTCTTAAGTAATCAAAGACTATTAGTTATTATCATTAAATATCTTTTTAGCTTAGGTTTAGAATGGGAATCTCTTACTAAAGTATTCCCAGAAGTCAGTGAGAGTGGCTTACCATCTCTTAGGAGTAGATGAGGATGGAGTGGGGAAACAGGAGGGAGGGGGAACTGGAATTGGTATGTAAAATGAGAAAAGATAGTTTGTTTTCTTTCTTTAAAAAAAAAGTAAATGAGGCCGGGTGATGGTGGCTCACGCCTTAAATCCCAGCACTTGGGAGGCAGAGACAGGCGCATCTCTGTGAGTTCGAGACCAGCCTGATCTACAGAGCTAGTTCCAGGACAGGCTCCAAAGCCATAGAGAAACCTTGTCTCGAAAAACCAAAAAAAAAAAGTAAATGAAAAAGGTAGAAAAAAATAAGCCAGTCAGAGTGAAGTGGGTGGGGAAGAATCGAGTAGGAGGTGGGAAAAAGAATCAGAAAAGCAACCAAGACTGTGCTTGTGCCTTTATGTATTGAAATGGATATAAAATACTTTCTGCTTTAGTGTGCAACTAAATTTTGAAAAACACTTCTGGACACTTTTGAAGCAATGTTCACCTGCCTTGTAAAACTTCCAGTCCTTTCTTTTATTTTCTGGCTCTCTAGGTAGGCTATATATAAACTTAAAATGAGGTAAAATAAAAACAGCGAAGTATCAGGACATTATTTTTACCAGAGTCTTATGACTGGGCACCTCATTCACATCCAATCTTCTCCAGCGAACAAGCAGAGAAACACTCCACTGCTGATCCTGGAAACTTACGACATAGGACCACTGTGAACTTTACAGCTTTCTTTAGTTCAACCTGTTAAACTTCTCAGAACAGCCAGAGAAAAACTACACTATGATTCAGGGATGTTTTTGCTTGTTTTCTTGTTGATATCAGATACAGCATTTCATTATGAGGCCTAACAGCCATATTCCTCCTTCCTCGGCTCCATAAAAGCTTTTATCACACCACTGCCATGTTTGATTATATTTCTTCTGGATAGTAATTCTCGAATCTCATCAAAATATGATCCACTTAGGATTCAGTGTATAATGCTGAAAAACCTAGAGCCACTGGCTTATTTTGTGATTTGCATTTGTTGTTTATTTTGTTTTTGTTGTTTTTTTTTCTGACCCATATTCCTTGTGAAACCTCAAAGAAGTATGTCCCCATCAGGCTTCTCTCTCACTTTATTAAAAAAAAAATGAGAGTAGATTGGAAAAATATGAGAAAGGCTAAATACTGTCTATAATATTCTGTAAGTTAATGTAAGTGTTATACTACAATAACTTTATAAATTTACCTTCCTTTACTGCATTTTTAAATCAGGTGCATAATTTATATCACATACCCATTTTAAGCATTATTAATAACTCAGGCATAAAGTCAGCCATTTGTCATGACTTCACTAGGAAATATATTTTGACATGTAAGAGTTAAATGACCTGTCTAAACTAAGTAAAATTCTTTGTAGAAGCAGCGAATAATTTCTTCCCATTATTTTACCAACTAGAATAAATCACTTATTAAATGATGGTGAATTAAATGAGCAAATGTGAATCATGTAAGATAAGAATGGTATTAAGAAACTGTATCAACTTTCCGGTTCTTATAAAAAATAATAAATATCACGTATAGCTCATCTCTTACATTTCCTGGTTTGGGGACTGTTAACAAAAGAGCTCATTTGGGCTTGTTAATATTATTCCATATCATCAGGATTGTCTGAGGTCTAAAAACTAGGAGACAAGTATCTATCAAGGTAGAAGGCTTTATAAATTACCTGTAAACTTAACACTAGGTGACAAAGACTCTCCCTCATTGTACCAACACAGAATTTGTGCTGCGTATTTTATAGTTTGTTGTTATAAACATATCATAAAGCAAGTCCTAGAAAATACCAGATTTTTTTTCTGCCTTTCATGGAATCTTATCTTTACCCATCCTCTTTGCCTTGCTACTTTTTCACGTTACACATTCTTTCATCTCGTTGAATCTTCTAATAATTTCAAATCCCTATTATTCATCCCACTTTAGAAACAGACTCCATATATTCTGATACTTTTAAACATATCTCTTATTAAACAATATAAGGATAAAGGGGGTTGAATTGATTTTTATGGTCTCAGCAGACAGAGCAGTTGTATAACTGCCAATGCTACACAACATGACAATGCATTGTAATAGTTCAGGTTCTAGAGCAATCTGCCCTGAGTCTCAGAGGAATTGTGTGTACAGTCTATGATATTACAAAATATGTGGAACACCTGTGTGCCCCTGTCTGATGCAATTTCCTCAGCCACATACTGGTCAGATCAATGCCTATCACCATGCAGTTATTTATACTCAATAAATACCAGCTGTGTCTTTATAAACAGTCAGATTTTCTGTCATGTACTAAGATGATGTCCATGCAGTGACAAGGACTTTTTATTAGCTTGATGCTTACGTGAGGTTTTAGATGGCTAGAGATGTTTTCTCAAAGGGAAATAGAAGATCCTAGAACCTCATCTTTTTCCTTTATTTTCTGGACACGAGCTGAGCAGTTTTCCTGCTATTGCCATCTAGAATAAGCAGTAGAATCACAAAGCAGTTGGTTCATTTGACCTTGCACTAGAACATCCAAAGATCTAAGCCAGAATAAGCCTTCTCATTGTAAATTATTTTGTTCATTCCATTATAACAATTAGCAAGACATACCAGCCATCCAAGGTGCTCATAACTGTAACCAACAAAGACAATTAGAGAAAATTAATACTTAACTATCTTAAATTACTAAGTTCTAAGTTATTCATCGAACAGAGATAACCAAAAGCAGTCATTGGAATACTTTGTCAATTATTTACATACCTACACAGTGAGTCTACATATAAAATAAAAGCTCAATAAATTGAAATACTGTGGAGTCAGAATTTCTTTGTAAACCAGATTACTAGGACATACTATCCAATGTAATATACTTAATACAAAGTATAAGTTTTTAAAAACTGTGTCCTTCTTGTCCCTTAAAGATATCCAGGTTTTGATTATAGGGTCTCTCTCTTTTAAAACTCAGCATCTTCAGGGTAAAAGGACTTCATAACCAATACCATTGGAAATGGTTAGATAGAGCAGATCTCTCTGGATTTTATATGTAATTAAAAACATCCCAGTCTCTCTCAAAAAGTTTTAATGACACTCTCTTTCAATAATTGGGTGTGGCTGTGGTTACAAGTAATTTTTATTCAATGAAGAATACCATATAAACATCCGGACGGGGAAAAGCATGGATAAAGAAACACTGGCAATGACTTATTGCTTTCATTATCATCAAGTCTTCCTGTATTTTAAATTTTTAGTTATGATCCACAATATTCTACTGTTGTCCAATGTCATCCTGAATGATTAAAATGTTACATTAAAAAACCACATATTCAGATAACTCATGCAGCTTATATATTTCACTACCTATATTTTGATATATCATCAATAAGAATAAAAATAGTTTCTTTTAAACATTGTGGTTCTCACTTCTTAGAACTTCAATTCCATTGGACTGTGAATTATGGATCTTACATACTTATTTGCTTTCTCAACGCAGGACTGCTTATATTATGTGCTACCATTTCCTCCTCCTTTGCCTTCTTATTATAATTACATTTGGCTGGATCTTCACTACTGTATCTCTGCCATTTATTATAACACAAAAAAAGCTATTTCTATATAGAAAAGAGGGCAGACAGTTACTTTAAATGCTTGGTAAGGCAGCAGCTACTATCTATCAGAATTCACCACCACCCATTTTTTTTTTTTTGCATTCATTCACTTGAGATCAGATTTCAGAATCTGTCCTTGTCAGTGTGAAATGAAACTACGAGGCTTGTTCCAAGAACACTGGCATGAGACTGCCCTAGGTAAGCAGAGTCAGAATCAGTGACTTCTCTTGTGCAACCTTGTGGGAAGTCGTTTCTCTCAGACACTGAAACTCATTAACTTCAGAAACAGGATCCTTAAAGGAGCCAACAGGTTTTTTTTTTTTCCTCTGTACATACATTTTTCTCTTAGAAGTCAGTTCCTTGACCTCTTGATTGAATGCTTAGCACAAGGGAAAGAAGATATTTCTATATCAATGCATTGTTCTATCAAAAATTAGTCCAGATCAAGTCAATCTGCATTCAATTCTAGTTTTGCAGCTTCATATATATTTAACTCACAATAAGTTATTTAACTTTTTTGCATTACTTCTCTCTCGTCTTAAAACAAGAGAAGGTTAATACCTAATCTTAAATGGTTGTCTTCTCCAGGAAAGAGCACACCAATTAGTTATCTAATAGTAAATGATCAGCTCTGAAAACATATGCATACAAATAACACAAAACAGGCAAAGTATGTTGTATTTATGTATTTAGGTGTGTGTGTATTTTCTTTTTGTGTGTATGTGTGTGAGTATCTGAAAATAATTTAAAAAGAAGAGAACAAGAATTTAGAAGAGAATAGGAAGTTGGTTATACATAGGCATGATTTTAAAAAGAAAGAAAAAAAATGAAGTAATTAGGTAATTTCAAAATTTACCAAAAAATTAAAAATTGAGATTTGTGTAATAATGCATAATGCCATCCTTGAATATGACAAAAAGTTTGTTTCACTCTCGCTTCTATTACCATAGCATTTTCTTAGATTATCCTCATTTAAGCTGTGCTTCACATCAGGAGTTATGAACACATCTGTGTAGATATTATTACTTCCATCAAGTAAGACTAAGGATTCATTCATTGTCAGATGCAGGGGACCCTAGCAAAAAATTAAAAATGAAAGACTGACTGACATAAAAACACCAAGAAAGTCAAGTTCCTTTGAAGTTTGAAGGTGTCTAGTTTGGTGGTAATTTGCAAATGCATATGATCTTGATGGAAGGAATTAAAATGTCATTTTGTTCATTGGGATGGTGAGCTTGTGAATCTGACACAATCTTGACCTCCCCGCAAAAAGGATCTTAATAAGGAATTGTCAATATCAGGGTGGCCCTAGTGCAGAGGGGGAGAGAATTTCATGGGCTGAGGTAGAATGACCTACTCTAATTTGGGCAGCATGAATTACATTGACTGGATTCTCTCTTGATGGTCAGCTGCTTCAAGTTCTTGATACCTTTCCTTCTCACTGTGGGGGACTATTACCTGGAATGGTCAGGCAAATGAACTGTTTCTCTCTTTGTTTTCTTTTGTCAGGTTTTGTTTTGCATGCGATGACATTTCATGTCATTATTGAAAAGGATAAGGAGTTTTTTTCACTATTTTTTTCTATTCCCATGGCATTTTTCCAGAAGAAAACTGTTTAATGAACTTACTGGTAAAATGCAACTAACATAGGAATCATTTGATAACAAACTTAAAATATCATAGTACATTCAGTCAACAAGAAAAAGGAAAAAAAAATAAAACAATACTTAAATGCATTTTCAATTTTCAAGTTCAATGGACAAAACAGTAGTTTATTCTCTAAGTTCCTTTCTTTCTACTGATAACTAGTGCAGCTTTCCATCTTAATCAGCAAAATTTCTTTTCCTAGTAGATGGTGCTTAAAGACCAACAGCTAGCTAAAGCAGAGAGAGTTAGAGACTGGAGTACTCAAATCTCAATGGGACATCAAATCCACAACCTACTCTCCCAAAGTCTCAGGGATTGTCACAGAAGAGGTTGAGAAAGAGGAGGAGGAGCCAGAGATTGCCAAGGCTGCTGGGAAATAGTATTTTCCAAACATGATAATATCAGTGCATTTATGCAGATACAGCAGCTATCACTACATGCACAAGACATGCTTAAGATGAAGTCAGACAAAATTCCACCATGAACTGCAGAGAGGTTCTTGAAGCCTCACCCAAGCTGAGGAACTATTGATAGCTGATGGCTACAGAAGAAGAAATGGTAATTTTCTTCAGGTATAAGGCCCAGGGTAGGTTGTCCCTACTTCAGTAGTAGTCCTAAACTCATGCACATGCCAGAAACAACAACTCAGTACAGTGGTTTGGGGGGTGGGGGTCGATTATAAAGTTGGAAGGGAGATGTGGTACAGTGGTTTCTAGAAAGAGTTGGAGAAAAGACACCAGAGGATATGTTTGACCAGAATATATTATCGGCATATATGAAATTCTCAATGAATAAAGAAAAGATATATTAAAAAAACAGATTTCAAGTTTGTTTCTAGATATTTCTTCCCATGAAAATATTTAGATAAAAAGATATTTTGACATATAATTATCTATATAATCAGAAAAATAGATTTATATTTTCTTTTTTATGGTTCTGTGTCATCCTGTAAAGCTCATGGGTCTCCGTTGCTCTTACAAACTGTCTATTGATAGAAACACAGTATATATATGTGTTTATTAGTAAATTTCTGGTGACTTCATGAAAAACAAATGTGTAATAAATTTCACCTTTTAACTTCCAAATGATTATATGTCATATATATATATGCATATGCACATATGTACGTGTTTATATGACATCCCTCCAGCTTTGCAGTTTAAACATGACTAAATACCAATTGTAGGGCAAATTAGTATGCTATTCTTGTACACATTTTTACATCTAGAATAAATCAGCAGGCATGATTGGCTTCTGCTTTTCCTTTCCTGAAATCCGTGATGGCCTTAAAGCTGAGTGGACAGCAGCATGACCAGAACTTGTGTGATAGGGCACACAATTCCACAGTCCTTTGCTTAAGAACAAAGAAAGTTATCACTGCATGAAGAGAACAAAATGATGAGCAAATATTGTCACGAAGCCTGCTCCATGAGGATATAAAATGGCCTGAGAAAAATAAGGCTGAGCTGACAAACTGAAATCCTATATTTAGAACTTACATGACATAATTTTTGGCAAATAAACTCATACTTCTTGAGTGTTTATTTCCATATGATAAATTTCTTATATAATTAAACTTTACAATCTTTTGAATAGAAAAGAAAATCTTTTCCTTAGGAAGGCACCAAGTTTTCTTGGTTAGCTCATTTTAACATAAGTTAAATAAAATTTGATATAATTATATTATAATTTAGAACTTTGACCTTGAAGGAAATATAGTTCAAATGTTCGGAATTTTTTCTAAAATATTTCATTTTCTTTTCATTTTTAGTCTTTTACTAAATTAAGAAAATAGGGATCAATTAAGAAAAGAAATGGAATCTGATTTATATTAGGATTCAAAATAAATTTTTTCTTCATCTTTAGAGAGGCCTTACCATACAACAAAAGTATATGCTCTACAATGTTCATAGCAGCATTGTTTGTGATAGCCAGAACCTGGAAACAACCTAGATGCCTTTCAATAGAAGAATGGATGAAGAAAGTATGGAATATATATATATATATATATATATATATATATATATATATATATTAGAGTACAGCTCAGCAGTAAAAAACAAGGGCTTCTTGAATTTTGCATGCAAATGGATGGAAATAGAAAACACTATCCTGAGTGAGGTAAGCCAGACCCAAAAAGAGGAACATGGGATGTACTCACTCATATTTGGTTTCTAGCCATAAACCAAGGACATTGAGCCTATAATTAGTGATCCTAGAGAAGCTAAATAAGGAGAACCCAAAGAAAAACATATAGGCATCCTCCTGAATATTAACCTTCATCAGGCGAGGAAAGGAGACAGAGACAGAGACCCACATTGGAGCACCAGACATAAACCTCAAGGTCCAAATCAGGAGCAGAAGGAGAGAGAGAACGAGCAAGGAACTCAGGACCGCAAGGTGTGCACCCACACACTGAGAAAATGGGGATGTTCTACTGGGAACTCGCCAAGGCCAGCTGGCCTGGGTCTGGAAAAGCCTGGGATAAAACCGGACTCTCTGAACATAGCGGACAATGAGGACTACTGAGAACTGAATAACAATGGCAATGGGTTTCTGATCCTACTGCACGCACTGGCTTTGTGGGAGCCTAGGCAGTTTGGATGCTCAACTTACTAGACCTGGATGGAGGTGGGGGTTCCTTCGACTTCCCACAGGACAGGGAACCCTGATTGCTTTTCGGGCTGGGGGGGGGGGCTTATTTGGGGGAGGGGGAGGGAAATGGGAAGCGGTGGCGGGGAAGAGACAGAAATCTTTAATAAATAAATTAAAAAATAAAAAACTATAACTAGCAGCTTTATGTACAATAGGGGACACTGCATAAGAAAACTACCTCAAATTTGAGATTCACAAATGACTGCAATTAAGATTTTAAGAATAGCAGTCTACATTTGAAAGATGCGGATTTTATTTCTACGAAGAAAAAATCTTGTGACAAGTAGTTCAGCATCCTTCAGTCAGAAGGTCAAGGTCTTTTCAGTTGGTGAATTACTCTTGATTCGGGAAAAAGTGTTTCAATAGAATGGTGATTTCCACTTCGGTCTAATTAGATGTCTTCAGTGCATTACATGGCCCTTTCATCAGCCATTCACACACACTTGGCAAAATAAGTGGTCCGGTTAACATTTGTAGTACAGAAAATGACTCTTTCCAAATCAGCTCAACCTTTACATCTCCTTTTAGTAACTGCATCAGTTCTTTTTCTTTTCTCTTTCTTTTTTTTTCTTTTTCATAACAAGTCAAGAAATGGTTTGAAACAATATTCACTTATCACTCTGGTTTTTTGGATAGTTTCTCATGAGACATTTGCATATGACTAACAGGAGCAGACTGGCTAAATTCCGTTCTCTGTTCAAGATCTCAGACTCCAGGTGTCAGCTGTCTGTGATTACAGTGAGGTTCTGGGAACCCGCCTACTTTGAGAAATACCCAGGTTATTAGTAAATCTCAGTTCTTTGTGGCTGTAAGAGTGATAGCTTCCTTCCATGACTATTACCACCTCTCATCTGTGACAGTGTCTCTAAACCATTTACACTCCTGATCCCTATCACCCAAGAATATTCTTTTGTACAGCAGTTTCCAAAGGGTTGTAGATGTTTGCACTCCCACCACCAATGGAGAAGTGTTCTCCTTGTTCCTCATCTTCTCCAGCATGAGCTACATCTTGTGCTTTTGATCTTAGCCATTCTGACAGGTGTAGAGTTGTTTTGATTTGTGTTTCTGTGATAGCTAAGGATGTTGAACATCTCCTTAATTGCTTCTCAGCCATTTGAGATTCTTCTGTTCAGAATTTTCTGAATATATATCCATACCCTATTTTAGTTGGATTATTTTTAAAATCAAATATTCTAGTATAGCAAACTCCAAAGACATATTCATTTGATACTGAAAGACTGAAGAAGAGTATGAAAACATTAAAACTCATTACTTTCCATAATTAAACTAAAAGCCATCAAGTGAATACAAATAAGAAAAGAAGTTAAAGTAGCATTATTCACAGATGATATGAGAGGATACATAAACAACCCCAAATATTCTACCAGGGAACTCCTACAGCTGATGAACACCTTCAGTCAAGTGACTGAATACAAGCCACAATTAATAGAAAATATTGGTGTAACATGAACCAAGCAAGGAAAAGACCTGTATGACAAGAACTTCAAGTCTTTGAAGAAAGAAATTGAAGATGTCAGAAGATGAAAATATCTCCCATGTTCATGCATGAGTGGGATTAACATAATAAAAATGGCCATTTCATCAAAAGCAATCTACAGATTTAATGCAATCTCCATTATATTCCTAACACAATTTTTTACAGACCTTAAAAGAACACTACTCTGCTTCAAACAAACAAACAAACAAAAAACTGGAAAACTAAAACAATCCTGAATAATAAAAGAACCTTCAGAAGTATCTCTATCCCTTACTTTAAGTACTTCTACAGATCTATAGTAATAAAAACGGCATGGTATTGACATATAGAAAGACAGGATGATCAATAGAATCTAATGGAAGACCCTGATGTAAATCCACACACCTATCAACACCTGGGTTTTTGACAAAGTGATCAAAATTATACAATGGAACAAAGAAAGCTTCATTAACAAATGATGCTGGCTCAACTGGATGTTTGCATGTAGAAGACTGTAAATAGATCCATGTCTGTCACCCTCAGAAAACTCAATTCCAAGTGTAACAAATGCCTCAACATAAATCCAGTTACACTGAACCTGATAAAGAGAAAGTGAAAATAATATTGAATGCATTGGCACATGAGACAATTTCCTGATTAGAACACTAAAAGCAGAGGCACTAAGATCAACAATAAATGAGATTTTATAAAACTGAAAATTTCTGAAAGTCAAAGAACACTATCAGCAGGGCAAAATAGCAACCTACAGAAAGGGAAAGATCTTATCATCACCCAATGCACTGTTACCTGATCCAAAACATATAACTATTAAAAATAAATACAGTGAGTCTGGAGAGATAGATAGACAGTTAACATCACTTAGAATTCCAGTTTGTGACCCAGATCCCATTCTCACCATTCACATGGCAGTTTAGAACAAACTTAATATCATTTCCAGAGGGTCTGATACCCTCTTCTGGCTTCCATGGGTACCCAGTACAAACGTGTGATGTACATGTTTATGTGCTAGTAAAATATACATACAAATAAAATAATTAAACAAAATTTTTAGTGTAAGCATATCAAACATTTTTTCTTAATGTTATCAGGAAAATACTTTTTAAAACAATTTTTAACAATGGATATAACTTTGCCATTTACTAAACATGAAAACAAATTTACACGCTCATTTACTGTCACCTAAATAATTAAAGCTTGACTGGATAGCGACATTATGGGCCATAGAGCCTTTTCAGTGTTTCTCAGAATTAGTTGTTACTTTGATTTTATAATCATCAATTCTGATAATGCTTCTTTACACAAATACATAAAACAAAATTTTGAGAGTGTGTTTAAGACCATTCAGAAATTACTAAAAGTTTTATTTTAGTCTCAAGTCAAATTCTTCTCCTTTTCATTAAACCAAACTGAGCAACTAAAACATCAATTTTTAAAATCAAATATTCTAGTATACTGTATTCCAAGGGCACATTAATTTGATACTTGCAAACTGAAGAAGACCAGAATGAAAGTATTAAAACTCGTCACTTTCCATAATTAAACCATCAGCTTCTATTCAGCAGAAAACTTTGTATGGACAGTGAAACACTATGGTCCATCACATGAGATAGCTCTGAAATCTGATTCACTATCATCCAAGCAGGATTTGGACATAGTGCTCACTGTCACTGTCCAAAGCCCAACTTCCAGCCTGGAGGTGGTGGCGCATGCCTTTAATCCCAGCACTCGGGAGGCAGAGGCAGGGGGATTTTTGTGAGTTTGAGGCCAGCCTGGTCTACAAGAGCTAGTTCAAGGACAGGCTCCAAAGCTACAGAGAAACCCTGTCTCGAAAAACCAACCAACCAACCAAACAAACAAATAAACAAACAAAAACAACAAAAAAAAACCCGAACACACACACACACACACACACACACACACACACACACACACGTTCCATTGAAGGCTTGTGCTCCACACAGGCAGGTATGCACTGCCTGAACCACTACAACTCACAAACTCATTATACAAACGTGCCTTTGATTTGCTTGAGAAGAGTTGTTCCACTTTTTGAAACAGGGTCCCATTTTGAAATCTAGCTGACCTGGAACTTGCTATATAAACCAGGCTGTTCTTAAACAAACATGAAGCTGCCTGCCTTTGCCTCCTGACCACTGTGTTTTAGGTGAATGTCACTAGCCTGGCTGTGCATTTTGCTTTAAATTTATTTTGGGTGGCTGGTGTTCAGAATTCTGTTTCTATTGCCTAGTTTTTTGCAGACTCTTCAAGTTCATCTATGTGATCGTACCTTGTGTTGAAATATATTGTCTAAGAAGCTGCATCCTAAAGCCTGATCACTCACAGCTTCTGGGGCAGGATGTCTCATGGACCCTTTTCTAGCATAAAATCAAGACAATAACTCAGTATTGCTGTCCTTTCTATTTAGCTCTCCCCATAGTAGTCAGATTAGACTCACTGTCTTTAACATTCTTGGGTACCTCTCAGACTTTAGCTTAAGGTCCACTTATTAACAACTTTAATCACATCTGAAGAATCTTTTCAGTCATTTAGTCCATGTTGCAATCCCATAGTAACAGTAGGGAGCTGACTGAGGTCAAACTAGCAATTGCAAGGTTTAGGTTTAGAGTGGGATGTCTCAGTAGGTTATCTAAAAATATCACAAGCTGAGGTCAAGATAACAATTGCAAGGTTTAGGTTTAGATTGGGATGTCTCAGTAGGTTATGTAAAAATATCACAGCATTTAAAAGTCAAGCAAATGCTTTTTGAATAAAAACAAAGCACAAGGGACTTAAGTTTGGATTTTTAGTAGGACACAGAGTAAGTGTCTATAAAGGCAGATACCTGAGTTCCTGGGACTAGACAGTCTAGACAAAACAATAGTTCCAGGGCCAATGTGACATCCTTGTTTCAAAAACTAAAGGATTTGCTTTGTATATGTATTCATTTGATCAGGCTCTATAACTCTGTATTCTGATTGGTGGTGGTTTTCTGTAACGGTTTCTGTTTATTGCAAAAAAAAGTTTTCTTGTTGAGGGTTAAAGAATACACTTATCTCTTGGTAGAAAAGAAAAAAAATGTTTAGATTGTTGTTAGGGACTATGCCGGTTTAATAAATTGGAGGTTCTAGGTTCTTCGTGTATGCATGTAACAACAATTAATGAAAAAAGAGAACACAAATTTGAAAGAAAGCTAATAGTGGCATATGAGAGGGGTTGAGGGAGCAAAGGGAAGGGGAACTATTGTAACCATACTATAATGTCAGAAATAAAATATAAAAAAAAGAAGAAAAACTAATATGAAGAACAAGAGAGAATGATACTTGATAATTATATAGGAGCCACACCGATATACACATCAAATGCATAATAAAGGAAATATGATAAAAAGCCTTGTGCACTATATATATATATATTATACACACATCTTTATAAATACATCTTTCTTGTTCTAGGGACAGCAAAATAAGTGAGTCACTATCAGAGGAACTGCAGTAATCTAATTCTCTGAAACAGTATGCAACCTACACATTCCCTTGGGCACTGTGCAGTAACATATCTGAGAAGTTTTACCGACTTGTGCTTTGCTAGCCACTCATGGCATTCTGCATTTCATTCTGGTATATTCCACAGTGAAAGCAAGACAGAAACTCAGGCTATGATCATTACCATTGCCTTGCTTGATACATGAAGTTAGCTCTAGCAAGACAACTGATTTGTTCAAGATTATATGGCTAGGGACTGGAGAAGAGACACAGTAGTTAAGAACACTTTACTTCTCTTCCAGAGTGCCTGGGCATGATTCTCATTACTAACACGAGGGGGATCACATAATTACAATACGTAACTCCAGTTTCAGGAAATCTGCCACCATCATCTGCCCTCAGTAGGAACTGTGCACTTGTAATACTTGATACACATGGAGGCAAAACACATGCACAACTCACCAAACAAATTTCAGATCAAATTTCTCTCTCATGCTGCCTTCCATAGTCTTAAAAATACTTTTCAGTTTACAAAAATATGTCACAGTTATTGTACAATGTATTTGTCTAAAACTTCTGTTTTCACAAACCCAAAAATTTCCCATGAGTTCCAGAGAGCTGAATTAAAGGATCCACTTTAAACAGGTCAGATACATCCCCCTCAATTCCCTGGTCCTAAATTTTTTTCCCTTAATTTAGCTTTGTTCTGCCAATACCTTAAACAGGTATAAGAGACACCAGACATTTCCATGCCACAAACACCAGACAGGAGCAAATGCCACAAACACCCAACAGAAGCAAAGAGACCAGCTATGCCAGGATATGACCAGCACCCAGCCTTCTCAACCTCCCCCCCCCCCCCCGCAGAGACAACGCCCACAGATAAGCCAGAAACAGTCTTGACAATCTGCTGCCTCAATTCCTTCAACCTGTGGTGCTAATCTCCCGCTTTTTATTATATATATATATATATATATATATATATATATATATATATAAGAGCTGGGAATGTAATATTTTGTCCCTTTAAGAGACAAGCCATGCCCCCTCCCTTCCTGCTTGCAAACCCAGAGCCCCATCTCCCTTCTTCCTGTCCCTTCTCTCTCTAGGAGAGGCTGCCTCTCTCTCTCTCTCTCTCTCCCTCCCTCTCTCCCTCTTTTTCTTTCTCTCTCTACCTCTCTTCCACATTCATCTCTCCTTTTTCCTTCCTCTTCACAACCCATCTAATAAATGTCTAACATTATTTTGTATGGTATGTTTATCCGTCATGGTATGTTTATCCTTCTCTCTTGCCCTCTGGCCGCAGTCACACGGAGACCATCTGCGTGGTCTTGTGAGCCTTCCCTGGCAGCTTGTAGCAAACCCATCTGCATGGTGTGCCTATCTGTCTGCTCCTTGCTCACTCACTATCCACATGGCTAGCCGCCGGGGACGCCCAGGGGACTAGCCACCTTGGTTTGTGGACCTGCCGCCACTCAAACCCCATAGCAAGCTGCTGGGGACTCTCTGAAAATGCATAACATTGCTTAACTTTATTTTTTTTTCCGTTTATTTATTTATTAAAGATTTCTGTCTCTTCCCCGCCACCGACTCCCAATTCCCTCCCCCTCCCGCAATCAAGTCCCCCTCCCTCGTCAGCCCAAAGAGCAATCAAGGTTCCCTGCCTTGTGGGAAGACCAAGGAAAACCCACCTCCATCCAGGTCTAGTAAGGTGAGCATCCAAACTACCTAGGCTAACATTGCTTAACTTTAAAATGAACATGGAAAGTATAGTATTTCCACAATACCAGAAAGAAAGAAAAGTTGAGTACAGGTTATGAATAAAACATGAATGATCAGGAAGAATCAGGGTATACACCAGGGTATACAGTACAAATAACCCCTTAACAAATTCTAGAGTGTGTCATGCATTGTCTTACTTTAAAGCTTCTTCTTAGATTTATTTAACTGTACTGCCTTTGGTCATCTGGACAAACTTTCTCATATGATAAAAACACCCAACAAAAGAAACTTAAGTAGGAAACATTCATATCAACTCATAGTTTAGAAGAATAGTCCACTATGGCAGGGGAGTAGTGGCTGTGGAAATGTGAGGCAGCCGGTCATGATGGGAAGAGAGTTGAGATTCCACTCACTTTAAATTTATTATTCCATCCAGGACTCCTGCCCGAAAGATAGCATCACCCACTTTCAAGAGAATATTCCCTATTTTGTCAAAAACTTTCAGGGAACATTCTCATATTCACATCCATAAATGTATTTCCAAAGGCGACTCCGGATCCCATCAAGCTGGTAGTGGAGACTAACCATTATGCCTACGTCTCTCTTCCTACATTTGAGAGTTATGTCCTTGCTTATGACACCCACAGCCCCTAAATGAGCAGCTGAAATACATATAATCTCTGATGACTTTTGGAGAGCTGTTTCCCAGTTGTTTTCACAATGAATCTAATGATAGTGTTAAAATCAGGTCAAATATAAATCAATATGACTTTTTTTTTTTGTAAAACAAAGGCTACAAAAGTAACTCTCAATGAGGCTAGTACTTATTATCTGCTACCAACTGTGCATGCCATTTTACATTGAGGTTGACATCCAATGAGGAGTAAAACTAACTTTCCCTGGGAATGCAAAGCTATCCCTTCAAATAAGAAACACATTGCGAAGTCCACGTTAAAGAAAATGAGATTTGCTGAATGGTCCCCATCTATTGACTATGCAGTCTGCCAGCAAACTGCCTAAGGAAAATGGCAAGGAATGAATGAGCTGTCCTGTTTCCTGTCACACTGCTATGACTGTGGCATATCTTATATTTGGAGGATTACTCTGGCTGGGACTTGGTAAATCATGCAAAAAAAAGTGAAAAACTATAAGGAATTTTTACTATGCTCAAGGACTAAAAAATGAAAGAAAATCAAGAGATAGATTTATATTTTAAAGGTACATTTCAAAACAAATATTCTAGCTTTATATTGTATTTTACATATAGTAGCTATTTAATTTTAGTATATGTTTGAACCAGTCACATTGTAGAAATCCTGTAAAACATCAAGGTTTTATTTTTAAAGATATAAATGTACTTATTAAATATCAGTGGTTTAAAAATGCATTTCCTAAGTTGCTGTCCATGGAAGAACACCTTTTCTATAGTGACTTGAGAAGTGTGTTTAAAGCATAAACTAATATTCCAGGAAAAATTTTTCTCGTGCTAATTTTAAAAATTTATTTTAAAAGAAAGGAAAGTTCAAACTACAGGGAAATCATCTTTATATAACCGAGCATCAGGGGTAATAGTGTTTCAGATTATTTCTGTAAGAATTCTAGTGAATTCTATCCTAAAATTTCAATAACATCACACAAACTTGAGAAGTTGGGGATTTATAAAATGCTTCCCAGAAGAAAACAATTAGTTAGTATTTTGCTGAAAGGTCTGAAGTTGCTATAAATCCTGGTGTCGGTGGGATAAGGACTCCACAATGGCAAGACTCTTACTAGGGATTTTGGGGAAAATGAAGCAAGTTTGAAGAATACCTACAAAACTATATAAATCATAAAGGCAATCTGTCTCTCCTTGAATCTTCTCCTTATGCTTTTTCTTCTGAGAAATGTTCTGTGGTAACATTTAAAATTTTATATCTGTAACATGAATTTAACACAAACTCCCTTTTATTCTGCAAAAAGCACACAAATCATTTACAGTACAAAAGATTTTCCTGAGATCATTTTTATAGTGTAGAATGATAATTTTTACAGTTAATGTTGAGTGAAATTCACATGATACATAAGGAAAGACAATATTATTCCAGGTTTTGTAATAAAATTTTAAAACGTCATGTATCTTATTGGAAAAAAAATTACCCAAATAATCACTTTATTGTGAGAAAAATGTTTTCACTCTCTTTCCTTGAGTAAAGGTGAGAGACAAAAATAGAAGAAGGGCAAAAAAAGTTTCCTGGTTGTGAGGGCTTTGTTTTTTAATGTATATGTTAGTACTCCTGTGAATAGATTGAACAGCCAATTCTATTCACTGAAAATTCCATTTTGTTGACTCAGACTTTAACAGGAAACATGGCACTGGGACTTGTTTTGGAATTCTAATTTCTGTGTTTAAGATAATTATGATCAGATCAATGCATTAGTTAATTTTTACTTATTGGTCACAATGATTGTGGCTCAGGCATTATCCCACGATTAACTTAGTCTCCTGAAAAAGAAAATTAATTATGCTTTACTTAAATGATATGTTTTGTAGTTATAGATGGTATGTGTTATATGTTTACCTAAAAGAATTGTGTTATTATCTCCACTAAACTTTAAAAAATTTCTAGTCAATAGAGAAAAATAAGTCTGTTTTGAATGTATAAGCTGGGTTTCATATAATAAAAGTGCTTATGGGCTAAGTTTCTGCTACATACATTTTCAAGAAGAGTTGAATGATTTTTGTAATACTTTGTGGCTCATCAAAATTAAATATAAGCCACAAGACATAGAGACTCAAATTGTTATCCAACATTTGGAAGACTGAGGTAGGAGAATCACTGTGAGGCCAGTATGGGATAAAGAAGAAGCCCCCCTCACACACACACAAACAGAAAACCCAAACATGCGTGTAAAAACAACAAAAGGATGTGTATATTATAGTCTTTAAACTTAGTATTTTAGAAACTCCTGAGTGTCCCATAGAGAGCACCTCTGATTCTTGTGCCTTCTCTTGGGGCTCTTTTCCTTCTTTTGGATTGCCTGCCCAGTCTCAATGTGATGGTTCCTGTTTTATCCTATTATATTTTACTTTGTCATGTTTGGTTATCTCCTAGAAGCTGTTCCTTTTCTAATGAGAGACAGAAAGGGAGTAGATCTGGAGGAGAGGGGAGAGGAAGAAAGATGAGGAGTAGATGGAGGAGAAACTGAATTCAGGATATATTGCACGAGAAAATAAGCTATTTTCAATATAAGAAAAAAAGATTAAAAATAAAGAGTGATAAGTGGCATACATGAGAAAATAACTGTGTTTTAAACACTTTTTTCCATCTTGTTACACAGAAAGGTACAAATTTTGTGTTGTCACTGAACATGTGAGAACACATACACATGTCGACCGAACGTATGAGTACCCACCTACCCACACATGCTCATACACATGCACATAAAACTCAAGATTCGTAAGACAAGACTAATGCTTCCAAAATGCAATTCAGCGTGATGAATTTCTACTCTAAAGATTAAGAAAGAGTTCCTCCATCCTTCACAAATTTGCATTCAGATACCTGTAACTCCCTGCATCCATCATCATTAAGAGAAGCCCGCTAAGCAATGCAGAGCTCTTGCATATCTCATGGCATTACTGACAGCACAGCATCCTTGCAGATTACACTGTCAATCATAATACACATCTAGGGCAAGAAACCCATTTTATACAGTGGTCCTGTCAATGAGCAGATTCTGGTAAGTATTTATGAGCTACAAAGGCCAGGTGGAAGCTGAGATGTAGGAGATTGTGGATTTAATTAGGTCAAGAGCAGCAGGACTCATTAAATCCCATTCTCTTTATGTAATCTCATATTCTAGGAGAAGGCAGCCTGCCTTCTTCATGGTCTGAGTATCACAATTATTATTTTAATTAAGAAAAGCTAGGGCTAATATCATTTGATTTTTCAATTACAGGAAAACTGCTATGTCACCATCAATCAAACTTGTAGGTGGAGTTTCAGGGGAGCAGTCCACAGCTTCCTAGAGGGACAGCCAGAATTTGGAGAACAAATGGTGAAAAAAAGAAACCCTCCTTCCTTTAAATATATCAGTATCACATTTTTTTTATCTCAAGAATTATTTTCATCAATGAATTATATTTGGCAGAAGCCCAAAACTACAAATAAATCTTCCTAATATAGTCAATAGTCTTGTGCATAGCACATCTGTTTTTATTACTTTGAATTGCTAGATTAATATCAAGTTCTAAGCTATGCTCTTCACTAAGGAAGAGTATATTTCCTTGAACTGTTTTATTGTTGTTTGTTTGTTTCTTCCTTTGCATTCCATTCTCCCTGAGTCCCATGGCCCAGCTTTCTGGCAGAACAGGTGGTTGTCTATACTTCAGAGATCCACAGTGCATTTCTTCCTCTGCAACCATAAGCAAAACAAGCACTGCCCATTATACTCCAGGCTCTGCACAGTGCTGTGGCTTGTAGCTGGCTAACTGATGTCCTCAGTTCCTTTCTGACTCTGAGGAGGGTGATGTCATCAGGCAGGCATGGATACAGTCCCATTCCTTGAAAAGATAGAAGGGTCATTTCAATACCGGTGAGGAAATTTTACTTTTGGTGTGATAGAGATTGTGCTCAGAGCCTTGCACCTGCTGGGAAATAGCTGCGCTCTGAGCTCCATACCCAGAGCACCCAGATGTTGTATGAGTCTCATTCTGATGGAGTGTAGCTGGGTCTCAGTATTTTAAAAAGATGTGGAAAGAAAAACATAACAAAAACAAAATAATACTACAAAGAAGATGGCTGGGATGAAAGGGAAAAAGGCTCAGTGGAAAATGGAGGGGACATGATAGAGGATACAGGGTGAACACATATTATTAAGTATGTCTGAGAACGTCAAATAACTTTTAAAAATAAAAAATAGAAAAATAAGCATTTCAATTTTTCTAACTTCCATGCATTTTTCCTCCCCCTTCCTCCCTCCCTTCCTCCCTCCCTCCCTCCCTCTCTCTCTCTCTTTATTACATATAATGAATTAATGGTTTAAGGGTATGCTCAAAACAAAGCCAAATTTCTGTCCCAAGTTTTCTAGCAAATTCACTTTCCAACCATGGTTCTTCTCTGTTTTTTGCTCACTTTTACCATTCTTCTTGCCAAATGGCTTTACTCAGCTTTTAAATATTGCCTTGCCAACCACAGTCAATATTAGCACTGTCCATGGTGGTCTTACTGATTGTGGGTATTGCTTAAACAGCTGCAGGCTTTTTTACTTGAGGCATTTTGCAAGACTCTGCAGGATAACAGAGCCAGGCCTCTCTCTTATATTCTGGTGCCCTGGGTATTCATGTGCTCAGGACACTCCTCACAGTCAAGTTGAGCCTTAGGTTCATGGGTTTTTATTTTTTTCATGCTAATTTGAAGCATCTTGTGATTTGGAGGTTTTTTAAATTTTAGTTTGGGAAAACCGAACTCCCCCGGTGTGATCCAATTCATCCCAAGTAACATAAGTGAGAGCTAAGATGTGAACTGAAGTTGCTTCCAAGCCCAAATGTGGGTTGAACTGATGCCCATGTAATAAGACTGAGGAATCACATGTGCTTTTCTCATTATGTAATTAGATAAGGCTTACTTCAGTTTTTAAAGGTCACGAACACATTTACCTTCTGGATGCTTATGTGAATGTTTTATGTACGACTCCCATGTAGCTTATGATAGAAAAGTATATACTAATTCCCTAAAGTGTATTTGTTGTCTTGTAAAAAGTCTCACATCTCTGTCCTTTCCCCTTCTTGCAGTCTGTTATCCTGAATAAAATCTATGTCTTCAGGAAAGGTCATCCTCCTGAGCTACACAAAGCTTTTCAGTTGCCAAGCTCACAGCTGCACATCACACTTCATGCTAAGAGGAATGTTGACTGTCTCTTCTTGCTGCTGTGTAATGCCTCTCATATTAAAGCTAATGCGGGTCAGGGCTTAATTGCAAAATGTAGCTATAACCCCCAAAGATCCAGTACTTCTTTTCCCTCTGAACTTATGCCCGCACAATCCTTGTATTGAATTGGTTTTCAAGTCTATCTCCTTTATTTAGGCTTCACAAGCCTTGGTTCTGTCCCATATGAGAATGATTCCTTGCTCCTTGCAAAGTCTTTTCCAAGTCTGCATAATTAATAAAGCAAATGTACTTGTCTCCAGTCTATCCGTAAGGTCACTGAATTCTTGCATTGATTAGGACAGTTTTGGGTAATGTGTGGCTTCTGTGCTGTCACTGTGTTTGGAATCACTGGTATCCTATATCAGCATTAATATAAACGCTGCAATATGTGGACATTTCCACATAAGAAAGAATTGTGCCTTTGATACAAGGTCCTATCAAGAACAGAATAGGTGGAGACATACAGGACTTGATTAAATTTTTTATTTCTCATAAAACCATCAGATTATACAATGAATTTTCTAAGAATCTCAATACCTGAGAAAAAAAATAAACTTCCTTTGCTTAGGATATATTGAAACTGTTCATGACTTTGGCAAAGAACATCATTAGCACAGCCATACAGACAGCATTGACACATCTTGTCCACTTGAGCTTAAATCTGCCAACAGTTTAAAGTGTCTGTTTGCTATGTTTCATTTCTATAACTTTCCCGAAAAACTTATCTTCCCAAATACATATTGTGTTAGAAATTTTAATTGCAATTTTGAATACACAGTTTGAATGTCATATTAATCTAATATACAGTTATTAAGGGAAAAGTTATAAGAATTTTTTTTATAAAATTTATTTATTTATTAAAGATTTCTGTCTCTTCCCCGCCATCGCCTCCCATTTCCCTCCCCCTCCCCCAATCAAGTCCCCCTCCCTCCTCAGCCCGAAGAGCAATCATATTTGGTTTCTAGCCATAATCATAGGACATTGAGCTTATAATTAATGACCCTAGAGAAGCTAAATAAGGAGAACCCAAAGAAAAACATATAGGCATCCTCCTGAATATTAACCTTCATCAGGTGATGAAAGGAGACAGAGACAGAGACCCACATTGGAGCACCGGACAGAAATCTCAAGGTCCAAATCAGGAGCAGAAGGAGAAAGAATTTTTAAAGAAAGGATTGCTAAGCCTGGAATGGTCGAAATTTATTTCCTTAATACTGAGTCTAATATAATGAGGCCATCAGCACTTAAGTCTTTCTTTAACTATAGCCTTCTTTACACACATATATAAGCACTCAGATTTACACTTAAATATAGATTTTTATGTCAGGTAACCATTTTGTCTTGAGAGCTAGGTAAGTTTATGTGTGTATATTTCATTCTCCCAAACTTTAAGAAGATATTATATGTGAGTGCATCTTACATGCTTAGTGTTTTGCTTAACCGATTATAATAAGTATTTAGGGAATTCATCTGCTCAATATGCACTCGCCTTCCTATTGACCGCTGGATTCCTTCTGGTACTAGCTCTGCTAAAAAGATTACCTAGAATACAATCTAGGATTATTACATAATTCTGTCTTGAAGTCTGGAGCCGAAGGGAACAAAAAGAGAAAATGAACCCAAATCTGAAGATAATTGAATTTTATCCCTTTAAATTCTTTCTCCGAACAAAATATGTCTATCCTAAGATTCTAGGATATTATCTTGTGATAGATCCTGGGATCCTCATCTATTCCTTCTCAAACCTTCACCATTATCGTTGTCATTATTTATTTTAAACCTACCACTGCAAACTCTTGTTGATTTTGTGAGCAACTAATGCCCTTCTCAAAGTTTCACTTGATGGGTAACTAACTCAAAAGTGACCTGATATAAAAGTCTAAAAAATTCAACCAGTAAAGCAATATCTACAAAAAATAAGTTGTTTTAGACTATAAATCCAGTCTTTCACACATGATAGTCAAAGTTGACCATTGACCTACATGTTTAGATCTCATTCAATGAATTTTAAGAATGAATATACAAGTGATGAATGGGGAAATAAGAGTAAGTATTATTTATATAAGCACAAGTGCTCTAGAGATCCCTAACAGTGAATAATAACATCTGTGCTCTGACCTTACAGGTCCTATGAGGATATTAATTCTTAGTGATTTATAGCACTTATTAAAAAATAATACTTGGTCTCATTTTTTATTTATTCTTTCACATCTTTCCTGGGTTGGAGCTCTTTAGCAGTGTAATCGCTAGAAGGTGCCCATATTCCCTTAAACAACCTCGTATCCATGTTCCTATAGGCAACTGTATAGTAACACATTGAGTCACCAAAAACATACATGAAAGTGTAAAGAGAACAGGAAAGTAATATTGGGTCAGCAGTAATGTAATGGTGATATGAAAATTCAATAGGGAGTGGATATAATAAAATATAATTTATATACATGAAGAAATCCCAAAGAAACTAAGTATAAATATTGAATATGTAATGATAAAAATTGAAAATAGAGGTAAGGGTAACAAATAAATGCATGAATAACCTGATGTTTGCTATTGTTCAAACAGCTCCAAACATGCTAGAAACCTTTCTACATGATTTCTTTATATATTAGATTTATTTTAACCAGGGCATTTTGCCTTAACACTTTCTCTACTATAAAATCATTTCTTCCAGAGAGCTTTCTTTTCTTTAACTCCCAGGTCCTGTATCTATAGACTACTAGTGAGCACAGCATCCTGAACTGAGAATTCAAATACGGGTAAGATCCAGCCAAACAGGAGCTGCTGAAAAAGTTCCCTGTCACATGGAAGAAGCACCCTCAGCCACTGTCTGTTGGCACACTTGTGTGTTGGCACAGAGATTGGCTTTCTCTGATTAGTGCTTAAGATAGCTCTAACACAAAAGCACCTAATCCACTTTTGCTAAAATTACCCCTATTTTGTGATGACCTTATTTGATTCTCCAGCAATGTACACATCTCTCTGACAATTTGTATGTATGGGTTTCTTACTTACTTCCATGTACTAAATAAGTGCCATGAATATCAATAATATAGTAGCTTAGGGTTAATACTGATATTATAAACAATGTCCTATACAAATATTCTATTACAAAATTAACAAAATCTGAATCTCACATGGTAGGGTTTTATGGTAAAGTCTTTGCTAGTCTAACTAATCCCAGATATAGGATGCCACAGACCAAACCAAAATACCATGAAAAATGAAGCAGCATACTAATATGCAGAACTATAGAACCTCAAAGAAACGGTACTACTCCTCCTCTGTGAACTGCTTCATCCTCAGTTTATTTCACCATTCCCTTAAGGAGGAAATATGCAGAACTATAGAACCTCAAAGAAACAGTATGAAGCTTCTATACATAAGGAGGTGTAGTTCAAAGAAGAAGAATGTCTCTAGAAATGTTTACCACATCTCTAAAACCTTTGCCCATTTTATTAAGATTATATATATATATATATATATATATATACATATACACATGTGTGTGTGTTTACATATTGCTGACTTCACAGAAAAGTTTAAGATTCTGCATTCTTCAGACATGAGGCTTTGTAACATCCTATTTTTCCGCTACCCATCACGCACTATCCAAATTCCCCATTCCATTTAACATTTTATCAATCCTCTAGTCATTCTTCTTTGACATCTCGAGCTATTTCAAACACACTCTTCCACCTTTAGTGCTCATTTTCAAATAGTGAGCAAATCATATAAAATTAATATCCAACTGACTGAGTAAACCCTTCATTTTTTATTTATTTTTTTTTTAATATTTATTTATTTATTATGTATACAATATTCTGTCTGTATGCCTGAAGGCCAGAAGAGGGCGCCAGACCTCTTTACAGATGGTTGTGAGCCACCATGTGGTTGCTGGGAATTGAACTCAGGACCTTTGGAAGAGCAGGCAATGCTCTTAACCACTGAGCCATCTCTCCAGCCCCCAACCCTTCATTTTTTAGCATCTAGCAGATGTTAAGATGCTCTGCTACTTGAGGCTCACAACTACAATATTGAGAGATTTTTCCTTTGCAAGGTTTATTCAGTGATACTCAACCCCATTCAGTTCTAAGCATTTCAGTCTTTAACTGAGGCAACTCTCATAAAGCATCAAACTTACCTTCAGTGCTATGTTTCAGTACTTAGTATCATCTAAAAATGTCTATAATCCAGTCACACTGATCTAAACAACACTTCCAAATGCATCTATAACAAACTCATCATTTCTGCTTATTTTTATTGTGTCAATTATCAACAATTTGTCATAGTCCATAAATATCAATCAGAACCTCAATGTTACACATATTATTCTGCATATAATTATAATTCCATTTCATTGGTAGAGGTAGAAGTGTACACTGAAAATCTCAGAGCAGGCACCATTGTAGGAGAAACAGAAGTAGGAGAGAAAAGGCCATTATTTATTTCAACCTACTAAAATTGTAAACAACTTTCAAGTTCTAATGGATTACTTAAGAGTGTACAGATTTGTCAGATGGCAAATACCTAAATACTTTATCATCTTTGTTTTCTAAATGTTTTTTAAATCTATTTTTATACTACCTGATTAATTAATGTTAGTAAATATAATTCCTTCCTATCATATGCTTTCTTGAAAATATATTATTTATAAGAACAGAAATTCTATGGATTTATGCCTATTTATTCCTACATATATGTAGTAATAGCTAATTGTGACAATAAAGGTTCACAGCTTCACTTTCAGCCTCTGGGCTTACAGTACTTTTGAACTTACAGGATAATTCTTGCTTGTTTTTGTTTAGAAAGAGAATGAACACAAAAAGGAATGGTGTTTCATCAACATCTTTGGAATTAAGCTCAATTGTTCATCCACAGAACTTTATTTCTCTTCAAACTTATTTAATATTATATAATTATGTTTCAACCCACCAAAACTTAATCCCTACAGCATATGGATAACTGTCTTCTAATTTGTATCACCTTACACTGTCTGAAACATTATATGATTTCTAATAGAAGAGACAAACTCTAAGTAAGAAGCAAAGATTTAGACCATCCTATATACATACTAAGTTCAGAGAGTTTCCTATTTCTGAGAAAATGTGATGCTTGGTTTGCGTGGGCATTCCTCTGTTTTTCTTCAGTTTTCACTCAAACATTTTAATGTAAACTAACAAGACACTGAAAGGATAGAAAGAAATATGGAGATTATATATGTTAGTAGGAAAGTGTTCTGTGTTTAACCTCATGTCACCTATACTTCCTGGTACAGGTCTTCAGAAACAGAGCCAACAAGGTGATCTTCATCTTAGCTAGAGAAAAATATAGAAAGACATGCCAGGCGCCTGAAAATTTTTGAATATACTTCTCCTTGCCTAAGCCCTCAAATAATGCAAGGTAATACATTATCATACTCATAAAAGTGCAATCAGTGAATGAGGAAATAAACTAAAATTGAAAAAGAAAATACATAAAGAAGAAAAATAAGTGTAGAAGAAAGTTTCATACAAATTAAAATTAAATTCTGAGTGCAAAGAATATGTACACGAATATCACCTTTGGGTTCATTATTTTCCTAAGTACTTAAAATACAAACTGGGAAAATAACACAACAAATTTTGTGTCATAACATGACATGGATTTAAATCACAACTCTCCGAAAAGCTACCTAATGCTAGATATAGTCACCACACTAATAAACGTCAAATTGCTTAGCTATTCTTCTGTATTATTGAGATAGCAATGTCTTCTTTAAACCTGCTCTTATAATACAATAAAAATATGCAAATAAATGAACTAAAAGTGAATGACATATGAAAAATTCTTATTAAACTGGGACTGATAAAATCCCCACACACTAATGTTTTAAATGGACCATATGATTTCAAATTGCAAAAAAATATCTCTTTGATTGGATTATCAAGAATATGGCTCAAAGGAAACCACTTTACTCATTTACTGGTCTCTTCCTTGTTGATCTTGCTCAGTTTTACATAGATAAAATACTAGAAACAGACTAAGAATGCTAACTTGAACTTTCAAAGACATTTATTTTTACCCAGATTAATCATAAAGTAGCCATTCATTTGAATAAGTCATGAGATTGGGAGAATTTACAGGAATGCATAGATCATTATTTAATCCCTTATGATAGTATCAGTATATATCAAAGACTTCACTCTCATAGAAGTCTTAATAAGCATCATGCAACTATACAGCACAGAGACAAAAAAATGCAAAGGTTGTCTTGCAATTTATTGCATCAACACACAAGAATCACTTAAATACTAGAAACCAAACTTTTTTTTTCTTAAATAAATACTCTTTCTCCTGCCCACATCTGTTTAATCCATTATCGTTTGATAGGGTTACTGATAAAAATCCTGAAATACTTTCAAGAGTCAAACTCCTTTTAAAGTTAACTTTTTCTGCATCCTTACACTATACAAGATTAAATCTTGAATACAGGTTGTTTAATTTTTAAACAACACATTCTTATAATTGTTTGAAGTAATAATATCCCTTGTACCAGAAAGCACCAGAACTAATGGCCACAGAGGAGATGCTGCAAGAGTACTCAGCTTCTCTGTCCTATAATCTTTGGTTCAAGTTACATGCCTCAGAACTGCAGAGGGATCGTTAGCACATGCCCAACAAGGCAGGACATTTCCTAATTATTAAGTAATAATGCAGTAACCTGCTGATTTGCAAACTATATAGTAATGAAAAGAGTAGTCATAGAAAGACTGGGAAAAAAGATGAAAGTTAGACTGAATAATTTTGATGAAGAACTATACATCTGAGAAAGGACCTAGGCCCTTACAAAAGACAATCTAATATTTACTAATGGCAAAGGGTGTGTTTGTAAGGTAATGCTAATTTAAATATAATTGATACATTTTATAGACCAAGTTGTGTTGCATTTGAGAATTGGAATATTAATTTGGGTTCATCTTTTTTGTTGTTGTTTTTTTTTTTCTGAAAGGGGAAAAAATGGTCAAAAGAAGAACATAACTGCCCAAGTAGAGTATCCAAACCACAGTCCCTTTTTCTTTTTTTCATTGTTGCTCACGTTGTTGTTAATGATGACCATGATGATTTAAATTTCTGCTTTGAGGATTCTGGTTTTGTTTTTTTGTTTTTTTTTTGTTTTTTTTTTTTTACTTTTTAATCATAAGAATAAGGAAAGGTTTTAATCTAAACCTTAGCTATTTTCATTTGCTTTTAGTAATACTTTTGCAAATCAGGCATTAAAAAAAGTATGATGGGCATAATAAATTGTCGTAGATTGTTTTTTCTTCAGTGATATACATTAATCAAAGACAAATTGTGGAAGAAATGATTTATTTCAGCTTAGACTTTTGGGACACAGTCCATCACTAAGGGAAACCAAAGAACAAGCCTAAAGCCAAACTATTGGAAGAACAGTATATATAGGTGCACTGCTGTGTTCCTGCTCACTCGCCTATCTTACTCAGCTCTGGCCCACTGCCCAGAAGTGACACCACCTAAATTGGATTGGTCCCTCATCTACCAAGTAAAGTTAATAAAATGCCTCCAGAGACATGTGCACAGGCCAGTCTGAGGGAGACAATTAGAAAATTCCTAAACTGAGGCTCTGTCTTATTAGGTGTGTCACGTAACAATGAAACTCAGCCATCCATTGCTGACATCAGAGCTCTAGTTCTAAATCCTTATATAGATTAGTGTTAGAGCAACGTGTATTTAGAACTCTTGATTGAATAGTATAATTTAAATGGTTTAAAGATATTTTTCCCTGGACAATGTAAATTTCTTGGGGGATAGGGCCATGCTGTCAGTTGTATCCCTTTGACCCAACATAGGAAATTTTCATTATTGGATATTTACCTTCAAATTCCATGATTAAGTGTTACATCCTCAGAGTTTTAAAAATCTGTGCAGAAAGGCTAACACACTATACAGAGCAGTGCCAAGGCTAACACACTATATAGAGCAGTGCAAATAGCTAACACAAAATACAGAGCGGTGCAGATGGCTAACACACTATATAGTGTAGGGATAAGTCCCGCCCCTAAGGGGGCGTGTTCGCCTCGGCTAATGTTTGTCTATAAATTTGGCGAGCATGCTCCCAGCCGCTACTTCTGCTTTCCTGGTCTCCGCTGGAACGGTGATTCTGTAAGTCTATTTCTTCATTAAAGCTATATATATAATTTTACAATCTGTCTTCATTCGTTTACGCCGTTAAAATATAGAGCAGTGCAGATGTGCTAACATACTATATAGATCAGTGCAGACGGCTAACACACTATATACAGCAGTGTAGATGTGCTAACACACTATATAGATCAGTACAGATGGCTAACACACTATATAGAGCAGTGCCCAGGCTAACACACTATATAGAGCAGTGCCCAGGCTAACACACTATATAGATCAGTGTAGATGTGCTAACACACTATATAGAGCAGAGAAAATGGCTAACACACTATACAGAGCAGAGCAGACGGCTAACACACTATATAGATCAGTGCCCAGGCTAACACACTATACAGAGCAGTGCTAATGGCAAACACATTATATAGAGCAGTGCAGATGGGCTAACACACTATATAGTGCACATTACCTTACACTACTCTCTGAGCAAGAGACAAAGAATACAAGTTCAAATTATAATACTTAAAAAACCCAGAAATTAATAATTTCACTTTACAGCTTTGAACATCATCATTTCAGGTAAATTATCATTCCCATTAAAGTCCTAGTAATTATCCGTGCATTCTTGACGTAGATATTGTGATTCATTATTTCCACTTGTGCTGTAAATTTTCCACATACGAAAATGAAAAAAGAATTAAGCAACAAAAACCCTACTGATGACTTGATAATTAAGAATTGATTAGGGACCTGGAAAGATCAATTTCCGTCTCTGTTTAACTCTGTCTCTCTCTCCTTTGTTTTATCTCTCTACATCAATGCTATTTATTAAATAATTTTTTGAATGCAGAATAAATGTTAGTGTTATTTGTTGCTCTCATCTGCCCCCATAATTTCTTTGGGAACTTCTAGAGGAGCACTGTCCATGTGCCTCATGGTGAAAAGTCGCGCCTTAGGAACTTAAAATACTTGTCTTTGCATTTCTTATAATACTTGATTGTATGTCCAAACTAAGAAGTTTAAAGTAAATGTAGACAAGATATAAAAAGATACATGTTTTTTGAAACAGCATATAATCTTTTGACATCCATAATATGAATGATTAAAAATTGAAAGAACCCTGCCTGGATGAGAATAGGGCAGGAAACACTGGCTTTCACTACTCACCACCCAGCCGCCTATTCTATGACAATGACTGATAGAGGAGGCAGTTTTGAACAACATATTTTAAGCAGTAGTGTTCTGGTTTGCTTTCTGTTGCTGTGATGAACCTCCATAACAAAAATAAACTTTGGGAGAAAAGGATTTATATGGCTTACAGATTATAGCCTATTATCATGGGAAGTCAACAGGCAAAATCAAAGCAGGAACTTGGAGGCAGAAACCAAAGCAAAGACCACAGAGGAACACTGCTTACTGACTTGCTCCTTATAGCTTGCTTTCTCAAGCATTTCAGGGCTATCTGCCAAGGAATTGTCCCTTCCACTGTGTACTGGGACATAGCACATAATTTAGAAATGAAGAAAATAACCCACAGCCATCTACATAGACCAATATGTAGAAGGTGACTTATCAGATGAGATTTTCTCTTCCCAGGTAACTCCAGTGTGAGTCAAGTTGACAAAATGTAACTTGTTTATGTAACCGTTTCCATTTCTCCAATCATTTTAGGTCATCTCTAATATCAGAGGCTATTAACCTTTGATGAGTACATTATCTTTGTTATACTCTACTGATATGCACAGGGTGTATTCTAGTACAGACAATATTGAAGTGGTTGGTATGCTTAGAAATTTCATACTTCACAAAGATTATTAGACCTTTGAATTTCAAATTTTAATGTGTGCAACCGCTATTTTTGAGACACACGATCAGAAAGTTGATGGAGGAAGGTCATTGGTTAAAAAATAAAGAAACTGCTTGGCTGGCCCTCATAGCTTAAAACATAGGTGGGAGGAGTAAACAGAACAGAATGCTGGGAGGAAGAGGAAGTGAGCTCAGAGGCCATGCTCCCCTCTCCCGGGCAGACGCCATGGAGCAAGCTGCCAGGTCAGACATGCTGAATCTTTCCCGGTAAGACTGATGCTACACAGATTATTAGAGATGGGTTGATCGGGATGAGAATTAGCCTGTAAGGGCTAGAGTTAATGGACCAAGCAGTGTTTAAAAGAATACAGTTTGTGTATTGTTATTTCGGGTAAAGCTAACCGGTGGTGGGAGCTGGGTGGCGGAATGCAGCTCTGCAGCTCCCACAACAGAAAGTATTTTTAAACAAGATCGACTGTGTGTGAGAATACTACGTATATGGCCTGTATTCATGCTTCTACATGACCTATTAGTAATTTCAAGATTTAAAGCCCTTCTTAAACACTGGACACACATAATCAGTGGGTATCTTAGTTCAGTACAGACACTAGAAGTTAGGGATGAAAGGAGGGGTAGCACAGCACAACTTTTCACATTTAGAAATTTTGAACTTCGGAGTAAAAATGACCTCTGTTGTAACTCAAGACTTTTATTAAGTTTTCCCAGTGGATCCTACAATGCTGTGTGGATGGCATCAATACATAGACGTTAGGGTATAAACAGGCTTTCCTTGAAGATGCACATGACATCTTTGCTTTAGTTAATTCATGTGTATACTTTTCAGCGCAATTAATATCAAGCATTTTAAATCTTCTCATGGTGTATCAATTATATAATCATGAAAGCAAAAATAGAATCTTTTGCATTTAGGTATTTGCATAATCACTGGCATTAGTGTCTAGCACTAATCTGTAAACTCAGTATTCTAAAACTCAGAAGCAAAGGCCCTGCTTAAAGCTTTTATCCCATACTTATCCATCACTCTCAACTTTTTAAAAAATTTGGTTGCCTGACCATACTTCAAATGTCATTGGTACAACACCACATTAAGCCAAGTTTTGATCTTATTCTATACAAATTTGAGTGGGATTCTTTAATGTTGTATATTTAGGACCATTTTTCTAAGTAATCTGTCCTATGCAAGTCTAAAAGTAAGATGGATTTTTAGATTTTGCATTATTTTTACTACAGAATAATAATTTTTCTTCTAGGAAATCTTACATAGTTAGTACTTAGGTAAAAATGGCTACAAAATTATTTATTTGTTTTGTTAAATATCTATGTAAACAATCATCATTTCTTGCTTAATTTCTCTAAACCAAAACAGAAAGGAGAACCAGGCCAAGTTCTGTTTTGTTGTTGTTCTGGTGGGCGCCAGAGAGGAAGGCACAATCATTCATGCAGGGATTAACAATGAGAAGAGTCTTTTTCATATTTGTACCATCACTGTTTCTTTGGGGCAATACCTCTCCTTGCACAGAGGTGCAAAATGAGTAGAATGAGCTTAATTGGTCACTAAAAGACTGAGTGGTATTCATTTTAAGAGGCACCAACTTCTACATCATGTTAAGTATTCACAGTCTGCAATGCAATCCCTCTGTTTAATGTGTTTTGTTTTGGTGCCCAGCCAAACCAGGAAGATGAAAACCCCTTTGGGGCCTGATACAGAATATAATTTGCTCTGCAATTTTAGTGGTAAACATGGTAATAAATTAAAGTTGTAATGAATATGCATGGAAGGACCCAGAATTCTCCTTCTATTCCCAATGTTCCTCTAAATATTTAGGTGACCACATTTTAAAATTCTGTTTTAAAATTTGAAGGAAAAGGCCATGTGCAGCACAGTGACATTAAGTTTTTTAACTCTTTTTAGTTTCAATATTCATCATATGTATCTATATGTTTATAAGCACCTAAGTTCTCTAGAATGAATCTAGCAGCTGATTTTACTATTTCTATTCCATTTGAAGTAGAAAATATTCAGTCATTCTAATCCTGTTGTTTCTAATGCAGAGGACAAGATCTGAATGAGGTGAGAAAAATCAGTAGTGACCTGATCCTACATGAGTTCATGAGCCATGAGAAAGTAAAGAGTAGGGAAACAGTAACATCAAATCCACTGATTAGTTTAAGGAGTAAAATTTTTTTGTCTACTTTACTCTTTTTTTTTTTAGATTTATTTATTTATTTTGTATACAACATTCTGCCCAAATGTATGCCTGCGCGCCAGAGGAGGGCGCCAGATCTCAGTACAGATGGTTGTAAGCCGCCATGTGGTTGCTGGGAATTGAACTTAGGACCTCTGGAAGAGCAGCCAGTGATCTTAACCTTTGAGCCATCTCTCCAGCCCCCTACATTACTTCTTAAACAATATTTCTGTCATTTTACTGACCACAGAAGATTGAAGAGCAAAAGAGGAAGGCAGGGCCACCACACAGAATACCTCTGAAGTAATCCAGTATAAGGATATGGAATGTAGATTTGAGTTCTGGAATCAAGGGCCATCTTAGATGTGTAACTTTCAATTTTATCCATTTTTATTATACAACACTTAAATAACATGTAAACCAAAGAAAATTAATTAATTTTTGTATTAAAACTACAGTTTATATATACATATATAATTGTAAATGTATATTATTTGTGTGTATATATGTCTACAAATTACATGTAGTTAAATACATGCATGCAATTGTATCCATAGGGTTTAATTCTGTATAGTGAAATATTGTGGATCAATGTATTTTAAAATAAATTGCATATATAATGAAATTGTACATATTCTTGTCATTATCTTTTGAGAAACACAAGTTAAACATATTTGTGTTGCATTATGGATCATTACTAATATATAGATGATTTGAAGAATAGATGAGAGTATGTGTGTTGTTTACTTGGAAATATGAGGTTATTTTATGTTAAGTAATTGAGCTGCTAAAATCTAGACATCTGAGGAGGATCATGAAGCAACCCCTGACAAATACTGAGGGCTTATTGTCCATCAACCAGAATTCCTCACCCGTAGTACCCACCGGTCTTCCTCTACTCTTACTTCCTTATGTCAGAGATACATCTTTGTGATATACTGCTCACAAATATAGAGATATAACCACTAGCAATAAATAAACTCCTGCTTAATATTAAAGAAAATCAAAACAAAAATGTAAATGATAGAATCAAATATAGTTGTCAATTTTACCTTTCCATGAAAACAATACATTTTGTTTTTACTCATATCTTTGCTATAACTGTTAGTGTTTCCAAAGTCTTGAAGACATCGACCTGGTCTGGTCCTGTGTCCTGGTCAGGAAACTCTCTGGAGTGCACAGGAAATACCAGTGCTTAGGTGAAGTTTGCATGACTTTCAGGACAGCATTTACCAAAACATCAGCTAATGTTTAATTGTCCTTTCTACTTTTCTTGGTATTCAAATAGATATTTTATACTGTTGTTGAACATTTATATTTATCACTTATCCACATTGTATTATAAAGCCAATATTTACTAAGCATTTTATAAGGTACTGCTCATTGTGGAATTGGAGTAATGAAAGACTGCTTCCAGTCCAGCCAGATGATTTTAATCAAGACAAATATATTTTAAAAAGTCATGAAATAATCATGCTTATGTTTTTACTGAAGGCTATTTTTTGAATATAATACACTTTTGTTGGTTTTGTTTTATTTTCTTTGGTCAAAGCCATCAGTGAGTATCACTGAGGACAAAGAAACTGCAAGCTCACTGACAAAAAAAAAAAAAGTGCTCCTGGGCTGGAGAGATGGCTCAGCGGTTGAGAGCATTGAATGCTCTTCCAGAAAACCCGATTCAATTCCCAGCACCCTCATGGCAGCTCACAACTGTCTGTAACTCCAGTTCCAGGGGATCCAACACCCATGGCAAAATACCAATGCACATAAAATAAAAATTTTTAAAAAAGTGTTCCACATAGGCCTAGTGGGAAACTGGCAGTGGGGAAACCTGTAGATCTTAAACTAGGAAGATGACATTTCTGAAAAGAAGTGAACCTCATGATCTAGGGCTGAGTGTAGAATGAACAGTTAGATAATTAGAGCTTAAACCACACTTAATGCTACACATTAGAACACATTTCACTTTCTCAGAGGATGGAAGACTCTAAAAGTTAAAAAAGAAAAGAGTCCAATTAACTATATTATGAGTCATAATCAGTAGAACATGCTATTTTTTATTTTATTGTGAGTTAATGTGAATATAACTGTAAAATGTGTTGTGTAATGAGCTACTAGATAGCAGTGCATGCTTTCATTTAGGTCCATGGTCATGATTCTGGGTCTTTCAAGGAATTTCAGCTTGTAGAATGCTACTATATTTAAAATTTACCTCACATGAATTAGTAAGAGATGAGAACTTATATTTCATTGGAGAATTCTTTATAAAGGGCTATGTTTTACACTAGACTGCCCAAGTCACAGTGCTGTAAAACTTGAGAGTAAACACCTGCCAGAAACCTTTCCTATATAACCTATGTGTAAAAGATAGGTTCATTGTTTCTAAGATATTTGAATTATATCCAAACTAAATCCCAATTCCTTAACTTATTTTTTAAACCAATTCTTCATGAATGCAAGAATGCATGACTGGCCCAGAAAATATTGGAACTGTAATTTTTGCTAAGGGAATACATTCTTCAGTGGTTACTTTATATTATTGCCAATGATCTCTTGCTTTTACATTCCATGAAGAATTAGTTGAAACACAATACTCATCTAAGTTACCAGGTGACATAATAAAGTTGAAGTCACCATTGCCGTTGCTCATTAATAATACCTTGGGTTGAATTGTGTTTCTAAAAATGACATAATAAAGAAGGACATGCTCAGGTTGGAATTGTTTGGTCTTCATTAATGAGAGTTTATTTGAAAGGGGATTTACAGATACAATTAAGTAAAAAGTGAGATCATTTGGGTCTGGAGAGGAGATGAGAGAGAGGAAACGAAGACAAAAAGGCAACCCACTGCCTGGGAGAAGATCTTCACAAACCCCGCAACTGACAAAGGTCTGATCTCCAAAATATATAAAGAACTCAAGAAACTAGACCGTAAAAGGCTAATCAACCCAATTATAAAATGGGGCACTGAGCTGAACAGAGAATTCTCAACAGAAGAAGTTCAAATGGCCAAAAGACACTTAAGGTCATGCTCAACTTCCTTAGCGATCAGAAAAATGCAAATCAAAACAACTTTGAGATATCATCTTACACCTGCCAGAATGGCTAAAATAAAAAACACCAATGATAGCCTTTGCTGGAGAGGTTGTGGAGAAAGGGGTACACTCATCCATTGCTGGTGGGAATGCAAACTTGTGCAACCACTTTGGAAAGCAGTGTGGCGGTTTCTCACGAAATTCGGGATCAACCTACCACTGGACCCAGCAATACCACTCTTGGCAATATACCCAAGAGATGCCCTATCATACAACAAAAGTATATACTCAACTATGTTCATAGCAGCATTGTTTGTAAGAGCCAGAACCTGGAAATAACCTAGATGCCCTTCAATGGAAGAATGGATGAAGAAAGTATGGAATATTTACATATTAGAGTACTACTCAGCAGTAAAAAACAATGACTTCTTGAATTTTGCATGCAAATGGATGGAAATAGAAAACACTATCCTGAGTGAGGTAAGCCAGACCCAAAAATAGGAACATGGGATGTACTCACTCATATTTGGTTTCTAGCCATAAACCAAGGACATTGAGCCTATTATTCGTGATCCTAGAGAAGTTGAATAAGAAGGTGAACCCAAAGAAAAACATATAGACATCCTCCTGGATATTATCCTTCATCAGGCGATGAAAGGAGACAGAGACAGAGTCCCACATTGGAGCACCAGACTACAACCCCAAGGTCCAAATCAGGAGCAGAAGGAGAAAGAGCACGAGCAAGGAACTCAGGACCGCGAGGGGTGCACCCACAATTGAGACAATGGGAATGTTCTATCAGGAACTCACCAAGGCCAACTGGCCTGGGTCTGAAAACGCCTGGGATAAAACCGGACTCTCTGAACATAGCGGACAATGTGGGCTGCTGAGAAGTCAAGAACAATGGCAATGGGTTTTGATCCTACAGTACGTACTGGCTTTGTGGGAGCCTAGGCTGTTTAGATGTTCACCTTACTAGACCTGGAAGGAGGTGGGTTGTCCTTGGACTCCCCACAGTGTAGGGAACCTGGTCTGCTCTTTGGGCTGATGAGAGAGGGGGAGTTGATTGGGGGAGGGGGAGGGATATGGGAGGTGGTGGCGGGGAAGAGACAGAAATCTTTAATAAATAAATAAATAATAAAAATATTGTGTGAAAAATATGTTTTCAATAAAAAGAGACCACAAAATGACATGATCCTGGGTTGGTTTGGTTAGTCCAAATCCAAAAAGTTCAACAGTACTTACAGAAGGGAAGGAAAACAAAGACAAAGCCATCTGAACACTGAGGCAGAGAGGAAAATTATTTAAATACAAAACAAGCAAACTTAACAGCTGGAGAGAAAATGGCTTCCTTCAGTGAAGCTTTCAGAAGAGTTAGCTCCTACCAAGATGTTTTATGTGGGTGTCTGACTTCAGACACATAAGAAAATATACTTCATTTGTTCCAGGTCATTAAATCTTTGTTATTTGTTGTAGCAATCTTAAGAAAGTAGCACAAATGAATAAGGGCTTTTAATTTGTGACTGAATAAGCTGAAAATAGGTTATTGAGTTAACTTTAAATTGACAATTTTTGTATTTAGTTGCAGGAGATTAGCAAATATTATGTATCCAGCAGTGTCTGAAACTAAATTATTGGTAGAAAAATACATTTTAATGTCTAAATTCCATGTACTATACCTCTATATTATTATTGGTCTCAGAGTAAAAAATTCCTTTCTGAAGTAAGATCCTGAGGAGAGCAATAATGAATATATAAAAATGAACTACTAATATTTTAAGCAATGTTTTCACTCACAGAGTCCTGTTCAACAGTAGTGGAGTAAACCATGATAATGTCAGAGTGACTTTATCATAAAGAAAATAGATAAGACTTTAATACTGACCATATTTGAAAATTTCATTAAGACTTGAACTTTGGCATTTAAATGGGCACTCAAATTTAAGAAAGTTTTAGATTAAATTAAATGCCCAGTTCCAAAAATATAAACATTATACACAATGAATCCTTTTAAAATATATTTTTTATTCTGTGTGTCAGGGAAAAGTATGTTATAGAATACTATTTATACTATGTGAAGATGTGTTACATTGTTTATGATGATTACTTTATGTGAAGGTGCTACATTTCCTTCTGCAGCCTTTGTTAATGGTGTAAAGATGTGTTGCATTTGTTTGGGCTGCATTTATTGAATTATGTTAAGACATGTTGTATTTGTTTCACCTTGCCTTCCTAAGGCACCTTATGGTTTTATAAAAAGCTGGAAAGCCAATAGCTATGAAAAAGAAGGGCAATAAGGACTAGTGGGCAGAGAGAATAAGTAGGACAAAAAATCTTTGGCTTGGAGGGAGGGAGAGAGAGGCCTGAGACCAGAAGTCAGGTGGTTGTCAAACAGACAGACATGAGAAGTAGTGAAAGTAAGACAAACAGAAGGAAAGATAGCTAAAAATGCCCAAGGCAAAATATAGATAAAGAGAAACATATTAAAATAAGAGCTAATATAAAGCCAAGAATTCATAATTAGTAAGATATTTTCATGTCATGATTTGGGATCTAGTTGTTGGCCTGAAAGAAAAAAAAATTGGTATAGATGTGTACATTCCATGACATTCATATGACAGTTAGTGGATAACTTAGAAATGTAAGTTTATTCTTCCACTTTGTGAGTTCCATGGATCAAATTCAGATCATCGGGTTTGGTGACAAATATCTGCTAAGCCATTATCCTGATCCAGGTTATTCATTTTAACCTTACAATTATCTCTGTCTTTTCTAACTAAGCAATTAAAAAAGGAACAGAAAACAATTAGTCTAAACCATATCCTAGAAGGTGAATTTTGTGAAACAAGTCTAGGAAACATATTATAGATAGATGTGTTGCTAAAAAAAAAAGAAAAAAAAAAGAAAAGATGAGTTCTCAAATATCCAGTCATTATAAGCTAAATGTATTAAACTTGTAAATGATTATATATGTCTTTTTTTAATTTTTTTTCATTTTTTTGGTTTTTCGAGACAGGGTTTCTCTGTGGTTTTGGAGCCTGTCCTGGAACTAGCTCTTGTAGACCAGGCTTGTCTCGAACTCACAGAGATCCGCCTGCCTCTGCCTCCCAAGTGCTGGGATTAAAGGCGTGCGCCACCACCGCTCGGCTTTGTAATATATCTTAACAATGAATCAGGACAGTTTTATCTCTCAATTAGTATATCAAGAATACATTTCCAGATATGATTTGGTGTATGGATCACTTATAAAAATCATCCTCTACCTCCCAAGTGCTAGGATTAAAGGTGTGTGCCACCATAATTCGAACTCACATAGGTCTGTCTGCCTCTGTCTCTCAAGTGTTGGGAGGTCCTGAGACAGTGAGATCCATGAAAGCAGGAACAGACCCAGACCAGGGACATTTGCAGAAACAGGACTGGGCCAGCGACCTAGGTCAGAACAGACCTGAGGTGGTAAATCCCTTAAGAGCAGGACTGAGCCAGAGACCTAGGCCAGATCAGTCCTGAGACAGCAAGCCCTGAGCCCTAAGGGAACAGGAAAGGACCCAGACCAAGGACATTTGCGGAGGCAGGACTGAGCCAGTGACCTAGGCTGGAGCAGACCTGAGACAGTAAGTTCCACAGAAATAAGTACAGGGGAGCAACCACTGATGGAATGGGCCAAAGTCAGAGACCTCTGCAGGTCCAGGCATGAGTCTGGGATCTATAAGGGTGGAGGCAGGAATCAGAGACCTTTGTGGGTGTGTAGGTGAGTCTGGGATCTCTGAGTGAGTAGGCCTGAGCCAGGAACTATGCGGGTCTGGGAACACCTGAGTCTGGGAACTCTGAGAGAGTTAGGCCTGAGCTTTGTGGGACAAACCCCAAGCCAGGAACCTCCTCAGGAGCAGAACCAGACCAGGGACATTTACAGAAACAGGTCTGAACCAGCAACCTAGGCCAGAGCAGTGTTGAGATAGTGAACTCCATGGGAGCAGAGCAAACCCCCAGAGCACTGAGGACCTCCAGGTATACCGAGTGACCAACAGGGTAACTGGAACCATGGCAGTGACTGCACCATGAGGAGCAACCATCTGAGCCTTGGATCCATTAACATCTGGAAGATTGATCACCAGAGTCACAGACAACCACAACTACATCAATTAGAGGAAAAGATGATAAGACAAGGTAAAAATGCAAGCAACACCACAAAGAACAACACGACACCAGTAAAATCTAGTGACTGTACAACAACAAGACTTGAATAACCAAATATAGATGAAGCAAAAGAAAATGACCTAAAAATAATGCTAAGAGAAATTTTGAGGCCCTTAAAGAGGAAATGAGAAATTCCCTCAAAGAAATGAAGAAAAAGACAAAAAAATGAAAGACAGCAACAAATCCCTTTAAAAAAACTAAGAAAAAATAATCAAACATATGAAAAAAATATTCAAGACTTGAAAACTGAAATAGAGAAAATAAAGAAAACACAAGCCAATGAAATTATAGAAACAGAAATTATGAGAAAATGACTAGGTACCATTAATGCAAGCATAAACATCAAAGTACAAGAGATGGAAGACAGAATCTCAAGCACTGAAGAAAATATAGAGGAAATAGATTCATCAGTCAAATAAAACATTAAATAAAACAAAAGCTTAGCCAAAAATATCCAGGAAATAAGGGTCAACATAAATAGACCAAAGCTAAAAATAATAGATATAGAAGAAGGAAAAGAAATTAAACTCAAAAGCACAGAAAATATAGTCAAAAAAATCATAGAGGAAAACTTTCCCAACCTAAATAAAAAAATAGCTTTATGAAGATATAAGAAGCTTACAGAACACCAAATAGACTGGATCAAAAAAAAGTCTCCTCACCACATAATAATCAAAACACTAAACATACAGAATAAAGAAAGAATATTAGAAGCTGCAAAGGAAAAAGGCCAAGTAACATATAAGGCAGACCTATCAATATTACACCTGGCTTCTCCGTGGAGACATTGAAAGCCAGAAGATCCTGGTCAAGCAATATGCAGACATTAAGAGACCATGGATGCCAGACCAGGCTACTATGCTTCAATCACCATAGATGGACAAAACAAGATATTCCATGCCACAACCAGATTTAGCCAATACCTAGTCACAAACCCAGCCCAATACAAAGTACCAGAAGAAAAATTACAACCAAGAAGTTGGCTACATCAACATAAACACAGATAATTGATTATCCCACAGTGGCAAATCCCAAGGAAGGGGAAAACACACAAATTAACATCACCACTAACAAAAATTAACAGGAGATAGCAATCACTGTTTATTAATATCCCTTAATATAAAAGGACTCAACTCATCTATAAAAAGACACAGGGTAACAGATTGGATACAAAAACAGAATCCATCCTCCTTCTGCATACAAGAAACACATCTCAACCTCCAAGACAGGCATCATCTCAGAGTAAAGGGTGTGAAAAAATATTCCAATCAAATGGACCTAAGAAACAAGCTGGTGTAGCTATCCTAATATCTAACAGAATAAACTTCAAACTAAAATCAATCAAAAGATACAATGAAAGACATTTCATATTAGTCACAGGAAAAATCCATCAAGAAGAAATCTCAATACTGAACATCTATGCCCCAAACAAAAGGGCATACTCATATGTAAAAGAAACACTTCCAAAGCTTAAATCATACATTAAACCTCATACATTATTATCCGGAGACTTCCACACTCCACTTTCACCACTAGACATGTCAGTCAGGCAAAAAATGAACAGAGAAATAAGCAAAGTAACAGATGTTATGACTCAAATGGACGTAACAGACATCTGTAGAATATTCCACCCAAACATTAAAGAATATACCTCTTTCTCAATAATCGTGGAATCTTCTCAAAAATTGACCACATACTCAGTAACAAAACAAACCTCAACAGATAAAAAAAATTGGTACAACTCTATGTATCATATCAGATCATGGCTTAAAACTAGAATTCAACAGCAGCACTAATCCCAGAAAGCCTACAAACACAAGGAAAATAAACAATGCTCACCTGAATCATTAATGGGTCAAAATAGAAATAAAGGGAGGAATTAAAGACTTCCTAAAATTCAATGAAAATGATCACACAACATACCCAAATTTATGGAACATAATGAAAACAGTGTTAAGTGGAAAGTTCATAACATTTAATACCTACATAAAGAAGTTATAAAAATTCCACACTAGGGAATTAACAGAACATTTGAAAACTTTAGAACAAAAAGAAGCAAACTCACCCAAGTGAACTAAATGGCAGGAAATAATCAGATTGAGAGCTGATATCAACAAAATAAAAACAAAGAAAACAATACAAAGAATCAATAAAACAAAAAGTCGGTTCTTTGAGAAAATCAAGAAAACAAACTTTTATCCAAACTAACCAAAAGGCAGAGAGAAAATATCCAAATTATTAAAATCAGACAACAGTCATGGTGAAAATCCAGAGAATCATCAGATCATATTTCAAAATCTTGTACTCTACAAAATTAGAAAACATAATAGAAATGGACAAATTTCTGTATAAATATCACTTACAAAAATTAAATCAAGACCAGATAAACAAATTTAATAGACCTATAACTGCTAAATAAATAGAAACAGTCATCAAAAGTCTCCCAAACAAAAAGAAATCCAGGATCAGATGGTTTCAGTTCAGAATTCTACAACGTTTTCATAGAACTAATACCAATATTCCTCAAATTATTCCACACAATAGAAACAGAAGGAACATTGCCAAACTCTTTTTATGAGGCTATAATTACCCTGGTGCCCAAACCACATAAAGATACTACTAAGAAGGAGAATTACATGCCAATCTCACTCATGAACTTTGATGCAAAAATACTAAGTAAAATACTGGTAAATCAAATCCAAGAACACATCAGAACTATTATCCACCATGATCAAGTTGGCTTCATCCCAGAGATGCAGGGATGGTTCAACATATGAAAATCTATCAACATAATCTACCATATAAACAAACTGAAAAATAAAAACCACACGGTCATCTCATTAGATGCTGAAAAAATCTTTCAACAAAATACAAATCCCTTCGTAAAGGTCTTGGAGAACAGAGATACAATGAACATACCTAAACATAATAAAGGTAATATACAGCAAGCCAACATCAAACTAAAGGGAGAGCAATTCCCAGCAATCCCACTGAAATAAGGAATACGACAAGGTTGTTCACTCTCTCCATTTCTATTCAATATAGTTCTCGAGGACCCAGCAAAAGCAAGAAGGCAACAAAAGGAGATCAAGGGAATAGAAATCGGAAAAGAAGAACTCAAAGTCTCACAATTTGCTGATGATATGATAGTTTACATAAGCAACTCCAAAAATTCTACCAAGGGACATCTACAACTCAGAAACACATCAGTAATGTAGCAGGATACAAGTTTAATTAAAAACAATTCAGTATCCCACCTTTACACAAATGATAAATGGGCTGAGAAAGAAATCAGACAAACATCACCCTTCATAATAGTCACAAATAGCATAAAATGTCTTGGAGTATTCTAACCATATAAGTGGAAGACTTGTATGACAAGAACTTTAAATCTTTGAAGAAAAAAAAATTGAAAAAGACACCTGAAAGTTAAAAGATCTCCTGTGCTCTTAAGTAGGCATAATTAACATAATAAAAATGGCAATCTTACCAAAGGAATCTATAGATTTAATGCTATGCCCATCAAAATCCCAGCAAAATTCTTCACAGAGCTCAGAAGAATGATATTCAACTTCATATGGAAAAGCAAAAAACCCAGGATAGCAAAAGCAATCCTGTACAATAAAAGAACTTCTAGTGGCATCACAATCCCTGACTTCAAACTTTCCTATAGAGCTACAGCACTGGAAACAGTCTGGTATTAACATAAAAATGGACAGGAGGATCAAAGGAACTGAATCAAAGACCTAGATATTAATCCACACACTTACGAATACCTGATTTTTGACAAAGAAGCAAAAATATCAAATGGAAAAAAGAAAGCATATTTAACCAATGGTGCTGGCATAACTGGATATCAACATGTAGATGAATGAAAATAGATCAATATTTTTCATCATGCATAAAACTCAGGTCGAAAATTATCAAAGACCTTAACATAAAGCCAACCACACTGAACCTCGTAGGAGAGAAAGTGTGAAGCACACTTGAACACATTGGCACAGGAGACCACTTCCTAAATATAACCCCTGCAGCACAGATACTGAGAGAAATGTTTAATAAATGGAAGCTCCTGAAACTGAGAAGCTTCTGGAAAGCAAAGAATATGGTCAACCAGACAAAACAGCAGTTTACTCCACATCAGACAGAGGTCTCATCTCCAAAATATACAAAGAATTCAAGAAATTGGTCATCAAAAGAACAAATAACTCAATAAAAAAATGGATCATAGACCTAAACAGAGACCTCTCAACAGGGGATTCTAAAATGGCTGAAAAACATCTAAGGAAATGTTCAACATTCTTATCCATCAGAGAAATGCAAATCAAAACAACTCTGAGATTCTATCTTACACCTGTAAGATTGGCCAAGATCAAAACACTGATGACAACTTATGCTGGAGATGTTATGGGTAAAGGAACACTTCTGCATTGCTGGTGAAAGTGCAAGCTTTTACAGCCCCTTTGTATATCTGTATGGCAATTTCTCAGGAAATTAGGAAACAACCTCCTTCAGGACCCAGTAATACCACTTTTGGGTATATATCCAAAGGATGCTCAATCATACCACAAGGACATATGCTCGACTATGTATATAGCAGCATGGTTTATCCTAACTAGAACCTGGAAACAACCTAAATGCCCCTCTATCGCAGAATGGATAACGAAAATGTGGTAAATTACCACAATGGAGTACTACACAGTAGAAAAAAATAATGGCATCTTGAAACTTGCAGGCAAATGGATGATGGATCTAGAAAACATCATATTGAGTGAGGTAACACAGACCCAGAAAAACAATTATCAAATCTACTCACTGATAAGTGGTTTTTAAACATAAAGCAAGGAAAATCAGCCTACAAATCAAAATCCCAAAGAACATAGATGACAATGAGGACCCTAAAAGAAACATACATGGATTTAATGTACATGGAAAGTAGTAAAAAGACAAGATCTCCTGAGTAAATTGAAAGCATGGGGACCATGGGAGTTGGTTGTAAGGGAAGGGAGCAGAAAAAAATGCATGGTTCAATAAAATCAACAAAAAAGAAAAATAAATAGTATACACATAGATAAAACAAACCTATTGAAGTCTTAGAGGGAAATGTAAAAAATCTAGATGACTGTTCATTTGTTGTTGAAATTCTGGAGTAAGTACCAAGGTCCTAATTCTTGAAAACAAGAATTGAAAAGTTAGGTGTCATTAAAATTAGAGAATTCCATTCTGTTAGATGCAACATCAAAAGAAAAAGAAACAAGCCGGGCGATGGTGGCACACACCTTTAATCCCAGCACTTGGGAGGCAGAGGCAGGTGGATCTCTGTGAGTTCGAGACCAGCCTGGTCTACAGAGCTAGTTCCAGGACAGGCTCCAAAGCCACAGAGAAACCCTGTATCGAAAAACCAAAAAAAAAAAAAAAAACAAGTAATTTAAAGGGAGCTAATATTTATTAAAGATCAGAAGAAACTGATTGAAACTCATGTTACGTTTGCTGACAAAGAATGAAGCAGGTCATTTTTTAAAAAATATTACTTAAAAACCAAAATTGTTGACAAAATCTTAGCCAAGCAAGAGTGCCAAGCCTACTGGTAACAGGTTCCTGGAAATTTCCAACTGAAGCATCTTTTTGGAGCATATTTGTTGTATTAGAATAGCATTGAGTAGCATCCTCAATGTGTACAATTTTATGACATACAGCAAGACAGAATAGTAACTTCTTAATTTCAAAAGTGTGTGTCCTCAAACAGATTGAGGACTGCTTATTTCCTGGAGAATCCTCGAGGTCTGCATGCAGTGACTAAACAATAAGATATTGGATCTTACCTCTACTCTCTACTCTCTCCTGAAACATTGTAAATCCCATTGACCTGGCCTATCCTTAGCTCCCCACATTCAGAAATTCTGCAGTACAATTGAGTTTAGTTTCTCCACTAAATTTGTGCTTGGTCTATCATTAGTTCAGGATTTTACAAAGTACTATAGGTAAAATGAAAATGAAATTGCAGTTGACCTCTGATTTTGTGTCTCAGAATCTTTGAAAGAAGATGGATATTTAAAAAATATAAAGACTATGTCTAATGTTAATCTGAAATCAGAATGGAAAAGAAGTTTCAAGCCTTTAAGTGAATATAGATTTAGCGGTAAGGTGGGAAGAGTATGGATGAAGTCCCTGAAGAAATACTGTTAATGCTGAGCCTGAAAGGAAAGAAGCAGTTAATTAAGTGAATTGGAATAATGAGTATTCTACCAGTAGACACAGCATATGCATAGAACATCTAATTGGAAAAGGAAAATGATTTGAAAAAAAGAAACTGAGTCATGTATTTACCAAGCATGAAGGAAGTTACAGAGTTTAGGAGAACACAGGACTTGTGCACAGCTCCTGCACAGTGTGATAAAAATCTTGTCAACACAGGTGAACACTAGGCTATATTCAGGGAATCCTGCAGAAGAGAAGAGGAAGGTATTGTAGGAGCAAAAAAGGGTCAAGGACATCACAAGAAAACTCACAGAATTGACTAACTGGGCTCATAGGCAATCACAGAGACCGAACTGACAGCCAGGGAGCCTGCATGAGACTGAACTAAGCCCTCTGCATATATGTGATAGTTATGTAGCTTTGTCTTCATGTGGGATTCCTAAAAGTGGGAGCGGGGGCTGTCTCTGACTCTTTCACTGACTTCTGGGACCCTATTCCTCATACTGAGTTGCCTCACCAAGCCTTAGAACAAGGTGAGGTGCTTAGTCTCACTACAACTTGATATGTCATATTTCATTGATGTAAATGGGAGGCCTTCTGTTTCTGAATAAATCAGAGGAGGAGTGGATTCAGGGAGAGGTTACCCACAGCAGTGGAGGGAAGGGACTGGGGGATGAGAAGGGAGGAAAAACTGTGGTTGGGATGTAAGACAAACCAACAACCAAACTCTGGTCAATAATTACAACTTTGACAATGAATCAGGCAGATGACTATTTCTTTTGTCACATGTGCTGACTGGTGTGGGCGACATTCATCTCCTCAATATAGTGACTCAACACAGGACAGGATTGCTTTGGTTCAGTGGACTTTTTAGGAGGAAGGGACCTTAGAGCCTCACCTTACCCACTATTTCTATTTTCATTACTGTTCCAAGAGTAAAATGAATCAAATACTAAGTACAGTCCATTCTACACACCATCACTGATAGGCATTGCATTGCTCAAAACACACAGCAGCTTTTCTTACCATCGTCTTGCAACATGGAGAGGCTTCTATTGTCTTGATTTAAGGGACAATAGCTAAATAATATGAACTGTGACTGTTCATTCAACTTTATAAATACATTTTAACTTTAAAAAATCCTAGCTTCGTAGACATCATTTATTTCTAGATATTTTACTTATCCAGAGAGACGTACATATGACTTCTTTCTCCAATCCCTTTCTACTCTTCCCTCTCTCCTTTTGTCTTGACACACTTACCTGCTGTCCTCTCTTCCCATTTTATATTCTAATTTTCCCTCTCTCCCCTCTTCCATTCCTCCCTTCTCTCTCCACATAAACCCCCACTCTTCTCATGTTCCTTGACACCTCTCTATCACTGCCTCCCAACTCCATATCTTTTCACCTTCTCACCTCACTCTCTATCCCTTCTCTTCTTCATATCTCTGCATTTGATTAAGCCCAGGGTTTCTGCACAGCCTATGCAGGTATTCTCCCACTTACAATACCTATAGCTTCTTAGTTATCAATTCTTTAACTCAAAAATACTGCTGTAAAATAATTCAGTTTATATTTATTTCTACATAATTTTCTAGAGAGAACCCATACATGTATTTTAATATAAATATATTATTTAAGTAATATGAATTCTGTGGCTGACTCTTACTTTCTGCTCTTGGGCCTGTAACTAAAGTTACTGATTAAACACATTTTAAAATTATTAAGAAAAACAGTGATTCATGAATGCAATTGAAGGGACATAACTTTATTTTAATGCCAACTGATGACTATATAATTCCTTTGTTCTGGTTTATAGCCAGTGCAATTTACTTGTGGGAATATAATGCATTTCTAATCTGGGAAAAAAGAAAGACATATGGAAAATAGCTTTCACTGCAAACTCATTTAGACAAATAAACGAAAATTGATAATATTTATGGCATATTTAGATGTATACACATGTAGACAGTGTGAAAATTTTTCTTAATATTACTCAAATCAGAAGTCTTTGTACAAAAATGCTAGAAAATATGGTTAAATTTAACAAGGGGTGGAAATACAGAGAGACACAACTAAAATTAAAAGCCATTTGGGGAGGAATATGGATACCTAAATATAGTAGAAACTCCCAAAATTTCATAAGTATGAAGGCCATCTAACTTAACTATAGAAAATGATGGGCGATACAGAGCCCCAGCTGGACATCTCTTGTCAGCAAATAAAGTTTCCAGTACTGGAATTGTGTTATATCTAATTGAGTTGTTAGCCACATAGGACTGGCCAAACACTCCAGACTGTTGCCAACTACAACCCCTTTGATCTGCAAAGGTATACTTCCTGCAAGATATGCTAGGACAGTGGGCAATAGTGACACAGAGCTCTTGGGAATAACTAACCAATGTCTCATTCAACTTCCACTCCACAAGGTACTAGGGGATCTGCAGCAATCTTTAATAATCCATTACATTGGTGCCTCAATACTAGAAAGGCTCTCCTGCCCCAAACTCCGCTTCCAGGGTCGGGATCCTGAACCAGGTATTTTTTTTCTCCACAACCACAAGTTCCATATTCCTGAGCAAGATTACTACAGCATGATTTCTACTCATACCACTGGCTTCGATTGGTGAGTTTCGCCTATTCTGCTATGGTTGTTTCTCTTAGCTAAAATTGCATTTGGACTGACCCGGGGTCAGTCTGCCCACGTTAGCATTGCACAGTCTGTGTGCTGCATTCAACTGGGGGCCCAAGGTCCCTCAGATACTTCTTTTTCTTTTTCTTTTTCATTTCTTTTGTTTTCTTTTCTCTCACCATAAAAGGTTCCTCAGAGCAGTTTCGGGCATCTCTGATTTATGAATCACCCCAAGGGAATCCATCCAGGCCATAGCACCCTATCCAGGGTCAGGGGACGCCCTGCCATGGGTCCCGGCAGTGTTTACACCGATTTGTAACCCGCCTATAGGGGGAGATGTCCGATTATAGGCCTTGTGGTGTTTTGCAGGTTTTTTACAATTTCAGATGTAAGTAACAAGCCATCCATGTCCGTTCCCCCTGATTTGGATGCCTTTTAGAGGCCAAAAAAAACCAGGCCTTAATGCCCTACTTCTTCAGCTCTTCCTCCCACTTTTCTGGTGTCCCACCAGCTCCACTTTTATGGGAGCTTTCTAACTCCTGTCAGCACACATGGACCCTGCCATGGTTACTGCTGCCAACAAGATTGGTCAGATCCACAAGGTGGCTTTTTTCAGTTTCAGCCTTTTGCTCCCCTCTGTGGCTTGTGGTGTGGCACGGTGGCTCAACCACAGTGTGGATCATGCCTCTAGGTCTCTCTTATTAAGCTTAAAATCCCTGCAGCTCAAAAATTGTGGCTTTTCCATATAACATGTGACTGCTGCCATTTTAACTGGGGTCAGGTGACTTCACCACCATACTGACTGAGAGCCAGGTCAGGTGACCAAGTTCTCCCATCCTTACTGTCCTGTCTCCCAGTTTACTTGTGTGTGTTTTTTTTTTTTTTTTCTTTCACTAAATTCCTCTTGTTGACTCTGTTGCATGTTTGTTTTGTACAGTGGCATGCCTTTGGTAGGGCCCACCAAGAGCATCCACTTTCCCCAATTCCTGTTCACTCTTTGTTTGTGTGTTCATGCTTGTAACTTAAATATACCTATGCTTAATGTTATAATTGTTCAATGCATCTCATTTCAGATTACAAAAACAGTAAGTCTCATGTTTTAAACTGGTATGTACTTTTAAGTCTCTTACAAAAAAACTTTATATTTAATCCAACCCTCATTTAAAATATGTTAAGCTGTTCTATACTATTGTCAGTTCTGCCGTTAACCTTCAATTGCAAGCAGTTTTTTCTTCTTTCTATCTTTTTACTAGTGTAAATCTTATCTGTTAAGAGCCAGTACAGTCAAGCTCAGATCCAGTCCTCCAGGCAGATTCTATACTGTAATTATACCTGAGAAACAGCCCTCAACTGTTCAGATATTTGGGGAATATGGCATTTAAATATTAAATTATTATAAAATTTTTTATTACAAAAAGGAGGCACGTTGGCTCCTAGCAACAGCACTCTATTTTTTCCAAAGAAGACAGCAGACAAATGGGCACAAAACAACATCCATCTGCAATTTACTTCAATTGCCAAGTGCTGAGCACTGGGCAAAACTGCCTTTCATCTAAACTAAAGATATCCAGTCATGGACAGAGTCACTGGAATCAACAGCCTAGCTGCTCAGTCTCTCTGCAGATTTCTTAGCCCACAGGAACTTCTGAATTCTGGCAGGCCCTGCACTAAACAGCAAAAGGCAAATGCGACCTTCAGCAACCATGGACGACGCTGAAGAGCAGCTCTGGGTTCCAACCAAGTAAGTTCTCTGTCATTTTTAATCAGTAACTCACATAAAATTTTGTCCTTCTCAAAGATCTCTGATGCAATTTGGAAGCTGAGAGGTTTTGTCAGTTTAAAAGGACAACCTCACAAAAAAAAATTAGTAAAATACAAATATAAAACCTGCATGTTATAAAGGTGTGAGGATAAATAAAAGTTATCAAACTTCTCTCTCATTGTGCCTTCCATAGTCTTAAAAATATTTTTCATTTTGCAAAAATATCGGCCACAGCCATTCTGACATAAATATGCTACTGTTTATACAATGTATATGTCAAAAACTTCTGTTTTCACAAACCCAAAGAAATCTTGTGAGTTCCAGGAAGCCCAATTGAAGGATCCACCTTAAATAGGTCAGATACAACCCCCTCAATTCCCTGGTCCTATTTTTTTTTCCTTAATTTAACTTTGTCCTCTGTTCTGCCAATACCTTAAACAGGTGTAAAAGACAGCAGACATTTCTATACCACAAACACAAAGAGACCAACTCTGCCAGAATTTGACCAGCACCAAGCCTTCTCAGGTTACCCTCAAAGATGACACCCACAAATAAGCAGGAAGAAGTCTTAAGAATCCACTACCCCAATTCCTTTAATCTGTGGTGCCTAACTTCCCTCCTTTTTATTATTAAAAAAAGAGATGGGAATGTAATTGTTGTTCTGTCTCTTTAAGAGACAAGCCATGCCCACTCCCTCCCCTATCCACTGAGGCAAGCTGATCTCCAGCTTCCAACCTGAGTTCTCTCTCTTTTCCATCTTTCTCTTGAGAGGCAGCTTTGATCTCTCCCATCTTCCCCGCCCCCGTCTGTCTGTTCTTCTTCCCTTCTCCCCTCCCTTCCATAACCTTCTGAATAAATATCCAACCTCACTCTGCATGGTGTGCCTATCTGACTATCTCTCACCACACGCTCACATGGCTCACAACCAGGGAAGAGCCACCTTCAGAGACCTGCCACGTAGTCTCATGCACCGTCCCTGCCTAGGACTAACTGCTCTCAGGACCCACTGTCCCTTGCCTGCCGGGTATCCACAGCAATTTTTAACTTTTTCATTACAGAAACCATACCCCACACTGACAATGATTGAATGACCAAGAACCATAGATTAGGTAGTCCAAGAACCTAGGCTAAAACCAATGCTACTATTCTAAAAAAAAAAAAAACCAAATTTATAAAAATTGCAATAAAGTTAGTCCTAATGATATTATGCTAAACTTGTAAATCAGTACTTTGCTTGGCCATCTTCAGATCAGCTTCTTCCTGTAGCAGATGGGAACCAATACAGAGACCCACAGCCAGACAATATCAGAGACTGAGAGACCTTTGAACACTCAATCCTGCATAGCATGTCTCCATCAAATCCTCTTTGCTCAGAGAACCCTGCAGAAGAAGAGACAGAGTCTAAGAGGTTAAGAGCCAGAGGGGATGGAGGACCCCAAAGAATCATGGCCCTCTAAATCAAAATGATCAAAACACATACAAACTCACAGATACTGAAGCACCATGCATAGGACCTGCCCAGGTCTGCACCAGGGACTCTGTATATATACTGTGGCTTCCAGTTTAGGGATTTTATGGGATTCCTGGATGTGTAAACTGTTGAGATTCTGATTCTTGTACCTTCTCTTAGGCTCCTTTCATTTTGTTTGTTTATGTTATCCTATTCTGATGCTTTAGCTTTTTATCATATTATGCTTTATTTCATTTTAGTCCTAGGAAGCCTATTTTCTAATTAGAGACAAAAGAGAAAGTGAATCTGGATGGTAGGGGAATAGAGGGAAGAGAAATAGTAATCAGAATGTATGATGTGAGAAAAATGTTTCCAATAAAAGGAAAAGAATAAGTAGGTAAAATAAAATTATAATTCTATGCAAGTATGGGTACTTGATCTTTGACAAATATGCTACGTGTGTATATTGGAGAGAAGTCCATCATTTCAAGAAGGTTAAATCATGCAGAAAAGCAAGGCTGAATCCTTACTTCTCACTGTCTTCCAAATTCAACTATGAACAAATAAAGTGGTCTTATTTTAGTTTTCTTCTAATGGTTTGACAAAGACACTTTGACTATAAGCCTTTGGGGAGTGAAGGCTGGGGTATTTGGCTTACACAATCAGATCACAATTCATAGTTCAGGGAAGTCAAGTCAGGACTCAGGGCACAGCACATTTCTGATAAAAGCACTTACAGCTGAGAATGTAGAGCAGAAACTATGGCGGAATAGACCAACGTTCAACTTTCTTTGCAGCCAGGAACACATGCCAAAGAAATGATGCTGTCTGGGTGGAATAGAGTGTTCTACAACAATTAACAATCAAGAGAACCCTCCCAAAAGACTAAAAGTCAATCTCATCTAGGCAATTCCCTGTCTCTCAGATGGCTCTAAGCTGTGTCAGGTTGACAGTCAAGCTAACTAGGGCAGATCTCAACATAATACCTATCGCCCTAAAACTGCGAAAGGAAAAAACAGAGTGCACACTTCAAGTCACAGGCACAAGGATGGATTTTCTGATGAAAGGAGACTAATAATTGACAAATGGGATCTTATAAAACCAAAAGCCCTCTTCTGTATGTCTAGAAAAACTATGGCAGCTCATGGAGTGGGAGATATCTCTGCTAGTTATACATCTGACAAGGAAATAGGGTTTAAATATACAAAAAAACTCAAACAAGGAAACACTAAAAATCTGAACAAACCATCTCAAAAGAGGGTAAGGGAAAAGAACAGAAAAGTTCTCAAAAAAAAAAAGAAAGAAAGAAGAACGGTTAATAAGTACATTAAGAATTTAAGATATTTAGCTCTCAGCAAAATACAGACTAAAACTACTTAAAAATTCCCTCAGCCCCCTGCCTGAGTCAAAATGACTATCATCAGGAATACAAACAGTAAGGAGGATAGCATGAATTATTGGTAAGGGGACTCTTGAACTCTACTACACTGTTAGAAGAAGTATAACTAGTGTGATTACCTGATTATTTTTCTGTAAAAGGATCAATAAGTAGACATAAGGATCTCTTTCTTATGTCAGTAAGAGACCATGCAGTTCTTGCAACTTTAGCATTTCAGAAGTCTTACAGTATTGGTCTGTCAAACAATTTAAATGTTCTTATTCAAAAAAAGTACTTCTATTTCTATAGAAGCAGTGGCTTTCCCTGAAGCTCTATATACATTTGTATGAAAAGAAAATAAGTGAATTAGTAGAGAACCAACTGAAAACTAAACTAAATATAACAAGTCCTTATGCCCTTGTTACACAATCACTTAAATCCTCTATGGTTCTCTCCCCCCCCCTCCTTTCTCCTACCTTCCTCCCCTCTCTTTTTCTCTCTGATTATGCATGGCACAGGTCCCTGTCTACCCATATTCAGGGTTAGTCAGTGTATTGAATTTGTTAGAATCAATATTCTTATATGTTTTTGTAATTTATGTACTAGCCCCTACAACAAGTTCCCACAAACTTAATATCTTGAAACTTCTTTAATAAACACGGTCCTGTAAATTTCAAGTCAAGAGCAGGGCCTTGGTCTCAAGAAATGCTATGGAGGAGAAACCTGCCCATTTTTCCTTGCTTCCTTAACTGAATTCCTGAGATTCTTTGGCTCCTAGCCCCCTTGTTCATCTTCACAGCTAGGCCTGTGCCATCTTCTCTGTCTGCTCTGCTTCCTTGGGCTCCCATCTGCTCTGTCAGATGCCTTCTTCCCTTTGGCAATAGACTCTCCACATCAAGTTCACATCTGCAAAATTCCCTTTGCCATAGAGTATCATTCACAGGTTCTGCTGCCTTGGTCCAGGATCCTGGAAAATCAGTGTTTATTCTACTGTATGTAGAGAACTGAGCATTCTTCTAGTTCTCTGAATCCTATCCCACCATGGCATCTCTGCTTGGTCTCCAACTAGATAGAATTGCTTTCCTTCCTACTAGAGTCTGAAGGTATACACAAATGCATTAAGTGGGTAGTGCTCATAATGTAGATGTAATTTTTCAAATCAGAATGTGTATTCTGAGAGTTTTCAATGTGGAAGTCATTCCAATCTAATAGGTATTAGTCACTAAGTGCCCAGGACCTGTGGATCTCCATATTTCTGGTGCTTAAGTCTACTCAGCAGTTGTTTCTTCTGCTGCTGATACCTGTGGAGTCGGTTTTCTATACTGGAATCTAAGACTGTAGTTTTCTGGCCACATGACATAAGTTAAACTTAATGAATTTTTTATATAACAAGAATTTCTACACACCTTCTTAATCAAATATTGTTCCTTTCCAAAAATTTTCTCAGGTAAGTCCATAAATCTCATCATGCAGCTCATAATATATGTACACTTGGAAATCTTTACTGACTATTCACTAGGATAACAATAAACTTAAAAATCTTGATGGAAAAGAAAATAAACTGAATTGGATCCATGTGTTTCTTTTAAGAGCAGCACAAACGCAAGCATTAAAGACCCGGAGTGCACTGAAGGGTCTGACTGATCCTCAAATGCTCTAAGAGAAGGGGATGAAGTAAAACTTCATGACAACATCTGTCACCAGACGGAGAAGGGCTCCAAGACAATATACAGCTTGTTTTCCTTTCAGATTCTTCAAAATAAGCTATATTTTGTTTTCAAGAAATGCTTTTGAATAATGTGTTTGAGTCAAAATGAACATGATTTCTTTACCCATCTAGACATGAGGGAAAATTGCACATTGAAATAAAAACAACAAATCAAAATTTTACTACATGATTAAGTTCTCACTTTGAATATGACTTACAAGGTGAGCATGTGCTTATTATGTTGGAACTTTGGAAATATGTTTGGTTCACTCAAAATTTCTACTCACATTTTTCAATGATAAATTTATCGTGCAAAATAGACTTGTCCTGAAGTGTGTCTTTGAATATCTGTGTTCTATTTCTATTAAACTACTGTGATGGTTAGTACTGACTGTCTGAGAAAATCTGGAATCACTAACAAGGCTACCTTCTGGGTATGCTTGTGAAGGCTTTTCAAGATTAGTTTAATTGAAGCAGGAAGACCTAACTTGAAAGTAGGCAACAACATTCTATGGCTGGAGACCTGGTCCATATGCAACTGAGAACATCTGCTGGGCATTTTCATTTGCTGTTTCCTCCTTCCTTACTGTGGAAGCAGTGTGGCCAGCTGCCAGCACAAGTCCTTTTCCCTTTATTTGCCTCTTCTGGGAACATTTTCACAGCAGCAAGAAATGGAGGTAGCACAGTGTTTATTTACATGTTTGTAGAACAGATGTGAAGCAACATTTCTTAGGTGCTTTGGGTAACCTTGTTGAGAGTAGTGGGGACTGAGATTTGAGCTACCCATGTGCAGAGCACTTAGTCTCTAGTCAATCAGTGAGAAAAGAATATGGTTGCTCACCGGAAACATTTTTTTTTTTTCTGGAGTTAACAGGAAACAAAAGACGTTATTATCCACTGAAAGACCTGGGAAAGAATTATCCTCTAGTCTAAGAAATCAGAAAAAGAAAAAAGACACTTAAAAAAACTAAATTTGAATTTAAAATATATAACTTACTTATCATATGACATAGGTAAATAATTCATGAGCCTGGTCCTTTTCTTTACTTTTTTATTTTAAAATGGGAACAATACAAGTAGTATTGGGGGAGGGGCATGATTGAATGAGACAACATTTATACACAGTATGCAGGATAGCAATCTTTGACTCAAAATAATCTTTCAACAGGGCTACATGAATTTCCCTATTAAGCATTTTTGAAATAACTGCTAGAAATAATCTGCTGTTCATCAACTTGATAAATTATATGAGAATGTGTGTGTGTGTAAAACTGCCTAAGTCCTAATTTACAATACAGCAACAAATTATTTATTCTTTTAATTTCATTTTAAAGGTTTTTATTTGTATTGTGTATATGTAAATGGCTGTTTTTGTATGTGTGTGTGCTTATCTGTGTGTCTCTATGTCTCTCTCTCTCTGTGTGTTTGCATTCGTACATGCTTAGACCTGTGTCACTGTGCACATGCGAGGTCAGAGAAACACTGTGTGAAGTCATTTTCTTCTTCCCCACTCACTGGGGTTCCAGAGATCAGTGAACATGATCAGCTTGACTGATGAGCCTTTTCTACATAGAGCCATCTTCCTGGCCCTGGGTTGTTTATTCTTATTCATATACTCTGAGCTTTGTGCTTTTGTATTAACTAATATTAATTTTAAGTAAAGGATAATATAAAAAGATATTTTTTTCTCACAAAAATGGATAACAATTTAACAGAAAGGAATGAAGACATCATATTGACTGTTGAAATAGGAGTGGCGGGGCTGCGTCCCCGGCACCCAGCCGCCCCCACGGCTAGCTTTACCCGAAATAATTACACGGAAACTGTATTCTTTTAAACACCGCGTGGCCCATTTCTATCTAGCCTCTTCTAGGCTAGCTCTCGCACCTGGACTAGCCCATTTCTAATAATCTGCTGTAGCCCACGAGCTGGCTTACCAGGAATGATCTTAACCTGCATCTGCCTGGAGTGGGAGAATCATGGCGACTCCCTGACTCAGTTTCTTTCTCCCAGCATTCTGTTCTGTTTACTCCGCCTACCTATGTTTTAACCTATGAGGGCCAGCCAAGTAGTTTCTTTATTGCTTAACCAATGAAATCAACAGATTGATATATGACACTCCCACATCACTTCCCCTTTTTCTGTTTAAACAAAAAAGAAAGGCTTTAACTTTAACATAGTAAAATTACATATAGCGAAACAGTTATCAAGCAAGAATTACAGTTACAATATTTATATCTACTTTATCTTTTATCATAACAATGGAAAACTATAACTACCTATCCATTCTTCAACTCCATCAAAGACTCCAGAAGGATATAATATTACCTAAGTAAACAAGACATAAGAAACTTCAAACTCTAGAAATAACAAAGACATCTTGCTGCCTGGACAGTCACCCAAAGTTCTTTTGTACCGTTGGGGCATCCATCTTCAGCCTTCAGGCCCATTGTATCCAGCAGACATTTTCATCAAGCAGGAAATTCCAAAGACAGTTCAGTCACTTTCTGCTGTGTCCTGCAGAATGTCTCCAGACTCTTTCATGAGTCAGGAACCCCGAAAGACCATCTCACCTTTAGTCAAGTTTAGCAGTCCTCTCTTGCGGGTTCTCTTTGTCCAGTTTATGCAACAGTCCAGGCAAGAACAGTTTCTTGCCCAAATGGCTATCAAACTCCATAACGAGCCTCTTCGATGCCCATCTTCTTCTTGAAGTAGATTGGTGCTGCCAGGAGCAGAGTGTCTCCATGTCATGAAAAGTCCTAAGTTATTAAAACATTAAATGCCATATTCTGTAGCCTTTGAGAGATATGAAGAATGCCTATCTGAAATATATCTCTATATATCTAGAAAATCTAAGTAACATAACTACAAACTTGACTATTATTTATGATTATCCATCAACAACCTATATTTCCTAATTATACATTACATTTTAAAAATGAACTACACAATCACAATACCTTAATCAAGATCAGAAATACATATACATATAACAAAATTGGCTGTAAAATCCATACCAATGCAAATTATTTATACCTATATCATTAGTTTTCTGGTAGTTAGAGTAATAAAATATTCTCAATATAATGGTGGAACTGAAAATTTAAACTTTTAAATGAAATCTAATTTCTGCACTAACATTTTTCACTTTCCAAGCAATGTTTATTACAATAGCTGATGCCCCCTTTAGAAAAACAATGTTGCTTCAGTGCAAATTTTACAGCATAAATCATGACCACTGCCTCTAAGGACACTTATTAAAGTCCTACCTTACAATACTTCAGAAAACATGAAATGCTCTTAGTGACAAGGTCATACAAAGTAAGTCAAAATGAGGTCATTACAGTGATCCTTAATCCAGAATGACAGATTCTGCATAAGTAAAGATTAGGCACTAGACAGGCACAGACTGAAGAACTTCTGCAGGCACAGAAGATAAACAGCCGTCCGTCTATGGGACAAATAGAGAGGCTTCACTTCAAGCTTCTAGCCCTGGGAAACATGGCAAGATTTCCTTTTGATGAAATAATTTAAGTGACTGTGTTGTGTTAGGAAAGCCATAGTAACCCCAAATGGTATATTATTAAGAGTATTTGAAGAATAACAATATAATCATAACCTTATGTATCTCCTCTCCATAACATGATACCTGCCTTTACGCTATAATGTGATATGAGAAAAATAAGTAATTTCTAATGTATGTTTTAAAGTAATGATCAGAAAGCTTTCATTTAAGAACCATTAAATCATATCCTAAGACAAGGCACATAATTGTACTGAAGAAGTTGTGTGGGTTTTATTGTTTGTTTGTTTTAAATTTTTTGCCTCTCACTGAAAGTCATGTGGAATCTGGGAATGACAGCTGTACAGTGAGCAGATAATAAATTTGAAGGACACAAGATCAATACAAATTTATTCCACTTCTTTCTTCTCTTAAATGAGTGTTTTTGGATTTGTTAGATGTTCAATAAAAAGAAACAAATATTGTGAACACAGACATGTATACATTTGTATGTAACATTATATGCATAGAACTTCCATTTATACAGTTGTTTTAGAACTATTTATCTGGCTGCTTCCTTTCTTGTTTGGTTTTACATATGTCAGAGAGAGAGAGAGACAAACAGAGAGAGAGAGAGAGAGAGAGAGAGAGAGAGAGAGAGAGAGAGAGAGAAAGAGAGAGACGGGATACTGGGCACTGGCTCTCTGGAAATCTGATCACAGGATCCATTCACAGTACCTGGCTCATAGCTGACTTCTGCTTCTTGGCAAACATAGCTACAAAGAGCATGCAAAGGCCTCCCAGCCATATGGATTCCTCGTTACCCAGACTATTGGAATCACATTTGCCTTAATGATTCATGATCCCTCTTTCGAAAGGTTATCAGCCCAGGAAGAAAATTATACATTGAAATCTCAGTAGGGTATTCTGATTCTTACCCAAACCACATTTCTGTTCCAAAGCAATTCTTTTGTCTTAATGTGCAGCCAAAATATACCAAGTCATTTCACAAAGTGTTTGGGAAATTACTTTCAATGTGATAAGCCAAAATCTCATATTGAGTTAGTGTTTCATCTATTTCAGGCAGAAATTTTTCAAGGTACTTAAATTCTAGACCTTAAATCATACCACATATCTAAGCACTAATCATAGCAAAATTCTTCTTCTTTGTTTTAGACAGTTGAAAGTTAGAATCAGCTTGACAATCTTATACTTCTACAAATTGCCAACCAAACAGAATGAGATTCACCCATTAGTCTTACTGTCATTCTTCTGAACAATCAGTACAATCTGTTTGCCTTTTAGTATTTTCTAAAATACCGTTTCCCTTGGCTATCCTATATGCCATTTTACTCAATGCCATAAAAGCAAAATAGAAAACCTGTATGGAGAAAAATCCCATTAGCTCAGATATAGCATAGTCTCCCACCAAATCTTCAACGAGGGGCAAAAAGTACATGTGCAGAATAGCTGAATTTTTATCCAGCAAACTGAGTTTAAGTGATGCCTTTCTTTCTAATCCAAAGAGCCGAAGATTCCAAAGAATATGCTGAAAACAATATCTAGAGAAGAATGTTAATTGCTTTATATTGAGATGAACTTTGTTCCTGTTTGGTCTACTAATCATCACGCATGCCTCCACTCACAAAACATTTGAGAAAAAAACCTTTCTGTGGTAGGACAGCAATGATCAATCTAAAATTGCTGGGTCACAAAAGGAGAAGGGAAAGGAAGGTACTCTTAGAGATGAGAGCTCTTACTGTTCTACAGCCCTAAGACCTCAGTGGTTTTAGCCTTGGTAAGTCTTTTGTTGCCGTTTCTAGTTTTAGAAACATTTTTCTTCATTCTAGATATGGAAGAAACCATACATAGGCAAGCTTGCAAACTTTGAGCCTTCAAGAAGAGACAGCAGAGAATATCAGCTATTTTAAACCATGCAATTTTGTTCCATATTTCCTAACATTCTTTATCCTCAAACAATATTGCTCAAAATTCATCACTTAAAACCTGAGAGCAAGCCAGGCATGGTTATGAACATCTTTACTCCTGAACTCTGGAGGCAGAGATATGGGTCTTTGTGAGTTCCTGGCCAACCTAGTGAGCTCTAGGAAAATCAGAGCTTCATAGTGAGACCATGCTTCAAAACCAAACAAACAAAACACCACTCTTAAAGTATCTTATGTCATTTTGATTACAGAAATTTAAGTTGAACATTCACTATATACTAGGTAAAAATTTCGAAACTGAAAAAATAATGAATAACACCCTCTTCCCCCTACAGATTTACATTATTTTAAAAGAATAATTCTTAAACAGAAATGTTAATTTTAGTATAAATTTAATATAAACCCCAAGGACAGAGAGTTTAGGGTCTCCTACCAGGAAGAGCAAATGCATAAAAGAACAAGTTGTAAAGAAAGAAGTACACAGAGGGAGAGTGTTGGAAAGGTCAGAGTTCATTTAGGAGGTGTAGAAACGGGAGGAGACGTAGAAGAGAGTGTGATCAGGAGCTAAGATGGCTGGTGAAGAGTCCACACTGATTACATAGGCATAAAGTGCTAAACCTTCTGCTGCTGCTGAGAACGGCAGGTTGGAAAGGAAAGTATGGCATGAGTCCCAGCACAGTGGCATGAAGGTAAAGAAAGCTTAGTGAAGAGCTCAAAGCAGAAAACTGGTATAATTCCAAATGTTCTTTGGATTGTCCATTTGGCAAATAATATGCAACGTCGATTTGTAACACAAGAAGCAGTAGATGGAAAGAGACCAATTAGACAGTTCTTAAAAACCAGTGCTAGTGAGGACTTCAACTCTCAACAGAGATGGAAATATACAGAAATCATATTTTATATTATTCAACAATCAGTTTGGTTTCTGTTGCCATGGACAGTTATTTCTGAATACAGACCACTAAATAGAAAAATCATTTTCATAGTTATATTGAATGCTTTAAGACAGATAGGATATATACAGCACACTTATTTAAACTCCTTTCCAAACCTCATCCAGTGTTATTTTTAAGTAAGACTGCCTGAGTAACTCCACATCTTTTAAATTGTAATGAATAAGAGTAAATTTTACTTGAACAATGTGCATGATGTTCTTTTTTTTTCCTGTAGCTTCCATTAGCTAGAAAAAAGAATGCATCTTTTACTGATCTACTAGAATATTTGTGTTTCCTTGTCCTCTTGCAACTTCCCTTCTTGAAAGATAATTTTCTTCCTTGCTGACTAAAAAGTAAATGAAATTAAAGATGAAAATAATACTTCATTGCATGGAAGGGTCTATTATTTCTCAAAAGGTTCTCCACCACATCGCTCGATTAAATGTGCCTTACCTGTCATTGCTGCCTCGTCTGGAGGCATGACATCTGGGCAGAGGACGAGTCACACTCCCAGTTACTCCTGGGAGACAGTGCTGAGAAAATGTCCAAAGCAATTTCTTAGATCTGATTCAGGAGCTGTGCTATTTTGGAAACTCCCTTTTAGACTCATAGAAAGATGGATTAAGGAACAAAATAAAACTTTTCAAAATACCGCAACTTTTGTCATTCTGTTATCATTTCTATTAGGAAGCCAGATTTTAATGTTTAAACACAGGAAAATTCTGGTTTTATATTTCTTGAAAACAGGATGTGGGAAAGGCAAAGTTACAGAGCCTAAGTTTAGTACATGGCTTGGGTTGTTTTTGTTTAAAATGTGGATAGACAGCCTCTGTCTCAGTTGCAGGGCATTTTTTTTTAATAAACTGGAACAAAGAGAAACACAAATAAAGAGAACACATAACATGCTTGAGAAGAGACTGGAGCCAGAAGGTAGTATTATCTCAGAATGGTTGCTGGGTTACTGGACATGACTCCTCTTTACGGAGTTTTCTGAGTTAACAGGATATAAATGAACATAAATATTGCTTTTCCTGTTTTTTGTTGTTGTTTTTACATCCCATCTAAAGTTTCCCCTCTCCTCATTCCAATTCCTCACCCCCTCACCTTCCCTCTTCCTCCTCTATTCCCTCTTCCTCCTGTTTCTCTTTAGATACAGGCTGGCCTCCCTTGGATATCAAACAGCCAAATAATATTAATTTGCAGTGAGTTTCGGCTCCTCCTCATCTATCAAGGCTGGATGAGGGAAACCAGTAGGAAGAATAGGTCCTGACCTACAATTTGTCCTGCCTACAAGATGTGCTTGTGTCAAAATGGAACAGAAATTGTTGGAGTGACCATCTAGTGATTAACCGAGCTGGAGACCCATGCTTTGAGAGGGAGTTCACTCCTGAGGGAGAGGACCCCAAAGACATAGACTAGAACCAAGTATAACTGACAAAATAAAGATCAATGAAATTATTCCTAGTGTTATTATGCTATTGTTATAGATTGGTGCCTACCCCAACTGTCATCAGTGAGACTTCATCCAACAGTTGATGGAAGCAGATGCAGAGACCCACAACCAAACATTAGGCAAAGCTTGAAAAAAATCATATTGAAAAGAAAAAGGAATGGATATAGGAGTCAGAGGCATCAAGGACAACACCAGAAAATCCACAGAAACAACTAACCTGGGTTTATAGAGGATTACAGAGACTGAACTGGTCATCAGGGAATCTTCCCAGGACTGTGTGACAGTTGTGTACCTTAGTCTTCTTGTGGGACTCTAACAAGAACAGCAGGGACTGTCTCTGACTCTGATGGCTGCTTTTAGGAACAGAAACATTATTACAGAGGAATAAATTAAAAACACATCAATGCTTTGCTCAAGCCCTTTCAAAGACCTTGTCAAGCAAGCCAAGAGATTCTCGCACATGTTTACAAAGTTCAACACCACCCAGTAATTTTCCCAACCATAGAGAAAGAAATTAACAAGAGGATGTCATCCTTGTCTGAAGCAAGTTAGAAATGTTCTGCTTGAAGTGTACAAAGAGAGAAGCAGGCACATAACAGTGAATGAAATGAAGAGTAATATGATTGAGTTCTCACAATGCATGGCGGAGGCTGTTATTGAATTACAATTACTAAATCCTAATACAGTTGTTATTAAAATGAAAAAAAATTAAGTTGCAAGATTCCATAACATTCTCCATGCTACATATCAATCCATTGTACATCTTGAACCAGTCTTCCTCATGTAGCAAGTCTCTACAGAAACATATTTGTGTGTAATGTGTAATGACAAGGAGACATTTTGAATTACCTGAATTATGTACTGTGACACTTTCAAGTGTAAGATTAACAGCTATACTTACACATTGCTGATCCTATCTCCATCTCTGATACTTAGTGTAAAGGAACACCCAGCGATAGTATAAATTTGAACTATTACATGCTTTGGGAACAGGGCAGAAGTAAAAAACAATAGAGTTAGGCACACACACACACACAAACACAGCATATGAACACACACACAGTTCATTTATTTTTATTTCTATTTTATAGAGAACCATAGACAATGTATTAATCCAGTCAATGACCTAAGCAGCAAAGACTCAAACACAAAAATAGCAAAAACTAGAAAGGACAGACATACCAGAAAATAGAAAGAGTCAAGCATCTAGGATCAAGAAAAGGAAACTATCACAGAAACTGTGGTCTCTCAGCGGCTATTGGCTGGAGGAGCGGAAGGACCTCCCGCAACAACTATTCAAAAAACAAACACTTAAGGATTAAAAAGCATAATAAATATTCTGAATACAAACTGGTGAAGGTCTATAATTTTCTTTTTTTAAAGAAATACCAGAAATACCAATTAAGATAAAATTGTAAGATTATACATTTATGAATAATATAGTTTATCAAATGTATTGGATTACTCAAGTGTTTCACTCCCTAAAAAAATTAGCTATAACTTAATGATCATTATGTAGTTCAAACACTTAACAAATATAGCTAGTTGCCGAAAAATACTATTTATTCTTATTTAAAAGTCTTTATAAATAATTCTATCTCATTTTTATGTATTAATTATAATGTAAGTTCTTCTGTTCAAGGGAGGTTCTGAAACTCCGTTAATGTCTTTTTCTCATATTATTATCCTAGGGAAAAGAAAATAATAGACACTGAAAAAGTTTAAATTTTATCTAGACTGTCATAAGATTTTGTTCCTCAGATCTAGACTGCAAATAAATTCATAATTAAATGCTTTACCAATATTTTCAGCATTTTAGAAACAGATATTCTTCTTTGTTGTTATATTAAAATCTCTGAGCATACTTTTAAAGGTAAGTATTCCTTTTTTAAGATTTTATTTTCATTTTTAATTATGTGTGTGGGTTTAGAGATATAAGTGCAGTGTTAGTAGAGGCCAGACGAGAGCAGAGGATCACTAGGTTCAGGAGTTACAGGTGGTTATGAGGAACTGAGCTTAGCTCTTCTGCAAGAGCAGTTTGCATTCTTCAAAACTGATGAATACTTCCAGGTTCACAATTTATTGTTTACACTGCATATACATACACAACTTTTGAAAATATATTTGCACATTGTATATCACTGAGATAGGCAGAAAATTAAGGAGTCAAAGAGAATTTTACATTACTTCCTAATTTCTATAGGAATTAGGAAACAGGAAAAGTTAGGATTGCTGGATGATTATATTATTTAAATGCAGGCTTTGCATGTTGACCTAGTTGTTTCTATGACATTCTATCATAGCACTACCAAAATACCTCTTGTTAAGGTAATAATGTATAACATGAACCCAATGATATGAATCCCCATTATCTTTTCCCTTCATGGCATTCCAAAGAATAGAAATACGCAAATAGAAACAGTGTAAATGCTTATACAATTGCACCACATTTGATTCTTTACAAGCAACAACATTTATTTCACAAGTTTCATAAATCATGTTCTCTGTTCAAGTAAAGAAAGAAAACTTTCAACTAAAGTGGGAATATGGCTGTGTGTTTCTGTGGAGTCTGCATAGACTTTTAAGAGATGCTAGATGGCCGGGCGGTGGTGGCGCACGCCTGTAATCCCAGCACTTGGGAGGCAGAGACAGGCGGATCTCTGTGAGTTCGAGGCCAGCCTGGTCTACCAAGGGAGTTCCAGGACAGGCTCCAAAGCTACAGAGAAACCCTGTCTCGAAAAACCAAAAAAAAAAAAAAAAAAAGAGATGCTAGATGATAGAAAACTATGTAACAGCCTACAGATGCTTTATAGGTCAATCTAAAGTGCTAGAGAGCAACATGGATTTTTTTAAAAAAAAATTAAAATTTATTTTTTTAAAAAAATTATCTTTTCTCATTTTACATGCCAAATCTAGTTCCCACTCCCTCCAACTCTTCCTCCCTTCCACTGCCATTCCACCACCCATCCATTCCTTAGACAGGGTAAGAATTACTATGGGAGTCAACAAAGTCTAGCACATTGCTTTCAGGCAGGACCAACACCCTCCCCACTATGTCTAGGCTGAGCAAATTATCCCTCCAGAGAGAATGAGTTGCAGAAAGTAAAAACAAACTGTAAAGATAAATACTGTCATTAGCCCCACAGTCTGCCCCAGTCATACAACTGTGTCAACAACATTCAAAGGGCCTAGTTTGGCTGTATGCTAGTTCCTCTGCTATCAGGATGGAGTTGGTAGACATAAACTATTTCAATGTTTTTTCCCAACATGGTCTTGATTTCTTTGCTCGTATTCTTAGTCCTCCCACTCTTTGACTGGACTTTGGGAACTCAGTGCAGTGCTCCACTGGGGATCTCTGCATCTGCTTCCATCAATTGCTGGATGTAGGTTCTATGATGATATTTAAGATAGTCATTAATATGACTACTGGGCAAATCCAGTTCAGGCACCCTCTTCACTTATGTTTATGGTCTTAGCCAGGGTTATCCTTGTGGACTCCTAGGAATTTTTTTAGTATGAGGTTTCTTGCTAGCCCCATAATGGCCTCTTTAATCAAGAAATTTTTCCTGCAATGTGGAATTTTATTTTATTATCATATTCAAGGCTATCTTAGAGGCTATGGAGAGCTAGTAGTAAGAAAAAAACAGCATTAGTTTTATTTGTAAAATTTTTTCTCTACACAGAAGGAATTTACTGTACAGAGAAAGTAAATAGAAATGTTCAACTCCAGAACTGGAGTGATTTCCCAAGGGGATCAGAATATAAAGACCCATTGCACTCTTCAATTCTTTCTCTTTGTTGGCCACAAGGGACTAGACTGAGCAAGAATGTCACTATCTCACTTTACAAGCTTTGCTTCTCTGCACACATTGGGACTTGCTGGTAGAAAAAGACGATGGCTAGACTGAAATGAAGTGTAGCCCTACAGATGGCCCAAATGTCTACAGATGGCCCAAATGTCTACAGATGGCCCAAATGTCTACAGATGGCCCAAATGTCTATAGATGGCCCAAATGTCTACAGATGGCCCAAATATCTACAGATGGTATTAATGAGGTGTAGCCCTATAGATGGCCCAAATACAGATGGTATTAAGAGGCCAAGGCAAGTGGGTGACATACACCTCAACATCCTAAAGATAGATACTAATGAATAATTAGATCAGAAACACATGGGCTTCAAATTATCACTATTTTATTCCCAATAAGAGTAGGCCCAGACAATTTTGATAATGATTAAACATTGAGTATTCTTAAGATGAGTATTAGTAAAAGTAAAACATCCACATTTACACCCAAACATACACACACCATATACATAAAGAGACATAGTACCCACACTTCAATGATTTTTTTTGTGAAGTATTATTATTGATCTAAAAATGTTTAACATATAAAGGAAATGTATGTGTATAAATAGGTTTCTATATACCTATTACACAGATAAGAGATTGATATGTGATATAAACACAATAAATGCATATATGGAAACACAATTATACCCATATTGAGATACATAGAGGTGATAAAGTATGGAAAGATGTTTCATGGATAGATAGATAAATAAATAAATAGAACATTAATAAAAGTCAGGTCTCGTTAATGCTATTTTAATATGTTTTGCAATGATCTATGATTTATGTTTTTCTATGGGCATATAAAGAGACAGATTGACTACCTGTTGCTGGTAATGAAGATAAATGGAAACAGAAGAAATTGCATGCCAATAGAAAAGTTTTTTGGAAGAGGAACTATTAGAAACAAATGAAGTGTTTTTAACTAACATTCTAAATTTTCTGAGTCTAAAGTAATAGTCTGATGGTATATTTGCTTGAAACATTATAGATATGAGACAAACTCATACAGTTATTTAGCCATTCAGAGCAACAAGGGTATGTTTTGCTCACTGAAATGACATGTGATAGCAATCTTAGAAAATATGCATAGAAGGTGATGTATATGTCTAATTAATTTCCTGTTAAGCACATTTTCTTTTGTTCCCTCACTCTCTAAAAAGAGAGTTACCAATAATTGCCACATCCCAGACACTAAGCAAAAATCCACGACTATACTGAAAAGAGGAAGGAAGAAGCATATCATCCCATACTATCCCAATGGCAGCTTCATATGTGTACCTGCGTTTTGGTTATGTAGTATGCACAGTGGACTGTAATGAAGATATCATGTTCTTGCTCCCACAATCAATACTAAGAACAGCACTAACAGGCACACATATTTATGAAGGAGTTGAAAATAGAAGATAAGTAAATAAGCTACAATTGTTGCCAAAAATGTTCAATCACTTTTCTTTTTTAAATCATGGCACAGAAATATGCAAGAAAACTTAACTGAATCTCAGGAATAATGGACATTAGGCAAAAAGTTTTCCACTTACGTTAGAATTTCAAATATATGGATTTTTCCTTTTTCCTCTTTTCAAACTTTTTTCTTTGTTGTTCTTATTTGATGTGTGTGCGTGTGTGTGTGTGCATGAAACTAGGTTTCACCATATAGCCTTGACTGCCCTGGAAATTATTATATAGAGGAAGCTTGATGGAGGAAGGTCATTGGCTAATAAAGGAACTGCCTTGGCCCATTTTATTGGTTAGAGAATAGGTGGGAGGAGTAAACAGAACAGAACCGCTGGGAGGAAGAGGAAGTGAGGTCAGTCTAGACAGCTCTCCTCTCGGGAGCAGACGCCTGAGAGAGATGCCATGCCCCGCTCCCGGGATGAAGCTCCAACCCAGGATGGACATAGGCTAGAATCTTCCTGGTAAGCGCACCTTGGGGTGCCATACACAGATGATTAGAAATGGGCTAAATTAATATGTGAGAATTAGCCTACAAGAGAATGGGCCAAGCATTGTTTATATGAATACAGTTTGTGTGTTGTTATTTCGGGGCATAAGCTAGCCGAGCAGGCGGCCGGGGTGCTGGGAACGCAGCCCCGCCGCCCTTACTACTACAGAAGCTGGTCTTGAATTCACAGAGACCACCTACCTCTGTGTCTTCAGAGCTGATTTTAGCTGCAGGTGCCACCACATCCTGCTCAAATGCACATTTTTGAAAAAGTTAAAGGCCACCTAGAAATCACTGAAATTTTTTTGCCGTTGTATATATATGACCTCCTGTTGTGACTTACTGAGAACCCAGAACCTGTTATTGTTGAAGGTAATTATCTCTGGAGCCATCTAGTCACTTTATTGTAATAGAACCCTTCTGTTTCTTCAAAATTGAGAGCACCAGACCAATAGTCCAGCAAATCTGGTAAGGCAGTTGCCCTCTTGAACTGTGCTCTAGTACCTTCCTATTAAATTTAAGCTGGGTTAATATGGAGGCTCCTTGTTAACATTTAATTGCACATTAGTGTTTCAGAAAGGGTGCATCAAGTGGGAGCACACAATTGCCTAACAGGAGACTCTCTTGGATCTGCAGAAATGTACTTAATTACCAATGAGCCAATTTATATTAAAATGAGAGTGAGGAAGCAATAAAAAAAAAGCAGTAAGCAGGAGGTAGGATCAGGGTAAAGGTCCAGGAAGACTTTAATCAAAGAGAGGCAGAAGCAACATTTTGCTGAGAGATAACGAACATGGGAGTGAAGAAGACAAGGGGACCATAGACAGAAGACTTCATGGTAAAGGAGAAGTTTTGCAATGCAAATTGTTTCATTTCCATTTCCCATTTCTTTCCTTTGCCTCTGAATTCCAAAAGTCCAGTGGCACTAAAAATAGCCCCATTGCACAAAGTATTGCATTAATTTTGTGATTTCTGCAAGTCTCTCTTTTAGAAAACCAATTCTAAAAGCAGCAGTTATTTTTACAAGTGGAAAGATGAATTTAGAAAGTTATTCATGTCTCAGAACTACAAATGCAATTTGTGGGGCCAACTCTGGTAAAAGTTCACAGTATATTGTGAAGACTCGGAGTAGCTCAGGATTTATTCCTTTAGTTTAAGAGAAGGAAAGTTTAGACACAAACATTTCAAACATGAATTATTTATTTCCTTTCATTTCTAACCAGATTATATTAAATGCAATTTAACCTTTCAAATGATTACTATGAAGATAAGTTCTTTCACGGTACTATACACATTACTGGCCTATAGCTATTCCTGTTAGCTGAAGGCACTAACGTATTGCTTAAATATTATTTAATTTATAGATTAAATACTAAAATAAATGCCTGAGCTATCATTTTAAGGTGAAAATTAGTGGCACATTTAAAATCCTTACCATTGTAAGCAAACTTTTAGGAGTGGATATCGTATAAGAACGTAGACAGAGACTCCTGGTTGCTGTTTGTTTCTTTTTATGTTGCCTTTGTGCCTCTTCCTCACTTTCTCTTCTGGATATTAACTTCTCTACATTTACTTCTGTATGTCATTTGTACACACATGAGTTCCTGACACACAGTGACTCACATTAAAGATAGGCATTCACACCCCAACCCCTATATCACTAAGGACCCTGTACCTAGAAGGATTCAAGCAGGGCATAAAGAAAAGAAAGAATTACTATTCTATTGAAGCTTACCTCCTTTGGATTAGTAACTCCTAAGTAACTTGTCACTCGTACCCTGGTTAAATATAGCTTGCATATGGTTCAAAACATCTGTGATTTTACACTTATGCATAAATTATTTTGTACAGTGGAGTTATTGCGGAAAGCACTCTCCTATCACCATGGTTACCAGTCCTTTCTGTAGAGTCTTCTATTAACATCTACTGGAAGTACAATGACAGAATGAGTGACAAGAAGAAAAAAAAATCTATGGATATAAATTTGCAAGCCAGCAAAATAATACTTGGTAGTGCTGAAAATAAGCAGAAAATTATTATTAAATTAGATTTAATATCTTCACTTCTTTAAGAAAAAATTCAGTACCCAAGATGGTGAATGGATACAAAACTAGACAATAGAGTAAACTTGGATAAAATGGCCCTGTTATTAAAGTGTTCAGAATGTTTTTAAATGAACTTTAAACTCTCATAAATCCTTGATTCACAATATTTGTGCCTATTTCTAAGCTTGATAAGATGTGTGATCGCTGTCCCTTGGATTTTCTTACTGTGGCTCCCATTTCAGTGTCTCTGGTTTTAGTTCCTACCAGGGGTAATTTTTAAAAATATTGAAAAGGGAAAAATAGATGCTGTGCAGAAGTATTAACAATGAATTGGAATAATTAAACAAGATCTGTGCTGTCCTAATTATTCTCAGTATAAAATATCACTCCTCAGTCTTGTTATCTAAAATAGCTGGGTTTCATTCCCTCCAGCAGAGAAGTGCATGGTAAACCCAGTCGCCATGAAGTGGTGTGTACTTCATCATTTAGACACACATACATGCACACGTTCATGCATGCACACACATCACTACACCTGCATAATACTCAGCTCAAAATATAACATTTGTACATTGATAAATTTAAGAAAGTAATCCAAGCCTTCCCTCTTTGGGACTCTGTGGCCGAATCCCCAGGGCAACCTAGTAGGCGGGAGCTCCTTTGTTTCAATAGCCTGCCTGCAGCAAGAAAGGTAGGCACTTTGTTTACAAGCTACCCAACCAGCATGGAGATCTGATCTCAGCACCAGGAGAGACATCACTCGAGCACCAGGAGAGCCATCACTGGGGAGTGCCATCATTGGGAAGGTATATCAGTAGGCAAGGAGACCTGATCCTGGAAAAGAAGATCCATAGGGAAGTATTCACAGGAAGAGATGGGCAGACACCAATGCAAGAATTCACCCAACAATCTGAAAAACAAATGAAACCACCAGAATGCAGCGACCTCACAACAGGAAGACAGGAACACCTTAATCAAGAAGAAGGAGAAAAACCTGACTTTATGAAAGTGATTGACGCCCTATAACAGCATATAAAAAATGTCCTTATAGAAATGGATGAGAAGTATAACAGAAAGTTTGAAGAATTGAATAAGTCAGTGAATGATACCCTAGGAAACCAAGGAAAAACAATCAAACAGATAATGAAAACAGTTCAAGACTTGAAAACTGAAATAGAGGCAAAGAAGAAAAAACAAACAGACGGCTGGCTGGACATGGAAAATTTAGGTACACAAATAGAGACTACAGAAACAAGCATAACCAGCAGAATACAAGAGATAGAAGAAAGAATCTCAGATTCTGAAGACAACATAGAGAAAATAAACACACTGATCAAAGAAAACAGCAAGTCCAAAAAACTCTCATCACAAAACATTCAGGAAATATGGGACACAATAAAAAGACCAAACCTAAGAATAATAGGAGTAGAAGAAGTAGAAGAAGTGCAGCTCAGCGGTCCAGAAAATATATTTAATAAAATTATAGAAGAAAATTTTCCCAACCTAAAGAAAGATGTACCTATGAAGGTTCAAGAAGCATACAGAACACCGAATAGGCTGGATCAAAAAAAAAATCTCCGTGCCATATAATAATCAAAACACAAAGCATACAGAATAAAGAAAGAATATTAAGAGCTGCAAAGGAAAAAGGCCAAGTTACTTATAAAGGTAAACCTATCAGACTTACACCTGACTTTTCTATGGAAATCATGAAAGCCAGAAGGTCCTGGATAGATGTACTGGAAAAACTAAGAGACCATGGATGCAAGCCCAGACTACTATACCCAGCCAAGCTTTCCTTCACTATAAATGGAGAAAACAAAATTTTCCAGGATAAAAACAAATTGAAACAATACGTAGCCACAAATCCAGCCTTACAGAAAGTAATAGAAGGAAAATCACTAACCAAGGAGTCCAACAATGACCACAATAGCTCAGACATCTGGAGACCCTTCACCAGCGCAACTCAAAGAAGGGAAACACACAAACCCTACGACTAAAAAAGTGACCGGAGTTAACAACCACTGGTCATTAATATCACTTAATGTCAATGGGCTCAACTCACCTATAAAAAGGCACAGGCTAAAAGATTGGATACGAAAACAGAATCCAACATTCTGCTGTTTACAAGAAACACACCTCAACCACAAATACAGGCACCTACTCAGAGTAAAGGGCTGGGAAAAGGCTTATCAAGCAAATGGACCTAAGAAACAAGCAGGTGTGGCCATACTAATTTCTAACAAAGTTGACTTCAAACTTAAATCAATCAGAAGAGATGGAGAGGGACATTTTATACTCATAACAGGAACAATTCATCAGGATGAAGTCTCAATCCTGAATATCTACACCCCTAATATAAAAGCACCCACGTACATAAAAGAAACATTACTAAAACTCAGGGCAGCCATCAAAAAGCACACACTAAGAGTAGGAGACTTCAACACTCCTCTCTCACCAATGTCAGGTCAATCAGACAGAAATCTAACAGAGAAATTAGAGAATTAATGAAGGTAATGAATCAATTGGACTTAACAGACATCTATAGAATATTTCACCCAAATAGGAAAGAATATACCTTCTTCTCTGCAGCTCATGGAACCTTCTCGAAAATTGACCACATACTCGGTAACAAAGCAAACTTACACAGTTACAAAAAAATATTAGTAACCACATGTGTCTTTTCAGATCACCATGGATTAAAGTTAGAATTCAACAACAATGCTACCCCCAGAAAGCCTACAAACTCATGGAAACTGAACAGCCAACTACTGTACCACACCTGGATTATGGAAGAAATAAAGAAAGAAATTAAAGTCTTCCTGGAATTCAATGAAAATAAAGAAACAACATACTTAAACTTATGGGACACTATGAAAGCAGTCCAAAGAAGAAAGTTCATAGCACTAAGTGCCCACTTAAAGAAAACAGAGAAAGCTCACATTGGAGACTTAACAGCCCACCTGAAAGCTCTAGAAAAAAAAGAAGCAGACTCACCTAGGAGGAGTAGAAGACTGGAAATAATCAAACTGAGGGATGAAATCAACAAAATAGAAACACAGAAAACAATCCAAAGAATCAATGAAACAAAAAGCTGGTTCCTGGAGAAACTCAACAAAATTGATAAACCCTATCCAAACTAATCAAACGGCAGAGAGAGAATGTGCAAATTAATAAGATCAGAAATGAAAAGGGGAACATAACCACAGACACAGAGGAAATTCAGAGAATCATTAGATCTTACTACAAAAGCCTGTATGCCACAAAACTGGAAAATGTAAATGAAATGGACACTTTTTTAGATAAATACCATACACCAAAGTTAAACCAGGAGCAGATGAACAATCTAAATAGACGGTTAGTTGCAAAGAATTAGAAAATGTTATCAAAAAGCTCCCTACCTAAAAAAGTCCAGGACCAGATGGTTTCAATTCGGAATTCTACCAGAACTTCCAAGAAGAGCTAATACCTATAATCCTTAATGTAGTTCACAATATAGAAACAGAAGAGTCATTAACAAATTCCTTTTATGAAGCTACAGTTACTCTGATACCAAAACCGCACAAAGACTCAACTAAGAAAGAGAATTACAGGCCAATCTCTCTCATAAACATCGATGCAAAAATCCTCAATAAAATACTGGCCAACCGAATCCAAGAACACATTAGAAAAATTATCCATTATGATCAAGTAGGCTTCATCCCAGAGACGCAGGGCTGACTCAACATATGAAAATCTATCAATGTAATCCATCATATAAATAAACTGAAAGAAAAAACCATATGATCGTTTCATTAGATGCTCAAAAAGCATTTGACAAAATTCAACATCCCTTTATCATAAAAGTATTGGAGAGATTAGGGATACAGGGGTCATACCTAAATATATTAAAAGCTATTTACAGCAAGCCGACAGCTAACATTAAATTAAACGGAGAAAAACTCAAGGCCATCCCACTAAAATAAGGAACATGACAAGGCTGTCCACTCTCTCCATACCTCTTCAATATAGTGCGTGAAGTTCTAGCAATAGAAATAAGACAACATAAGGGGATCCAAGGCATCCGAATTGGCAAGGAAGAAGTTAAACTTTCGTTATTTGCAAAGGATATGATAGTGTACATAAGTGACACCAAAACTCTACCAAAGAACTTTTACAGCTGATAAACACCTTTAGTAATGTTGCAGGAAACAAGATCAACTCCAAAAAACCAGTCGCCCTCTTATACACAAAGGATATGGAAGCAGAGAGGGAAATCAGAGAGACTTCACCTTTCACGATAGCCACAAACAGCATAAAATATCTTGGGGTAACTCTAACCAAGGAAGTGAAAAATCTATTTGACAAGAACTTTAAGGCATTGAAGAAAGAAATTGAAGAGGATACCAGAAAATGAAAGGACCTCCCTTGCTCTTGGATTGGGAGGATCAACATAGTCAAAATGGCAATTCTACCAAAGGCAATTTATAGATTCAATGCAATTCCCATAAAGGTCCCATCAAAATTCTTCACAGATCTTGAGAGGACAATAATCAACTTATATGGAAAAACAAAAAACCCAGGATAGCCAAAACAATCTTTTACAATAAAGGATCTTCTGGAGGCATTACCATCCCTGACTTCAAACTCTATTACAGAGCTATAGTAAAGAAAACAGTGTGGTATTTGTATAAAAACAGAGAAGTCGACCAATGGAATCGCATAGAAGACCCAAGTTTTAACCCACAAGCCTATGAACACCTCATTTTCGATAAAGGAGCTAAAAGTATACAATGGAAGAAAGAAAGCATCTTCAACAAATGGTGCTGGCACAACTGGATGTCAACCTGTAGAAGAATGAAAATAGACCCATATCTATCACCATACACAAAACTCAAGTCCAAATGGATCAAAGACTTCAATATCAGTCCAAACACACTGAACCTGATAGAAGAGAAAGTGGGAAGTACCCTACAACAGATGGGCACAGGAGATCACTTCTTTGTATAACCCCAGCAGCACAGACATTAAGGGCAACTTTGAATAAATGGGACCTACTAAAGCTGAGAAGCTTCTGTAAAGCAAAGAACACTGTCACTAAGACAAAAAGGCAACCTACTGACTGGGAGAAGATCTTCACCAACCCCGCAACAGACAAAGGTCTGATCTCCAAAATATATAGAGAAACTCAAGAAACTAGACTATAAAATGCTAATTAACCCAATTAAAAAATGGAGCACAGAACTGAACAGAGAATTCTCAACAGAAGAAGTTCAAATGGCCAAAAGACAGTTAAGGTAATGCTCCACCTCCTTAGCAATCAGGGAAATGCAAATCAAAACAACTTTGAGATATCATCTTACACCTGTCAGAATGGCTAAATCAAAAACACCAATGATAGCCTTTGCTGGAGAGGCTGTGGAAGAAGGGGTACACTCATCCATTGCTGGTGGGATTGCAAACTTGTGCAACCACTTTGGAAATCAGTGTGGCGGTTTCTCAGGAAATTCGGGATCAACCTAACCCTGGACCCAGCAATACCACTCTTGGGAATATACCCAAGCGATGCCTTATCATATGACAAAAGCATTTGTTCAACCACGTTCATAGCATTATTATTTGTAATAGCCAGAACCTGGAAACAACCTAGTTGTCCTTCAATGGAAGAATGGATGAAGAAAGTGTGGAATATATACACATTAGAGTACTATGCTGCGGGAAAAACAATGCCTTCTCGAATTTTGCATGCAAATGGATGGAAATAGAAAACACTATCCTGAGTGAGGTAACCCAGACCCAAAAAAATGAACATGGGATGTTCTCACTCATAATTGGTTTCTAGCCATAAATAAAGGTCACGGAATCTATAATTGGTCATCCTAAAGAAGCTAAATAAGAAGGAGAACCCAAAGAAAAACATATAGTTATCCTCCTGGCTATGGGAAGTAGACAAAATTGCCGGGGGGAAAAATTGGGATCTTGGGGCTGGGGTAGGTTGGGGTTAAGGGGAGATGGGAATAGAAAAGTGAGAAGGGGAGTATGGGGGGAACTTGGGGAAACAGGATAATTGGAATAAAGGAAGGTTGGATAGGGGAGCAGGAAAGCACAAATCTTAGTTAAGGGAGCCACCTTAGGGTTGGCAAGAGACTTGAATCTAGAGAGGCTCCCAGGAGCCCAAGGTGATTTCCCCAGTTAGTTCCTTGGGCTCTGAGGATAGGGAACCTGAAATGACTCTATCCTATAGCAATACTGACAAATATCTTGCATATCACCATAGAACCTTCTTCTGGCGATAGATGGAGATAGAGACAGAGACCCACACTGGAGCACCGGAATGAGCTCCCATGGTCCCAATAAGGAGCAGAAGGAGGGAGAACATGAACAAGGAAGTCAGGACCACGAGGGGTGCACCCACCCACTGAGACAGTGGGGCTGATCTAACAGGAGCTCACCAAAGCCAGCTGGACTGTGACTGAAAAACCATGGAATAAAATCGGAATCTCTGAACATGGCGGACAATGAGGGCTGATGAGAAGCCAAGGACAATGGCACAGGGTTTTGATCCTACTTCATGTTCTCGCTTTGTGGGAGCCTAGCCAGTTTGAATGCTCACCTTCCTAGACCTGGATGGAGAGGGGAGGTCCTTGGACTTTCCACAGAGCAGGGAACCCTGACTGCTCTTTGGACTGGAGAGGGAGGGGGAGAGGATTAGGGGGAGGGAGAGAAGGGTGGGAAGAGGGGGAGGGAAATGGGAGGCTGGGAAGAGGAGGAAACTTTTTTTTCTTTTTCTCAATTATAAAAAAGAAAGTAATCCAAATGACATGGGCAACAGGTAGAAGGTCAAAACTAAGTAAGCACAAATCTGAGGCAGATAATTAAAAAATAAAATACACATATTTGAAATAAATTCGATTCCTATGAATAAAGGAATTATTAGCCTTTCTAAAACATTGATGCAACACAGGACATATTTTGCATTGTAACCAACAGGAAAATATTGCATCTTAGTGACAGAGTGAAAGAAAACAGTTTCAGAGTGTCTAATCAAGTACTGGAGGGAGGTGCTTTTTTTGTATATTTACTGTTTAGATGCAAAGAAAGATGGTGTTTGTTGTATAACATGTGTTACTCTTTTTGGTACCTATAGGGAAGATAGCATAAAGTTAGAAACTTTTAAGTCATATATATATATAGTCATATGTAAGATCAGAAAGACAAAATATTTGTGGAAAAGAAATATGCAAATTAACACAGAAGATTTATATCTCTTAGTGCCCCCTAAACTGGTGTCTTAAAATTCAAAGGAATTTTCTTGACATCAGCTAGGTTAACTATAAGAAACATTTGAAATGTAGATATCAGTTGACAGATGAGGAAAAGAGAACAAAAATTATAAATATAAGGAAAAGCCAATGAAGACAAAAAGTATGACACTGGAGTTTGATTTAATTTGGTGAAAATCTTCCCAATCTACTTAATCTGAGCCTCTGATTTAAATATTCAAGAGATATCTATATGTATATATGTATATGTAAACCAAAAAATCTGTGACTACATAATACTGAAATATTGGTGGTGTGTACTCAAAATAATAGAGCTGAAAATACTTGCCCATGATGACACATGTTAGGGTTAAAGTGGGTAGAACAAATATATTGTAAGCCTTCATATTTAGATATATTATATAATATAAATATTGATTTTCTTCACACTTGATCTATATACAATGAATAAATGCTGTGATAATCACTTTTAGAATGGTACATGCAATCAATAAAAGGTACAGAGTCTGGAACAATTATTGCGAGTGAACTCAAAATAAAACAGATAAAAGAAACAACAGAAAAGAGAAAAAAATCTCTTTGCATGCAGGGAATAGAAAGTTTCATAGTACATATAAATCCAAACTTCCTAAAAATGGAGAAATATATATTCATGCCATGACACATATAGAAGTGTCATAGTGAAGAAAAAAACACATCTCCGTTTTGTTTTTAAAAGACATTCATTTAAAATACATAAAAAATATATTTAAAGTAAAAATTTGTCAAATAAATATTTTAAAACATAAAGTTTAAAATATGGTTCTAGAGAATGAAAATGGGTCAGCCCTGTGTCTGTCATTTGCCCTCTGCCTAGGACATTGTTTTCAGTCTACCCACCACAGCTTTCAATCATTTTTGCTCTTGTTTTTCCAATATACATTTGTAAATAAAAATATATAAACAACATATTCAATAATGGAATTTTTCACCTGGAAAACAAAAATATTAAAGGTTTATGGGACATGTTCTCTGGACAACTTAAGGTTCTTCTCATATGTAGCCAACTTCAGTATTTCACTGAATGATATTCTATTTCTCATAACAGCTACTACTCATATTGTGTTGGTAGTGCCAACTGTGCTTTAAGTATATTCATATCCCATTTTTTCATTCACTTAGCTAAGTCAAAAAAGAAATAGGATTATATTAATGCCTTCTTAATTCCATGCTCTATTACAATAGTAGCATATATTCATAATGTTAATGTTAGAACAATTGGAAAGGTGACACTTTGATATAAGAGAGAAAAAAGAGAAATAAATAAATCTTCCATGCTCTTTCCAGAACTATTATTGATAGAATATGCCAATAATTTACCATTGATCAATATCTTAATTTGACCAACTCAAGACAAAAAATGTGTACTATACATATGCTAAATGCTCAGGTGATGCTTAGCTTTGATGGACACCTTCACTGTTCTTTCTTTGAATAATTCATAACCTTTTATAGACGCTCCTGTAATTTATCTATTCATATTATTAAATAATATATATTATGATTTTAATAAAGATCAAATTCATACAGTTATAAAACCAAACAAAATATATTTTAAGGTATAAGGGATTATTAAAGTTTACAAAGAGTCAGTATATAATTGAACAGAAATATGACTAAATATGTGTGAATTTCATTATATATTATATAAATTCAAATAATTTATGAGCAGAAATTAAAAAGGTTTTCATCTTGATTCAGACAACTCTTGTTTTTCAATAAACTGATCAAGTAGATAATATTCAGCCCATCTAAACTGTGTTACAAACAAGTTCAATTAAGATGTAAGAATCATCCAATAAGAAGCTAGAGCTAATGGGTCACACAGTGATTTAATTAATACAGTTTTTTTTTTGTGGTTATTTCTGTTATGGGAGGCCAAGACAAACAACCAGCCTTCTTACAACAAATTGGCACTGGAACATGTGCTATGTAAATCCACATAAAACCTGAGAAGTCTCGGAAAGGAATTCTAGACACTAAAGAACAAAGTTTAGCCACACATTTTTTTTTTTCAGATGGGATTTGCTTGCTAGTAGTAGGTTGTAGCCAAAAAAAAAAAAAAAAAAAAAAAACCAAAAGTTTCAAAATGGCAACTTTCCAGACCAGGTTCCAGCATGAGCTCTCGCTCTTTCAGGAGGCTGAGCATTTAAATGGGGTTTGTGGATAGCATACTTAGCATGCTGCAAGTTACTTGGTGGCAGCATGGGCCAATTGATTACCAGAGTTGAGGTGGTGAGGACAGCGCCTCCCACCCTGCAGTCTCAGACAGTGAATAGACTTCCACTACGTTGGATTGGGCAGAACAAAGAGGCAGGGCTGTATTTGCTCTAGGCTGCTGCTTAATTTTTTTAAGAAGCACTTATCATTTTAAGAAGCAGTCCTAGTCAGAACGCAATAACAGATTCATAATAAAGACAAATTCAGATGGAAAAGACCTTTAAATGGGTCACAATATTGAATAAATGTATGTAGGCTTGGGAGAGAGAAGAAAAAGAATACAGACAGTTACAAAAAGAAGTAAATGTTATTTTTTATAAAAAGATAAAGTGTTTAAAGAGAAGGAGTACAGACAGTCATAGATTAAAAGGAGTAAAAAAATAAGCCACATAAAGATCAAATATAAACAGAGAGTCTGTATTATGTATCTTAGTGAGCTTTCTTTGAATTTGTTGACTGTGAAAGAGGTAAGTACAGAGAGACATTTCATTGTATGAGCTAAGCTAAAACAACATATATGTTTTAAAGGTTTTTTGACATGAAAATTTGAGTCTAGGAATATGTTTCTTTGGAAAAGAGGTTCTTCTTTTGTTTCCACAGAAAATGAGAACCTATGGATTTCTTCCAGACTCATGTGGTTTGATGGACCAAGACCACTCTAAAATTCTCCATAAACATCCTTAAAAAATACTTCACCCAAAAAACAGCAGAAATAGTTTGGAGAGAATTACACCTATATTCCCAAATATTGTTTTTAAATGTTTCTTTACATTTAAAATGGGAAATGCTATAGAGATTTGCATTGGTATGGATCTTGGTCTATTGATACAAATAGTTCAATTTTGTCATATTTCTGCTCTTGATTAAGGTATTGTGTTTGTGCAGCTCATTTTAAAAATGTAATGTATAATTAAGAAATATAGCTTAATAGATAATCATCTATAGTAGTCAAGCTTGCAGTCATGTTAGTTAGATTTTTCTAGATGTACAGAGATGTATTTCAGATGGATAAGCATTCTTCATATCTTTCAAAGACTTTAGAATATGGCATTTAAAATGTTTTAAGAACTTAGGACTTTTCATGACAATGAGACACATCTGCTCTTGGCAGCACCACTTACTTCAAGAGGAAAATGGGGATTGAAAAGATTCATCATGGAGTTTGCTAACCATTTGGTCAAAAAACTGCTCTTGCCTGGACTACTTGATGTTATGCTGTATGAACTGACCATGCAGGACCCACAGAAAAATGATTGATGAACTTGCCAATAGGTGAGATGATCCTTCGGGGTTCCTGCCACAGGAAAGAGTCTGTCAGGCATTCTGCAGGACACAGAAGAAAGCACCTGATGAATTTTGCCATTACAAGGCAGAACAGATCTTTAAATTTTCTGCTTTATGGAAAAGTCTGCTGCATATTATGGGCCTGTAGGCTGAAGATGGGTGCCCCAATGTTAAAAAAGAACTTTGGGTGAGGCAGTGAGATGTCTCTGTCAATTCTAGAGTTTGGAAGTTGCTAGGAATGTACTTTTTGTTTACTTAGGTAATATTATATCCTTCTGCAGTCTTTGATGAAGTTGAAGAATAAATAGTAATAATATAATTTTTCTTTGTTGTAAGAAAAATAAAGAAGAAATAAATATTGACTATAATTCTTGCTTGATACCTATCTTGTTATATGCAATTTTATTGTGTTAAAGTTAAAACCTTCCTTTTTATTTAAATAGAAAATTGGAGGTGATGTGGGATTCCCCTCTGTATGCTGTGAATATGATTGGTTAATGAATGAAGAAACTGGCTCTACCTGATAGGGTAAAGTAGACTTAGTGGTGAAAACTAACTAAACTGAATGTTGGGAGGAAGAAGGCGGAGTCAAGGAGAAGCCATGTAATCCTGCCAGAGACAGAAGCCTGACAGAACTTTAAGTGGTAAGCCACAACCATGTGGTGATACACAGATTAAGAGAGATGGATTAAATTAAGATTAAGAGATGTCATGTGATTTCTTTTAGAAAAGAAGTATACTTGAGTTTTAAAACATTTATAATATTACTTTTAACTTCCAAGAAACTAATGGGTTACATCATCTCATAAAGATTTAAGTGTGTGTGTGTGAGAGAGAGAGAGAGTGAGAGAGAGAGAGAGAGAGAGAGAGAGAGTAATGTTTGTTTTTGACATTACTGAATTAGTTAATAGTTCAATTAGACCTAAGGCAACAAAGAAAAAGAAATGAACCCTACAGATGGCAGTCAAATCCAGAATACAATGGCATCCTTAATTGCTCTTACAAGAGATCAATAGATGGAGAGGTTAAAACAAATACTTCTGGCAAATTTATTTAATTTTTAACTTCATGTTTTGAAAATGATTAGTCTAAAAGAATAACATAATCTATTTTTGGTTACATTGGTAATAATAGTGCTATTATCAAAATTAGTAATGGTCATTGCTACAACTCTCATCTTAAACACATAATTATAATACTTTTTTCTGTAACTTTTAAAAAAATATTTATTTATTTATTTATATTTTATGTAAGAGTGTCCTGCATGTATTACTGCATGCCAGAAGATCCTATTTTAAATGAAATAAATTTAATAGTGTGAAAAACTCTAGTGTTCCACAGTTGAAACGTCATCATTTTTACTTTATCCTTTTTCTTTATACTGCTTACCCACTCCAGTGTAAAGAAGAACTAACATTTAATTGATTAGCCTTAAGAGAAAAAAATTCACATTTTAGCATGATTCAATCTCTATTCCACTTCCTATTGATGTCACTTGGGCCCATCCCATTTCTAAATTGCATCTTTTACCACTCTTCCATTTATTTTGCTCTATTATCAGTCTCTAAATGATTGTGGTCCACCATCTGATTGCAAGATACTGAACTCAGGTCCTTGATGTAAGGTAGAGACTGATAATTAAATATAACTATTAAATTTATTTTAAAATAGAGTAGTTTCAACTAGAAATAGAAATTATTTCTACTTTGTACTTACTGAATAGAAACACTTATCAGAAATGTTGCCTAAGAAATGGTTGACTCTATCTTTGTACTACCCTAATCACTGTAGACAAAGTGTCATGAATGGTTCCCTGGCTGAAAACCTTTCATAATTTGCTGGGAAGTTTTCCAGACATCAATTTATCCCAACAATTATATTCAGACATTGCCATAGTTGGCTGTAGCTTCTTTCATTCCCGAAATAAGTAAATATATTGTAGTGAAGTTACCAACTGTTCTTCTGGGATGAGGCATGCCAGGATGATCTCAGTAGATTACTTTTCCAATCACAGTGCAAGATTTGACACATCTGTTCCATCCCCAAAATCCTGTTTGCCTTGATACTTTTCTAAAAAGCTGATTGTTCTATAACCCAATGGAGAAATACATCAAATTTTCTCTGAAAGGCATCAAAAGATATCAAGTTAAGGGAGCAGAGAGTGAATTGAAAGATTTATCTTCACAGAAATGTGTAAGACATCCTATATACACTGCTTTAAAATTGTTTTGCTCTGAATACATATATATATATATATATATATATATATATATATATATATATTCTTAGGGAATATCATTTCTATATTCCAAAACTTTTCCAGACTCTTTGATGTAAAAGTGAGTAATAGTCAGAGAATAGGCTGTAAACTAGGAGATTTTATAGCCTTGGAAGACTGTTGTGATAGTGCTGTGTTAAATATAATGATTCCTTATAAAGACATTTTAATGACTATGGGAATAGATCCTTTATAAACTGTCCAATGGGGCCAAGTAATTGTAACACGTAAATAATTACATAACATATGTTAAACCCACTTAAAGTAATTGTTTTCAGGTTTCTCAAAGTGCTTCCTGGGCACAGATGGAGATGAGAAGATAAAACAGACACTGTACAAAACAAAAAAACAAAAAAAAAATCATGATGTAGATTACACTGGATAAAAGTGACCAAATACACTAATTCTGCTAAGAAAGAGCCAACAGATGTTATTATACTTGAGCTGTGTCTTGATGATGAGGATGGACAGGAAAGACAGAGGAATTGCAAGCCATGGCAGTAACCCACTAGTGGACAACAAAACAAGACACAATCAACAGCATATTATACAAAGATATCAAAACAATGAGTTCAGTTAAAGCATAAACTACATTCATGTGAATGCAAGCATATGCACACACACACACACAGAGAAAGACACACACAGACAAAAGACACCAGTAAAAGTCGAAAGTTATTCAGTCTCTTAATTAAAAAATAGCCTCTAGTTTCTTTAAATAGTAATAGTTATATCATGTTTTATAGTGAAGGATCAATTTAATAAGTAAATTATTGAAGACTCAGGTTTGGAGAATAACAGTTGAGACACTGGATTCTCTCATGTTGTATAATGATGAGATTCAATAAATATAATTTATAAACTAATTTATGAAAAAACTGGTTTACGCTATATCTATAAAGACTCAGTAAAAAATGATGTTAAATATCCAGTGTAGAAATCAGTGCTTTAAAAACACACTGATTTTTATTTAAATTCTCTGGAATGCTGTCATGTGGGTATTCTTAGAATCCTAAGTCAACAGTTAAAAAAAAAAATTGTCAAAGTTCAAGAGTGGAGTCTCAGTTTTCATCCACATGCCCAGACCCTGATCCCAAGCATCATTTGTACTGGGGCTGACTATGAAAGAAGACTGTTGAGCAGATAACACACACGCTAATAAAGTAGTGATAACAGGTATGCCATGAGCTACTCTGGGTGAAAGAAAAAGACCACAGACTACCGATCAAGATAATACTTGAGTGGAGAATGAGGGTCCATCCAACAAGACACCTAGATGATGAAAATGCACCAAAGATAAAAATTCTAACTTTGAAAGTTTGACACTGACCAGTGTAATCAAGGAAGGAAGTTTGGGGGTTAGAATGTGAGTTAAGAAAAGTCTAGAAAAGAGGTCCTTCTCCCTTGTCTGTAATTGCTTCCAACAAAGTAACATCTGGGCCATCTGCTAGACTCTAAAAGAACATGCAGCTTGACAAATACATATTCAGGACTGTTAATTGGAGGTCAGGCTCTTCACACTTCCACAATTAGCACCGAACAACATTATGAATATATTTCATTGTCTTAACATTAGGCATGAATATTTTATTCACTTGGACCGTACCCTTAAATTAACATGCTTAAGACACTATAATATACTATATTATGTTAATGAGGAAAACTTCTCTGAACAAGGAATTGTGCCATGAATACACAGAACAAACTAAGAACCAAGATAATGAGAACATTTTATCTTCTTTTTTTTTGTTCAGTTTTGAGTCTATCTATCTAGAACTTGTACTTAAGAAAAAATAATAGTTGAATGAAATTGGGTAAGAACATTCTGGAAGTTATCTTGTTTACAAAGGATTTGTGGGAAGCAGAGCCAACATCCTATTGCTTTGAAATGACTTGACCTTATAACTTACATATGGAAAGCTAATAGTCTTTTTCAAATAGCAAAGCAATAAACAGAGGATTAATAAGAATAAACTTTTTTGTTTTTGTATATTTTTTTTTAGTTGTTGAAAAAAATTTTGGCCTCCTCCCGGTTTCCCATTTCCCTCCCCCTCCTCCCATACATCTCCCTTCCCCCCACTCCCCTCCTCCTCTCCCCACTCCTCTCCCCCTCCCCCCACTCCATTCCTCCTCCCTCTTGAGACTGAAGAGCAGTCCAGATTCCCTGCCCTGCAGGAAGTCCAAGGTCCTCCCATTTCTATCTAGGTCCAGGAAGGTGAGCATCCAAACAGGCTAGGCACCCACAAAGCCAGTTCATGCATTAGGAACAAAACCTAGTGCCATTGTCCTTGGCTTCTCATCAGCCTTCATTGTCCGCCATGTTCAGAGTCTGGTTTCATCCCATGCTTATTCAGTCCCAGTCCAGCTGGCCTTGGTGAGCTCCCAATAGGTCAGTTCCAATAAACTTTTTAAGAGAAAGACCTATGTTTCAACTTTTGATTGTCTGGTTCAGAGCTGTGGAAATGTTTCCAGGGTACAAATGTCAGAGGAGAGGCAAAACCCTAAATCCTCATCATTTGACGATGACCTGTTTCCCCTGCATGATCTGGCAGACATCTGCTTGTCATCACCTTAGAGTTTCTTCTAGGATGATGCCCCAGCATTTACTGATGTGATGGAAGCAAAAAAGAATACCAACTTGAGTTTCATGGAAATAAATGATGATCTGAAAACATTTTGTCTCTTCTAATGCTATAGTTATTTAAGCACTTTAGTTATAATTTTTAGTTATAAGGAACTTGCTGAAAATCACCAAGCATGAGGTGTTATAAAAGCTTCAATATGAAGCAGTGGGTGTTAAGTAACAACAACAAAAAAAAACATATAAATATAGTGTCAGAAAACCATGTGAGAGATGAAATGCAATAAGCAAATGTGAGTAAAATGTGTTTATTGCAGACTTCCTGATAATTTCATTTATGTCATTGTTATCCTTAGACAGTTATTTCAGTGAATTTTTCCTCATGTCTATTTCTCATATGCTGTATACTCCATGTAATAAATTTTCTTGCCAAGGTGTTTTCCCATTTTGAATCTCAGATACCAATCAGCATCACATGCCCCTGATCTAGCGTTCAGTCTGAACTCTCTTGATCCAGCCAGTCTTCTTCTGGTCTTCATGTAGTTTGGAATGTCAGTAATTTCCGGAATTGGCATTGCCACCGGAAAAATAGTAAACTGACACATGTAAGCCTCTGAAGTCCATAATGTGTTTAGGACCTGTGCTGGAATGGCCTGCTTATCTCCCTCCTATCCATATAGCCTATAACTTCAGAATCAGACTTCATATGGAATTAGATTTTTTGCGATAATAAATAGTCAATAAAAAGCCATAAAGGATTGGGAGGGGAATGAAATCCAACAGCTGCTTTTAAAATAGGATCATAAAATAAAACAGAGATGTGTCCATGTAATGATAATGCTGAAATGATATACCAGAAAAGGCAGGATATACTTGTCCTTGGGGTGCTCAGGGAGTACAGAATCCTGCTGATCCTTTAATTTCAAAAGCCTAAGCTCCAAATTGAAAAGAATAAATTTCTGTTGTTTTGCACAACCTGGTTTGTGATAATTGGTGGCAGTCATGGGGAAGTATTCACAGTTTCTATCACAGATATCCTCAGGCATAGATCAATATGACAATGCACCTATGCTATTGTGATACTGTTCTAACAAAAAGAGAAACACTGACATTATTTTCAACAGTGAAGATAGTACATGATTGCTGTCATGAAAAGCAATGTCTTCTTGGTTCATACAAGCAATCAAACTGATCCTTAGCAACTTACATACAGGAACCACAACCCTCCAAGTAGTTTTTGTGAATAGTTTTCTGTTAGTCAAACTCCTTTACTTCCAAATAAGTATAATTAATGAAGTTTATGGAAACAATATGAGAAGTAAGAATTTTGTTTTGTGATACACACATGGCCTGTAGAATGTCTTTGAAAACATATTCTTACACGAGGGTTCCTAAGCTTTGTGACATGACAGAATAATCCATGTGTCCCAGTTCAGAAGGAAGGAAGTATTAGGATTGCAGGGAGGCAGCAATGTTTCTCTCTTCCTCATCCAGACTCTTTCCAAAAGTAGACCTTTACTTTTGTAGAGGAATTATAATCACAATTCTTTAACCACTGGCAGTGCTAAATTTAAAAGCATAAAAGTGTTCCAATAGAGTTTCAGTACAAATTTCACAACCTTATTGGTTGTTACACTTTGCAGTTGGAGGCGATGAACTCGAAGAAAAATACTGAGTACTTACCCAAATTTATGTAAATAGCCTTGCCACATTTACACTTACGCTACCAGAGGGTAACCTGCCATATTTATATCTGAAAAATATCACCTCACACATTTGTTTCTGCAGTGGGCATGCTTTCAACAGCAGTGATGCTTCTAGCATATGCAACTAAATTACATAACACCCTTTCCTTACCATATGTTTTCACCTCAGCAATGGATACAGGCACTTATTTATTTATGGGATGTAATTAACTCAATGACCTTCTTAAGGTAATACTTTGAAGGATATAGACCAATCACAACTCCTTCATTTTCCTGCGCCTTTCATCAAGTTATGAAAAGATATCATAGGACATCTATTTCCATAGACACTGTTATCAGGATGAACTGGATTCAGAGTTCCCATATTTAACTTTCTATTCATGACTATAGAGGTTATTTATATTCAAAGAGTACATTTTCTTCCACAGTCTCTAATAAGGGTGTCTCTCTATTTTCATGACTCCATTAAGTAGCTATGGAGATGTACTTTGGAATCATTTTGCTTCCTCATACAGAAGGTTCCCTTTCCTTATCTATAAAATGGAGAGCGTAATAATGTTGGGTGAGTGGGGAATACATTCAATCTTCTTACATCATACTTCTACTGGAGAAAATTTTTAGAATATCTTCAGATGTGAGTTGAGCAGAAAGAAATTTTGGAGTTTCTATTTAGTGCTGATATCAGTGAGAGCACTGCTATTCTTTTCTTCTTTTTATTCATAGACTGGCACTACCTAAATAGTAATACACAACTTACACTAGTGTTTTACAAAGGAGCATGGCAAACTTCTACTGTGATGTTTTAGCTCAGGTCCTAGTAGAAGAGAAAGAAGGGTAGGAAAATCAAAATAGCACTGTTGTCAGTTAGCAAATCCTTTTGTACATGCTGATCTCTTTGGAGGTTTTATCTCAAGTTTCCGCAGAGAAGAGAAAGTAGCTGGGTTCTAGTAAAGACAAGGCACTGGGGCTCTCTCAGTGTCCAGAAGACAGAATCCTGGTCAGAATTATATTCTCTTGATAAAACTGAGATAGAATACTGGTGTCCTAGGTAGATTTTCAGAGTAAAAATAAAACAAAATCAGATGTAATGATAACTAAATATTGCTGTACCAGAAGGAAAGAATGAAAGAATAGTGCACTTATTTTGGAACTTGATTCAAAGAAAACTCTTGATGGAGGTGTTTTAATTGAATACTGTCTTGGTACATTTGAAAAATGAGCCCTAAAAATGTGGATTTAAAAATGAAATGTGACCTCATTCATACTCAATGAATAATAAGGTCTAGAGATACCTGATTTCATAAGAATTAATATGTCAGCAAAACAATTAAACAGCAGCTGTGGAAACAGGGATAATGATTGGACCATCACTTTAATATGATCTGGTTTAATGATCCTAGCTAGTAATCAGATAATAACACATAAGGAACTATTGGTACTCTAAATTATACAAAATTAATACTGGGTCACTTCTTATCTTGCATGCACAAGACCTGTAGGTCAAGATAGTCAAAATCCCAGTGTGGCTGGGGATTGTTAAATGAGGCCCCACTCCCAGCTAAACAGCTTTTGGAAATTAATGGCTACTGGTAGAGGAAGAGTACGCTTTCTCCTGGGATGAAATCCCTAGTAGGGTTCTCATGTTACAGTGGATGGTTGTGCAATCACACAGATACTATGGACACTAAGTGGACTCGGAGGATTAAAACAAGAGCGCATGAATTAGAAGGTAATAATTATAGGGGGAGTTGTAATATGTAGAGTTAGAATTGATGCCACATATAAACGTGAATCACAACTAAAATTTTGATTCTCTGGTCATGCAATTTCTTCTTCCAAGGAAATCCAAATGCTTCATTTTCTCCCTGTTCTAACCTGTCCTTCCCCCTCAAATCCAGGCAGTCTTTCATTGCTTATACCCTCCAGCACTAACATCCGTAAATGCCATTCTGTCAAACAGTTTTTTGAAGTTTTCAGGAAGTGGATAAGTAATTATTGATGCTTCTTCCTTTTTAATTGATTTTATTGAGCAATACATTTTTCTTTGCTTCCCTTCCTCTTCGCTCTTCTTCTACCCTCTCCAATGGTCCCCATGCTTCCAATTACTAATCTAGATCTTAGTCTGTAGTTGAAGTAAGCTTGTAGAAGTACTGTTGGTAAACCAGGTAATGGGTAGCTATTTGAAAAGTACTGAAGAGGAGAGAAGTAAAGAACTAAAACATTTCAAGAAGAAAGTTACACGACCACTTATGAAATAAGATATGGCCCATTTTCCATCTTAAACATTAGAAAAATAGACTTGGATTAAAATTAGAATAAATTACTGCATCTTGCTGAATTCATCTATGTTGAACTAAATGGAGAATGTAATTTTAATGTTAGATGATAATTACATCTCTCACATGTGTGTCAAATTTTTTTTTGTGTTCTCTTAGGGTAGATAGTTTTGCTTCTGATCTTTGCAATATTATGTGACAGCACATATTTTTCAAATATATTACTGTAGTTAGACTAACCACTAATAATAATAACTAAAATAAATTTTATAGCATAGGAAATTGTAAGCATTTGATATATATTGAGCTATTGGAATATTTTACTAAAATGTGAATCTATAAATGCTGTTTTTAAAATAAGAATGAGCCAGTGTCTAGGATCAAAAGTCACACAGTAAGGCCAGAGAAGTCCCATGCTTGTTCACCTTGGAGCTCAAAACCAGCCACCATTCTAAGCTCCTTGAAAACATACACAAAAATGAACAAATGTAAATAAATAGCAAGATGAATCTACTTTCTTCGACTTGTCTTTGTTCATAGTATTAATTTTGTATTTTTAAAAACCTTAGAAGACCAAGGCATACTTTTAAAAACATTGGGAATGATTTTATCTTAATTGACTGTAGAAAGGCAGTGATGTGTCTGAGGTAAAGATGTAATTTTATGGACGACTGAAATTTATCCTTACATATTTTAATATTATCACTTTGGTCATTTCCTCTTAACATTTTTCAACCATTTATGCACATGATCTAGAGACTGATTCTAAGAACAACCATGTCTAATCTTTCCATCTACCTAATATCACCACTCCCTTTCCTCCTTTTATTTAATGAGTTTGAATTTTTGCCTTTGGGGGTTTAATAATTTTTCATTATGGGGGGTTATTTTATGTAATGCATAACCTTGTGATTACTAGCTGAAGAAACTAAATACCAAATTACAACTGTGAATTCCACCTCTTTTCCAATACCCTCAAGTATCAGTGATTTTAGGTAAGAGCAGTTGGCCCAAGGCCCCAAACTAGTCAAGCTTTATCATCAACACAATTTTCATCTTCAACTTCTTAAAATGTCATGCATCAGAACATATGAGAAGAGATTAATGTGAATGTGAAAGGCTAAACTGGACATCTCCTAATGTACTCTCTTCTCTATATGTTCTCTGTGGTTTGAACACATGCTCTTTCTAAAAGAGGATAATTTCTGTGTCGTCTATAATTAATGTACTCAGTTGTTTTACAGCTAGTATCATGAGAATGTTATTTCTGTGTCAGTGAGTAGCTTACTTATTAGTAAAATCCAAACATTAATACCTTATGATTTTGGTAAGACAAATTATTACATACTAAACCTATATTATACACCATATGTTAAATAGATTCAGGTTCAATTGCTACATTCATTCTCTATGGTTATTAGTAGTACTTGAAGATATGAAAACTAAAGCATATTAGATAACTTGATAATAATAATAATCACATGATAATTTTTACAGTGAAAATAATAATAATAATAGTAATGCATAGACCACTATAGCAAACACTGACTTCCCAATCTATTGGTTAATTTTTAAATGTAATGTTCAAGACAGTTGTACAGAGGGCCTTGCTGGGTCTGCGAAAGAACAGTTAGCCACCAATCTTAACTACAGTCAAACTTATTCTTGTTGGCAAAGAAAACAGTTGGAAAATTTCTAGGTTGGAAAATTTTAGCCCACACTCCTGAAAAACAAAGTCTGCAAATGGTAAACTGGGATGATGGAGAAGGAAAAAAGAAAAGTACTTAAAATTTAGAAAACAAGTAGCTACCACCAGTTACGTGTTCTTATGCCATTGACTTGAGTCGTTTATTTATAAACCAAAACAGTTGAATTAATAAATGCTAATATTCTTAAAACTCAGCTGATGACTTAATGGCATTAACTGATGAAACTTTATAACTTGGTGGCTAGAAAGATGATTCAGATCTTGAGAGCAATTTCTGCTCTTCTAGAGGACTTGAATTTGGTTCCCAGTACCAGTACGAAAGTTGTGTAACTATCAACTATTTGAACTGCCATTGCAGGAGAAATGATGGCCTCTTCTGACCTCTGTGAGCACGTGCATGCACATGGAGTGCATACCTACACACATGCGTACTCATGAAATGAATAAACCTTAAAAAAATAGTTAAGCCTAAGATAGAGCAAGAAACTTTATAATTCACACACTGCCTTGTTTTTATCTTTTTCATAAAACTTTCCTGAATATATCTCATACACATGGAAATGAAAATGCCAATTTTCTTAGTAGTATGTTTATTTTGGAAGAATGGCTGATGCAGAGGAGTAGATTTCAAAGCTAAGAGTTGCAAGAAGAACATACGCTTTGTGGGCGGGCACATCACAACCAGGGCATGAAATTACAGTACAAAGGATCAAAGAGAAAAATTGCCTTTGGAGTGACAGGCTCTCCTTCACAGTAAAGAAAAACAAATAATTTATGCATTGGAAGTACTGTTAGGCTCATATTTTAGCCTGCAGAATTCTTCGGTATTGCTATAACTGGGTCTCTTGCAGGAAAGAGCTATTAATCCTTTGCATGCTTCACCATTAATATTGTTTATTGGGCCACAAGAAGAGGACATAAACCTTTAATGTCAGTTTTTCACAGTACAGATTTTTTTTTCCTAAAAATGCAATGGTATCTGCCAATTTGATATGGCACTTGAAGGAGATTAGAGAAGCAGATGGCTGATTCTTGATGACTAATTTTTTTTACATCAACTGAAGATTTGTTATTTGATACAAACTGCACAGAATTACAATGTTCCTGTTTAATGGTGTTGTGTAGCTGAAAGGGAAAAGGAAGAATTTATAGTAATGAGTTTTCTAAAGATTAGATTTAGAAAATTCTAGAATATGAACAGATCATTGAGAAATACAAACAACACAAGAGTCAAATCCTGAAGATAAACAAAGAAGAATCCTGTTGTTTTGAGTGCTAATTTTTAAGAAGAGTTAATGCAAGAATGTTTAAAACACTCTGATTAGGGATTAGGCAATATTATGGGTCCACTGCTTAGGACAGCTAGTTGCAATGTGGACAACTTAAAGTGGTTCACTGGACATTGGTTTAAGATTAAAATGTGGCTGGGTGACTACAGTAGGTAGATGTGCTGAGCTTAACCAGTAATGTTTAATAAATACCTTCCTTTATCTATTCTTTGCCATCTCTAGGTATATATTTTCCTCTCAGATGCTTTTGTCTACTCAACTGATAAATCTGTAACTATGAAATCTATTCATATGGCTCTACCAAGCCAAAAGCATAGGGTTTTTTTTGTTTTTGTTTTTTTTTTTAAAGTGCTATCTACCTACAACTATCCTTCCAGTGAAATGGGAATATGGGACACCTTTATATGTATCAAAAAGTAAATGCCTCAGAAAAATGGAATCGCTGCTATGTTACAACAGTCATGTCAATATCGGTTTTAGAAATCACTCAATAAGAAGTTAATAGTTTCAGAAAAAGCAACATGTTCAGAGACACTCAGGTAATAAGTCAAATATTATGTAACAAACATATGAACGGTTGTAGAAGAAACATATCCAATTCTACTGTGTGTTAATGGAAAGAAATGAGATGTACCATGGGTTTTGGAAGACAATTTTCAGTGGTGAAAAGGGAAGTGTTCTATAAGGCTGTGTTGCTTAAGTATCAGGTCGTGCATATGGCTCTTATCAAACACCACTAAAAATCTGCCCCTAATTAATAAATATATTAGTGACATGTAAAGTGTTAGGTAGCCATGCATGGCTTCTTATCAGAGTTTACTACAGAATATAATCACTATTAAGGAAGTTCTGTAGAACCATTCTTGGACAAGCAATAAGGAGAATTTTTCTACCACTTATTTAGTGACTCTCTTCTGTCACCTCCTGCTTGATAGGAAGTGTACAAGGAGAACTGAAGCAAGGTCCTGGCAACCATGGTTTCATGGAGTTCCCAGTTTAACTGAGAAGATTGTCAGACTAAAGAAACATTAGCAGAATTATAACACACTCACAAACACACTCACACACAAACACAATCTATGAATGTTTGTATTTGTGTGTGATTTATATGGGCATTTGTGTGTATGTGCTTCTGTTCATGTATGTTCACATGCAAGTAACTTCCTGGGGAGACCCAAAGAAGACATTAGATGCTCTGGAAATGGAATTACAGGTCGTTGTGAGATACCTAGCATAGTTCTGGGAACCAAACTATGGCCTACAGCAATGACAGAAAATACTATTGACACTATTTAAAAAATGTGACTTTCTGATCTATCTCATTTTCTAATTCCATTGATTTTTCTAACTCAATGCATGCTGCTAGCATCCTAAGATACTTCCACTTGTGCTTAAAACTATCTCACTTATACATGATTCATCCAATGATTCAATACACATGAGTAAACATTCGCTACATAATAAGCACTGCATTGTTAACATCAATAAAAAGTAATGGGCTTTGTCTAAAGAAGGTATCTAGAAAGAGATGAAGATACAAAAAGATTACAACACAATGTGACTGAGGAATGGACAATAAGGTCTATATAATCAAATGGAAAGGAGCTAACAACATTCAAAAGAGATAGTGCATCTCATTACTTATCCAAGGAATGATGCATTTAATTGACTAGCTGTCTTCAAACAAAGACAAAAACCTTGCCCACTATATTAAGCCATGCTCAATTATAATCCATCAAATGACAATAAGTTCCACACCAACAAATGGGATGTCCTTAGGGAAGAAAGACAAGAAAATCAAAATCAACTGCATAGTAAGGATATTTTCATGAATTGTTAAGCAGAACCCACCTAAACAACTGAATGAATAATTTGTTATTTATGCCTATTGATTAAATGCATTCTTTTTGGTATACTCAAATTCAGTGACAGAATTGTGTTATGTTCTATAAGAACATTTGAAAATGTATATGGTTGCTACATGCAACTAATGAACTTCTATTTTAATTGTTTTATAAATTTTGTGTATAAAGTTTACAATTGTCAATGTGATTTAAGAAATAAAAAGAAAGGTGGTGGCGCACGCCTTTAATCCTAGCACTCAGGAGGCAAAAGCAGGCGGATCTCTGTGAGTTCAAGGCCAGCCTGGTCTACAAGAGCTAGTTCCAGGACAGGAACCAAAAGCTACGGAGAAACCCTGTCTCGAAAAATCAAAAAAAAAAAAAAAAAGAAAGAAAGAAAGAAAGAAAAAGAGACAATTCATATTCTTTTTTTTATTTTTTTAAATTTATTTATTTATTAAGGATTTCTGCCTCGTCCCCACAACCGCTTCCCATTTCCCTCCCCCTCCCCCGATCAAGTCCCCCCCCCCTCATCTGCTCGAAGAGCAATCAGGGTTCCCTGACCTGTGGGAAGCCCAAGGACTGCCCACCTCTATCCAGGTCTCGTAAGGTGAGCATTCAAACTGCCTAGGCTCCCACAAAGCCAGTACGTGCAGTAGGATCAAAAACCCACTGGAATTGTTCTTGAATTCTCAGTATTCCTCATTGTCTGCTATGTTCAGCTAGTCCGGATTTATCCCATGCTTTTTCAGACCTAGGCCAGCTGGCCTTGGTGAGATCCCCATAGAACATCCCCATTGTCTTAGTGTGTGGGTGCACCCCTCGTGGTCCTGAGTTCCTTGCTCGTGCTCCGTCTCCTTCTGCTCCTGATTTGGACCTTGAGATTTCTGTCCGGTGCTCCCGTGTGGGTCTCTGTCTCTGTCTCCTTTCATCGCCTGATGAAGGTTAATATTCCTGAGGATGCCTATGTGTTTGTCTTATACATAAAAAAATCTCTGGTTGGAGAAGCTGGAAAGATTTAGATACTAGAGGAGGAGGACAAGAACAATGTGTCCACACACAGGGAAAATATCATTACAAATATTGCTCAACAGGAAACCCAGGGTGTAGAATCTGTAGAATTCACTGGTCAGATTCTATGAAGTTGATGCTCAGCTATGTTCTTGGTCATTACTTATTATAGCTATACAGCAGTACTGTGGTATTATCAATAGTGGCATTATCATGCCACTTATGAATATGAAGAATGAATGATTAGGTGAAATAACATAAAAAAAACTTACTTGAGATCACAAAATTAATACATGTTCAATTCATCATTGATAGGAATACATTTTGAAGCTATTGCCCAAGAGTGACATCAGTATTTGTGGGAGGATAGACCTAGCATGGCATCTGAAGGGGTATAAAGAACATATGAAATTTTATTTAAGCTAGATAATTGAGTCTTGCAGGATAAATGAGGAGTGTTTAACCCATCTCAGTGTCCACCTTCAACCCATTCTGTAATCAATTAAACACATTTATATACTATACTGTTTCATAAGCTAACTTTGGTCTATACCTCAGGATTGTAAATGTCTGAGTCCCTATCAAAAGTGAACCAAAGCCGGGCGGTGGTGGCGCACGCCTTTAATCCCAGCACTCGGGAGGCAGAAGCAGGCGGATCTCTGTGAGTTCGAGACCAGCCTGGTCTACAAGAGCTAGTTCCAGGACAGGCTCCAAAACCACAGAGAAACCCTGTCTCGAAAAAACAAAACAAACAAAAGTGAACCAAAAGAGGTAAAGGAAGTGACAAAAAGAAAAAAAAAAAAGCAGTCCCAGAGTTCATATGCAGATGTATATATAGGTATATGTAGAAATGGTATGTTCTATAAATGCCCTAAACCTACAGGCTCAGAACACAAGACAAAGGATGATCTATGGATTTCAGGAGATTTGTTAAGACAATCAGAGTGTCACAGTGCTTTCCCACAAAGTAGGATTAATGTTTGGTAGCTGTACAAGCTATTGTGCCAAGCAGTGAAAACAACAGATTAAGAACAAATTGCTCAGTTTAGGATGTTGACCTAAACATTGATCCTTCCTGAGTGTGTTTCTGCCAAGGCCATATTATTGTGTTTCTATGACATGGAAATTAGCATATTTTCCCAGGGCTAAATTTTGTCGTGTTCTTGTTCCCACTCATTTGAGCAGAGCATCACTGCTACTCACTGTTGGTTGTACTTTTATTCTCATCATCATCACATTACTTTGAAAAAAATCAGATTTGTATGAGAAAAGGTAATTACTAATGCCCCTATAGATTTTGTTTTTATCTTTCTCAAGAGCAAGAACCACACATACACACATGAACACATTTCTCCACAGGTGCACATGTGTATATGCACACACACACACACACACACACACACACACACACACACACACACCAATAATTCTGCAGCAAAATACGTAAGTGCTGATAGGACCCAAAATGATAAATGACACACACTTGAGAGGTAAATTTCCATAGGTGTCAGAAGATGTCTTTTGGTGATACCAACCAGGGCATGATCATTAATTTCAATATCTGACATCTTGAAAGTTGAAAGGAACCCACCCTGTCATCACTTTGGCTCCTGGTTGATTGATGTCAACCTTCCTCTGTCATGGCATCCCTTCAACTTTGGACATCTTATTATAAGACTCCTACATTTCCCCAAGGGGGAAAAAAAAGCTCATGCCTATTAATTGCACTAGATGGAGTAGAGATCTATAAAGGTCAGGCTTATTTCTAATAGGCTGTCACCTAAGCAAAGCACCTTTCAGGTGTGACTAATTATTGTATCAGTGAAGATGCCCTGAGTCTCTCTAGCATTGTTCTAGGCAACTTGTAAACATTACTGATAACCCACAGGATGGGCATAACAAGACCGCCGGACATTTTGCTGCAGAAGGCATGTGTATGTACTTCTTGGGGTGGATTTGAAACTAAATGAGGAACCACACCATCACAATGACAAAGAAATGACTTTGAATAGTATTGATAACAGTTATTATCCCAGTCTACACCCTGCCTGGAATCCGCCTTTAAGATAAGGATTATGTGTTTGTCAAGTGTGATTTGGTCACAGATTCTCAGGGGTTTCATAATACCAATTAAGAGCAAAAGATATGTTATCAACATAGTACATTAATCAATAGCCATAACATAAAAAATAAAATATAAAACTGGAAGAGAGTTATTGTCTGAAATATTTAAAACATATTCTTAATGTCACTAATAAATATCCATTTTGATATCAGAAAAGGAAAGAAAAAAGGATAGAAAGTTATTTCATTGTTTAGAATGGACATAATAAATGCCACAAATTTAGCCTGTGATATTAAATATCTCCAGCAATAATTATGATCCTAACTAAATTTCCTTTGCAATTTCTAAAAACATTGATAATAAATAAAAATCAATCATGTGATTAGAACTCTTTGTGATTATTTCAGGTGATTTTAAATAATAAATTACTAATTAGATAAAAATAAAGTAAATTTTAGGGTTCCAAATTTAATAAGATAACATATAAAATAAATCATCATTGCTTTGAGAAGTCTTGATAAGACCCATGAATGTTCATTTCAAAAATACAGCATCTAAATCAACATATTGTCAAAAATACATAAATAAAAAATGAATATTTCCAGCTGATTTCAATTTTGAACTTTATCTAGAAATCTTCTTCTCTGGATAGCATGAGAGACAATCAAAGAACATGAATTAAAGGGGCTATGTATATAAATAATAAGTATTAAATTTCTCCAGCTTGTTAAGTCAACCTTTTTCATCTCTGCAAGGTTTCTCAAAAAGGAAAATTAGACAAAATTCATGAATAAACAAAAGTAGCAAAATTATTCAAATAGTTGATAAAAATAGATAAGACACTTAGAAATGTAGCGGTTTATCTTCTACTGATGGAAAGTCTACCGTGGAGGGAGGCTGTATGTCTTCATTATATGCCCTGACTTTGATAGATTCTTAAATCATAGTGTGAGTCAGGAACAAACAAAAGGCAGAATCCATCACTTAAGGCAAAAGGAAATCAATTCTTTTGAAGTAGCAATGGGTACAGGATGAGAAAGATGATCACGCTTCATAGTAATGTATTATAGTTTTTATTCATTTAATATCAACTCTGTTTCCACCTTTGAAAGTATCTGAGGATGGAGAAAATGGGGCAAGGGAGATACCCTTTTAGTACATATGTGTTCCAGGCATTTATAAGGTACTGAATTCAGATGCCAGACTCCCAATTGAAGAGCAAGTTACAGCAATATGAACATATATAATCTGGGAACATGGAAACAGTTCAACTTAATCCAAGAAATTCAGGTCCTATGAGAAATCCTATGTCGAGTAAGAAAGTGGAGAGCTATTAATGAAGATACCCAACCTCAGGCCTCCACATAAACAAACACATACATATTACATGTGTACCTACACATACAAACACATATTTATACACACACATGTGAAAATGAAAAAAATAAGCTGGAAATTACTGAGTGAGGTGTTTTATGGTGAAAGAGAGAGATATAAAAGGAAATATAAGTATGCATGCAATAGATACAGGTTTTTAAATTAATTCTCTGGAGACTGTCCCCTTTGATCTCATATGTTGGAGATCAAAGTCCGGTTGCTTGAATTATGTGATATATCCCTTACACACTAAGCCATCTCACCTGCCCATAAAGAGCAATTAAGCTTTTGTAGTGATAGACTGAATTTATTCAGAGAACACCACTCCTCCAGCCTAGGAAATTGAAGGTCCATTTTGGCAGTTTTATAACAAGCTGATGTAAGAAGAATTGGAAGTGATCCAATACTGAAATATTGTTCACTTGTGTGAGGGCACCTTATCAGTTATGCACACTTTAACAATGTAAACACCAAAGAAAACATATAGACATATACACAACATATACACAAAGAAAACATATATTATGGTGAGCTGGCGGTATGCTGTAATTGATAACAAAAAAAGGTCAAGTGCACATGTCACAGGTAGAACGCAGAAATGTCTTTGCTGGAAAGAGGATCAAGAATTAAATCTCAAATCATTTCTATGAGGTTTCTTTATCCTCTTTCTTTTCTTGGCTTACTCTGACAAGTATATCTAGCATTTACTTTTTGAAATCTCTTCCTCAATCATTGTTTGAGTTTATGCAGTGTGCCAGCTACTAATACAGTGTTGTAAAGGATCAATGTAGATAGAAATACGGTACCTGAGGAATTCACTGCCTGATGAATTCTTTGACTTTCCCATAACTTCACATAGTGCTTATCTCTTACTAACCTTTCCAAGTACAAGAATGCAACCATTCAGGTCATGTATGTTTGCTGGGACCTGATCAAGGCGTCTTCCATTTTACTCCCACAATACCCCACTCATCCCTTACCCCAACACATACATGCATGTGTGTATTTAACTACAGAAAACAGTTCAGATACTGTATACAGACATTATGTATTCCTTGATGAAACATCTTTGGTCTTCACCATAAAGCTTAAAATTCCTGAGTAACAGAGAACATCATCTCTATTAATCCATACTTGGTTTTAAGTGATTGTTAATTCAAATGCGGATGTTTTGCTAGCATGTAAAAAATACATTGAAGAAAGAAGTATTGCTATTGAAGGAAGAAGTAAAACTCCACAATTACAAGATAGTAAATATTCTTTTATATGTCCTGGATTCCTAATACTCATTAAGCAGGCTAGTCAGCAATTATGAAAGGTTTATGTAACAGTGTGTGTGTGTGTGTGTGTGTGTGTGTGTTATGATTGTCAAATACAGTGAAAATTTGAAAAATTTTAGACTCTTTCACTCTCACGTCTGTAATTACTAGGTTGTAGTATCTTGGTTAGATGAACAGTAAAAATGAAGATCAGAGAACACTCCCAACCTAAACAGTCACTCTGATTTCAAAAGCAGACATAGAGATAAATCCAGATATGCTTTTCGAAGTCATCCTTTTTAAATTAAAAAATCCACCATACTGAGAAAAATACAAGGCATATATTTCTCTTACAAGAGAACCCTGTGTGAAGCTACAGCTGAACTAGAACCAAGAGTATCCATATGCTGTTTAAATAATATCCTGTTTCAAATATTTTGTTTTTTTGGTAAGGGTCATGATTCAGATTTAAACAGACAAAGATGATATCATCAAAGTCTAGCCCAGGAGTAATATGTAACAGTAGCTGAACCTTCTTAGCATTGTTTAAATTCAGGTTCAGTGGCCTGACCACACTTCTTGAATCAAGGCAAAGAAAATCACTGACCATCTATGACAGGAATTTGTCAGTGAAAAGCTAGTACATACTCTGCCTCTCTGAAAGACAGACATGATGTTAATCCCTATGCTTATCAGTTCATTTTTTCAACTAATATTTCATCTAACCATGATACTTCAACAAAACAAACGATCTTTACAATCAAGAGAAATTCAGAAATGTAGATAAATTCTCATAGGATCAGAAAATTAATATCAAGCATAATTAGAATTGGTACCCTGTTCTGTTTAAGTCTTGAATCCAAAGGTTTTCTATTGTACCATGTAGTGTGGATTATAATCATGGCTAGAACAGCTTATGAGCAGGGAAGCAAATTTTAAGTGAGTTAAAAGCATATAAATGTGTTGGGTATTAATCACTTAACAGTGCAGTACCATGCCTGTTCTATTAGACTTCATCAACCCATGTATCTGTTTTCTATAGGCCATCCCAGTACTCTGCTTGGGCCATGGATAAATGTTTTCAAGAGATTTTTTTATACAGTTGGTTGGATGAGTTTTTCCAGCTTGTCTGCAGTTTCTATTATAAATAGAGATCAGAGCACTCTGCCAGGAAAACATGAGGAAAGTTCCCTATCTGTCATGGTCCCTAACCTTCTCATTAGAAGGACACAGACAATTGATCATATCAGAAATCAAAACAATGATGTTTGGATAATTTCAATATAAACATGCCAAGGTGTTATAGGCAAATTTCACCATTTGGCTATAATAACAATTCTAAGCTAGAGATATTTTGTTAGATGAAGAAACTGGGTCTCACAAAGATTAAATAACTCAGTTTACTATATAATAGAAAAGCAAAAGAGCAAAGATGCAACCAGAGAAGCCTCTACATTAAAATATCTCTTCTGTTTCCCCAGGTAAAACTGCAATCATGAGAGATTTTAAAATAATAATTGTAATACAGTTTTGCAGCAGGCAAGTGCTCCACCGACAATCAGGTGAATGTGTCACTTCATTTCCAGGGCCACAAAGTGAAAACTGTGGGCTTGAGCTGTGTCAGGGTGACACTCTGCTTCTCTCTTTGGACTAGAGAGTTCTGCTTGCTCTGTCCTATACTTGCTCACACTTAAGTGCACATGAGGGGCAATCTCTCAGCACTGGGAAATGCACACTGCCTTTCTAATTAATGAAATCTGAGTCACTAATTTTTCTCTAATATCTACAAAACATCTTAGTTACCAATTAAATTGTCAGATAGCTGCAAACACCAAATCTGACCAAGTAAATAGTTCATTTATTAGAAGACCTTTAAGGAAAGATAAAAACAGGCAGAATGATAAATAAAAAAAAATACATGTTCTGTGCCTGCTTAACAAAAGGCCAAGGATATTACATGCATGCATTCTTTCATTGAATTTTCATGGCATTTTATTATTTAATCACTAGGATGACATTACAAGACATTACAAATTGAAATAACCATTTTTCAATGGACAAATCAGAGCCTTAGAGATAATACATTTATTCATTCTCCACAATTCAAAAGCTATATGGCAGAGAGTCTGTCTAATAACTTTGAACTGCTGTGCTTTAATAGGGGTGTAAAGAGAAAGTCAAAGTTGAGGATCCAAAGAAAAGTATTATTCTTAACAATCATGTGAAAGAGAGAAAACAATTCAGAATTGCTATACTTTTTGATATTTGATATAATAAATACACTTCCTCATCATTTGTAAGATACATGTCAATGGGAAGTTATTGTGACACTTGTTATGGTGACCCACTGTGAAATCAAGAAAGGAAATTATATGAACATTGTGACAAGCTATGATGCTCCCTTTTATGTGACTTCAAAATATGATTCATTGCCTTTTAATCTTTTATCACCCTAATTATTGAACTAGAAGCAAGTGCGCTGTTTAAGAAAACAGCCTTAACAATGCAATCAGAAGATATATTCAAGAGCGTGTCTTTTCCTAATATGATACTTTGTAATTTGAAGATTAAAATGTTTTCACAAGGGCTCTATTTTATCTCCAGCCCCCATCACACTCTCTGAGTTATGCACCCTGTAAATCCCTATTTACTCCTTATATACGCTATCTGAGTTTGTAGACAGTGACAATGATGATTTTAGTGTGGTCAGCCTCTGACTGTGCATGTGTGGAGAGGGGTTTGTGTGTGGAACAGGGTGGATGAATGTGCCATCTTGAAAATATCATAAAATATTAGTACCATGTTTTCATTATAGGTAAATGATTACAGCATTTACCTATATATATATATATATACATATATATATACATATACAGTATCATATATATGATAGAGAGATGGATGATAGATAGATAGATAGATAGATAGATAGATAGATAGATAGATAGATAGTGCTCTTAAACACTGTAAAGATTTTTCACTCCTATTGGTTTAATAAAACACTGGTTGGTTGGTAGCTAGGCCGGAAGTATAGGTGGGATGTAGGCAGAGACTGATGGTTCATTCCTGGCTGTCCAGACTAAGATATCACACAGAAAGTGTTTTAATGACAACATTGCTTGGCCCACTAGCTTAGGCTTCTTATTAACTAACCCTTACATCTTAAATTAACCCGTTTCCACTATTCTATATTTTGCCATGAGGCTTGTGGCTTACCAGCAAGGTTACGACAGGTGGCTCCATGGCATCTTTCCGACTCTGCCTTCTTTTCTCCTCTATCTCTACTTGGAATTCCTGCCTTGCCTTATTCTGTGCTTCCATTGACCCAAAGCAGATTCTTTACTAGCCAATGGTAATAAAACATATTTACAGCACACAGAGGGGAATCCTACATCAGTGGGGTGACCAAACAAGGAAAATTCTGGGAAGAGGAAAGGCAGAGATGCAGTCACAAGTCAGATGTAGAGGAAGCATGATAAGAATGCCTTACTGAGAAAAGATACCAAGCCATGTGGCTAAACACAGACAAGAATTATGGTTAATTTAAGCTGTAAGAGCTAGTTAGTAATAAGCATGAATAAAAGGCCAAACTGTTTATAATTACTATATTTCTGTGTGTTTATTTGGGACTGAATGGTTATGATACCAGATGGAACATAAACTTCCATTTATAGATAGATTTTATCATTTGTTTCCAATTCTAAGAAATAATGGTTTTAGTAGTGATCAAGTTTTTCCCTATATAATAAAAGTAGATGATATATGTTTAAAAACTTTCATATAATTATGAAACTATAATTTTCTTTTTATCATATTTTATTTTATTTTATACCTATGAATATTTTGTCAGCATGTATATCTATACACCATGTGAATACAGTGCCTGAGTATGACAGAAGAGAATATCAGAACTAGTGGTACTGAAATTACAGATGCTTGTTACTCACCTCTTGTCTGTAGAAAATTAAGCCTTGAACATCTACAAGAGTGAACAATCCTCTTAACTACTGATCCAACTCTCCAGATCCCTAACTCATCAGTTTCAACCTTAGAAAAGTAAAAGACCCAGACAATAACCAATTGACTGAGCATTTATTTTTAAAAATAAACTAAGTCAATAGCTATTGACAATACTGTAATGTCAAACCTCCCTAAGGGCCATCTCAATCTGCTAGTAAGTATCATGTCCTCAAAGGAGAAGCTTTACAAATTCTCTATCGGCTGTACCAAACAATCAGGGATCTTCAGAAAGGTGAGTTCCCTGTGTAATTGTAGTAGTATCAAAGAGTTCCACAATAACCCAGAATGGAGTAACAAAGGTTTACTTATCTGGGGATAGAACTCACAGTAAGAGTAGCAATCCACAGTCCTCTGCATGCACTGGGAACTGAAATCAAATCCAGCAGAAAAGGGGGCCACACATGCTTTTTGTCTGCATTTATAGTACATGAAACCCAAAGTGGGTTGGTATCTTAAAAACTATTGGCTGAAGGAGTTTCCACAACATGTAAGTCCTGTAAATACATTTTTAATTATGAAGACTTGATGGACCCTTTATTTAATAAAACAGATGGAGGGTTCCCTGAACTTCTAAAAATTATAATAATAGAAAGTGGTATTTTCATTTAAAGGTGGTGATTCAGAAAGCCATGGTTGTCCATGGTACTAAGAAAAAATATGGTGGCTCATACCTAATTCAAATATTTATACCACCCCTCTTAAGGCTCAGAAAACATCACAGATGAGGAAGAAAATATGTAAAAGCTGGACGATAGAAGGAAAGTCTGAGAATTGTCTTTATGGCATGGCATAGCTATTGAAATTTTCATCCCAGAGGAACTATGGCTGCTCGTTGGGCCTACACAAGACTGGACCTGTCAACTGTCAATCCCTGGCCCTAAAATTCCCAATGAACTAATGCTACTAAAAGATTCTGAGAAGGGAAGTCTTTGTCTTCAATTGTGTACCCATTGGCAAAGAAACCTACATGACTTCCCTATACAGTTTGGTTAACTCCATGGAAAAACACAAGATGAAATTAATGTAGCAATAGAGTTTGTATGGATGAAGAAGGATAATGCAGACAGAAAGAAGACAATGGAAGGTAAGACTGAGAGGAATTAGAATACATTATCTACCTGTATCTATACTGTTCTAACTGGGGGAAAACATTCACTTAAATAAAAATACGTGGGAGATACTGTTAATGGAGATCAACTTAAAATAAGCAAATAAACTTGGAAATAAAAGGCATGTGTTATATCCATATGAAAACAAGATTCTATTTGAATCTTAAGTGAAATCCTATGTATTAGTATACAATTTTATGAATATTATCTGCCATTATAAAAATAAAGTAATAAGTTAAATAAAAGCATCTCACCTGTCCTCACTTTCCTTTGTCTGTTAAATACCCTTTTCACAGTATTGTAATATTTAAAAGGAGAATATGATCCATTTATCTGTGTCATAAAACAACAAGAAGCTGTGTGAACACCCAGAACCAGGGAATTGACTGGAAAGAGTCTGAGTATTCAGTATTTGGTTTGAAAAAAAAAGCGTAAGAGAAGAACAATTACACCTCTATGGTGGCACAAAGTATAACAGAAACACAAAGAGAAGTGTGAAATTGGAAGGTTCTCAGATTACTGATGGATGGTGAGGCCACTCAGACCTCCGGCTGCATCTTTGTTCTTCTCACCCAGCGTCATTCCTTTGCTAATTTCATCCTATGAGTTCCTCTCTTGTTTCTATCCTGATTTTAATTTTTTCATCTTCAAGTCAGTTAACATTTTGGACCTGTTTTATGCAGTTCAATGGGGGAAGAAATGGAATATGTTATAAGAAATGAGGGTTGTCTGGTTCAGAACCTCGACTCATAATTACAACTGCTTCCAGGAAAAAAGACAGACATAAAGAAAGAACAGATGCCTTCAACAAGGTTTCATTAATAAACAAACAAACAAAAAATAAAAAAAAAACAAGTCCACTGTCTCAGAATCTATTTTAAATTTCGATTCTATTTTTCTTCAGTTCATTGAAACCAGTGAGGTAAGAGGGGAGAGTGGTGTGGTTCCATGAGAATGGCCTCCTAGGCTCACATGTTTGATTGTTTCCTCATAGGTAGAACTACTTAGAAAGACTTAGGATATGTTGCCTTGTGGGAGGAGATGTGTCCCTGGAAGTGGGGTTTTACAGTTTAACAAGTTTGAAGCCTCTCTCTCTCTCTCTCTCTCTCTCTCTCTCTCTCTCCAAAGTGCAGATCAGATATGAGCTCTCTTCTAATGTTCCAGAGCCTGGCAAGCCTTCAATTAAATCCTTTCTGTTATTTGTTGCCTTGATCATGGTGTCTCTTCCCAGCAAAAGAGCAGTAACTAAGTAAATAGGCACATAGTGAGACCAGGCAAAAAGTGGGGGAGGTCTGTAAAATTAGCATAGGAGAATTAGCTTTCGCCATAAAACTGGCCAGTGCTGACACAGGCACAGAGGCATTGTAGAGTGTGTGTAGGTCGCCAGTGTGTAGTGTGTGACATGCCTCTAGGTGGAGTTTTAAGATGTCAATGAGACATGTAGAGCATGAACTTGTAATAGAGCTGTATTTAACAGAGTTTGCTTCAAAACCTTAACTATACAAATGATCCTTAAAGTCCCAGAAAGAAAAAAAAATCAACAAATCCTTTATACAGAGTATATCATTCCCCACAGAAGAAGAGACAGAGGAAATTGGGAAAACAGAGGTCCCAAAAGATACCAGAACAGCCTCTCTAAAAACAGTTGAGCAAAGCTCATATGAACTCACAGAGACTGAAACAGCAGTCACAGGACACATGCAGGTCTGCACCAGGTCCTCTGTGTATATACTATAGCTTTCAGTTTAATTCTTTTATGGGACTCCTAACAAGTAAATGAGTGAATCTCTGATTCTTGTGTCCTCTCTTGGGGCTCTTTAAAGTCATGTTGTTTCACCTTATTCAACTTCAATATGATGACTTTCATTTTATTTTATCATATTTTATTTTGTTATATTTCATTGAAATCTAGTAGGACCCTGTTCTTTTCTAATAAGAGACATAAAGGGGGTAAATCCAGATGGGAGAGGAGGTGAGGAGGAACTTTGAGGAGTAAGGGAGAAGAAAACGGATTCAGATTATATTGTATGAGAAAAGAATCAATGTTTAATAAAAGAAGGGAAAAAATGAGGCAAGTATGCATCGAGAATAGTTAAGCAATATGGCAACCTATTTAGTTTGGGCTATATGTATATCTTTTTCTAGTACATTTTTGTCAACCTACCTAATCTGCACATACCATGCAAACACACTCCTTCCCTTCAAATGAATGAATCTAGCAACCTGTTGTCGACTTGGGATTCTAACTATATCATGTTGCACAGGTACCTGTTTTAAACAGTGGAAGTAAGTTGCTCCTTTTAGTAATTCCTTGAGAAAATCCATTTCTATTCAAAATGTCTTAGGACATCTGCTAAAATGAAGGAAAGTGAAATGGTCTGGTCTGAACTGGTTTGGGTTGTATTTGTAGTAAAATACACTGCTTTCTTTGGGTAAACTTTTATTTTAAAACATCCTGTTTATTATTTTCTGTGTATACATGGATGGAGAAGCAAATGTTTACAATCAGAAACAATATGAGGAAGGAGCTGTGCAAGGAGATAGTGGTTGTATAATCCAAACTTGTCAATCAAGACAGAGAACAGCCTCTACTATGCCTCTTATCAACTAAACTCCGACTTTTCTAAAAGTCCACAAGGAGAAACTCCAGGCCAAAATAAGGGCTCCTTGAGATGTTTCTTTTGCACCCTCTCCCATCCTTTCCACTCCTTATTCCTTTTCCTTCATCTCCATCCCACTTATTCCCCCTCTCATTGATAGTGTCCATTGATAGTTAGCTCATTGATAGTGTTCAATAGATTTTTGATCTAGATAACTCTCTTCTTTACTAATCTGAACCTTCATTTCAATGTTTTAAACAAAAATACTAAAAACCTGGAAAGTCTCAGACAAGATACTGTTCACCAGGAATATGATCTAAGAACATCTTCATGAAAATCAAACTTTTTATATGAAAGTAGACATGTGACAAGGGAGGGATATAAAGCTCCATTTTATATAAGAAGAAAAACATTCACCATCACAAGAAAGAATACAGCTCCTTAGAATTGCATCATTGCAAATCTGTAACCCAGTGCAGATATCCTCCTAAGCCTCCTTTTCCTGACTTCCCATGTGAAGAACAGAGCTGAAAGGGAGGGGTAGACTATTTCCTTTTTTTCTAGTCTTCTATGTGATTACATTCCTCCCTGCAAGTTCATGCAGAAGCCCTGGTCTTTAAGGAGGTCCACAGCAGAACATTATACTGGCAGGTGATTGCCTCTGTGAGAGCTAAGTCTCAACATTTAAAAAAGGATAGAGTACAACTTTAATTCTTCCTCAATTCTGGAAAGATTCTGGGAACATAGAATTGACCAAAGAAAAATGTGCTATATGTTATTAATCACCCAGATTATCTTCTGATTAAATAATGGTAATCTAAAAAAGAAAAAGATAGAGAAAGAAAGAAAATAAGAGAGAGGGAGAAAGAAGGCGGGGGGAATCTTCACTGGCAACCTGGTTATTAGGTCACTTCAAGAAAGGCAATTGAAGAAACTCGGAAACGCCACTGAGGGACCTAAATAATAACGAAGCAGCACTAATATAGCACCTATCCTCTCTAAAGTGCTTACAAGCATGAAGTAATTATACCAATTAAAACTTGACAAATTAGTCAATTTTGACACTTTCTTCTTCCCATGTACAGTGCATCAGCTGGAGAGGCTTTGCAATCCTTGATTTCAATGCAGAGGGTGTTCACAGGAAAACAGGTTGCCCACAAATAATCAACGAGACTTATTGCAGAAAGAACTGAAGAATTGAAGCATTTAAAGAACTTAAATCAAAAGCCAACTTCTGCATGCTGATTCTTTTCTCCTGCCATCCCTTTTCTAAACCTTATGCAGGCAAATACATTATGTAAGTGCTTGACAGTTATAGGTAGATTATATCAGCTAAAGCAAAGATGATTAGTTCCATGAATAACTAAATGTGCAATGGTTTGTCTTTCTATAGCAAACTGATTTCCAAAGACGAGTCCCGGAATGATTGTGCAAAGAATATGTTGAACTGTAAAGTGTTCTGGTTTAGAAGAAGGGGGATTTACATTCTTATTGAAGTTTAACCACTAATTCACTGTGAAGCTTGGGAAAATGATTCAAACTATTTATGGTCTGAGCCTCTTAAGTGTTAACTCAGCTGATTGGATTAAAACCATGGTGTCTAAGTATATTCTGGGGGTACAGGGCTTCCCTGGACTGGATGAGTAAAAGCGTTGAGTCTCCCTCCTAGCTAAGGAGATCAGCAACAATTTAATTTGTTTCAGATGTTGGATTTTTATGAGATCTTATAATAGTTCTATATCAAGAAAGCCTTCACAATAATTTCTAAATGCTCTTGTAGGCATTATTATCCTGTGACTTTATGAGTATTTAAAAAACATAATGTATGTTTCAACAAACACATATATGATATTACGTTAAACTTTTAGGGTCAGAAGAGGAAGAAGGGCTAAAGAAAATCCCCTCAAGTTCCCTTAGTGCTTGAGAGGCAAGAATGACGACAGGCATTTATCTAAACTGTCCCACCTGCTATGCAGTAACTATTGCCAGAGAAGTTCCTGCTCCAACCAGGTCTCTTTCTTCTCCAATCAACATTCCTTGCATGATCATGGGTCTCTAATTCTACTCATCTAAGTCTTGTTCTCTAGAATGAGGATCAAACAGGAGGACACATTATATTCCCAGTCTTATTACTTAAGTTTAATTTAATTTTTAGTAAAGAATAGTATACATGTGTGTCATGTATTCTAAGCATATATATCTTGGTCCTTACCTCCAACTTCTCCTAGACACACGTTACCAATTTCATATCCTTTTCTTTTTTAAAATTAATATATGACCCACTGAGTCTAACCAGAGTTGCCTATATAAGCATGGACATAAAAATATCCTATAGAGGGCCGGGCGGTGGTGGCGCACGCCTTTAATCCCAGCACTTGGGAGGCAGAGGCGGCCGGATCTCTGGGAGTTCGAGGCCAGCCTGGTCTACAGAGCTATTTCCAGGACAGGCACCAAAGCTACAGAGAAACCCTGTCTCGAAAAACCAAAAAAAAAAAAAAAAATATCCTATAGATCCTGGGCAATATACAATAGGCAATAGGCCACACCCCTCGAAGAATCTTAAATAATTTTGTTAGTTTGTGTTTTTTCTTTGGTCATAAGAGGTCATACTCTTTGAAGAGCCTTAGGTAATCCTTTGCTTGTATTATCTTTTGGTTCATATATTATTTCATTAGTTCTATGAAGTCTTGGAAAAGAAATAAAATAAACAAGAGGAATAGGGCAAATAATTCTGCCTGCCCTACTAACCCCGATCATCTTTTTTACCTAGAAGAGTGCTGCTTCAGTTCCTCTCTGACAGTACAGTCTAGTAAACAAAGGCATTTAACACATCATACTTATCCTGACCATTTGTAGAATGCTTTATTATTATTACTATTATATTTTAAAGCAATATTTTCTCATTTAGCATACCAATCAAAGTTTCCTCTTTCTCCCCTCCTCCTGCTGCCCTCAACTTCTACCGACCCCACTCCCTGTCCACTCCTCAGAGTGAGTAAAGCTTCCCATGGGGAGTCAAAAAAGTCTGGCACATCACTTTGAGGCAGGTAGAATTCTTAATTGTCGAATGAAATATGGGTCAACCAAGTATGTATATAAAACCCCAAACTTTATGACTTTCAATCTTAAACTTTGTCAGTCATTAAACTGCTATTCTTTTTGCTATAACACAAATCAAGCACATTGAAATCAAACAAAACAAGATTAATTTTGCTACTTGCATGAAGTGCCAACTGTGCAAAGACTACCCTTATTTTCAAATTTGTTGTGATAGTGGCAAGACATGCCCCTGTCTTGAAGCCTCAGTACCTGATTTAAAAAATTACAGTGACTATCTAAAAATTATGTCTCATTTGTTCTTGTTTTGAAAAAAAATGTGAGTATTAATTCCTATTCTTGTCTACCTAACTACTTTACAACACTGTAGTGATATTTAACATTATTTGTCTTTAAAAACAACTCACACATCACTTGTGATATTTATGGTGTTTTAGCCCTGATGTTTTCTATCTCCTGCAGCACAGCATTTGAGTAATGCGCCAAGCTTAAGCGGCTCCCAGGAGCACACAGCTTTTCCCAGAAAAAATAAAGGACTCGTAACTCCAGATGGAAGGCATTTTTCATTTCCTTAGAGAATACTAATACCGAATTAAAATAGAAATAGATCTTATAACTGAGTAAATGTAAAAGTCAACTCATTAATATATCAGACCACGTGCAAGTAAAATAGCACAATTCCTGGGGAGACTGTGACGGAATACTATCAATACTACTGAGTGTTTTTACAACTCCGATGATCACAGGGAATACTGTCACAATTCCCAATGCCCATATTATACTATATAAGGCAGAAACACTGAGTTATGCTCTGGATTTCTAGGAAATGTTTCAGTACTAGTTTGAAAAGGGAAATATAAATGTTGGCCCTAAGAACTTCAGAGTGAACAAACAGTTCAGTGGTGCATCCTGAGAAAAAGTCACTCCTTTGCTAAAGAGAAAAGACTTTCTCTTGTACAAGCCTAGACATTAAAGCTGATAAGTGCCTAAAATGTATGTGACATATGTTCTATACTTGTGATGATGTAAGGACCCTGAAGGAGCAATTTTCTTACTAAAACCGACTATGTGAGAGTGGGGTTTAGCTCTTAGCTTATTTCCTCAATTGTAACTGGCAATCACGCAAATCTACAAATCAGCAAATGAGCACAGTCTCTTAGGACAAGAATTTGAAATTAATAAACCAACTCTGAAAGGTTTCAGCTTCTATCAAATGGAAAATGTTGTCTGGGTTTTTACCAACATTCAGTTCCCTTAGTCCCAAATTATCTAATTGTACTAACAAATAATATTAGGCAAGTCAGTCTTCAATATAAATGTTCTATATGCATAAAATAAGGGCCCCAAATGCCCACTTTCTGAATACTGTATATGTTAATATTATGTGTTGATATTCCATAATGCCTATCTTTCCTTTTCTGACTTTACTCATTGTATCTCATATATCCATTTTTAACAAGTACTGTATACACTTCGTGTACCCAGTCCCACACTCTATCAAAACATTACCTGCCTATTTCAAATGTTCATTTCTACTTAGTCTTATCTGCATTTACCTCACAACTTAATCTTAATCTTAAAAAAACAAAATCTAATGTTGAGCTCAGGAACTGACTCAGTTGCTACAATGCTTTCCATACAAGCATGGGGACATGAGATCAGGTCCTAGGTGCCCACATAAAAAAGCCTGCATGCATATATCTCCAATTCAAGTGCTGAGAGAGAGAGAGAGAGAGAGAGAGAGAGAGAGAGAGAGAGGTAAACAGCAATAATCACTTAGTGAACTTGGTGACCTATGGCCTGCACACACACACACACCCTTGCCATACACATGAACATACAAATGCATACATCCATCAATCACCTATAAATGTAAAGCTTCTTTCTTCCTGTCGGGATGGAGTTGCTGAGCTCCATTAACTTAGGTAAACTGTTTCAGTGGGTGTACCCATCATGGTCTTGACCTCTTTGCTCATATTTTTATTCCTCCCAATTGTCAACTGAATTTTGAGAGCTCAGTCCAGTGCTCTGATACAGGTCTCTGCCTCTGTTTCCCTCAGTTGCTGGATGGAGACTTTATGGTAATATTTAAGATATTCATCAATCTGACTACAGGGCAAGGCCAGTTCCTGTGCCCTCTCCACTATTGTTTATGGTCCTAACTGGGGTATCCTTGTGGATTCCTGAGAATTTTTCTAGTTTCAGGTTTCTTGCTAGCACCATAACGGCTCCCTCAAGCAAAATCTTTTTCCTTGCTCTTTATCTCTGTCCCTCCTCCATCTCAACTATACAGTTTCCTCAAGTTCTCCTCTCTCCTCCCCTTCTCCCCTCCTTTTCCCCTTCTGCCATCCCTTCTCTCCTAACGCTCATACTCCAAATTTTGAAAGGTGATCTTGTCTGTTTCCCCTTTCCATATGGATCTATGTATGTTTTTCTTAGGGTTCACCTTCTTACTTAGCTTCTCTGGGATCATGAACTACACACTCAATATCCTTTGCTTTACAGCTAGTATACACTTATGATTGAGTATATAGCATGTTCATCTTTCTGGGTCTGGGTTACATCACTAAGGATGTATTTTAGTATTCCTTCCATTTGCATGTAAATTTCAAGATATCATTGTTTTTTACCACTGAGTAGTTCTCTAATGTGTAAATTTCCTATACTTTCTTTATCCTTTTTTTTTTTTTTTTTTTTTTTTTTTTTTTGCTGAGGAGGATCTAGGTTGTTTCCAGATTCTGGCTATAACAAATACTGCTGCTATGAACATAGTTAAACAAATATCCTTGTAGTATAATTGAACATCCTTTGTGCATATGCCCAAGAGTGGTGTTGCTGGGTCCTGAGGTGGGTTGATTTCCAATTTTATGAGAAACCACGACACTGATTTCCAAAGTGGTTGTACAAGTTTACATTGCCACTAGCAATGGAGGAGTGTTCCCCTTACTCTACATCTTCTCTAGCATATGCTATCATGGGTGTTTTTGGTCTTTGCCTTTCTGATTGTGTAAGATGGTGTCTCAGAGTTGTTTTGACTTTTATTTTCCTGATGTCTAAAGATGTTGAACATAAACTAAAGCTGCTTTCTTAAAGAACAGTTTTTTCTAAGAAATGCTAGATTTTGAAGCATATATCTAAAATTTGATCTATGTGGTCTTAGTAAATAGACATTGAGTTTTTGAGGAATTTAACTGAAATTTGCCATTCTATCAGGTGTAATACCAAGAAACAGCATTTGAAAACATGAATATGAGGTAATACTTGCATACATGCACACACATGGTGGTTACTGAGTTCTGTACATTTTCTTGAATGTTAAATTGAAGATACATACTGAACTCTTCTATACTGTAGACATAGAAAAATAATGTGATACATGATAGAATACATATCCAGAGGACCACCAATGCTTAATAAGTGATTAGAACTGTGATTTAAATGCAACTTGAACTCTGAGATAGAACATAGTTGTCTTTAGGGATGTGGAGAAAACAGAACAGGCTTCCTTGGCCTAATACTTATGTGACTTTAACTAATTATTTTCTAATACTCAGTTTCTCATGTTTTAAATGGAAATAATAAATTCTACCTTATAGGTTCACTTGAAAAATTAAATTATATGTCATAAAAAGACATAATACAGAGTGTAAAATTAATTATTTCAATAGTTTTCAAGTAAAACATTGCATAAATTCTAAACATCTTTATAAGTGAAAGTAGAGAATTTATTGTTTATATTCCTTTAATTCCTAAATCTTTAGCAAAAACATAATATGAATCAGTCTAACTCTAAGGTAACTGTAAAAACTGTAATGAAGAAACATAATTTAGAATAAAAATCCCCCTTTTCCTCTTTTGGCTATAGCTGTACTAAACAAGTTATAGCTCAGATACTCCATTTCTGAAGGATGTGGAACCTAATTAAAAAGCTGATAGAAACAACTTGAACCAATAACAGGGTCAGTAGTATCAGTCATAAATAAGTATATTCGAGTCTATTGGGAGATTATTTTTTCAATAAGACTAGGCACAAGCCCTTTTATTAAGGCTGGACGAGGCAATCCAATAGGAGGAAAAGGGTCCAGAGAGCAGGAAAAGAATCAGAGACAATCCCCTTTCTTACTGTTAGGAGTCGCACAAATAGCCCGACTTAAACAACAACAGCATGTATGTGGAGGACCCAGTATAGACCCATATTGGCTTTATAGATACTACCATAGTCTTTATATAAACCCTGCTTAGTTGTTTCTGTGGACCATGCTCTCCTGGCATTCTTTACTCCTCTGGCTCCTATGATCTTTCCTCCTGCTCTTCCATAGTGTTCCCCAAGTTCTGCCTAATGTTTGGGTGTGGATCTCTGTATCTGTTCCCATCAGCTGCTCGAGGAAGCCTCTCTGATAACTGAGCTAGCCACCAATCTATGCGTGTAGTAGAATATTATTAGGAATCATTTAATTGACTTATTTCTTTTGGTCAGTTGTGTTTGGTTTTGACCTAGGTCTCTGAGCCATCCAGCTTCTGGATCCTGGCCCCCAGGCAATGTAGAGCATGAGCTCCTTACAGAACCTTCAACCCACACCTTTCCTACCAGAAAGAAGTGTTGGGGCAGTGGGGGCTCAGCACTTACGAGAGTGGCTAACCAATGACCAGTTTAACTTGACGCCCAAGCCACAAAAAGGAGCCCATGCCCTACATTGATTGGGAGATTTTAAGATTCATTTTATTTATTTTTAATTGTGTTTGTGTGTGTGTGTATGTGTGTGTGTGTGTGTGTGTGTGTGTGTCACATGTGAATGCAGTGCCAGGAGAGGCCAGAATAGGGCATAGGTTTCCTTATGGTTACAGACAGTTTGAGCCATCTGACAAATGCACTGGGAAATGAACTTGGGGTACACTGTAAACAGGTATACCATCTCCCCAGACCATGATCAGAATATTTACTTTTTTGAAAATTTAAACTAAAAAATACAAGAGACTATTTCAACTGGAAAAATTAGCTGGGAATGAAAGGACATAAGAGAAAAGCCTAAGAAATAAGACACCATGGTAATACACTCACTGTGGAATACTAAGGAATATCTTAGAATACGCATATGACAAAACCCAGAAACGTCATGAGCCACAGAACCTGAGATGTAAACATTTCCAAGATCTTCAAAGTATTCTTGTTATCAACTTTCAACTATTAATCAAGGGCATTGTGTGACCATCACACTGACTTCTAACTACTATGCAAGTGCATTACACATGCTATTGTCTTCGGCTTTCAAGGAATCTACAAAAGTTTTTTCTTACTTAGCACATATACATTATAATAACAGGTAAGGGATAACAGGGTGGTCCAGTGGCTCATGGCTAGGTTTGAAGACAGACTACAAGCCCAAGTCTTCTGAATACCCAATCCCATTATCTTCATTCTCATCTTCTCATAGTTAGCATTTCTATTGCTGTGAAAACAGAGACCCACATTGGAGCACTGGACTGAGCTCCCAAAGTCCAAAGGAGGAGCAGAAGGAGGGAGAACATAAGCAAGGAAGTCAGGACCGCGAGGGGTACACCCACCCACTTAGACAGTGGGGCTGATCTAACAGGAGCTCACCAAGGCCAGCTGGACTGGGACTGAAAAAGCATGGGATAAAACCGGACTCTCTGAACATGGCGGACAATGAGGGCTGCTGAGAAGCCAAGGACAATGGCACTGGGTTTTGATCCTACTGCATGTACTGGCTTTGTGGGAGCCTAGCCAGTTTGGATGCTCACCTTCCTAGACCTGGATGGAGCGGGGAGGACTTTGGACTTCACACAGGGCAGGGAACCCTGACTGCTCTTTGGACTGGAGAGGGAGGGGCAGGTGAGTGGGGGTGGGAAGTGAAGGGAGTGGAGGGAAAAGGGAGGCAGGGAGGAGGTGGGTTTCTGATCCTACTGCACGCACAGGCTTTGTTGGAGCCTAGCCAGTTCGGATGCTCAACTTACTAGACCTGGATGGAGGTGCGGGTTCCTTGGACTTCCCACAGGACAGGGAACCCTGATTACTTTTCGGGCTGGGGGGGGGGACTTAATTGGGGGAGGGGGAGGGAAATGGGAGGCGGTGGCGGGGAAGAGACAGAAATCTTTAATAAATAAATAAATTTAAAAAAAGGAAATTTTTAATAATAAAAATAAAAAAATAAAAAGATATCATGACCATGGAAACAATTATAAAGAAGAACATTTAATTGGGGCTGGCTTACAATTTCAGAGGTTTTGTCCATTATCATCATGGTAAAAAGCAATGCTGTATGCAGGCAGGCATACAGCTGGAAAATTAGCTGAGAGTTCTACATCTTGATCGGCAGGCAGCATAAAGTGAATTGAGATTCACACTGAGTATAGCTAGCGTATATGAGACTTCAAAGCCTTCCCCCAAAGTGACACACTCTCCAACCAGGTCACACCTCCTTCAACAAGGCTATACCTCGAAATAGGGCCACTCTCACTAGGTTAAGCATTCAAATACATAAATCTATGGGGCCCATATGTATTCAAATTATCACACATCTGAAACCTGCTATTGCCTCTAAACCATTACTTAACCTTAACTGCCTTTCGTGACTCTCCCCTTCACCTTCCCCCTCTCCCTCTCTTTCCCTCTCTCTGTCTCTCTCTCTCTCTCTCTCTCTCTCTATATATATATATATATATATATATATATATATATAAATTATTCTTTTTTTTTTTTTAAGATCAGGTCTCACTCCATAGGCCAGGCTGGCTTCAATCTCATAGTAATTCCAAATGCTAGAACTACAAAAGTTTACTTTCCAAGTTTTTTCACACTCATGTAAGAGGCCCCCTCCAACTTTAGATACCCTCACTTGCACCCTTGCTTGACTCAACAAAAATAATCTAAAGCCCAGAATGATGTGAGGGACAGCAGTCAGTGCCACAGGGTAACTGCTGTTCCTTCCCAGCAGCAGATCATTTTGTGTGCAGAGCAGTTCAGAATGTCTGAAGAGGAGCCTTTAATAGCTTTGAGGAGGCATTTTGGGATAATAGAACCTTGAAATAATAATGAGGAAACTTTTCTTGAAACCTTCCAACCACTCCACAGGAGTCCTCTTTAAAATGTCTATGGCTTTTCTCCAGAGTGAGTTGGGGGCAACAAAGCCATCTCCCAGACACTAACCCACAAAGAGGCACACAACAAGACCCGGAGGCAGTTCAAAAGAAGCCTTGCAAGGAAATAATAGATCTTCGAGCACCACTGTATTGCAAGTTGTGTGATTTCATGACTTTTTTTTACTATAATGTGAGCTTTTAAAAGAAGACTGTTATTTTTGCTTTTCTCCAAATACTAGTCTACAAAATAGTCTATAAAAGCCTCCACTGAAAACTGACTTCAAAACCACATTTGTGTAAATGAATGAGTGAAGATTTTTAAAAAAGAAACTTTATCATAATATATTTGGTTTCCTCTAAACAAAGTGAAAAACGTGTCTTAGTTTGGTTAGTGTTTCCTGTTTTATTCAAAATTCACCTTTTCAAATGCAGGCTCCTGTACAATTTCTTGATTCTGTTTATTTTAAGCATAGCAGACAGTGGGCATCTTTTTACAGTTCAAAGTCCAAAAGCATCTTAAGACGTTCCTAGGTATGCCTGTCTAAGAGTGAGGTCATGCTGAGTTTAGACCAAGATAGTTATATATCCATAATAGTGAATGTCCTATAAATATACAATAATACAGGTTAATAATTAAATTTTATTCTATTGTTACATTTTCGTAGATGAGGAAATCATCTGTTCCACACACTTTCACACACAGAGTATGTATGCATAGGTTACATAAGAAGATAATGAGCTGTAATAGCTATGAGTGAAGTTATGCAATAAATATTTTGGAGGCCAAGCCCTAATATAGCATTTGGTGATGTTCTGTACACAACTACTCCTCAGTGTCCTGATGTTTAAGTAAGTATAATAATATTACCTGAGTGTTATAATTGAAATTGTGAGATAAGTACTCATATGCAAAGTTTATATAACGTTATAGAGATTCATAGTAAACATAGTCCAAATGTGCTCCATTATTAGTTGTTATAAAATTAGCGGTTATTATGATATGACATGCACAAGTTATTCCCCAGTTTTGTTTTCTATATACAGAGCTAGTTGTGCAGTCCTATCTACTCATCCCTTTGACAGACATGGATAACTCTTACCTGACTTCTCAGCTTTTGGCTGCTTTGCTGCCAAGATATTTGCATAATACCACTATTCAACAAAAAGACTGAAGAAACCTGGTTATTTGCTCGGGGGTATGTTGCCCATGTTTTCTTATATTTTTTCCTTAAACCTGCCTGGAGTAATTATGACTCTTAACAATTGTTATAGCTCAGTAGTAAATGCTGAGTGAATCCTGCAAACAATTTTATCAAAATGACATTCGAACAAATGTCCCTTACTAAATGTCAAGTGAGATTTCTGGAGGGGAAAGTAAAATGCCTCTTCTCGTCTTCTGCATCCCAAGTTTATGTAGATCAAGAAGACATCGCATAGCTGCTGTTGTTTTAGCAAATCAGACATCTGCAATAATCCGCCAAGAATCCTTAATCAGCCAAAGCTCCATTCTTAACACTGGGGAGAATTAATTATGAATGTGGAATCAGCATCATTGTCGATCCCGGAAGCTGAACTGACTTGCAGTGATGCTGTCCTCCTGCAGTTTTAATTAAGCAGGAGGGAGTTTGGAGCTGTAGGACAGGAGCATAGTGAGGCTGATAACTGACCCACTTGCCCCTCATATCTTCTGCTGCATACTGGTCATGAAACAAGTCTTCCAAATCCTGTGCCCTCACAAGGATAGTGAAGAATACATAATGATACTGACAGTGGCTTAAGATGAAGGGTCAATGGAAAAGAAACTGCCTTTATGGTGAAGCAGAATATTTTCTTCCCTGGAGTTGGATGAGAGAAGACAATACAGAGTTGGTGGAAGAGGTCTTGGTTACTTGCTACGGTGCCTGTACCCTGATGCTTGTGCATTTACTGGACACTGGCCTTATTCCAAAGTACCATGGTCAATGTCTTCTAAAGAGTCCTACTACCTGCTAGTCTGGCATAGTAATCATGATCTACTCACCTATCTTTAATAATTATTCCCAGTTTACAGAGATTGGTGGAGGAAAAGCCCTGTAATGTAGTGACAATCCTGAGGACATATGTTTTAGGTTGATTCTGAGAATCCGGAAAATGTAATGATTAAAAAGGGAAGAGAATATAATCTTTGATGGTGTTGTTGACTAACTGACCTACTGGGTCAACAGTAGATCTACCAATTCCTGAACATCTGCTTACACAACATATTTTCCCATTTTTAAGAATTTTTAAAAATTTTTCTGCTAATTACAACTCAATTATCATATACAAAATTTTCAATTTAAAAATAATTCTCTGGCAATAATGAATATTTAAAAATAGTTTTCAGGAAGAAATTTCCCACTTTTACAAACAAAAGAAGTTTTTAAATATAATAAATTATTTCACCAGTGGTGACCCATTTGGTAGGTATTGTAGCTGAAATGAATTCCTATTGGGAAAGATGATTAAGAACATTGATCTCCATAACATATCCATAAGATAGATTGCTATCTTATAGTGTCAATGGAGGCATACTCAGAATTTTCAATAGCAGTTCGTTGATATTATACATTACACTAAATGAAAGATGTGCAAATATAAAAATAATGACTGCCTTTTGTGACTGGATTTCTCATGTAGAGAGTAGTGAATTGTGCAGTGGTGTTAAACCCTAGTGAGAGTAGGGTAGTGTGGAAAACTTATTCCTCTGTAGCTCAGGGGAGAAAAACTACTCGGTGAGATACCGAGTCGTAATAGTTACAATGGATTTTTAAAGCTGAAACAAATTAAAACTATTCTATTCTGTAAGGTTGGGGGAGGAGCAGCAAGAAAAGTATGTAAATGGGACAGCTTAAATATCCACAGAAAAGCACGGGATTGTGTAGAAAACAAGACTGGGGACAACCAGCAACTCACAGTAGGGTAAAGAGACCATGTGCTAGGAGCACTTGTATTTCATGTCATAGAACTGGAATATTATTCAGTGTTTTGAAACTTTTTTGTACTCTTAACTTTTTACTTCAAACAAAATCATAACCTTGCATTAAAATGGTAAGTCAATGGAAGTTGCTGGGCTGTATCCGTAAAGCACAATTTAAAAGTTGTTCGTTGTGGATCACAGGGGTCAGTCATATGATGGCTTTAATTATAAAAATGACATCTGAGAAACCTTACTCTGGACACAAGATGCTGGGCAGATGGGAGCGGAAGAAATAAAGACAGAAAGGTCAGTTAAGTCAAGAGAAAATAGATGTTTGGAAGCAAATAACTTTGTAAGCTTCAGGTGAAGTTTACACTTACCCAACACTGAAAAGGAAGATACAACTGAGCAAGAAAAAGCCCTAGGAAAGGAAGAATGTATCTAGAAGTATGACGGAATATTTTATATTAAGTCACTGCCTTGTGCCTTATAATGATAGTAGCAAGAGCTCATTATCACCATAATTTGCATTTGTTTGAAGAATGAAGTTTCCATTATTACCTAAGTAAACTTGGTTGAGATTTTGCCCAGCAAACCAGAGTACTTGATAAAATATAGGGAAGAAAAAATAATGACTTTTAAAATGCAATTAAAATAAAAATCACTAGTATTGAAAGACTGTGCTTGAGAATGATGACAAGGGCTCATAATGACTCACAATCTTTGCCTTGTTTGGAAAAACAGCCATGCACCAAGAAGGAGTTTAGAGACAAAACAAAAGCTAATGGAGATGGAAAGAGGACACCAATTTGGCTTTTCAAGATGTTTCATTTACATAGTTAAGGATTAAACAGTTGTTCATATAATGAGTTTTGTCTTCAATTGCCCATAGCCCTGAAGAAAGGTGACAAGCTACTTTAAAATATCCTTTCAAACAGATCACACCTGGGGTCATGTTTCTCTACAATGCGTTCAGATAGTCCTGGAGAATGTCTAAATTTAACAGAATAAATAAAGTTGACATGTTTAAACCAGTAGTTAAAGTCTGGATGGGAGAAATTGCATAATTTAACCCATAAGCAAAATTAAACAGTATTTTTAGAATTCAAGGATGAAGTATAGAAATAAAAATCAAGCCACCTTGTCTGTCATTGGGTATATCAGGTTGTGAAAGCACTCACTACTCAGCCACTCTGCTCCAAGTAGAGAGTGCTTTAAAAATCATCACTCAGAATCATCTGGATTACTTTCATAAAGGAGCAAAGTGCATCCTATGAGTCTTCCAATATGATCTGTGTTCTTTCTAGAAAGGTAGCCTTGGGTGACCAAAATTGAGAAAGGAAAAATTCTCACCTAGATATGAAGGTTCAAGGGAGACTGATAATATTTGACCAGGTTTCTCATTAGAACTCTGGCCTGCCTTTGGTCCTTTTATTTTATGTTTTTGAAAAGACAGATGTAGACTTGAATCCCTGTTCTGAGTTTTGCTTGTTCCAAATGGGCTTGAAGCTAAGTAAGATATGGTTTGATATTTGCATGGTTGTAAACATTTGAATGCAAAAGTGTTCAGTTGGAAAATGCTTCTAACAATTTTGTAATGAAAATCTCACAAGAAAGGCCCATAGACATTAGATGCATCAAACAATTCTTACTGAATAATACTTTGATGAAATAATTACAAGTGAATCAGAAGAAGTAAATTACCCTTGAAATAATAGCAATACTTAGCATTTTTAAAGTGTTTAACAAATTGCTAATTATTTAATTTACAGTGTAGCATGATGACAAAAGGCTAATCTTCCTGTCTTAGGAAGGGAGATTGAAATATAAAGAGAGGTGATGTGTTCATGCAAAAAGGTCCTTTAGAAAGAACCGGATTAAGATACAAAAAATAGGGAGAGGGTAAAGAAAAAGTCTTTTCTGAATAGAGAGCACAGTGTTTTCTTATTGCCCCACTTTTTAATGCCTTAAAAATATGAAACTTTTTTAACTTTTGAATTGAAATACTATTTCTGGTGGTTTGATGTGAAATATCCTTCACAGGTTCACTTGATTTAATATCTGTTCCCAACCAAACAGCATTGTTTAGAAAGGTTGTAGGATCTTTTGGAAGTAGTGGCATCTCACTGGCAGAAGGAGATCATGAGGACAGGTGTTAGGTCAGGCTTTAAGATTGTATAGCACATTGCTGGTGGGAATGCAAGCTGGCGCAGCCTCTTTGGATGTCAGTGTGCCAATTTCTCAGAAAATTAAGAAAGAACCTGTCTCAAGATCCAGTAATACCACTTTTGGGTATATATTCAAAGGATGTTCAATCCATTCCACAAAGACATGTGTTCAACTATGTTCATAGCAGAATTGTTTATCATAGCCAGAACCTGGAAAGAACAACCTAAATGCACCTCCACAGAAGAATGGATAAGGATAACATGGTACATTTACACAGTGGAGTACTATACAGCAGAAAAAAATGACATCTTGAATTTTGCGGCAAATGGATGGAGCTAGAAAACATCATTTTGAGTGAGGTAACCCAGACCCAAAAAGGCAATTATCACATATACTCACTCATAAGTGGTTTTTAAGCATAAAGCAAAAAAAGAAAGAAAGAAAGAAAGAAAGAAAACAGCCTACAAACCACAATCCCAGAAAATTTAGACAACAATGGGGACCCTAGGGATACATATATGGATCTAATCTACATGGGTAGTAGAAAAAGGCAAGAACTTCTCAGTAAATTGGGAGCATTGGAACCTTGGAAGAGGGTTGAAGGGAGGGGAGGTAGGAAGAATAGCAGATAAAAATGTACAGCTCAATAAAAATCAATTTAAAAAGGAGATTGTATAGCACAGACCCACTTACTATTCAGTCCTAACTTCCTAACTGTGGATACATTGATGATAGATGCCCATCCTGCCACCATGAATTCCTCACCAAAAAAAAGTTATATCCTCCTGAACTTTAAGCCAAAATAAACACATTTCTGTTGCATTTCTTTCTGTCAGATTTTTTCACAGTTATTTTATTTCTTATTTAATTGACATTTTTTTCATTTATTTTACATAACAAAGAGTTTCCCCTCCTTCTCCTTTTGCCCCCCTCCCCTACCTTCCATCCTCTTCCCTCCCTTCACATCCACTCATCTTCTGTTTCCATTCAGATAATTTTTCAAAAAAAAATGGTCAATAATTTATCCTAAAATGTTGTCTAAGAAATTTTTTGATACTTGAGTAGCATTATTGACATGACAGTCATGGGGCTTTGCCCTGAAGACAGCACTAGGTGGAATATAGTCCTAACGTCCTATTGGCTTTTCTCCAGATGTTTGCCACTTCACAATGCTGATTTGCTCTCTTCTTCCTACTCCTCAGCTTCTGTCATTCTGAGTAGTTTTTGATCTTCATGGACTGTTGTCATGAGTTAGGATTCTAGATCAAACTGGATCTGCAACTACTACCTCTACTTATTTCTCAGAGTTGACACTGTCTCACCTGGAACGTCTTCTGCCTGTTTAGACCTAAGTTGAGGCATCACTAGGCAAAAGACCCTCAAATTCGTCTTATATCTGATATATGCTGTCAGCAGTCATAACCATGTATGTACTTCATTCTCTAGAAACAAGCAGACTCCAAGTCTTTTATCCTCACTTCTTTTTACCCGTATTTTTATAGCACTTCCATATTTTAATCATCTCTTGCTGAGAAGCAAACTGTATTGAGATTTAGTGGCTTAAAATAATAACTTCCAAAGGTTCTCTTAGTCAAGATTCATCCTGTCAATTACTTGTCCCACACCATGTAGTCAGGAGTTATTCACAGAATGAGGATGAGGATATGCTGGAAAACATGTAGGAATGTCTAGCCGTGATGACGTCTTTTCTGGCCCCTCTACACATGGTCACAAAACATGAAACTACAGCCCAATCTTCAATAAGCATTGCTACTCTGGGCAGAAAATGAAACTCTGAGTTTTCTTTAAGTCTGGGTTTGGATCATAGAGTTAGAACTAGAACTCAGTCCCCAAACATTTGTGAGGTCTTTAGTTTGAGCCATAACAAAACAAACAGACAACCAAACAACAAAACCATCCAACAAAGCAAAAACCTTAATTCTACTGCAATTATTTTATTAATGTAAACTAGACAGCTTACTCTTTCAAGAAGACATTCACGTTGCCCTACAGCTGTAGAGATAGAACAGACAGAGAAAGAGAAAGAACTAATAGTAGGTGACTTTGGAAATTTTCCAGTGTACATGCATTGATCTTTTATAATAATTTCAAATTGGGAATCACATCTTCTGTCTGGGTAGCTTTTATTGTTGCTTTATTAATTTTCTTTATTTATTCATTTTTAGTATTTGCTTTATGCCTCACATACCTTTAGGACATGGAAACACAATAATGAATACGAGATGATGTTCCCATTTCTATGGGAATTAGACTCTATCATTCATAAACAATAACAATGTTAATAAAAGAACAGTTACAAAATAACTCAGTGATGTACTTTTTAAAGAATTCATTTTTTTTTTGGTTTTTCGAGACACATAGTAGATTATCTACCCATGATAAGAAAGTTGAGTTATCTTATCTAAATAAGAGATATTTCATCTAAAAACTGAGTGAAAGGAGGGTTTAGTGTGAATTCACTGGGCAATAATATATCTGGTTTGCTTTGAGATGAGCAGGCACCCAAATGACATGGGATACAGAAACAAATACAAGTTCTGGGAAAGAAAAGAAGAGCAACCCAGACTTGGTTACATAGGTATTGTAGGAGATTTCAAGGACTTTTTCTGATATTTCAGGTCTGGTAGAAGCTATTTCAGGTGTGCTATTTCAGGTTGGTAGACAATAACATTGGTTTTAAGTATTTTTCTAACTTGTATTTTTAAGGTCAGCTCGAAGAATCAACTAATAATTTAGATATATTCAGTGAGAAAAGAATATGGTTAATTCTAGCTCTTCCATAACCATATAGGTAAGTGTATGGTTTGCTATTTTTTAGTAAATATGGACAATAACAGAGTCATGGGCAAAGAAAATTAAAAATGAGATCTCTCTTTTTGATGGTAAATTCCAGGTGTTTACTAGTACACTTGCAGCACTTTTCTTTATAACAAACAACTGTCTCCTGAAGATCAGAAATCTTTGTTTTTGGTGTTTACTGTGGTGGTAGTGACAGTGGTAAAATTGGTATTGGTGGTAATGATGACGGTAGTGAGGATGGTTATGAGGATTATGGGCAAAGCTGCTGCTGCTGCTATTGGAACAGAGATTATCTTGGAGTTATATGAAAACTCATAGGAAGGTTTGAATGCCATTTTGCAAATTTTCAAATGTTTTATCACGTTCGTGGACAATAACATTCCTTCACCAAGATAAAAGGCATACCAGAGGCAGTGAAATGGTATTCTTTTTTCCTTTCCCCCTACCCCTATTCCTTTTCTCCTTTCATAACTATTGAGTTATCTATTGTATAAAAATGGTCCTAATATTCAGCACATAAATTATCACATAGTTGCTAAAGCCTAAGGACTTAATTTATCCACAAGGTACATACCATAAAGTTAGAATGTATGAAACAGAGTATCTTAGGGAAGAAAGTGAACAAGCACACACAAACATGCCTCCTTAAAGGAAAACCATTGATATTTATCATTCCCATTACTTTATTTAGCCATGAACATCTTTCATGGAATTGGGTAATTTTGACCACTAAAGTCCAAAAGGAAAAAAAAATATGTAATTGGTAAACTGCCTGATGAAGTTTAATGGAAATTTCTGGCATTGTTACAGCTTGAAGGAAAGTCTGGAAACCTGGATAAGCAATGAGCCTCTGATTTGAAGGAACAGTGATTTATGTGGTTGATCTTGTTACCCAAGCACAGGCACCACCATGGTTATTGAGAAGCAGAAGAGTATAAGTATAGTAGTGAGTAAGCAGGACATTTTAAGAAGACTCTCAACAGGGGTATGGAGAGAAAATACGTATATATATATATATATATATATATATATATATATATACACACACACAAGATATATATATATATAATTACATCATTGTAAGTAAAAGTGGATGCAACTGGAAATCATAATATTAAGTGAATAACACAGGCTTGAAAATATGTGCCTTGGGGCTGGAGAGATGGCTCAGAGGTTAAGAGCATTGCCTGCTCTTCCAAAGGTCCTGAGTTCAATTCCCGGCAACCACATGGTGGCTCACAACCACCTGTAATGAGGTCTGGTGCCCTCTTCTGGGCTGCAGACATACACACAGACAGAATATTGTATACATAATAAATAAATAAATATAAAAAAAAAGAAAATATGTGCCTCATGTATTTTGTCTTATTTTTAGATTCTAAATTTTATAGAGAGACATAAAATTATGTTTGTTTATATCACTGAAAAGTATGAAGAAGTTTTCTAGGCAATGAATGAAACTAATAGAAAAGAGGCCATAGACACAGGAGGAGAAGGAGGCATGAGATCTGAAAGTGTCCTTATGAAGTCTTGTAATATGTGTAGTGGTTAAACATAAATGATAATAAAATACAATAAGAAAAACTTCTCCTGATCTACTTAGTGGTCAAAATGCAATGGACCTAAGAAATCAAAAGGCCGCCGAGAGTTTCCTTGGAAAGAGAATAAAGGCTTGAAGTGATGCTAGTGTTACTCTGCTAAACTGGCCAATGAGGATGTTTAGGGAATAAGAGATGAGAGGGAATCAGACACACCAATTAAAACATCCCCAGAACCATTCAGAGCTTTCCTGGGAAGCTAACAGTTCAGAGAGTGCAGAGCTAAACTCTCTGGGTTCAAGTCTGATTTTGTAGGTGCTAACAAGTTTTTTAACCTTTATGTTCCTTGGATCCCAGCAACAGTAATAAGGTTTGCTTTGAAGAGTACATGATTTATTTATTGCTAAGGTCAAAGAATAGCAGCTGATATAGAAAAGGCACTTAATAAATGCAAGCTATTGTTTTAAAGATACAATGCCTTATAATTTACAACTCCTAGTAAGATCAGTAATTGTTAGTTATTATTAGCCACTTTTAAACCATTTGGAATTGAAAATGCCACGCTTCTCTGTTTCTTCTTTGATACTCAGAAATAAAACTAGTGAGTAAATTTTTGTAGACATTTGGATCACTTTCCCGTGGCTGAAAAGTAACTCAGACAGCTGTGTGCCAATTCCTATCAACTTTCTTTTTTGCCCTCAGGAAATTACTTGTACCTCAGGAATTCAAAGGAGACCAGCTTGATCCACTGATCTACTGACCAAAGGCCCTGGGAGTGACGGCTAAAAACACAAAAACAGCTGGTGTTTTATCCTCTTGTCCCATGTGAGTCTGCAACCATTTGAGATGGATGGAAATAGGGTTCAATTTTGTCACGATACTTTGTAAGAAAAAAAAATATCTTCATAAGTAACTAGAAAGAATATCATAATAATAGAATTAGGACTTCATCTCGACGTGTTTCCAGATAACTTGAGGATGCCCCTAATTGTCTACGAATTGAAATTTCCTTGTGAGTGTATATCTTTCGGAGCATTTGTTTAATATTTCCTCTCAACTTGTTTTTACATGGCTACAACAGTATGTGGAATTCATATAAGGCAAGCACAGAAACTGGTTGATGCTGTCTGTCACAGTTTAAAAACATATTCTTCTGTTTTCCTCAGCTAATCTGAACATGTTATCTTAGACACTTTAGAATTGTTTAATAATTGGAAAAGAAAACATGATTATTTCCAAAATCTAAAGATGGTCATTCATATACCATTCTAAACATGTAACCATATTAATGTAGCTATATGTTAATAATAATAATAATAATTTCACATTTCTCTATACAGAGTGTCCTCCTCATCAAGTAAAATCCAGCAAAAGCATTTATTGATAACTTGTGCTATATGCTTCTTTTTAAACACTAGGTTTAAAAAACAAACAAACAAGTTCCAATATAAAATCTTGTTATTTCCTGAGATAAAGTTAATTTAGAAAGAAATAATAGAATAAATGACTGAAAAAAGAATGAAAAAGAGGGAAGGGAGTCTGAAGGATTACAGCTCCACAAACCAAGGTATAATAGGAAAGACAGCTGTAGCCAGAGAGCTTGGAACAATTCCACCCATAGTTATTGCATTGCATTTTGAAAGCTAAACATCACCTCATAATCTTTATGCCTGTATATTACTGTGGTATTCTGAATATTATACACA